>NC_064638.1:757163274-758465774 GCF_023864345.2 Schistocerca serialis cubense
TGGCATGTGACATACGCTCTGGCATCCACAGTTACTTTCAACTTAGCCACATGCAAAAGTGTTTCTTGCACCCCAGTTTCAGAAATTTTGCGGCTGTGCTAAGGTTCTCAAAAAAAATCATAGCATCCTCCCCAGCTTTTCCCGAGAAATGGGTGACCAAAGACGCAGCGTTAGTGTCAAGAATTACTGCATTAACAGGAAATCGTTCCTTGCCTTCTTCTTTAGACCGAGCAAGCTCTATCTCTTATTTCGACACTCGCTCAAGTAGCTGCTGAATAGCCACCTTGGCTAACACAGACTGCTCCATCATTACCAGTTCTCGAATCAAGACTACAGTAAGCCTAGAAAGAAGAACAGGAAGGGAAGATGTACTATGCTACAGGTTCAGACAAACCACCAAACGAAAAATTGGCTCTTACTAGTCATGTTTCATTAGTTGCTGATCCATTGTTGCCCTTCTCAGGTGCCACATATCCTCGTCGATTACCAGCCACAATTTCCTCCAAATCCATGGAGAAGACCGCTACTGTCGCCAATTGTAACAGGAGTGTGTGATGCGCAGGTTGCACGACTGACACCACTTGTAATAGGATGACCAGAGCGGATGACATGATCGGGGTTGTAGGGCGTGGCTGGGTAGAAGAAGGTGGTTGTTTTTAGCAATCTTCCTCTTTATTGTTGGTTCTTCCAATACATTTTCCGGTAGCTCAGCCCTACCACTCGTGTCATGGTGGAGACGTGCTGATGCTCGCAGCCCGGGGAACGCGACGCTGTGCTCGGTCAGCGGTTGCACAGACGGTAGAAGGTTAGCAGCATGAGGCCCGGCCTAGCTCGCCCTCCTGCAGACGCTGTAGCTCATGACGACGCCGGGAGTCGCTGGTGCAGCAGCGGGCAACGCCCTCCGCCGGCCGGTCCTCAGGGACAGTGTCAATGATGACGACGACGTAACAGCGGCTGAACGCCCAATCGGTCGAACCGATGCTGATGCCCACCTCTGATGCCCTTAAGTAGTGCACACCGGTGCTGATTCCGCCGGTTACGCGGTGCCGTATTTATTAGAATGTTCTCGATGAGTTGGCTAATGCAACCGCGCCATACACGGCCTGCGCCTGTGTAATTCTACTAACGCTGCATTCTGGCTGTTGATGGCTGCTGAGCACATAAACACAGACCGAAGCTCGTTGCAAAACTGTGTCACATTTATAGTGCGCCGGCCAGCATCCATCCGCCGTCTGCCATGAGGCTGGTGCATCGCCCACTGAAACACACTAAATCACAATTTCGCACTATATTTCCGAAAAATAGCCCCTTGTCCTCTACAGTTCTATATAAATGGATAATCTAGTGAAGAAGCTCAATAATGCAAGCAATTCTAATTTGTTTAAAAAGATTAGTGAGCTAGAGGTAAATGAGTGTTATTACATTACTGACTGTGTATGTTTAAAAACTAGATATAGTGATAAAATTACTCTCGAGCTCGATAGTAAATTTAAAATTATTTTGCCAGAAATGTACAATAAAATAATAGATAGCTGGGATTTCGAATTTTTTAAAGATGGTGAAATTAAACTAAAATATAAAGGAATGAAAATAACTAAAAGTAATGATAACGAATTTCATAATCTGGAGTTTTGTATGTGGCTGCAGAATCTTAGTTGAAAATTTTTTTTAATTTTAATTTTGAGCAAATAAGTGGCTAGTGTGTGCAGCCCAGCTGTTTATAAGAAAATTAAAAACATTATTAAATTATCTGCAAATGCGCTCAATCTACCCACTTACTATTGACATGGTATCACAGTTACCCTCTAATGCTACAGCTTCGCTAAGGTATGCTTCCATCGTGGCATTAATTTCAGCCTTGGCAGCTCCTAGTGCTGCATCAAATTTACTAGATACCTGATTCATCTCAGCCTCAACCTGTTTACAGATCTCAGTTTTTACTGTTTCAATTTGCCCACTTATTTACGACTTGACCTCGCCCATTTGGGTATTCAGATCAGTTTTCAAGTCAGTAGTTATTTCAGTTTTTACTGTGTCAAATTTTCCATTTACCACTTCAAATTTTTCTTTTAACACATCAAATTGTTTATTTAAATCGGTAAAAGCTCGCATTAGTTCTTTTTTGTTTTCTGCCTCTCGTTCAATTCTCTCTCTTGATTTTTCTTCCTTTTCTAACCGCAATTGTTCATTTTCCTATCATTAATTGTCATCTAATTTTGGATTTGAAGGAGCATTGCATTCGTATCTATAGTTGGGTTGCTGTCCGATGGAATCGTTTGAACTTTTTGATCTGTGTCAATCATATCACCAGCGTTAGTCTCCGCCTCCACTCGCATGCTAATTGCACCTGAGTGCAATGAATATTGAGTGCTGTTCATGTCGTCACTGTCACCTGCTGTCGGGATTACCCTCCGCTATCTCATGGTGTCTGTTTGTCAAAACAGTATTACGTCAGCTACACGTGGTCTGCAACGTGGTTTGTCTGTCCTTTGCTTGTGTCGTCAGGTCATGTGCTGTCTGTCAAGTATGGGAGTTGCACTCGCCTAACAAACGACAGTGAACTGAGGCGGAGAAGACAAGATGGAAGACGGGCACATAAAAGAACTAAATTAGCACACGGCGCTAGCATTTTACATGTAACATGACGCCAGATTTACACATTGAAATCAAGACTCAACAATGGGCACTACGTTGCAAATCCTACTAAATTTTGACTAAAAAAACAATTTTAAGCTAATTTTTTAAATGAGCAGATGGAAACAAAAGGAAGAATGGTAATGTAGCTCGAAAGACAACTGTACTACTGAAGTGTCACAAGTTCATATGAAAATGTTTTCGTAACTTACGTTTGATGTCTTGAGGATCGACAACTGAATATTAAATTTCTCCGTTTTCCGCCGTCGGCTCGTCTTTCCTCTTTGAAATTTTTGTCCACAATTTTTTAAGCACATAGCGTGCACATGAAAAATAAATGTATTGTTAGATACATCTATATTAGCAGCAAAGACAAGAGGACTGATTTTCGTGATTGCAGTCGAGTCACTGTCCGGGGGCCAAGTGTGGCGTTTATTCTTTAAAAAAAAAATCATATTTTGATTACATTATTATTCTCTTGTGAAGATTCAGAAATCTGTTGTGAGTTTTGCACCACTTCTTGGCGGGAAGAGCAAAGACTTTTCAAAAACTTAAGTACTGTACGTGATTTTTTATATGTCACCTGAAATCGTTTGCAGAAGGCATAGCGTTTTCAAGATTAAGAACTGCATTTGCATTGCCACTTAATTTATATGTGTTGTGATCATGTTTGGTCACTACTGGATATTAGACATAGCAACTATGAACAGAGAAACTTAAGGGACCAGACAGAGCTGGAAATTTTCTTTGTTATACTACACCACACGTTAAAAGAAATTAGATTTAAATCACAAACAAGGTTAATGGCAATGCGCCTTCGGCCTTAACTATGACGTTTGAAGACATGCAGTCGGTCCCTGGTAGCTTTATGAAAAATATAAAAACACTGCGAACATAGCTGCTAAGGTTCAGTGACCGTTTCAGAATTATATTAGAGCAAATAAGCCCTCGGTCAGAAATACTGAGTCAAAATTGCCCAGGTTTCGACGCTACTATAAGCGTCGTCTTCAGAATTAAACTAACTGTTCTAAAACATAATAGGTCTATAAGACCTTTATAAACTAAATTGTGTACTGACTGGAAAGAGATGCAATACTTACAAGTCACATTCTAAAAAAATCTACGCCAGAATGGCGACATCATGAAAAGATGTAAATAAGATCTTATGAATTATGAAATAAGATCTTGTGAATTATGCTGACTTTATTTGAATTAATAATTTTTTCGGAAAAGTAATTAATTAATTTATTGTAAATATTTTTTCTTACCTCAGGTATGAAACACAAAGCTACAAATGTTATGCTGATGCTGTTATATTACCATTGATGCTGAAGATATTTGTGCTCATTTATTTACACAAAGTACATTTTCTTCTGAAATTGAAGACTGACTGCCTTCAATTGTATGAAGTTGCTGTTTTTATATTGTGGACTGTTTTGCCCAGGTTTCGACGCTACTATAAGCGTCGTCTTCAGAATTAAACTAACTGTTCTAAAACATAATAGGTCTATATGACCTTTATAAACTAAATTGTGTACTGACTGGAAAGAGATGCAATACTTACAAGTCACATTCTAAAAAAATCTACGCCAGAATGGCGACATCATGAAAAGATGTAAATAAGATCTTATGAATTATGAAATAAGATCTTGTGAATTATGCTGACTTTATTTGAATTAATAATTTTTTCGGAAAAGTAATTAATTAATTTATTGTAAATATTTTTTCTTACCTCAGGTATGAAACACAAAGCTACAAATGTTATGCTGATGCTGTTATATTATCATTGATGCTGAAGATATTTGTGCTCATTTATTTACACAAAGTACATTTTCTTCTGAAATTGAAGACTGACTGCCTTCAATTGTATGAAGTTGCTGTTTTTATATTGTGGACTGTTTTGCCTTGACGTGATGAATAGTAAGTAAGAGTATGTAAACAGCTGCACAGGTAGAACAATACATGAGTTTAATTGCACATCTGCATTACTGTTGCTTTTTTAATAATCCTAAGCTCTCGTTTTCAGGATAGACTCATGAAATGTGGGACACATATAACACTTTAATATAGATGTACACTTTAAAAAATTTCCTTTGTGTACCATAAACATTATATTTCGGTTTTCTTCTAACATTCAAAGGTATTTTTATTTAAATAATGTTTACTGATATGTGTAAATAATAGTATAAACAATTATAATCTACTCATATACTGGGTCAGTGCTGGTTTGGGAAATGTTAGGGACATGTGTAGTGGTGCCTCTCGATGTCAGTGATGTGATGTCAGAATGGGTGCACTGCACAAACACTTGGCTGCAGATTCTGATGTTATCAGATGTGCAAGTTGTGTACTAATTTAAAGTGAGAAGTTTTAATTAGTGGCATGATAACAATTGATGAGCATGGGAAGTTGAAAAGGTAGCTCCATTTACATCAAGATCCATTGCAAAGTAAATCTGTGTTGGCAAAGTTTATCTGTAACTACTGCAGCATTGTCAGTTATGTCTACAGCTTCATCTCTTCAACAGCAACACGTTTTTTAGAACTGTAACGACAAAACCCAGTGATACTCTTTAACTTCTAGTTTTAATAACAATTACTGCAAAAGCTTAGAAACTTTAACTTGATAATCATCCCAAATCATTATTACCAAGGAGTTCCCATGTCCATTTTTTATTACTGAAACAATCTGAGTTTCATTTATTTGAAAAGAAAGAAATACATCTAAATTAACTTCAGTGGTAGCTCAGTCCACATGTTAATAAACTTGAAAACAGAAGTAAAAGTATTTTTAATGCTCCTCAGTATCATCACTGTTGAAATAAACATTGTGTAGAGGCAAAGTTATTTTTACAGATCAAAAATCAATTCACTTATCTGAAAGTCAATTAATTCCTGGGACTTAAAACTAAATATTTTATTTAAAAGAAAGTAATTATTAATACTTGTTAATTTTATGTAAACTTGTGATGCTGTTTTGGGTGTTATCCTGGTTCATTTTTCGGCATTGCAATTGTGCTGATATTTAGTCATGGTTCTTTATTTAAATAATTCTCAAGTCAATTGAAGTTTTCTCCCTTGTTTTTCTGCCAATTCCCAAGTTAGAAAAAATGAGTGAACCCCACTTTGAGGTTATGCAACTATTTAGCATAACAGTAGGCAGCCTCCAGTTAGCATGAGATTTATTTATTTCAAAATCGTTTCGTTGTGTTTAATAACAAGTGTGGTAATAACTGAAATTCTTTCTCATCATTGTTTTGTGAGGTGGTTTGTTACTGCAGGTGTGTGTGTACCCGTTTGTTGTCACATGTATTCAAATTATTTCTTATTCACTGCTCTTCACAATTTTAATTACTTAGTGAACAGACAGTGCCCAATTGGGCTGGCGATCATTCATTTCATTTTTTCCAAAGGTGTTAGAAAAATTTATTGTTTAGTAGTTCCACTGTACCACTTTTTGTTGGAAGAATACTTGAATGACTGCATAATTTTTGATAATTGAACTAAATTTAACTGGAAGTAGATTAGGTGGAATAAGTTGTCCTCACAGATCACTTGTTGTAATCTTCTCCCCCATTAATTGATGTCACATTTTCCTTTGGGAAACGATAGCCTTGCCAAATTTTACAATCTGTCAGGCACACACGAACAAGGTCAAATATATTTTCCCAAGAATCGGTTATGTAAAGGGGTTGATTACAACCAACCCTATACAAACATTACGTGCATGACAGTAATAAGGTAAGGAGAGAATGGTTATGATTTTCTGGTGTGCTTGTGTCACTGATGACATCATTGATGAGTCATGGGATTTTTCTGCCACGTCCTCCCCATCTGATTAAGATCTATTTCCCTACATAAAAGAAGGTGATAAATTCACATTTTGGCCCTAAATGTTTCTCATAGACGCATGTCTGGGCACTTTATAAAATCTATAATGTGGTTACCAATATCTTTGTCCACTCTCGGACCTGTGGTTTGGCATATAAATTTATTAAATACCTTTACTGTATAATTGGAGGTCATCCACACTAAGCAGTCTATCCCAGCTGTCATATAGTTGTTCACAATCATATTGTTGTTTCCCTAGCAGTCTGCTTCAATGCAGAAGTAATGGTTTAGTAGTAGATAGTCACATGTTTACATTTTATTAAAAATTCCTGAAAAATCTTGCGTTTTGTCTAAATTCAAAAGCTAATAATCGTCTAAACAGAGCTGTTGCAATATCTCAGGCAGCTCTTCCATTAGAAATCCCATTTTAATGTCAGATAATTCCATTTTATATGGCGCAGCCAGGCTGGAGGTTACAATATATGACGACAGAATGGATCATGTTTTTGACCCTGTGCAATTTTTGTAATATAGATGGAATTAGTATATATGCATATATTGCTTATAATATTTGTTGTTAACTTATTATGAACAACTAGGAAGATGATGAAAGGTGCTTCTCAGTATTTATAAGCTTGTAGCGTATTGATATATAATATTAGTAATACTGTGAAGAACAGACCTTGTAATGCTTGTATGTGACTAGATTTTTAAAAATCTATAATGAGCTCATGTTACAGTTAATCCTGATGCAAGAAGAATTGCTGTATTAAACAATGGCACCTGTATAGGTTATCCCTCATCATATTCCAGATGAAATAATTCCTGTATATAATTCTTGATAATCCCCTTTCCAGACTACATCTCATCAACATTGAATTACTGTAAGTGATTTCAGATCCATTTATGAAAAGATTAATATTAAATAAGTGAAATCATTTAGCTAGGTCTGATACTAGACTATTGCTCTGTATGCTCCTGTTAATGATCAAGGTCTACAATCCACTGGGTGAAATGGGGGATTTGAGTTAGTTATCGGTTTAAGTTTAGTATACTTACATAGATTACAGAGTTTTTTACACTGAAAATACATAGGATTGAATTATTGCTGCTGCTTACTCTATGATTAATAACAATATTTATATATTAATTAATAGTGAGATTGAATTTATTAATATAGAGGGTCATGTGTTTCCTAATAGTGTTAGTAGTAAGTGTCCTTCAAGTATATATCTAGCCAGCCAAATTGTTATGTTTCATGCTGAATAACATTTCTAATTGTTTCAATTAAATCCATGAATGTTACTAAAGCAAGAGATTGTCATGAGGTACCATATTTGTAAGTATGTGGTTGGCATAAGTAATCATCCAAATAATATAAATCTTGAAATGAATGTTAATGCAGCTGTACATGCTCTAGCAGAAAAGGGAATTCTCATCATTGTTCTTCCAGATCTCCATCGAGTATTCATTTTTGTTGAAGGAGCATTATTATCGATTATTTAAATGCATTACTGCAATTTAGTCTGCTGTTAAAATTGGAACAGCAATATTTTGTCACCACTTATGGTTTAGAATATACAGTTTGATCTGTCATAATTAAATGTTTCAAACGTCTTTTTGCAGAAGTCCAAATTTTGTGTTTTCAGTTCCTTTCCTTGATGGTGTGATATCTATTGATAGCTAACTTTTTGTAGATGAAAATTCTTGTGAGAGATCTGAAAGGGACCGATGATCGTAGCAGTCTGGTCCCTTTAATCCCCCAAACCAACCAACCAAGATCTGAAAGATGCAGTAGCACACAGACTGCATGTATCTTGCTAAATCGATCCAAAAAGTAGAGAAGCGAATTTCTTTCATATCTGAAATGACTATACCTGTCAGATACTATTGCCTTCAAAAGAGAGCTGCCTCCAACACAGAAGATCGCTCATGGAACTGAACTGTATCGTACTACCAGTACAACAGTACAGAGCCCTGTAAGTTGAGATCTGAAGCTGTGTTACAGTTGCGTTTTCTTCAAGCATGATCCAGCTATTGTTGGATAAATGCAGACCTTAAACTGCAATGTAATTATTTTTTATCTATGAGTTGTGATGCTTTGGCGCTTTGAACATTGAGGCGTTTAGCTCATTCAACGTTAATGCTTGTGTCCACTAGCAAGTAAACTTGTGCAAGTCTTTTGCAGGAGCTATTTCTGGAAGTTTTGTGATGTAAAACATTCACTGCAAGTCGATGTCCACAAGTTTCATCGACTTCTAGAAGAAGCTTCCGCAAGTTATTAACTACAATGTAGTGCAACTTGCAGCAACTACCAGCTGAAGAAGTTTTTCTTAAACTTATGGAAGCGCGACATATCTCAGAGATGCTCGATTGGAGACAAGTCCAGATATCGTACTGACCAGGGAAGTTGCTGTACTTGTTGTAGAGCATGTTGAGTTTCACAGGCAGTATGTGGGTAAGCGTTATTCTGATGGAACGACACATCACTTTACTGTTGCAAGAACGCCAAAAGAACAGATCTAAAAACACTCTGGACGTACCAAGCACTGGAAAGTGTCCCCTCTAGAAACAGAAAAGGTGAATGAGAGTTGTAGCTTATTGCACCCAGATAATAAGACCTGGGATGGAGCCAGTGTGTCTTAGGTGATTGCTCTCTATGAGACAGGGCTCACCAGTTCTACATCATATGCACAAACGACCATCACCTGCATACAGGCAGAATCTGCTTTCATCACCAAAGACCGCAGTATGCCATTACATCTTCCAAGTGATCCTCTGATGGCACCAATAGAGCCATGCACATTGATGCTGTTGTGTCAGAGGAAGACGGGCTAGAGATGTTTGTGCCCGTAGTTCCACTGCTAATAACTAGTCTGCAACAGTTGATGTTGACACAGCTGTCCCAGCATTGTTGCACAACTGGCACGGCATGTTTAACTTTTGTGGCAGTTCTCCAAAAGGACAATACCACCACTCGTAAGGCCACAATTTGACCCCTTCAAACTCGCTCAGCTGGCTGTAGGACGCACGAGTGTGTGTCTGTGGCATGGTTGTCTGCTTGCTTCATACATTTGCACCAAATTGAGCTTTCTGGCTGTGAGCATTCCCTAGTAAAGGGTAGGCACAGGTGGCGCTCTGATAGCTTTACCACTACGCTGTCTGTTGGAGAACAATGTTGAATCCATTATTGAGACATCTACTTTGTCTCAGGTGCCATATGTCATCATGAGACGAAAATCGATGTCGTCTTTCTAGGTCCACATTTTTTTTACAGTGTAGAATGAAAAAACAAATCGCTTTCAAAAATATTGTTACAGATTTTGGCACAACAGACGCGGAATTCGCATAAAAATCATAATTTACCCTCTCAATACAGACAAGTGAACAAAATGATGAAACCAAAAAGTGGACAGAGTGTGGATGATAAATACACCACTAACTCAGAGTACTTCGATTCACTGAAATTATGTTCCACTTCTGCTCACGCAAGGAAGCAGAGGATAATTTGCTAAGTGAAACAAATTTTATATTTTACAAATATTATTTATTACTTTCATTACAAATGTATGTGTATGCTTACATGAAAAAACTCAGCCCAAATTTAAAGACATCAGTGTTGCCAGTCTTCTTCCCTTTTGGGTGAGACAAAGTAATCTGTAAATTCATTCTGCACTTTCTTCGTTGACTGTAGCCAATTATGTACATTTAGGGGTCCAGTGATACATTTGTTTCTGCCCATCTGTCTTTATACCAGTCTCCTTGAGTTTGTGAATCTTGAGTGTCAGATGCGTCAAGTGATGCATAAGGGACTTGCTACATTCCTCTGTCATTAAGAATTTGTAGACAGCACAAATTGTCTTCATAATTTTCCTTGATTTTTTTGGGTCAATAGAATTGCAGTTTGTAATAATGGAAATTGTGTGGAGATAAGTCCAAAAAGGGTTTCAAACGCATTTCTTGTTCTAGAGAGCTGATAACTAAACACTTGATTTTGATCTGGTCGACCTCTAAAAGGATGTCTTTATGACATATTTTTTAAAATCAAATGTATCATCAGCAAGAATAATATGTGTTGTCTGAACAGTTCTGCCATGAAAAATTCGAGGAACTGCTAAATTCAAAGCGTTGTGCCAAGATATTCTGACAGTTTACAATTATTAAAAATGCCATCATTAGACCTTACTGCCCACATCAAAGTATACAACTCCATAGTCAGGTCCAGCTGTGTTAATAGCTCAATATTGTGTGTGCCTTTATAATTAAAGTTCACTTTGCCTTCTTTCTTTGGAGCCTTTATGACTACATGTTTACCATCTATAGCAGCAATACAGTCTGATAAATCCCATCTGCTTAAAAAACCATTGGCAAGTTTCTAACCATTCTTCTTCTCCTGAAGGTACCTAAAAATATAGAAATCAAGAATTTTATCTAAACTAAGAAACGAATTACACCATCCTATTTACGAGGACTATTTGGAAAGTAAGTTCTGATTAGTTGTGAAATGGGAACCACAGTGAAAATCAAAAATATTTTATTTGCAACAGTTAGCTACACCTTCCAGCTATTTCTCTACAGGGTCTCCATTTCGATTAAGATATGTATCTTGGCATTGTTCCAATACTCTCATCATATAAGGCAGCCAACCATACTTTCTGCCAATTCTCTATGCTGACCTGCAGTGTGTTGGTTGTACCAAAATGTCTTCATATCCAGTGGTTCATTTGAGCAGAGATGAAAATCAGAGGGGCCTTGGAAACGAGACCAGTAGAATAACACCCGCATCCAAGACAGCTCTAGATCAAATTTTTGCAAATAGAAATAAACTTAACCCAACTCTAGAAGTATACAATGCAGGATTCAGCGACCACCAAGCTGTCATTCTGAAGGTCGATGCTAGCAAAGATACCTCAAACCCAGTCCCACCTAAAACTTTACGAAGGTTTTTCACCCAAGAGAACTTGAACAAGCTAAATGCCCTCCTTAGTAAAGAAAAGTGGACAGAGATGTACACAGCCAATGATGTCAACATGAAATTCAACGTATTTCTCGACAAAATGACCCACCACTTTGAAGAGGCCTTTCTGCAAAAACCAGTAAGAATAAATAATAATAATAATAATAATACTAATAATAATAATAATAGAAACAAGAGTTGGATTACACCAGCTATAAAAATCTCTTGCAAACATAAAAGAATACTCCACATGTTATGTAAACAAAGTAGTGACTCCCCCAACCAACAGAATACTATAAAAACTACACATGTATCCTAAGAAGAGTGATAAAACCAGCAAAAAGGATGCAGAATGATGAGTACATTGACAAAATGGCTCGGAGCACTATGCGACTTAACTTCTGAGGTCATCAGTCGCCTAGAACTTAGAACTAATTAAACCTAACTAACCTAAGGACATCATACACATCCATGCCCGAGGCAGGATTCGAACCTGCGACCGTAGCGGTCCCCCGGCTCCAGACTGTAGCGCCTAGAACCGCACGGCCACTCCAGCCAGCAGTACATTGACAAATCCAGCAATAAAGTAAAAGCAATGTGGGATATCATAAAAAGGGAAAGAGGGAAAATGAAAGCTTCACACACGAACAGAGAAATCAAACTCCACAATGAATCTATATCTAATCCCGAAGTTGTGGTGAACTCATTCACCAATTTCTTTACAAGCATAGCTGAAAAACTGATCCAAAATAATCCTAACACAAATTACCAACCAGCAAACCAAAAATATCACACATGTGCAGAGTCCATTTTCATTACCAAAGTCACTGAAAATGATGTTGCAAAAGCCCTCAGAGATTTAAAAAATTCATATTCAGCTGGAATTTATGGTATCCCAGCAGCTGTAATCAAAAATTGTGAACACACAATTGCTGAACCATTAACTCACCTCTGTGATTGTTCTTTCCAGGCAGGTATCTTCCCTGAAGCTCTGAAACTTTCTAAAGTAATTCCTGTCTTCAAAAAGGTGATAAGATATGAATAACTACAGGCCTATCTCAATTTCATCCTGCTTTTCTAAAGTTTTTGAAAAAATAATGTCCAAGAAAATGATGGACTTCATTGAAAAAAAAAAAGATTTACACGCTTTTAGAACTATTAGATAGCAAACAACCCATAAAAGGCATATTTCTGGATCTGTCAAAGGCTTTTGACACTGTTGACCACAAAATATTACTGGAAAAATTAGAACACTACGGTATCAGAGGAATTGCAAACAATTGGATTGCTACATTCCTAACCAATCAGGTGCAGAGAGTCAGCATGAAATATACTAATAGACAAAGCAACTCAATAACCGAAATACTATCAAGTAATAAAACTGTAAAGCAAGGTGTTCCACAGGGCTCAGTGTTGGGACCCCTACTTTTCCTCCTGTATATTAATGACTTGAGCCTGAATGTTAATGCACACAAAACAATAATATTTGCTGATGACACAACTGTACTCCTCAAAGGGGAGAATACAGAGGCTGTGCAAAAAGCTGTGAACTTGGCTACTGATCAACTCAGCAACTGGGCAAAAATCAACAGATTAACTATCAACACCAAAAAGACAGCTTCCATGAACTTCCACACAACACAAAATGCAAATTCCTCTCAGCCATCTGTCACTATAAATAACCAGTCAATAGATACCGACACTGTTTTCAAATTCCTAGGTCTGTGGGTTCAAGATAACCTGAAATGGAATACACGTACAGGAAAGGTAAATGCCAGGATTTGTACTGGCTGTTATGCATTGAGTGTACTGAAAACATGTGCTAGCCTGAAAACATTAACCAGTGCATACTACGCTTATATACAAGCCCACCTAAAATATTGTGTAATATTCTGGGGAAATTCTCCAACCGCTCTGAGCACATTCAGAATCCAGAAGAGAGCAATGAGGATTATTACTGGGAGCAAACCCAGAGACTCCTGCAAACCCATCTTCAGAAAGTTGGAAATCCTTACACTGCCTTGTCTCTACATTCTTGAGACTCTAAAATTCTTCAGAAAACACATAGTGCCAACTGACCCCAGAGTCGTAAAAAAATAATGAAATACATGAACACAACACCAGGAAAAACGCAAACCTGCATGTTATACGTACAAACACTCAACTGTGTAAAAAGGGAGTTTTCCACATGGGCCTCCAACTGTTCAACAATCTTCCCACTAGTATTAAGTCTATCGAAGACAACATAAAATTTAGCAAAGCCGTGAAGTCATATTTGTTGTGTCACTGTTTTTACTCTGTAAATGAATACTTAGAACAGTAATCTTGCTGTTTGTGTTAAATTGAAAACATTGAGCAATATAATACATTAGGATACTATAGGCTCACGTTAATATATGTTAACAATGTTAAATGATATTTCCCGACATCTGCAACACACTGTGTACCATTAGGTCACATGGAATAAATAAACAAATAAATGGATTTTCACTTTCGCGATCGATCAGAACTTACTTTCCGAATAGTCCTCGGATTTCAGATAGCGAATACTGGTAAAAAAGAAAATTAATTTCACACAAACAGGCCTATTATTTCAGAGGAAAGATACGTAGAAACGGAAGCCAAAAGGACAACGTGCAACAGGAAGAGACTGGCGCAGTCTGTTTCTGACGCTATTTTGAAAAAATATCTTGAAAAAGCTGCAGAAACCAAATGATGAATTACAAGTATTTGGAGATTACGTTGCTTCAGAGAGTCGAGCACTGAAACAAGAGCAAATAAAAAAAAATTAAATTATAGAATCCAGAAAGTTATTTTGGAAATTTTGGCAGAGGTTAGTAGTTGCAACATTTGAATATCTGACGACAGAAATTTTATTGCTACAGTGTGCACTACATCACATGATGTTATTTTATCTTATGCCGTCGAAGTCAGTCATTCAAAATGTTCTGCTTAAATGAATTATTTGAGTGTCAAAATACTAACTTTTAAATATTCTCTTTTCAAACGTCTTTATAGAGCCTCACAGCAGTCCAGTACGACTCGAGAAATCCTACAGACAGGCACACGAAAGATACGTGAAGGAGTGGTAGGACTCTGCTGAAAATATATAAAATAAATCAGCGTATGTAGTAATTCTAAATAAATACTTCGTTTTTATATTTAAGTGTTTTATCCTCTTACCTGCTTGCTAAAAATCGAAGGGCAATTAAAAAACGGTCTCTTGGTGGAAGAGTGTGATGCATTTTCGTATATTGTTTTCTATTATTTAATTCTATTATAGACAAAAGTTGTTCAAAACTTGCATAAGACATTCTCAGGCAGTTTTTAAACTCAGCAGAGTCCTCTGGTTTTAGTTCGTTCGATGATTTATCTCGGAAAAAAATGTACGCCTTTGTACCCGCTTCTTAACGCAAACAATTCTTTCTTTTCTTAAGATTTTGTTCGTCGCGTTTTTTCTTCAATAAGAACAGTGGCAGCTGCTGAGGCTTTTGCAGACGAGATTTTGAGCTCCCACTTGCCTATCTCGTAACGTGACTCTAGTGTAAACACTGCCACAATATCTTGAAGCAAGTTCCTTCCCATTTATGCAAGTTTTTGATCTACTGTAAACACGTCGAAAAGTCTTGCAGACAGCACTTGCGGAAGTTACTTGCTTCTGGTGGACTCATGTTACCGGGCCGGTGTAATGTTGGTAGACCTGGCAGTGTGGCGTGGGCACGTTTGGGATACATTTGAAATTAATACGTTTTGTATTGGTTTGTGTGTCTGTAATGTGGTGTTTGTTTTGAAGAAAAGTTTCTGATGAGATTGAAATGTAGTATGAAGTTTAGGAATAGATGCTAAGTATAGTGGGCAATGATCAGTCAATATGTCACCGGTAACGAGTTCAGCTAAATCAAAAGTAATGAAAAACTCTCATTTTCATTCAGAGCAATCCACAAATACAGAAGACTCAGGGGATGACGCGGTAAGAACTGACGCTGTGTGCTGTGGCTTTGAATTCGTGGATCATGGCGAATTACGAGATTAATTAAAAAGAAATATTACCTACGTGCATTAACCAGGGATTTGATGACATTCATGACAGCTTTAGGATTAAAAGACCTAATTTTGAGCATCAGGTGGATAACTTTACACGGTGCGAGTGAGTCAGTGGTAGTGTTTTTGTCGTATTGGTGTGATTCACAACCAGTGGCATGTGTATGATTCTGTCATACTGTCGGTACCGCCGTTTGTGTGTATTATATCGCCTGATTTGGGTAAATTGCATGCATAAGTGACGCATGCGTTTGTTTCTGGCCCCATAGGTGTTGTTTTGTTATGAAATCATGTGTTTAACTTTGCAGATATTACATGCATGTGCAAAGAAGCCTTGTATTGTTGGCATACTGCTTTCATTTTTATTGCTTGGATTCTCGATTGAAGTCTAATACCTAATTTCGCAGGCTAAATTATCATTGTAAGACTATACCTTTTGCTTGGATGCATGAATTACTTTCTGTTAGTGAATAGATGTACAAAACAGTTAGTTTACCAAGAAGAAATTTTGTGATTAATTCGTTAACAGTTCGACGTCTTATACAGGCCCAGACTAAACGTTTGGGCCACCTCCATTTCAGTGTAATTACTGTCACAATGATGTCTTTTGCTAGTCTGTTTCCGAATCCACAGTTTTCCTGTCATGTCAAGTAATTGGCGATATACATATCATCATACCTTGTTAAACAACACACCTCATATTCTTGCCAATATTCGTATCATCATACCTTGCAGAACAACACTCAGTTCACCAATTTTTTTTCGCCACTACATACAAATTCCAAGCCCTTTTTTAATCTTACGGTTATTTTCTTTACTGCCCATCCAGTCCTCTTAGTCGTCTTCAAATGCACCAAATTCCTCGTCAACAAGTTCCATGATTTCATTATGAACTTGTAAAATCTTTTACTCAGTGTGTCGACTGCACGTTATTTTTTATAGTCTGATTGTAATTTATTTTCAGGGCTAGTTGTAAAATGTCCGTGTTAAGTATTTCAATTAACTGTTGTTTATCTTCAGTTGAGACGAACGGTAGTGACTTTACAAAAATTAATATGGTTTGTAAATATTCTGTTAAAGCATACTGCTCCTTAAATTTCCCAATTTAAGGGTATGTAAATTTCCTTTTGTATTGCTGAGAACACTTTGGCGACACCTCTCTCAATTCTTAATTCCACATTATCCTGGTAAAGTCTAATGGGGGCTATAACATCAGATTATGTATTTTCCCAACACATGTTGAATCAGTGCCCTATTTTTCAAGGGTTATTTGTTAAAGAACTTTCCAAAAATTATGAATCTCAAATCAATAATTTTCGTATTTATTATCGACTTGTTATTGTGGCCAATTTGTTCTAAAGCGACTCTTGAAGCTTGCTGGTTCATCTGTCTGATTAAGTTACTATGTTTTTTTTCTGTGCTGTTGACAATTTTAGTGAATATCTTGTAAATAGTGGAAAGGATTCAGATGGATCTGTAGTTTGTAAAATAAATTAAAAGTTCTGACATACTTTTTTTTTTCCCCAGTAGTGCGTCAAATGGCTTTATGTACAATTATTTTCATTTTCAGCTCTCTCTGATCTGATTCCCTCTTAAATTATGCCAACATTTAGAGAGATAGTTAAGTACTTATATTGTTTCCTTTCTGTTAGTGCCATATTGACCAATGAAACGTACGATCTAGGCCCTACCTAAGTTTCTGTTTACTTTTCTTCATACTTTTATCGTTTTTAGTAGTTAATCTTATGAAATTTTCAGTGTATCATCTTGCATCCTCTTGAAGACATTTCCAAAGTATTTTGGGTTATTCGGATTAATCTTCGAGGTTCCTTGTATCAGTTTCTTAAGTTCTCGTCTCTTTATTATCAGTAGTTGCCATAGTCTGTTTGAGATTATCTTTTTGCTTTAGTTGTACATGTAACATCATTTGTTGCTTTAAGTATGTTTATTCAATAATTGCCAGTTTCTTGTATGTCTGTATATCCTTAATGTTGTAGATACTGTATTCATTACTTGAATATATCTAGTGAACCTTTGTATTCTTAAGTAAATTCTGATGCACTACATTTCTAATATCTTGCCTGATGAGTCTTGATGTACTTTCGATCTGCATCTTAATATCCCTATTGTCTTTTGAAAGTCTAACTTGTGTATGACTGCCTCATCCTAAACAGTTTCTTTATTATTGGATAAAATATAGTCAGTTATATTTTAGCACAATTTGCTAGCTAAGTGATGGATTACCTGATGTTTGAAGCATGTTACGTGCTGGAAATTGAGTTTAGTGAGTTCACAATCCTCTTAGGACGAAAAAAAGGAAGAAACAACTTTTGGCTACAGTCTATAGCAAAGCCCAAAATCTAATATAAGTTGGAAATTGATAATTTTGTTCTGACTTGATGAAGCCAGTGAATGTGTCATGACAGCATGAAAGTATTGTTCAACCCATAGTTAAATTTATGACACCACTGAAAACTCAAATTTTCGTACTGTGGTCTGATATGTCCATGTTTTAAATATCTTTGAAAATGTCAATAACAAGAATACCCCTCGCCCAGGACTCTTGTTATCCACACTGGTGTCTCGATAGTTTGACAGTTGAAATATATATGAATGTCCACTTTATAGGTGTTCCAACTAACGTTGCTGCTTATCACTCGTAAGTCACTAAAGATAAAAAAAATTAGGCTCCAAAAAAAATGTTAATAGTGGTGACTCATTTGCTATATGATTAATACTCTGCAGAAAAAAACGTATTGTCACTACTGTTCTTTGTCATAACTTTCAAATTACATCTTGCAGCTACCTAGAGGTGCTCTATAGTGAGGTAACATTTGCTGCAAATCTTTTTATTTTTCATAAATGTAAGTGGGGATGTTTCTTAAATGTGATTATGAAGTCTGTGTGACCTGTTCTGAAAACATTGTTAACTAGCTTACTGGTGGAAAACAACCATTGCAAGTGTTAACAAGTAGTTCATTATTTTCTCTCTCTTTTAGAACAATTAATTCCAGTTAATGTGCACTCTACTTAAAAAAATAAATTTGGCACTTGTGAACATTAAACACTAAAAACAGCACATTACTTGCCCATTTCGGTCATCTGATATCATTAGGCTTATTACAAACACGTTCCACATCATAACGATTTTCCGTGCTATTGATAAATGGAACACGTAACTAACTGCATATGAATTGTTGGAGATGCCTATGTTAATAAGAGCACTGCTTGCTCATGAAAAGGCTATGTTTCACTTGGATTCTTGTTTTATGAAGAACGCTTTGTGTTTTGTATGTTGCTTTACTGATGGGGAGGGGGATAAACAGTTATGTGGCAGCTGATAGTTTGGTTGTGACTGTTAGCAGTATCAAACAGTAACTGTGAAAATTAATAACTTTTACCCTAGCAACATCTTTCAGGCTGTGAAATATCAAGTCAGTGCTATAAATTGTCTGGAGGAGATTGCATTTCAAAAATTAATGCACTAGACTCTTGCTAAACCGACCATTTCTCGCACATGCGGGTGCCAGATTAGCGGAAGTACTGGATTTTTGAGTGTGTCTAAAATTTAATGTAAACACATAGGGATTGTACTTTATCAAATCAAAAGATACATTCATTTTTACAGAAAACTTAGTCCTTGAGTGTATAAGAGGGTTGGAACTTACAGTGGCAACTGTTTATTCACAACCGATATAAAAAAGTTACATGTTTGCTCCAGTCCTTCAAAGTAGTCACCAGCACTGTGTAGAACCTGTTGCCAGTAATGTGGAAGGTGTAGTATACCGTTAGCAGAGCCTGTTCTGTTGATGGTGCGAATGGAGCGGTCTACTGCCTGTCGAATCTCTGGAACAGTTTTGAAGTGAATGCCACAAATTGGTTCCTTCATCTTCAGAATCAAATCAAAGTCACAAGGACTGAAGTCTGGGGAATATGGTGGATGGTACAGTACTTCCCAGTCGCATCGACTCAACAGAGCAGCCACAGCTTGCACTGTATGCGCGTGCGCATTGTCGTGCAAAATGATGGGTGGGTTGTGCAGAAAGTGTCGCCGCTTCTTTTGCAAAGCTGGTCGCAGGTGATGCTCCAAAAAAAGAACAGTAATACTTTGCATTGGCAGTCTGCCGTGAAGGAACATAATGCATTAGTATAACACAATCACAGTCGTACGCGAGAATTACCATAACTTTAGATTGCTCCATTCGCACCATCAACAGAACAGGCTCTGCTAACGGTATACTATGCCTGGCAATGGGTTCTACACAATGCTGGTGACTACTTTGAAGGACAGAAACAGGTGCAAACATGTAACTCTTTTGTATTGGTTGTCATAAATCACTCCTTGTTTGTTATTTTTGGGCCTAAAAAGTGGAGTTTTGAAAATTTGGATACCAAACTTTGGAGGTCATTTTGACTGGTTGTTTTTGAATTTAGGGTATTTTGTGTAATAGACAATGTTGTAGGGGACAGTTTTTTAAAAACAGTCATGTAAATTGCAATGTTGTAACTTAACCCAGGGCAGAGATATTATATTTTTGCTAACATCTCTAAACTGAAACATCGTCGCACACTTACAAACGAAAATGGCTGCCATTCAGTAAAGGTGAAAGGTAATTTTTTTTAAAAAAAAACTATTTTGAACTTCTCAGTTATATGGTAATAATCATATATAAAAAAATAAAATACTTAAAAATGGTCTAGCAACCAGCTTAATTGTTATTGGACCATTTCATTTGGATTGACCCAGCTATGTTGTACATTCACACCTACCTTACCCTTGCCTGTCACGGCTTCAGTCCTTGGTCTTGTCACAAGTTTGCATTTTCTGCATCCATCTGTCTTTTTCCTTTCAACTTACTCGTATTCTCCCTCCCAGATTTTCACCACTTGTTGCTGTTTCCTAGTTTTTTTAACATCCCACAGTTGCTCTGCCCTTTTGGTCTTTCTTTAACTTCCCTTCACCTCCTGTTGCTCACTTCCACCTCCTTCTCCCTTTTCAGTATCTCTTTCCCTTTCCATTCTGCACTACTGTTCCCTCCCACCAGTGTTCCAAACCAATGAGTGTAGATTGTTGTTCTTTGTCTGGGCAGGGTTGTTCTTTGTCTGGGCAGGCCATTTACTTTCTAGCACTTCAGACATGGGTCAGACACTACCAGCTACATTTCCGACATTAAAATAGCTCAGCAAGGAACGCACACATTACTCCTTATTCCGCCCAAGACATTTGTTTTTTGTCAAGATAACATGGAAACAGGCAAGAAGAGGAAGGGAAAGCAGGATGTGTGGCAGTTGTCTTTGACTTACAGCTTTTGTCTGAATGCTATTCAGTACCTGAGTGGTAATTAAGGTGTAGTTAAAGGAAAAGATGGGGTGTTGGTGAGAAAAGCAACTTTGTGCACTGTTCTGGGGTGACCTCTTTGATGATGTCTTTATTAATCTTTTAGTATCTGTATGCACAATAAAGTTTATCTTAAATACCAGTGATTCAGTTGCATAACACTGTCATATAAGATTGAGATAATTGTGAGAAGATGCTTTATTGTGACGAAACAATGTTGCCAACCTAGCAGGTATGATTCACTTGCGCTAGAGTAATGTGAAAAGTACAAGAACTCGAGAAAACATCAAAAGTATCCCTGTTGTGTTACAAATGCACTGCAGCCTCCACCCGTGTGACAAAATTTATCATGCTCTTAAAAAACCTATTGAGAAGTATAACACCATTGAATACAAATGCAACTGTACGAATGTCCACAAACTGTGTCCCATGCTGTCTGAAAAGCATACAAATGTTGCCATCTGGAACTTAACATACTGCTTCAGCAGGATGTCAAGGAAGACAGTTTTGTGTACCAGAACATTAAATAAAAGGTGAAAGCACGACTGAAAATAACAATTGTGAAACAGATATAGAGTTGCCAATCAATGCAGCACTGGTCTTGAGGGTTCAGTTTCTTCCTGGGGCCTTCCGGGTATCTGCCTGAAAGAACCAGTGAATTACTCTAATGAATTCCGATATCACTCGGTCAGAAAAGGAGGAAGACGAAGAACACACTTGTTATTATGATGACCCATTTTTGCAGCTGAGACAATCATGTTTGGCATGGATGTGAGGGAACTACAGTTTAGTAGCACTGGCAAGACTATTTTGTGTGTGTGTGTGTGTGTGTGTGTGTGTGTGTGTGTGTGTGTGTGTGTGTGGAGAGAGAGAACTCTTATATAAACAGATGATTTTTACAAGGGGTAGTCATAAAATTATAACCTCAAAAAACTCAAGCAGCAACCACAAAACTGTGTGATAGTGTTAGCTGTCCACATGTTCATCTTTCAGTGTCCTATATTTTTGCCAGTAATGGATGATTTGGTGTAGACATTGGTTGTAGAAGGCTGCATTTCAGCTGTTCGCAAAATCTTCCATCTCAGAAATCATCTCACTGTCATTTTGAAAATGCTTGCCATGCAACGGTTTCTTTATGTGAGGAAAGCAGAAGGAGTCTATGGGAGCTATTTCAGGAGAATACAAGAGGTGAAGCAAAATTTGAGCTGGGGCGATTTCGTGGAACAAAAACCACACCTTTGGGCGGGGTTGCACGACTCTTCACCTTGACAGCCTTCTGTGAGAGAGAGAAAAAGAAAGCTAGACATCGCTTTACTCAATAGTGGTTGGGTCTTCACCTTTTCCAGCACTTTGACATACTTTCACTGCTTGCTTTGCTCCCTTGTCTCAAAGGAATAGTGATACACCCAGGATTTGTCCATGTTGAACAGGTGGTTAATGAAGTCCTCAGGATTGTCCAGAAATGGCTGAAATATTTCTGCTGCTGCCTCAGTCTGGCAGGCTCTTTAAATTGGTGCAAGCAGTCATGGAACCAGGCACAGGGGCAACATTTATCATGTTTAAAATGTTCCACAGTGTGTTGAAAACTGACGCATGGCTGTTTCTCAATTTTTCCAGCACCAGTTTCTCTACTTCTCCTGGGAGTCTTGGTTTTCCACTGAGAGATGGTCTTCCCCCTTCATTTTTCTTCATTCAGACTTTATTGGCCACACTGGAAGGGGAGGGCGGGGGGGAGGGGGGGGCAGCTAGTTGCCTTAGGTTTAGGCCAGGAAGGTTACAGGAGTGAAGGGTGTGGTGTAAGGCTAGCTCCTGTCTACACAGCTCCCGGAAAGCTGGTGGTGGTGCGGAGGATCCAGATGACATTGGTCGTGAATCGGCCATTGAAATTGTGCATATTATGCCACTGGATGGTCCACCTTGCTTTTGGCAACAGTTTGGGGGTGGCCACTCATTCTAGTTGATAGCTGGTTGGTTGTCATACCAATGTAAATTGCTGTGCTGGGGTTGCAGCAGAGCCGGTATACAACATGGCTGCTTTCACGGGTGGGACAGCCTGTGGTGGTGTATGATAAGCCTGTTACAGGAATAGAGTAAGTGGTGCTGAGTGAGTGGATTGGACAGATCTTGCATCTGAGTTTTCCATAGGGGTATGATCGAATTGCATAGGGATGGTCTAGGATGTTATGCAGGTTGGATGGGCAGCAGAATACCATTTTGGATGGGGTTGGAAGTATTTTGGGTAGGACGTCCCTCATTTCTGAGCATGATGATAGATAATCAAAGCTTAACAAAGGATGTGGTTCAGTCATTCCAGTCCAGGGTAGTATTGGGTGACAAGGAAGCTGCTTGTTTGTGTTGGTTTTTGGAGTGGATGTGAGAATCAGGTAATTATGAGTATATGAGGCGGGAATCTGTTTGTGAGTTAGGTCTGAAGGGTATTGCCTGTCTGTGAAGACCTTTGTGAGGCCTTCATCATACTGGGTGAGGGAGTTCTCATCACTGCAGATGTGTCTACCAAGGATGGCCAGGCTGTATGGCGGGGATTTTTTTGGTGAGGAAAGAGTGGCAGCTGTCAAAATGAAAGTACTGTTGGTGATTGGTGGCTTCGATGTGAACCAAGGTGTGGATGGAGCTGTCCGAGAGAAAGAGATAGACATTTAGGAATGTGGGATGATGGGTGGAGGAGCACCAGGTGAAACGGATGGGAGAGACAGTGTTGAGGTTGCGGAAGAATGAGGATAAGTTATCGTGGCCTTGGGTCCAGATTATAAAGATGTAAGCAGTGAAGCTAGGAATGTTTCCTCTAGAGGGCCCGGAAGATGTTGGCATAGGAGGGCACCATGCAGGTGCCCACAGCTGTGCCACAAATTTGTTTGCATACCTTCCGTTCAAAGGTGATGTAGTTATGGGTTAGGAAGTAGTTGGTTAGCTGTATGAGGAATGAAGTGGTGGGTTTGGAATCTGCAGGGCATTGGGAAAGGTAATGTTTAATTGCGGCAAAGCCATGGGCATGAGCGATGTTGGTGTATAGTGAGGTTGCATCAACAATGACGAGTAGAGATCTGGGAGGTAAGAGTGTGGCGCTGGTTGAGAGCTGGCGCAGGAAGTGGTTGGTATCTTTAATGTGCGAGGCCTGGTTTTGGAAAATTAGTTGGGAAATTTGATCAAGCAGGGCAGAGATTCTTTCAGTGGGAGCACTGTAACCAGCCACAATGGGACATCCAGGACTGTTAGGTTTGTGGATTTAGGGGAGCTTATAGAAAGTGGGTGTGCTTTGTTGTTGGGGTGAGTAGAGAGATGGATTCAAGGGAGAAGTTCTGAGAAGGGGCTAATGATTTCAGCAGGAATTGGAGGTTATGTTATACATCTGGGATGGGGTCACTCTTGACAGAACTTGCAGGTGGAGTTGGTGGACAACTAGCGGAGGCCTCCTGCCAGGTAGTCCCTCCTCATTTCAATTTTTTTCCCTGTTCATCACAACAGTGGTGGAACCTTTGTCAGCCAGGAGTGTGATCCGGTCAAGATCCTATTTTAGGTTGTGTATGACAGTCCTCTCTTCCGTGGAAAGATTATTGTCATTAGGGATGGACCTGGCAAAGGATTGTGAGGCCAGGTTTGAAGTTAGGAATTCCTGAATGGTGACCTGGGGATGGTTAGGAGGGATTGTGGCTGGATCACTGTTGGATGGCAGTATGAATTGGGACAAGCAGGGTTCGATGTTGGGATTGGAGTGGCTTTGGTTGGAGGGATTGGTGGCAAAAAAGTGTTTCCACTTTGGGGAACGAGAGAAGGAGATTAGGTCTGTCACAAGTTCAACATCGTTTAACATGGGAGTAGGGCTCAATGTGGCCTTTGGATAGGACTGAAACTTCTGTGGGGCTGAGAATTTTGATGGACTCCGGATTTCATATTGTTTGTAGGGGGTTTTGGAGGATGTGGTAGGATGCAAAGGCCAGCTAGCAGGGTCTGGGTGCTATGAGGGGTTGACGAGGAAGAGCCCTTTGGGTAGGATGGGGGTAGTATAGTGGTGCCCCAAAGTGGGAGTAGGAAGTCAGCAGACTGGATAACTTGTGGAGGTGGTATTTGGAATTTTCTTCTAGCTGTTTGAGTGTCATGATTCCAGTTTGGGTGATGAGGTGTATGTAGTTGTGATTGCATAGTAACAGTATTTTGCAGAGCGAGTGGAGGCAGTTGAGGGATGCATGTGACATGGAGATGTTTTTTTGTAGAACCAGGTTTGTGTGGCAAATGGAGTGGCAGAATCTAAAAACCCTTATGAATACAGATGGGTAACACATTTTCAAATGTCCTCTCCCTCCTCTTTATCACAAAAAACACATTATTATTCATGACTCGATGAGCCCTGTCACTGAAGTCCAAAGTATTCTTATTATCAGGACTACTAGCCTCTCTCATTCTCTTGGATGAATGGGAGGAGAGAATATGATGATTTCAAAGGTTCCATTTCGATCCTATGAGCGGCTAGGGAAATAAGGGTCCACTCAGACAGAGCCTGAGTAAGCCTTATACAGCTGAGGTGCAGCATGTTCCGCAGAGGTTGCCCACTAATGACTGCCCCGTATGAGCAGCCATGCATCCTATCAGTGTGCAGCACACTTTGAGATTGAAGGTTTTTATTTATTTTTTTTTTTAAAATAGAGGTTTATTCCATTCACGCGATCCAGCCAGTCAAGCCAAGATCCCCTTTCCCTGAGACATACAACATTCCACCACTGCACCGCACAGTGTTCGCTGAAGCATGCCCAGAGCTTACGGTGACAGGGGACTGACAGCTCTTAGAAGTCCCCAGCTCAGGAATTCTGGGGACACCAAGCCTGTACTCAGCAAATGAATGCTGAGCCCCTTTGGGGGCAGCTGCCATAACAGATGTGGCCAATACTACAGGGTGTAACAAAAGTCAGGTGCGACCACGTTTGTCACGACCGTTATGGTTTGTGTCATAAATGCGAGAGGGAAAAGAAGTAACAGAAAGAAACCGACAAACAATAGAGCGGAGGTGAATAAAGCAAACAGTAATGAAGGACAGGTGACGTGAGGTTTGGATGGAAGGAAGCCACTAGGCAGTATAATGTATGGAAAGTTCTGGTTGAAAATTAAAAGTTGTTTAGAAATAAAGGTAATGACACCAAAAGACAGAAGTGCTGTGTCATCAATAGGCACTCAAACAAAAAGGAGGAACTTGAGTAGCTTTCGAAAAGCACTTGCTTTTTCTTTCTGTAGGAAAAACTTGCACATGCGTGCAAGCACAAAAGCACACACACAAACGCCTGTCTCCCTGGATTACACCCCTTCCTTCCACAGTGACCTTTATTTTATCAGATTCTGCCACTCCATTTGCCACACAAACCTGGTTCTACAAAAAAACATCTCCATGTCACATGAATTCCTCAACTGCCTCCACTCACTCTGCAAAATACTGTTACTATGCAATCACAACTACATACACCTCATCACCCAAACTGAAATCATGGCAGCTAGAAGAAAATTCCAAATACCACCTCCACAAGTTATCCAGCCTGCTGACATCCTACTCCCACCTTGGGGCACCATTGTCCTACCTCCATCCTACCTGCAGCGTTCCTTCTTGTTAATCCTTCATAGCACCAGGACCCTGCCTAGCTGACCTTTGTAATCTAGAGCATCATCCAAAACCCCCTGCCAACACTCCACAAAATCTAGAGCCGAAACAATCCCAGAACACTGTTGTTAACCTCTCCACCAAACTCGTCAGCCCCAGAGAAGTTTCCATTCTATCCAAAGGCTGCACATTCAGTCCTACACCCAGGTTTAACCATGTTGAAACTTGTGAAAGACCTACTCCTTCTCGTATTCCCTATAGTGGAAGCACGTCTGTGCCACTAACCCCTCTAACCAAAGCCAATCCAGTCACAACATTGAACTCTTCCTGTCCCTGTTCAGACCACCATCCAACAGTGACACTCCCACAGTCCCTCCTGACCATTCCAAGGTCACCTTCCAGGATTCTTAACTTCCAACCTGGCCCCACCATCCTTCCTCAGTTCCCTCCCTAATGAGAACAACCTTTCAACAGAAGAAAGGACTGCTGTACACAACTTAAAAATGGATCCTGACTGTATCATCCTCCTGGCAGACAAAGGTTCCACCACCGTTGTGATGAACTGGAGAGACTACCTGGCAGAAGTCCTCTGTCACTTGTCCTACAGCTCCACCTACAAGTTATGCCAGAGTGACCCCATCCCAGAAGTCCAACATAATACCCAATCCCTGCTGAAATCCTTAGGCCCTTTTCAGAACCTCTCCCCTGAATCCATCTCTCTACTCGCCCCAACAACAGCCCGCACACCTACCTTCTACATGCTCCCCAAAATCTAGAAACCTAGCAATTATGGGCATCCCAGTGTGGCTAGTTAGTGACAACTCTCCACTATCACCACACCCTTACCTGCCGGATCCCTACTCGTCACTGTTGATGCAACCTTACTATACACCAACATCGCTCATTCCCATGACTTTGCCGCAGTTAAACATTACCTCTCCCAATGCCCTGCAGATTCCAAACCCACCACTTCGTTCCTCGTACACCTAACCAACTACTTCCTAACCCATAACTATGTCACCTTTGAAGGGAAGGTATGCAAACAAATTTGTGGTACAGTTGTGGGCACTTGGATGGTGCCCTTCTGTGTCAACCTCTTCTGGGCCATCTAGAGGAAACATTCCTAGCTTCCCCAAACCCCTGGTCTGGTTCAAGTGTATTGCTGAAATCTTTATAGTCTGGACCCAAGGCCAGGATGCCTTATACTCATTCTTCCTCAACACCGTCTCTCCCATCCACTTCAGCTGGTCTTCCCCCACCCATCATCCCACGTTCCTAGATGTCGGTCTCCTCCCCTCAGATAGCTCCCTCCACACCTCAGTCCACGCCAAACCCACCAATCATCAATATTACCTGCACTTTGGCATTGCCACCCCTTCCACACCAAAAGATCCCTCCTATACAGCCTAGCACATCTGCAGTGATGAGAACTCTCTCACCCAGTAAGCTGAAGGCCTTCCAAAGAACCAACCACAGAGAAGCACCTCCCCTCCCCCTTCCCCCACCATTGTCACCCAATAGGCCCTGGACTGATGTGACTGAACCATGCCCTGCATCAGGCTTTGGTTATGTATCATCATGCCCTAAAATGAGGGACATCCTACCCAAGGTAATTCCAACCCCTCCCAAAGTGACGTTGTGCTACTCACCCAGCTTCTGCAATGTCTAGTCCATCCCTATGACACTCCCACAGGGATCCCCCTGCCACAGGGATCGTACCCCTATGGAAGACCCAGATACACCTGCCCAATCCACCCACATAGCACCACCTACTCCAGTCCTGTCACAGGCTTATCCTACCCTGTCAGAGGCCTGGTCTGTTAATGGCAAGCAGCCATGTTAGATACCAGCTCTGCTGCAACCACTGCACAGCATTTTACATTGGTATGACAACCAACGAGCTGTCAAATAGAATGAGTGGCCACCACAAAACTTTTGCCAAAAACGGGGTTGACCAGCCAGTGGCACAACATGCAGCAGAGCACAGCGTGTGAGATATCAATGACGGGTTCCCAACCTGTGCCATCTGGATCCTTCCCACCACCACCACCACCACCACCACCACCTTTTCTGACCTGTGCAGACGGGAGCTATCCTTACAGCACATCCTTTGCTCCTGTATTACAGCATATCCTTTGCTCCTGTAACCTTCGTTGCCTAAACTCTGGTCACTTGCGACTTCCCATCCAGTATTGTGTGTGTGTGTGTGTGTGTGTGTGTGTGTGTGTTTTTAGTTAGAAAAAGGATGTGCATTCTGAAAGATAGCCAAGCACTGTACCTTTGTGTGTGTGTGTGTGTGTGTGTGTGTGTGTGTGTGTGTGTGTGTGTGTGTGCGTGCCTATTAACATTGCAGTGCTGCTACCTTTCAGTGTGTAAAAAAACTAACTTTTTTGAGGTAATAATTAAAACTTTATGACTGCCCCTCTTAGTGGATGTGCCATCTACGAAGCTGTATGTGTGTTATTGTGTGGAATTCCTAGAAGGGGGAGGGGGCATCTTGTATCTGACCATTTTTCATCCACTGATACTTAAACAAATTCTAACAGTTTCTGCATCCACTTACACAGGGTCTAGCGCATGGCAGCGACCTCACATTGCAGACAAATGAACTGCGTACAAACCTGGAGTGAATGGGTGTCCATTTTTGTAGCCATATCTGATGGGGCCAAAATATAAGGTGGATACTGGTGCTTTTAATTTAGCTTCTGGATGAGATGTATTACCTGAAAGGTAATAGCAATGATAAACCAATGTAATGTAGAGCCATATTTTCTGCTTTCCATTTGGCGTTTTAAATGAATGTGTTTTGGGTATATCTCCTTACACAAAATAACTGACTTGTGGAGATTGTGGTGGGAATTGCATGAGAATATTCCCTGCAACCAACTGTCAATATGTATCAACTGTGGAGAGCTATGTTCCCCTCCTCATTTTAAAGAAGAAAAGAAAGATACAGCAGAACTAAACCTTACTCCATTTTTTATATTTTGAACCACGAGATACGTATACTCACATCCACTTCAAATGACAATAAACTTTGCAAGCATGGTGACTAACACCTCCTTCCCCTCCCCCCCTCCCCCCCCCCCTTTAGCTAGAGTGAAGACATTCATACATTATAGGGAATTAGGTGTTAATGGGGTATGGCAGCAGACAACAGATGCGACGTCATCTGCAGTGCCTCTCTCCTGGGCTCGTAACCATATGGGTGGGACAATAGACTGGAAAATTGCGGTCTGGTCATATGAGCACTGATTTCAGTGGGTAGGAGCTGATAGTAGGGTTAAAGTGTGGTGCAGGCCCCATGAAGCCCTGTACCCAAGTTGTCAAGGCATTGTGCAAGGTGATCGTGGCTCCATGATGGTGTCAGCTAAGTTTTCGTGGAATGTATTAGGTCCTCTGGTCCAAATGATGGGAAAATGAGTAAGTTCGGGTAGTTGCAGACCATTTGCAGCCATTCGTGGACTTCATGTTCTCAAACAACAATGGTGTTTTTATGGATGACAATGCACCATGTCACCTTGCCACAATTGTTCACGATTGGTTGGAAACATTCTGAACAATTCAAACATGGTTTGGCCACCAAGCTCGCCCAATGTGAATCCCATAGAACATTTACAGGACATAATGGAAAGGTCAGCTCATGCACAAAATCCTGCACCGGGAATATTCCGCGATTATGGAGTGAGTTGCAAATATGACTTGTCAATAGGGTTCAGTGGAGGAAGGTGGTCAGAGCGAAGACAGTCCAGACTAACCATGAAATGGAGTAGAGACAGCATGGTTAAATATTTTTGCGGTGGACTTACAAATTGTTGAGTCCAAACGATGTTGCATTGTTGCACAACACCTGGCAATAGCAGGTCAGACATGATAAAAGGGAGGTATCACATGGCTTCTGTCACCACAGTGTATACTGACAGACAGCTCTGAAGGTCGATGATGATACTGGCTATGTCTTCACACATTCTGGGAGTCATGAACAACACTTCTAACATATGGGGGTAGTATTTTTACAGCAAAATGTTAGGCCATTATCAAAGTGCTTTGTTGTTCCTGCACTTCAGCTCGTGAGAATTCCCTATCTACAGACCATAAACAGATACAATCCCAGGAAGCCATCAGTTTGGACAGTACATGACCTGATCTTCTTTGTGACTTTCGCAGTACTGGGACCTGATTACATTCATGTAGACCTTCTCCTTGGTATTTCAGGAAACAAGCTTACCTATAAGTTAACAAAGGAAGCTGGTAAGATGGGAATACTGGCATCCAGCTTGCAGTCAGCGGGTTTTTTTTTCAGCTTTTGGGAGGCTTGGAATGAGGAATGGCGCCATATGGACAATGTGAGCAAGAAAAGGTTCCACAGCCTAATTATCATCCTTTTGTCCTTCCCAAAGGGAATGTACTATCTTTTGCTGGCATCTACTTTGGCCACACCTGTACGGCTTGTGCTACATCTTCAGGTGAGAGCAAACCTTCCCATTGTTGTGACACCCTGCTATCAGTGGCCTATACCCTGTCAGAGTGATCAGACTTTGCTACTTTGAGGTGAACACTAACGCTTGAAGACTCATTGCCTCTGCTGGTAGGTGGTAATGTCCTAAAAGTATATCTGGTTTTATTTTTTATTCAAGAGATTGGTTAATATAACCTCAGTTGTCATCATGGGCCCATCACCTCTTTTTACCATTCTGCTAGAATCTGCAGTGACCAGCGAACTGTCAGTCGAGAGCAGAAGTTGGCCTACCAGTGGAGGGCTCATCGCAGGTGGCTCAGGCTGGTTCTGTGTAGTGCACCTCACCCACCTCACAGTATTTCATCACATTTCAACAGTTGTTTTGTCTCCACTTTACCTTCTGTCTTAATCTACACCACAAATGAAACTACTGAAGACTGAACTGGCTGCCTAGCCACTTGCGAACAGTGCTTGGGCCAGTCTTGTGGCCTTTTTATGCTTGTCTGTGCTTCTATGCTTGTCTGTGCTTCTATGCTTGTCTGTGCTTCTATGCTTGTCTGTGCTTCTATGCTTGTCTGTGCTTCTATGCTTGTCTGTGCTTCTATGCTTGTCTGTGCTTCTATGCTTGTCTGTGCTTCTATGCTTGTCTGTGCTTCTATGCTTGTCTGTGCTTCTATGCTTGTCTGTGCTTCTATGCTTGTCTCTGCTTTCATACTTATTTGTCATTTTACTTTTACCATTCTGTGACTTCAGAATTCTACAGCAACTGGAGGTTTGCCATTCGGTTAAGTGAGCTGACCTCTTGATACAGGACCCCGGGTATCTCCAGCAGCTTCTTGCCAGTGCGGCTTCCTTACCTCATAATATTTTATTTTGTGACCATTTTATTCTGCTCTTCTTCTTGCCACGCTTCCTGTATGATCACTAGATTCAGATAGTTGTCTAGTTGGTAAGGAACAGATCACCACTCTGACACAAGCCCTTGTCAATGTTTTTATGCTTTTGCATTCATCCCCACTTTTATTTTAGTTATTTTACTTTTTACCATTTCATTAACATTCTGCCTACATTAGACAGTGAAAGGGGGGCTGTCAGTTGGATGAAGAAGCTGACGTCCTGCTACAAGGTAACAGGGGGAGGGGTCTCCCGCTGTTTTCAACTGGTGCTTGTCCCTCATCCTACTGTATTGTATTAGTTTTTATGGCTTTTTTCCCCTTAAAGCTTACCTACTTTTGTGCCTCAGGTGATGCAGAAGTTCAAGTTGACTGTCCACCTTTTTCTCCTCTTGTAAACCTTCAGCTTTTATTATGAAAGGAAAAAGGGACTGATGTCCTTGATGTTACTGTTTGATTGTTCCTTATTATAATGGACCCCTCTCCTCCCCCCCCTCCCCTGCGGCTCCCACACCTTCTCCTCTGGGCACAACTCCCCTTCCCCAGCCTGAGAAGTGTCCCACTCCTTCGGCGTCTGCCGGTCAAGGGCGCCTCTCCCGGGATGCCCCTTCCCGGCACCTTCCAGGCCAAAGGTCTGCTGCCGTGCGACGACCGCGAGAGCCGCGGTGTGTCGGCGCCCAGGTCGCCCGGTCTCTTTCTGTTCCTGATCTTGCTGCAGCTGGCTCCTTTATGCCACACAGCCCTCCTTGATCTCAGCCTGAAAAGAAGAAGAAACATAAGTCCCGGGACAAAGAGCCTCTGGTGTCACCAGAGGTCCCTTCCCCGACTTCACAACCGGATTCTGACCTGTCATTCGTGGATGTCGCCCCCTCCTTGTCGGTGACGGGTGGGGATCCGGCGGTATGACTGGCTTTAGCGTGTTCAGCCCCCATTTAACTCATCGTTCTGTGGTTCTCCAATGGAATTGTAATGGATACTATCATCACCTTCCGGAATTGAAATCCCTTCTTTCGTCTTACTCTGCAGCTTGTGTGGTTCTCCAGGAATCTCATTTTACTGATTCTCTCTCACCGACCCTCCGTGGGTTCTGTGTTTTCTGTCGAAATCGGGTCAGACCCCTGCGGGCTTCTGGTGGTGTTTGTACGTTGGTCTGTACAGACATTGCTAGCACGTGGATTCCTCTTCAAACTACATTGGAAGCGGTTGCTGTTAGGGTCCACCTAGACTCTGCGGTCACAGTTTGCAATCTTTATCTCCCTCCTGACAGGACTCTTACACCTGCTGCCGTAACTGCCCTTCTTCAGCAACTTCCTCCTCCCCGGGGATTTTAATGCTCATCATCCCTTGTGGGACAGTGCCTTTCCATCTAGACGAGGTCTTCTTATAGACCAGTTTATTGCACACCACGACTTGTGCCTTCTTAATGATGGCTCCCCTACTCATTTCAGTCCCCTTACCAGTGTGGCTTTCAAGAGGGACGGTCTCCAATCGATCATTTACTTCGGTTGGAATCCGCAGTTCGGCAGGCTTTTTCCCAGCGCCACCATTTGGTTGCAGTGTTTTTTGACCTTCGCGAGGCCTATGACACGGCCTGGTGCCATCACATCTTACTTACCCTTCATCAATGGGGTCTTCGGGGCCCACTCCCGATTTTTATCCGCCAGTTCCTGTTCCATCGGTCATTCAGAGTTCGAGTTGGTACTGTTTTTAGTTCTCCACGGACCCAGGAGACGGGCATCCCACAGGGTTCTGTCTTGAGTGTCCTTCTTTTCCTCATTGCTATCGATGGGCTTGTGGCCTCTGTTGGTCCTTTGGTCACCCCTGCCCTGTATGTGGATGATTTCTGCATTTGGGTTAGTTCCTCTTCGATGGCCTCTGCAGAGCGGCAGCTCCAGGGAGCTATACGGCGTGCCTCTGCTTGGACCCTCTCACACGGGTTTCAATCTCTCCTTTAATATCGTGGGTGGTCCAAACGATTGCCTGTGATCCCACAGTTTCGTTTCCTGGGTCTTTTTTTCAACAACAAGCTCACTTGGCTGCCCCATATCAGACTTCTGAAGGTAGGATGTTTCCGTAAACTCAATGTCCTTCGCTTCCTTGCCCACTCCTCTTGGGGTGCGGACCGTTCCCTCCTTCTCCGTCTTTATCGTGCTCTAGTCCTGTCTCGCTTGGACTATGGTTGTCAAGTTTATGGTTCAGCTGCTCCTTCCACACTGCACGCGCTGGATCCAGTCCACCATCGTGGTATCCGTTTGGCCACTGGTGCCTTCCCTACTAGCCCTGTTGATAGTCTCCTGGTTGAAGCTGGGATCCCCCCCCCCCCCCCCCCCTTTTCTGTTCGGCGGTCCCAGCTTCTGGTGTCTTATGCACTCACTATCCGTTCCTCTCCCACTCATCCTTCCTATTCTATCCTGTTCCCAGACCATGGACGTCGCCCACCCGACTCCCGCCCTCGGGCGGGTTTACCGGTTGGGCTCCGCCTTGCGTCTCTTTGCTGTGATTTTCAGCTTCCTTCTTTGTCCTGCCTTCCTCGCTCCCTCCCCTCCCCTCCACCCCCCCTTGGTTAGTTCCTCGGCCTCGAATTCGGATGGATCTCCGCCGAGGTCCAAGAGATTCCATCCCCCCGGTGGTGTTCCGTTCCTTTTTCCGCCAAATTTTATGGGAGTTTCGGGATGCTGTTGTTTTTTGCACTGATGGCTCTAAATCTGCTGATCATGGGGGAATGCCTTCACGTCCTCTGTTGGAACGGAAAATCATCTGCTGCCACATACATGTGGGGTGTTTACTGCGGAATTGATGGCAATTTTCCAGGCCCTTACCTTTATTAAACAGTCTCAACACAACCGCGTTTTGTTATGTATGGACTCGATGAGTGGCCTTCTTGCTATTGACCGGTGTTTTTCGCGCCATCCCTTGGTCTCTGCCATCCATGACTATCTCGCTGATATTCACTGTGCTGCTTGTTCCATTGACTTCCTTTGGGTCCCTGGCCATGTGGGTATCCCGGGTAATGAGCTCGCTGATCGTTTGGCTGGGGGAGCAGTCACTTACCCCCCGTTTTCTGTAACCCCTCCTGCAGCGGATTTACGGCTTCACATCAAATCCCACTTCGCACAGTCATGGGCCAATTCTTGGGAGGCTACTCCCCTGTCTAATAAACTTCGTGCGATTAAGGTGACACCAGGCCCTTGGCTTTCTTCCTTTCGCCTCTCTCGAAAGGACTCGACCACACTGTGTCGTCTCCGCATTGGCCGTAGCAGGCTGACCCATGGTTTTCTTTTGCGTGATGAGCCACCCCCACTTTGTGGTTGTGGAGCCTTCCAGTCGGTAGCCCACATTTTGGTTGAATGCCCCCTTCTTTTGGCTCTGTGTGCTAAGTACAGACTCCCCCACACTTTACCTTTGATGTTAGCTGACGATTCCTGGATGGTCTCTCTGGTTCTCAGTTTCCTCCGGGAAAGTGGTTTTTATTCTCAGTTTTAAGGTTTTTAATCTCTCTCTGGTATTGGGGCAGGGCGCTGAGTGTTTGGGTGTCTCCCACTGTAAGCAGTGTTCGGAGATTCCCGATTCACCTCCCTGACCGAAATCCTCTTTTCTTCCCCTTTTACTCTGTTTTTACCCTATTTTTAAAGGCTTGGTTAGTCTCCTTTTCCCATACGTACTTTCTACATTCTTGCGGTTGTACCTTTTAAGTCACAGGTGGTCTTGCCTATGCTGCTTCAGCATAGCGTTGGGTTCGTTCTCTTGCTGACTTCCCTCGTTTTGTTTTTACCATTGACAACATGACTGCCCCTTTACGGTTTTAGCCTTTTCCCTTTTATTGTTCTGACTTCCCTGAGATGTCACTTTAGCGGAATGGACCACATGTGAAACAAGGGACTGATGACCTTGCTGTTTGGTCCCTTAAACCTCAAACAACCAACCAACCAACTTATTATAATGGTTCAGATATAGTATCATTAGGCAAAAAAAAAAACTGTATCTTGTGTCACTTGTTAATAATTTATAAATAGTACAACTAAGATATGGGTGCATGTGGCATGAATGGTATTAAGACACTGGGCTGAACAACAATATAGTTACTGCTGGGCCACACATTACCAATATACTAGACAGTGGTGTGCAGGGGCTAGACGTCATCAGCATCACAGCATCCATGAACACATGGTCAATCATTGCACACAAATTGATCCTGACACTGATACCATACATAGGGCGTATGGTGGAATAAATGTGAGGGTCCATGACATCTGCAACAAGTGATATGATAATGCATTATCTACTGTGACATGTGCAGGGTGCAATTGGTGACCCTCCTTTGGCTTTTGTGAATGTCCCAGTCGATGAATGGGTAGGTCTGAAGAACCTAACACTAACCACTGTGGTATGATTGTATATGTAGAGTGCCAGAGGTGGTCATGTCCCTTATTTGGAATGGACTGTTGCTGGTACTAAATTTCCCCGGGCATGCACACTTTTAGTGCATTCGCAGACAGTATTATACGTATGGGTTCAGGGATGAGCTATGTTATTGGTGTTCATACGCCTGTATATGATCCCACATTGCCATTATGTCTGGACGGGTTGTTAAAAGGGACAACATGTCTAACATGTTCATATTTGTGTGATTATGTATGAAAAGTTCAAACTGTTGGATTGGCTGGTAATGAATTGATACACTTTAAAATGAAGTGGCTGCAGTTACGAACATGGAGTTCTATTTGTCCAAGATTTGTAATCTGTTCTATCATCCAGATCGAAGTTTCACATCTGGTGAATACCAAGGCTGTGCTGTATCTAAACTATGTGTTATATTAATTTTTCTGGAGGTACTAATTTTGTAGCGTAATGGTAATGTGGAATTTGGAAGCAATGGAGAGGAGACAGTGGAAGGTTGAAGTTTCGAATTTGTCTGTCAGGCATATTACTTAGATGGCTTGGTTGGTAGGTAGAGTACTGCTGATGAGTGGCAGGTGTCAGCATTACTTCTGGACCAGCACAATTGTGGTTTGTTATGCATTTAGTAGTATAATGTTTGCATTAATAAAAAGCAACTAAAATTTGTCAGTCCATAGGCGTGCATTCTGACTGTTTACTATAATATGGTTATTGTCACAATATTTTTAACAATTAATTTCTAATTTTTCAGGATGAAACATCAAGTGTAGGAAGTACTTCAACCACAGATAACACATCACGCAGTGAAACTCCTACCAATAGAGGTAGAAAAGGTCGACGTGGTAGGAAGAAAATTCAACAAAAAATTAACAATATGAAACTTCAGTACAAATTTTCGTGAGTGACATATTTACAAATTGCTCAGAGCTTCCTTCAGTAAATATAATAGCGTTCTAATTGTATTGTTCTAAAGTGAAGAATATGCATTGAATAATAAAAAATAACAACTGTTAGGAGATACAGTGTGGAATATGTTTTCAAAATGAAGCTTTCGCTCTACAGCTTAGAGTGTGTGGGGTTTTGAAGTTTCCTGGCAGATTAAAATTTTGTGCTGGACTGAGGCGCTACGGTACTCCTTTATATTTTTCTTTTTGCCTATTTATTACTATGGTGTCCTTACTTTCTTTACCTTATTTCTCTCGTATAAATTAGATAGTTATGTACCATGTAGCCTCCGACGTGGGACTAAAACAATTCTTTTGTGTTAATATTACACAAAAGAAATAGGAATTACTTTTTAAATTATCTTAGCTTTTTTTATTTTCCTTGGTGCAAAAAATTATTCTAAGTATGTACTTGGAATAATGTATATTGTATTTCTGCTTTCACAGTAATGTTAAGTATGCCACATTATGCTAATTACACCACACTGTAATGGCAAACCGGTTAACGAAAGTCACCGAGTGAGGTGGCGCAGTGGTTAGCACACTGGACTCGCATTCGGAAGGACGACGGTTAAATCCCGTCTCCAGCCATCCTGATTTAGGTTTTCCGTGATTTCCCTAAATCGTTTCAGGCAAATGTCGGGATGGTTCCTTTGAAAGGGCACGGCCGATTTCCTTCCCCATCCTTCCCTGACCCGAGCTTGTGCTCCGTCTCTAATGACCTCATTGTCAATGGGACGTTCAAACAAAAGTCATCTTCCTGCTTTCCATGATGAACTAGAAATAACTTCTTTGGCATTGTGTCTATCTTCAAAAAGAGGGAGACAAACCAATGTGTAGAGAGCAATGCAGATCTGTGGCCTACTTTGTTGGAGGTGGTAAAATCCATTTAATTTTTAGGTATCGATGATACGTGTTGTTATGTTGGAGGTTAAAACAAAAACCACAATAATAATAATTAATAATAGTAATAATGCACTCTACATTGCCCTCTAGTAGATAGAAATTATTCAGTTCAAAATCATTTCTGCCTAAGTTTGTGTCTTGGTTTTCTTATTGAAAATTATTTTTCATTAAGTGGCAGAGATGTCAAAGAAGTATTGACTAAGTCTACTATTCAAATTTTCAAGTGCTTTGACTGTTACTGTTCAGTCTTTTAAATAAAGCTTATGAAATTTTGAGCTGTTCTATGACAAAGGCAAATGAGAAACACCTTATTGTGTACAAGGAAGGGGGAGACAGGAGACCAAAAACTGTTTGTTGAAAACATATTGCTTCTCACAGTACATCAGAATCAGTTTTTCATCCTTATCACATAGCTTTGCTATGAAGTTCAACAAATGCAAGCAAAAAAGTTTTTTTCACTGCATGTTACTTTACACACTATTTCAAGAATTTTTTTTTTTTTTGCCTTATTGTTTGTTTAAAATAGGTTTTTTCACAGGCATTACATAAGACTATGAACACAAATGTGTGGAAAAAATGCATCTTATGAATCTTGTCTTAAAGTGCATACTCAGATCTCCTCCTATATTTATGTACATTCCTTTCCTTTGATAGTAGTTTGTTTAAACACATTCACAAGTACGTATGATGTTATTTTTGTTGCTTTTATATAAATACTTTGATAGTACATGATTTTTATTGTCAATCCCTGGAATAAATTAAATTGAACTGCATGCGGGTGGAGGTCTTAATATTCGTCCAGGTAGCTGTTGGAAAACCATCCCAAAAACCAATAGCAGAGTGTGATCTGGCAATCTTGTAGTATGTCATTACATTGTTTCCCGTACAAATTTGATATCGGGCAGTTAGGATGTGGGATGACAGAATGCATTGTCAACACAAATCTGGCTTTGCAATTTCGTGATGTAGCTCATGTTTAATAAATTGAGTGACAAATATTAGTTTAATTCATTACAATCAAAATAATGGTCCCATGAGCTCTACGGGAACATGTATTTGTCGTCTACTGTAGTTTGCACTGAAAGAAAACAGATGATGTGGCAAACAAGATAAAACAACAATTTCAATTAATACAATTAGCCTAAAAGTGCAATTTATACTTTTAAATGTAAAAAAGCTTGGAAATATTTCTACAAAGCGTTGTATGTTTCCTTTATTTATCAGAAATGCCAGTGTATTTCCATGGCACTTTTGCTTTCATATTACCAGATAGCCTCTCGCAGTCACTTTTCTGCTTAGTGTATAATGGCAGTTGAATAAACACAGATCCACCACTTTGTTGGAACAGTCAATACACGCAGTATTTCTAGGCATATTGTTAAAGTTTACCTATCTTTGCGGCACAGTGGATGCAGGTATGTGGTAAGTGAGTTGTTATGTCGCTTGAAGAATGTTTGTAAGTTCACTACCAATTGTGTACATGTAGTGAATTTTCAGTCTACAAATCTTGAATGGCAGATCAGATTGTCCAATACAAGGTAAGCTACAAGCTCTTATTACTGACAGCACAATTGACACATGCATACCCATGACATGGGACACACTGCACTCTCTTAAAGTAAATGTGTCAATCCTCAACATACATTTATCATTACAAACATTATGTCTCCAACGAAAGAGACAATGAATTACATGTTTACCTAACTTTTCTTTATCATAGCAAATCAAAATGACCTGTTAGAACCATTTTGTTAAATGGATGAAATTTCGGCCTGGACTATCATGGTTCTTTGTATTGTTAGTTCTTCGGAGGCAGAATCGGTACTGAGTTTATTCTTGAAAGTGCAAAAATAAGAAGAAGAAGAGGCGGGGCACAGTCATGCTCAGTAAAGACTTAAATTTTCTTGCCCCCTAAATCCTAAACATACAGTACAGTTTACATATGGAAAAAATACTATCCGGCTAAGTACCATGTGGATTCCATATCTGCTATCACAAATTATTGTCATATTAACATGTGAAAAACACCCTAATTGCAAATGAGGAATACGGTTATGCTGGACAATAAATCATATAGTTCATATTGTCAAAATATATTTATTTGCAATGCTCTATACATTTTAATATGGTTTTACATGCTCATACGTATATAATCCTTTTACTTTCCCTGAACTGGGAAAGCTGAGCCACACACAGTGTATAACTATACTTCTTTATTTTCTTGGCTATTAGGGAAGGTTTTATGATAGTGAACTAAAACTAAGACACCAACCTTTACGCATGCAGATTTTGTGACCTTTTTTTATCGACTCTTTGTTTCCTTTCGCAGATAAGTTTGTCAATGTTTGCCTGCGTGACTATCCACTCAGCATGGTTTACCTCGTTCGAGGTTTGGAATGGGTTTGCACTTTTTGTGGCTCTCTAGGTTGTCAAACAGCAACTCACATGGTGAGTAAATTGTTGGTGTGCTTGGCAGATCATTGCCTCATAGTTGCTGCTTTACCACAGGGTGCCTTGTCATGATACAAACAGTTGTCGTCTCCACACTGTTTCTGTACTGCATAAGGTACCCAATGCCGAAAAATGTTCGTTCCCTCCACATTTAGAATTTTCATTCCCTCCACATTTGGCATTTTCTTAACCACAATAAAGAGACCACATGCTAATCACAAAAGACACTCCCACATTGTAACACCACCTCCTCTTTACTTCGCTCTTGGCACACAGATTATGACAGGAAACATTCTCTTTGCATTAGCCAAACACAAACCCTTCCTTTGGATTTCCACAGGTTATAACATGATTCACTACAAATAACTCGGTTTCAGTCATCCATTGTCCAATAGTGTCATTCTTTGCAGCATATCAAGTGTCGCTTCGCATTTATGAGGAGCTACTCGACCATTGTACTCCATGTACACGAGGTCTGCGTGGTCTTCTTTAGCTGTGGTTATTCTTCTGAATTTTATCTTCACAATCTTGTCACCAACAGTCAACTTGGGCAGCTTTAAAAGGGTTGGAATGTCCTTGATAGATTTGTTAATCAGGTGATACCAAATGAGTAGTACCTGTCAGATGTTGCTTAGCCCTTCTGGCTGACCCAGTCTGCTGTTACTGCAACACAGTACTCCTTGCCTCTTTTTATACTGGCAGAGTCCACCTGTTGTGATGTCTAGTGCTCAGTTTCAGATTACACTGGGAATTGCAGATACTTTTCAACAGATAATGTATTCTATCCTCTTAGTTTGCATGTGGTCTCATTATAAGTATGGACACAGAAGTCGAGACAGTTTGTGGAAAAATTTTAAGTGGATTCCCTTCCTGATGATATCTTGGAATTAAAACTAGTTTTATCCCACTGTTCCTTAGGACAATATTGCTTTTGTCACTTGGAAAGTCTTAGAGCAGAACACCAGCTTGACCAATTCTCTCAAAACAGTCAGCTTGTATGCATCAGATCAGAGACGTACTTGTCTCATTCCAGACTGTATACAGCTGTAAATATTTACTAAATTTGTAATATAATGCTACCACTTCATGGGCTTTAGTCTTTGCTTATGGGAGAGGTCCCTAAATGTCTATGGTTCAAATTTAGCAGTTTTGTTGGAAGAATGGGGTGTAATGGATAGACTGTTCAATGAATGCCTCATTTAACATATACTTTACAAAAAATGGCAGATCTCTCTGCCTATAGGATGGGGCTTGATGACAAATTGAAGGTTTAGTGAGGTTCATCTTCTAGTTTGCATTCATAACAATTAATTATATGCCAGACTTCTCTTGAAAAAACTCACCTTAATGGTTAGAATATTTTGCGAATTGACACTCGGTTGATCATAAATATGACATGATTCAGATGCTTTATATTCAATGGTTGTTACTGAATCATTGGCACTGCAAATGTCTAAGATGCATGGATTGAGTTGGTCCCCACCAGTTGCACTTGTTCCTGCAGACAGAACTGATTTTTCTCTGATGCATGTCAGGAGTTTCCCCTTTAATATTTTTGACACATCAATCAGTGCCATTTTGTGAGTGTAATAGTTGATTTGTTTTATTTCAGTATCTTTCAAAGTAAGCACACAAAGTGCCTTGCTTACTGCTGCACATAGCAGGATTAAATACTTCCTTATACAATCTTCCTTGGTGGGTTCTTTACCAGTATTTTGCGAAAAAACTTTCTCAGGGTCACCATAAGTTGAGTACTTACCTGATGCTTTGGTGGCCCACAGGGCAGAATCACCCTGCATGTATCCTCCTATAAAGCGACTGGGAACGATACCACTAAAAATGCCCCACAAAGTCTCATGCCAATTGCTGCGCTGGTTGAACTTGAACAAATTGATGGGGGAGGGGGGGGGGGGGTTGCTGCTGGTTCTGCTGCTTGTAACATGCCTTGAAGTGTTTGTTAACTGTACGATTTGAGTTGCTGAGAAGCCAAGCATTAGGTAACTAAACACAAAAATAGTACTGAAAAAGACGACTCAGTACAATTTGCCATTGTGAACAAAGAGTGTGCCCACCCTGTCACTGCTGCTGGGTCTCTGTACACTCAGGTGGACAAAGAACCGTCAGCTGATTAACACATATAGTCAAATAGCACATCTCTTTATTTACTACTGAAAGACACTAACCTTCTGTAGCTCTCCACTGCTGTGACTGAAGTAAACAGACGTGGAATTATTTATACAGATATGTCTCGTGATTTCCAAGTATACATAGAAGCAGCCAAAGACCATGGAGCTGTGTGGTATGGAAGGTCTGTAGATCTCAGTCTCTGGATATTCTAAATGCAGCTGTTACAGACACTTGCCAACTGGACAGAACTCAACACATGTCCCTTGCAGTCATATTTCATAAAGACTGTGTGGCAGTGGCACCTTGCAACTCCAGAGATGTGTGGGTCTCACAATGATAGACAACACCACAACTGTGATATCTTTTGATAACTTCTTTACCTGATTTGTCTCATATAAATTAAAAGTTAAGTACTATATGGCTTTGCATTTTGCACTAGGAAAATGTTTTGCTGGTCATTTGTGGATTGGTTCTGGAAATATAGAATTCATTACCATTAATAATACACAGAAGACTCAGGAATGAATTTTCAGAGTTTTTTTATTCCTTGGTGTGCAGAATTATTTAGAATATGCGATTGCAGTAATTTAAATTGTATGTTTTATTTCATTAATAATGTGAAGTATGCCACATTTATTGATTATGCCGCATTGTAGTGACAGATATGTGATAATGGCAGACCAGTTAAAAAATGTTTCTTCCTGCTTTTAGAGATGAATTAGAACTAACTCCTCTGGCACCTTCTCCCTCTTTTTTTTTTCTATTTTTTTTTATTTCTTTTTTTAAAAGAAGAGAAAAAAGGCAAAAGAATGTGTAAAGAGTAATGCAAATCTTTGGCCTGCTTTGTCTTTGGTGGTAAAGTGCATTTAACTTTTAGACCCATTGCTAAATTGAAGGCAGAAAAAAGAAAGAAAAAGAAACAGGTGTGCTAAGGCTCAAACCCAGTACATTGTCTTATATGGGCAGTGCTCTTACTGAGTTTGCCAAGCTCGTCTCATGACCTGCCCTCCTGCTTTCAATTCTGACCATGCCTTTCCCCTAATTTACAAACTTTACAGCAACCCTCATGCGTATCTTGGTGGACTAGTACTGCCCTCAATAGACGAGGTTCTAGGTTTGAGTCACGATCCAGCACACTGTTTTAGCCTGCCTGGAAGTTTTTGGAATATGTGTTTCACTTAAAACTCGTTCTGTGTTATTTTTGTAGACTCTTATGTTTCTTGTGCTCCTATGAAATAGCACTTGTGATGATGAACACACAGGTGAGTAATGTATTAGTGGAAGAAAATAATTAAGCCAACTGGTTTCATTCAAACCTATATAGTTAATAAAACTAAGCTTTTAGTTCAGTTTCTTCGACAGTGGACCAGGTTATTTGATTCTGCCATCCCTTGTAACAAGCACACTATGAACTCAAGAAATATAGAACTTGACATAGTAAGTGATTGACTTTTTGTTAAGTGTTTACCATTAAACAACTTATCTGCTTAAGTTTCATTTAAGCAACACTTCTTCTGTATTCAAGCTAAAAGCATCTCTTGTAACTGGAGTAGAATTTGGCTTAATTTGTACCATATCCATTAATATTAAAGAAATCTACAATATATTTTAATTTTTTATGCCTCAGAAGTTACTGACTGTGGAAAAGATAGATTACTACTCACCACGTACAGGTGGTGCTTACTTGCATATGGGACAATGAAAAAGAATGTTAGAAATATTTCAGCATTTGAACAAAGTCCTTCTTTGTAATAGAAACTAGCGCAAGCACGCCCCCGCCCTCACACACACACACACACACACACACACACACACACACACACACACACACACATACACACGTGGTCACTGTTTCCAAGCACTCAGACGTGACTGTGGCTGGCGTTAGCAGCAATCTAGCTGGGGTGGGTAGTGGAGTTAACAAAGATGTGTGTGGGGAGGGATAGTAGTGGGAGAAGATGCTAGTGCTGGGAAGATTGTAGAGTGGTTCAGACAGATGCAGATTGCAGTGAATGACGACATCTATTACAGAATCACTTGTAATATAATTGGATAGATAAAAAAATCTACTTACCAAGCGGCAGAAGAACACACACATAAAAGGAGGTTATAATCAGGCAAGCTTTTGGAGGCTGTGGCTCCTTACTCAGGCAGAAGGGTTGAAGGGGAAGGAAGAGAGGCGAAGTAAAAGGACTGGAGAGGTCTAGAAAAAGGGGTAAATTTCAGGAAAGTCGCTCAGAACTGCGGGTTGTTGGGAACTTACTAGATGGGATGGGGGAGATTTACCTGAAGAAGAAGCCACAGGTTACAAAAGCTTGCCTAATTATAACCTTCTCTTTTGTGTGTGTACTGCCACTGCTTGGCAAGTAGATTTTTAATCTAGCCAATTATATTATTCTGCCAAAAAGGACATCACTTTTTATTCACAACTGAGTTAGCAATCACAAAACAAAATATACATCTTTGTTGTTTAACATAAAAGTCTCAGTGGCCACTAGCAACAACAGTCGACCAACTGAGTCACCATTCAGCACTGTTCTCTCATAGGGACGAGCGTGCCGTTAGATGCCCTGGGATGGGTTGCTGCTGAACATGATTGTCCCTCAGTTACAAATAATGCCAGAAAGGGCAGCACTCTCCTGGGACTCATATTGATGTAATGACAAAACATACTGGCTGCATAGGAAAAATTACTTTCTCTCCAAAATAATAAAAGTTCTGCTAAAGGTTAAAAAAGAACATGTGGAAATACATACATCATTGCAGCTTTCAATCAGCAGTTCTGTCAACAGAGTTTATAACTGACACCTGAAAACCACAATCACATAAATAAAAAATACACTGGAAAAAAAGATCAAATACTCTGAGTCTGCTGAGCGAAGGGACACACAGAACAGAAAATGTAAAAGGTAAAAAACCTGAGCATCTGTTTACTTTTGTATCACTTCACTCAGTAAAGGACATAGTTTGAGACTACTCTCTTGAAAACCCCTCGTGTGCGATTACTGGCGACTCGCACCATTCTGTCATGACCAAGATGTACTCCTTCAGTGATGGCCAGCTTCCAGCACAAGGATGGCAAGTTATCTTCTCTTACTACAATCGCTTGGCTCACTGCTGCAGATGATGCAGGAAGTCAGATGACCAGCGGCGCCAAAAGATCTGCAGTCCTTGTTACAGTAGTTCCCACCTTGCAAGCATGCTCAGTTGGGGTGTACCTAAATCTTGCTGAGGGATACTTGTGATTGCTGTTCGAATTAGGAAATTACCCGAATGAGGAGTTGAGAATCAGTAGGATTGCAAGACAGTGGCATGAGAGTTCAAGCAAGCCTGAATTTGACAAGTCAGCAGGTTGTCAGCTCTTTGAATGTTGGACATATGGTTTCCATTGTTCGCTACAAGTGGTAGTTGAAGAACTTCACTCCTGATTCCCATGTTCTGCTAGAACTTGGTGATGTTGTAGGAACAAAGTGATGATTGATGTGTTCCTTGCCTCAGATTGCTCTGCTCACATCAGAGGACTTTACCTTTTTCTCATGGCACCTCCTGAAATGCAGAAACATTAGAGGTGTCTAATACAGAAAGTGAAGTGTCATCATCTTTAAGCCAAGTAGATCCCTTCCACCACAGGCGGTTTTCATGCATGTCTGCAGGAGATACTCCTCGAACTGTCAGATTCTCCACTGTAGATGGTTCCATGCCACAGCTGCAGTTATTTCCTGTATCTCAGAGTCGTGGTTCCCCACAAATGTTTTCATATTGCCTCATGAACTAAATGCAGCTTCCCTTAACCTTCTGTTCACTCACTAGTCACTGTTCAGTTTGAGTTTGAGAGAAACTTCTTGCTGCCTTGTGGAAAGAGTCAACTGACTGACTTGGCTTTTCATGAAATGAAAAAGCCGACAACAAATTTACCTGTGGAATTGTGTGTCGTGTGTTCCACAAATTGTGCTTCATACTGTTACTTTTATTTTGTCATCACAACTTGATTTCAGTTTTCTATCTCCCAGAATTGAACATATTTGAATGTCAGCCTTGTTTTTACAAAGCTAGACTTGACTGGATGCCATGACAAGCTGGTGTTCTCTGTTGTCCAATATCACCCAACCTAGTTCTGTTTCTTGAAGCACATGATGAGTAGCTGGTAAGGAGATAGCCCTTGACTTTGAATGTAAAGACAAAATTTTGCTTCTAGCAATAAGTCGATCTTGTCAGGTGACGAAAACCTCTGGATCAGCATGTTGCGTATTCGGCAAGTTTCATGTTCTGGGAGCAATTATTTATGCCTCAAAGGTGTCAGTTATCTTGTGTTAAATTAAACATTCAGCAGACAACATGAATTTACTTATGCAGGAGCCCACTTATACAGGGTGTTTTGTTGGTGAGGGGTTGCACCTATTCCTTGAATTATCACTCTGCTGTGCCACCTTTGATGATGTGAGGTATTGTGCACATTCTTGTGATACGAAGCCTGCCTTTGACCCAGAATCTAATAGAACACAAGTCTGTCTTTTTCCACTGCTGTCTTGCAACTTTTTTCACTGTCGCAGAAAGCATTTGTTTGCTTGGGTTGATCTCCAGTGAACAATATCTTCAGTAAACAGTAACTGTATGTACTTGACTGGTGTTTGCCACTTCAGACAGTTTTCGCACAAGTTGTTGTGCATCACAATGATTCTGTGTTCACGACATGCATCTTGCTTGAATTTTCTGCACTTGAGCAACACATGAGACTGGTAGCACATGACACATGCAACACTAGCAGTGACACAATTCTGTCTTGAATACTCAAATTGCTTGTGTTGGAAGCATATTATGATGTTTATTACCAGGTTTACCTTAACATTGTCATACTGTAGCCTTGATGATTTCTAATGATTTTCATTTGTTTTTGAGAAATACTAATGTTTTGTTGAATACCATAAAGCTGTTTGAACTCAAACTGACTTCAAATTGTCCTTCCCCTTGTGGTGTCAGGAGCTAGAATAGACCCATTGTCATTTCTTGCCTGTCGTAAGAGGTGACTAATAGGAGTCTTTGTATTTGGTCACATTTTTGTATTGGTGCTTTGACTGTTCTTTGGACTTATGAAGGTTTTCGCTGTTTTTAATGTATTTCCCTCGCCTCTTCTGGCTTTTTAAATTCTGGTCCCCATTTTGAGTTTGACCTCCACTTTCCAAATTTTTCAGAAGTGCGGGTCATTTGGGTAAAGATGGCTTACTGTGGTGCATTAACTCTCCACTGTGCTCTGTTACCCGAAATCCAGCATGGAAGTCAGTTTGTCTTGGTGAGTTGTCATGTACTCTCTTGTTGGTAGCCGACTGTCAATGCAAGGATTGCACTGCCGATGCCTGAGCTGTATACTCCCCATGTCAGCCAAGGAGTAGGTATCTATCTGCTTCAGGCTACCAGGACTCTGGGCAACGGCTACTGTGCCAGGTGGCCTTTGCCTTGGTGTGGTGACACCCATGGGGAGAGCCTCAGATCGAAGTGAGTGGCATCAAGGTGGATGTTCCACAATGAAATGGATCAAACTTAACGCTGGCCATGCCAACATGGCTTTCTCAACAGTCAGGAACAGTGATTTTAATGCTTAGGTTACAATCCTATTGCATTTCCGTTTTTAACCATGTCTCAAGACGAGAGAGGTAAGGAGAAATGGAAGTGGACAGTTTGCCTAGTTCTTGTTTGTTCCTGAACTGACAGCGGATCTTTCACTACAATGAAGCCACTGTTTTTCGTTGAAAATATTGATGATTGGACAAGGGAGGTTAATGCAATAGAGATGATGAGAAACGAATCTTTGCCAATCAAAACATTGCACGCTAACCAAACACTGGCACTTCAGACCTGTGTCAAGATAGGTGATGTGCCAATCACCATTTCTCCTCATAACAAGCTCAGTAGAATTCAAGGGACCTAATGCTATGAACTGATGAAGAGCTACATATTAATCTGGTGCAGTGTGGTGGCGATTTTGTTTGCCACATCCAAAGAGGACGCTGGAGCTTTTATCCTAGCCTTTGAAGGCAACATTTTACCTGAGGAGGTTAAGGTCATGGTTTATAGATATGATGTTGGACCTTATTTTCCTGTTCAGATGAGCTGTTTTAAGTGCCAAAGGTTTGGACACATGTCCTCCTGCTGTTCTAATGAGGCTATCTCTAACGCATGTGGACTGGCATCCCCTGTGGACAGCCCTTGTGATCAACCACGCCAGTGTGTTAACTGTCTGAAACCACGACCACCTTGTTTACAGCAATGCTCAGTATTCAAGAGGGAGAAGAAAATTCAGAGTATAAAACACTTGACCACCTGTCTTATCAATGTGCAAAGAAAAAGCTTGGAAGACTTCATCTGACTAACATGGTCTTAAATTTTGCGACTATTGTCTCACAGTCCATACTTCACGTGACAAAAAGGGCTCGCACGACATCACCTGGCCCTGGTTGTATCCCAGGGCCGGCCCTGGTTGTATCCCAGGGCCTGCTCTACAGGTGGGGGAGAGAATGGGAGCTCCCTCACCCCCTGCTTCTATAGTACCGGCGGCTCGCACACCATCAGTGTGGCCAGAGGTGCCTAAAAATCCTCTGGCATCATCAGCAACGAGGAAACCTGTCAAGGGGGCCCCTGCCCCGCCCCTCTCAAGACAAGGACCAGTAGCCACAGGCTGCGGGCTGAAGAAAAGTAGGCCCTCTTCGCTCCCGGAAGATAAACTGGGGAAATCTCCAAAGAAATCAGTCTAAAAGGAAAAACACAAAGATAAACTACTTCTGAGGCTTCGGATGTTTGCTCCCCCTCCTTGCAGAAGTTGAGCCGATGCACACTGATGACAGATCACACAATCAGCTGATCTATGACCTGGTAGCAAAGTACACACACCCATTTTTTCCATTTGCCACTTGCTCAGACATGACTCCGGTGCTTCTTCAGTTGGACTGTAACAGCTGCTATCGCCATCTGACCGAACTCTGTCATTTAATAGCTGCTTACTCCATAATAGGCATAATAGTTCAAGAAACGTGGTTTACAGCAATATGCCTCCCTGCTCTGAGAAACAACAAACCCTACTGTACCAGTCATGTTAACCCATTAAGCCCCAAATTAATTTTTTTTAAATTGAATTTTTTATTCCTTAATTATAATGCACATAGTGTATGAACCACAATAAGTACAAAAATAGCCAAAGAATATTTATACATGCTGATATAATGGCAGTCCTCAAAATAGGCCGCTGGGATCCAACAGTATCATATAGCATACTAAACTGTATGCAAGTCTTAACTATTTATTTTTTGTGAAATAGTACAAAACACTTAACACACAGTGTTACACAGCATTTAACACAATATGTTTTTTTTGGTTTCCCATTGCATTTAGCTCTTACACATCTTCTTTGCGTGCTTCTTTTGTTAATCATATGACCAATTCCATCAAACCTGATGTCAGGTATCACTCTCAACTGACTTGATGGGTATTCCATTGGACATCCAATATTCGGTCTTCCAGTGTCCAATTTCAGGTATGTAACTGTAACAGCACGTCTGAAGTCCAGTGCATTTTCCCCATGTACTAGTCTGTAGAAGAGCCAGGCATTTATGAGGGCCATTTCCAACATACGTGTAAATAGGACCCAGTACCATTTTTTCCCTCTAATTACCGTTGCATATTTTCCAGCTAACCAGTCATGGTGGTCAACACCTCTCATGTATGCGTTATACGATGTCAAAATGGCAGGTTGTTGCACTTGTGTCTTCTTACTTGCTTGTCTACTATACCGCGTAGCTGCTCCCAAAGGTTCAACTTTGTCAAAATTTGTAGCAATTGTAACGCATCTGTTCTCGTGCCATCGAACAAATAAGACTTCACCATTCCTGTTGAACTGGTAGTCATAGTTTCGTCGAACTGTCTTTTTCAGTTCGTTGCCACTCAGTAGTGGACAGTCACCAGCTCGATTCTCTCTGATAGTACCAGTTGCTCGAAAACCCAAATTTCACAGATGAATCAGAAGATCTCTACTAGTGAAGAAATTGTCAAAGTACACACATGATTCTCGGCTTTTTCAATGCAGTCCAGCATGTTTAGTACTACTCTTGATCCCAATAGTAGGTCATCCCTTGCAGTATCTTCTGGATCGTTTCCACAGTATAAATCAAATTTGTTTTCAACTTCTGATATTTATTCCGTGGCATAACTGTCTTTATAATTGGTATGCCTACATCTTCATCTTCAGACCAGTATAGCTTCTCAGCAGGGAGCTTATGGTAGACAGCAAAAAGTAGTAGTCCGACAAAGACCTTCACTTCTTCAAATGTGAGGATAAAATCCTGCATATTCTTCATATTTACTGCATATCTCACAGTTTCTTTCAGTATGAACTTGTATATGTTTTCGTTCATCAGTTCTTCAAACATCTCCTTCGGAGTGAAGTAAGAAAGTTGTTCCTTCAATTTCTCTCTCTTTGTGCTGATGCCAAGCTCACTAGTTTGAGACAGCTTTGTATAAACTGGAGGTGTCTCTTTTTCCATTTGCTTTTCTCATCAGTAAGACTTCTCTTCTTCGATTTACTTCTGGAAACTTGGGATGTACTTGGCAGTGAAGTTTTACTTACAGTTTTTTCATTATTCTCTGATGCAAAATAATGTAATTCAATAGCCCCTGGCACATCTGAGACTTCCACGGCTCCAGTAACATCGTCTGGACCTTCTTCTTTGTCGGTCATACATTTTACTTCAGGAGGAAATACGGTGATATCAATGTGGTCCTGGACATCTGACACCACATTATAGAATGCGTCACTGTTTATTATTTCTTTTATTTCTTCATTAGTGAGGTATCTATCTCATCTGAAGGCCATTATAATATATATAAAATGAAATGAAATAAAATGTAATAAAATCAAGTGAAATGAAAGAACAATACCTTGGCACAAACTACAGAAAATGGAATGTGTAAATACCTCTGTCCATCATGCGAATGGACAGTTTGTTGCTGGTCATTCCCACATAGAAAGCTTCACAGTGTAGGCAGATCAGTTGGTAAATCACGTGGGTGCTTTCACACGTGGCTCTGCCTTTGATCGTGTACACCTTCCGGGTTACAGGACTGGAGTAGGTGGTGGTCCTGTAACCCGGAAGGTGTACACGATCAAAGGCAGAGCCACGTGTGAAAGCACCCACGTGATTTACCAACTGACCTGCCTACACTGTGAAGCTTTCTATGTGGGCAAACTGTCCATTCGCATGAATGGACACAGGCAGACAGTGTTTGTTGGTAATGAGGATCACCCTGTGGCTAAACATGCCAGCACATCTTGGCACAGTGTTACACCGTCCGGGTTATCTGGATACTTCCCACTAACACCAACTTGTCAGAACTCCGGAGATGGGAACTTGCCCTTCAGTATATCCTCTCTTCTCGTTATCCGCCAGGCCTCAACCTCCGCTAATTTCAAGTTGCCGCTGCTCATACCTCACCTGTCTTTCAACAACATCTTTGCCTCTTTACTTCCGCCTCGACTGACATCTCTACCCAAACTCTTTGCCTTTACAAATGTCTGCTTGTGTCTGTGTATGTGCGGATGGATATGTGTGTGTGTGCGAGTGTATACATGTCCCTTTTTCCCCCTAAGGTAAGTCTTTCCGCTCCCGGGATTGGAATGACTCCTTACCCTCTTCCTTAAAACCCACATCCTTTCGTCTTTCCCTCTCCTTCCCTCTTTCCTGACGAAGCAACCATTGGTTGCGAAAGCTTGAAATTCTGTGTGTGTGTTTGTGTGTTTTTTTATTGTGTCTATCTACCAGCGCTTTCCCGTTTGGTAAGTCACGGAATCTTTGTTTTTTTTGTGTGTGTGTGTGTGTGTGTGTGTGTGTGTGTGTGTGTGTGTGTGAGTGAGAGTGAGTGAGTGAGTGAGTGAGTGAGAGAGAATCTGTCCTTTTTTCCCCCCCTAAGGTAAGTCTTTCAGCTCCCGGGATTGGAATGACTCCTTACCCTCTCATCCTTTCGTCTTTCCCTCTCCTTTCTTCTATCCTGATGAAGCAACCTTGGGTTGCGAAAGCTCGAAATTTGTGTGTGTGTGGTTTTTTTAATTGTGTCCTATCAACATACCAACACTTCCATAACATTCTAAAAAGAAAATACATCAGCAGTAGCAGTTTCATATTCGAACATGCAGCAAAACAAATACCTGAAAAGATAACACCAAGTCCCATTCTCCTATTTCGAGTACACCAAATTTTATAACAATGGAAAACAATATAACTCCAATTGAGCTAACAATGCAAGTAATTTAAAAGACACATTGTTGACTATAAATAATCACAAAAAGATCTTTGCCACACATTTTAAATATTACTAAATTGTCAATAAAGTAAATACCTTTAATAACTAAAAGTGTGCCTTAGTATTCAATAATCAATTAATGGTAGGATTTATTGCTTTTAATTTCCTTATAAAATACATTTGTTATAAAAAGCATCAACAAATGACGTAGAACAGTAATAGTTGCAAATTAATAATTTATTGTGTATTTATAAATAAATACGTGTTCTGTCCTCAAAATAGGACACTGGTACTTAATGGGTTAATGTGGAGAGAGCGTCCAGTGGGGTCTATACCCTCATTAACTCTGATGCTTCCAGTGAGCAGGTGCCCCATACCAATGCACTAGAGGCCTTGACCGGTCGTGTCTACCTGTCAGTTTGAATGACGATGTATAATGTTTATCCCTTCCCCCAATGGTCCTTTCTACTATCACGAGCTGTTAAGAGTTAGTGGAACAGCTACCCTCCCCCCTTCCTCTTCTTGGGGTACTTTAATGCCAATAATCCTCAGTGGGGTGGTGACACTATGTCTCATAGAGGCCACGTACTACAACACTTCCTTTCAGAATTGGACGTCTGTCTACTCAACACACTGTTGACCTCACAGTTTGCAGCCCGAAAATCTTACCCCAGATTCAGTGGTGTGTTCATGGCAATCTTTGTTGTAGCTACCATTTTCCTATTGTTCTCTCCCTCTCCACATACAGACATCTGGAACATGCTCTACATTGGTCACATCGCAAAGCTGACTGGCAGGCTTTCTCCTCTACATCTACTTTTGCGGTCAGTCGTGAGACAGATATCAGTAAAGAGGTACAGGATACTAGTGATACTATTATTCATGCTCCTACTTCTCTGGCTCATGGTGACAACTGCCGGTACAGTGATGATCTGAAGGTGGCACAAGCGTCATCCCTCTATGGATAATGTAATAGCATTCGAGAGACTCCTGGTGAAAGTGCAGTTTTTAATACAGAGAAGGCAACAGGAGTGTTGGGAGCAATATGTATTTTCTAAGCGATCCCACACCCCATTGTCCCAAGCATGGACTAAACTCTGCTGCATTTGTGGCCATCCACCACCCACAGCAGTTCCTGGCATCCTTGTCAATGGTAACATCTGCACTTATCCTGTGGTATTGCTGAATGTTTTGTGGCATACTTCACAGAAGTATTCACTTGCTGTAATTACCATATTCGTTTCCTGACCCAGAAACACCTTATTGAGTGCCACCTGCTATCCTTCCATGCACTCGGCTCTCTTATCAAATAACATCGCATTTAGTGAATGGGAGCTTCGCAGTGCTTTGGCAGTGTGTCGAGATAAGGACGGAGGACCTGACAAAATCCACAATCAAATGCTCAGACATGTTTGTGCCAACAACACGAATCATATCCTCAGTCTTTTTAACCATATTTGGTGGGAAGGCAAATTTCCCTCTCAATGGTGGGAAGATATTATTCCTGTCCTCAAACTGGGAATCGGCTCACATATTTTAACCAACTACTGGCCAACCTCTCTGACGAATGAGAAGCTATTTGAACGAATGGTCAACTGCTGTCTTTGTTATTGCCTTTAAGATGGAGGGCATACATCACTATTCCAAAGAGGCCTTCAGGCTTTCTGGTCCACCACGTCACCTGATTCATCTGGAATCTGCAGTGCGCAATGCTTTTGCACAGCACCAACATCTGATTGCTGTGTTCTTTGACCTACAGAAGGCATAAGATACCACCTGCCAACATCACATCCTGCCTACAATGCACGAGTAGGGTTTCAGGGCAATTTACCCATTTTTATCTGACATTTCCTATCTCTTCGACTTCTTCAGGTCTGGATGGGCTCGAGTCTCAAGAGCCAATATGTAGAGGAAGCTGGAGCCCCTCAGGGATCTGTTCTGAGCACAATGCTGTTTGCCAACACCATATAAGGTATCGTAAATGTAGTGGGTCCCACAATCTCTCCATCACTGTGTGGATGATCTTTGCCTATATTATGCCTCTGCATCACTGCCCACTGCTGAGCACCAACTTCAGGGGGTTGTCTGTGCAGTATATGACTGAGCCCTGAATCTCGGCTATCAATTTTCTCCTGCAGAATCACGAATTGTGCATTTTTGCTGACTCTGGACTATGCAACTGCACCCAGAAATTTACCTTGGGATCGAGTCTCTTAAGTTGTTAAAACTTTTCAGTTATTAAATATTTTATTTGACAGCGAGCTAACTTTGCTGCCACATGTCTGCCAGCTCAAGGCAACTTGCATGAAGAAGCTAAATGTTCTCCATTTTCTTAGTAATGCCACGTGGGGTGTGGACTGCATAGTTCTGAGATTTTACAAAGCACTAATTTTATCCCATTTGCACTTTAGATGTGTTTCCTCTAGATCGGCAGCATCATACGTCGTGAACATGCTGTACCCTGTTCACCACATTGGTGTTTGGTTGGCAGCCTGCTGGCAGAAGCTGGTGTACAACTGCTGTGGGTTAAATGACAGCAGCCTCTGGCAAATTATGTAGTCTCAGTCCGTCAGATGCCTACTCAACTGTGTCATTCAACTGTACTCCACAACCAATATTTCAGACTGTTTGCGCATTGCACAAAACTGGATAGACCAACTGTGATCCAACTCAGTACTCCACTGCAGGACCTCCAACAGTCTCCTTTAGTCTGTGTTTCTAGAGCTCCCTCCAGACGTAACCCACGGTCTGCCCCTCTCCTGTTATACGGATGGACCTATTTTGTGGCCTCATGAAGGATGATGGTCCTGTCTTTCTCCAACACCTGTTTCGTTCAGTCCTCCATGATTATTCTAATTAGGTATGTATCTACACAGACGGATCAAAAGTCAACGACAGGGCTGGTTACGCCTTTGGACATGCAAGGGGACCCCATAAGCACTCTATGCCAAGTGCCTCCAGAAGTATACACTCCAGAGCCGTTGCCATATCTTGGACTTCGCAGTACGTCAAATCCATTACCATGATGAACTTTCTAATCTGTAGCAATTCCACGAGTTGCTTATATCCCAGTGCTATCCCAAAAATCCTTCGGTCGCCAACATCCAGGACCTATTGTGACCTCTACAGCTCTGAAAAGACAGTGACCTTCATCTGGACACTGAGCAACATGGGTATTACAGTAAATGAACTTGTCAACCACCTAGATAAAGACACAGCTACAGTAGATCCACTTACAATTAAAGCTTCGATGCCACATTTTGCGGTTCTGGGAATTGAAATGGCAGGCTACGACCCAAAACAAGTGGAGAGCAGTTAGAGTCCACTGAAGTGTGGCATACCTCTTTCCAGGCCTCTCAGAAAGATGCCATTGTGTTGTGCCGACTACACATTGGCCAAACAAGACTCCCCCACGAGTTCCTTCTGTATTGGGAGGATTATCCGCACTGCAGCTGCAGTAGTCTACTGACAGTAGCTCATGTTCTTGTTGAGTGCACTCTACTGGATGATCTGCGGCACACTCTCTGCTTGCGTACCTCAGATGCTTGTGGATGATGAGACAGCCACAACCAAAGTGTTGCATTTCCTCAGAGAGAGTGGATTTTACACTAAACTATAATACTCCTCCACATTCAGTGTTAAGGGTGGTTGTGGGATGGTGGGGATACCCTCCCCCAGCAGCGGGTACCCTCTGTGTGACCGCACATTACTTCCTTCCTTCCTCACCTTGTTGTGTCTTTGGACCCTCTTGTGCAAGGTGCTGCCTGGGTTATCTCAATTTTCTTTTACCTATCATGTTACTACTACTGTCATGCCCTTTTTCAAACTCCTTGACTTGCTTTTATAGTTCGAGCAACCAAGTCCCCACTTTTTTCGCTTTTTACATTTTTGTGTGTTTCACTCGTGAAGTGGAGAGACTAATGACCCAGTAGTTTATTCCTTTCAAACACAAAATCATAATAATGTCTTCCTCAGCATGCATATCTACATCTTAAAACAATTTGAACTGTGACTATACATTCTCTTACTTCTCCACAGTCTTTCACAACTGTTCTAGCTTGACTGTAATATCCAAAGTGCCCTATTTGCCTGTTATTTCGAATTCGTTTCCAAACATTAACTGCATGAAGTTTGCTTTCACCAACAGTCGTGTAATAGCAGGGTTCTTTCTTAAAACCTTGTCCATCTTGGAAAGCTAGTAGTGCCAGGCAACAGCAGAAGCAACAGTTAGAATGAGTGCTATAGGAAGTAGGACAGCCAGACCCAGGAACTTAGCTTATAGATGCACTGTGTTGATGCTACTGGCTGGGTGTCCATGCTGCTTCATTGAAACTAGTCACTGCCATTCCACCAGTGGATGGCTGATCCTGCATGTCACTTCGTCAGATCCATCCATCAGGCTCGCAAGGACCAAAATGTTTGTCTCCATAGACAGAAATGTAAATGTTACTGGAGGACCAGGAATTCAGTACTGTATGATTCGAATCCACTCAGATTGCAGTGTTAGAGACTCACTTATTATTCGCAGTTGAGTTAACATTCGCAAAACAAAGTATACATCCTCACCGTTTAGTGTACAAAGCGTGTGGACCATGAGCTACCACAGCCAACTGATCAAGTCTCCATCTACTGCTTTCTTCTCACAGGGACGAGTGTAACACTAGGCACTGGTCCCTGACCATCATCCTTCAGGTGCAGATAACAGATTGTTCGAATGTCTGGTCTGATAATTACTTCATGTAGATAGTTAAAGAACCAGTGTGTTAGACCTAGTAACTAACAGAACTTCTAAAATCGGTTTGCATCGAGGAGAGAATCAGTGACCATAAAGCTGTGACAGGGTCAGTGAGTAAGGGTGTAACAAGGAATGTTAATAAAGGATGGAAATATTATTGGTTAGCAGAGAAATTGAGTATTTCAGAGTGTTCAAGTACTCAACATTGAATATTCAGGTCAGAAGACAAAGATGTGGAGCACAAATGGGTAAAACTCAAAAGCATTGTACAATATCCGTTAGACAATTATGTGCCAAGTGAAGTTGTAAAGGATGGAGAAGACCCAACGTGGTTCAACAGCCATGTTAAGAGTCGCTGCAAAAGCAAAGAGAGCTTAATCTCCAATTTAAGCAATCAAAGCCTGGTAGATAGAGAGAAGCTGAATGAAGCCAAAGTGAGAATTGGGGGAGAAAAGCAAGAACTATTCAGTGAATTTTGAAGTAAAATTTTTCCAAATGATCAAACTGAAAATCTTAAGAAGTTTTAGTCCGATGTAAAGTAAGCAAGCAGATAGAGGTCATCTATTCAATCGCTCAGTGGCCATACTGACACCGAGACAGATGACAGAGAAGGCCAAAATACTGAATTCGGTCTTCCGAAATTGTTTTGCTGGAGAAGACTGTAATATGGGTCCTCTTTCAGTCATTACATAAATGCTGAAATGGGAGATTGAACTAAGCAATCCTGAAATAGAAAATCAGCTAAAACTATTCAACACTGGAAATATGCCTGCGAGATTCTACAGAGATTATGTTGCAGAACATGCTCCTCTCCTGGCAGCTCTCACTGGAGCAACGAAGTGTGCCTAGGGGTGGGAAGAGGTGCAGGTATTTGCCGTTTTCAAGAAAGGATGTTTGCACAGTTGCACATAACTATAGGCCTGATCGCTGACAACAGTCTGTTGTAGAATTATGATACTTGTTTTATGCTGATGCGTTATGAATGTTCATGGAGAAGAAAAATCTCTCTAAAAATAAATATGAGGTCTGCGAGCAGAGATCTTGCAAAACTTGGCTTGCTCTGTTCGTTCCTGAGACCCAGAATGTATAGATTGATAGTGTCTTACTTGATTTTAGGAAGGCATGTGAAACAGTTTCAAACTGTTGTGTAATGAAACCAACTTAATCGTTTGTTGGAAAGTGGAAGGAATGTGTACTCTTGCATTGTGATAAAATATTGAGGGCTATGAATAGGTCTTGTAGCATGTTCAGCAATCTGTAAGACCATGCTCCCAACATTTTTCTTTAGCTATGTTCTATTATTTTTGTTGTGTGTATTAGATGACCAATGATACTGCATCTAAAATATTCTTACCCAACTTTCATGTGCAGCATTAAAGAAATAATTAATTATCTTCACCTGCATAAGAATGGTCATCAACAGTCCACTTGGAAAATTCAGATCGATGTAAGCATATATGCTTATACTTGGGCAGTCATGTGTCTAACAACTTGTACTTGCTTTGCATAGGTCTATGAATTTGTAATTGATCAGCTCTCATTTCTTACAACCAGCCAACAATTCGGTAGTTTGCATTTTGATTAGAGGTAATTGGACATTTGAATTGTGTGCCTCAAAAAACACCATGTGATAATGTCCTCCTTGCAGTACTCAGTGTGCTGTCTCCAGTTTTACATTTCCCACTAACAGCTTAACATTAGAAAACCCATTCACAGCAACTGACTTTAAGAGTTCTTTTCAAGTTTAGGTTCAGGCCACTATTTGTTTTATGTGGCCATTCCTTTGATGGTATTGTGATTTTGTATACTATCCAACTATTTAGAATTTGTGTGAGTGATGTTTCTTCATTACAGTTAAATGTGAGGTTACAATTGTTAGTGCATTAAACTCCCATTAGGCAGGAGCGGCAGTTGTGATTTAGGTTTTGTATAATTTCTCTAAATTATCAGAACTGAACGTACTTCTCACGGGGAAATACCCATTATCCTTGTGTGTAGAAAATATACTTATTTTACAGTTTTTGGCTGCAGTTTTTATTATTTCAAATCGACTGGTTTTGGGCAGTGGAGCAGTGTAGCCATCTTCAGGTCATTCCTTGTAGGTACAGAGTAATAAATCTTAAAGATGAGGTGTAATGCTGGGATGATTCCCTTGAAAAGGGCACAGGCAGCTGCATTCCCCATCCTTAATCTATCCAAGTATGTTCTCCATCTCTGAAGAGTTTTTCATCGATGGAACATTCAGCCTTAATCTGTCCTTTCGTATTTTACATGCATTAACACTCATGATTGTGAAAATTGTAGTACTCTGTAGTGATCAATAGAAACAAAAGCGAGAAGTAAAGTAGTGGAAATGGAAATGATGTCTGTAAGAGATTAACAGAGAACCAGTTCTGAAACATCCAAGGGAAATTCTATTATTTCCAGTGTGAAATAAATTCTGTGAAAGAAAGCCACAACATTAGATGACAGTGAGAGTTTACTAATAATACAGTCCACAGTAGGTTTCTCTTTAAGTTGTTCTTTTTCATGGTTATTAGGAAGGCTGTTGGATGCATATCCTCACATCATTCAGCTGTCTAACACGATGCCATATAGTTCAGTATGGGAGGCAGGGTTCACATCTATAGCTTGTACAAACACTTTAGGCATGTCGAGTAAAGTACTTAGTGTACCACTATAATTTCACCTCTTTCCTGTTCCATTTGTGAATGCCTGTCAGGAAGGCTCCAATTATTCCCTGTTTTCCTGCCAAAGTCATTTTGTTACTCCCTATTTTCCTGTCAAGGTTATTTTGTGAGTTGAATGTGTGAGGAAGTTCTGTTACCCAACTTACCTTGACATGCATATGTAACTGCCACTGTAGTTAAAGGTTACTTAACAACAGCTCATAACATATTAAACTACAACCAGTGTGCTTTGTTCCTTGTTGACAACCAGGATGTATGACATACAACAGCCTGTGCCAGATTATCTGCTCAGAAGAGTGATAGCATTCCCAGCTCTCTGTTGTTCAGTCTATTTGACACTCACTACTACAAGTACTTTAATTACCTTCTAGCATGTATGTAAATTAAGTTGAGATAGGGCTTGTCAAACTGTGATAGCCCTACTCGCTCATGATTATCTCACAACTTTTGTCTTGCCAATCCGCATTGTGTTCTGGTTTGAAAGCTGTACCAGAGTGGAGCAGATGTAATATTAAAAGACATTCAATCCACCTCTTTCCAGATTTAAACATGCTGTCTTTTTTGTTGAATTGACATGTCTATTATTAGGTTACTGTAATGTAATGTGAGGTTTTTAATTTGATGCTTCATCCATGGGTTGAAGAACATCTGTGAATTCAGTATGTTGTGGAATGTATTTTTATATTACAAGGTTGATATTGAGATACACTTCTCAGGTGCTTTTAAAATAACATACAGGTCATACACATAATACTTAGGTTTGTGAATTTCACACTTGGCTTAAGAGCATGTAGGAAGAGAGATGAAAATTTAATAGTTCATGAGGGACTGGAATGTGGTCGTAGGGGAAGGAGTAGAACAAAAGGTTAAGGGATGATATGGGCTTTGTAGTAGGAATGAGAGAGGAGAAAGACTAATGGAGTTCTGCAGTAAATTTCAGCTAGTAATAGCAATTACCCTGTTCAAGATTCACAAGATAAGGTGGTGTACTTGGAAAAGATGGTCAGACAGAGGTTCTGAAATCAGATACTTGTTGTAACGTTCACCCAGGAGCAGATATGGACTCAGATCACAATTTAATTGTGATGAAGAGTAGGCTGACGTTTAAGAGATTAGTCAGGAAGAATCCATACACAAAGTAGTGGGATACAGAAGTACTAAGGAATGAAGAAGTCGTTTGAAGTTCTCTAAGGTGGTAGATACTGCAATAAGGGCTAGCTTAGTAGACATTCAGTTGAAGAGAAATGGACATTTCTAAAAAGGGCAATCACTTAAGTTGAGAAAAAAAAAAAAATGGAAGAAGGTAACTGCAATGAAATCATGGGTAACAGAAGAAATACTTCAGTTGATCGATAAAAGAAGGAAGCACAAAAATGTGCAGGGAAATTTGGGAACAGAGAAATAAAAGTTACTGAGGAGTGAAATAAATATGAAGTGCAGGGAAGCTAAGGTGAAATAGCTACATAAAAAAGTGAAGAAGTCGAAAATGAAATGATCATCGGAAGGACTGACTCAGCATATATAAAATCAGAGCAACCTTCGGTGAAATTACAAGCAAGAAATGCAGAGGAGAGAGTGGATAGGTGGAAAGAGGACATTGAAGGCCTCTTTGAGGGGGAAACTGTCCGATGATGTGATAGAAGAGAGAGGGGATCCAGTATTAGAATCAAAATTTAAATAAGGCAGAAGGGATAGATAATATTTCATCAGAATTTCTAAAATCACTGGGGGGAAGCGACAACAAAATCACTTCATGTTGGTTTGCAGACTTTTTGAAAAATATTCACACAATTCCAAAAACTGCAAGAGCTGATCAGTGTGAGAATTATCGCACAGTCAGCTTAACAGCTCATGCATCAAAGTTGTGGACAAAATAACATACAGAAAAATGGAAAAGAAAATTGCGGATATGTTAGATGGTGATCAATTTGACTTTAGGAAAGGTAAAGGCACTAGAAAGGGAGTTATGATATTGCAGCTGATAATGGAAGCAAGACAAAAAAATCAAGACACGTTCATAGGATTTGTCGACCTGGAAAAAGCATTCAGCAATGTCAAATGGTGCAAGATGTTACAAATTCTGAGGAAAATAGGGATAAGCTTTAGGGAGAGATGGGTAATACACAACACGTACAAAAGCCAAGAGGGAATAACTAGAGTGAAAGACAAGACAAAGTGCTGGGATTAAAAAGGGTGAGGCACAGGAATGTAGTCTTTCACCCCTAGTTTTCAATCTATACATCGAAGAACCTATGATTGAAATAAAATAAAGGTTCAAGAGTGGAATTAAAAATCAAGGTTAAAGAATGTCAGTGATAAGATTTGCTGATGACATTGCTATTCTCAGTGAAAGTGAAGAAGAATTACAGGATCTGCTGAATGGAATGAACAGTCTGATGAGTACAGGATAAGTACTGAGAGTAAATTGAAGAAAGACAAAAGTAATGAATAATAGCAGAAATGAATATCCATTTGGATCAGAACATTGTTGTTGTTGTTGTTGTGGTCTTCAGTCCTGAGACTGGTTTGGTGCAGCTCTCCATGCTACTCTATCCTATGCAAGCTTCTTCATCTCCCAGTACCTACTGCAACCTACATCCTTCTGAATCTGCTTATTGTATTCATCTCTTGGTCTCCCTCTACAATTTTTACCCTCCACGGTGCCCTCCAATGCTAAATTTGTGATCCCTTGATGCCTCAAAAACATGTCCTACCAACCGATCCCTTCTTCTAGTCAAGTTGTGCCACAAACTTCTCTTCTCCCCAATCCTACTCAATACCTCCTCATTAGTTACGTGATCTACCCACCTTATCTTCAGCATTCTTCTGTAGCACCACATTTCGAAAGCTTCTATTCTCTTCTTGTCCAAACTAGTTATCGTCCATGTTTCACTTCCATACATGGCTACACTCCATACAAATACTTTCAGAAACGACTTCCTGACACTTAAATCTACACTCGATGTTAACAAATTTCTCTTCTTGAGAAACGCTTTCCTTGCCATTGCCAGTCTACATTTTATATCCTCTCTACTTCGACCATCATCAGTTATTTTACTCCCTAAATAGCAAAACTCCTTTGCTACTTTAAGTGTCTCATTTCCTAATCTAATTCCCTCAGCATCACCCGACTTAATTTGTCTACATTCCATTATCCTCGTTTTGCTTTTGTTGATGTTCATCTTATATCCTCCTTTCAAGACACTGTCCATTCCGTTCAACTGCTCTTCCAAGTCCTTTGCTGTCTCTGACAATTACAATGTCATCGGCGAAGCTCAAAGTTTTTACTTCTTCTCCATGAATTTTAATACCTACTCCGAATTTTTCTTTTGTTTCCTTTACTGCTTGCTCAATATACAGATTGAATAACACCAGGGAGAGGCTACAACCCTGTCTCACTCCCTTCCCAACCACTGCTTCCCTTTCATACCCCTCGACTCTTATAACTGCCATCTGGTTTCTGTACAAATTGTAAATAGCCTTTCGCTCCCTGTATTTTACCCCTGCCACCTTCAGAATTTGAAAGAGAGTATTCCAGTTAACATTGTCAATAGCTTTCTCTAAGTCCACAAATGCTAGAAACGTAGGTTTGCCTTTTCTTAATCTTTCTTGTAAGATAAGTCGTAAGGTTAGTATTGCCTCACGTGTTCCAACATTTCTACGGAATCCAAACTGATCTTCCCCGAGGTCCGCTTCTACCAGTTTTTCCATTCGTCCGTAAAGAATTCGCGTTAGTATTTTGCAGCTGTGACTTATTAAACTGATAGTTCGGTAATTTTCACATCTGTCAACACCTGCTTTCTTTGGGATTGGAATTATTATATTCTTCTTGAAGTCTGAGGGTATTTCGCCTGTCTCATACATCGTGCTCACCAGATGGTAGAGTTTTGTCATGACTGGCTCTCCCGGGGCCATCAGTAGTTCTAATGGAATGTTGTCTACTCCCGGGGCCTTGTTTCGACTCAGGTCTTTCAGCGCTCTGTCAAACTCTTCATGCAGTATGTTATCTCCCATTTCTTCTTCATCCACATCCTCTTCCATTTCCATAATATTGTCCTCAAGTACATCGCCCTTGTATAAACCCTCTATATACTCCTTCCACCTTTCTGCCTTCCCTTCTTTGCTTAGAACTGGGTTGCCATCTGAGCTCTTGTATTATAGTAAAATAGGGACTGTGGCAAAACCGGAACAGAAGAGAATCGAAACATTTGAGATATTGTGCTACAGACGAATGCTTAAAATTAGGTGAACTGATAAGGAATGAGGAGGTTCTGTGCAGAACCGGAGAGGAAAGGAATATGTGGAGAACACCGATAAGAAGAAGGGACAGGGTGATAGGACATGTGTCAAGACATCAGGGTATAACTTCCATGGTACTAGAGAGAGCTGTAGAGGAAGACAGAGGTTGGAATACATCCAGTGAATAATTGAACACGTAGGTTGCAAGTGCTTTCTGAGACGAAGAGGTTGGCACAGGAGAGGAATTCATGGTGGGCCACATCAACCTAGTCAGAAAACTGATGACTCAAAAGGATGTATTGTATATGTCTATAAGTTACGTTCTGAAACACACATGAACAGTGATAAGTGAACCTATTAGCAGCTTGTTTGTTTTATAATTATTCCAATTGTAAATAGCCATGTCATTGCCTTTTTTTCTGCTTTTGTTCTGTTTTGTATCATTATTCCAGTTGTTTTTTTTCTCTCCGTAAGGCGTTATTTAAATATGAGCAGTATGTTTTATTTGATATTATTTTCTCCTGAACTTTACTACTCATTTGTCATAATTATTCAGCTTGACAAAGGCATTGACTGTAATTGGATTGTAAAATTCGTTAGAATCCCCTTCTCCGCAGTCCTAAATGTTTGTGTCACTAGTACAAGCACATATGTGTATTTGTGGCTTTGAGGTTGGTTTTCCAAAAATTTTCTGTATGTCCATGATATTAGTTCTGCAAATTCATGCTATAAAAGGGTTAATACTTCAAAAATAGTGTCTGACATTTGCATTTCAGTGTGTAATTTAGATAACTAGTATCACACATGTTCCTAATACAAGTTTTTGTCAACAGGACAAGTGTAAAGGAAGACCATGGTCAGCCTCTATTTGGAGCTCAGTTTAACCATCATTTAAAGGAAGGACAGCCTTTAATATTTGCAGCTGTGGGAAGCAACCGTGTGACAGTTTATGAATGTCCAGAAGGCAGTGGCATTAAGCTGTTGCAGTGTTACGCAGATCCTGATGTATCCTTTGGATAAAACACTGTAAATTCCTATCCTCCGTGCAACTTGTTTGCGTGCCTAAGCAAATAAATTTTGCCTCAGTTGTCAGAAATGGTGTGTGTGTGTGTGTGTGTGTGTGTGTGTGTGTGTGTGTGTGTGTGTGTTTGTTTGTTTTCTATTTACAAGAAGGCCTTTTGGCCGAAAGCTCAAATGTATGGCAGTCTTTTCGTTGTGCCTGTCTGTGACTCAGTGTCTTCTCTATATGGTGAGTAGCAATCTATCCTTTTCATAATATTACTGTTACTCCATCCTGAATTTTCCAAGCAAATAAATAGTTACATGAAATGGGTAGTGGTGTTGACAGTGTAGTGGAGGGCACTGTTAGAAATCACCGATAAGACTAAGTCGTTAGATGGAGAAAACACACACACACACACACACACACACACACACACACACACACCTCTATCCATTTCATATTGCTGTTATTCACTGGATGCGTATCGGTATGGCGCATTATGCTTTTTACCTCAGCCCCATCTTATTCTGTTACTCGCTCCTGTGAACGGGAACGCGTTATGCAGGTCTTGATGTCACTTGCGTCATCTAGAAAAGTTTTTACTGAGTTCAACAAAGGCGATGTGGGCCTGATATATTCGATGATGCCGTTTGGCTACACTGACTAAAGGATCCTTCTAAGAAATACCAAATTAAGATAACCTGAAGATGCCCAAATAAGGTGAAATGTGTAGTTGAAAAGTAAAAAACTAAAATTGCAACCAAGACAGTACCGTTTACCCTTTCACTCCTAAACCTCTCTCTCCTTGTTACTTCTATACTACTTCTGAGAAACTTCATGTCACATGCGTGTAAATTGCTTACACCTCTTTTCTTAATTACCCATGTTTCAGATGTGTAGGTCAGTATTGGAATGCTAGACATCTTTCTTCCAAGCCAGGCTCCTAACACTTCACAAGATTGCTTCTGCCTGTCTGCCACATTTCTTTCATTTTCCTCTGTCACACTTCCCACGTTTTTCAATTGTTCATCTCCACTCTGTACTCCACTTGTTGGTCTTCCTTTCTTTCTAGTTGTGTCCAGTATTGCATATTTGTGTACATTAAATTTCATTCCGTACTGTTCACAGTTTCTTCCCAAGCATTCAGCTGTTCCTGAATATCCTCCCCTTTGTTTCCCCCGATCATAAAGTCATCTGTGAACACCATTGCTTTCATCTTGTCTTATAAAAAAAACTGTAAATTCTTATCCTACATGCAACTTGTGCCAATAAATATTGCCTCGCTGGCCAGAGACAGTGGTCACACAAGTGCTTTGTGTATGTTGGGTTGGGGGAGGGCAGTTGCTTAAAAGTGAACATTTAAATACTGTAATCTATTTGTAAGTAATCAGATGTTTGAAGCTGTTTTATACATGGGAGTTCGATTCTTTAATTGTCTCAGGTGCCCACATCTCTGCCCCCACTTTCCAGTCTTCCCCTCCCCCCTCCCCCTACACAACCAGTGCTGGTTTACCCCACATGCTATCATCAAAGTGTGCTGTGGCCTTAGAGTTTGCACTGTGGTGTGTTCTCATTGCATAAAGAACAGTCTGAATCTGACATACCTGTTCATGTAATTCTTGTCTTTTGTTGCTTTACCTTCTGCCAGGTGTGTACACTAAGTGTAGCTTTATAAATTCCGTATTCCTATTATTGAGATTCTGGGTAGTTTTCCTTTTGAGAATCTGATATTTTGACCAATAATGAGCAATGTGGGCATACATCAAGAGTGCAGCACACCATGAGCTTTTTGCTCTAGCTTAATTCCAGTATTGGAAGGGATAGATTGTTACTCACCATATAGATGACATGCGACCAAAACCTTCTTCAGAAAATAAAGGAAAATACACACACGTTCACACAAGCAGGCACATCTTACGCATACATGACCCCTCATTCTGGCCCTTCTAGCCAGACTACAACTGGTGCGTTGAATGAAAGCAGCAATGGAAAATGAAACAAGAAGAGCGAGAGATGGCAGAATATGGGTGGGTGGAGAGAAGAGTGCTGTCTGGTGGTGAGTAGGGACTAGAAGGTGGTAGCATAAGGCTGCCAAGGGCAGCGTTTAGAGGCTGTAGGGAAAGGGGGGGGGGAAGAGCAGTAAAGGAGAGGAGAAGAGAGGGGAAACACTGGAGGGTGCATTGGCACAATGAGGGTGAGGGTACTTGAATTGGGAGAAGGTATATGACAGAGGAGGCAGAAACTGGTAAGTAGAGAGTGTGGGAACAGTAGATGATCGTAGTTTGAGGCTGGGATAATTTCGGGAGTGGAGAATGTCTTGTAAAGATAACTCCCATCTGCACAGTTCAAAAAATCTGACGGTGGTGGGAAGGATCCAAATGGTCTAGGTAGTCAAGTAACCATTAAAATCAATATTATGGAAAGGACACACCCACACACATGGTCACAACAGTCTCTGGCAGCGGAAGCCAACTACGAGCAGCAGCACCAGTGCATGATGGGAGAAAGAACTGGGTGGGGGTAAGGAGGAGGCTGGGGTGGGGAGGGGTAGGGATGGCAGGATAGGGATGAGGGACAGTGATGTGTTGCTGAGGAGTGTGCAGGGATAAGGTGGGAAGAGGGTAGGGCAGCTAGGTGCTATCACGAGGCTAGACAGTAGATGGGAGAGGGGGGAGGGGAGGGGGCTATCGGAAAAGGAGAGAAGTAAAAAGACAGGGTGCATTGGTGGAATAGAGGGCTGTGCAGTGCTGGAATGGCAAAAGGTAAGGGGCTAGATGAGTGAGGACAATGACTAATAAAGTTTGAGGCCAGGAGGGGTACAGGAATGTAGGAGTTATTGCAAGAAGAGTTCCCACCTACACAATTCAGAAAATCTGGTGTTGGTGGGAAGCTTCCATATGGTTCAGGCTGTGAAGCAATAATTGAAATGGAGAATGTCGTGTTGGGTGGCATGCTCAGGAACAGGGTGATCCAGTTGTTTCTTGACCATAGTTTGTCGGTGGCCTTTTGTGTGGACAGACAGCTTTTTGGTTGTCATGCCCACATAGAATGCAGGACAGTTGTTGCAGCTTAGTTTGTATATCACATGACTGGTTTCACAGGCAGCCCTGCCTTTGATGGGATAGGTGATATCTGTGACCGGACTGCAGCAGGTGGTAATGGGAGGATGTATGGGACAGGTCTTGGATCTAGGCCTATTACAAGGATATGAGCCGTGAGGTAAGGGATTGAGAGCAGGGGTTGTGTAGGGATGGACGAGTATATGCGTAGGTTCTGTGGATGGCGGGATACCACTGTGGGAGAGATGGAAAGGATAGTGGGCAGGTCATTTCTCATTTCAGGGGATGACCAGAGGTAGTTGAAACCCTGGAAGAGAATGTAATTCAGTTGCTCCAGTCCTGGGTGGTTCTGAGTTATGAGGGGAATGCTCCTGTGGCCGGACGGTGAGACTTTAGGAAGTGGTGGGTGACTGGAAAGATAAGGCACGGGAAATGTGCTTTTGTAGAAGGTTGGGAGGATAATTACAGTCTGTAAAGGCTTCAGTGAGACCCTCAGTATGTTTCGAGAGGACCACTCTTCACTGCAGAGGCAATGACCACGGGTGGCTAGGCTGTACAGAGGCTGCCACTGTTCCATACCTGAAATGAGAAATGTCCTGCCCACTGTCATTCCCATCCGTCCCACAGTGATATTCCGCTGTCCATCGAACCTACACAATATACTTGTCCATCCCTAAACAACCCGTGCCCCCAGCCCCTTACCTCATGGCTCATATCCCTGTAGTAGACCTAGATAAAAGACCTGTCCTGCACATCCTCCCACCACCACCTACGCCAGTCTGGTCACAAACATCACCTATCCCATCAAAGGCAGAGCTACCTGTGAAACCAGTCATGTGATCTACAAGCTGAGCTGCAATCACATTGCTGCATCGTGTGTGGGCATGACAGCCAGCAAGCTGTCTGCGTGCATGAATGGCCACTGATGAACTGTGGTCAAGAAACAACTGGACCACCCTGTTGTTAAGCATGCTGTCCAACGCATTCTTCATTTCAATGATTGCTTCACAACCTGTGCCATATGGATCCTTCCTACCAACAACAGTTTTTCTGAATTGTGTAGGTGGAAACCCTCCCTACAATATATCCTAAGTTCTCGTAACCCTCCTGGCCTCAACCTTCGTTAGTCATTGTCCTCACCCATCTAGCCCCTTCCCTGTTCCCATTCCAGCACTACACAGACCTCTATTCCACCAATGCACCCTGTCTTTTTATCTCTCTCCTTTTCAGGTATCCCCCCCGCCCCCTGTTTTAACCTCCCCATTGCACCTAGCTACCCTACCCTCTTCCCACCTCATCCCTGCACGCTTCCTAGCAGCACGTCACTGTCCCCCACACCTACTCTGCTATACCTCCCCCTCCCCACCCCAGCCTCCCTCTTCCCCCCGGTCAGTTGCCTCTCCCGTCATGCACTGCTGCTGCTTTGCTCGTAGTGTGGCTTCAGCTGCCAGAGACTATGGTCGTGTGTGTGTGAGATATATATATATATATATATATTTTAACAAAGGCTTTATTGACTGAAAGCTTTTTTGTGACAGTATTTTTGTTGTGCCTATCTGTGACTCAGCATCTCTGCTGTATGGTAAACAGCAACTAACCTTTCCATAATATTGTTGCATTCCATCCTGTATTTTCCATAGTTTAATTTAGCCATTGAAATCAAGCATTTTATGGTAAGCTGCATGTTGTGCCACAGGGTGGTCCACTTTGCTTGATAGTCACAGTTTGGTGATGGCGATTCAGCCTGGTGGACAACTGGTTAGTAGTCATATCAAATGAAAAACTGTGCAATGATTGTGGCATAGCTGTTATGTGACCTGTCTGCTTTCTTATGTAGCCCATTTTCTGATGCATTAGGATAAGCCTGTGACAGGACTGGAACAGAAAATGCTGGCTGGGTGGATTGGGCCTATCTTGCACCTGGATCTTCCACAGGTTTTGACTGTCATCATGTGTGGAAATGAGACACACCCTACCCACAGCCCTTCCCACCCCTCCTAAAGTGGTATTGCACTGCCCACACGTACTACACCAGATCCTTCTCCATCCCTATGCCACTCTCACTCCCAACTCCTTTGCCACAAGAGTCATAACCAAGCAGACCAAGGTATAAAACCTACCCAGTTCATCAATCCAGCACACCTTGCTCCAGTACTGTAGGCAGGAGGCAGGACCACCTGTGAAAGCAGTCACAGTATATACATGCTCTGCTGTAATTTATGCACAGCATTTTTTTGTGTGTATTATCACCAACTAATGATTCAAATGAATGAGTGGCCACTGCAGAGTTCACCATCCAGTGGCTGAATACACTGCTGAGTACAGCATGCTCTATTTCAGTGATTCACAATTCATGCCATCTGGATTCTTCCCCTCAGGACCAGCTTTTCTGAACTGTGTAAGTGGGAGCTATTCTTCCAATACATCCTCCGTCCGTCCTTCCTTCCTTCCTTCCTTCCTTCCTTCCTCTATTCTGTTTTCCACCCCCACAACACCATGAGTTGCAAAAATGTACTGGGTCTGGTATTCATGTGTTGCATTCCTATTCGTTGCACCTTCTGCCTCTCCCTCCTGTATTGCTATTATGCACACCTGCCTTGCTTCAAGCCACCAGCCTCCCATTCCCAACCCTGCCTCCCACTCCCACCTTTTTTCCACCGTCATAATGTTGCTGCACAGGTGTGTGTGTGTGTGTGTGTGTGTGTGTGTGTGTGTGTGTGTGTGTGTTCTACTATTTGATGCATTGTTCCTGTTACTCCTAAATTATTTATAAGCTCTGATAACCTCAGTGTTGGTGGGAATCCTAACCACAGTGCAGGGGGAAAAATCAGAAGTACATAACAACTCAAGTTTGGTCACTTGTTGTTGCTGCCATTATCACTGCAACCAGCACCAGTACAGCTAGTTTTTGTACAGAACCAATGTGTTGTAGGCAGAACTTCTTCAAACTGCTTTAACAAGGACACCAAGTGTTTAAAAAATAGGTTTATGAACTTAGTTCACCATTTGAGTTAACTGTGAGCTATGATAAGTGCTTGGACCTTAAATTAATGTACCAGATTAGTTATTTCTATTCACATCACTTGCTATTTTCTTCTCATTCATAGGATTTGTCTGGTTCCTATTGAAGGTGGTCATTTTGATATTCTCTGCAAATAAAATAAGTCATTTGAGGCAAGATTATAAAGAATATTTTATAAAAATAACATTTTGTGAATTTGATAGAAGTCTTAATTGCTTACATGAAAAGGCCTTGACTGACATCCAGGTCGATGAAAATTATTACACTTGTGCCTGGTCATATGAGGAAGAGTCTGGGAAACCATTACTTGCAGTTGCTGGATCTAGGGGCATTATTAGAATATTTAGTCCCGCCACACTGTCATGTATACGGCATTATATCGGTAAGTAAAGTAACATTTTACGTGTAATGGGATGGAAAAAAAGTATAACTTGCATTCTGTGTAACCATTGCTGTTAGGTGCATGTTATATTTGTAGAGGACTGTGTGTCTTGTTTGAGATTATGCTTTTGAGCAACTTTTATAAACAGTTATATAGGTGTGATACGCATTCTGTCTTGTTTTCTAACTTTCTTCTGTTGTTGGAATGTGTGTGAAGGATTAGATTGTCAGTTTATTGAATGATTTTTGGTTCATACACACAATAAACCCCCGCCCCCTATAAACCATGGACCTTGCCATTGGTGGGGAGGCTTGCGTGCCTCAGCGATACAGATAGCCATACCGTAGGTGCAACCACAACGGAGGGGTATCTGTTGTGTTGAGAGGCCAGAGAAACGTGTGGTTCCTGAAGAGGTGCAGCAGCTTTTTCAGTAGTTGCAAGCGCACCAGTCTGGACGATTGACTGATCTGGCCATGTAACACTAACCAAAACGGCCTTGCTGTGCTGGCACTGCAAACAGCTGAAAGCAAGGGGAACCTACAGCCGTAATTTTTCCCGAGCCCTGCAGCTTTACTGTATGGTTAAATGATGATGGCGTCCTCTTGGGTAAAATATTCTGGAGGTAAAGTAGTCCCCCATTCGGATCTCCGGGCAGGGACTACCCAGGAGGACGTCGTTATCAGGAGAAAGAAAACTAGCGTTCTAGGTTGGAGCGTGGAATGTCAGATCCCCGATCGGGCAGGTAGGTTAGAAAATTCAAAAAGGGAAATGGATAGGTTAAAGTTAGATATAGTGGGATTTAGTGAAGTTTGGTGGCAGGAGGAACAAGAATTCTGGTCAGGTGAATACAGGGTTATAAATACAAAATCAAATAGTGGTAATGCCAGAGTAGGTTTAGTAATGAATAAAAAAAATAGGGGTGTGGGTAAGCTACTACAAACAGCATAGTGAACGCATTATTGTGGCCAAGATAGATACGAAGCCCACCCCTATCACAGTAATATAACTTTATACGCCAACTAGCTCCGCAGATGATGAAGAAATTGATGAAATGTATGATGAGCTAAAAGAAATATTTTTAGATAGTGAAGGTAGACGAAAATTTAAGTCATGGGTGACTGATGACTGAAATTCGATAGCAGGAAAAGGAAGAGAAGGAAACGTAGTAGGTGAATATGGAATGGGGGTAAGGAATGAAAGAGGAAGCACCAGGTAGAATTTTGCATAGAGCATAACTTAATCATAGCTAACATTTGGTTCAAGAATCGTGAAAGAAGGTTGTATACTTGGAAAAAGCTTGGAGGTACTGGAAGGTGTCTGATAGATTATATAATAGTAAGACAGAGATTTAGGAACCAGGTTTTAAATTGTAAGACATTTCCAGGGGCAGATGTGGACTCTGACCACAATCTATTGGTTATGAACTGTAGATTAAAACTGAAGAAACTGCAAAAAGGTGGGAATTTAAGGAGATGGGACCTGGATAAATTAAAAGAACCAGAGGTTGTAGAGAGTTTCAGGGAGAGCATTAGGGAACGATTGACAAGAATGGGGGAAAGAAATACAGTAGAAGAATAATGGGTAGCTTTGAGAGAGGAAATAGTGAAAGCAGTAGAGGATCAAGTAGGTAAAAAGATGAGGGCTGACGGAAATCCTTGGGTAACAGAAGAGATATTGAATTTAATTGATGAAAGGAGAAAATACAAAAATGCAATAAATGGAGCAGGCAAAGAGGAATACAAATGTCTCAAAAATGAAATTGACAGGAAGTGCAAAATGGCTATGCAGGGATGGCTAGAGGACAAATGTAAGGATGTAGAGGCGTATATCACTAGGGGTTACATAGACACTACCTACAGGAAAATTAGAGAGACCTTTGGAGAAAAGAGAACCACTTGCATGAATATCATGAGCAGATGGAAACCCAGTTATAAGCAAAGAAGGGAAAGCAGAAAGGTGGAAGGAATATATAGAGGGTCTATGCAAGGGCAATGTTCTTGAGGACAATATTACGGAAATGGAAGAGGAGGTAGATGAAGATGAAATGGGAGATATGATACTGCTTGAAGAGTTTGACAGAGCACGGAAAGGCCTAAGTCGAAACAAGACCCCGGGAGTAGACAACATTCCATTAGAACTACTGATAGTCTTGAGAGAGCCAGGCCGTGCCAAAATTCTACCATCTGGTGAGCAAGATGTATGAGACAGGTGAAATAATCTCAAACTTAAAGAAGAATATAATAATTCCAATCCCAAAGAAAGCAGGTGTTGACAGATGTGAAAATTACCGAACTATCAGTTTAATAAGCCACGGGTGCAAAATACTAACACGAATTCTTTACAGACAAATGGAAAAACTGGTAGAAGCTGACCTCGGGGAAGATCAGTTTGGATTCCGTAGAAATGGGGGAACACATGAGGCAATACTGACCCTACGACTTATCTTAGAAAATAGATTAAGGAAAGGCAAACCTACATTTCTAGCATTTGTAGAGAAAGCTTTTGACAATGTTGACTGGTATGCTCTTCCAAATTTTGAAGGTGACAGGGCTAAAATACAGGGAGCGAAAGGCTATTTACAATTTGTACAGAAACCAGATGGCAGTTATAAGAGTGAAGGGGCATGAAAGGGAAGGAGTGGTTGGGAAGGGAGTGAGACAGGGTTGTAGCCTATCCCCGATGTTATTCAATCTGTATATTGAGCAAGCAGTAAGGGAAACAAAAGAAAAATTCAGAGTAGCAATTAAAATTCATGGAGAAGAAATAAAACCTTTGAGGTTTGCTGATGACACTGTAATTCTGTCAGAGACAGCAAAGGACCTGGAAGAGCAGCTGAACGGAATGGACAGTGTCTTGAAAGGAGGATATAAGATGAACATCAACAAAAGCAAAATGAGGATAATGGAATGTAGTCAAATTAAATTGGGTGATGATGAGGGAATTAGATTAGGAAATGAGATCTAGTAAATTATTTTTGCTATTTGGGGAGCAAAATAACTCATGATGGTGAAAGTAGAGAGGATATAAAATGCAGACTGGCAATGACAAGGAAAGCGTTTCTGAAGAAGAGAAATTTGTTAACATCGAGTATAGATTTAAGTGTCAGGAAGTCGTTTCTGAAAGTTTCTATTAGTCCAGTGAAACTGTCAGAAAAAAGCCTGTACCTTGCAAAAGGTGGGGTAGTAGATTTTATTTTTTTAACCCGTTATATTGTTGGAATGGTTAGAAAATGAAGTTTTGCCAACAAAATTTCTCTTGGGAAAACTTTCTGCAGTCAAAAAACTTCGAAAATTTTGAAATTTTTTCAGTTTTTTCAAAATAACTCAGTTTCATTTGCTCCTATCGCTTTGACATGTAATTTCTTTTTTAAGGAGCACAAAATTCTCTACCATTTTTTTGTACTCCCAGTATCTAAGGCACTACGGCACATAAAAAAATACCTTTTTTTTTTTTTTTTTTTTTTTTTTCAAATTTCGAGCAAAGTGGCAGATTACCTAATTTTTGAACACTGTTATTTCATTTTATATTTGTGTAGTATAAACATATTACTCATGTTATTCATTGGAATTTACCATCTCACTCTGCTGCAGGGCCAGGACAAACAGCATCATATTCAGTAACTACGAACACATTCACATCGGACTGCATTAAGTTTATTTGTGTTACAATATGTAATACGATTGCATGCAGGTGCCGTACATTTTCTACAGTTGATTGACGTTAATGATCAGTTATAAGAAAAAGTATGTAGGAATTGTTCTTTAGTGGACAAAAGAGTATTTATTCTTTGGCCTTCGTTCCAGTGGAAGATGTGAAGTCAGGTGGACTGAGTAAATTTTTTGTCATTGATGGAGGGTACCTTATCCACAAAGTGACTTGGACTCAAAATGTTTGCTTCAAGTCAATAGCCCAAAGCTATGTTTCTTACCTGCAACGTCATTTTGGATCTCAATTTGCTGTTGTATTTGATGGGTATCCATGTGAGGGAGACAAATGTAGCACAAAGAGTGCTGAGAGGATTCGTAGGTCCAAAAAACATTCTTCAGTTGACGTTTTGGTTGAATCAGAGATGGTGAACCAAGTCCCTCAGGACAAGTTCTTGTACAACGAATGAAACAAGATGCGTTTGATCACACTTCTTAAAAAGGAATTTCTAGAGTGTAGCATTTAATGGCTCCAGGCACAAGAAGATGCTGACATTATGATTGTAACATCTGCCATTTCGAGAACCAAAGATTTTGGAAGTGTTGTCATTGTAGGAGAAGATGTTGACCTGCTTGTGCTCATGACCGGTTTGGGGCAAGGCATTGAAAACTTATTTCTCTTAAAGCCAGGAAGAAGAAATGCAGAAGACAAGTGGTTTTCCACTGCAGCTTACAAGTTTGACAGTGAATGTATTCTGTTCACTTACACCTTTAGCGGATGTGATACAACATCCGCTTTTTTTGGTCAAGGAAAAATTAAGTGCTGCAATATTGTTGCGAAAAATGAACACCTAACCTCAGCCCTTTGCACGTTGAATAAACCATATGCTACCCATGTAGAAATAATAACAGCAGGAGAACAGGTTACTATCGCATTGTATAGTGGAGGTGTCAGCAGTTCCTACACACTAGACCATTTGCGGTACCAACTATTCGCCAAGTCTGCCACAAAAAGCAAACTGAATCTTGCACGGTTGCCACCTACACAAGATGCTGCACAACATCATTCGTTGCACACTTACCAACAAGTCCAAAGTTGGATGAGAAACTGGAAACCTCCTGAGAAATGGGGTTGGAATTACAGTGACCACGGTCCAATACCCGTTGTAATGAGCCAAGATCCAGCACCTGAAGCACTTCTTCACATTGTTTCATGCTCGTGCAAGCTGAACTGTGGCAGAGCGTGCTCCTGCAGAAAAGCGGGTTTGAAATTTTCTTCAATTCGTAAGAAATGTACTGGGGTCAACTGTGGAAACGTGCCAAAATTTTTATATGAAGACAGTGAAGATGATGTTATGGAGGATGTTGAGGAAACCGCTGACGAAATCAACGAACTTGCTGAGGCTGATTCGCTGTTTAAAGAAGAGGTCAATCTGGGATCAACTCTATGTACAGACCCTGAATCCGTAACTCAAGGTATTTCTGGTGACACTGAGGAACCTGGCCCATCAAAACTTTGGAAGTGATGCTCATATCTGTCTCATGTGCGCTAAAGTGCGATATTACAAGTATTGCACACCCAGAACTGTCAACATTTTTTAGTAACTGACAATGCATTGTAATTGTAATAGAGCTACTCGTTTTTAATGTGAACTGCGTGGCTTTTATACACAAGATTAATTACCTACCTAATTAGGTTGCCTATTGCAGCTAATAATAGTTCAGTTTCCTGAGACAAATTATTTTGTGTGTGTGTGTGTGTGTGTGTGTGTGTGTGTGTGTGTGTGTGTGTGTGTGTGTGTGTGTGTGTGTCTTAATGATGTATTTTTATATTTATAGTTTTACAAATACCAGGGCAGAGGTGCCCCATAGTGAACTTGAGGTAGTGATGTAAGAATCACAATAGTTGGGTGCCCAGCAATCCTCATGTTGCATACAGAGAAATTGAATACGTCCGCAGCTCGTGGTCGTGCGGTAGCGTTCTCGCTTCCCGCACCCGGGTTCGATTCCCGGCGGGGTCAGGGATTTTCTCTGCCTCGTGATGACTGGGTGTTGTGTGATGTCCTTAGGTTAGTTAGGTTTAAGTAGTTCTAAGTTCTAGGGGACTGATGACCATAGCTGTTAAGTCCCATAGTGCTCAGAGCCAAATTGATTACCTGAATGTGAGGTGATAAATTCCAACATATAACATGATGTATAATGTATTTATACTGCACAAACAGAAACAGAAAAAATAGTGTTCAAAAATAAGGTATCTTGCCACTATGCTCAAAATTTGAAAAATTGGTATTTTTTTAGGTGCTGTAGCGCCTTAGATATTGGGAGTAGAAAAAAATGGCGAGAATCAAATTTGTAGAGAATTTTGTGCTCTTTAAAAATGAAAATAGACGTTAAAGTGATAGGAGCAAATGAAACTGAGATATTTTGAAAAAACTGAAAAAGGCCAAAATTTTCCAAGTTTTTTGACTGCAGAAAGTTTTCCCAAGCGAAATTTTGTTGGCAAAACTTGGTTTTCTAATCTTTCCAACCATATGAAACAGGTGAAAAAATAAACTCTTCTACCCCACCTTTTTCAAGGTATATTTGCAATTTGACTGGACTATGTGGAGTGTAACCTTGTATCGAAGTGAAACGTGGGTGATAAACAGAGACAAGAAGAGAATAGAAGTTTTCGAAATGTGGTGCTACAGAAGAATGCTGGAGATTAGACGGATAGATCACATAAGTAATGAGGAGGTATGGAGTAGAATTGGGGAGAAGAGAAATTTGTGGCACAACTTGACTAGAAGAAGTGATCGGTTGGTAGCACATGTTCTGAGGTATCAAGGGATCACCAATTCAGTATTGCAGGGTAGTGTGGAGGGTAAAAATCATAGAGGGAGACCAAGAGATGAATACACTAAACAGATTCAGAAGAATGTAGGTTGCAGCGGGTACTGAGAGCTGAAGAAGCCTGCACAGGGTAGAGTAGCATGGAGAGCTGCATCAAACCAGTCTCTGGACTGAAGACAACAACAACACACATTTTTTTTTAATTTTTTCCATTTGAAATCTTATAACATTTGCTGAGATTTTAAGTTTTCAATGTCACGGGTTAAATTTCAGGTTATAAATTCAGTGTTAGTGTCAACTGTAATTTTTGGTGATCCCATTGTTCAGTAAGTCATATCTTATGTAACAGTGTGAAATTTGTTGCAAGTTAACAATTATCGCTCTCATTATCACTCCCCTCCCCACCTCACATGCTCTTTATTAGTGCAGGGCTCTTTTATTTGAGGAATAAAGTTAAGAGTTAAGATGCAGTTCTGTGGACTCAGAATATAATTTCTTAATGCCATTTTTATTTTCCAGGTCATGGACACGCAATAAATGAGTTAAAGTTTCATCCTAAAGATCCTAATCTCCTGTTGTCAGTATCTAAGGATCATGCCTTAAGATTGTGGAATATTAAAACAGATGTGTGCATTGCTATTTTTGGGGGCGTAGAAGGTCACAGAGATGAAGTATTAAGTGCGGTAAGCTGGAATATGTTTTTTGTTATTTGTACCAATATTAATGCATCATATTTGTCATTATTTAACAATGCTAATTAAATCTTTTGTGTGTTTAAGGATTTTGATTTGTTAGGTGAGCGCATAATGTCATGTGGTATGGACCATTCCTTAAAACTGTGGCGTTTAGATAAAGACAGCATGCGTGAAGCCGTCAGGAATTCATATCTTTTCAATTCAGCAAGGAGCCTGAGACCATTTGACTCCCTAAAGGAGCATTTTCCAGATTTCTCAACTAGAGATATCCACCGCAATTATGTTGATTGTGTTAGATGGCTGGGAGATTTTGTTTTGTCAAAGGTAAGCACAGTGCACATTTAATTTTTCTGTCAGTTTAGTAATGTGGAAACTTTATTTATTTCTTTGGGTGACTGCATAAAATAGCAATAACTGGCTGCAAATTGACAAAATACCGCAATAACTAATTCTCAGAATATCACTCTTCAAATTGAGTATTATTTCTGAAATTAGTCCTTAGTAACTGCCTCTATAATCAGATGACACCGTATTGGCGACTGTAATCTGAATTGAATAGACCATGGAAATTAAGAATACATTATTATTTATTAAATCTTGTTGAGTCTAATAGGTGATGTGTGCTCTAGAGAACTGCAATTTTTGCATGAAGAGAGTTGGAAACTTCTCAAAAAGACTGCATGAAATGATAGATTTGAATATGCAACGATCTTGCTAAGTAGAAGCATAATAAGAGAGCAGGCAGTTTGGTGCTCCCGAATTATTGCTGTAACAGTAGAGTCTTGTTGATATAGGAAACTCTTCATTATTTTAAAATTCCATTTGTATGCTTTGCCCATAGGTGCTTGTCAGAGATTTTAGCACTGTAAATTCCCACCTGCCACAAAGGTAGGGTAACTGATAGCCTCAAGGAGCCAGACATAAGTATCCTAAACTGTGGGCATGCAACATACATCAGCACTGCTTTTGGGGTAATTCTTCAACATTCATATGTGATTATACTCTCCTGCCCTGACAGAGCTAATTCATTGGAATACTGCAGACAACCTCCACTGTCATCATCTGATCCCAATCTACTTTCATATGTTTGATAGATGGGTACACAATAGAAAACCACTAAAATGACTGATTGCCAAGAATAACAGAATGCTGTGCAGTCATTAGCCCATTTTCCAACACAGAGATGTCATGTTGATAATAGTTGACCACATTTCTAGTAGAGTTCAACAAGCCATGGATGCACTCATGCTAGAGTCTTCAGGTTGGGTCAAGCTTTGTGAAATGAGTAATGTAAACTGTAATAAACAAGACTAAGAGTGCTGCAAGGATTTATTAAGATAACATCTGCGGCAACTTGGCAGTTTTCAGGTTACTTGGGTTAAAACTAGGTATACTATTGAGAGAGAGAAAAAAAAAAGAGAGAGGCATTTCTTAATTTCATAAATCATTCCATGATATCATCAGTAGTTTCGGAGTCAATTTACACACCATAGATAATGTATTATTTGTGTTATTACTAGTTTCACACTTCAGATGATAGCATCTTCAAGTATTCATTGATCCAGTGGTAACATGTTAGTCAGTGCTCTGCTTGGCACTATCGTCAACAAATAGTCCATGGCTTTAAGTGTTTGAAGATGCACTCATCTTAAGAACAAGAATTTCCTGCTGTCAATGGTGACAAGCAGATTTCAACCGTTAATGTGTTGCCATCAGGTCACTGAATATCAGTTGATGCTCTCATTGTAAAGCAAAAGTAGTAATAAAACAAATAATAAGTAGCATGTGGCAGTTTCTCCGTACATTAATTCCCAATGGTTGCTGTTTCCCGTGCAAGTGACGCCTGTGTTTGCTAAATTGTGGAATTGTGTGTAGGATGAAGTGTAGTTCTTATTCTGTGAATCCAATTTAGCTAAACAAATGTGTGTGGTGTGTGTGTGTTGGGGGGGGGGGGGGGGGGGATGTGCAAGAATTAAAAACTGCACAAAGTCCTTTGGGACAATGGTATTCTGTAAGTGTACATATGGAATTAGTACTTTTCAACAAACTTGATTCAGTTGGATAGCATCCACATGTGTGGAGACCAATTCCTACTAAATTCTGGGGAAATACTATTTGCCCCCACCTCCCAAGTTGCTTAAGTTGGATACTTGAGTGAAGTAAGTGTGTGGTTATTGCAGTCATGGTTATTGTAATTTTATCTTACCTGAAATCATATCCAATCACATAGGTATGTATTGTAAACAGTCGCTGGGTTTCTCAGGCTTGTATTAGATGAAAAACTTACATGAAGCACCTTAAAAAAATCATGTACCTCAATGATGCCCTTAAAAGTAATTTTAATTTACGTTCATATAGTTTTTTTTATTCCATCATGTTAGCAAAATATGCTTTCTTTTATACTCTAACTCATATTCTTTACAAATTATTAATTGTGTTGCATTTTCAAAATTGATGATTAATCACCTAATTATTAATAGAATAAAAAGCCACTTCAGTTGCCAGTAATGTCTATTTTCACATGATTGGTTTTAAAGTCTGAAGCTTCATTTTCGGGTGCCACCAATTGCTAACAAGAGGAGGAGCAAGAACTGCGAGGTTGACGTAGCAAAATGAAAGGTAAAGCCATGAAAATCATTACTCACAAAATTATGGAAACAAATGTTTGACAGTTGGGCCTGTCAGTAATGAGAAGTCACACCCATGCCAAACAAACTTATGGGACTGGAACAAAGACACACATAGAGCGATGGATCTTGACAGAAATGAATGCAAGAATAACAGCACTCATGCATAGGAGCAGCAACCACGATGCCCGCCTGGACAGCCAACACGTAAGTGGCTAATGCAGTGTGTCAGGAAGCCAGCTGATCATGACAGCAGAAGCACCTGATGTAGGAGCCGATGAGGTGGGGAACTGAAAAAATGGAAGAAATGGGCTGGCTGGTCTGTCCTCCTTTGCAAGTGTAAAAAATAAAGCTACAAATCTATAAATAAATATAACACCAAATAAACATAAGTGTTTGGCAAAAATGCCTAAAAGTCATCATGATAGAATGCATAACAATAAAAGATAAAAGGGTAAAATACAACTGAAATGGGATACGGATAGTATAGAACAAAATATGTAAAAATTAAGCTATAACATGATGACAGGTGAAGTGTGACAGGAAAATGATGCCAACCTTTAAGTGTAGTAATTGTCTATAGATTTGTCTTAAAGCATCACAAAAAAATTTTAGCATAAAAAGCTTAGTCAGGATTAAAATTATATACACGGAAGTAACTGCAGTGTAATCATATAAAATACCGCAGTGCATCCACACACTACCAGACGTAATACAAATAAGTGTGAAGTTAAACAGGCTATAAAGTAGAACTAGAGAAAGTGAGTAAAGAAATGAAGGCTATTTATAGTGGAAGAGAACACTAAAATTTGGGCACAATATGGTTAATGAAGTAACTGAGTCATTAAGATGAAATTACATAAGCAGTATTAAATAGATGGGAGTATCAATGTTAAAAACAATTGATTTGTTACTAAAAATGGAAGCTCTGAAAACTTAGACAAGTGCCTAAGCATGTCTGATGGTGTGGAGATGCTTGGTGGTTTTTCGTATGATTACATTGCTATTCCTGTTGTGTATGTCACTGTAATCCTATGTTTTTTTTTATATTAAGACTGTTTTGGCTCCTTACAATGAGTCTAGACATGATTACCAATCTTAATGGTTGGCATCATTTTCCTGCCTCACTTCACCAGTCATGATCTTATTACTTAATTTTAAATATGTTTCTGTATACTACTCGTATCCCTGTTTTAGTTGCATTATCTTCTCAAACAATGGAAAATCCAGGATGGAATGTAACAATATTATGAGAAGGAAAGCTGCTGCTCACCATATGGCGGAGACGCTGAGTCGCAGGTAGTCACAACAAAAAGATTTTCACGAATAAATGAAGCTTTCAGCCATTAAGGCCTTTGTCAACAATACACACACACACACACACACACACACACACACACTCAGTTCCCTGAGACTGTGGTCGTTTGTGTTTGTTTGTTTGTGTTTTTGTGTGTGTGTGTGTGTGTGTGTGTGTGTGTGTGTGTGTGTGTTGCTGATGGAGGACTTAATGACCGAAAGCTTTATTTATTGGTGGCGGTCTTTTCTGTGTCTATATGCTACTCAGCATTTCCGCTATATGGTGAATAGCATCTTCCCTTTTCATTATATTGTTATCTTTTATCTTCTTATTGTTGTGGGTTCTGTCATGCAGACTTCCAGGCATTTTTGCCTAATAGTTGTGTTTATGTGTTATTACATTTATTTTCATATTTGTAGTCTTATATTTATCTACCCCGTAATCCACACATGCATAAGCAGGTAGACCAGTCAGCTCATTTCCCACACTTTTTCGGCTTCGGTTCCCTGTCTCAGCGGCTCCTACGAAGGTCAGCTGGCTTCCTGGCAGATTGCACTTCTGTGTTGGCTGTCGAGGCAGGCACCTCAGTTGCTGATCTTATGCATAATTGTGGTTTCTTATTTATTTCTCTCCTATCGAGTTCATGTTTTGTCCAGATCCCTCCCTCAGTGTCGGCATCTTTATTCTGGTCCCATGCGTTTGTTTGGTGTGGATGTGACCTCTAATGACTGGCTGCTGTGCCTGCCACACATTTGTGTTTCCATAATTATGCGAGTAACACTTTTCACTGCTTTACCTTTCATTTTGGAACATAAACCCCATAGTTCTTGTAAGGTAGTTGCTCCTCATCTTGTTCGCAGTTGATGGCACATGAAGATAAAGCTTCAGACTTCAAATCAGTTGTGTAATAAATAAAAAATTTCTAGCAACTGAAACAATTTTCATTTTAGTAATATGTTTCTCAGTTGCAGATGTTTGCCCTGTCAAATATTTTGAATCACCTGATTAATGGGGAAAATGGTCTAGTTCAAAAGTGACTTGTCATTGGACTGTGAGTTTTGGTACAAACATAGAACGGTATGAGGTGAGCATGGGAAAGAGCATTAGGGAACGATTGACAAGAATGGGGGAAAGAAATACATTAGAAGAGAGATGAAATAGCGAAGGCAGCAGAGGATGAAGTAGGTAAAAAGACAAGGGGTAGTAGAAATCCTTGGGTAACAGAAAAGACATTGAATTTAATTGATGAAAGGAGAAAATATAGAAATGTGGTAAATGAAGCAGGCAAAAACGAAAAATGAAATCCGACAAAGTGCAAAATGGCTAGGCAGGGATGGCTAGAGGACAAATGTGATGATCGAGAGGCATATATCACTGGGGGTAAGGTAGATACTACTTGCATGAAAATTAGAGAGACCTTTGGAGTAAAGAGAATCACTTGCATGAATATCAAGAGTTCAGATGGAAAACAGTTCTAAGCAAAGAAGGGAAAGTAGAAAGGAAGGAGTATATAGAGGGTCTGTACAAGGGCAATGTACTTGAGGGCAATATTATGGAAATGGAAGAGGACATAGATGAAGATGAAATGGGAGATATACTGTGTGAAGAATTTGACAGAGCTCTGAAAGACCTAAGTTGAAACAAGGCCCTGGGAGTAGAATACATTCCATTAGAACTACTGATAGCCTTGGGAGAGCTAGCCCTGACAAAACTCTACCATCTGGTGAGCAAGAGGTATGAGACTGGCAAAATACCCTCAGACTTCAAGAAGAATATAATAATTCCAATCCCAAAGAAAGCAGGTGTTGACAGGTGTTAAAATTATTGAACTGTCAGTTTAATAAGTCATGGTTGCTAAATACTAACACAAATTCTTCACAGATGAATGGGAAAACTGGTAAAAGCCGACCTCGGGGAAGATCAATTTGGATTCCGTAGAAATGCTGAAACACGTGAGGCAATACTGCCCAAAGACTGACCTTAGAAAATAGATTAAGGAAAGGCAAACCTACGTTTCCAGCATTTGTAGACTTAGAGAAAGCTTTTGACAATGTTGAAACCAGATGGCAGTCATAAGAATTGAGGGGCATGAAAGGGAAGCAGTGGTTGGGAACTGAGTGAGACGGGGTTGTTGCCTATCCTTGATGTTACTCAATCTGTTATTGAGCAAGCTGTGAAGGAAACAGAAGAAAAATTAAGAGTAGCAATTAAAATGCATGGAGAAGAAATAAAAACCTTGAGGTTTGCCGATGACATTGTAATTCTGTAAGAGACAACAAAGGACCTGGAAGAGGAATTGAATGGAATGGACAGTGTCTTGAAAGGAGGATAAAAGATGAACATCAACAAAGCAAAATGAGGATAACGGAATGTAGTCAAATTAAATCAGGTGATGGTGAGGAAATTTGGTTAAGGAATGAGCACTAAAAGTAGTAGATCTCTTTTGCTATTTGAGCTGCAAAATAACTGATAATGGTCAAAGTAGAGAGGATGTAAAATGTAGACGGACAATGGCAAGGAAAGCTTTTCTGAAGAAGAGAAATTTGGTGATATCAAGTATAGATTTAAGTGTCAGGAAATCTTTTCTGAAAGTATTTGTATGAAGTGTAGCCATGTATGGAAGTGAAACATGGACAATAAATAGTTTATATAAGAAGAGAATAGAAGCTTTCGAAATGTGGTGCTACAGAAGAATGTTGAAGATTAGATGGGCAAATCGCGTAACTAATGAGGATGTAGTGAATAGAATTGGGGAGAAGCGGAATTTGTGGCACAATTTGACTAGAAGAAGGGATTGGTTGGTGGGACATGTTCTGAGGCATCAAGGAATCACCAATTTAGTATTGGAGGGCAGTGTGGAGGGTAAAAGTTGTAGAGGGAGACCAAGAGATGAATACAGTAAGCAGATTCAGAAGGATGTGGGTTGCAGCAGCATGTAGGTTACTCTGAGATGAAGAAGCTTGCACAAGATACAGTAGCAGCCTGTGGTCTGAAGACAGCAACAGCAACAACAACATGAGGTGTTCATTACTGTGCATTACAAAACAAATTACACAATTTGTTTGATCTCCATTGTTTTCTTAATGTCCTATTTTTCATGATTTTCCTTCTTTTCCAACTTCTTTTGAATATAGCGCTTGGTTTTGTGTCGTTGACAGAGGTCATCCTGAAAGTTGTATACCTGCCTTCTGTTATTGGTGAATTGTCTGCTTTGTATTGAAATGTCTCGAGGTGCCCTTTTAAGAACCAAATCCCCAAAACAATAAAACAGTTTTATTTTTATTTATTTATTTATTTATGTATAATGCACAGTAATAAAGACTTTCAATGTTCTGTTTTTGTACCCAAATTCAAAAAAGCAAAAAAAAAAAAAAAAAAATAATTACTACTTAATCATTTGAGTTAGATAATTTGTTTGTTTGTTTATTTATGTATTTATTTATTTGCAAGGTGTTTAACTAACAAGGCAGAATATAACAGTTATTATGAAAGTAAATTAGAAGTAAACTTAATGACAGCATTGAGGTAAGTGATATTAAGTGATGGTCTTAAATTTTTTCCAGCACTGTACAAGCATTTTGTATGGTGCTCTGTTGTCTGTTATGGAACTTGCATATCTGTGAAATACACATTATAAGTGCTTTGCATACTGAAATGGCAAACCGGTAACACACTGGAAGTAAAGTTCTGACTACCCCATCCCCCCCGGTAATCTTCTTTATTGTGTGTCATTTCTTATATTAGACTGTTAACAGATGTAATGACTGTACCTTGCAGATTTCTACCTGAAATTGTTATAGTTTGGCTTTTCTAAATATTCGCAGATATTGTAATTGTAAGGAAAATTACGCGCTACCAATTCCATTTGCATTCCAAATGTCCATTACGACAGTATGTTCAACACAATTACACCCCTAAAAATAAATTATCAGTCAATTACCATGAAAGATACAAGGCGTACAATCATAATGGTTCTTTCAGGAAATAATTTTGTTACGTGCTTCTGTGGCACTTAATATCGGGTACAAAACATCACACTGTTTTTTAGACTTGCATTATTTGGATGGTTTTTGTTTAAAAGCTGTCTTCCTGACCATGTGAGCATTTTGTGTCACTTCCTAGGATCCCCCAGGTAAATATGGGATTCTTATTTCGACAAAGCTAAAGCATGTTCCTTACCAAATCCATGTCAAAACTGGAATTCATGATCCATGAAATGTTGAACCCTAACGAAACGTTTGGTTTATAGTATTGTTACTTCTGTGACTTTTCTAAATCAAATGTGAGAAATAAATAAGTTTTATATACATTCACATCTTCATGACACAGCAAAAATTATTTTTTATAAATTTTTATGATTCTAGTTCTTAAATCTACAAACATTTCATAATTTTTGTTACTGTGTGTATGGGGGAGGGGGGGGGGGGGGGGGGACATGTGTGCAAAAGAGAGAGAGAGAGAGATTTGTAGTTTTAATTTCAAGTAATTAATTGTATGTTTATTTTCTTTGCAGTCATGTGAAAACTGTATTGTCTGTTGGAAACCTGGGAGGCTAGAAGATAAAGAATTGAAAACTAATGACACAAATGTTACAATTATTCATCGTTTTGAGTACCGTGAGTGTGAAATATGGTTTGTCAGATTCGCCATGGACTTTTGGCAAAAGGTTTGTGAAATTTTGCTTTGTTTGTATGTGTACACTTTGAGTCGAAGCTCAATTACAAGGTTATTTTTGGTTTATGGCTCAGAGGGATGAAAACACACGCACACACACACAAACACATCCACACACACACCCGCGAGAGCGCGCGCGCGCGCTCACACACACAAAATCAAGGCACTCAGTAGAACTGAACAAAGTCAGTACTTCGTATGGTATCAAAGAAGTTTTTGGTGAGAAATTGTATAGAATTATCAAATATTATATTGAGATATAGCGCAGTTTGGAACTCAACTTTTTAAAGATCTTTACGTTCTCTGTACACTTGGACACTTGACACATGTGTTACTGTTGATGTCCACATTTCTCACCCACCAGTAAATAGTTTTGTGCTGTCCACAATGTTCCTAAACTGACTGGAAATTTTTCTTCAGAAATATTGTTATCCTCCATGACAAAACCGAAGAGTATGCAGCAGCCACTGTATAATCAAAATAGAATAAATGTTTCTGGGAAACTCTGGGCTTTGTTTTGTCAGTGACAGTCTTCCAGTTCTGTAGAAGTAGAATTTTGATAATGCTTGATCTGTGGGGAAACTGCCCAAATACGTCATCATTTGAATGCAGCATAGGTTTATTGATTGACAGTAGAGGTGGTTATTATTGGTAGAGTAACTGCACTGAAACTGAGTTCACGGAATCATTATAAGACAAACGGGGCTGCAAAAGATGTTAACAGAGAAACTACGGGAGGGAAATATTTTTAAAAATTGTAACCCTCAGGTGAACTGTGAAAAAGCATCTGGCTTGAGACGCTGGAGTTGGGGGTCACGCACGCACGCGTATGTGTGTGTGTGTGTGTGTGTGTGTGTTTTTGTTTGTTTGCGTTTGTGTCTCTCTCTCTCTCTCTCTCTCTCTCTCTCTCTCTCGCTTTACTGACAAAAGCTGTGGCCGAAAGCAATATGTGAGTGTCTTTTAATCGTGCCTGTCTGCAACTTGACAGGTCTTGATGGTAAGTAGTGATCTATCTTTTCCTACATTGTTGATATTCCTACCTAGAGTTTCTATTGTTCGATTTTTTTTTTTAAATCCTAGCAACAGATGAAGTTTGGAAACCAAAGTGTCCAGGAAGAATTTAGCGATATTATTTGATTTAATTTGGTTAATGTAGGGAGACAAAAAGAACAGTGGTCTTAGCCCAATATTTTCCACACCAGAACTGAATTTAATGTTGGTTTCACTCACTGATTGTAGGAAAATCAACTGGTACCCATAAGAAGCTGTAGGGGACTCTTTCCTAGTTCCTAATTAGACACAATTACTTCAGGCTCTACTGACCTGAATAATCTGTGTCTTTTGCCCTCCAGAACTTCACACTGGGAGATTAAGTGTGGCGTGGTGTCATCATCCTCACCACATAGTCTACAATTAAGGGCTTCTTTCTCTGGACCATGGTGTGCAGGTGTTTGCTAAAATTACCATGACCAGTCATGAGTCCTATCATGAGTTTAAGCTGTTTCCTGTTCAAGTTCAGGATTACAGGACTTCTTTTGTAGTTTCAGCATCATTAGGTTGCCATGTTCTTGTTTTTGGAATGTACTCCAATATTCTATGTGCTGCCTCATAATACAGATACATAGTTTTAGTTTGTTTGCTGCTACTAATTTCTGATAACTGGAGACCCATAGCCAGATTAATCCTTTTACTTTCCCCCTTGTCTCAAGGGCATTTTGGAATGATCTTTGATCGCACTGCAGGGGCTGATAAAGATTTCAGAGCTGATACTCAATGTATTGGTGTGTGAGTCTGGATATCTTAAAGGAATCCAGTTATTTCCAGTTTTTAACCTATATGCCTCTGCCGCTACTTCCATTGTAACCCAAAGGTGTAATGGGGATAGGTCCTGCCAGGATGATCTCCATCCCAGCCCTGGGTGTGCTGCTAATTCTTTGACTAAGTAGGCCAATCTCTGGCCCTTACCAAGCTCCTTAGCAGCCACCTTCTGCTGTTCATTATTCCACCATACTGTAGCCTGATGAATTAAAATAGGTCTCATTAGAGTGGTGTCTATCCATTACGTGCTCCTGGGGTGTAGACCCTAGTTTTTACCACAGGTTCTTCTAGTGCTCATAAGAGTGCTTTTTGCCTTTGAGCGTATATTCTTAATGAGTCCATGATAGTTTCACATCCAGGGCTGTCCCTAGACACTTCACTACCTCCTCTACTTGTAGAGTTGCATTAAGGTGCTACAGATTCCAGGATGTGTACTAGATTTGCTTCCTTGTAAATGGTACTACAATAGTTTTCTTGGGACTGGCCCTTAGATCCTATTTTTGCACAGTTTTCCATAATGTCTAGTGCACATTTTGTCACTGTTCTAACAGTACTAGCATATTTGCTAAATATTACTATGACCAAATTGTCTGTGTATCTTAAAGAAGAAAAGCTTACAGTATGTAACTTTCCACCAGGTTCCATAGTCCTTGTGGACATCCCCTGGTGGTGTTGATCACCAGTTTTTCATCCATCAAAGTGGCCTCTACCTTTTTCTACTTAGTGTGGTCTTAAGCCACCTGCATGTGGTGATCTCGGTGCCATGCTCTTCTGCAGATTTAAGCATAGATTCGAAGGTCATACAACTAAAAGGCTCTCGACCACCCCACCCCACTGACAACCAATATCCAGGGAGATGTGGAGAGCTCTCCTGGCCTTCCCAAGGAGTTGCTGAATTGCTGTTTCACATGATTTATGTGATTTTAATATTTTTAACATTTTGTGGCCCTGTCAGCAACTGTGTAAATATTAATTTTAAATTGACAACAGCCTCAGTTGCAATGTTTACCTAGATTTACCTAGGTTTCAGTTGGGATAACCCAACCTTCTTCAGAATAAAAGGAATTGTAATTTGTCCATAATGGACAAGGTAAAAAAACTAAAAACTATAATATAGTAATACATTGTCATATTGCAATAACTTATCTGGGAAACAACCTTGGCCCCACTCCGCGACCGCAGTACGGCAGCAACGGATGTTGTCCTGGAACTGGTTGTAGCCACAAGAGCGCATGCACGATAGTGTGTCATGTGTACATGTTAACACTGGTACCAACATTTACTCCTGAACTTAAAATTTTTGGATAACCAGTTGCGGCTAACAAAAGTGACGTATACGTTATCCTGTAAGGAACAAAGATATATCGACTGTCTTAATATTTGTAATAATTTGTTGTACGTCAAAAGTGAAGGGAGCAATGCGTTTACTTTTTTAAGCCAGCCTAGCATTCCATCCGCCATAATTTTAGGGAGTAATCATTATACCCTTGCCAACATGTTTTTAGCACTCCCATTTGCTGAATAGCTGGAATTATTTGGTATTTCAAACCCGTAGTTATCCTCATGCAGTCAAGTTCGACGATTAGCCCGAATATGCTAGGCTGCCTTAAAATAATAAACACATTGCTGCCTTCACTTTTGACGTGCAACAAATTATTAAAAATGTTAAGACAGTCGATATATCTTTGTTCCTTATAGGATAATGTATATGTCAATTTTGTTAGCCGCACCTGGTTATTCAAAAACTTTAAGCTTAGGAGTACATGTTGGTACCAGTGTTAACAAGTATGCATGAGAAACCATTGCGCGTGCGCTCTCGAGGCTACAGCCAGTTCCAGTACAACGTCCATTGCTGCCATACTGCAGTCGCGAAGTGGGGTCGAGGCTGTTTCCCAGATAAGTTATTGCAATATGACGATGTATTACTATATTATAGTTTTTAGTTTTAGACCTTGTCCATTATGGACAAATCGTAGTTCCTCTTATTCTGAAGAATGTTGGGTAATCCCAACTGAAACCTAGGTAAATCTAGGTAAACATTGCAGCTGAGGCTGTTGTTAATTTAAAAGTAATTTATCTGGTTGTTGTGTGTGTTGGTACATGTAGAGGAACCACAGTTAACCTCTTGTCTCTAATGTGCACATTAACTAGTTAAGTCCCACTTTTCCCTTTGATCACCTGTAAACCAGTGTCTCTCAGGACTGACTCCTCATCTTTTTTATCTGCCAAGAGTGCATTGAGGGAAGTAAGTCTTGAGGAGCAGCACATCCAGCATCTCACTCACTGTCCTGGCATACTCACCATCCTTCTTAAAGTACCTCCAAGATTAGCTAGTATTCCAGCAAAGATTTATAAAGCCTAGTGCAAGTAGCTGTACCTTCCTCTTCCTCACAGAATATGTTTCAGGAAGAGAGCTTCACTTGCTTGGTCGCAAGGTTTGTCTTTGACCAGGGCCCCCGATATTTTGCCCATTTTCCTTTCTTTCTTGCAAGGTTGGACAGTAATTTGAACTGCTTCCTTTACACTTCCAGATTGTTGTTCTATTTGCGCATTTCTTGATGACTGTGCAGTTTTTTAAATAAGTGGTCTTATTGGCAGATGTCACTGTCTGCCATTTCGTCAAAATCTACCGGGCTCCTTTTTTAAGTTCCGACTTCAGATAAATGTGAGTTTAGGTCTTGCCTATATGAATCCCAGTCTATTTTCCTAGGATCCCTACAAGCCATAGTCTGTTTAACATACATTCCAAACAAAAGGTTAATATACACTGATGAGCCAAAAGATTATGACCACTGGCCTCTGTGAGGTTGAGTGCCTCTTGGTGGTGGTGTGGGCATGTGACACAGTTAAGAAAGAATATAAGCAGAAGAGACAAATGGACAGCCATTACACCGAAGATACAAGCCCCAGATTTAGAAATCCACTGATATAAGCAGTTTTAACAAAAGGCATATTGTTGTGGCGCTGTGACTGGAAACTAGAATCTCTGAAATGGCGAATTTGGTTGCCTGTTTGTGTACTATTGTCATGAGGACCTAAGGAAAGAGGTTGATGGATGGTGAAATAATGAATAGGCTGTATGGTATTGGACTTCCTCGTGTCATCACAAACCGTAATAGTTTGATGATCCCTCACTGTGCAATCCAGGATAGGCAGTGATCTGTGGCCAATCTGACGACAGAGTACAAGGCTGGTCAGGCATATATGTTTTGGGGCACACCGTTCAAAGGCCATTGTTGAACATGGAGCTCCACTTCACACAACCCTTACATGTTCATTTGTTGTTTCAGTTAAATTGTCATTTATGATAGCATTGGGCACAGCTTTATTGAGTTTTCACCGTGGATCAATAGAAATGTGTCACCTGTTGAATAAATAACATTTATTGTTAGACCAGGTCAACCAGTTGGGTCTTTCAACACTATCGCCTGGGTGAGTGATTGCTGGAAATGTGTACCACGCCACAGATGCAGGCTGGTGAGAGCAGAATTATGCTATAGGGTTCATTGAGTTGGGTTTCTGTGGGACCTGTGGTAGTACTGGAAGACACCAGGACAGTAGTGAACTACGTGAACATTATTGCAAATCGACTGCATCCCTTCATGGTTGAAGTCTTCTCATATGGCAGTGACGTGTACCAGCAGGATAGCTCTCCACGACACTAAGCCAGAATAGTGCTGTAGTGGTTTGAGGAGCATGATAGTGAACTCACATTTATGTCTTAGCTAACAAATGCCCCTGATCTATATCTATTGGAACACAAATCGGGCACTAGCTGCGTGCCCACAAACCACCGTCCCGCAATTAGCAGGAATTTAGTAACTAGTGAGTGGACATTTGGTGCCACATACTTCTGGAAATCTATCAAGTACTTGCAGAACACATGCCAAGCAGAATCGCTGCTGTACTGTGTTTGAAAAGTGGACCATCTTGATATTAAACAGGTGGTCATAATATTTTGGCTTATCGGTGTACATGTGGTAGAATAAGGATGGCTAGAAACACCATATGCCATTGTATGACATAACTACCCATTTGAGTGGATCAGAAAGTTATCTAAGTTATTCTTCCCTTCTTCTGTTTCTGAAGGTAGGTTCCCTGTACCTATTCAAGATTTTAAGATTATTTTCCAGTAGAAATTAAAGTAGGTGCTCACCTCTGCTGTTGGCATTGCTGCTTCCCCACACCAAATTGTGGGTGTTGGCATCAGAACCAATCAGCAGTTGTTCATCCTTCTGTTATTAGCCATCTACCACTCTCCTTACTTGCTGAGTAGTAGTATTACTGTCCTTGTAAAGAAAGTTAACTGATGCCAATACAATTTCCTTCGTCATGTTGTTTCATACCGAAGGTCACTAACTCCCTGGAGCAGAAGTCCACCATTGGCATGAATGAAATTCCATCTTAATAGAAATACATTTTCTCAAGTTCTTTGGATTTCTAGCATAAATCAACTTACTTCCAGTTCTTTCAAAGATTGCAATGCTCCCTTTATGTAGATAGGGTTGGTGGATCAGGGCCACATCCGGCTCCTGTCGTCCTAGAAGGTGATTCAGGACAGCAATTTTCCCTTCATGGTGTTGCTGGTTTATCTGTAGCACTTGCAGTGTCCGCATTAGCACCTTTGTCACTCTATAGCTTTGATTATCTTGACGGACCAACTAGAACTCTTTAAGTACAGTTTCAGGCGCTGTTCTCACTCTGCAGCCAGGAATTTTGTGCTGGCTTTCCTTGTAAGGGTTTGGCTGACCAGTACAACCTTTTGGTTGATTACCCTCCAATCATGTGTGGTGGTGGTTGTGGTGACCAGTGGATGTCCCTGTTGGATCCTGAAAACTGAAACACCAGTGCTATGGGTTTGTTCCCTATTTCCCATTTCGGCTGTTTCTCGATATTCTGAGAAGTGGGAGTATTAGACTCCCTTGTTAGCTCCTCTGCCTCTATGAATAGTGCTTCTACAAAGCACTGTCCCCTGGAGAGGTAGAGCCATTAAGAGAGTATTGCTGACTCCAATGTCCCATCCAATTACATTGTACCAACACTATAGCTCAACTGTTGGCCAGGACAATTTACATGTGGTGGATAAAAGTATGGAAATTACAGAAAAAAATACATTACATGCCTCTTTCGATGTAGGAAAACCATTGGCATTAAAAACAGCTTCTTGCAAAATAATGGTACATTCAAATAATTATGATGGAGATGAATGGCGATCACAAACTCTTCTTTCAAAAGCAGGCCACAAAAGCTCACTAATAAAGAAATATGGTGACTGGTGGCCAAGAGAGATGCGGCAATTCATCCCTGTGCTCACAAAACCATCCTGAATAATGCGAGTTTTGTGAAAAGGCACCCTGTCATCTTGGAAGACAGCATTATCACTAAGGAATAAACATTACACCATGAGATGGGCCTGACCTGCCAAAATGGTCAGATAATCCTCGGCAGTAATGCGACCTTGCAGAGTACTCATGGGGCCCATGGAATTCAATGATATGGCTGCCCAAGTCATCACAGAACTCTTGCCACGTTTAATCTCTTGGACGTCAACTCTGCTAGAAGTTGGAAACAATGTGCAGTGAGACTCATCTGACCAAATAATTTTCTTCCATTGCTCCATAGTCCAGGTTTTATGACTTCGGCACCATGTTTTTCTGTTACAGGCATTTGCATCACTGATGAGTGGTTGTGGAATTCCAGCTTGTTTTGCAGTTCCCTGTTCATAGAGTTCACTATGTGTTGTTTTGGTGCTGACATGGTTCATGAGTGCGACATTCAGTTCTGCATTGACTTTTGCAGCTGCTGTCCTCTCATTGTCATTTTAGTCCCATTCAATGATTGTCTCTCCATACACCTCCATCCGTGTTGTGACTTAACAGATCATGTTTTTTGCTTTCCTGTATATGGTATAAATCTTCAGTATGGTGCCTCTTGAAACACCAAACACTTCAGCTATATTGGTTATGGAAGCCACCAGCACACAAGCACCAACAATTTGCCTGCATTTGAATTTACTTATCTTCGGAATAATGCACTCACAATTACACAGAGCACTGCTCGTGACCACAACTAACACTTGCAACACATTAAGGATGTTGCACAGGTGCTGTTTGTGGTTAAATACAACAGCTCAAACTACAAGCTTGGCCAGCATCTGCATTTATGTTCAAGCTTGCATTTCTCATGGAATTCCCATAATTTTGTCCAACCTGTGTGTGTGTGTGTGTGTGTGTGTGTGTGTGTGTGTGTGTTTTATGTACTAATTTGCTCTGAAGAAAGACATGCTGTCCGAAACCTTGGGTCGATGTGCCCATCCACCCTACAATACCTCAACTACAAGGTAAGTTATTACCTTTATTCCGTACATTATGTATATTTCACCAAGGGTTTCCCATTACTGTGTTTATAAATCTTTCTAAATTGTGATAACATATTTTTGTTGCGTACCATTCCTCAGATAAATTTTCCCCATTTGAGGCTCTGTGTAGGATTAAAATTTGATATCAGTTGAAAATTAAACTACAGTGTGACACAGCATTCATATAGAGACACCTGGATGTGATGTGGAAGTCTAACAGAGCATTATTATGTGACCGTTGGTGAAATATGCATAAAACAGTTTGGTTTCCTATCAGCTGCATTATTATTGCTTGTCTCAATGTCCAGCCATATTACATAGTATTCTAGAGACCCTTCAGATTCCATATTATATGTTCTCTCATTCTATTTTAATTTATCGTGCTTGTCATCATTCTTGGATTGACACACCATTTAGTTAAGCATTCATTCCTGTTTGCAAGAAATGCTTTAATGTCTTAAATTTGTGTGGAGCTGCAAGATTGCACTACACATATTCTAATACCGAGTAAGTTCGAACATATAAGTGAGAGTTTTACAAATGTGTAAAAGTACATGTACCACTGGAGTTCACTTTGCACAAATGTACAATAGGCATTAGTGTAGCAGTTATTTTAAAATACAACATGTAAAGATATCATTTCTGCAGGTAATATATTTCCACATTTTTGGAACAACAAGGCAAAATAGTTAATAGTGGTCTCTTACTTTTGCAGATTCTGGCACTGGGAAACCAAGTAGGGAAAACTTTTGTTTGGGATCTGGATGTATCAGATCCTAGCCAGTCACGCTGTACAGCACTAACACATCCTCGATGTGTTGCTGCAATCCGACAAACTAGTCTTAGCCGTGATGGCTCAGTTTTGCTGTGTGTGTGTGATGATGGTACCATATGGAGATGGGACCGTATCCCGGTCTGACAAGATCTAGAGGACATGTAAACCTTTTGCAAGCAAATGGCAGCATTTCAGGCAGCAACTTGTCACTTAACATTTATAGAAGAAAAGGCTCTGTGTCATTTAATTACTGAAACATTCTCGGGAAATCACATTTTGAATAGCTGCCTGCAGTACTTGAGTGTTAGCAAACAAGGTGCTAATGGACAGGAGTGAATTGTTGTTACAGGAAGTGTGTGTTTGTGGATTGAAATTTCGGTCTAATGTGGAACTGGATGAAAGAGCTCCACTTCAACTCTTTCTGTGACTGGGAAACTTAAATTTTGCTGTAGTGAGTAGACAACATTGTTTTTACATGTACACAGAACAGCTCTTATATCTTCATAAACCCGTGTGCGTATACGTCTGTCTGTCTGTCTGTCTGTGTGTGTGTGTGTGTGTGTGTGTGTGTGTGTGTGTTAGAAGAGGCACAACAACCATGTATTTAAGGTCCAAAGAAATAAATGATTGTATTCATGAGAAATAATAATGCCAGGCTAATATAAGAATTTTTTAGAAAGAATTTACCAATGAGTGCTTGATTTTTACTTGATGTATTTACATTGCCACCCATGTGGTGGCTACTAATGTCTTTTGTAATAAAAGAAAATATTCTTACTGACTGAATGAGGTTCCATTGACAGATCATTCCTAAACCATTAGGAAAAAAAGCCAGTTAGTCTTTATCATGGTTTATTACCAATGGCCTTACAGTTCTGCTTTTCTTGTGGAAAGTTTCAGATTTGATAGCAGTCACAAAATGTTACTATTAATAAGAAAAAGCTCCTTGTCATGTGACAGGGATGTCATCAGACCTTGCTTATTGCCCATTGCCTTTAACTCTTGGGTGGATGCAGCTATGTATAAAGTGTGCCAACCACAAAGTACATTGTCTTGTCCCATTCCACTGTTACACAGTTGCAGGCCCATACCTATTTCTTCATTACTGCTTCAGCTAACATAGTGATCAGTTGTGTGTTCATATGTCAGCAGTGATATAAAATAAACATTGAGATATGTGAGGAAAAAAATTACAACTGCACAAGAAAATGCCCCAGATTCAGAGCTAACAGCGCAGTTCCACAGTTGTTTGCGAGACAGTTAGGTATTTAATAAACATTTGGGTGAGGTCTGATTAAATTGTGATTTCACTCATTCATGTCTACCTTGGTCACATAAAGACAGCTACCCTTTACATGTGTACAAAGTACACTGCTCACCTGCTCTTGTTATGGAAATTGGCATGCCTGCTCGAGGGTTAGAATGGACCACACAATAAAAAACATAAATATAACTCTCTTGACTGTGTACAGATCATGGCTGGATAATACATGGGTCACGCCATCTCCTAGGTTGTGCAGCACTAGACTTAATGGGCAACTGTGTCTAGAGTCTACTGTACGTACTTTGATTTGAGGTAGATGGACACTGCCAGTTTCAATGGAAGTGTGCAGTTGTGTTAATGACAGAGGCACCATTGCCTATAAGGTATAGCAGCAGTGAATGTATGGGCCACAATGCAGCAATGCAGTTCTGAACAACAGGTAAACAGCCTTTCTGTCCTGAACAACCACCTTGCTATGGTTACAGAAGTCACTGCCCCAACTTGTCAAAGGACACACAGATTGCCTTGAATGCAGGAACACTGCAGTCACCTGACTGAAACATGGAAAAAGGTCAAGTGGAATAATGAATCTTGCTACACATTGATATACACCAACAGACAGTGGCCTTGATCTCAGAAATGTTGCATTCGGGAGGACGACGGTTCAATCCCGCGTCCGGCCATCCTAATTTAGGTTTTCCGTGATTTCCCTAAATCGCTCCAGGCAAATGCCGGGATGGTTCCTGTGAAAGGGCATGGCCGACTTCCTTCCCTGTCCTTCCGTAATCCGATGAGACCGCTGCCTCACTGTTTGGTCTCTTCCCCCAAACAACCAACCAACCAATCAGAAATGTTGGCCAAAAGTAAAAAAAAAGCTTTAGATTTAAATGTAAATTGTTGTATAAGGGTTTTTGAGGTTGTTAATTATACAGAGTGTATACGTTCAGGGAAAAACCCAGGAATTTTTAAGAATTCTGGGAATGTTTCGGGGAATGTTTCGTTGTTTCAGTTTTCAGTTAAATTTTTGTAGGCTTGACTGGTAAGAACTGATACTCTAAAAAAGAATTTTACTTAAGCCTATTACTGCAATATAACACAGCAGCAATAAAACATAAACAAGGAAAAAAAACAAAACTTAAGTTGCAAAAGAAATGCGAGCAATAAAACATAAACAAGGAAAAAAAACAAAACTTAAGTTGCAAAAGAAATGCGCAATTTATAGCAATAAAACACAGTGCACAGACAAGAGTCTGCCAACAGCAAAATGTGTCAAAGGCTTTAGGAACGAAGACTATGCATTACTTAATAACAACAAACTGCTTCTGATGGGTGTTACAACAGTTAACATTAGGTTTGTTTCAGCAGTTGCCAGCGGGCTTATGCACATTCACAGTCGAGTTGCGTATGAGCAGTACCTTCTCCCGCTTCTGACTACTTGAAGTGCGGCCGTTAGATGTATCCAAGGTAACTAGACTTGAGCTCTATGAGCAGCAGCAACAAGCAGCCAGATGCTACCTGGAAACATTTTTCTGGCGCACCCAAGTTGCAAGATTCGCACATGCGCAGAGCAGTCCGAGTTGTAGTGGGATGGAGGTAGTCTCCACGTGGACCGTGTTTAATGAGTTTGCTGTTTCCTCTTGGTTTACTGCTCTCAAGATCAAAATGTATTTCTGTAGTCGGGAGCTATAAAATGAATTAAAATATTCACATGATTATGGAAAGCTAATATATGTTGTTAGTTTCAGATTTCTGATTTTATTTCCAGGTTTTTGGTAGTCGATTATTAATTGCCTTGCAAGACAATGAAGTTATTTTTGTCGATATGCTAACAAAATTTGGCTTTAATTAGTGTTTTCCGCAGAGGCTGTCAGTTTATTTGAAACACTTTTGGCTAATGTCAACTGTTTGCAGAATTTCAAGTGCACGTTGTTATCTTTTGGCATATAAGGCATTATGCCATAAGAAAGAACTAAACATGAGATAATACAGTACTGGTACTCTAAGAAAATTTGAATCCGAAAACCACACTGAAAAGTTTATCATCAGCTTGGGGCATACTTCTTTGTGAATCTGGACATACAAATTTTTCCCTTTAAGTCAAATTATGCATTTTAGTATGGTTTGCGAAATTACAATGCTCTTGGAGTATCCCCTGATGTCCTGTTTTGTTTATGACGTAGTGTAAGATCTCTTAATGCCATATACATACGAACATATGGGATATCTACGTCATTGTAGCTGCACAGGCACAGTATAACAATGCCATTTTCTGACGCTCTCTGACAACTGCTGAAACGAATTCTATAAAGTCGCGGGAGTTGTTGTAGTTGATCGTTTGAAAAGCATTACTTTCAAAGTACATTTCATTTTACACAATATGAATTATGTTACGTGTGCGATGGTGATTTGAATTTCTTAATCACAGAGCGTTTGATTTTCATTTAAAGCTTAATTCTTTGAGGGCCAGCCACTTAGAAGAATTTCGAGCCCATAAGACCAGACATTTACTTAAGTACTTAAAATTTTATTAACTTTTCCTATTTGTGTGTTCGCACTGCTTAACAATGATGTTGTTATAGTCTGTATAGGCTGACTACATCACATGTCTTATGCTCTAAATCACTATGTTTACATGTGACACATCTTTTGAAAGACAAAACCCAAATTTCTGAAACTGTTTTTCACTGTTGTGTGTACATGTTCAGGTCTGAAGCAGATTTGCTAGCCCAGTTAACTACTGTGCCTGGAAAACAGCAGATATAGTTTACAATTTAGTCAGCACAATCACTATTTCTCTTCAATTAGTCGAGGTGTAAACAGCTTCAGTCTAATACAGGGTGACACAGAATAATGGGAATATTTGAAATGAGTAGCGGTAGCCATGGGCGGGTGGCAGCACTGCGGATTCGTGACAGCGAGTAAACAGTAAGCCATTTCAGTAATCATGGATCAGTGCAACGGACAACAGCATACGTTAACCATAAAAATGTTTTATAAAAACAATGATAATTTGGTAGTGGTGCAGAGGGAGTTTTGATGTTTTTATAATTTAGGGCATCATGATGCCGTTCCGTCGAAATACACGATAAAATGTTAGATTAATAACTTTGAAGACAGTGGATCTGTCAAGTAAAAACCAACAGGACGACCAAGAAGTGTGCGTTCTCCAGTGAACATTGATGATGTATGCGAGTCTGTCTTATGGAGCCCACAGCGTTCAATTCGTAAGCAAGCAGCAGTGGTTGGAACGTCCCAGGAGAGTGTTTGCAGAATTCATCTTGATTTAAAATTTCATCCGTACAAACTACAGGTGGTGCAACAATTGAAGGACAATGTTCACTGGTTATGACTATGATTTTGTCAACAAATAATAACAAAAATAAACAATGGCAATGAATTTCTAAACAAGTTGTGGATGTCAGATGAGGCACATTTTCATCTCACAGATTTTGTGAATAAACATAACTGCTGTTACTGGGCAAACACAAATCCTCTTTACATCCTAGTAAAGTGACAGTATGGTGTGGTGTTTCATCACATGGGATTATCAGACAGCATTTTTTTGCAAATGAACAGGGAAGCACAATAACTGCCAGTGCTGATTGTTATGTAGAGATGTTACGAACTTTTGTTACACCTGCACTGAACAACTTTCCAAATGTTCAAGAAGCCTGGTTTCAACAAGACGGAGCGAAATCACACACTGCATTGCAATCAATGGCATTTGTGCGAGAATTGTGTGACAACTGTGTGATCTCATGATTCAGTAACATTCCCTGGCCCCCTAGATCCCAGATTTATCCGCGCGCGCGCGCGCGCGTGTGTGTGCGCGTGTGTGTGTGTGTGTGTGTGTGTGTTTCTTTTTGGGGAGGGGGGCAAGAGGAAAGTCTACATGACTCAACCAAGAACGCTGGACAAGTGAAAACAGAGAATTCAGGATGCAATTCACAGTATCCCAGCTGTGATGTTGCAGCGGTCAGTGAGGAATCCAAGCAGCAGATTTCACGAATGTATTTGTAGAGGACAATGCCATCTAAAGGACATAATTTTAAAAAAATGCAAAATGCCATCAATGGTTCGTAAATGGCAAAGTTGTATGGTTTCAATTATTATGAATGCGATTTCTCTCCTTCATCACTTCTAGTTTTATTGGATTGTGGAAATGTTCCTGCTTTTCTGTATCATCCTGTATTTCTACTACACGCACAAACGAAGTTGGCACTTAGCACGGTGGCTGATGGGAGCAACTGTAAATGGGAAATGCCTTTACGGTAGCTCCCAATAGACACCACGCCGATTGTCAACTTTGTTTGCACATGTAATACTTATCCTTCACTGTACAAAAAGGCACTCCGTCAATATTAGGTGAAATTTTTATAAACAAGGCAAAACCTGACAGCTGAAGCACATTTCAATACCGGCTGCATTTACATGGGAGCGAAAATAAATCGCAGAACTGGAAAACTGGCAACCAGAACCGAATTTCCAGAATCGATTTTGAAATGTTTACGTGAGCACCCAGGAGCGGTACTGGGAGATCGGTTTACGAAATCCGATTTTGGGAACTCCATGTAAATGCAATTAATATCTACTATCATCCGTTGTCGAGATCACGTGACATGAGCTATGTCTGTCTTACAAAAGCGCATCTGCTTTGGAAACTAACATTCTCGGTTTGGTGGAATTAGACTATATACTGTTGTAATGCGAAAATATGCAGCGTACATGTTGCTGCAAATCAAAGATCTTTCCAAAATGCTAGTTTTTGGTTCGATTCCTAAAGTGGCGGGATGTTCTACACCAGTGTATAAAACCTTAACCATTCAAAGGATAAGTTTTACAATCCTGAGGGATTGTGTATTGTCACTTCACAGAAAAACCGCATTTTTGCCTGGGAGGAAGTGTATTTTCTAACCAGGAAAAACATGGGGATTTTTTTTCCTTGTCCACTTATACATTGTGTCATAAATTACATATTATAATTTTAAAACAGGAAATGACAGTTATAATATTACAATTGTGAAATAATTATTTTCAAAATTGTTGAGGTAATAGCTGTCACATGTGTACAGTTAAAAAATGTGTAAATAAGAAAATATAAAAATCAATCACTCTCACTGTCAGGATAGTTATCGGGCTCAAAAGCAAAGTCATTATCATATTTAACAGAAATTTCTAGAAAAATTTCAGGCCCCTCATCAGGAAAGAGCAAAAGTTCTAGGACATCCACTGACAGATCGTTACTTCTTTTGTATTCCATTTTTTTTTATAATGCTCAATGTAAGTGGATCCAGAGATACCAGGAGCCAATCAAACACATCTTCCGTTGTATTTGTGGCGAATTTTTCGTGGAAAATCCTTCACAGTATTTTCTGATATCTTTATTTGTGGCTTCCTGTGGATCTTCAGGTAATTGACCTATTGGAAATATAGCTGACACTATTATCTGAGCTCTGCGCATTAAGATTTTATGAACTGTTGTAGACATTTAATACCAAGGCAACTTGTCTACGTGCATTTCTGCAGTATCAGGACAATATTTTTGAAATTCTTCGATGTTCACTTTGTAGCCCCACGACATGATCTGCAAGATAAAGTGAAATTGGTGAGTGAAGTCTTTGTCCAGCACCAGGATTTAAGCAGACACTGATAATTTGATACCCCTTCTAAGGATCTTTTTTTTCTGAATCATCAAAACACATTATGTCTTCAGTTGAGCTTGATCACCGGTTTTTACTTTCAAGTGTTTATCCAAGGTCAAGTAAATACTCAATGCAACAAATCCATGTGCGTAAGGTAGATAATCCGTAACAAAATTAGAAAAATGTATCACTATAATAATATTTACAAAATCAATGTACTAAAATGTTTTGACATTGCTCTGCACAAGCAACTGTGCATAGATGATCTAGTAGATTTTATAGCATTATAGACCTTTCCATCAGTCATTACGAAAATCATTTCATAATGTATTATTATTTCTTTTCTGTACCAGATAGTTCCGAAAGGAAGTAGAGATGCAATTTGATTGTTAATATACTTTTCTCGTTTAAAGTAGCCAGCATTTTCATGCAAAAATTGTAGTCTTACAGGTGTACAAAAACAAGGTGACGAAGGTGCAGGGTTTTTCCATGTAACTATTTCCTTTTGTAAGAGATTATCTGTGGGCACAGGTTGCAGTGGAACCAATAAAGTAATAAAAACATAAGCATCTGAATCACTTCTATAGGTAAACTTGCTGTGCCCCGTAGAACCAACGAAACCCCTTTTTACTGACAACCCTCACTTTTTTTAAAATTTCTGGAGATTATGTTTTCATACTGTTCTTTCAAACGTCTAAAACTCTTTCTGATGTATGATTAAAGAGTGCTTGTACCCTGACTTCAGCACAAGTCTCCATTATGTGTATATCTAATTGGTAACACTGAAGTTGGGCTGCTACTTTTTTTCATAAGTGGGATAAATAAGAGCATTGTGTTTTTTCATTGAATTTATAATAAACAGGTACTTATATTTACATAACTTTCATTCAACAACATTGGACAATACCTCATCTGCAGAAATTTTGATGACTGGGTAGTTGCTGATAATTTTTGCTTTATATTTATCAGCTCGCGATTATGACTTAGTCATGATTTCTTTGATGATACCTGTACCATTATTGGAATCAGAAGAACGAAGGCTCATTTGAATAGCCAATGATAATTCCAGTTCACTTACTGTGTTAACATAAATTACTGACTTTTCTTTTCTGCTTCAATCATTTACTTAGTCATCTGAACAATCTGTGTGTACATAATGGAATTATTGCGAGGAATTTTGAATCCTATTTTAATTTTTTGTACCAATTACAATGAAGTGTCCTTATTTCTGTATCAAATTTCAGTATTCACATTGACAATCTTGCAAGAAGAATGTGACTCTTTATTGTTTTAAAGAAACCATTCTGTTGTTCATTGAGTGTATTCGTATCCCCATTCAAGTGTGGACAACAAGATTGTCTATTGTTGTCAAGCATTTCACAGCAGTTTTTCATCTTTGTTGCAAAATGTTGGACCAACTTTTTCATCTTGGTTGCAAAATATTGATCCAACCATTTAATTAGCACGTACAAGTTGGAGCTGAAATTGTTCTGTATAACCTTGAATAATTATCAGTGAGTGCAGATTATTTTAGCAGTATGTACATCTAAAATACAAACACGATGCGATGTAATACTAGTAACTGCTCTGTACTGAGACAAATAGGAACTACTAAAACTATTTTCTACTAACCCCAGTGCAGTGCAGCACTCTAAGAGGGCAGATGCTACATGTTTCCACATTACAAACATGCTTTCATGTTTTATATTGTGGTTGTAGTGGTCGACCCTAACCTATGAAAACAGCTGCCCAGTGTGGCTCAGCACCATGTATTTCTAATCTCAAAAGTACAGAGGCAGAGATTGGCAGAATTTTCTTTTACATTCTATTGAGGAACATTATAAGCTATATTCCTCATGCTGGAAATTCATGAATAACATTGTGGGTGTTGGAGAAAACAATTCCTTTATTCCCACATATATTTAGCAATAACTTAACACTACACACATGAATGAATTGTGTAGACATGAACAGCATGGAATAACTAACAAAAGTTAAGTCAAAGAATAACTGTATCACTAGACGTAAATTAACACTTCACGGAATGTTTATGAAGCACTGTACACTTATAGGGATCGATTGTCAGAAATAGGTCACTACATGACTCCCCCCTTTAATGCTAACGATACCACAGATTAAATTTCACATGCTGTCCAGCTCTTGTAACTACTACTTTCTTGAAACCGGGCGGTGCGTCACGTGTGTCAGTGGTTGTGTCAGGGAGTGGTGTAGTAGGCCTTGATGTCGGTCTTGGTGTTGCAGTGACAGGTGTTCTCTGAGTGTTGTGGTGTTCATGGGGTACAGGAACACATCTTGTAGCTTCTCCTGTCTTCTCTGGTTTGTGTTCAATGGTAGCTGTGGTGTCTGTTGCGTCTGCAGGCTTGATACGGTCCACTGCAACTGTGGTGGGTGTACCGTTAATCATTATGCAGAAAGTATTAGTACCCCTACTGACTACCAGATATGGTCCATCATATGGTGGCTGCAGTGGTTTATGCACAATATCATTGCGTAAGAATACATGCGTGCACTTGTCTAGCTCCGCAAAAACGAACGAGTGTCTTCCAAGCTGGTTTCTAGGCATTGGTGGTCTCAATTGGCGTATATACTCTCTTAATCTTGTGGCGAATTCTGAGGCTGTGATTGTATCATCTGCCATGCTGTGCAGAAATTCTCCAGGTAGGCGTAACGTTTGTCCATACACCAGTTCTGCTACTGTTGCTTTCAGATCACTTTTGAATGACGTTCGTAGACCCAAAAGTACGATAGGTAGTGTCTCTGTCCAATTCGGTGTGCGTGACATCTCAGTGCTGCCTTTGGGCGCTGATGACCTCGATGTTGAGCGCCCGTAAACCCCAACACACACACACACTCTCAGTGCTGCCTTTAACTGTCGATGAAGACGCTCAACCATGCTATTTGATGCGGGGTGGTGTGCCGTGGTGCATATGCGTTTCGTACCTAATAACGTAGCCAATGCTTTGAAAACGTAGGCTTCAAATTGTCGTCCTTGATCAGTTGTAATTCTCAGTGGAACTCCAAACCGGGCAATCCAACCATGAAAAAATGTTTGAGCTATAGTTTCTGCAGTGATGTCCTTCATTGGAAATGCCTCAGGCCACCTAGTAAATCTGTCAACCACCGTGAGGCAGTAACTGTAGCCTTCCGATGTCGAGAGTGGGCTGATGATGTCAACATGCACATGGTCAAAATGCTGATTTGGTGGAAGAAATTTGCCTAATGGTGCCCTGACGTGCTGTGTGATTTTATTCCTCTGACACGCCAACCATTGCTTCACAAATGTTTTACAGTCTGTGTGCATACACAGCCATAAAAATTTTGGTTCGACCAATCTGAGTGTGGCTCTTACTCCTGGGTGTGTCAGATTGTGCATTGATGCAATTGCCTGTGTTCTGAATTGCTGTGGCACAAATGGACGTATCTTTCCTCTTGTTACGTCACAGTACAACTCTATGCTTGCTTCAAGAAATGTCATGAGCTGTAGCTTCAATCCTTTCTCTTGTTGCAATAGATCATGCAACTCTCTCTCACATTGTTGCGCATGTGCGAGGGCGTTGTAATCAATGGCCTTTGTCACTGCTTCCACCTGTGTGATGTCATCTGCTACTGTGGACACTGCTTCTATGTGAGAAAGTGCATCAGCTGGAGCATTTAGCTTCCCTTCCACATACACAATGCTGGTTGTGAACTGGCTGATATAATCTAAGTGTCGCAGCTGCCTGGGCAATGCTTTCTCTGGCTTTACCTTAAAGGCATAGGTAAGCGGTTTATGATCTGTGTAAATAGTGAACTGTTGCCCTTCTAATGCTTGTCTGAATTTGTTTACTGCCGCATAAGCAGCGTACAGCTCACGGTCATATGTTGCCCAATGTTGCTGAGATGGTGACAACTTATTACTATAAAATGCAATGGGCTGCCATAACTGATCAATTTGTTGCTGAAGTATGGCACCAATGGCAGTGGACGAAGCATCAACCATGAGAGCGAGTGGAGCATGCGCGACCAGGTGTGCTAATTGTGCGGCCTCTGCTATAGCTTTTTTTATAGCGTGAAACGCGGTATCCGCCTCGATAGTCCAATGCACACTGTGGTTAGGTTTAGGTGCGCCTTTAAATAGTTCATTCAATGGTGCAGTTATCAGTGCATGATTTGCGAATGAAGCGTTGGTAGAAATTCTCTACTCCAATGAATCGTCGTAATTCTCTGACTGTGACATGGCGGGGGTATTTGTTTATGGCCTCTACTTTACTGTGTGGCGGTCGAATACCAAATATCCTAGAAAGTGGACCTCTTTCTCACCAAAAACACACTTGGCAGGATTAATTACTAGTCCATGTGTGCGTAGACGGTCAAACACTTGTGCCAAATGCTGTAAGCGCTCCTCTTCCGATGCATACATCACCAATAAGTCATCTATATACACATAGCAAAAATCTAAATCTCTTGTAACCTCATCCATAAAACGTTGGGAGGTCTGGGCGGCATTCCATAGTCTGAATAGCATTCGGGTGAATTCAAATAGACCGAATGGTGTTGTCACCGTTGTTTTAGGAATGTCTTCTGCAGCTATAGGGATCTGATAGTAAGCTCGAACTAGATCAGTGGTAGAAAATATAGTCTTACTGTGAACATTTGCAGAAAAGTCTTCTATATGTGGAACTGGGTACCGGTCTGGAATGGTCCTTGCATTGAGTTGGCGGTAGTCACCGCAGGGGCGCCATCCATTCTTCTTGTTAGGCACGATGTGAATTGGGGATGCCCAACTGCTACTAGAAACTCTGCAGATACCTTGTGACAGCATGCTGCGAAATTCCTGCTTTACCACTTTTATCTTTTCGGCCGTTAAACGTCTAGGCCGAGCGTGAGTTGGCGGCCATGATATGGTCAAAATGTGGTGGACGGTTGTATGCTTGACTGGTGGGAGAGTAGGCGATTGCTGTGTGATCTCGGGGTATCCTTTCAGTAATCGTATATATGGTGTGTCGCCTGTGACTGTGCGTACCTCTAATGGTGTGATACAACGGACTTTTCCTGTTGTATGCAGACTAGTAGTCAAATCTATTAGTCGCTGACATCGCAGATCTGGCAGTAAGTCGTAGAAGGACAAAAAATCTGCTCCGATAATAGGCTGTGATATATCTGCCACTCTAAATTGCCATTCAAATACATGGCGTAGCCCCAAGTTAAGGAATAATGTTACTCGACTGTATGTTCTAATTTTGGAGCCATTGGCGACAAATAGATAAAACTCGTCGCAGCTCCGGCGTGATAGGCGGTTTGCTGGATATACAGACATTTCTGCACCTGCATCGACGAGAAACTGTAGTTTTGTTTCGCGGTCTGTCACAAAACGTCAGTGAGTGTTTGCACTGGAAGTTATCGCTGCTACGGTGTCTGCTTCATGTTTCCACTTGCAAGGTGGCATACACTTTCGTGCATCATTACCAAATGTCTTGTGGTACCAGCATAAGTTCTGTATGATGGTGATTGATTGTGACTTCGTGACCGTTGGCGGCGTGGCCATTGGCGGTTGTGCGTTATTTGTAATGCAGCTACCTGTGCGGTCAACTATGCCAGTTGTGATTGTAGGGAGACTAGCGTCACTGTGGGTGAATTTTCTTGTTGTGGCGTTAATGTTGAGACACTTGATGTGGGGTACATTTCAATTAACCTGTCGGCCGTTTGTGCCAGTGCGTTTAAATCGCCTGCACATACCGTGAGAATTTTTTGAGTATCTGACGGCAACCGAGACAACCATATATTTCGTAGCACATCATCAGTTACAGTGTTACTTGCCATTGTGCGCACATGTCGTAAGATGTGATGGAGTGCGATCTCGGAGTTCTTCAGTGCGCAGTAGCTTCTCTAGCCGTTTTGTCTCTGATAGTGACAAACGCGTTACTAATGCGTTTTTAATGGATGCATAACGATCGGTATCCGGTGGTGCAGCTAGGATATCTTGTACTTATGCTGCTAGATCTTCTGTAAGTGCTGCAACCACATAGCTGGACTTAGTTTCGTCCGCCGATATTTGTGCGAGGACGAACTGGCTTTCTAACTGGGCAAACCACAATAGAGGATTATGTAACCAGAATGGTGGAGGTTTTATCGTCACCCTGTTAATTGCACTGCTGGCTTCAGGTTGAATTGAGACTGGTGAATCGGTTGTTATTGTGCTGGAACGCGGAAGTTACAAACGTGAACGTTGCGGAACTTCGTTAAACGCTGAAGCTGACGCGGATGTTAACGTAGTTCATTGGGGTCACCAAATGTGGGTGTTGGAGAAAACAATTCCTTTATTCCCACATATATGTAGCAATAACTTACCACTACACATATGAATGAATTGTGTAGACATGAACAGCATGGAATAACTAACAAAAGCTAAGTCAAATAATAACTATATCACTGCACGTAAATTAACACTTCACGGAATGATATGAAGCACTGTACAGTTGTAGAGATCGATTGTCAGAAATAGGTCACTACAACATTAAATACGCAACTTTTTTGCTAATTTATGATAAACATTTTTATAAGGAAGACCATTAGGTAGTCACATGATTTCTAACATACAGTAGTGTAAATTAATTAAAATGTTATATACACTAATATTCAATATACCTCCTTTAATACTTTCCATCAGACAGAACCAAAATAGGGCACTTGATTAAAAAGTTACACGCACTTCAATAATTTCAGAGCCACTACACATTCTTGACGTTATGCCACAAACAATGACTTTCAACTAACATAGCATCTTACGTATCAAAGATTTCACTTTCCTTTCAGAGTAAAATGCCCTAAAGCCTCATCTACAAGATTCTATAGTAGTCAACTTATTCATTGACTACATTAGTTTTACCGATCGAGGTGGCACAGTGGTTAGACACTGGACTCGCATTCGGGAGGACGACGGTTCAATCCCGCGTCCGGCCATCCTGATTTAGGTTTTCCGTGATTTCCCTAAATTGCTCCAGGCAAATGCCGGGATGGTTCCTTTCAAAGGGCACGGCCGACTTCCTTCCCCGTTCTTCCCTAATCCGATGAGACCGATGACCTCGCTGTCTGGTCTCCTTCCCCGAAACAACCAATCAACCAACCTATATCAGTTTTTCTGTTTTTGGCCACATTTTTCAGATCTGGATCACTGTGAAATGGTAGTGTACCAGCACATTGAAAACTGGACAAAGCGGTGCAGACTGTGTGACAGTGAGACACTATACAGGGTAGAGAAAAATTGTGTCATGAAATTTTAATCCTGAGTTGCCGATGCAAGTAGGAACCAAAATTGTTGTGTAGGTTGACAACACACCATTTTTAAACTACAGAAACTTGGCACCATGCACTCCAATTGGCCATGGGATTGGCCTGTTGCCATTCATTGATTGACAGGTAGCACTATGTTTGTTGTTTCACACATACAAACATCATTGCCCCAATGTGATATGCACGCGTGTCAAATAGGTCTTTCTGTTTGCCTCCACCTCACATCAAAGGCATTCACACGTAAGCTTCCCCTGCAAGGGGCTCACTACTCTTTGGTGGGTTCGTGCTTGGCTACCATGGGGCCCAAGCCTTTGCAGTGTTTTTTCCCCTTCTGTGCTGCATTCTATCCTCTTGCTGTTCTTTCTCCCCTACCGTGGCAAACTTGTCTAGGATGTTATTGGGAATGTTCTGCATTGTCTCGCTGATGTAAGAACAGTCTCACCTTTGTTTTTCGCTACCTTTTCCTTTCTTCATTTCCCTTCTCCTCTTGTTCCTCCACTTCAGTGTTTGAGGTTCCTCTTTTTCTTCTTCCTGTGTGCTCCTGAAGGCCGGCTCACGCATCTGACGTGTAACAGGTGACTGGGTAACACGTGATTCCCAGCCCCAGGTCAACAGGTAGGGTTCACACGTATGGCCTGGTACAGACCAGGCCTAGGGAGGGGGGATTGCCTAAGCTGCAACCTTCCCATATTGCTGATTTGTCACTTTGTCAGATGTTTAGGAGGTGTGAACTGGGGTATGAACAATCAGCTAAGGCAGGTGTGCCTCCTGGTTAAGGGAGCCCCCAGTTGGAAGGAACACACCATCAGAGACGCTGGCAGGGATTTTCTCGCAGTGAATCAATTATCTTCCCAATCAACATCTACGAAACGTAAACATAATGAGGCTAATGATTTGAAGACCCTTCCCACTGCACCATGGTTCCTCATGGTCTCACGTACTGAAGACAGTTAGTCCTTTGCCACAGTAAATTTGTTTATTATTCAGAAAGGTGTTGATGCAATTGCTGACCCTGTGAAATTCTGCTCTCATTTACGGAATGGCACTTTGCGTTCGGAGACTGCTTCTTATTCTCAAGCACACCAACTGCTTGCTGCCTTGCTTCTCCACAGCTACCTGTTTGTGTGAAAGCCCATAGAACTTTGAATTCTTCCCGTGGTGTAATTTTCACCAGGCTGCTCGTCAGAGTAACCAAGGCTGAAATCCAATCTTACTTCTCTGATCAGGGTGTCATTGCCGTCCATCGTATAATGAAATAGGTAGATTCCTCTTAGTGCCCACACGCACCCTTTTCCTCACCTTTGATAGAGTGGTGCTGCCATCCAAGATCGAAGCAGGCTATGAAATTATCACAGTCCAGCCGTACATTCCAAACCCAATGTGCTGCTACCAGTGTCATCATTTCAGCCACACTAGAACATCTTATCGACACGCAGCCAAATGTGTATCCTGTGGTAGGGATACACATGAGGGTAATTGTCCGCCTCCTCCTCTCTGCTGTATCAGCTGCAATGGCGGCCATACTGCCTCTTCTCGGGATGAGTGGGCTGTCCAAGAGATACGGGTAAAGGTAAAAGTGCCTTACCCAATAGCTCGCAATTTACTGGCTAGTTGCAAACTCTGTGTTATCCTGTGTGGCACCTATAGTTCTGTTCTTGTTACCCCTCGCTCCATGAAGGACATAGCCCATGCAGATGTGCGACCTCAGATTCAGCTCTGAGTTTGTAAAATCGCCCAGTGTCAAGGTAGCGTCGCCATCCCCCCATCCCACTGTGCAACTAACCAACTAACTGTCAAACTCTCGCCTCAAGGGGCAAAGCCACCAGCTACACAACCAGTAGGCAGGAAAGGACAGGAGTACTCGCGTGAAGACTTCCTCCATCCCTCCAGCCAAACAACACCCTAAACAACACCCTAGTCTTCCTCTAACAGGAAAGGCTCAAAGAAGTCCACTAAATGTGAACGGTCTTCTCCTTTGCCCACTCGAAGATCCGCTTAGCACTCGAAGATCCGCTTAGACGGCATCACCACATGGTACCTTAGCCAGGCCAGCCTTTGTGTCACCGGTGCGCACCACTAACCATTTTTCGGTGCTGGACTCCACGGACCAACTGCACAAGCAAGCCGATGCTTCTGTGGACCCCACAGAGCAGGATTCTCCTGCTTCTGTGCCCTGTAGTAGCGACTCTACACCAGCTGTCACTCAGCAGTCGTCGATTTGACACCCCTGCGCCTCTTCCTCCTCATGACAGCCCTCCAGTGGAATGTTCGCAGCATTCAGTCCCCCAATGAGTATTTACGGCTGCTTTTAGCATTACAGCATCCCCTTGTACTCTGCCTTCAGGAAATGAAATTATGCCCTCAAGACTGCTTTGAGCTTTCACATTACTTACCGATTCGTTTTGACCTTCCCCCGGAGGTTAACATTCCATCTCATAGGGGCGTCGTGCTGCTCATGTGGGATGACATTCATAGCCAACCCATCTCCCTGACTACCCGTCTTCAAGCTGTTGCAGTTCGCCTTTTCCTCCCCCACCTGACTTTTTCCCTCTGTACCGTTTATGTGCCTCTGTCATTCGATGTCACTAGGGCAGACTTCCTTCAGCTTATTGGGCAGCTACCTCCCCCATTTTTGCTACTCGGTGACTTTAATGCGCATCATCCCCTTTGGGGTTCTCCCAGGACGTCACAGAGAGGTGCCCTCTTGGCTGACCTTCTTAACCAACTTAACCTCTTCTGCCTTAACACTGGAGCAACTCAATTTCCTTTCAGACTCCTCACACACCTATTTCCATTTGGACCTATCCTTTTGCACTGCCCAGCCTGTCCATCGTCTTGATTGGCCCGTTCTTTCTGACACCTACTTGAGCAACCATTTCCCATGTACTCTCCATTTGCTGACTCCTATCCCCATCTGTGTGCATGCCCAAATGGCAGCTTATTAAGGCTGACTGGCAGCTTTACTCGTCCCTGACAACCATCAAAGAACAAGATTTCCCCAGTTGTGATGACCAGGTGGACTATCTCACCAACGTTATCCTTACTGCTGCAGAATGTTCCATTCCTCACATTTCCTCTTTACCATGTTGTGTCCCAGTCCCTTGGTCCCGTCATCTTACGATGGCAAACTTCATTCATTATAAACAGGCGCATGCAAAGTGTCATAGCATTCTTCGGGATAGCAAACGAGCTAGATGGATTACATTCACTAGTGGGTGGTTTTTTTTGGCAACCCTTCCTCTGTCGTGTGGACCAATCAACCTTCAATGGCTTACTGGGACCAAGATCCATTCCCCCATTTCCGGCCTCACAGTAGCAGACGATGTTATAGTGGACCCTACTGCTATGCCTAACACCTTGGGCCATCATTTTGTGGAAGTTTTGAGCTCTTCCCACTATAGCCCTGCCTTCCTGCATCGGAAATGAGTGGAGGAGGCTCGGGTGATACCCTTCCCTTCTCCGAATCGTGAGTGCTACAATGCCACCTTTACTATGAGGTAGCTAGATCATGCTCTCACTTCATCCTGATCCTCTGCCCCAGGACCAAATGCCATCCACATTCAGATGTTGCACCACCTTCCTCTTGCGGGCAAGCACTTTCTGCTTAACATGTACACCCGCATCTGGGCAGGGGAAACTCATCCCGGACACTGGCGTGAAGCCATCATCATACCCATACCCAAGCCTGGTCAGGACAAAAACCTTCCTTCTAGCTACCGCCTCATCTCTCTCACCAGAGGTGTTTGCAAGATGATGGAACATATGATTCATGCCCGGCTGGTATGGTGGCTCGAATCTCGCAATTTACTGACGAATGCACAGTGTGGATTTCGAGACCGTCATTCTGTGGTTGACCATCTCTTTACTTTGTCCACCCATGTCATGAATGGTTTTCTGTGGAAATTCCAGACTGTGGCCGTGTTTTTCGATTTAGAGAAGGCCTGCAACACGTGCTCGAGAACTGGTATCCTCTGTACGCTTTACACATAGGGCTTCCGTGGTCGCCTGCCCTGTCTCCTTCAAGCATTTTTTAAAGATCGAGGTTTCAAGGTGCATGTGGGTTCTGCCTTGTCAGATACCTTTACCCAGGAAAACGGTGTGCCTCAGTGTTCTGTCCTGAGTGTCGTCCTCTTTGCTGTCGCCATTAACCCCATCATGGCCTGTCTCCCACCGGCCATCTCCGGCTCCCTTTTTGTTGACGATTTTGCCATCTATTGCAGTTCTCCACGGACCTGTCTCACTGAGTGGCGTCTTGATCGCCTTTACTTCTGGAGCATCAACAATGGCTTTCACTTTTCCTCTGACAAAACTGTCTGTATGAATTTCTGGCGACCCATGCGGTTTCTCCCACCATCTTTACATCTCGGGCCTGTTGCCCTTCTGTTAGTTGAAACTACGAAATTCCTGGGGCTCACACTCGATAGGAAGCACTCTCGGTCCTCCCATATGTCTTACCTGGCAGCCCATTGTATGCGGTTCCTCAGTGTCCTACTTGTCCTCAATGGTACTTCCCGGGGTGCTGATCGAACCACCTTCATCCGATTGTAACGGGTCCCTTGTCCATTCGAAGCTTGATTATGGGTGCTTTGTTTAGGTGTCTGCATGCCCATCGCTCTTACGCTGTCTCAACACTATCCACCATCATGGCATCCATTTGGCCACAGGCACCTTTTACATCAGCCCGGTTGAGAGTCTGTATGCTGAAGCTGCTGAACCACCACTGTCCTACCACCTTGACTTTCTCCTCAGCAGGTATGCATGGCGTTTTGTCTGCCATGTGTGGCCACCCATCCTATGCTTCCTTCTTTGATGATTCCTTTGATTGTCAGTATGAGGCTTGTCCCTCTTCTATGTTACCTCCTGGAGTCTGCTATTGGCACTTGCTACGGCGGCTTAACTTCCCAGTGGGTGTGAACCTGTCGTCACCTTTGCTTTGTGAAGCAGCCCATGTTAACCTGGGCCTTCTTTCACTTCCTAAGGCCACTACTCCACCCTCGATCTATTGCCTTCAGTTTCACGACCTTCACATAGTACCTTTTTATACAGTGATGGCTGTCGGACTGACCGTGAGGTTGGGCGTGCCTTCTTCGTTGGCACCCTTGTCTTTTGATACCAGCTTCCGACACACTCCTCAGTATATACAACCAAGCTCTTCGCCTTGTATCAGGCCATGGGGTACACCTGGCAACACAGCCTTTTCAATTCCGTAGTCTGCGCAGACTCACTCGGTGCCCTTCAAAGTCTATGTTCGCTATACACCGCCCATCCCTCAGTGCAGTGGGTCCTCAACTGCCCACTCTTGGTGGAGCCAGTTTGATGTTTCTGTGGGTTCCTTGTCATGTTGGTCTGCCAGGAAATGACGCTGCTGCAAAAGCTGCAGTCCTCGTACCTCAGCCTGCAAGTACCTATATACCCTCCGATGATCACTGTGTCGCCATCTGTCAGGAGGTGGTGTCCCTTTGGCATCGCCAATGGCCCTCCTTTCACGGGAATAAGCTCCAGCTTATTAAGCCTCTCCCAGCAGCTTGGACGACCTCCTCTTGGCCCTCCCACCAGGAGGAGGATATTTTAACTCGGCTGCATATTGGGCACTGCTTTTTTAACCATGGTAATTTCCTAAGTGGCGCTACCCCACTACTTCTTACACATTGCTCCCAAGTTTTAACTGTCCACCACTTTCTGATTGAATGTATATTTTTTAACAATTTAAATTCCTGTTTGGGTTTGCCGTCTGAGTTCTTGCCCGTTTTAGCAAATGACACGTAGGTTGTCGACTGCGTTTTACATTTTACCCGCCAAAGCAATATGGTGAATGCCATTTAATTTTTAGTTTTGGTCCTCCATTTCTGTATGGTGTTTTTTTTATCCCTTTTTTCACATGCCTGTTTTTAGCTGTCTTCTATTATGTCAGTCGGTACTGATGTATAGTAGTTTTTGAACTCTTCTCTGTCTTCGTGTTCTATAGTTTTGACTTGGGTTTATATGGCCCCAGTTGTTTTTGTGCTGTAAAGCGAAACAAAAACCAAAAACAAACATGTAAGCTTCGCTTCGGAGCCCACACACATCACCTGCGATATAGTCATACAGTAAGCACGGCAGCACAGTATTTGTTTGATGAACAATGATAGATGGATTTTGTTTATGGACTAGCCAACAGTAATGTGCATGAAGCTCAGCAGTTTTATGAGGAACAGTACTCAGCGAGACACCACCCACACCCGCAAACATTTACAGCAATTCACCAGCGACTTGGCGAAACAGGCTCGTTAGCGGGATATCATGGTGATGCTGGAAGACCTCAAACATGACGGGATGCTGCATTTGCAGAGACTGTTCTCGAGCACTTCGAGGAAGCACCTATTACAACTACTCGAGCAGTTGTACATGACATGGGGGTCACTTATTACTTAGTCTGGGAGGTTTTGAGGGATGACGGCCAGCATACATTTATTTTCCACCATGTCCAAGACCTAAATTGTGTGGTGGACTATGAACAACGCTAGGGTTTTGCTGGTGGTTTCTGGGATGTGTTGCATGAGAGCCCAACATCCCCACCATTGTGATGTTTACCAACGAGTGCACCTTCCATCGGGATGGCCTTTACAATACCCGAAACGTTCATTAGTGGGCAAGAGGAAGTCCTCACATCACGTACGTGCAGGGACGCCAGGAACGATTTTCACTCAACATTTGGGCAGGCATTGTGGCTGACCGTCTGATTGGGTCGGTCCCTGTAGCTCCTCGACTTACCAGGGTAAATTACCTTCACTTTTGCAAGAAACTCCACCCGGCCTGCTGGACGAATGGCTATGTATGTGGTCGCAGCATGATGGGGCGCCCACACATAAGTCTTGCTGTGCACGGATATTTAAATGAACTCTTAGACGGGCGGGTGATTGGCAGAGGTGCTCGTAGGACATGGCCGTTATCACCAGACCTCACGCCACTGGACTTTCTCCTGTGGGGATTCTTCGAGGTTTTAGTTCACCCACCCGGATGCAAACCACCAAGAAACGAAGAGGAATTAATGGATTGCATTCAACATGCCGCTAATCACATCAGGCCAATGCCAGGAATCTTTGAAAGAGTTTGGCTAAACACCATTCAAAGTTACCAATCTTGTGTCGCATCAGAGGGTCACTGGTTCAAGCACTTGCTTTAAATAAACAATGTCCTAGCTACAAAAGAATGTGTAAAAGACTTTCTGTATGCAATCTAACAGCTGTTGATGGGTTTGTTCCCAATATGTCTTATCATGAAACTACAATGGCTGTGTTGGGACCCTAGTGGATTCGCCCCCAGAGTGGAAGGCTGGCACATTACCACTGAGCTTGGATACATCGCGATCTTCGGCAGGCAAAGCATTTGCGGTCATGCGTTGTCCATAGCACCTGGCAACAGGGCAATCCCGTAGTCAGAGTGCATGGTGCCAAGCTTCCATAGTTTAAAAATTTTGCATTGTCGACCTACGCAACATTAGTAATTTTGATTCCTACTGGCATCAGTTATCCAAGGTTAAAATTTAATGATACAATTTTTCTCCACCCTGTGTAGAAAGGTGGTGGAAGGTTCTTGTGTGCCCCACACAAGATGGGATGAAATTGTACTACTGATATTTCTGCGATATGTCTATGGCAAATCACAGAGGAACCTACTGTCCAATCATGTGCACTCATTTGTTTTCTCAAAGCACCCCCTGGTTCTCTCTACCTTCAGTCCCAAATTTTGTTCAGCATGGTTGGAAGAACACTGCACAGATACGAGGATGTGCCATTCAATGACAGCCATCCTCCTCCTCCCAATGTCAACCGATCACAATGTATTGTTGCCATCATTGGGTCAATTGATGGATGCATCTAATTCAGTCCCCCCCCCCCTCTCTCTCTCTCTCTCTCTCTCTCTCTCTCTCTCTCTCTATCTCTACACACACACACACACACACACACACACACACACACACACACACACGCACGTGACAAAAGATGTACACACAGTGACAGTTGGTAACATTATACCCTGGAAACATACACACATGTTGACCACAAAATAAAAAGTGTAAGTGATTTGTTGTAACAAATGTGGGTGAATAAATGGTGGGAACCAGTCAGCTGGAGTATGTGGACTAGTGCACACTTCTTCAGGACCACACATATGGGCTAACAGCACTGGAAATTGTAAGTAACACTGAAGATAATTTCACCTCATGAAATTTGTGCTACAAAAGTTGATTCTGATCTGAAAAACATGACAAACTGTAATATATTGTAACTACTAAACAATACATTTATTAAATGTACAGAAAGAAACATGTATTACAGGCCACTGAAGATCCTTAACAAGTACAAGAAGCGATATGCGTGTGGCAGTAAACAAAGCTGTCATCCATTTAGTCGCATAGACAGAACACACAGGCATGAAAATATTTGAGTTTATACTGTTACTATGACATCAAGATAGCTTGTTCCTTAGCTTTTCCATATCATTTCTCTGTTTGTCATTTATATCTCTACTGTAACAAATAGTATTTTTTATCTATAAATTAATCTTTATGAATAACATTAGGGTTTAAAAGAATGGACTTTTTGCAATGAATTTCTGTGGTAATATCGGTTGTTCATCCAGCTCATGCTCACTCTTAGTGCTATGCTGAAATAGGGATCTCCCCAGCAGTAAGCCTTTGCCACATCATGTATTGTTACCTCCCGTTAACAGCCAGTTTCCACAGTGTTCTCAACAAACAGTAAAAAACATTTTCACATTTGTTACAAGTACAAGCACAAAATTCCCATGGATTTAATTGATCTTATTGAAAAGTAATCCATTCATTGACAAGACCTATAACGGTTAAGGTGTGCAAACTGCAAAGCAAGTAAAATTTTCATGAACTCTCATGCAAACGTACTGAAGCTATCTGCATGGAGCTGCCTTATTCAAATGTGGTAACAAGGATGAATGGTTAATTACAAGCTGTCTACAGCTCAAAATTCCAGGCATCTTCTTATAGAATATGTATTGAGTTACAATCCAGTGATTATTTTGCATATTTCTCTGATTGTAACATCTGTGCTGTCAAATAGCTCAAGCACTTGCATGTAGGGAAAATAAACAAGAGTTCCTGACACCAGAGAATTTAAATCAACTTACTCTGATGTTCTTCATGTCTGTCTCATTTCAGTCTCACATTGTACAACATTCCTACTTTACTATTTCTTATGCATCTCAGGGATTGAAGAGTTGTCTTCTGTCACTTTATTTCGTGTTCTATTTACATTCGTCTTGGTTAGTGGATGATAAAGCACAGAAATGGAAACTGGAGCAAATGTCTTGAGAACCATTCAGTGTTTTTTTTTCACATAAAGAATACCCCAAGAGACTGCTGATAAAAGAAGCATTCATGTTGCATCACAGTTATGTGACGTACTGAGAACTTTGCCACAATGCCAAGTGAAGCTAAAGCTGAATGACAAAGTGAGGTTTTCCTTTCTGTTTACACAAATACATACATATTCTAAAGGCTAATGCCTTATCAATGCAACCAGTCTCTTCTGTCATTGGCTGTTCGTTTCAGTTCCATATAATAGTCACATCCTATCCTCTTCTTGGTGTCTTTCATCCAAGGCCATACTCTTACTTTCATTCTCAACCCTTTTCTTTCAAGACTTCTCTTCAAAACACATTAATCATGGAATGGAAACACACAGCAACAGAACGTACCAGCGTGACTTCAAACACTTTGTTACTGGAAATGTCCAAAATATCCTCCGTTAGCGAGGATACATGCATCCACCCTCCGTCGCATGGAATCCCTGATGCGCTGATGCAGCCCTGGAGAATGGAGTATTGTATCACAGCCGTCCACAATACGAGCACGAAGAGTCTCTACATTTGGTATTGGGATTGCGTAGACAAGAGCTTTCAAATGCCCCCATAAATGAAAGGCAAGAGGGTTGAGGTCTGGAGAGTGTGGAGGCCGTGGAATTAGTCCGCCTCTACCAATCCATCGGTCACCAAATCTGTTGTTGAGAAGCGTACGAACACTTGGACTGACATGTGCAGGAGCTCCATCGTACATGAACCACATGTTGTGTCGTACTTGTAAAGGCACATGTTCTAGCAGCACAGGTTGAGTATCCTGTATGTAATCATGATAACGTGCTCCATTGAGCGTAGGTGGAAGAACATGAGGCCCAATCAAGACATCACCAACAATGCCTGCCCAAACGTTCACAGAAAAACTGTGTTGATGACGTGATTGCACAATTGCGTGCGGATTCTCGTCAGCCCACACATGTTGATTGTGAAAATTTACAATTTGATCACGTTGGAATGAAGCCTCATCCGTAAAGAGAACATTTGCACTGAAATGAGGATTGACACATTGTTGGATGAACCACTCGCAGAAGTGTACCCATGGAGGCCAGTCAGCTGCTGATAGTGCCTGCACACGCTGTACATGGTACGGAAACAACTGGTTCTCCCGTAGCACTCTCCATACAGTGACGTGGTCAACATTACCTTGTACAGCAGAAACTTCTCTGACGCCGACATTAGGGTTATCGTCAACTGCATGAAGAATTGCCTCATCCATTGCAGGTGTCCTCGTCGTTCTAGGTCTTCCCCAGTCGCGAGTCATAGGCTGGAATGTTCCGTGCTCCCTAAGACGCCGATCAATTGCTTCGAACGTCTTCCTGTCGGGACACCTTCTTTCTGGAAATCTGTCTCGATACAAACGTACCGTGCCACGGCTATTGCCCCATGCTAATCCATACATCAAATGGGCATCTGGCAACTCCGCATTTGTAAACATTGCACTGACTGCAAAACCACGTTCGTGATGAACACTAACCTACTGATGCTACGTACTGATGTGCTTGATGCTAGTACTGTAGAGCAATGAGTCGCATGTCAGCACAAGCACCGAAGTCAACATTACCTTCCTTCAATTGGGCCAACTGGTGGTGAACCGAGGAAGTACAGTACATACTGACGAAACTAAAATGAGCTCTGACATGGAAATTAAGTGTGTGTGTGTTATATATATAAAAAACAAAGATGATGTGACTTACCAAATGAAAGCGCTGGCAGGTCGATAGACACAGAAACAAACACAAAGATAAACACAAAATTCAAGCTTTCGCAACCAACGGTTGCTTCATCAGGAAAGAGGGAAGGAGAGGGAAAGACGAAAGGATGTGGGTTTTAAGGGAGAGGGTAAGGAGTCATTCCAATCCCGGGAGCGGAAAGACTTACCTTAGGGGGAGAAAAGGACAGGTATACACTCGCGCACACACCCATATCCAACCGCACATACACAGACACAAGCAGACATTTGTAAAGGCAAGGAGTTTGGGCAGAGATGTCAGTCAAGGCAGAAGTACGGAGACAAAGATGTTGTTGAAAGACAGGTGAGGTATGAGCGGCAGCAACTTGAAATTAGCAAAGGTTGAGGCCTGGCGGATAACGAGAAGAGAGGATATACTGAAAGGCAAGTTCCCATCTCCGGAATTCTGACAGGTTGGTGTTAGTGGGAAGTATCCAGATAACCCGGACGGTGTAACACTGTGCCAAGATGTGCTGGCCGTGCACCAAGGCATGTTTAGCCACAGGGTGATCCTCATTACCAACAAACACTGTCTGCCTGTGTCCATTCATGCGAATGGACAGTTTGTTGCTGGACATTCCCACATAGAAAGCTTTACAGTGTAGGCAGGTCAGTTGGCAAATCACGTGGGTGCTTTCACACGTGGCTCTGCCTTTGATTGTGTACACCTTTCGGGTTACAGGACTGGATTAGGTGGTGGTGGGAGGGTGCATGGGACAGGTTTTACACCGGGGGCGGTTACAAGGGTAGGAGCCAGAGGGTAGGGAAGGTGGTTTGGGGATTTCATAGGGATGAAATAAGAGGTTACGAAGGTTAAGTGGACGGCGGAAAGACACTCGTGGTGGAGTGGGGTGGATTTCATGAAGGATGGATCTCATTTCAGGGCAGCATTTGAGGGAGTCGTATCCCTGCTGGAGAGCCACATTCAGAGTCTGATCCAGTCCCGGAAAGTATCCTGTCACAAGTGGGGCACTTTTGTGGTTCTTCTGTGGGAGGTTCTGGGCTTGAGGGGATGAGGAAGTGGCTCTGGTTATTTGCTTCTGTACCAGGTCGGGAGGGTAGTTGCGGGATGCGAAAGCTGTTTTCAGATTGTTGGTGTAATGGTTCAGGGATTCCGGACTGGAGCAGATTCGTTTGCCACGAAGACCTAGGCTGTAGGGAAGGGACCTTTTGATGTGGAATGAGTGGCAGCTGTCAGCCAATGAACACAGATTCGTTTGCCACGAAGACCTAGGCTGTAGGGAAGGGACCTTTTGATGTGGAATGAGTGGCAGCTGTCAGCCAATGAACACACCCGTCAACTCCTATCCTTAATAAAAGTCCTCAGTCTTTCCTCTCCCACATCCACACCGGCTGTTCAGAGCATCCTCCTACAGGCCAACCGCAAATTAGAACAGCATGCCACCCTCCACCTCAAAAAACTATCCGATCTCCTGGTTTCCCACCTCCGGAAAGGCAACTCACTCACCTTTCACAACCTTTCCAACAGACCTCAACCTCCTCTCATAGCACACAAACCCAGTCTCTCCCATCTACTCAATCTCCCACTTCCAGCTCGACTCCCTCCAAAACCTCAAAATTCCAATCAACACAATCTGGAACCACAACACCCTAATTCAGTAGTTAACCTTTCCTCCAAACCTCTCTCCCAATCCGAAACCTCTGTCCTATCCAAAGGCCTCACCTTCAGCCCCCCTCCCAGATTCAACCAAACAGCCCTTGTCAAAGACTTACTGTCCTACACTAGTACTCTCTGCTGGAAATATCACTTTGCTACGAAGAAAAATGATCCTAATCCTAATGATCCAAATCCCCAAGACACTACCCAAATTGAACCCTGCCTGGAACAGTTCCGTCCTCCGTCACAGCGGGACCCACCTCCTCTTCCTCAAAATCACCCTCTCCAAACCTTCCAGGAATTTCTGACTTCCAGCCTTGCCTCTCAGTCCTTCTTAAAAAACCTTAATCCTACTCCCAACATCACCACTGCTGAAGCCTAGGCTATCCGTGATCTGAAGGCTGACCGATCCATCGTCATTCTTCCGGCGGACAAGGGTTCCACCACTGTGGTACTTGATCGTTGGGAGTATGTGGCTGAGGGACTGCGTCAGCTTTCAGACAACACCACATACAAAGTTTGCCAAGGTAATCCCATTCCTGATGTCCAGGCGGAGCTTCAAGGAATCCTCAGAACCTTAGGCCCCCTACAAAACCTTTCACCTGACTCCATCAACCTCCTGACCCCACCGACACCCCGCACCCCTACCTTCTACATTCTTCCTAAAATTCACAAACTCAGTCATCCCGGCCGCCCCATTGTAGCTGGTTACCAAGCCCCCAAAGAACGTATCTCTGCCTATGTAGATCAACACCTTCAACCCATTACATGCAGCCTCCCATCCTTCATCAAAGACACCAACCACTTTCTCGAACGCCTGGAATCCTTACCCAATCTGTTACCCTGGAAACCATCCTTGTAACCATTGATGCCACTTCCTTATACACAAATATTCCGCACGTCCAGGGCCTCGCTGCGATGGAGCACTTCCTTTCACGCCGATCACCTGCCACCCTACCTAAAACCTCTTTCATCATTACCTTAGCCAGCTTCATCCTGACCCACAACTTCTTCACTTTTGAAGGCCAGACATACCAACAATTAAAGGGAACAGCCATGGCTACCAGGATGGCCCCCTCGTACGCCAACCTATTCATGGGTCGCTTAGAGGAAGCCTTCTTGGTTACCCAGGCCTGCCAACGCAAAGTTTGGTACAGATTTATTGATGACATCTTCATGATCTGGACTCACAGTGAAGAAGAACTCCAGAATTTCCTTTCCAACCTCAACTCCTTTTGTTCCATCAGATTCACCTGGTCCTACTCCAAATCCCATGGCACTTTCCTTGACGTTGACCATCTGTCCAATGGCCAGCTTCACACATCCGTCCACATCAAACCCACCAACAAGCAACAGTACCTCCACCCATTCCACATCAAACGGTCCCTTCCCTACAGCCTAGGTCTTCGTGGCAAACGAATCTGGTCCAGTCCGGAATCCCTGAACCATTACACCAACAATCTGAAAACAGCTTTCGCATCCCGCAACTACCCTCCCGACCTGGTACAGAAGCAAATAACCAGAACCACTTCCTCATCCCCTCAAGCCCAGAACCTCCCACAGAAGAACCACAAAAGTGCCCCACTTGTGACAGGATACTTTCCGGGACTGGATCAGACTCTGAATGTGGCTCTCCAGCAGGGATACGACTCCCTCAAATGCTGCCCTGAAATGAGATCCATCATTCATGAAATCCTCCCTACTCCACCAAGAGTGTATTTCCGCCATCCACCTAACCTTCGTAACCTCTTAGTTCATCCCTATAAAATCCTCAAACCACCTTCCCTACCCTCTGGCTCCTACCCTTGTAACCGCCCCCCGGTGTAAAACCTGTCCCATGCACCCTCCCACCACCTACTCCAGTCCTGTAAGCCGGAAGGTGTACACAATCAAAGGCAGAGCCACGTGTGAAAGCACCCACGTGATTTACCAACTGACCTGCCTACAATGTGAAGCTTTCTATGTGGGAATGTCCAGCAACAAACTGTCCATTCGCATGAATGGACACAGGCAGACAGTGTTTGTTGATAATGAGGATCTCCCTGTGGCTAAACATGCCTTGGTGCACGGCCAGCACATCTTGGCACAGTGTTACACCGTCCGGGTTATCTGGATACTTCCCACTAACACCAACCTGCCAGAACTCCAGAGATGGGAACTTGCCCTTCAGTATATCCTCTCTTCTCGTTATCCGCCAGGCCTCAACCTTTGCTAATTTCAAGTTGCTGCCGCTCATACCTCACCTGTCTTTCATCAACATCTTTGCCTCTGTACTTCTGCCTCGACTGACATCTCTGCCGAAATTCTTTGCCTTTACAAATGTCTGCTTGTGTCTGTGTGTGTGCGGTTGGATATGGGTGTGTGTGCGAGTGTATACCTGTCCTTTTCCCCCTAAGGTAAGTCTTTCCGCTCCCGGGATTGGAATGACTCTTTACCCTCTCCTTTAACACCCACATCCTTTCGTCTTTCCCTCTCCTTCCCTCTTTCCTGATGAAGCAACCGTTGGTTGTGAAAGCTTGAATTTTGTGTGTATGTTTGTGTTTGTCTGTGTGTCTATCGACCTGCCAGCGCTTTCGTTTGGTAAGTCACATCTTCTTTTCCCACATCATATATTTTTCCCACATGGAATGTTTCCCTCTATTTTATATAGTTCTTTCTTGGTATTTCCTGCCATATCTACATTTCAACATCATCAATCTAATTCCACCCCAATTCACCCTGAGTTCAACTGTCCATAGAGCTATGTACCCCATACAAATGAGTCTGCAAAGGATTTTCTGACACCTGTAATCATATGTGTGCTGGTTAAAATATCTTTCTTAGTCATAAATAACTGTTTCTCCAATGCAATTCTTATCGTCATTTCTATTAAGCACCTACTGTTCTCTGTGGTTGTACTACCAATAATGACAAAGTTGTAAGAGGTCTTAAACAAAATACAATGCACAAGTAAAAGTAATTCATTTCATTTGAGCCTACTCATTTGATTGATGATAGAAAAGATTAATATATAGTTTTCGTATGCTAATGAAAAGCATACTTGATCACAAGTGACTCTGTTTTTTCCTTCCATGAAGAAATGTGGAAATGTGTCCATTTGGTCCTGTGGGGTCAAATGAAAGCTATTTGACAAATTATGTAATGAAATTGAAATGTAAGCCATGAAAGTAACATCAAAATCAAAAGACTTGCACAAGGCGAGAAGCCATGTCTTTTATTTTTGTTAAATACAATACATTTAGCACACATTGTTACATAGAATTGGAAATAAGAGTACTAGATGCAGGAGCAGGGTTGTCATCATGAGCTAACACTTCACACTGAAGGTGCAATTATTAAGCACACACAAGTACTGAGGGAACTGTAATACTTGCCTTATTAGGGTGTGCATGTATTTATATATGCATAAAATGTTTTACTAAATTGCTGGTTTCCATAAATAAGGTTGTCTCAGAACATTCTACAAACTGCAGGTACCAAACAATCCAAACAATAAATAATTGCAGATGGTGAGAAGAAAATCAGTGAGCCACATCATGACTATAACTGCTAAATCATACCAGATGATGCACAGCAGGTAGCATTTCTTCCCCTCCTGACAATGATCTGCTGTTTCTAGTTGACAATAGGACATCTGGATTAATCTTTACTACTTTGTATGGAACCCTGATGGATACTTGGGTTCTGGTTGAGTTGTTGCCATGATAACAGCAATGTTTAGATTCATCCATTGAGACCATCATCATCATCATCATCCACTTTGTAACTGGCACTTGATAAGCAACTTATGATTTATTTTAGAGTAAAGTAGCACTGATAGCCCACCCTGCATATGAGTAAAAATCAACACAAGGGTGCCAGGATCATTGCTTACAGGTCAGTATTTGGCATTACAATGTTCACAATCTTTACTCTGTGCATCCAAGGTCCTTACGTATGCCAGCTGCCCTGCACTTCTTCAGTTTTGGTGATGAGTTGTTTGATGTAATCATCTTGAGCATCTTCAGGTTGAAATGGAGGCGTAATATAGTATCCTAACCTGTCCGGAACAACGTGAAACATGTAGTCTTTTGCTTTCTGTGTTGTATTTGAATGTTATTACAGGCAATATTGTACCCATCGACATTAACAGTGTATCAGTCAATGTCTTTTTGAAAACTCTGTTAGGCCATTCATATGCAGCTGGTTGGCAGCTGTCATCCTGAGAATTACAGTGCATTTTGAAATAACTTTCGACCCCAGTCTTGACTGAAACACTTACCCAAAGTCCTCAATTATTACAAATGGTGATCCATGCTTCAAACTTAAGTCTTGTGCAAGAAACCAGCCAATTATAAGAGCTTCAGCAGTTAGTAGAACATTGATGACAGTGTGGTGGATTAGGTAGTGATTGCACACAATTATCCATTCATTCCTATTTGTTGACTTGGGCTATTTTCCTCGAGAGACCCATTGCTCAGTTCTCCACAGTGGCTTACACAATGTATGACACATTGGAGGAGAAGTGACCAACAGTACCTGCTTCTGACACAGTTCAGGGCCTTCATAAATCTCAGATGACTTGATGTCGGAGTGTCTTGAAAATACTTCAGTAAAGCTGGCCCATATGTAAGCCCTCTATGGTCTTCAGTATGTTCAGTTGCAGTGTTCATTAGTGTGGTAATGAGAGGAATATTATCAGCACTGTAATGTTGTAATGAATCCCGGGAGATACATATTTGAGTTTGTGGCCATTTTTGTATACTACTGTGCTGTTATGTTCGTGAAGCTTCAGTGGCCTCTTGTGACTCATCTGAATAAACAATGACGGTGAGCAGGAAGAATGGTGATGAGTCACAATATTGGCTGGTCTGCTGTGTAAATAGGGTTGGAACTAGCTAATCATCCAGACCAGTGTAAGACACACTTTCAATCATAGGGGAATTCTTCTTGGACTTGGGAGAACACTGGAGGCCTAAGCAAGCATTCTTTCAAACCTTCTTGGCTTTGCACTAGAATTGCACCTATTTTGGAAGTGTATTAGTGAGTAGTTCCAGCTTGGCATCCTAGTAAAAAAATGTCTGGACTGGTGAAGATGTTAGTACCTCCTTAAGAATGTAGATTATGTCTAGCTGGGGACCTAGCTCAGATGGTAGAGTTCTTACTTTACTTGGGAAGGGTTCTGCTCTGAGGCCCAGTCCCTCCGCTAAACATGTCATGTAGAATTCGAAATCAAGTATCAGTTAAGAGAGCAGAGTTGTCGACAAGAAATGACAATTGACACTTGAATCACATTTAAAGCACACACCAAACTGCTGAGAGAGATAAACTGCCAGCTTCAGCAGAGGGTGATCTTATTTATTCAGTGCTGACCATTAAAATTGCAATGCTAGGAAGGTGACGTCCAACAAACGTCAAATTGTTGTGACTGGATATCCAAGTTATTAACATTTTTGTGCAACTGCGCAAAGTAGGTGGGAGTAATGAACACTATCTACAGTCTTTATAAGAGGTGTGTTCAAGAAATAATAAGAATTTTTGATTTATTAATCTATATAATGCTGTCAGTAGACCAATAGCCTTTTATGGTTTTCATTATTTTTGAGAGCAAAAAGGTTACATAGGACCATGTCTTGCAAATACGGAGGCTGGGACACCATTATAGTCTTGTTTCTGGCCAAAAATATATGAACAAGCAAGAAAGTGGGAGCAGGTACATTAGGGTGGTGTAGTCATGAATTGTTTCACCTCAAATTCCTTCTTTTAAATTGCTTCACACTGATGACATTAAATGTATAAGTAGTGCTTCTTATTTATTATTTGACCTTTGGACTTGAGACAAGAACTCATGGCACACAATGCCAGTAATATCGAAGCATGTAGTGAGCAGAACCTTTACATTTGGATGCACTTGTCAAACTTTTTTTGGTCTTGGCAATCCAGAATGCTCCCTTTGGAACAGTTGTCTCTTAGTCTAAATGTAATATCTGTAAACCCATGTTTCATCACCTCTTATGACAAGTTTCAGTAGTTCTGCATTGTTCTTGACTTGATCTTGCAACTGCTTAGCAGTGTGCATTCGCTGCTATTTTTGTTCAAAATTCAACAATTTTGGAACAAACTTTACTGTTATACATTTCATATCCAGAAAATCTGAAAAAAATTCATGGCACTGGCCAGTTTATATGCCAACATTGTCAGCAACTTCTCCAACTGCGATTTGGTGATCATTCACAATTATTACTTTCATTTTTTCCATGATTTCATTGTTGACAAGCTGGCACGTCAAAGGTACTTGTCACCTTCAACGTCTCCACAGCCTTCTTTGAATTGCTTATACCACTTTTAAACACTTGTTATACTGTAATAGATTCGGCAAAAGTAATATTTTTCATTTCTAAAACTTCTGTCCTTAAAGCAATATTTAACACAAATTCTATGATCTACTTTTACAGAAAATAAATAATCACCAATACACACACAATCTTTTTGATGTCTGACAACAGACTGAATATCCAATGTGGCTAACACTGTGGAGTCACTTCTCAGGCGTGTTTACCAACACAACAACCAAAAACAAAAACAAAGACTACATGAATCATACCTATAGACTGCACAACATGACAAATTTCCCATTATTTTTTAAAAACACTTCATATTAGGAGAGATTAAGCAGCTGGTTTCTCATTCAGAAATTCACCAAAGTTGCAGTGAAGACTGAAGAGGCTATGAGGCTAATGGATACCAAATGGCTCACAGAGTGAAAGCAGCAGCCCTCTTTGCTGAGGTTAAGTAATAGAGAAGCTGTGTCTTTGAGGAAGGCAGCAGTTTTTCCAGTAATCACAGTTTATGGAAATCAAAGGGATGGCATATCTACTATAATGCGTTCTGCAGATTTGGTGGGGATAATTAACAGTTGCACTTCTGCATTGTTGACAGCAATGGGAGACAACCATTCCTTTTTTAAGTACATAAAGTCCTCTGCTAAGAATCCTGTGTAAAATTTTCCAGAGGTAAAATAGTTCAGAGCTTCAGGCAGGGAATGCTTATTAGAGTAAGCACTTTATATTAGGGTATGTTTCTGCTCACACATTGTATCTCACTGTATAACAGAAGCTATGTTACTTCTACTCCACAGCCTCGCTGCTGGCACATCCTGCTAATGGTTGTGCAGGGATCTCGCTCGTAGCTGGGAACCTTTACCCTGCAGATATTCACTGTTGTGACTAGGCAAAACCACTTTTGTCTGGCCATAACTGTGGGTTCTTAGATTGCTGTGAGAGAAGGCTTAACTAGAACACGTGAAATATGAGAGTGGTATGAACAGTCCTCGAACTCACCACGAGAGGTCAGTGCTAGCACAACGAGTTGTTCATGTGATATTCATTGGACTGTTGCCTGTAAACACGTGCCACGTCAGTGCTCTTGGAAGAGAGCTGTGGCAGTGACATGGCTCTGTTGTTGTTCCTGCGGTGTAGTGATTTGCAAAGATGGAAAAAATTGAGATTCAGGCAGTGATTAAGTACTTCGTACAGAAAGGTATGAAAGCAAAGGACATTCATGACGATTTCCACAATACACTGGGGGACTCTGCTCCTTCATATTCAACTGTTGCCAAATGGACAAATGAATTTAAATTTGGTTGGGGGAGCTTAGATGATCTGCGCAGTAGTCGCCAAGATATGTCACTACTCCAGAAATCATTGCAAAAATGCACAAAATGATGATGGAGGCTCACCAATTGAAAGTGTGTGAAATTGCTCACACTTGCCGCTTGTCATCTGAAATGGTATATCACATTTTAACTGAAGAATTAGAAATGAAAAAATTACCTGCAAGATGGGTGCCGCGACTCTTGACGCTGGATCAAAAATGTGCAATTGCCATGGCAAAATTACATAAATTAAGGTATGAATTGTTGCCACACCTGCTTATGCGCTCGATAAAGGCTCAATCAGACTCCCGTCTGTTCCCAAAAATGAAAATTTTTCTTGGTGTACGAAGATTCACTTCAAGCGAAGAATTGATAGCTGGAGTTGACAACTATTTTGTAGGCCTAGAGGAAACTCATTTTTGAGATGGGATCAAGGCACTGGAACATCTTTGGACCAAGTATATTAATCTACAAGGAGACTACATTGAAAAATAAAAAATGTTTCAGTGATGTAAGTACTTTTTTTCTATTCTATTCTGAGAACTTTTCAAATAACCCTCGTATTAGTTCACTATTACGTAAATGAATAAAAGATTTACTTAACCTTGACACACTTCTTTGCTACATGAGTACTGGATAATTTACAATTGTTGTGGACTAGTAAAGCATCACTTGATTCACCAATTAACAAACAGTTCTCTTTAGGTACAATGTTTAACATTAACATCACTTCAAGTTCATCTGGAACTTTTACTACTCATTGGTCCTAGACAATGCTGTTTATTGCTGTAGCTCAGGTCTCCAAATGAGGTCGACTTCTTGCATGTGAGTAATATATTGACCTCAGTGCAAGGGTGTGGCATTACTGATAGGGGAGGCGTGTGGTCTTTAGGAGCACCTCCCACACATCACTGCAGATTGCAGCGAGCGCTCGCTAATGTCTGTGGTATTGTCAACGTCGGTGTGGCTATGCAATCTCTGTAAGATACCATATTCATGTTGCTAGTTGAACAGTTTACTTGCAGTGCATGAAGCAAAAGCAATGTTCTATGTGTCATGATGGCAATAACAGTAGATCTTTCACACAAAAAATGTGGTTACTGAAAACAAGAAAGTAGTATTAGTAGAAATAGTGTAGACCCTTTAATGTCGACCAGCTACACTGCTGAGACTTTCACTAGTTCTCAAAACAGCTCAAAAATTATCCAGAGGACTTTTCAGACAGTTATGAATATTACTATAAATTTTCAGTTTATTTTAAAAATTACAGAACAAGAGTAGTATGAGACATGAGGATTCAGCCTAAAATTATTAATGTAATTTCTGTTGAAGAGACATTCGTAGGCAGACTCGCACTGAGGCAATCTGTCGTCAGTTCTTATCTATATCTACTTCATGTACTACATATGTCACTTGTCAATTATCGTACTAATATGCTAACAAAAAAATGAAAATGATAAGTTTTAAGTATCAGTATTTAGTGAGGAATCTAGGGAGATACTGCAACTCACTATGTATCATTCTTGTAATGATTATAAAGACAAGATTAATTTAATCAAAGCGTGCACAAGGAATGGGATGGAAAGAAATATTAATGTATAACACAAAGGGAAGTACCCTCTGCCTTGTGCTTCACTGTAGTTTTCAGAATATGGATGAAAAAGTAGATGTGTATGTATAGGGGGCAAGAATCCACACAATGAGGAGCAGTCCAATATGGCACTACTAGCGTGACCTTCAAGCAGCCAATGTGGCTAGACTTCCAGGGCGTGCAGCAATGGTTGCTGGACCAAGCACAAACCACCTTCATATCTTCGCCTGGTGAGGTCGTAATTAGCGGCAGTGGCACATATTAAATGATTAAATGTGTTGCAGGACTCGGTAGGATTGTTTTTATTGTCGCCGAGCCATACAAGCGAGATATGAGCAAGAAGGTGGCAGCATAATGTACTCTTGGAATGCTAAGGCAGTGTGGAATATTAAAACCTAAATTAATAAATAGAAGGAATGGAGATAGGCATAGGAAACTGTGAGAAGTAATGGCCAGAAGAGGGGGTTTTTGGGCATAGGAAAGCGTGAGAAGTGATGGCCAGAAGAGAGAGATTTTTGGGATGATAATGGTAGAATAAGAGCACGAATAATAGTGAATTCAGAAAATGGCAGTAGAGCAAAGGGTTACATGCAGCAAATAGAAGGAATGTTGATGGACAAATAGAATGGACATCCAACAGAGAACAATCATACAAGTGTCTATATCAACTACAGGTAATGGTAAACCTGAAGTGTATGATATTATTAAGGAATTCATAAAATATAAAGAATATGAGAACTTAATCATAACAGGAGAAAGGAATGTAGTTGTAAGTGGAGGCAGGGGACAAACAATAAGGGGCCTGTTTGGTCTTAGCTAGCGAAACAAGCGAATAAAGCTTTTAATGACACTTTTATGAATGTTATCACAGTTAAATGAATAAAGTTTAACAGAATCTGTGCTATGCATGAGATAGTCATTGTGAATATACTTTTTAAGGAGGATGTATTAGGGAAGATGCTAGAGATCAAAGAAGATACTATATTGACTATACTTTGGTAAAACAAAGATTCAAAGAGCAAGTTAAGAAGAGCAAGAGTTATAAAGGAGCTGACATTGATAGTGACTAAACCTAGTACTAATGGGAATACAGATGCAATTCAAGAAGTTAAAGAGAAATTAGCAAAACACTGGAATCTAGACAGTTGAAGGGACAGTAATATCAGACTAATTTGGAATAATGCGTGAAAAAAGAAATAATGGCACTTCATGGATTTCTCTTGTGCATGTTTCTCTTTTATGTATCTACTGAAATAGCAGCCCAACAGAGATTGCTTTTATCCATTTATTGCTGGATAGTATCAGACAAACATGCATAATTATGGCTGGATGTAAAGCACATCACCATTTGCAATTATATACATACAAACTAATTTGCTGTTTAATATAACTGGATAATTATGAGTTATTGGCCAATGAAATTATGAGCCTGGAAAACTGCTGTAAGTCAACTGCAACAATAATTAATTGCAGCTATAACGGCTAAGTGTAGTAACTGTGACTTTGTGAAATAACTATTTGTATTATAATGTTACCAGTCACTGATAACATTAGAACACAAATGATTAGCAACAGTACAGCTCACTCGGATACAAAACTGCCCAGAAATGTAAAACTCTACGGAAAAATAAATGGATCAAAGGTGCCCCGAGACCAAGAAAATTTAAACCAGATAATGTAGACGTTTACACAGACTAATAGTCACTTTAAAAACACACAGAATAAGGAGCACAGTGATTTAGATATGAAAAAGCTAATTGGAAATTAAAGCACAAAATATGCCCAAAACAACTGAAAATGAGAACATAATATTTTCCATTCATAGGCAGCATGGTATCAACTACAATGATAAAAGGGTAATGTATTTTATTTTGTGAGGCAGAATGGAATAGTCATCATTGACAGAATTGATACAAGAAGCAAATTATCAGAGAACACGGTCGCTCATTGTCTCCATCGATATTACATTTGTATATGGAATAGGTAAGGAGTGAAATAAAGCACTATCTCAATGTGAGTGCTTTAAAATATAATGTAATTGGATGTAGGTATAAAAAAATTCCTCACCAGGCAGTAGCAGGAGAAAATGCATAAAAGATGTGGAAATCTAGAGTCAGTGGCTCTTCCTGGGAGAACGGTTGAAGGGAAAGGCAAAGAGATGAAGGAAAAGGATTTGTGACATCCAGGAAAATGGGTAGGGTTAGAGAAAACTCACCCAGAGTGTTGTTTGTCACGGACAGAAAATTCAACATGATCTATATTACCAAACGGCTAAACCAAAGCAAGGTCACAGTTGCAGATTGCCTATCTATTGGCTTTCAGGAGTGACAAAAATTTGATTTTCAATATTTGGTACACTTATTGACTGAATTTAAAATACTGTCATAATCTATTCATTAAGAGCCATAATGTTACTTTAAAGGTTTAACGCAATAAGTCAAATATTAACAGAAACTGTTTTGCATCTTGAGGCAGTGTAACTCACAGCATGCAAATTACTAAAACTGTAATCATTCAGTATTGAAAATGAGAATACTTACAAGGGAAACTCCCCATTGCACCCCCTCAGCTTCAGTTGTAAGTGGCCCAGTGGATAGCCCATCAAAAGCTGAACACAATCAAACCTGAACACAGGGAGAAGGTGTGCTGAACTGTGAAAAAAAAAAAGGCAAAATACACTCCTGGAAATGGAAAAAAGAACACATTGACACCGGTGTGTCAGACCCACCACACTTATTGAATCTCACAAGCTCATCCAGTTTGAAAGCCACAGTGAAATTCCCTGTAAGATGTAAAAATAATACCAAAACTATCCTTGACCAGATATTTATAAACTGTCTCTACCAGACAATAGAACCTTTGGATACAGGCTATAGGAACAAAAAATACACAAATAAAGTGAGGAATTACAGTGGTGAAAATATGAAAACTCAATGATTCCTTAGCAGCAGAAAAATGGAATGAAGTACACAAAGCACATGATATGGACAAAAAAACGGAGTTATTCTTAAATACATTTCTATACCGATTCAGTATGCTTTTCATCTCAAACTGAAACATATTAAATCTAAAGAACCCAAAAGGAAGCCATTGGTAACACTGGCATAATGATTTCCTGAAGAAGGGAGAGGCTCTGTTGAAATACTTAAAAAATAACAATCGCAGCCCTTCTCAAAAGAGGTATATTAAGCAATATGTTAAAATAAAGTTATAGTGTGAGCCAAGTGGACAGTAAATGACAACTATGTGGTAAAGTCCTCAAACAAAGTGAAAGCAATGTTGAGCATCATAAGAAATGAACATGAAAATACTACTCTGATCCACAGCTCTAGTCACTAATCCACAAAAAGTTACAAATATATTCAACAATTATGATGGAAGTATTGTAAAGAAACTATTATAAAGCATCAACAAACCCACACCAAATAGACAAAACAAAATAAAAACTTCAATAGACTCTACAGTCTTCAGGGAAACTGCTGCTGAAGAAATTATATTAAACACAAACAGCCTCAAAAATAAGCTCTCATCCGGAATTGATGACATTTCAGATTTTATCAGGAACTGCATAAGCAAATTTGCTGTCCCACTCTCCAATGTGTGAAATTCATTAATGATGACAGGGGTATATACTCTGATTGAAAGTGGCAGAGGTATCCCAATCTTTAAGAAAGATGAAAAAAAATAATGTGGAAAATTACAGGCCCATATCATTGTCACCTGTGTTGGGTAAACTTCTGGAGGCATTAATTTATAAGAGACTAGTTAATTTTCTCGAAATGAACTAAATCCTCTCTGATGCTCATCATGGTTTCCGGAAAATAAATCCACAACTCAGGTACTCCATCCAGATGCTCAAGGCAAAAGACAGAAAGCAGTTGGGATCTCCCTAGATTTGTCAAAGTGTCTGATGTCTTACATCATAAAATTCTACATAAACTGCATTCTTATGGCATCAGTGGCACCCCCTATAAACTGGTTCTGCTCATTTGACAAATGGGAAACAAAAAGCAACAATGATCAAGGACATATCCAAACAGACTACTCTAGACTGTGGTGATACTGCACAAGGTGTGTCCCTAGGTTCAATACTTGGATCAATTCTGTCCCTTCCCTACACAAATGACTAACGGTTGAACATCAGTGCCACTACAAGCGCACTCTTTGCAGATGATACTAGTATTCTCATTACCAGCAGAAATGATGATGAACTACAACTGAAAGTACAAGGGAACTGGGTGATTGGTTTGACAGAAGTAACCTGACAGTCAACACAAAGAAAACCACTTTCCAGAACTTCCACTTGAGAACCAAGATACTTGGGCCTGATATAAAATTACATGGCTCTGAAATATCCCCCACATCAGAAACAAGATTTTTTAAGCCTGTGGATCCAGGACAACTTAAAGTGACAAATCTATATCAGCAAAACTAATAGAAAGCTGAACAAGGCCAGAAGGAGTGGCAGAGTGGTTCTAGGTGCTACAGTCTGGAACCGCGTGACCGCTATGGTCGCAGGTTCGAATCCTGCCTTGGGCATGAATGTGTGTGATGTCCTTAGGTTAGTTAGGTTTAAGTAGTTCTAAGTTACTAGGGAACTGATGACCTCAGAAGTTAAGTCCCATAGTGCTTAGAGCCAAAGCTGAACAAGTTGTGCTACACCTTATGCATCCTCACACACTGCACAAGTCTAGAGATTGAAGCACAGTATGTGGTGTACTGCAGTACAGTATCATGTTCTGGGGCCATTCCATACGTAGTTCAGATGGTTTCCCAGCCCATAAGAGAGCTGTGAGAGTAATGTGCAAGACAAAGCCAACTGACAGCTGCAAAGCTCTCTTCCAAAAGTAGCTCATTCTACCCCACGGCAGTCTCTACATATTAGAAACGTGTAAGTTTGTAAAAAGTAATATGGCAAAATACAGCAAAAATGTGAATTGCATGATCATGGTACAAGACAGAAAATGGAATTCCATTTTCAAAAAATGCATACATCTACCTTTAAAAATTCACCATTTAACAGAGGTATTTGACCATACGAACAGCCTGCCATCAGAAATAAAAAGCAGTACATCTTTGATTGTTCAATAAGAATCTAAAATTTTTCTTGCTTCATCATTGCTTTTACACTGTTTATAAATTTTTGGTCCTTATGTGTGTGGAAACAAATACGAAATTAATTGCAGCAACAATTTTCATACAAGAAATAATATACACTCCTGGAAATGGAAAAAAGAACACATTGACACCGGTGTGTCAGACCCACCATACTTGCTGCGGACACTGCGAGAGGGCTGTACAAGCAATGATCACACGCACGGCACAGTGGACACACCAGGAACCGCGGTGTTGGCCGTCGAATGGCGCTAGCTGCGCAGCATTTGTGCACCGCCGCCGTCAGTGTCAGCCAGTTTGCCATGGCATACGGAGCTCCATCGCAGTCTTTAACACTGGTAGCATGCCGCGACAGCGTGGACGTGAACCGTATGTGCAGTTGACGGACTTTGAGCGAGGGCGTATAGTGGGCATGCGGGAGGCCGGGTGGACGTACCGCCGAATTGCTCAACACGTGGGGCGTGAGGTCTCCACAGTACATCGATGTTGTCGCCAGTGGTCGGCGGAAGGTGCACGTGCCCGTCGACCTGGGACCGGACCGCAGCGACGCACGGATGCACGCCAAGACCATAGGATCCTACGCAGTGCCGTAGGGGACCGCACCGCCACTTCCCAGCAAATTAGGGACACTGTTGCTCCTGGGGTATCGGCGAGGACCATTCGCAACCGTCTCCATGAAGCTGGGCTACGGTCCCGCACACCGTTAGGCCGTCTTCCGCTCACGCCCCAACATCGTGCAGCCCGCCTCCAGTGGTGTCGCGACAGGCGTGAATGGAGGGACGAATGGAGACGTGTCGTCTTCAGTGATGAGAGTCGCTTCTGCCTTGGTGCCAATGATGGTCGTATGCGTGTTTGGCGCCGTGCAGGTGAGCGCCACAGTCAGGACTGCATACGACCGAGGCACACAGGGCCAACACCCGGCATCATGGTGTGGGGAGCGATCTCCTACACTGGCCGTACACCACTGGTGATCGTCGAGGGGACACTGAATAGTGCACGGTACATCCAAACCGTCATCGAACCCATCGTTCTACCATTCCTAGACCGGCAAGGGAACTTGCTGTTCCAACAGGACAATGCACGTCCGCATGTATCCTATGCCACCCAACGTGCTCTAGAAGGTGTAAGTCAACTACCCTGGCCAGCAAGATCTCCGGATCTGTCCCCCATTGAGCATGTTTGGGACTGGATGAAGCGTCGTCTCACGCGGTCTGCACGTCCAGCACGAACGCTGGTCCAACTGAGGCGCCAGGTGGAAATGGCATGGCAAGCCGTTCCACAGGACTACATCCAGCATTTCTACGATCGTCTCCATGGGAGAGTAGCAGCCTGCATTGCAGCGAAAGGTGGATATACACTGTACTAGTGCCGACATTGTGCATGCTCTGTTGCCTGTGTCTATGTGCCTGTGGTTCTGTCAGTGTGATCATGTGATGTATCTGACCCCAGGAATGTGTCAATAAAGTTTCCCCTTCCTGGGACAATGAATTCACGGTGTTCTTATTTCAATTTCCAGGAGTGTATATATATCTCCATCCTTGTAATAAGTTGTACAACCAAATATTTGCTGCGTAGGAGGGACAGACAACTAAAATAAAATTGTAATAAGAAATAGGAATGTAAAACCACATTTCGAAAAATTGTCTCCTCTCCACCTATTCATTCGAGTTATTTATAGAAATTGCAATGGAACATATGATAAATAACACAAAAGGAATTAAAAGTAATGGTAAACACACAAAAAACATCACATCTGGAGATGGTATTGTAATCTTAGCTGATTCAGAAATTGACATTATATGTTGAGAATTTTGGCTAGTGCCATGGATAACCATAAGTTATGCATAAACATGAAAACAAGATGTTGCAATTAAGAGTGAGCAGTAAGATATGAAATAAAACTGACAATGAAGTAAAAGAATTCTGCTATTTTGGTTGTATAGTAGATGGTAACAGAAGTCCTATGGAGATTGTATTCTAATTTGTTTTGATACAACACACTTAGTTTTTTAGTTATTTAAATGACATTGTTTGACTTCTCAAGTTTCTTTTCTCTTACAATGATGTATTCCAATTCTTTGAAATTTTATATCTTCAACAAGATACATCCGTTTGATCCTTCCTTAATTTCTACCCTTAATGCTACAGTAAAATTTGCAATGTATTCTCATATAAACAGTTAGGAGAAAGACTGACTGTGTGTAATGGTGCTATTTCTAAACCAAGGAACAAGTCTCTTCATATAACAAACTGAAGGGTAGGAAATGCTGTTTGTAGTAACAACAAACTGGGTTTGCTGAGAAAACTCTGAGTAGTTTAAGCACAACCCTGAATTGTGCTCTGCTCCTTACCTTCTGGCCGTCTGGCAGTCATGATCGTGTATCAAGGAAAGACAAGTAAGAACATCACTCTTCCGAGCACTTTCGTGCTTTTGATGAGATAAGCAATGAAAAAACTGAATAGTATATTTTGAACAGTACATAACATGTGGTCGACACGTTTGATCCAATGGGCAGTAAATATGCTACAAAGTCTGCGTATTGTGGTGTCACCTACAGTATATTATATCCAGTAACAATAAATTCATGGGTGATCTACATCTTAATAACCAACTGACACATTACTAGTAACAAGTTGAACAAAAGGCAGCCCATGGAACATTACAGTTTGAAGATGAAGTTGTTGCACAAAGAGAAATGAAGAAACTGAATCAGCCTCTGCAAGGCAATAAGATCAGAGACTTCTGTTAAAAATGTGACAGAACTGTAGGAGGGAAAATTTACAAGTAAAATAAAAATCTAATTTCTAAAATGTGTATAGAACACAACACAACATGAACAACAGTGGCATAGCCGAATGCAAAAAATTATGCCTGTAAAGCAATATCGAACAAGAAGTACCTATTTTGTTGTAATAACTAATAATAATAGATTAAAAATACGGCAATTTATAATCCTATCAAGAATAAAACCACTGAGCAATAAATAAAAAATTATTTTTAAACAAATGGAGAAAACATAAGTTCACCAAACTCTTAAAAGTGCACACTGGTCACTTTGGAGTAGTATGAAAGGTGTAGAACTGGTACCAAACTGTTATGTGACCCTCCACCATTGATATGTCATAACAATGAAATGTTGTATTTTTTGTCAGTTGGCTGTATGGAAGCAGCACGGTTTAGTGGGCTGATGTGACAGAATGGCAGAAAGGAACTGTCAAATTTAGATGTGTTCATGGCCGCACTGCAAATGGCATTGCCTGATTTATTGGTGTATCAACTTGGACTATTCAATGGTGTACCGCTGACAACCACGTAACAGGGTGTAAGAAAAGCAGCTGTAAAAATAAATAAAATAAAATAACTCCCAACTAACTGGAACCAGAAACAAGTATAATACCTTTTCAGCAACAATCAGTTACAGACCCAACAGGAATTGTGATTCTTCAGGAATTGCTGCTGTCAGTGATTGCAAGTCCATATTAACCAGTGCAAAGTAAACTGTATGTGATGAACATCTGGTGTTGAGAAGCTTGCAAAAGGGTATTGCGCACAGCACCACATAAAGCTGCATGTCATCAGTGGTCCAAACAACATGAACTGGAGAGTAGCTGGCTGGAAGTGTCAAGTGTGGAGCAACAAGTCACAACTGAAGCAAAGTATGAAGTGCATTGATGGCACAATGAGGCATTAAATCCAAAATCTGTGGAAGGTGCAGTTCAGGCCAGAGCTAGTTGCATGATGATTTTACAGTTTTTTCATACCATAGTGTAAGCTCTTCCCCCTGTAATTTTAAGCTGGCTCACTGTGGTTTCCAGTAGTTTGCAATCAGACAATGAGGGGAGAGACTTACTTCAGCCATCACTGCACAAAAAATCAAAGTGCATCTGGACTGCACTTGACATAACTATAATTGTTTACTACAAAATCCATCATAACACACAGTAAGGTTCCTTTATAATAAAAGGTGACATCTCTGATATTAATTTATTCATCTTCAAACATGGAAACCACAACTGACTGTATAGCATTAAAAAAAATAAAAAAGGAAACACACACACACAATTCAGTATTCCTATTCCAATGAAATATTTCCCTCAGTCCACTATTAAACACTTTGTAATCCAACTTTGCATATTTCTGATTCACAGCTCTTTCACTGCATGTTTACTTGACCAAGTCTGGCCCATACAGTCCTCACACACTCATTATTAACTCACACTGTCACGACATTACAATGCTGTATCCGACAGTAAAGACAGGAGACTGCACCAAGTTCTAGAAGTTAAGTTTCACCAACTAGCACTTGAAGTTAGGTAGTTCACTGGCAAGGACATTGATTATGGTATGATTACAATGTTTCGGGCCCACTCATTCGTGTTACAGTGAACATGAAACGGTATGTTTATATCAAGATTATCGGTGACCAACAATTGCACTTTCTTCATGACGAGTGCTGTGGACACTCCCATCTTGAAGACTCAGCCACTCATTCGCACCTTGACCGACTCTACATCACCTGATCCTAGGTTAGGTAGTTCACTGGCAAGGACACTGATTATGGTATCATTACAAAATATCAAGATTATCAGTGACCAACAGTTGCACTTTCTTCATGACGAGTGCTGTGGACACTCCCATCTTGAAGACTCAGGCACTCATTCGCACCTTGACTGACTCGCTACATCACCTGATACTAATCCTGTAGAAAATGATTGGGGCTATCTGGAACAGTGGGGTTCTCAACATCCCCACAGTGTGGTAACTTTACGGGATCTAATTGTCAGTTAATGGCTTTAGCTGGATATGGCATACCAGAAGAAACTTGATGGCTCCTTGCCAAATGGAGGCCATCATCAAAGCTAGAGATGGTTTTATATGGTATTGATGTGATGTCTTCTGTGGGACTAATTCTTTGCCCCATGTGCTAATATGTAATATTGCAAACTACAAGGTATAATGTAAAATAAGAGAAGCACTACTTTTTATGCGGAGGTCAAAATGATGTCGTATCATCATCCCATCAATATACTCTTCTCCACTGTCTTATTTTTAAAAGAAGGATCACAATGACAAATGAGCCTCCAGAAATAAAAGCAATGTTTTAACAAGTATGTTAATATAGGAGTATGTAGACAATTTCTCATGACAATTTATTTTTGGAAGTTTCAAACTGGGAAATGTGAAAGGAAAAATTACAAACACCAGATATACACTGATCAGCCAGAACATTATGACCACCTACCTAATAGCCGGTACATCCACCTTTGGCACAGATAACAGCGGCAACACGTTTCGCATGGAAGCAATGAGACCTTGGTGGGTCACTGGGGGGAGTTGGCACCATATCTGCACACACAAGTAACCTAATTCCCATAAATTCTGGGGAGGTGGCGATGAGCTCTGACGTCACGTTCAGTCCTGTTCCAGTTTTGTTCAATCGGGTTCAGATCTGGCAAGCTGGGGGGTCAGCCATCAATTGGAACTTGCCATTGTGTTCCTCGAACTGCTCCATCACACTCCTAGCCTTGTGACACAGTGCATTATCTTGCGGAAAAATGCCACTGCTGTCAGGAAACATGACTGTCATAAAGTGGTATATGTGGTCTACAACCAGTGTACAATACTCCTTGGCCATCACGGTGCCTTACACAGGGTGTATACGACCCGGGAGATCCGGGAATTTTTTGATCCGGAAGAAAACCGGGAAAAACCCGGGAATTGTTGATTTCCGAGAATTTTTCATTGCTTTATTTTTCAGTTAAATTTTTGTGATTTTTGACTGGTACGAACCAATATTTCTGTATCCCGCTACTGCAGAATAATACTGCAGTAACAAAAGATGAACGAGAAAAAAAAAAAAACGAAAATAAAACTGGAAAGGAAATGCGCCGTATTCAACAACAAAACAGTGCTCATACAAGCGTCTGCCAACAGCAAAGTGTGTCAGGCTTAAGGAAGACTATGCAATGCTTCATAACAATAAATTGCCTCCGATGAGCGTGACTGACAACTGTTTAAATTAGATTCGTTTGAGCAGTTGCTGGCAGGCTCTAGCGCATGCGCAGTTGAGTCGCGTATGAGTAGTACCTTCTCCCTCTTGTTGTTGTTGTTGTGGTCTTCAGTCCTGAGACTGGTTTGATGCAGCTCTCCATGCTACTCTGTCCTGTGCAAGCTTCTTCATCTCCCAGTACCTACTGCAACCTACATCCTTCTGAATCTGCTTAGTGTATTCATCTCTTGGTCTCCCTCTACGATTTTTACCCTCCACACTGCCCTCCAATACTAAATTGGTGATCCCTTGATGCCTCAAAACATGTCCTACCAACCGATCCCTTCTTCTAGTCAAGTTGTGCCACAAACTTCTCTTCTCCCCAATCCTATTCAATACCTCCTCATTAGTTACGTGATCTACCCACCTTATCTTCAGCATTCTTCTGTAGCACCACATTTCGAAAGCTTCTATTCTCTTCTTGTCCATACATGGCTTCTTGTCCATACATTGCTACACTCCATACAAATACTTTCAGAAACGACTTCCTGACACTTAAATCTATACTCGATGTTAACAAATTTCTCTTCTTCAGAAACGATTTCCTTGCCATTGCCAGTCTACATTTTATATCCTCTCTACTTCGACCATCATCAGTTATTTTACTCCCTAAATAGCAAAACTCCTTTACTGCTTTAAGTGTCTCATTTCCTAATCTAATTCCCTCAGCATCACCCGATTTAATTTGACTACATTCCATAATCCTCGTTTTGCTTTTGTTGATGTTCATCTTATATCCACCTTTCAAGACACTGTCCATTCCGTTCAACTGTTCTTCCAAGTCCTTTGTTGTCTCTGACAGAATTACAATGTCATCGGCGAACCTCTACGTTTTTGTTTGTTCTCCATGGATTTTAATACCTACTCAATTTTTCTTTTGTTTCCTTTACTGCTTGCTCAATATACAGATTGAATAACATCGGGGAGAGGCTACAACCCTGTCCCACTCCTTTCCCAACCACTGCTTCCCTTTCATGCCCCTCGACTCTTATAACTGCCATCTGGTTTCTGTACAAATTATAAATAGCCTTTCGCTCCCTGTATTTTACCCCTGCCACCTTCAGAATTTGAAAGAGAGTATTCCAGTTAACATTGTCAAAAGCTTTCTCTAAGTCTACGTCTTCTGGTTATTTTCCCTCTTCTGGTTGCAGAAGTGTGGCTGGGCGCCACTACTTGATATTGCTCCGGTTCGGAAATATAGTGATTCTGGGGCTGATGAACAGAGCAATCTGAGTTGTTGTGGGGAGGTGGGTCGTCTCCAGGAGACCTGTGTTTACGTTCAGTGATTTTGCTGTTTCCTCTTCGTTTATTGCTCTCACGTTAAATGATAACAAAACGGACTTTTGTAGCCGGGAGCTATCAAATGAATTAAAATACGTTCGCATAGTTACAGGAGGCTGAAATATGTTATTAGTTTCAGATTTTATTTCCACATGTCTGACAATAAAGCATTAATCGCCTTACAGAACAGTGGAGATATTTTTGCAGGTTTGCTAAATTGTTGGCTAATTTCGACTGTTTGGTGCATTTCAAGTGCGCGTATGGCATTATGCCATAATAAAGAATCAAACATGAGGTAATACAGTACTGGTACTCCAAGAAAATTTACATACAAATGTGCATTTTAAGCTGAATTATGGATTTTAGTATGGTTCACGAAATTCCGACGCTCTTGAAGTATCCTCTGATTTCTTGTTTCTTTTATGACATAATGTAAGATCTTTTAATGTTTTACACGTACGAACATATGGGCTTCCTGCGACATCGTAGGTGCGCAAGCGTGGTGACGCCTGTTATCTGGCACTTTCTTGCAACTGCTGAAACGAACCTATTTCTAACAGGTCGCGGGAAAATATTGCGAATGGTGGTTTGAAAAGCGTTACATTCAAAGCAGATTTCCTTTTACGCAGAGTGAACAATGTGCGAGAATGTACAATGAATTTCTTGAATCACAAAGCGTTTGACTCTCATTTAAAAATCAACTCTTTGAGGACGACCATTTAGAGAATTTCGAGCCCAGAAGATCAGACATTTGCGTTGTTACTAAAAATTTTACTGGTACATTTGTGTGATGTATCTTAAAGTGTAACACGCGCAAAAAAGATCAACATTATATGTGGAAGCTTAGCTTCTCTTCCAACTTATTAATCTTCAAGACCAATATTTTATGTGAATGCTATGTTGTTGTTGTTGTGGTCTTCAGTCCTGAGGCTGGTTTGATGCAGCTCTCCATGCTACTCTATCCTGTGCAAGCTCTTTCATCTCCCAGTACCTACTGCAACCTACATCCTTCTGAATCTGCTTAGTGTATTCATCTCTTGGTCTCCCCCTACGATTTTTACCCTCCACGCTGCCCTCCAATACTAAATTGGTGATCCCTTGATGCCTCAGAACATGTCCTACCAACCGATCCCTTCTTCTGGTCAAGTTGTGCCACAAACTTCTCTTCTCCCCAATCCTATTCAATACTTCCTCATTAGTTATGTGATCTACCCATCTAATCTTCAGCATTCTTCTGTAGCACCACATTTCGAAAGCTTCTATTCTCTTCTTGTCCAAACTATTTATCGTCCATGTTTCACTTCCATACATGGCTACACTCCATACGAATACTTTCAGAAATGACTTCCTGACACTTAAATCTATACTCGATGTTAACAAATTTCTCTTCTTCAGAAACGATTTCCTTGCCATTGCCAGTCTACATTTTATATCCTCTCTACTTCGACCATCATCAGTTATTTTACTCCCTAAATAGCAAAACTCCTTTACTGCTTTAAGTGTCTCATTTCCTAATCTAATTCCCTCAGCATCACCCGATTTAATTTGACTACATTCCATAATCCTCGTTTTGCTTTTGTTGATGTTCATCTTATATCCACCTTTCAAGACACTGTCCATTCCGTTCAACTGTTCTTCCAAGTCCTTTGTTGTCTCTGACAGAATTACAATGTCATCGGCGAACCTCTACGTTTTTGTTTGTTCTCCATGGATTTTAATACCTACTCAATTTTTCTTTTGTTTCCTTTACTGCTTGCTCAATATACAGATTGAATAACATCGGGGAGAGGCTACAACCCTGTCTCACTCCTTTCCCAACCACTGCTTCCCTTTCATGCCCCTCGACTCTTATAACTGCCATCTGGTTTCTGTACAAATTATAAATAGCCTTTCGCTCCCTGTATTTTACCCCTGCCACCTTCAGAATTTGAAAGAGAGTATTCCAGTTAACATTGTCAAAAGCTTTCTCTAAGTCTACGTCTTCTGGTTATTTTCCCTCTTCTGGTTGCAGAAGTGTGGCTGGGCGCCACTACTTGATATTGCTCCGGTTCGGAAATATAGTGATTCTGGGGCTGATGAACAGAGCAATCTGAGTTGTTGTGGGGAGGTGGGTCGTCTCCAGGAGACCTGTGTTTACGTTCAGTGATTTTGCTGTTTCCTCTTCGTTTATTGCTCTCACGTTAAATGATAACAAAACGGACTTTTGTAGCCGGGAGCTATCAAATGAATTAAAATACGTTCGCATAGTTACAGGAGGCTGAAATATGTTATTAGTTTCAGATTTTATTTCCACATGTCTGACAATAAAGCATTAATCGCCTTACAGAACAGTGGAGATATTTTTGCAGGTTTGCTAAATTGTTGGCTAATTTCGACTGTTTGGTGCATTTCAAGTGCGCGTATGGCATTATGCCATAATAAAGAATCAAACATGAGGTAATACAGTACTGGTACTCCAAGAAAATTTACATACAAATGTGCATTTTAAGCTGAATTATGGATTTTAGTATGGTTCACGAAATTCCGACGCTCTTGAAGTATCCTCTGATTTCTTGTTTCTTTTATGACATAATGTAAGATCTTTTAATGTTTTACACGTACGAACATATGGGCTTCCTGCGACATCGTAGGTGCGCAAGCGTGGTGACGCCTGTTATCTGGCACTTTCTTGCAACTGCTGAAACGAACCTATTTCTAACAGGTCGCGGGAAAATATTGCGAATGGTGGTTTGAAAAGCGTTACATTCAAAGCAGATTTCCTTTTACGCAGAGTGAACAATGTGCGAGAATGTACAATGAATTTCTTGAATCACAAAGCGTTTGACTCTCATTTAAAAATCAACTCTTTGAGGACGACCATTTAGAGAATTTCGAGCCCAGAAGATCAGACATTTGCGTTGTTACTAAAAATTTTACTGGTACATTTGTGTGATGTATCTTAAAGTGTAACACGCGCAAAAAAGATCAACATTATATGTGGAAGCTTAGCTTCTCTTCCAACTTATTAATCTTCAAGACCAATATTTTATGTGAATGCTATGTTGTTGTTGTTGTGGTCTTCAGTCCTGAGGCTGGTTTGATGCAGCTCTCCATGCTACTCTATCCTGTGCAAGCTCTTTCATCTCCCAGTACCTACTGCAACCTACATCCTTCTGAATCTGCTTAGTGTATTCATCTCTTGGTCTCCCCCTACGATTTTTACCCTCCACGCTGCCCTCCAATACTAAATTGGTGATCCCTTGATGCCTCAGAACATGTCCTACCAACCGATCCCTTCTTCTGGTCAAGTTGTGCCACAAACTTCTCTTCTCCCCAATCCTATTCAATACTTCCTCATTAGTTATGTGATCTACCCATCTAATCTTCAGCATTCTTCTGTAGCACCACATTTCGAAAGCTTCTATTCTCTTCTTGTCCAAACTATTTATCGTCCATGTTTCACTTCCATACATGGCTACACTCCAATGCTATGTATATTAAACTATTAACTTTTCTTATTTGTGTGTTCGCGCTACTTAAAGAGTGATCTTGCTATTGGCTGACAACATCACGTGGCCTATGCTGTCATCAGCTGGCGAGATCACGTGACATGAGCCATGACTGGCTTACTAAAGCGCATCGGATTCTCAATGTCAATGCTTCGGAAAGTGACATGCAGTGTTTGGTGGAATTCAAATTTATACCTTCGTTATACTAAAATATGCAGCATACATGTTGCTGCACATCAAAGGTCTTTAAAAACGTGTCCCCCCCCCCCCCCCCCCCCCCCGAGTTTCGTTTTCTTAAGTGCCGTGAAATTCTACGTCGCTATATAAAACCACAAACATTCAAAGGATTGATGAGTTTTACAGTGCCGAGGAAGATTACTGTCACTCAACACGTAAAAAATGTATTTTTAACTGGGAAAAATCCGGGAATTTTTTTTTCCTTGTCCATGTATACACTCTGTTACATGAGCTCCACTAGACCCACAGATGCCCACATGAATGTTCCCCAGAGCATAATAGAGCTGCCACCAGCTTGTCTCTGTTCCACAGACCAGATGTCGAGGAGCTGTTCTGCTGGAAGACAACGAATTCGCACCCTCCCACTGGCATGAAAAGAAGGTATCAGGAGTCATTAGATCATGAACGCTCTGTCACTGCATCAATGTCCAGTGTCGATGGTTAGGTGCCCATTTCAGTTGTAGTTGCCAGTGTCATGGTGTTAACATTGGCACATGCATGGGTCATCAACTGCGGAGGCTCTTCATAAGGAGTGTTCAGTGCATTGTGTGTTCTGCCACAGTTCACTGTCTGACCTGTTTTTCCAGTCTGCCCAGCCTACGACATCCAATGTCAGTGAATCAGAAGTGGCCGCCCAACCCCAAGACATCTGGATGTGGTTTCACCACATGTTGAAAACACTTACCACAGAACTTTTTGAACATGCAAGTGGTGCAGTTTCCAAAATGCTCGTGCTGAGCCTCCAGGCCATCACAATCTACCCTCAGTCAAACTCTAGATAGACCGCGTGCCTTGCCCATTCTACACACTGGCAGCACGCTCACTGATATATGCACCGTGCGGTTGTCTGACTAGCTGTCATAGCCTCATAAGGTGATGCTGCTGTCACCTGGACAGATTTGTATTGACAGTACACCAGTGGTCATAATGTTCTGACCGAGTAGATGTGACTTACTTGACTTAATTCCTTTGGCCCCTATGGGGCCATCCGTCTCTGTCTTTGGCCATTTGCCTCAGTTCTGCCCAGGTCTTGCCAACTCTTTTTGCTTCCCCTTCCACTGTCCTGTTCCATGTGCCCCTTGGTCTTCCTCTCTTCCTTGTTCCCTGGGTATTCCATTCCAATGCTTTTTTCTCGATGGCTCCATCTGGTTTTCTCAAGGTGTGTCCCAACCAATCCCATTTTCTCTCTCGTACCTGGTCTTCTATAGGTATCTGTTTGTTATTTGCCAGAGCTCCTCATTAAATATTTTTTCTGACCACCAGATATTCATGATGCGTCGAAGACATCTATTTATGAAGCTTTGTAACTGGGATGTTTTCTTTTTACCCATTTTCCAGCTTTCACTGGCGTACAGAGGGACAGCCTTCACATTTGTATTGAAAATATGGATTTTTGTTTTGTACGTGATATTTCTATTTCTCCATATTGGATACAACTGTATGAAGGCAGCATTTGCCTTTTTAATGCAGTTTTTCACGTCATCTCCAGCTCCACCATCTTCCATCACTACACTACCCAGATACAGGAATGAGTTGACAGTCTCCACCCACTGCTGACCTATTAACAGTGGCGCCTCCATGTTCCTTGAATTTACTCTCATTTCCTTTGTTTTGCCTGTATTTATCTTGAGGCCAGCAGTCTCTGCTTCTTCTCTCAGCAAGTTTAATTTAGCTTGCATATCAGTCAGCCTTTGAGCTAATAAAACTATGTCATCTGCAAAATCCAAATCCTTCAGACGTTCATGGATCCCCCACTGGATTCCTCGTCTCCTGCCTGCTGTGACTCTTCTCATAACTGAGTCTAGAACTAGTAGAAAAAGTGTTGGTGATAAAATGCAACCCTGCTGGACTCCAGTTGTTACTTTTATGGGCTCTGTCATATTTCCCTTGTGGAGTACGCAACATTTGTAGCCATCATATAGATCTTTTATGATGTTTAAGATCTTCTGTGGTATGCCATACTTCCGCAACACCTGCCAGAGCACTTTATGTTTCATGGAATCAAAGGCCTTTTGAAAATCAATGAATGCCAGGTACATGGTTGCTGGGAATTCTTTGCTTTGCTCTAAAATGATCCTACGAGTGTTAATAAGATCAACACAACTGCATTGTGCCCTAAAACCGGCCTGTTCTGCACGTAGTCGCTTTTCAAGGGATTCTTTAATTCTCTTAAAATAATTCTGGTGAGGACTTTACTGGGCACTGACAACAATCTAATACCACGCCAGTTGTTACAGTCTGATAAATTTCCCTTTTTTGGAAGCTTTACCACTAAACCATTTTTCCGCTCCTTTGGAGATTTCTCTTCACGCCAAATATGCTTCAGCAAGGGATGGAGCATTTTAACAGTACTTTCAATATCGGCTTTTAAGAGCTCCGGTGCTATGTTGTTTAGGCCTGGAGCCTTTGTGTTTTTTAGTGTTTTCAAAGCAATCCTAATTTCGTCTATTGTGGGGCACTGCAAATTTATATCTTGGTCTTCTTCGACTTCCTCTGAAACATCTTTTACGTGTTCCTCTTGGTTGACTTCACAATTTAACAGTTCCTTGAAGTGCTCCTCCCATCTCTGTAGCTGTGCCTGTTGAGTTGTAAGCATACCCCATCCTTGTTCTTAACTGGTCCTTCATGTCTGAAGTTCTTCATTGACAACAGTTTGGTTGTATTGTAAAGCACTTTCATATTTCCTTGTCTTGCTGCCTCTTCTGCTAATTTTGCTTGCTCATCTGTCCATTTCCTTTTATCTCGACATAACCATATATTCACTTTTTTGTTCGCCTCCGTGTATTCTTTATGCGTTTAGCTCTTCTGTGCTCTTGTCTTTCAAAGATTTAACTTAAGTTTTAGTTCTGTCCTGTGGCTGATTTCACTCCATGTAGCATTGGAGATCCATTCCTTCCTTTGATGTGCGTTAAATACTAAGATTATTTCTCCCACATCTAAATAACTGTCTTTGATATTTTGTCAACATGTTTCAATTCCCTCTTCCATAAAGTTTTCTTCAGATAGGACCTGGAATCTGTTTTGTAGTTCAAGGGCAAATGTTTCTTTGATCTGTTGGTCTTTTAACCTTGCCACATCTATTTCCTTGCACCTGTGATTGAGCTTGGTTCTATTTGCTACTATCTTCAGTCTGAATTCCTCCAAAACTAGGTGGTGGTCATTTGCAATGTCTGCTCCTCTTCTATTTCTGACATCTAACAGTGTGTCGGAACTTGCAGCTTATGACTATGTGGTCTGTTTGATTTTTGGTAACGTGGTCTGGAGAAGCCCACATTATCTTATGGCAGTTATGATGTGGAAACAATGTGCCTCGAATGACTAGGTCATGTTCAGCGCACGTATCTATCAACAGTTCCCCATTTACATTCCTGATCCCCACGCCATGCACGCCCATGATATGTTGAAGCCCCTCATTTTCTGAACCAACTTTTGCGTTCAAGTCCCCATTAAAATTTTTATGTCCCTAGAATTTGTTTGTCTAAGGGCTCCATTAAGCTCTGTATAAAATGCATCTTTTAATTCTCCTTTTGCTATTTCAGTAGGTGCATAACATTGAATTACAGTGACATATTGCACATTTGTTTTAAAGCGTGGGTTATTATCCGTTCTGAGACTGGTTTCCACTCCAGTAACCTCTTTTTGCTGCTTTTAGATAGTAAGAGCCCTACACCATTCCTATGCATCGTGTCCTCACCTCTCTGGCATACAGCGACACTCCACCATTTTGTGTTTGGAATTCCCCAGATTCTGGCCACCTTATTTCACTTAGTCCCAATATATCTAGTCGATAGTTCTCCATCTCTTTTTCGACCTGTCTTAGCCTCCCTGCCTCTCTCAATGTCCTTACATTCCAAAAACCAGTACGGGTTTTCCTTTTCAGGCCAAAGGTCATATCCTTAAGATCCATCTAGCTGTTTCTCCTTTTAGTTTCTGTGATGTGTGTTTTTTGGTGGTGTGGGTTATCAGCCCACAGCCCCCGAGCGTCCTGGTGGGGCTGCCACCTCATGGCCTGGACACCCGCCACGGTTTTATTTCAGGGCCGTACCCATTAGATAGCTTGTCTTCACCACGACTACAGAATGCTATCCATTCCTTCACAGTAAGGCCTATGTGCATCAACGTTGTCCTGGTTTCCAAGGATCCTCCACTATCCACATCAGGGGACTGTGTCTGCTGCCACACAATCACAGGGAGGAAAAGGAAAGGAAGGGAGTGTATAAGCTGGGGTAGAATAGAATAGGATAGGACAGGACAGGACACTAGACAGGACATTGTGAGACACACTTTGTCTGGGTCCTCTGTGGAGACCTGTCTGGCTTGAGAGGCCCTGCTGGTAGTTACACTACTGCCGGTATAGCCCTCCACTTCATTGGAATACACAAACCCCCTCGCCCACACGGACAGTGTTTCGTTAAGGCAGTGTCTCCTGAGGGGGCGAGTAGATGTGCAGAAGTCATAATAAAAACATTGTGGTATGACACAAAATCAGCCAATAAATGAAAACATTAAAATCTTTCAGAAGAAAAAAACTAAATGAACTGAACACTGATCTGATACTATTCTTCATGCTTGTCTACTCTGTGCTTGTATCTTCACCTCTGCAAAATTACTGCAATCTACATCCACTTGGTCTTGGTTACTGTAGCAAAGACTTGGTCTCATTCTTCAATGTTTAAACCCATCACTTCCTTCCATTATCACATTAACTATCTCAGGATGTGTCCAACCAACCCATTTCATCTTTTAGTGACACTACGCTATAGAGCTCTTTTCTTCTCAATTTGAACAATACTCCTTCATTAGTTGCTCGATTTATCCATCAACTTTTTTTCAACATTGTTCTGAAACACCACATTTCAAAAGCTTCTAAAATATGTTCTGTTTATTGTACATGTACCACTTCTATATAAGCTACACTCCAGACAAATGTATACAGCAAGAAAACTCTCCGTAAAACTGAAATTAATATTCAGTGTTAATGTATTCCTCTTTTTCGGAAACACTTTACTTGATATTATCAGTTGCATTTTTATGCCCTCTCTACTGTTTCTCAAACAGACAAACATGTCTACTACATTTAATATCTCACTTCCTAACATAATTCCTCAACACCATCAGATTTAATTTGGCTACATTCCATTACCTTTGCTTCAATTTCACTTATGTTTCTCTGTTAGGAATAGACATCACTTCCATCCTTTCACATGCTAACAGCTGCCTTTGCTCCAACTGGACAATGTGTGTGTGTGGTTCCACTAACCTTCCACAATCCTCACGACAGAAACACCACACACAGGGTGTCAAAGTTGCTATCCAGGGGTACAATTGCAGAGAAACAATAATGATGTATTGCAGTTACAATATCAGATATATGTGTCCGCAGCATAACTTTGTCAACTGGATGTTCATACAATAGGAAATGGAACAGGCAACAATGTAAGGTATATCTGACAGGTTGTTGCTATGGTATAGTCTGGCCGTAAACTCCTGAGTGAGTCCCCATTTTGCCTACCAGCTATACCACAAGGTGCTTTTACTGCCTGTTTCAAAACACTGTACTGGCCCTTCCACTGCGTGCACTTTAAGTCAGTGGTGAAGCAGTGTGCTGACACATGCGTTTATTTTTAGATAAATGCCTTAATGCTACTGGAATACAGAAGATGATTTCCCTCTTCAGAAACACAAGCTTATAGAGTAAATTACATTAACATTGGAACAGAAGTCATAAGTTAATGTTCTATCTTATGTAAATTGTAGGTGAAGGGGAAGAAAGGAAACTAAAGGGAAGGAACTACTAATGTCAGCTGCATCGGGACTTTACACGGAATCAGCAGCGACAAGTAAAAATGTGTGTCAGACAGGGATTCGAACCTGGGATCTCCTGCTTACTAACCAACTGCATTGACCACTGTGCCACCCACGCAAGGTATTTATGACAATTGCACAATCTCGGCACACCTCTCAGCTGACCACATTCCCACCTAGCGCCATCTATTGGCAGTCCCCATCCACATCCTCCATGCTTGCTACTCTGAGATTCCCACAGGAGGTGAAACATAATTGTACATCCGCACTGAAGATGATGGATTCATTGCCCACTGAGGCAAATTAATTATGTGATATAATTGATATGCCTCAATGGGCAATGAATCGATCACCTTCAGTGTGGGTGCACAATTACAAACGACCTTGTACAGGAACCTCAAAGTAGCGAGAATGGAGGAAATGGACGGGGACTGCGAATGGGTGGTGCTAAGTGGAAAAGTGCCCAAATTGTCTGTGCAATTTTGAAAAAATCTGTCTGGGTGCCACAGTGGTTAATGCAACTGCCTAGTAAGCAGGAGGTCCCAGGATCGAATCCCGGTCTGACACAAATTTTCACTCATCCCTGCTGATTCCACTTAAGAGTCCCAATGCAGCTCACAACAGTTCCTTTCCTTTGTCCCATCTCCCCCTTCTATTTATGTAATATGTATTACAACTAAGGATTCCAACATTCTTATAGTCCCTACATCTATTACAAATACAGAGGCAATCGCCTGTTCATCTATGTACATGTTCGTGTACTACCTCCTCCTAAATGGATTGATATATTCCAACAGGATTTTGAAGACAACATAAGCCAATTATACTGTAGAGTTTATGGCCCCTTCTTTTTTTGTGTTTCCACTAACAAGTTTAGGCATATTGCATATTTTGTTCACTGTTAGCTTTTAAAAAGGTTACATGTGGTTTAGTAATATCAGCAATTACTTATTTTGTATAAAAATGGATCAGTACATTTGTATTAAATTTTGCTATAAGAACAGAATAAACTGCATCAGAGTTTTATAAAAATCAGTAAAAATGAGGGTTTATGACTGCTATATCCTTTCCAAACAAGGTGAAGGTTTTGAAACATGTCATAATAAGAGACAAAACATGAGTTAATGGATACAACGTTGAAGCTAATGCTCAATTTTCTCAGTGACAGCATTCTGGATTGCCAAGACCAGTGAATGTTCAACACATGTAGTCAAATGTGAATGTCATGCTTCTCATAGTGTTCTCTGATTTTAACAGTATAGTGCACCATAACTTACTTTACTTTTTCGTGTCCGGAGATTTGTTTCAAAGCCTTTCAGCCCAAGTCCAACGTTTCTCTCTTCTCAAGCCATAGTTCGTCAAGGGTACACCTTGTGGGGCAGATGGGGCACTGTAGAAGGTGTTCCATATCCTGAACTTCACCACAGTCGCATTTGTTGTCTCCTTCGTCCTTGAAGACCCATTTGATTAGGTTTGCTTTAACTGGTGCGGTTAAATGTTCTCCAAATCTTTCAGCTTGATGTACTGCCGCTGGGTATTTCTCGTGAGGGAGGGTAGTCCTTCGGAGGCTCGTTCAATTCACTAGTGAGAAATCTCTTGTGGGATTTAAGTCTGCTACATCCACATGAAGAACCATGCAGTGGGTGGCGCTCGTCGAAAATCTGTTTAAATTTTTCTGTATGTTTGTGCGCAATTCTTCGGGATTCAGGAGATGAGAATCCAGCTGCTTTGTATATTTTCCCAAGTGGAGTGGGTTTCATGCATCCTGTTGTTAGCCTGCATGTTTCATTAAGGACTGCAGTGACTTTTTTGGGATGTGTGGATCGAGACCATACAGGGCATGCATATTCTGCCGTGGAGAAGCAAAGTGCTTGAGCAGTTGTTCGTAATACAGTCGGACTAGCTCCCCATTTACTATTTGCCAGTTTTCTTAAAATATTGTTCCTGGCAGCAACTTTTTGGCAGGTTTTTTCACAGTGATATCTGTATGTCAGTGATCTATCCAGCACGACACCAAGGTATGTTGATTTGTCCGTATGGTACAGTTTGTTGCCATTCCAGGTGACGTTCAGCTTCCTGTTTGCCTGTTTTGTGCGGAGGTGGAAAGCGCTAACCTGTGTCTTAGATGGATTTGATTTGAGGGAGTTCTCTTTATAGTATTCAGACATTACATGTAGCGAGCTTTCTAATTTCCCTTCTACTTCCTCGAAGCTATTTCCTTGCGCTGTAATGGCCAGATCATCGACATACAAGAAATGGGTAGTACATTCCGGTGTTGGTTGATCATTGGTGTATAGGTTAAATAGTAGGGGGGCCAGCACACTGCCCTGGGCGAGACTGTTCCTTTGTCGGCGCCATCGGCTTTTTTTTTCTGTCCAGCATTACGTAGAACTGTCTGTTTTGCAGCAGAGATTCAATGATTTTTGTGAACTGATGATCCTTAAATGTACAGTACAGTTTTTCCATGAGCTTTCTGTGGTTGACGGTGTCGTATGCAGAACTTAAGTCCACCAATGCTACACCTGTTATTTGTTTGTTTTCAAACCCTTCCTCTATGTGTTCTGTGAGTGCTAGGATTTTACTGGTGCATGACTTCCCGGGTCTGAATCCAGTCTGTTGGGGAATGAGCTTTTGGTCTGCGATATTTGCTATGCGGTTTAGTATTATTCGTTCGTACAATTTGTACAGATGGCACAGGAGTGCTACTGGGCGATAATTCTTCGGTTGACCTGCATCTCTCCCAGGTTTTAGTAGTGCCACAACCTTTGATTTCCTCCACATCTTTGAGATCTTACACGTTTTTAAGCAATGATTAAAGAGCTGCAGGACCCATTGCTTCGCACTAGGTCCGAGCTGTTTGATCTGTTCCACGCATATATCGTCGGCTCCCGCTGCTTTCCCGTTTTTCATTGCGTTCATTCCATGATTAAGATCTTTCATGGTAAATGGTATTTCAAACTTGCTTGACTCTGAATTCTGCTGATTTTTATTTTCTGACATTTCTTGTTGGGTTTTCCATTTAGTAGGAGCTGATGGGCAATTTGATTAGGTGTTACTGAAGAGCATTGTTTAGCTGCCCCAAAGTCACAATTAAGTTCCAAGCGACTTTGCTACTGTGGGTCATATCCATTCTTTCCAGAGTTTCGACCCATTTCCTTTGTCTTTATTCACTAATCATTTCCATTAGTGTTTCCCCACATTGGACTACTTCTTCACTAAAGGGGTCCTGTTCGTAAAGCATTTCGTACTCCCTCAGGATGTTCTTTGATTCGTCGGAGAGACCTGGGATGAAAAGCTCTCTGCAGCCTCGGGGTATGTGTCTTCGAGAAATCTTTTGGAGGGTCTCTACAAAAGTTTGATAATTTTCTGAAATAGGGTGTAGATTTTTTATTTCTGCATCCAGTTCCACAGCATATTCTGTCCATTTAGCTTTTTTAAAGTTGAAGCGTCTGCGGAATGGTATTTTCGTTGTTCTCAAAGCAGCATATATTTGGATTCCGATAGGTCGGTATTGTGTTTTAGGAAGAGGTGCGTATGCAGTTTTTAAGCATCGGTCTTCCACGTTTGCGCTTACAAAACAAATATCACGGTTGTATTCGTGCTTCCAGATTTTGCTGCTGAACGAGCATGGTAGCTTGGGATCATGGATAAGTTATTTATTTCCGCCCACTGCTCTAATTTATGTCCATTGTCAACTGTATGTTTGTAGCCCCATGATGTGCTGTGGCAGTTGAAGTCTCCTAAGATGAACTGTGTTTTCTGGTTGTTGGAGTTTGGCAGCAAAGTCAAGTTGAACTTCTCTCCGGGCGGCTTGTATACTGACATTACGGACAAGGTGCTACACTCGACAGTCAGTAATTCTATGTTATTGCATGTAGTTCTGTTAGTTGATATTATGGCCATCTCAGGTTTTGTGAAGACAGCGCTACCATACTTAAGATTTGGATTTTCTATGGCTAATTTCATTCCTTCTATTTCTGGTCTTATTGCCCCTTCTTTCTCGTGTGTTTCTTGTATACACAGTATGTCCCATTTGTGCGTGCGGCAAAGTTGTGATATGATTTGCTGTTTGTTTTTGGTGATACCCTCTATGTTTAGGCTTGCAATCGTCAGAGTTGGCTCTGAGAAGGGCCCATTCTTTTTGCTTTTCCGGAGTTGGAAGGATTGGCTGTTGTCTTTTATTGCAACATTTTGATGGAAGGTGAAACAATCAGTGATGATGATTTTTTTTTTTTTTTAATTTTATTTTAACAGGAGAGCTAAAACAGCTTAGGTCCAACCCACCACTGCCCGCACCAAAACTAGATTTATTGTGTGGTATTGCTCCCTGTACATCTAGTAAAGCCAACCAGTGCCCTTAAATAGTGCAAGAGTCCCTCTACCAGTTTTTTTTAGACACAATTTCTTCAGGTCTAGTTGTCCCGAAGATTCTGTATCTTTTACTCTCCAATGCCATGCATTCAAAGATTAGGTGTGATGCAGTTTCTTCGCCCTCATCACAGATCCTACATTTAGGGTCCTCTTCCATTATACCCATTGTGTGTAGGTGTTTTTTGAAGTTCTCATGGCCGGTCATCAGTCCAGTCAAACAATAAGTAAGTAGTATTACTTACAAACTTATCGCCATTTCTGTGAAGCAATCTGGAAGCATTCCTGGTTTGTGGCAGAACAATTTGTGGTTTCTGCACCACAATAATGCACCTGCTTACATTTTGTTTCATGTTTATGAATTTTTGGCCAAAAACAGTGGTATCCTTGCCTCCATGTGATTTTTTTTGTTTCCAAAAATAAAGAAAGCCTAAATGAGCAGTCTTTTACAAACATAGATGAGATTAAAAATGTATCGCTGAGAGAACTAAAAGTTATCCCAAAGACAGAGTTCCAAAAGTGTTTCAGGAATTGGGCAAAGCAATGGAATAGATGTATAATATGCAATGGAAAATATTTCGATGATGACAACATTGATGTAAACTAATAACTAAACCCACTATTAGGTCCATTATTCACTGCTGTTTCTTCCACTAACACTGTCCACATTGGTTGCAATGCCATGATCCTATCAACATGTTCCAAGAGTAACGTTTGTTCTCCACCAAGTTAAGTCGATATAAAATAAGTTACAGTCTTTCTCTCTCTTAATTACCTTACTTGTATCAAGCATCTGCATCAGCAGTCAATTACATCACTTCTCTCTACCAGAATCTTCTTCAGAGACCTATTTCAGGTAAGTCCCATTTCAAGCAATGACTTTTGCAAAATATCATTCTGCGAAGGAAAATGGATTTTATATTTTATAGTAATAAGTGATCTGTGTAATGACAGCACTAATTTTTTTATCTATGCAGAAGTCCCCAATCATTACCAATTTCGGGAAGCTGTTTTACAACAATGGACTTCTTCCCAAAGTTCTTCGCAATTCTAATAAACCATGAGGTTTATTTTTGCTTCTGATGCATCCTATTGCGGTAAGGCTGACTTTTGTATGAACTGCAGTCCTTCTAGAGGGACTGGTAATATTAGCCCTCTGTTCTTTCTGTGCCAGCTCTTTATTAAAAGCTGTAATTACATTACAGATGACCGAACTCTCTTCAGTCCAAAGATACTGCCACATGCAATGTAGTATGCTTGTCCATCACTTGTGAATAATGAAGTATATCACATAATATATTAACTAGTATGACTGACAATAGTAACTAAAATCACTGCTCACTGCACTACATTGCTGGACAGGAGACAGACAACTGATTTTGGGTGTGCCCGTAACGGAGTTGCAAGGTTCTTCTGGGAACGATCACTTCCCCCTCTGAGACTAACTGTCAAGTAATAAAGACACAGTGTCGGAAGGCTGTGGGGAAGGGAGAGGAGGTGGGGTAACAGGTATTTGGAAGGATTGGAGCAGCGAAATGGGAAAGACCAGTGTATGCGCCAGGAGAGAGCAGCACACAATGAGGATCCAGATGGCCCGGGTTGTGAAGTAGTCATTGAAATGAAGTACATTCTGTACAGCTACATGTTCTGCAACCAGGTAGTCTACTTTGCTCTTGGCCACAGTTTACTGGTGGGCCATTCAGCTGGTTAGTAGTCATACCAATATAAAAAGCTGAACAATGACTGCAGCAGAAATGGTATATAACATTGTTCCCTTCACAAGTGGTTCAGCCTCTGATGGGGTAGGACGCGAGGTGGAATCCAGAATTTTCAGGACTGGTGCTGCCATCTGGAAAGTGGGAGTAGTAGATCTTTGCACCACTAACTAGTTGGTGAGAGCTGCATATCTGATGAGTCAGTGTGCGGAGTGGCATTCAGCTAGGAGAACGTGTTGCGTGTCCACAGTGATTTCCATGATACGCTGTGTTTGGTCTGTGGTGATTTTACGATGGATCTGCGAACAGAACAGCACGTGTATCTGACGATCCAACCTTCTTGTCACGGGTTATCACCGGCGTCGAGAGCTGGAATTACAGTTGTGACCCAGAGAAAAAGCAACAATCATCCCAGTGGAAGAGCCTGGGCTCTCCAAGACCCAAAAAAGCGAGACTAGTGAAGAGCAAAGTGAACAGCATAATCATAATTTTCTGTGATACCAAGGGAATAGTGGACAAAGGATTTGTCCCACCCAACCAAACAGTGAATTCTGTGTACTACTGTGATGTTTTGCGATGGCTCCATGAAAACGTGCGGCGATGACGGCCTGAACTTTGGCATCAAGGGAACTGGCTGCTGCATCACGACAACGGGCCCTGTCACTTGTCCTTGCTCACCATGACCTTTTTGGCAAAAAAAAACATGGCGGATGTACCCCACCCACCATACTCGTCAGATTTGGCACCTTGCGACTTCGTGCTATTCCCTAAACTAAAACTCAAGTTGAAAGGCCGGCGGTTCGACACTCTAGAGAGGATTCAAGAAGCATCGCTGGCGGTGATAAGCACCCTCAAAGAACAGGACTTCCAGAAAACGTTTGACCAGTGGCAGAAGTGCTGGGACCAGTGTGTACATGCGGATGGGAACTACTTCGAAGGTGATGGCGACCATTAGTCCAAAGGTAAGGTTTTCTACATATGGCAGCGCCAGTCCCGAAAGTTTTGAATAGCACCTCTTAAGCTTGTGACATGACATAAGAAGTGCTGGATGGGTGGATTGAGCAGGTATTGCACCTGGGTCCTACACATGGATATCATCCCTGTGGCAAGGGGTTGGGATTGGAACTGGCATAAGGGTGGACTAGGATGTTGTAAGGATTGGATAGGTGGCAGTACAGGGGCTTTGATTGCCAAAGTGGTGTCCGTAACTCACCCAACCTCCACTACATCGTAGTTCATCCTTATGCCATTCCCAATCCCAACCCCTTGCCACAGGGATCATAAGCCTGTAGAAGACCCGGATGCAATATCTCCCCAATCTATCCACTCAGCAGTTCCTATTCCAATCCTGTCATGGGCTTATCCTACCCATCAGAGGCTGGGCCACCTGTGAAAGCAGTCATGTTATATACCAGCTCTGTTGCAATCATTCTTCAGCCTTTTATATTGGTGTGACTACAACCAGCTGTCCACCAGGATGAATGGCCACTGCAAAACTATGGCCAAGAACAAACTGGGGTACCCCATGGAATAACATGCAGCTGTACATAAAATACTTGATTTCAATGGCTGGTTCACAACCCAGGCCATTTGGATCCTCCGCTCCACCAGCAGCCTTTTCAAGCTGTACTTATGAGACTTATCCTAACAACACATTCTCTGCTCCTGAAATCACCCCTGCCTCAACCTAAGATAACCTACTGTCCCACCACCTTCCACCAAACTGTTTCTGCCCCCTCTGTCCTGTCACCTCCCCGCACCTTCATTGTAAGCACTCCCTGCCAGTGAATCCACCAGTCTTTTCCCCTTCTCTACTCTTCTCCTTTCACATATCCATTTTCCCCCTCCTCTCACTCACTCACTCACTCACACACAGCCTCCCAGTTCTGCACCTATCCACCCTGTCCTGCCATCTGTGGCCCTTGTATGCTACCGCAAGGCAGTGCCAATTCCTCTTTCCCCACCCATACCCTGTTATCCCTCTCCCTTCCCCACCCTGCTCCAGGTTATTGCTCTCGTTCAATACATTTTTGTTGCAGTCTGGCTGGAGTGACTAAATAGCAGTCACGTATGTGTGTGTGTGTGTGTGTGTGTGTGTGTGTGTGTGTGTGTGTGTGTGTGTGTTTTTCTATTTCCTGAAGAATGCTTTGGCCAAAAGCTTATATATAATTCTCTTTCATCATGCCTGTCTGCAACTCAACGTGTTATCGCGGTGAGTAGCAATTTATCCATTCCATAATATTATTTATTTATCAACCTCTTTTGCCTCACACTTTATGTTTTTCACCCTGTTGCAAAACATATCCTAAACATTTTACCAACAGCACAAAGCCCAGCCTCTTATGTGATAAAACATTAATGCCACTGAACAACAGTATAAGGTGGCATTTTGTGCCTCTGTCTTCATGTTAGTTTTCCAGAGAATTCAAGAATAGCTGAATGTTTTGTAATTTGAGGGGATCATGAGAGTTGGTTATTAATCACTGGAATGTTGTCTTGCTGAATACACATTTTTAATGAGTGCACTCACATCAGTTGTTTTCTCTTGGACTGTTTTCTTATACCCCAATTGCAGCATGAAACTCACATGATCTGCAGAAATTAGCCAGCACAGATGGAGTCCAGATGCCTTAGTAACGTTCCTTTAGGGCTAAAATTGGTCAAAACACTGTCAATGTTTTGACACTTCACCAAGATTTGTGGGGAAAAATTCAAAATATGAATGGAGAAAATGTACCTTCGGAAACAAATTACGTCCCAGGAGTCTTACAGTTTTGAACATGGCTGTTATTCAAAACCGTGTATTGGTTTCAACATAGGATTACACAGCCAACCGGTTGCACATAAACAGTAGATACATTGACGTAGGTTTCGACATCTCCTAGGGGTGTCTTCATCAGAATAAATGTTGCTAAAACCTATAAAATAATATATATGAAATGCGGTACGAACAAAAATACCTTAATCAAGATTACAATTTTTATGATGCATAAAGTTTACTTATGCAAAATTACATTGCTAAAATGCAATAGTCAGAATCTGGAACAGCTATGCTCCTGTCAAAAGTAAAAAATAATGTTTTAGCCTTTGCCATATATGTCCAGCTGGGAAAAAACATCAGACTGATTACATTGCTGCCATGAATGCAATACGAGCTGCCTATCAGGCACAGACCGGAACATGTGCCAATTTGAAACATTATAACAAATACACTTGAGGAAAAAATAAAAGACAGTTAATTTTAAAATCAATATATAACGAGAACTTAACGTCTTTTTGAAAAAGCACAGTAGTCAAGCAGGTTAAGTATAATAGAGCCATCTGTTAGGCTTTACAGAAATTACTGTTATGTAAAGGACAGAATGACATACAAAAAAATTTTAAAAACCACTGTACAATCCAGGAAATATTTGCACAGTTGCTCCGATACACAATTCAGGAGTGTATAAAATCACTTGTGATACATGTCTCGTTTATTATATGAGACAAACTGGAAGGTCTTTTAGTGTCAGGTACAAGGAACATTTGTTGGGAAAGAGAGGCACTAATGTACACAGTTTCACTTTTCCCGATCATCTGCTAATTTCCAGACACAAACCAAAATCCGTTGAAGAAATTTCCATTTTACATGGAGCAAAGAAAGGCCATAGCTACATTGAAGCATGTTTCTAAGAACAATGGCCTCATACTCTCAATGAACAGTTACAACTACGTAACAAAAATTTTTTCAATGGTTTCAATCCGTTCTGTCCTTTGCGTAATAGTAATTTCTGTAAAGCTCTATACTGTATAGCTCTATTATACTTAATCTGCTTGACTACTGTGTATTTTCAAAAAGACATTTTAAAATGGTCACTTTTTCAAGTATTTCTGTTATAATGTTTCAAATGGGTATGTTACTGTCTGTGCCCGATAGGCAGCACAACTCTTATTGTTTTCGTGGCCATAATGTAAGCCACTGGACCGGTCAGTCTGATATTGTGATCCTTCAATTCCTCCAGGCGTATTTCATGATGAAATAAATCTTGAGTGAATAGCCTGGTGAGAGTGTACAAAGGACACAATATTTCGGCAATCTACCTTGTTGCCATCATCAGGTGTGCTGATGTACTGCCAAGGGACGGCAGGCGTGAGGTATATATCAGATTCCTACTCCCCCTCCCTCGGGTGCTCCCTCCACCGTATGTGCCACGGGCACTCTCTTGGCCGTCCGCACCGGAGTTCGACGGCCGGCTTTTGGCCCCGCGTCTGGGTGTTCCCTCACAGGTCCGCACCCAGGCGTTTCAGAAGTTCCTCCCCCTGCCCTCACAGTCAGTAGGTTCTGGGGTATTTGTATCTTCTTAATCCAGGTAATGGCTGGTTCCCAAGCTTGGTTAAGGGAATAGCTGCTGTCACGATTCGGTTCAGGTTTTCTAACTCTGATCTCTACAGCTTCTTTGATGATACAGTCCCAATATTTCGAAGTCTGTGTTAGGACCTTGGTCTTGTCATAATCCATGCTGAAGTTCTGACAGGCAATGCTCGGCGATTGCAGACTTATTAGGCTGTTGCAATCTCAAGTGCCGTTGGTTTTCACGGCATGGTGCGAATTGTCTGACCTATGTATTCCTTACTGCATTGGCATGGTATTTTGTAAACCCCTGATTTACGTAAAGGGAGGAGAAGGGGGAATTCATGCCTGCCGTCCTTTGGCAGTATATCAGCACAACTGATGATTGCAACAAGGTCAATTGCCGAAATACTGTGTTCTTTGTACACTCACACCAGGCTGTTCACCCGAGATTCATTTCATCAGTCTGATATTGTTCCCAGTTGGGCACATGCGGCAAAGGCTACAACATTATATTTTACTCTGGGCAGGAGCATTGCTGCTCCAAATTCTGACTACTGCTATTTAGCAATGTAATTTTACATAAATAACCTATGTGCATCATGAAAATTGACATCTTAATTAATGTGTTTTTGGTTATACCTCATTTCCTATCAGATTTAGCAACATTTATTGTTATGAAGACACCCCTAGTAAGTGTCGAAACCTAGGTCAATGTACCTACCAGAATGAAGTTTTCACTCTGAAGCGGAGTGTGCGCTGATATGAAACTTACTGGCACATTAAAACTGTGTGCTGGATCGAGACTTGAACCTGGGACCTCTGCCTTTCGCAGGCAAGTGCTCTATCAACTGAGCTACCTAAGCACAACTCACGACCCGTCATTGCTTCAATTCTGCCAGTACCTTGTCTTGTACCTTAAAAATTTAACAGAAGCTCTTCTGCGAACCTTGCAGAACCAGCACTCCTGGAAGAAAGGATACTGCGGAGACATGGCTTAGTCACAGCCTGGGGGACGGTAGGAGACAAGGTACTGGGAGAATTGAAGCTGTGAGGATGGATCATGAGGTATGCTTAGGTAGCTCAGTTGGAAGAGCACTTGCCTGCGAAAGTCAAAGGTCCCAAGTTCAAGTCTCGGTCCGGCACACAGTTTTAATCCAACAGGAAGTTTCAATGTACCTACAATTTATATGCAACCCGTTGGCTGTTTGATCCTATGTTGATATCCCAGGAGCTTTGTTGCTGCCAGTAAATTTTCCAGCAATGACTGGAATGAAGTCCATTATTTTTCTTCTCCTTCCCAAGGTCTCAAAATGATTGTCTTTCATCAAAAATTGTATGTCATGACCCCACTACTATGCCCTTGAATTTTGTTTCACATCATCAGGGCAGCTTCTGGAGAGGTACTTTAATTACTGCCCATTTGTACTGAATGCCTTCACAAAATTTTAATTCCCCTTCATATCGCATAACAGCAGTATTTTGTTGGTTCAAATTAAATTATTGTATGCCTAGCACTTTGTTCTCAAAGGCCATTGATTTTTTTCACAACTGTGTAACTTAATACTTGCTGTAAGCCAAATAGTACAGGCACCATTTGTTATTTGTAATTTAGCCAATGAAGCAGGTAATTTATAATGTGGTATGTCTTTTTGTATGCACAGCTTACCAAATGGCAACAGCACTCCTTTCAATTTTTGTTGTGAAGTGGTACTGCCTTAAGGCTTAACTTTGAGGCATAATTAAATAACATTTATTCACAATCCTTGTATATCAGATTTGGAGCACTCTTTAAACAACCATCATCTGCAACATGCAAAATTTGTCAAAGTCTTTACTGCATACTGTTGAAAAAGATATAGGGATATTTTTGACATCATTGTGAAGAATATACCAATGTTGATGGCATAAACATTTCTTCTTTAGAGTCTGTAAAAACAGATCTCTCTTATTCAGTTCATATTGAATGACTATGCCATTGCTCCGAATGTTCAAACACAAAGCGTATTCAAAAAGTAAGTGTTGTTAGATCATAATCATCATATACATTGATGACCCAAAACATTTCCTGTCAGGGTACACATATTTAGTGTCTGTTCTGTTTAAGAGAAATTAAAAGTCAACACGCACTCATCTTCAGAACCACAATACATTACTATTAATTCCAATACAATGTGAGTTTTAGAGGTTTCTCTGAGTCACAGATCCTGTGGTTCTCATCTACTGTGAATAAACATGAAAGACAGCTGTGGGCCCTGGACACTGCCAGGTGGTCAGATAGAGGGTCTATAACAATGCTCCTAATGCATGGAACCGAAAGAACTACATAGCAATAAAAATAATAAGGGAGGGATGGTAACAGACATGCGATGGATTTGAATAGGTGCGATGGATTTGAGTAGGAACTTACTAATGTGTGACGCAGTGTAGCGAGCAGAGCTTTATAAGCTGCTTAAATATCATTAATAAATGTGAATGTCTTATGAAGTACATCTTGGTAATTAATTATTGGTATTTTAACCATAGTATCTAAATTTGGTTTCAACTGTGTATACAGGATATGAGCAAGGGGCCAGGATGTACATTACCACAAAAATGTAGTCCAGAGATAATAAGCACGATAACCAAATACTTAACAGCATGTTGGTCTATCTTCATAATATATGAATGATTCTGCTTGGCAGTGATTCAAGTCAAGCCCGGCCCCATACTTAATACTGCCCCACTTACATGCAACCATGCACCTTTTGACAGCTGTTCCCCTAGATGACAGTATGTTTGGACACAACCATCAACCTGGTGTAACGAGGAACATGATTCATCTGACAAGGTGACTTTTTGATTAACCCACAGTTCAATTTCAGTGATCTCATACCCACTGCAATCATAACTGACAGTGTTGTTGGGCCAACAAGAGAACATGTTAAGGTCATTTGCTGCAGAGCATCAGGAGGTCTGCCACAGATTGCTGCCTATCCTGCTTTACCGAACTGGCGAGCCTCCAACATCCACATTCTCTAATGAGGTGTGGACATCCAACACCCTGCCATCCACTTGTGGTTTCTCTGTCCTTCAACCACTCTCCATAGATGACCATGACAGTAACAAGCAGACAGCCAACTTGTTTCAATGTGTCCAAGATTCTCGTAGCTAGTTCATAACAATCTGCCCTTTTTAAAGTAGTTTATGTCAGTAGATTTTCCCCATTTGCAGTTAGTATCAATAATGATTTGCCCTTTATCTCTGCTCCAGTTATATTCTTCCATTGGTGTGTTATGTGCTCACCAGACACATACAAGCTATCCTGAATTGAGTAGTTGTCATAATGTTCTGATTTCTCAGTGTGCCTAAGAGGTCAAATGATGGATCCATTGGCTCAGGTTTTATCCCCAGTCTAGCCGGTCATCCAGATTTAGGTTTTTGGTGGCAAATGCTGGGATGGCTCCATCTCTAATGACCTCGTTGTCGATGGGACTTTAAATACTAATCTCCTCCTTCCTCCCACAGTCAGTCACAGGACTTTTATCACTTATCACTTCTTTCACCTCAGGCAGCATTTATTAATGTGAAACTGTGCATCATCGTTCTGATTCCACATTAAACTACAGGCCCTATTATCCCTGGCATACCACATCCAACAGGACCATGCCTGGTATTTATACCCTACAAATTTACATCACTTTTCCATTTGTTCATTTCTCAGCATTTTTGATAGTGTTACACCAACTTCTTCGAATTCTCTGCAGAAAAGTTACCCACCTGGAAGCCAAAGCGGTTGACACTGAAGATTCGAATTCCTTGTCATCTTCAAACATTCATCCACCAAGCCATAGTTTCAAATGTAAGAAGCACACTTATTGGCTGTGAGATCAAGATCGTATGGCGAGTCATCAAAAACTTCTCAGCCTTATCTGTTGTACTGACAGCTGTGTGTGGACATTATCATGTATGACTATCCACAATGTCAGTTTCCCCAAACTGCTGATTTTGATTGACATGTTTCATTGCTTAAGCACTCTGTAACATGTGTCAGCTGTAATTGTTAATTCTCCTTTGAAAGAATGACATTTTTATCCCATACGACAGTAACCATCACCTTTTCTCTAGTAAAGAAGCTACTTGATTGATTTTGTTAAAGTTCAATGGTGCCATTGCTTTCCACTTTTGATTCTACATTTTTTTGTAAGATACCTCTGCTTTGCTGCCTATACCAACAAATGAAAACAAATCCTCTTCATCTTGTCAACAAAGTCCAAAGCACAATTGTCCACTTGATAACTGCTTTGTATTGACCAAAAAGCATTTTTTATGTCCATCTAGCACAGTTAGTGATAACCACGCTTTCCTATTAGAATAATGTTAACACTAGGAACTTCCTCAGCCATTGGACCAATCATTTATCAGATCACAGTTTTTGTCCTTTTGCTGCATGATTTCATCAGTCTGAATACTTGATTACTAAACCAGCTAATCTCTTAGTCAAGCACACTTGTATGGCCTCAAAAAAGTCTTCACTCCTCTGTTTAATATTTTCTTCACTCATTACTGTAGGTTCATGAGCTAAGCACAATTCCTGGTGACTGAGCAGTTTTAGATCCTTTTGGGAAACAAAAATTGATTCATGGTACTGATAAGTACTTCACAACTAATACCAGCAATGATTTTCGGAGTCAGTGTTGGGTTTCACTCACTGTCAAATGACTACTCCATTAAAACTATTTCTGTGGCTTCCTAAAACAATCAATAGATGGCTCTGCATTCATCCAACAATGTTTGAGGTGTCAACAGTTACATGCATACAACTAGCTTTTGCTGTTTGAATAATTCTCACCACTGTGTTGTCATATGGGTTGGGCAGAGCCTCCATCTGAGAATGTTACAGGATTGGCATTGAGGAGATAAGAGGAACTGGCACAGGTTGAACAGCACATAAAATACTAAGACACTCAACAGCCCATTTCTTCCGATTCATTCACACAGTGGCCAAACTGTGAAGACTTAGGATGTCAAATTAAGCACCTTTCAGCTATCTAGTTCCAAACTTGTTTTATCTGGCTACCAGTTTTGGCCATTTACTATGCCATCTTTAGGCCCCTGACTGACTTTTAGGAAGATTCCACCTTGATTCTGATCAAAATGGACCAGTAATACTGTTAGTACTAGATTTCTGCTTGCTACAGCAATACCTTCAACCAGCATATGCTGACATCGCTATAGCACGCAGAAATGTACTAATACCAGTATTGCTGGCCCCTGTTATGATCAGAATCAAGGTGGAATCTTCTTACACGTCGTTCGAGGGTCTGAAGATGGCTTAGTAAATTGCCCTAACTGGTAGACAAATAAAATTAAGTTTGGAAACTAGATGGCAGAAAGACGTTTAATCTGACATCCTGTTTCTAACAACAGGTCCTGCAAACATCTCCAAAAAGATGGATGTGAAGATTTAAGACGTCCACATGGTTCCTTTGTTCTCTCCACACGACAGTAATACCAAAAATGACATTGCTTTTCAAATTCATGGTAGCACACATTATGATCTCATGTATACTTAAGATAGGCTTTCTTGAGAGTAGGTGGTCAAAGCTTCAGCATTATTTCTCTGCCTAAATAGTAAAAGTTACACATTAATGTGGAATCTTGCTTACGAAGATGTGAATGCACTTTCCAATATATACTTACTTAATCAACAAGGATTAGAAATCACAAAGACAATGAGAGCTGTCTGAGATTGCAGTATTTAATTTGTAAAGAAGAGGACATCAGACAACAATGCTGACCAAAACACCAACAGTGTTGTTGTAAGCCTCAAGGGAGTATTCATTTTGTAAGGCAATAGTGAAACTACAGTACTATATATTTACAAATCATTAAACAACCAACCAACCTATTAAAATAAAGGCCACTTTTTCATTCAATCATACTGAATTATTTAAGAATTGGTTGTTTTGGTGAGACACTTTATGGAAGTTTATTAGACTGATATCAAAAGGCAAGTGAGCAATCTACCTTGACTGGTTCTGCCAGTGCATTTCCTCATGATTTTCCCTTTGTTTCAGGTATATAAACTTCAAATGTTTTGTAGTAGGTAAGAATTTTCTCTGTACAAAGTCAGACTAAATTATCGTAGATTTTACTCTGATAGGACACATGATAAGCATCATAACAGCACATACCTAGATACATTTTTCACCACTCAGGTCATACATGTGTCATCTACTCGAGCTAGAGCTTCTGACTTTTGGAGAAAGTAACTCATTCCTGCCATTCACTTCAACCTAATCTTAACTTTCATCTCCTCCCTATGCTTCACCCTTCTCTTGTTTCCTGTTCTATTTACACTGTGATTTAGGCTATCTTTTTTTCTGCCCCTGCCCTTCTCTTCCTTCATCCTCTTTCGTAACACATGTACATATGTAACTCTGAAAGCTAATGATTCAGAGACATGCTTCAAGTTACTTTCAGTTCTTGTTTAAGTAAGTTGAAGCTCCTCTTAGACAGCAAATATCGATGATAATTCATATTGTGTGTACAAAGGCACAAAGGATCGTGCTGTTTTCTTTGACACTGTCTTCGTAGTTGTGGAGTAACCACCTTCTTGATACTCACAAACTTAACAACGTAGCAGTGGCAGCAACAGAGTGCTTAGGCTCTGCATGCAAGGTACACATTTTTTCCTCACTCTTTAATTACATACATACATATCTAATTGCTCCATAGCAAAAACAATTGTAAATATGACACTGTATGACAGTAAATAAATGGTTCTAAATTTGCTTACAACAAATTTGCAACGACTAATCAAATTATTTACAAATAAATACAGAAAAAAAAATCTTTCGATACTAGCTATGTCTTTCCAGCTTGCAACTCTGTTTGTGGTGACTTGACTGGTTCTGCCAGTGCATTTCCTCGTGATTTTCCCTTTGTTTCAGGTATATAAACTTCAAATGTTTTGTAGTAGGTAAGAATTTTCTCTGTAAACAGAATTATTACATTACTTATCAGTTATTAATATTCTACATGTCTCTTATTTTCAGATATTAATGACAGTACATAATGAAGCAGTTTACAATCCACTTTCATCTACACTTGATAAATAAATATTTAAGTTGTTAGGGCGCAAATGGTGCGAAACATACATGCGATATACAGTTTTGTTATTTACCATATTTTCGATTCTACACACAAATTCACCATATTCTACAGACATTTGACACACATCTTACACTGCACTCCCACAGGTAGTCACAGGTACTTTACCAATGTTACATTCAAGTGAATTATACACTTTACATTAAAATAGTTATATATATATATATATATATATACGGCAAGTGATGGAGTGTATCTTTCATCACTATTAACCCTTTCCCATTTCTTTTCCTGTTCCATTCCCAAAAGAAGTGAGGGAGAAACAACCATCTATAAGCCTCTATAAAAACTCTAATTTCTCTTATATTCATGGTCCTTATGCAAAATGTACATTGGTGACTGCAGAATCTTTCAGTCAACCTCAAAGGCCAGCTCTCTCAATTTTCTGAATCCTGCCGCCACGTCCATCCCTTGCTTGTCATCTTTCTCTATTGACACAATAGTTGGCAAGATATCAACTGTAAACTTACTTCCTCCTCTATTTCTTTCCAGTGCCCATTAATGGCAAATGGCAACACACTCAAATGGCATTTTTCTTTGATTAGTTTATTTAGGTGTCTCCAAATATATTTGTGTCTCTCTTGGTCAATGTCTAGAACAGGGCCAGTTTTGTGCAGTAATGTTGTCAATACCTGCTATGAGTTACGATTGGAACAAAAGAAAGAGTGTCAACTGTTAGTGTTACACACCTAATGAGAGAACAGCGTGCAGACAACGTGTTTTGAATGGCTCTGAGCACTATGGGACTTAACTACTGAGGTCATCAGTCCCCTAGAACTACTTAAATCTAACTAACCTAAGGACATCACACACATCCATGCCCGAGGCAGGATTCGAACCTGCGACCATAGCGGTCACGCGGTTCCAAACTGAAGCGCTTAGAACCGCATGGCCACACCAACCGGCTCATGTTTTGAAGAAACACATTCTGAAGAAAGGGTGAAACACTGCTGTAAATGACGATAAACCATGCTAGTATCTGCAAACCGAGGACAGCATTGCAACCCATGATATATTAGAAAAAGCACTGAAATATTGCTCTGATTTGAGTTGCTACGCAATCGATCTGCACATTACACTAAGTGGCTCAATGTTTTTAATTAAATCATGAGAGGAGGTACATGGATCAATGTTTTTTAGTTAAATCATGGGAGAAAGTAGTTGGATCAGTGTTGATTAATAAATCAAATGTGCGACTATTTTCGAGTGCATTTTCATTTGACCACCACATATGATACATTTTCATATCTCTACAACTACACCAAGAGATGTGCACCAACATCAGTCCTCTGTGGTGCTTGCTGCTATCATCACAAAATATTTCTGTTGAAACTCACTAATAAACCAAAAAACAGGAAACAAGAACTGGTTTCAATTTCCAGACTAGAAATACATTGCCTCTCTTCTTGCATATCATTGGTTATGTCAAAAAATCATCCTACTGGCTTTGCAAAACTGACGCTGCCAACCCATGAGCAGTAGATAAGCATCACCGCGACTGACCCTGATCTAAGCATTAGCCCCTCTTTCTATCATAAAACATTCACAGAGCAAAGTTTCAAAAACAACAAGGTTGGATGTTAATAATTTAGGACTCAAGGAGACCACTCACCGAATAATAGAAGTGATGAGTCATCGAAAGGGCTATGTAAAAAGAATGAAAACTTCGCCTACTTTTGGATGAATCCTTTAATGAGCAGGAGTACAACAACAACACTATCTATCCATCCATCCCAAAGTGGCAAAGCTGATTAACTCATTCCTCTCTATCCAAGATATTGGCAATGCATTTCTCTCCAACCTATAATTACACAAAGTGATGGTGTATGGTAGTGTGATAAAGGAAGCAACTGAAAGAGGTCTGTTATCAAATTGTGTTAGAAACAGAAGAGACATGGGAGACATCAACTAACACCTTGGAGATCAGCAATGGGTAGTGGTATAGCTGCTACACTGTTGGACTGGCTGTCACCACATTAAATGCTCACTGCCACCAATGTCTGTATTAACACACAGAAAATTTCACATTGCTGCTTCACTAGAAGCTGCAAGGAGAGAATATGCTTTTCAAAATGTCCCCAAAATCTTGCAAATTGATTGATAGTAACCCAGAAGACTTCCCCCCCCCCCCCCCCCCCCCTTTGTTTCTTCACTGATTTTGCCACTGAATACTTTAAAGCTTACAAATCTGTAAGCTAGATGTAGAATGTTTCTGAAGAACCATCTTTTCATATTTTGGTTGCGTAATTAAGTTTATAAGAAAGTGGGGCCCCCCTTCCCCTAAAAAGTTTTCCATTCCCATTGATTGTTAGTTATCTCTTTATTTCAACATATCTGTTGCACCCTACATCAACAACAACCTGAATTATATTGTCATACCTAGGGGTACTCCTATGATTGCCTTCTTGTACTATTCCTTCAACCAGTTTTTCAGCAATAACTCACATCTTTGTATGTGCCCAACCTCTCTCTTCAATTAATTACACTTGTTCCTCATTGACTTTTAAGGGTGCCTTCCTTCCTTACTCCTCAATCCATCTAATTTTCAATGGTTACACCACATTTCAAAGGCTTCTAATCATTTCATTCGTGTCTTCCCCACTGTACATGTTTCGCACGCATACATAGCTGTGCTCCCAGCATTGCTTTCATTAATATTTTTCTGGTCTCGAGGTTTATATTTCTGGATGTTAGCAACTGTTTATTTTTATAGAACATGTTTTTGTTTCATGCAGTCCTTAAGTATTTCTTCATCCATTCTGTATCTCAGATAGCAAAATCTGTTCATCTCTTCAAATGTTTGTTGTCCAAGTTACAACACTTGTCCATATAATACATCCGCTTGCCGTACACCCTATCATCATCATTTTCTTTATGTTTATGAATACATTATAGCCAGCCAGCACAAATTCTATTTCATTAGGCAACCCCGTCCACTTTCAGTGACTACTGGTATGTTATCACCTAACCACACCATGTTGATTTTCTGCACATGACAAAAAATTCCTCATTGAGTCAGTTCTTTACTACCACCGCTGCATCTTCAATGTAAAAATTAAATGTAAGTGGTGACAAAGAGCAACTCTGTCTTGCTCCTTTCCTAAGTTTTGCCCCCTTATCATTCCATGTAGCTTCACATACATTCTATGGTCCTCTTTATAAAAAGCCTTCATCAGGCTTCCTCAATTCTCTAAATCGGAAATACGGAAGCGTCCGATCCCACCCGTCTGCTTTGACCCATGACGTCACCCGTCTGCTTTGACCCACGACGTCACAAATATGGCGGAAACAAAAACAAACACACACACTTTCCACAAGAAGCCTAATGACACTAACGGGACAAGCGCGGGAAATGGGGTGTTTTGGGTGGGGGGCAAACTAAATATAAACAAATTTAGACGCCTTGCGTAGCTACAACGTGTAAGAGAAGACAGCCATGCATGAATACCCACCCACCTCCCCAGGGGTCGTAACCCCTGCAACCCATAGAAGATAAAGATGCTTCAGTAGCTGATTAGTGTTTTTTGTCTTTTTTTTTAAAAAAAAATCTCACGGGATAGAACGAACAGATCAGAAAGATAAATATAACAAACTAAAACAGAAATTCGAGGAAACAGATAATTAAAATAAGTAATAAGTGTTTTTAAATTAAAAAAAAAAAAAAAATGTCACGAGATGGAACGAACAGATCAGAAACATAAATAAAATAAGATAAAACAGAACTGGAGACAGCCACACTCAAACCAAACTCCGCGCCGTCATGACGTCACACACGACAACACCCTTACGTCACGGGTCAAAACCGACGCGTGGGATCAGACGCTTCTGTCGACCCTCTAAATCTGCCCACTTTATTAACAGTTGTGGTAAAACAGTTTTTTCAATACCACTACTACTCCTAAAACCACATTGGTCCTTTCCATTCTTCAGCAGAGTATTCTCTCAAGTATTTTGGACAGATGTGATATTAGATAAACTGTGCAATAATTTGCACACCTATCCACTCTTACTGTTCTTAGAAGTATAATAATTATGTTATTCTCAAGATCTAATGGCACTTCGCTACTTACAGAAATTTCCTTCACAAACTAGCATATTTCTTGTTCTGCCCCTTAGCTTGATGCCCACAAGAATTTGGCTCAACTTTTTATGCATAACTGTGCAAAGTTGTTTGAAATTCAGAAATAAGTACTGATTCCATTCTATCATGTTTACATTGTGCTCATTTTAAATTGGCCTCATTTCTTAGGACAACTTTGAAGCTTCTAAAGTAATGTTTTAATGTTTTTGCCTCATTTCCTGCTTCCATTGTCCATTTACCTTTTTCATATCTTATTATTTTTCGCCTTATCCTGTACTTGCTGGAGCAATTATTAGTTTGTGTGTAGCATTGAAGTTACTCTATTTCAATTTTGTATTTATCTCTTGAGTTCCTTCATCCATTTTTCTTTAGCTTCACTACATTCAAGATATTTACATATCTGACTGACCTATATTGTTCCTGTTCACTTTCAACACTTACAGTTTCACTGTTTCTTTGTTAAGACCAGCATCAGTTTTCCTAGTCTTCTTTATTGAGTTAAAAAGCAAGTTTTGCTTTACTACAGCTTGTGGTTGCAAATAAAAACCTGCTCTTCAATTGGGTAGTTTGCAATTTTTCATCCCCAATACCAGTAAATTCTTACTACAGAACGATTATCGCCACCTTTATACATGTCACACAAGGACCACAAATAACAGGAACTAGGGCTTGTATGGAGGTGCATAGATAGTCATTTTTCTTCACATTTGTGAATGGAACAGGTCAGGAAATGACAAGTAATTTCAGCTGGATGTGGCATACACAAGCAAACTTGTTAACTACTTCCTTGCAGAATAGCCATTATCGCGGTTAGAGGTAGCACTACACGCATTCGTGAGATGTCTCTTTGGAGTGGTTACTAGTTTTTTCGTCACTACTAAAACTGTGTTTAAATTACCCATATTTCAATATCTGAATTAAACAGTAAACTCACCCATGATAACAGGATCTAAGTTGTATTCTTTAGCTAATAAAGCTGGAGTCTTTTCCTTAGGGTTTTCCTGATGGAGTGTAATAAACTGAAGGGCTTGACGTAAACTAAATCGCCCTCGTGGAATCATTGCTGGTTCTTCAAATCCAAATTCAGGAGACTCTACTGCTTTGCGTGACTGAGGTAACGGGCGAGTAGATTCTGAAACTTCAGGCTGAAACAGAGCAACAAAATTAAAAGTGAGAGACTATGCACAAAACAAAAACATCTGCAACTGCACAAAACTTTAGACCTGCATAGCTAGGCATTTGAGTTCTTTAAATCATCAAATTAGTGTCACATATCAATGTATACATGATTCAGGATAGCCCGTTCTCAAAAAATAATTCTGTACACCTACAAACAACTGGAAGTATTGAAAATACAATACACTCTCCCAGCTGTGACTAATAACACTATCAACAAGTATGGTGATATAAGATGTTATACTATATTTCAATTAGTACTGTATCAACCACATGGAATTATGGGGGGGGGGGGGGGGGGGGAGATGGATGGGACATGTGTTAGTAATTTAAAAAAAAAAAACCTTGAAGACACATAATACAAATTGCAATACGCCTGCTACTTACAAAAAAAGTTGCTTCTTCCTCAGTCACTAAGCAGATGCTGTTTATGGACTGCTACTTGTTTAATGTTTGTGTTAAAAATATACAGACGCTTCTCACAGAGTAGCTGTTACCTACATACCAACATAATAAGGACTGCTTACAACACATATACTTATTTTTATTTTCAGTGTTATGTACCAGGGCATTGCTTAACAGGTAATGCTGACATTGAGAAGAATATGCATAGATGCTAATCGTTTGTAGGTGAAAAATACAAAGAGATCAAAACATACACCATAGCAGGTCAGTTTAGCTACTGTTCAACACCCTTTCCAATATATACTGGGGAAAAGGCAAGACACTGAAGTCCCAAGAAACATGAGCACAAGGGTTATGAAAAAATCTAGTACGCTAGTGAAACCTTAATGACAATACTTCACCTTGGCTAAAACTGTGGATAGAATCTTGAAATCAAAAACAATACACACACACAAACGGGAGTTCACATTTCCAACGACACGAATAATCCGAGGATCAAAATTAGTTTGACTGTCTTAAGTTCCTGAAATCTTATTACCTGCGTATCCTTGGAAGTAACAAACACTTGCTTCAAACGACTATCGAGAGCAGTATTTTTCGTCAATTCATGGTTTAGTACATCTGTGTTTTCTGTAACAGATACAATTAATTAAGTACTATATAAATCCAACTCGAAAACTGTTGATTTCTTAGAAAAACATACTTCATGAATAACCTTTTGATCAACCTTTTGCCATTTTTTCAATAGCGAGGCTCATCGATGGGTGCCTGGGAGCTGGCGTAGGTTTCTCCTTAGAAATTTCTTTCATTGCTCGATTTTCAACGTTAAAACGATTTAACGCGCGTCGTGTAGCAGACAGTACAACACCCATGACTTATGATGTTAGTGTTGATAGAAAAAGGTTAGGGGTTTCTACCAAAGAATAACGTATACAGGAAACAAATTCAGGCATACATGAATAGCAAATACAGTTTACCTAATGTAACTCTAAAAAATGTCACGGAAACGGTCCCGATGGTCTCTGTTTCCACGTTTAAAGTTGATGTCGCATAGCTTTAATTCGCACTTGCATCGCTTTCACAAACCACTTCCCATCGCAGTTCGGTATTTCGAATTCACAATCATTAACTTTGAAGTCGGCATACGGTAGAATAGAAATGTCTCTGGTCTCAGCATGTGCAGTAAAGAGTTTTTGTCGCCAACAAAATGCTTACAAAGTAACATGACTGACACTTTCCTGTAAATGCCGATTCACACTTTATGTCAAAACAACTAAAAGGGAGGCATAGATGTCGTCAAATGGTGGTGCGTTCACACTAGACCAGGGATGCACTGCCTGTAGCCTACGCATTTGATGGAGGTCCGCATCTCACTGTTCGATCTTGCAGTTTCCCTCCCAGAAAAGAGAGGGTAGTCGCTTTTGGAACTTAGTTATTTTGAGCCACGAATATTAGACACTGGAGCAAGGGTTCCTAATTCGAAATAATAACTCATTTCATGGCACTTAATTTTTGAATCTCTGCAACAATGAAGTGAAATGTTTCAAATTAAATTGTGTAAATAGTATTTCTATTAAAATACATTGTTGTAGTGTCTTAAATAAAATGAATATTTGCGAAACGAATCATGAGAAATAATTGAGTTTAACTGTTGTTTTGTGTTTACATAGTCACAGTGAGGTGTTAGCAGCCCACAGTACTAGCAAGGCTGTATACATGTGCACTAGACCAAACGTCAACGCAGCGACACATTGCAAAGACCAGTACTGAACGGTGAAAGTGAGGTAATGAGATACCTCATTCGTAATCAGCATGTGAATTAAGGAACTAACAATAATAAATTTCATTTGTAACTAAATCAAAATTCACAGCAGATGTTTTCAGCAAAGTTGGTGTAGTAAACTGGAGAAAAATGAAACAATAACAAGTATTTAGTCCAAATATGTCAGAACATTGACATATGTATGCTAGAGAAAATATGTACATACAACCACATCAAACAATACCCACAAGAAAAAATATATACACTCCTGGAAATGGAAAAAAGAACACATTGACACCGGTGTGTCAGACCCACCATACTTGCTACGGACACTGCGAGAGGGCTGTGCAAGCAATGATCACACGCACGGCACAGCGGACACACCAGGAACCGCGGTGTTGGCCGTCGAATGGCGCTAGCTGCGCAGCATTTGTGCACCGCCACCGTCAGTGTCAGCCAGTTTGCCGTGGCATACGGAGCTCCATCGCAGTCTTTAACACTGGTAGCATGCCGCGACAGCGTGGACGTGAACCGTATGTGCAGTTGACGGACTTTGAGCGAGGGCGTATAGTGGGCATGCGGGAGGCCGGGTGGACGTACCGCCGAATTGCTCAACACGTGGGGCGTGAGGTCTCCACAGTACATCGATGTTGTCGCCAGTGGTCGGCGGAAGGTGCACGTGCCCGTCGACCTGGGACCGGACCGCAGCGACGCACGGATGCACGCCAAGACCGTAGGATCCTACGCAGTGCCGTAGGGGACCGCACCGCCACTTCCCAGCAAATTAGGGACACTGTTGCTCCTGGGGTATCGGCGAGGACCATTCGCAACCGTCTCCATGAAGCTGGGCTACGGTCCCGCACGCCGTTAGGCCATCTTCCGCTCATGCCCCAACATCGTGCAGCCTGCCTCCAGTGGTGTCGCGACAGGCGTGAATGGAGGGACGAATGGAGACGTGTCGTCTTCAGCGATGAGAGTCGCTTCTGCCTTGGTGCCAATGATGGTCGTATGCGTGTTTGGCGCCGTGCAGGTGAGCGCCACAATCAGGACTGCATACGACCGAGGCACACAGGGCCAACACCCGGCATCATGGTGTGGGGAGCGATCTCCTACACTGGCCGTACACCACTGGTGATCGTCGAGGGGACACTGAATAGTGCACGGTACATCCAAACCGTCATCGAACCCATCGTTCTACCATTCCTAGACCGGCAAGGGAACTTGCTGTTCCAACAGGACAATGCACGTCCGCATGTATCCCGTGCCACCCAACGCGCTCTAGAAGGTGTAAGTCAACTACCCTGGCCAGAAAGATCTCCGGATCTGTCCCCCATTGAGCATGTTTGGGACTGGATGAAGCGTCGTCTCACGCGGTCTGCACGTCCAGCACGAACGCTGGTCCAACTGAGGCGCCAGGTGGAAATGGCATGGCAAGCCGTTCCACAGGACCACATCCAGCATCTCTACGATCGTCTCCATGGGAGAATAGCAGCCTGCATTGCTGCGAAAGGTAGATATACACTGTACTAGTGCCGACATTGTGCATGCTCTGTTGCCTGTGTCTATGTGCCTGTGGTTCTGTCAGTGTGATCATGTGATGTATCTGACCCCAGGAATGTGTCAATAAAGTTTCCCCTTCCTGGGACAATGAATTCACGGTGTTCTTATTTCAATTTCCAGGAGTGTATTATGTTTAATCTTTTACTTGTGTTTCTTTTCATAAGTATCAAATAACACCAAAATAACAATTTATTTTTTCCTCCAAAGATCAGGCTTTAGAACTTTTAAAACAGTAAATCCTTTTTCACTTTCACATAAATTGGACTCTCTAGTATCTCTGTTTTTCTCTTCTATCTCTAAGGTAGTAACCCACAGTAGCAACAAGTCATATCTGCATTTAAACATTAAACAGATTTTGCCACTTTCAACAAAGTATGGCAAATATTTGCATCACTCTCAGCACATTCTTTTGTCTCCCATATTTTTAAAAGATGGACACGATACCAAACAAGTTAGTTCCAGCACAGTCTAACACAACAATCGCGACATTACAACTCGTTTTTGTTACCCACAGCTAAAGTAGAGCGGCGAGCGGTCAGCAAGTGATACTGTTATATCTGGCTGGATCTTGTGAACACAAAATCGAATTGTGATTGCACATGTTGGTTCGTAAAATGGTTTTTACAAATGAGAGTATGTGTAACGCAATAAATTGCAAATGCAATCAGAAGAACACTGAATTCGTCCTTTTTTTACCTAGGGACAGTGAGACATATAAAACGTAATGTTACTAAACCATATCATCAGAATTCGCTTGTTATCTACATATTCATACTATTGATTAATATTTCCTTTCAGTAGAAGAAAGACCTCATGGAGAAAGACTCTGTTTTCCTGTACAGTAACGTGGAGCTTTGTTCAGCACACTGCGAAACAAACCAGTTTATGAATGTAGAAAATATTAAACTCATATGGAATGTAATATTTACATTATTTGACATGCCAAATAAGCCACTCCAAATGACCATTGAGAAAAAACTGCCACACAGATGAGATATTCCATCAAAAGCTTCTTCTTGTGATGACATTGTTTTGTTTAGAAACTTTTTCACTGATGTATAATCTGCAACGTCCCCTTAGAAAAATTAATGAATGACTGTGCTGATAAACCTCTTACATTATTTGATTTTCAAACCGCTGAGCAAAACTGAATGTACTCAGACATTCACTAAAATGACACACAATATTCTTAGCGCAACGCAATCTGACTTTCAGTAATCCCTACAAAAGAATGGCCCTGACTAACAATAACCTATATCTTTCATGAATTCTTACCTCACAAAAATCTTCGTTACACGAAGTACTGCAATACAGCGAGCGCCAATAGTGCCAGATAAATAAAAGATTCTAACTACTGAAGGCACTAACTACTGATAGGCATAGTTAGCAAATGAAAGATTTTGATAGAGAACAAACAATGTATTTACCTTAATAGTGTTCAAAAGTTATAATATATACATCAGTTCATGACATCCAGTCTTACAAATTTACTGTCTCTGTCCAAAACTCCGCTATCTCATTCCCCACATCCACCACAGCGGGCGGCTCACCTCCAACTGCGCAACGCTACGCGCTGTTAACAGCCAACAGCCCAACCCTACAATAGCGAATATTACAACAATGCCACCCAGCCACAGACTGCACACAGTACAGCCAGTGATTTTCATACAGAGCGCTATGTGGCGTTACCAATATAAAAACCTAAACAGCCTACTTACAAATCAATTTATTATAATATTTTCAACATATTTTTACTATTGTTTCATATACAACAGTATAAAAATGAAGATAATACTTGTGGCAATAGGTGCCAATGACTAAAACACATGTTGAACCAATACATGGAGTGTTGATCCTGTTAATGAGTGGAGGTACATCTCCAAGCTTCTTGCAAGTGAATCTGTGTGTTTATATTCTTTTGGTATCGATGTGGTAGGATGCAGTTCTATCCAGGATCACACATATTTCTTCGTAAATATGTTGTAGCTCAGTTCATGAGTTTTAGCCCTATTTGCGCTTATTTTAGAAACATTCATGTCTTCTCATGTCACACAAGTTCTCAGAAGCAAAAAAAATAAGCATTTCGTAAATTGCCTAGAAAATGGATGAAAAACAAACGTTACCCTTATAATGCATATGACTGTCTGTTTTTTCACTGCTTGAAACACCAGTGTCACTCCATCTGTCAAACTGTAACAATTTCTGCAGTAGAGAGTGCCACAATTATACATATTAGACTGTCATTGTAGTTAGTCATTAAGAGCAGGCAGATGCATTTTGAAATCAGGTCCATCATTATCTTATATCCACCATTACATGTGGCTTAATTAATATGAATACAACTTGGCATACTTAACATGCTTATGTTCAAGGAAACGTAATACAGTCCACAGCTGAAACACTGATATGCTCAAATGTTAGTAGAAAAACCATTTAATAACTTAAATGTCGGTTTCATGCCATCTATGTACTACTAATGAGGAAGTATTTTATATCCTCAAAACTCTATCCACAGAGGACTGGCACATAAGTATTATAGTATTGCAAGCCCTACATAGCAGGTTGCATGGTACATTATCACTAAACTTTATATGGGACAAACAAGATAAAAAAAATGTATGAAGATGTAAGAAGTAACACAAAACAAAACGTCGAAAAACATCACTCAAAGCTGTGACAGGACTTGTAAACAACAAAGAACTAATGGAATAATTTTTAGATATTTGAATTTCGATACTCATATATTTGTCAAATAACTAATCCATTGCTGTACATTTTGTTACATGATCAACACTGATCTAGACAAGATAAGGATAAACAGAAACCAGGCAGAAAAACTAAAAACCAAAAATAACCTCCAATGGATACTGAATCCAGCTTGGAAAGCGTTTTATTCTTGTCTTAAACTTGATGGTAGTAAATTCTGCTGTGAATCATAGCTATAGAAGTTTTACTATGGTGGATTAGAAAATAGCTATAGTTGTGGTGTCACCGCCAGACACCACACTTGCTAGGTGGTAGCCTTTAAATCGGCTGCGGTCCGTTAGTATACGTCGGACCCGCGTGTCGCCACTATCAGTGATTGCAGACCGAGCGCCGCCACACGGCAGGTCTAGAGAGACTTCCTAGCATTCGCCCCAGTTGTACAGCCGACTTTGCTAGCGATGGTTCACTGACAATATACGCTCTCATTTGCCGAGACGATAGTTAGCATAGCCTTCAGCTACGTCATTTGCTACGACCTAGCAAGGCGCCATTACCAGTTACTATTGATACTGTAATCATGTACCGTCAAGAGCGACGCTCATCATTAATGGATTAAAGTTAAGTATTCCACCTACTACGTCCGTTTTTCTAAAGTCTAAATTCCTTGTCCTGTTCCAGACCTCACGCCAGCCTGCGTGAGCTAAAACGCGTGCCTTTCGGCTTCCTCTAGTACCCGGTGTTGGCTCTCCTGCCAACCCACAACATTGGCGACGAGGCAACACCGCGTTCGTAACTATACTGCCCTGATTTACTTGTGTAATGGCTTCACCACCATCTCCAGATGTACTGCCCGAATTTTATCGCTTACAGAATCAGCAGACGCAGGCCTTACTGGATGCCCGTGGACAGCTCGTCCAGGGTCAATGTGCAATGCAAAACGACGCGGCAGCCGCCGCTCCACCGCTCACGCCGCCACAAAACGCAGTTGCACCACCTTTTCGTCCTTTTGATGCTGCACTGGAAAGCTGGACGGAGTGGTCATGCCAATTTGGATTCCATCTCGCCGCCTACAGAATTCAAGGTAACGAGCGGCAGCCTTTTTTATTATCTTCCATCGGGGTGACCACGTACCGTGTGATAGTCAAATTATTTCCCCGATGCGACGTAGCAACTCTGTCCTACGAAGAAATCTTGTCTGCATTAGATGCATATTTCAAAGAATCAGTCAATGTAGTAGCCAAACGGTATACCTTCTTTTGTACAAAACGTACGGCAGGTCAGACTAATCGGGAGTGGGTTGCGACCTTGCAAGGCCTTACTAGGGATTGTGCTTTTGAGTGTCAATGTGGACTCCCTTATTCAGGTACTACGGTGTGTGATGCAATTGCACAGAACGTTTCTGATGTTCGTATACAGGAACAGATTTTGAAACTAGTCAATCCCTCCCTCCAACAAGTGATGGACATATTAGATCGGCAGGACACACTTGACTTTGCTCAGGAATCATTTGAAACTTCGCCACCCGTGTGTCAGGTTAACTGGCACGCCGGGCGAGCTACATGGAACAGTAAACAGTCCTCGCGCCCGACCGCGCCGCTGCCGCGTGGCTCTCAGCCACGTGTACTGCACCGTCAGGCAAATGCAGTGCTAAAATAATGCTCGCGGTGTGCTACTAGACATTCGCGTGAGAATTGCCCGTCACGCCAACCTATTTGCTTTTACTGTAATAAAAAAGGACATGTTCAAAGTGTTTGCCAGAAAAAGCTCAGATCGGAAGCTCAAAACCATTCCAGGCCCTTTGCTTCGCGCCGGAATCGGAATCGAACCAAAGATACTCAGGCTCGCGACACATCGCCCATGGAAATTCATATAGTTCATGCCACTCCGCCCAGTGCCACTCTCTCTAACAGTGACTGTGTTCGTCCCACAAATAATGTGCGTCGACATCCCAGGAACTCCCGTCAAGTCGCAAGTGATTTTGTACCAGTGTCAGTTCACGCTGCAAGAGACAGTCGCTCTTGTCGTCAGCAGGACAATAAACTTTTTGTGGACTTGGATATTAACGGCAAAGTGATACCATTCCAGCTCGATACCGGGGCTGCAGGTTCACTGATCAATAAAGGCACTTACAAACTGCTGGGCACACCTCCGTTGCGTGCCGCAACTGTTAAGTTAACTACCTATTCAGGTCACGAGCTCCCTGTGTTAGGACAGTGCAGCCTTCTTGCAACATACAAGGGACAAACAAAACTTGTGTCATTTTACGTCCTTCGTTCTTCTTCTGCAGTGAACTTGTTTGGTTTCGATTTATTTCAATTGTTTAACTTGTCTATAGTAAATCAGGTCCTATCAGTGAACCAGACTGTGCCTTCAGACAGTGTTTCTCATCTATGTGAAGAATTTGCAGACATTTTTGCACCGGGCCTCGGTTGCGCTAAGAACTATAAAGCACATTTGGAACTGAAAGTAAACGCACAACCGAAATTTTTCAGAGTGCGCAATGTCCCCCATGCATTGCGTGATGAGGTCGCAAAAACATTACATGATTTGGAATCACAAGGTGTAATTGAACGTGTGCAGGCTTCTCTCTGGGCATCACCCTTAATAATTTTGACAAAACCTTCCAGAAAATTGAGACTTTGTGTGGACTTCAAGGCAACAGTAAATCCACAACTAGTGACTGCAACTTTTCCTTTACCCCGCCCGGAAGATCTTTTTGACAAATTGTGCCCGGGTAAATATTTTTCGATGTTGGACCTAGCAGATGCGTACCTGCAAATACCAGTGGACGAAGACTTCCAGCGCGTTTTGGTGGTTAACACGCATCTTGGTTTGTATCGATTCAAACGACTGCCATTCGGGTGTGCATCCGCCCCTGCATTGTTTCAGCAATATCTACAAGCTGTTTGTGCGTCGGTCCCTACTGCAGCAAACTATCTTGACGATATTGTGATCTCCGGAAAGACGGAAGAAGAACATTTAGCAAATATCAGAACATTATTTCAGGTCTTGCGACAAAATGGTCTTCGCTTGCGGAAGGACAAATGTGTGTTTTTTGCTCGTGACTTACCCTATCTGGGACATGTACTCAATGCCCAAGGCATACATCCCAGTCCAGAGCACCTCCGTACCATACAAGACCTGCCTTCGCCGCAGAATTTCAAGCAGCTACAGAGTGTGCTGGGAAAAATCAACTATTATCATAAATATATCCCACACGCCTCATCCATTTCAGCTCCGCTTAAATCGCTTACGCCCTAAAGGTGTTCCGTTCGTCTGGACGACGGAATGCGAACGCGCCTTTCGCCAGTTGAAATCGACGTTGATTTCCAATACTTGCCTTACGCCATTCGATCCCCAGAAGCCCCTTTTGTTGATGGTGGATGCATCGGATTTCGGGATCGGTGCTGTGCTTGCGCACAAAGATGGTTCGCACGATCGCCCTGTTGCCTTTGCGTCCAAATTGCCCTCGTCTGTGCAACGACATTATTCACAGATCGAGAAAGAAGCATTGGCTCTCGTATTTGGTGTTACAAAGTTTCATGATTTCTTGTACGGTCGTCACTTTACCATCATCACAGACCACAAACCTTTGACATCGCTTTTTCATCCGACCAAGCCTGTACCTCCACGTACAGCGCAGAAATTCATTCGCTGGTCTATTTTCCTCTCGCAGTATCGCTACAATATCTTGTATCGGTCCACTGCTAAGCACGGAAACGCCGATGCGTTGTCCCGTTTGCCTGTTGCTGAGGATAGAGCATTCGATTCCTCCGAACTTTCTTGCATGTTCATTGATTCGGAAACCGATGACGTGGTCGAATCGTTTCCGATTGATTTTCGTCGTGTAGCTACAGCCACAGCTGCCGACCCTGTCCTTGCTACTGTTCTGCGTTTTGTTGCTACGCAATGGCCCTTGTCAAAGTCCCGGATCGGGGATCCGTTGGTTTGCCGATTTTTTGCTCACAAGGAGAGACTTTTTGTTCGACGTAATGTTTTGCTGCTGCGTTCTGATAATGATCAGTCCAGGGCCGTGGTCCCACGTTCGTCACAGTCCTCTGTCTTACAGCTTCTCCACCAAGGACATTGGGGTATAGTGAGAACGAAACAACTTGCTCGTCAGCACTGTACTTGGTTCGGAATCGATGCCGCGATTACGAATATGTGCTCTTCTTGCATGGTGTGTGCCGAACAACAATCAGCACCACCGCGGAAATTCTTTGCATGGCCAAAAGCCACTTCCCCTTGGCAACGCTTACACATCGATTTTGCTGGTCCATTCTGGAATGCTCGATGGTTGGTTGTGGTAGATTCATTCAGTAATTTTCCTTTTGTTGTCCGGATGTCTTCCACGACGTCATTTGCCACCATCCAAGCGTTATCTGCTATCTTTTGCATTGAAGGTCTTCCACAGACTATTGTTTCCGACAATGGCCCACAATTCATGTCCGCAGAATTTCAGTCATTCTGCAAGGCCAATGGTATTCAACATCCGACGTCCGCGCCGTTTTCGCCACAGTCAGACGGTGCCGCTGAACGATTGGTCAGGACTTTCAAGTCACAGATGTTGAAGTTGAAAGAGTCGCATTCTCGGGAGGACGCGTTATTGCTCTTTTTGTCCTCGTATCGCTCTCAGCCCCGAGATGGTCGCTCGCCGGCTGAGTTGCTCCACGATCGCCCTATCGAACCTTGATGTCTTTGCTACATCCGCCGCATCAGGTTCCTGCGCAGCGGCAGACACCTGATTTTGCCCCAGGCGACGTTGTCTACTACCGCCACTATCGAGGTTCACGGCGTTGGCTCGAAGGGCGCATTCTTCACTGCCTCGGCCGCGCTATGTATCTGGTTTTGGGGGCCTCTGGTGAGGTGCGTCGGCATCTCAATCAGCTGCCCCTCTGTCGTCGCACGGGATCTGCCGCTCCCCGTCTGCTTTCAGCGACAGTGCCGTCTGACCAGCGCCCTGGGGACCCATCTACTGGGTCGCCTCAGCCCCAGGTGTTACCGACGCAGCTTCCATTTTGCCCCATGGCGACACGCCGCCGCCGCTGTCGCCGCCGCCTGTTCTCCCGCCGGCGACGCCCACAGTGGACGCGTCGCTGCAACCGCCGGGCGCCTCCCTGGGTCACGCGCCGCCGATCGCTTCCCGTGACCAGTTGTCCTCCGACATGGAACTCTTGCCCGCTCCGGACCATATGTCGTCTTCGCCTATCGGGTGCCCCGGCCCGATGGAGGTCGACCCTTCGGCCCCTCCTGTCTCTCTACGGGCGCATACACCGCATGTTGGCGTGCACCCTGGAGCAGGTTTTCAGGCGTTTCCTAGCTCCCTGCGGTCCGAATGGCAGGGTGCGGGTGGCACAGCCTCGCCTGTTGTTAGGCTCCCCACCTCGTCGTATACGTCAACATGGGGTCCTCCACACGGCGGGCGGAAGCCTTATGCCACAACCGTGCGCCGATTTGCGGGGGAGGAATGTGGTGTCACCGCCAGACACCACACTTGCTAGGTGGTAGCCTTTAAATCGGCCACGGTCCGTTAGTATACGTCAGACTCGCGTGTCGCCACTATCAGTGATTGCAGACCGAGCGCCGCCACACGACAGGTCTAGAGGGACTTCCTAGCATTCGCCCCAGTTGTACAACCGACTTTGCTAGCGGTGGTTCACTGACAAAATACGCTCTCATTTGCCGAGACGATAGTTAGCATAGCCTTCAGCTATGTCATTTGCTACGACCTAGCAAGGCGCCATTACCAGTTACTATTGATACTGTAATCATGTACCGTCAAGAGCGGCGCTCATCATTAATGGATTAAAGTTAAGTATTCCACCTGCTACATCCGTTTTTCTAAAGTCTAAATTCCTTGTCCTGTTCCAGACCTCACGCCAGTCTGCGTGAGCTAAAATGCGTGCCTTTCGGCATCCTATAGTACCCGGTGTTGGCTCTCCTGCCAACCCACAACAATAGTAATATTATGCAAGATTTGGTTAGCTGTATTCATTTGGATTTTTCACTAAATTTTGGTAGTTGTAATTGTGTATGTTAAGTTTATGTTCCATTGTTGAACATAACACTTCAAAATCATTTCTGTAATTTGACCAGCCACTGTTGTATGTAACTAACATTTAACCAAAGCTTAATACTTTTAGTTTAAATAATTGAATAGCACTAATTAAAGGGATTGCAATCAATTTCTGTAGTCTGAAACATATTCTACCATCAAAATAAAATTATGAAGCTGCACTGAATTAAGGTCAGAAGATGAGAAAACATTAGCTACTGAAACTGAAGTCAAGCTCGAAAGTACAACTGTGCAAATTATTTAAGAGTGGATGAGAGATATATCACCTCCATAGAAATGATTATATGTGTTGTTACCTCAGTGCTAGAGAACAGAATCAAATTAGCTACGAACAAAACCGAATTTCAGAAAAAATAAATACGGTAGATGCAATTGTAAGTGAACAAAAGCAAATTACAGAAGAAATACTTTAGATTCAAAAATGGAAAAGACAGAACTCATATTAGCAGAGAAAAATGACTTATATAGTGAGCACGCTTTAGTTAACAAAACCATTGAAAACCTATCTGACCACATGGATAAATTATAAGAGAGATATGAAAACGTGTTGATGGGAAGCTTGACAAGCAAAGTTCCTCAATGAGACAAGAAATGTCTAACTGGACTAAATGAAACAATAAAGAGATAATCAAAAGAATCAGAGACAAAAATCTTCATTTTGGAGCAAACACAAAGCAAATGTATTGCAGGATGTGCTGTGGTAATACTAAGCCAATTCACAGTCAAGTTTTAATGGCAATCAAGAGTAATTTAAAATATACAAAAGCGTGTGTAGATAAAGTTCTGGAAAAAAGTTGAATGAAAGTTATACTGACCACAATGACCACATTGAAAAAATCAGCATGGAATTGAAATCCGTGCACCAAGACTTAATACAATTTTTAAAAAATATTTTGGACACTGGCATACTTATTTTCGATAAAGATAGTGTGTCTAGCGTAAGTGGCAACATTCACAAAAGTAGCAATAGTAAAGTGTATGCCACCAATGAACAAAGAAAAAAAAATGACAAACCATATGCAACATCTCATGGGGTCATGTTTTCCTGCTTATGTCATGGAAGAAAATATTTCCTGACAATGGCAGTTAATAACATTTACAACAGGATGACATGAAATTCACCCTGTGATGTTCATAAAACTTTTCATGATCTCGTTTCTGACAGCTGGAATTTTATACAAACAATGAAGTTTGCAGCAGGATATGTGCAGGGAGGTTTTATATTGTGGGACACCATATCACTGAAGAAGTGGTCTCCTTAGGATAACTTAAAAAATGCAACCAACAAGGATTACAGAAAGAAGTATTTAATTCTGTTAGATACAACAGTAAGGCACTCTAGAAAAACTGGCATCATTCCTGATCTAAGACATGGATAATATCTTGTCCACAATTGAATCACTCGATTTACTCAAAGAGGATAATATTGGGACATCACATGGATCAATCATGCATACAGAAATTAACAGAATGGTTGACAATCACATGAAAACTCAAGAAACTGAGAGGTACCACTGACGCACGAAAAATGGCACATTGAGTGTCAAAATAATTCCAGTAACAATGAAGGTAGCTCACGAAAGTTAAATAACTGGCAATGGATAAAGAAATGGAGCTCATTCCACCAATTCTGATACTTAGAACAGAGATCACAATTAGAATAATGGCTCAGATGAACACACTGTCTGCAACATATGGGAAAGCTAATTCTGGCCGGACAAGTTAGCTGTAATGAGCTGGTCAGGGGGATGAGAGGGGCACAGATTTAGATGTCCACATGTTGCTCTATTACCTTTATTACCAATTCTATGTCATTCATCAGCATCAGTTGGACAGACAGCGTCAAGATACAACATTATCAAAATACAGAATACAACTCTACTATGATAATAATTTAATACCACAAGACATATTTAAGTTATAAATTACATTACAATAATATCACAACTATAAAATAGATACAAGTATATAATGAAATAATATATAACGGTTGCTGTTGGCGTCGTAGAACTGAGCTGCAGCTCAAGTAAACACTACGCTATTACCAGAGAAGAATTCTTCAATATTGTAGAAGGGTTGCTCTTATAGCTTACACAAAATAGTAGTTTTAAGCTTCTCCCATGGTAAAGACTGAATGTGATTAGGTAGAGCGTTAAACAATTTTAGGGCCACCATTGGGAAGCTGTTTTGTGTCTTTTCTAATCGACACCTTGGCATGTCGATACTGTCTTTGTTGCGAGTGATGTATTTGTGGACTTCATTTCTCTTTCTGTAAATATCATGGTTTCTCTGTATGTGGAAGAGGCAGGTCAATATATACTGGCTGTAAACAGTCAGAGCTCCTAACCTGGTGAAAATTGGTTTACTGTGGTCTGTTTTTTTGCTTGAAGTAATGATCCTCATTGCTTTCTTTTGCAGTGAAAGCACATTCTTGCAGCCTGCAGAATGGCCCCACAACAACAGCCCATAACTGATGTGGCTGTGGAACATTGCACAGTATACAGTTAGAAGGTACTGTTCTGGTACTATACTTTTCAGTTTCCTCAAGAGGTACAGGATCCATGAAAGTTTGGAACATAAATGTTTGGTGTGCTGTTGCCAGGTTAATTTGGTATCAATGAGAAAGCCCAGAAGTTTAACATCTGCTGCATTACCCAGTGCTCCAGTATTGCTGAGGCTGCATATCATCCTCTGAGTTTTTTCTTAATTAATTTTCATTTTGTTCATGATAAGCAAGGCCTTAGCTTCATTGAACAAGACTTCTGCTTGTTGGACTGCCTGTTCGACATTCTCTCCTTTTGAGAACAAGGTTGTATCATCTACAATGATTGCATGTATGTGTGGGACAAATTGTCAGCTATCCACAAGCACTGTCTATAATTCGAACCCAATGAGAAATGCTGGGCTATAACCAGCCAGATTGAAGAAATTGACACATTTACAGTTAGTCACTCCATTGTTGAGATGACTTCGATCTCAGTTGCCCTCTAAAGACGAATTTATGAGTGAAAGAAGGTGCAAATATTACCAGTTAGCACATACAGAATATTAGATGCCATAGGCACCCGAATTAAAGCTGCCAAACAGCAAGCCTGTCTTGAAGTGAACCTTAAGAAACAGGTCCTTATTGTTGACACCTAGTGGACGATTAGATACTAGGTGTCGATTTCCTTACAGAGAAGAACTTATTAATAGAGATTTGTGAAAAAAACGTAGGATGCCATATCATGAAGGTAAATTTGTCAGCTTCAACTGAAAGGCGAGGCCAATTCTTTCAGCAGCTATGGCTTCAGATCTACAACTACATCTACATACATCCTCCACAAGTCATCATGCAATGGGGATCAAACCGGCACCCACACATCTTAGCACCTTAGACATATGCACTGTTAATGGCATAATAAAGCCACTGAGGATAAAGTATCTCAATCAAGCCATATTAATGACCAACAGTGAGTCAATCTGAAGAGCGTTCTACACAATTACAGCGACATTTTTGAAGAGAAGTATGGAGTGCTTAATTTCAATGAGAGCAAACTAGAAGTTGTACCTCATGAATTATTCGTTTTGCTGTCATACTCCCAAGTCATGGGCAAAGACACCCACCATTACAAAAGAAATAAATCGGATGTTTCATTCGGGAATCATTAAACCATCAAAACGCTCTTACACAACACACTTTTAGTAGTGATCAAGCCTGGTGGTAAAAGGGGCTAGTACTTGAGGCCAGAGGTATCAGTAAGATAGAAGCACAAATCAGGATCAAATCTGAAATTTTGCAGAATAAGATATGCGAGCAGCATTGACGTTTGGTCTTCTTACTGGTAAATTCCATTAGAGGGAAACTCATTGCAATGTGCTGCTTTTGTTTTCGCTGCTAAGAGCTACCAGTTCAAAGTTTTCTCTTTCACTTTGTCTGTTAGCTCACGTATATTTATAACATTTCTAGATAAGTTACTGTACCCTTAACGTCTGGAACAACTTACACCATAAGCCATATTACTATTTATTAATTGCCACTGACAAATCGACAGGGAGAGATTTCCAGGATGAAGGTGTCCCAACAGGGAAACATTCGAAGCCATTGATCGTCAGCTTAGGGAACATGGAGTATTTAAGCCTGTTACTCGAGACTGGGGGAGTCCTAGACGGATGAGGACACCGCAACGGGAGGTGGCAGTTCTTAATGCAGTTGTCGACGACCCTCGTGTCAGTACAAGACATATAGCTGCGACACAGAATGTTGACCACATGAATGTCTGGCGAGAGTTACATGAGGGCCAGCTGTATCCGAACCACTTACAGCGTGTGAGCATCATCAGCAGCTGATTTCCCTACCTAGGTATTCTTCTGCTAGTCGTTTACTCAACAAAGTGTCAAACCTAATTTTAGTGCAACCATGCTGTTCGCAGATGTGGCGTCGTTTCAAAAAGATCATTTTTCAATCCTCACGCAACTGTTGAACCAAGTCATCAACAAAGATTTCTCTCAATGTTTGGGCCAGCACTTTTGATGACTATTTGATAGGGTCTCACTGTATTCCACGCAGGTTCAACAGATGAAGTTACCACGATTTTGTAGAGAATGTTCTACCTGACCTATTAGCAGATGTGCCTTTAGCTGTGTGACAAAACATTTACATCAAGCATGATGGAATACCTCCTCATTTTAGTGTTAATATCTATCGACCTCTAAATTACAGATTCAGTGACAGATGGGTAGGAAGAGGCGGACTAATTGCCTGGCCTCTACACTATCTGGACTTCAACACACTGAACTGTTATCTGTGGGGGCATTTGAAAGCTCTTCTGTGTGCCCATGTTATGGAAAGCTGCAAATCATATGCAATACTCCAGTGATACTGCAATGCATCCGAGATTCACTAATGATACCGGGTTGATGCATGTGTCACTGGCCATGCAGAGCATTTTTAATATATGAGGTGAGAAAAAAAAGAGATGTAACATCGAAACAAAGCGTTCATGTAACATAATTTCTTTCTATACACTTGAGGAATATGTCCTGCAATTTGTGCCATACAGAATAAAAAGGTTATTCATTTGCAGGAAGCAACAGTGTTCAAAACAGTAACGCAATGCTCTACACATTCTGTGACAAGATGTAATGTAGTTGAATACCAGTTCTGCCAAGATGTAGTCTGCCTGCCATGCATCACTCACATATGCGAACTGTGACTTTATTGTGCTACAATCACGCTATTGTGGAACATATTTGGCCTTGATTCGTTTGATCTGTTTGTCTTTCAAATTCATGACAATGTGTTGCAAGGCAAAGCTAACAAGTTTGTTGCACATATTACTATGAAAGACAATGCTCAGCCGAAATTTTGCCAGGCCAGAACTGTTCCCATTGCATTATGGGACAATGTGGCTGCCGAACTTAAAGAATTGCAAGATAGAGGAGCTATTGCTTTCATACAAGCTAGTCAATGGGCAAGTCCAATGCCTTTGCTCCCCAGACCTTCAGGTTGCATTCGCCTCTTGTTGACTTTAAGTCTACAGTCAACTCACAACCTGTGACTGATACTTCTCCATTGCCACACCCACAGCATCTCAGGGACAGATTAGGCGCTGGTCGCTACTTATCAAAAATTGATTTGCGTGACGCGTACCTTCAAACACTATTAGATGAAGAATCTCAAACTATGTGTGTTGTGAACACTCATTTGGGCTTGTTTAAATATTTACATTTGCCTTCTGTACCCACCACTTTCCAACAGTATTTGAAACATCTGACTACTGAAGTTAAAACTATTTGGACGATATTGTCGTAGCAGGTTGTACACCTGAAGAACACATTGCAAGTTTGCGTGCTTTGTTTCGTGTGTTATCTGATGCAGGACTGAAGTGCAGACTGGATGAGTGTAATTTTTAAAAATCTGAGTTGCAGTATCTTGGCCATATCATAAAAAGTCAAGGTGTACATCCTCTTCAGTCACATTTGTTAGCCATACATGACCTGCCAGTCCCTCTCAATATCACAGAATTACAGTCAGTCTTAGGGAAAATGAATTATTATATTCGGTTCATACCGAATGCTGCACAAATCTCAGTTCCATTGCATCTCGTATCCATTGCATCTCAGCTCCATTTGCTTTTCAAAAACTTAGATATGCATTGCTCAGTGATTGATGCTTGGTTCACTTTGACCCTGACAAACCAGTTGTGTTGCAAGTTGCATTGCTCTTGCAGAATCAGTGCAGTGCTTTCGCACAGATTTGGTGACAAAGACAGGCATATTGTTTTAGGATCAAAAGTGTTGTCCAAAGCTCAATGCAGCTATTCACAAATAGAATAAGGTGTATTTCCTATTGTGTATGGTGTCATCAAATTCAACCACTATTTGTATGGCAGAAAGTTCTACTTAGTAATGGATCAAAAGCCGTTGCAGTCCTTGTTTCATCCGATGAAGCTGGTTCCTATACGAACTGCCAAAAAATTGCAAAGATGGGCTTTGCTGTTGTCTCAATACCAGTACAGATTGTGAGTCGTCCGACAGCTCAACATGGTAATGGCGGACGTGGTTTGACGTCCTACAAGTGGCCCTAATACAGACTTTGACGCATGTCGTTGTCACATCAGTACTCAGGATTCTAAATTGCTCTAGTCCTTTCCTCTGAACTATTGGAAAATTGCACAGGCCTCGGAAGCTGATTCAGATTTGAACATTTTGCTAAAATTCATTCGCATATTTTGGCCTTGCTCATTGCATATAATTAAGAACTCTATAGTGCGCCAATACTTTGCACATCGGCATATCCTTGATATACAGGATGATGAGATTCATGTTCAAAATGGCAGTGGACAGTCAGGTGTGTTGATCCCTAAAGCTTTGCAAAAAGAAGTGTTGCAGTTACTTCACCAAAGACATTGAAGGATTATTCGCATGAAACAGTTAGTGCCTCGACACTGTTCTTGACAGGGTATGGACACCCAAATAGAACAGCTGATGGCACAGGGTCATGCATGTGCGGAAACTCAGCCCACTCTGCCACAAAAGTTCTCTGCTTCGCCTAAGTCGTAATCACGATGCCTACATATGCACATAGACTTTGCAGGTCCTTTTTGGAACATTCATAGGTTGATTGTGGTAGACTCTTATAGCAAATTTCCTTTTCTGTGCCAATGAACTCAACAACGCCACATAGCACGGTTCAGGCGTTGCCCTCTATTTCTTGTCTTGAAGGTTTGCCTGAAGTCATAGTGCAGAGAAACAGCTCGCAGTTCATGTCAAATGAATTTGAAACATTCTGTGAACACAATGGCATACAACATGTCACTACTGCACCGTTCCAGCCACAGTCAAACAGCAAAGCAGATCATATTGTCAGAACCTTCAAGCAGCAGATCGCCAAACTTCACACTGCACACACCAGGGATCAAACATTGCAACTGTTTCTTGCCTCCTGTCGCATGCATCCAGGAGATGGACCATCGCCAGGGGAATTCCTTCACACCTGCCACCATCGGACACTGCTCCACAGTAGTGGGACAACCTGTGTATCACCCCACTTTGCATTGTTGCCAGATTTATTCAAGATGGCGGATTCAAGATGGCAGTAATAGATATGGCAACGTAGCAATATCTCTCCCCATCCCCTCTCCAGATATTGTGGGAAGTTCAAATTTTGGCAGAAAAAAGGTCAATTGGGCTTCCTCCACTAACCTGAGAAACTGGCGGGAAAAAATGTCACTTGGGCCACCTCCACTAACCTAAGTCATCCGATCGCCACCTCTTCCATAGAACTGGCGGCAAAAGGTCTCATCCTGTGTTGGGCTGCTCGATAGGATGGACATAAGTCTTTATTTTCCATGCAGTGTTTATTTAGACAATTTGAGGCAGTAGCTCCACCAAGTGCGTTCACCATGAGGTCCTGAGTCCAACTGACCTAGTACACAGTACTGCCACCAGTGGGCGCTGTCATCCCTTCCATGATACAATCCAAGATGGCGGTCTGGAGGAAAAATGGCGAGAAAAGAACTCAATCTGTTCTGGGCTGCTGGAGAGAGGAAGTAGTATACTTCATTTATTTTGGAGCAGTTTATTTAGGGACGGATTTCACGTAGTTTATATGTTACACTGATACAAAACACTCGCCCTGGCGTGCTTGGGGTCACACCACATAGCCTACAGACCTGCAAACTACTCGTAAGTCACCGAAATACTGCAGTACACTGATGTACAGATGCGCAAAAAACTCGTAAATTATCAAAACTATGCATGTAAAACGCTCTGCAGACCCACTCACTAATTATAAACTGTCGAAATAATGCATACAATTTATTTAACGACGGATTTCACACAGTTTGTTTATTACACTGATATAAAACACTCACCCTGGCGTGCTTGGGTTCACAGTAAATAGTCTACAGACCTGCAAACTACTCGTAAATCACCGAAATAATGCAGTACGCCGATGTGCAGACACACAAACAACTCGCAAATTGTGAAAATACTGCATGTAAAAGGCTCTGCACACACGCTTGCTCATTATCAACTGTCGAAATTATGCACTGCGAAGCCTGCACATCTGTTCATAAAATAATGCAACCGTCCACTACTCATTAATTGTCAAAAAGTAATGCATGCGTAGCGCTATGCAAACACGCTCACAACCCTCAAGTAGCTGAAAATAATGGAATGCACAAACACTCTCTGCACGGAAAAAACGCTTTCGAACTATCGTTAAGCGCAACATGTCAACGAATTCCTCCCGACAGAGCACCAAGGTACACACGCTAGGTGGCGCGGTCACACCAGTCCCACATGCGAGACGCTGCTGGGACGCTCGCACGTGTTTACCGTTGCTGGCGCGATGCCTCTCTACCTGCTGTCCAGCGAAGACCTCAAAGCCGAGCGACTCACCATCACAGGCGCAGATAAAGGGTTGTCAGTGTTATATTGACGTCACAGGTCTATGTAACTAAGAGCCAAGTCCCCCCCCCCCCCCCCCACCCACCACCCTCTGAACACGCAATACAAATATATTGCAATGCTTCCCAGAATAGCACAGGGTCCATTGTTCCTAGCAATCCTAATGTTACATGCAAAAAAATGGTTCAAATGGCTCTGAGCACTATGGGACTTAACATCTATGGTCATCAGTCCCCTAGAACTACTTAAACCTAACTAACCTAAGGACAGCACACAACACCCAGTCATCACGAAATGTTACATGCAAGACACGTCTAGCCATGCATGTGTTTACTGTGGCTGACGCATAGCTGCATGTCCAGCAGTGGCCTAATTGTCAAGCGAGAGATGCCTGCATAACAGTTCACCCTCGCAGGTGCAGCTAAAAGGTTCTCAATGTTATATTGACGTCACATGGCTATCTCTCGGAAATAGTAAAGTGCCACAGAAACAGTTAACAGTCGCTTTTGTAGGAGCTTTCGTTATTTCCCAGCTTATCTGCATGGAAATTCTTGTCCTAAAATGACCTGTTTACGAAAATAGCCCAGAATAGCGACGAATGTATTCCTCCTGAAGGTCCTAACGTGACACCCTGTCCATCACGTGTTGCCCTTCCTGGAAATCGTTAAGTCCTGTTTACAACAAACATCGCCGAAATGCCAACATTCTCACCACTATGTAGAGTCTCCTATATCCCAGCACAAAGGATGCCTTGCGAATGAATGGAGCATTCTGATCAGCTCTTACTGAATTTACCGGCAAATTTCTGATGCTGCCAGTGGGGAGGCACTGTCCACCTTTTTCTTTATGCAGATGAGACTTGCCGTGGCAAAGCTATTTTGTACAGATCACCATATTACACTGACAGTTAAACCCTGCAAAAGTGCCCTACAGATCTTCAAATATGTAAAGTCTTGCTCAATTACACTGCTCTGCCACTGATGACAGAAACTTGAATATTTCAGCATGAAACCGATCTCCACATACCATACCGATGCAATAAACATACAATTCATATTCTGCGCCATACAAAATCGCCCCTTTTGCATCGACTGCCAGACACTCGTACATATACCACGAAGACAGACAGCATAAGGACCTGTACCGTATATACTCCTAGCAGCACTTGATATTTCCCATGGGGTTGGGTGGTCATCCACCACAGCCGATGGTCACAAGTCATCCCCTCCCTATGCTTGAACATAGCGCCTTCAGCGGATTGAAGTCACTCTCTAAACTGTTGTACAAAGGCATGCTCTTTTCCCCTTGGCACAAAGGCGTTACTGTTTCTGCTTGCTTGCTTGCTTTGTACACCCTGCAGACACAAGCCCATACACATACATACAGAAAACAGAGCAAACATACTGCAAATGTGGAATATGTGGGTGGAGGTGACTGGATGCAATCAAGTATAGTGTTATACTATGCCTCCCAATCAGAAAAACAGTGCATTTTTGCTAGTTGTTGACAGCCGTACAACATTTACAAGCGATTTTACAACACGAAACGAGAGGTTATCTCTTGCTTGGGTATAATCGACATAAAATCGACAGAACTGTGAAAAAGACGGAAAATATATATAAATTGAGAGAATATACTCTGAAACGTGGGCAAATTGAGACAGTACTTGCATGTCTTCTGGTTGGTGCAGAACTATTTGTACATTGGAACAAGTATGCGACAGCAAGAGGAGTCCAAGAAAACGTCGACATGGAAGTGAAGGGAACCAGGGAAGCAGTCACTTTTTTCTGTGAATGCAGTATTCTATTCCACATCTACTGAGGTAACAGTGATACACGCAAGGAAAACAGAGAACCATCAGCCTCTAAATTAAATGCATCTGCGTTAAAGGATAACAGTGAGTGGATGGAATGATCGATTGAGATGTAGCTGCAAAGAGGTAGGATTTAATGGCAGACTGATGATGCATTCTAGAGAGGGAGGGAGATTTTGCTGCAGATGATTTTACCATTTTTCCGCTGTTTTGTCAGGATGCATCCGTCACATGACATAGACTGTGTTCGACTCGTATACAACCACGTGTTCTGTATTTGACTTTGAGCACTGTCTACTTGTGATCGTTAACAGCAAACCTCTCGGTCATCAGAGGACTATCACCTCATGTGAGATGAAACGTGACCATCCTGTTTCGACACATTCCTCTAAACGAAGGAAGATTTATGCGATGTACTCCATTCCCTTGCCGCATCTTGGATATAAAACCGAGGCTTCAGTTTCATAACCAAGATGATTTTAAGTTAGCGATAGGTGTGTGTGAAGCACTGCAATCCCCATGTATACATATGCCTGACAGAAGTGCTGTTTACTGAGTTAGTGGCGGCACGACGTGTAATTTCACATGTCGGATGCCACTGCTATGTGTTTATCTGTTTCCTTGTAAGAGGTATTCTCCATTACTAACGATCATTTTATGTAGGACTGATTTGGGCATAGCATAATTTCTGAACCATGATCGGATGTGAGCAGTGGACGCTATATAACTATGGAAAGCTATAATGCATATGTATCACACAGAGCCGCTGTTTTAAGGAAGTAGTTTTTTTATTTTACTGTTTGTTATCGTAGTTTATCTTAGAGAAACCTGCAAGAAGGATGTAAGTCATGTGCTAGAAATATATTTCTTACAGTGAGATATTAACAGCACTGCATTCCACACGACTGATAGGTCGGAAACTGAAGTGATCTAACATTATTGCCTGTTTTAAGTGCAGAACCGTGTAGCCTTAGCAGTGCGTGTGTTTATGTTCTCTCTTAACGCTACGCTGCTGGTACTGATCCCACACACTAGAACAATACTTTAAAATTGATAGTGTAATTGATTTACATAAAATACTTCGAACTCCATCCATCTGGAGCTCCATCATGCATAAAAACGACCCGTTTCTTGTTCTTTTTATCTGTCTGCTAATACTTCACAACACTTTCAGATCTACTACTATACACCGATAAGGGGCGCTAACCTCCTAAACGTGGGCGCATCTGGAGAAATCTTGTGCACTTGGTTGGGCAAGGACTTGGCAAGCTCCATTCATTCATGAGACGCATAATGTAGTGGTCTACTTCTGCTCAGCTGCAGATTAAATTGGTAATGGTGCTGCAGGGCGAGTTGGTCAAAGACAGTGTGAGGGGGCCTTTCAGTCTCTAATTTCATCCTGAGACGGCGAGAATGCCCTGTAACTCCCATCCACATAGAGATAGATCATAAGTTATGCACTATGCTCGAGGTGCTAGAAATATGCAGAGTGCTATCTAGTATACATTGATGATGTATATGCTCGAGAATTAACAATGAATGGAGGTACTGCACGGCCATCTATATATATTCGCAATGATACTCGCAAAGCAGAGAGGGGGCGGTTTAGCGATGATACTGAAACTGGGAAACATGCTGTCACATCATTGATCAGTGTTGAAATTACTGTAAAATTGCTAAAATTGTTCGCACTATCAACTGCAATGCTTATTGCAGTACATCGACAGTGTCTTTTCCATCCCATCCGTCACTGGCACGCTGTTGGTTACCACATAATGATTGACTGACATCGCTTGTTTGAGTTGGAGAAAGAGTTTTGGTGGAGGGGCAGTTCCTTCTGGGGATGGCTAGCACCGAAACAGTGATCGCGTAAACAACTGCATATGGGGAATCAGTCGAAATGGAATGCAAAGCCATCAGCTATTCAGTCACTGTGACAAATGAGTTTAAATGTAGAGGTCGCCAATCACCAGCAGTTTGGAAACGCACCACAATGCCGCCAAACTTTTCCAGTACCCTTTGTTGTAACTGTCTTTTATTTAAAATCATTCAGTGTGTTGGTGTGTTATGGTAGCAGCAGTAACAACATTATTTACATCATGTAATGTCTAGCTTTCTCTGAGAAGCAATGGGAAAAAAAGTATGGCAGTGAAGAAAAGGTGTTACAGCAGAAAAAAAATGTTTCATGCAATGACTCAGTGTCACAGGGAGCGTCTCTCGCGACTTATAGTATAGTTTGTGGGATACGGTTATCCTCCTACAGTACAGGCAACGCAACTTCACACTGGTCGGTGCAATGGATCAATACCTGTATATTTAATAGGATCGCCACGTGTGCTCGATGTCTGCACGCGGACAGTATTTGTTTTCGATATATGGGAGGAGGAAGTTACAGTAAAACTCTTATCGAGTTCTCTATCGAATGAAGTTAGTGGAGCCTTAATAGTTCGTAATTTTTCTCTGCTGGTTGGTACAGAGTAACGATGATAGCATGTTGGGGTGATAGACGTGAATGGGCCCTGAGGGATACGGATCTGCTTCGGACTGTTGCAGGAGCAGGCTTCGTTTGGTGCTGACCTTACACATCGTACATAGTTGGCGGAACTACGACAACATGTCCCCATTTCCACCAAATGGTCAAAACATGGTCCTGTCACACTAACTCGTGTCTCTCTGTTTATACACGACTTGCAGGAGGTGGTATATATAGTTCTCTCCGACTTCTGCTCAGTTCTGGCTTACATTGGAACGATTACATGCGCAAAGCTAGAGAAACGGGAGCAGTTGCAAGAGGCATAGGAACTATCTAAAATTTTACTGTAGCAGATATGTTCGAAAAAGGTGACTCGTTTCGAAATATGAGAGTTCTAGAAATATGTCTCACTAGTAACTCTAATCATTAAAGGACTTCTCCATAGGATCCAACTCAGGCATGTCATTGAATGGGAAGACTTGATTCCAAATTCCAAACAGCATTTCTACTGGAGAGCATAGCACTAGAGGTCTGAAAAATTAGTGTACATTTCTTACAACCTCAGTCAGCACACCATCTAGTGTTTGCGATCCTTCTCAATCAACCTTCGCCTATAACCCATTGAATATATCGCAGTACCTTTGACACGGCATCGAGACAGAATATGTTACAAATACTGGTGAAATATCTAGCAGTGGCATGAGGGAGTTGCAAATATCAGCTTCGTACTACGTTCCTTAGCCGAATCACTTCCTAAATTCGGTTACTCTATCACGAGGTTGCATCGTCGGCGCCGTGTAACAACACTGTTGTTCTGATAATAAACACTCCGGCATTCACTGTCTGTATTCAGTGTTGTGGTATTGGTCTGGAAAAAGCACTTCATTTCGAGGTAATGCAATACCTCGAATATAAACCCAGTATAGCTTTTAACATGGCAATTTGTGTGTACCTGTAGAACCAGACCGATTGTGATAGTAATATGTGTTGTGGATTGGCAAGACAGCCAACCCACTATGAGAGGAAGCCGAAAGGCACGCGTTTTAGCTCACGCAAGCTGGCGTGAGGTCTGGAACAGGTCAAGGAAATGAGACTAGCAAAAAAAGGACGTAGCTGTGGAATACTTAACTTTAATCCATAAATGGTGAACATCGCTCTTGACGGTACATGTTTTACAGCATCAATAGTAACTGGTAAAGGCGCCTTGCTAGGTCGTAGCAAATGACGTAGCTGAAGGCTATGCTAACTATCGTCTCGGCAAATGAGAGCGTATTTTGTCAGTGAACTATCGCTAGCAAAGTCGGCTGTACAACTGGGGCGAGTGCTAGGAAGTCTCTCTAGACCTGCCGTGTGGCGGCGCTCGGTCTGCAATCACTGATAGTGGCGACACGCGGGTCCGACGTATACTAACGGACCGCGGCGGATTTAAAGGATACCACCTAGCAAGTGTGGTGTCTGCGGTGACACCACAATATGATCGTGTTTTTAACATCTGGCGGTTTTCAAGACGATTAAGCATCTCCTTCTAAGGTACAGTGGTACCACTCGCAAGAAAAACTTATGAGATACGTCCACCCATCGCTGATTTTCGCTCAGTATTATTTCGTATCTCTGGCAATCCGGTATTGGCGGTATATGTACGAGTGTCTGGCGGTCTACAGCTATATGCATCGTGCAAAACGGGCGACTTTCTATGGCGTAGGATATGAATTGTATGTTTACTACATCGATATGGTATGTGGAGATAGATTTCACGCTAAAATATTCAAGTTTCCGTCCTCTGTGGAAGAGCGGTGTAATTAAGCAAGACCCTTTCCGTATTTGACGATCTGTAGGCCACTTCTGCAGGGTTTAACTGTCAGTGTAATATGGCGATCTGTTCAAAATAGTTTTACCACTGCAGAAAGAAAAAGGCGGATAGTGCTTCCACACTGGCAGCGTAAGTAATTTGGCGGGTAATTCAGTAAGAGCTGATCAGAATGCTCCATTCATTCGCAAGGCATCCTTTGTGCTGGGATATAGGAGACTCTAAATAACGGTGAGAACGTTTGCATTTCGGAGATGTTTGTTGAAAGGAGGGTAACATGTAATGAACAGGGTGCCACGTTAGGACTATCAGGAGGAACACATTCGACGTTCTTCTGGGCTATTTTCGTAAACAGGTCCTGTTAGGACAAGAATTTCCATGCAGACAAACTGAGAAATCACGAAAGCTCCTACAAAAGCGACTGTTAACTATTTCTGTGGCACTTTCCTATTTCCGAGAGGTAGCCATGTGACGACAGTGTAACACTGAGAACTTTTTAGCTGCACCTGCGAGGGTGAGCCGCTATGCTGACATCTCTCACTTGGCTATTAGGCCTCTGCTGGACTTGTAGCTACGCATCAGCCACTGTAAACACGTGCGTGGCTAGACATATTTCACACGTCCTGTTAGGATCGCTAGGAACAATGCACCCTGTCCTATTCTGGGAAGTGTTGCAATAGATTTCTATAGTGCATTCAGAGGGGGGACTTGGCTCTTAGTTACATAGTCCTGTGACGTCAGTATAACACTGACAACCTTTCATCTGTTATACAATAGCGAGTCGCTCGGCCATTAGATCTTCGCTGGACAGCAGGTAGGGAGGCATCGCGCCAGCAACGGTAAACACGTGCGCATGGCCCAGACGTGTCTCGCTTGTGGGACTAGCATGGGCGCGCCGCCCAATGTGTGTGCCTTTGTGCTCTATTGGGAGGAGTTCGTTGATATGTTGCAGTTGACGATATTTCGAAAGCGTTTTTTCCGTGCAATGAGAGTTTGTGCATTACATTATTTTCGGCTGCTTAAGCGTTGTGAGCTTTTTTGCATAGCGATACACATGCATTATTTTTTGACAATTTGTGAGTAGTGGATGGTTGTGAACAGATGTGCAGGCTGTGCAATGAATAATTTCGACAGTTGACGATGAGCAAGCGTGTTTGCAGAGCTTTTTACATGCATTATTTTTACAATTTGCGAGTTGTTTGCGTGTAGGTACGTCGGTGTACTGCATTATTTCGATGATTTACGAGTAGTTTGCGGGTCTGTAGACTATTTACTGTGGCCCCAAACACGCCAGGGTAAGTGCTTTGTATCAGTGTAATAAATAAACTACCTGAAATCTGTCCCTAAATAACTGTATGCATTATTTCGACAGTTTGTAATTAGTGAGCGTGTCTGGAGAGCATTTTAGATGTATTATTTTGACAATTTACGAGTTGTTTGCCTTTATGCACAGCAGTGAACTGCATCATTTCGGTGATTTACGAGTAGTTCGCAGTTCTGTTCAAATGGTTCTAAGCACTATGGGACTTAACATCTGAGTCCCCTAGACTTAGAACTATTAGAACCTAACTAACCTAAGGACATCACATACATACATACCTGAGGCAGGATTCGATCCTGTGACCGTAGCAGCAGTGTGGTTCCAGACTGAAGCGCCTCGAACTGCTCGGCTACAGCGGCTGGCTTGCAGGTCTCTAGGCTATGTAATTGACTCCAAGCTCACCAGGATGAGTGTTATATCAGTGTAATAAATAAACTATGTGAAATCTGTCCATAAATAAAGTGTTCCAAAATAAAAAGTACACTCCTTCCTCTCTCCAACAGCCCAGAACAGGCTGAGTCCTTTTCCAGCCATTTTCCTCCGGACTGCCGTCTTGGATTACGTCACAGAAGTGATGACAGCGCCATCTGGTGGCAGTTCTATGTATTAGGTCAGTACTCTGGACCTCATGGTGTACACACTGGATGGAGGTCCTGTCTCAAATTGTTTAAATAAACACTACATGCAAAATAAAGACTTATGTCCAACCTATTGAGGAGCCTAACACGGGATGAGACCTTTTGCCGCCAGTTTCACGGATGAAGTGTCAGTCGGATAATGTAGGATTGTAGAGGTGGTCCAAGTGACGTTTTTACCGCCAGTTTCTCAGGTTAGTGGAGGAAGCCGAATTTATCTTTTTTCTGCCAAAATTTGAACTTCCCGCCATGTCGTCATTGCGATGTTGCCATCTTGCCATCTTGGATCCACCATCTTGAATAAATTTGACAACAATGCAGAGTGGCGCTATGTGCAGGTTGTTGTTCTACTCCCCACCTGTTCTACCAGCAGATGGTGGCTGCGAGGTGAGGTCCTTCGTCAACTTGGCGCATGTATGTATCTCATTTCAGGCCCAGATAGTTTTCAGCGCCAACATCACAATCAAATCCGCCAGTGTCAGGCACACAGTGATCCTTCTGTATCTTTTCTCTCAGATAGATCCTGAGTACAGCGCTGCTCCAGCAGCCGCCAGAGGCTGTCACCACAACACCACAGGACAACCCCATGGAGGCAGGGTTTCCTGATGAATCTGGCCTCACCCACATGCCTGCATCTGAGGCCTTCTACATCTTGGCATGGGCCTCAGGAGGTGGACACTTACCCATTGGACGTTTTCTTCAGGACATTTCCACCAGAACGAAGGCTGGATGTTTGGGTATGACTGGAAGTCTGACATCCGCTGCAGCCACTGCTTCCGGTCCATCAGCACATCCACGCTCCACCCTTCCCCTCACCTTGCCCCTGTTGTCATGCTCCATATACAATGACAATCCATCTCTTTTGTGGGGGGCGGAGGAATGTTATGGCGTAAAGTCAGCACTGACTCGCCAGTTGGGAACGGCAGAGAAAAGAAGGCTGCGACAAGAGGTCAGCCAACCGCATGATGACCGACCTTCCTCCAGGACAACAGCGCGACAGCAATGACCCCTAATGAAGGCGACATAAGCGCCAAGCCTGACAGTTGGCACCCACTTTGATAGCAGCTTCAATATTAGACACTTTGTTAGCCGATTCATTAGTAATCTCTACATAGCTCACTTAAAGATCGGCAGTCACTGCATTTTTAGTTGACAGACTTTTGTTAGAAGCGCTCACTAGGACCAGAAATGTTACTTGTGTTTGTCTATTCTGAAGACGAATGATTATTTTGTATGTCGCCCTTTGCTTGCGACACATCTGTATAATTACACTTGGTGGATTGTCATATGTAAAGGACTTCAAGAATTCTCAGATCAGAGTTAAGTATTTGTAGTTGTCTTGTTGTAATCAAACTCTTTAATATGAGTTGTTTGACTGTCTGTCTAGCAAACCAAGTACACAGGATTCCTAGACACAACGTGTACCATATAGATTGCCCATCACTACAGTTGCATAATGTGGGAATATTACCAGCCCACGTTAGTGGACTACTTTGGAGGGCAGGCTGTACATCAGAAGTAAGAAGTGTATATCCAGACTCCTGACAGGTAGGCTGCCCAGCAAGACATGTGTGTTGTGGGATTGGCATAACTTTGCTTTATCGACATGTTTTCTAGGGGCTACAAGTGCAGATGGTCATGGTTGGAGGGAGGTTGAGGAGACGGATAGAGAAGGGGATGGTCAGAGTGAGGGTGTAGGAGAAGATGGGTGGAAAGTGGGGGAAGAGGAGATGAACAGACAGAGTTGGGAGCAGGAGATGGATGCGTGTGAAATAATGAGGTGGACAGAGAGATGGGAGAAAAAAAAGGTGAATGCAGAGAGGAGGGAGGAGGAGATGTGTGCAGTATATGTGGAAAGTGTATGCCAGCGATTCCATGAGGAAAAGGTTAGTAGCCAATACAATTGGAAAGGAGTCCATTGCACATAGCTTAGTACGCTTCCCTCAAAGTATTAAATAGGGAAGCAGGCCATTCTATCCTGAAATGACGTGCAGGTTTGTTAAAGATCAGAAACTCCATGATGTTGTGGAAAATGGAATGCTCAGGAGTGATCGCCCAATGCCGACTAACGCTAAAACGCTATTGTGAAGGTTAGCTGCAATACTGGAAGATAGATGCTCACAATAAGAAGTTCTCAGAAAAGCGAAAAAATCTTACCAATATTACTTACTGTCAAAAGATGTTTACAAACATCAAGATGTTTGTTGTGAGGAATATATAAAGAAAACTCAGAAACCAAAAACAAGAACTCATACCAGAACGAAAGGATTAACAGCTTGATAACTTGCTTTTCCTTGTGCCTACAGTCCCACTATAGATACAGAAGGTATAGCATGTGTAGTATCGCACCATTTCCTGTGCTTTCCATTTCAACTTAAAGTTGAGATAGTGCTGAAGTCATTGATGAACTCTGCCTCTGGAATGGGTTATGTTTACTATCCTATTCTCCACAGCCTTCCAGATTACTCATTGATGACACTTCTATGAACCTTGAACAACCTCTGGATGAAAGTGCCTATAGTTCATGTCTGGACAATTCAAATAATTTTTCCAGTTCCCAGACCTAAACAACACCTGGAAGTCCAACATCATATAAGACCACTGTGTCGTTCATGTGCACTGGAAAAATATTTGAAAAGCTTATTAAGGCTCGTTTAGACTGATGGCTGAAATTTTATAATTTACATTCATAAGACCAGTTCAATTTTCGACAGGGTAAAGGAATCCTAGGCAGTCGGTCTCTTCTGCTCTCTGAAATTCTTCGGCTTTCAACAACAGGCAACATCTTACAGCAGTATTTATTGGCGTTAAGACTGGGTATGATAATAGTCACATTCCAATTCTAATACAAAAATTAAGCTGTATGTGCATTACAAAAGATTTAGTATTTCGCTCTGAAACGTTCCTACCCTACAGAATTACATAGTACGAGTCCATAATTTACTCAGTCCTCATACAATTTCAGTAGGACTGCCTGAAACTCACTTCTCAGCCCTGTTCTATTTTTAATATACTTATGAGATACGGATAACATAATTTCACAAGGCCTTAAAACTCTGCAGTATGCAAATGATTTATGCCATTTTTCTACACATCAGGATTTTGAATTTCTTTGTCTAACATCAGATGCTTATGCATTAATCCTCTGCTTGGTGGTGTTAATGGCCTAACAGTTCTACCTAAGAAATCTTCTGTAGTTCACCTGTAGAATGTATGATCGACCTGCTCAGTCATCTCCTTCCTGCAGGTGAATAAAGCAATTTTTTTGCGTATGGTTTTTAATATGTGTTTCACGTGGGCTGATCATGTAGCTCATATAAACAAGAAAGTGGAAAACAGCATTAACAAAATTGGTGGGACAGAGAGCCTTACATTCACATGACCATGTGCGAGGGGCTAAGATGCTCAGTCACCGATTAAGGATGCTTTTAATATCACAAGGCTCTGAAAAGTGGACTTTATAAAGGCACATTTGCATGCCGAGCGTGAGTTTCCTCGGAAACGCGAAATATTAATTAAATAAATAATCAGTGACAAATAAATAAAGCCTATGGCACACAACTGCAGCGCTGTGTCGCTGATAAAACAAAAGCACAATTACGTTACTCTTATGTTTGATTAAGAAAGGGGAGCTCTGGTTGAAGTGGTGCGAGAAGCACGTATTTTTTTATTGTCTGGCACACCGCCATATTTCATGTTATAGAAGAATACTGCGAGTTGCAACCACACTAGGCACTCGATTCTGTAAAGAATTTATATTTATAAAAGTAAGTAGGATTATGAACTGTAGGCTTATTCATTGAATATATCTGATTTAACTAACTGTGTAACTTTTTTATGTTTAGTAGACAATCACCTCTGTACGACGTATTGGCATGGCTGGCAATTTATTGTAATATTGAGATTTAGATTATGAGTCCGCACCTACCGCAGCAGTCTTTGGAAACGATTTATTACGAAGTCCGATTATTCAGTTTTATTTCACGGTCAACTACGAGTAACATTGCCTTTACGAAAAAGCCATTGTCAAGCGTCTGATAACGAATAATTAAACGTCCACGTTCCAGATAAGCAAATACAATTGCAATCACAATCACCATCATACAGATAGAAGAATTAACATATTTAAAATAACAACTTTTTTTTTATTTATTTTATATTGGCAACTGCGTGTCGGACTTGTTATTTTGTCATTTGTTACATTGTTCTCTTTGTTTCATGTAAAAAATCAACTTTCTGGACCTGGACGTCAATGTATGAGAGATAACAAAATCTGAAGATATTTTCCAATTCTGAAATTTTGCGGGAAGACGCAATGAAACTTCCAGCAAAATAAGGTAAGACGCAGCATCTTTGCATTGGTAGGCTTGACCAGACGTATAATTCAGTGTATTAGCTTTTCAGTAAATTCTGTAGTGTTTCTTTTCTGCATAACAGTTTCAGTGATAAATTTCATTCTCAGTACTTTTCCCTAAACAATAACGTATGCAACAATACCAATACACGAGTGTACAATATGGCCGACTTCTGTACGATATCATGTAACATGGCCAGCAGCCATTACCAATAATCTCAAATTCAGTTTATATTTTTAAATTAACAGACAGCCATTGTTGCTACGAGCGATTCATGCTCAACTACATTTTATTTTAAAATCAGTGTCAAAAATTTTCTTGAAACATATATCACGTGTGGCATGGTAATAACTAGAAAACAATACGCAAAAATGGAACAGCAAGGACGTACTGTTCAGACGCAATCCGACTCGGACGTGAGACAAGTGTTAGAAAATGACTTTACGACAGCAACCGGTAGTGACGATTCATCAAACATTGACGCAAGTGTTGACGAAAATTTTGACGATAGGCCGTCCACTACAAAAATTTCAAAATCTCAATCAGAGCCCATGTTAATGCATGACGTCACGTCTAATGACGCGGCGGGGCAGAGACCTTGCAAACGGTAAACATTGCCGACATGTTACAAATGCTAATGAAACAAAACGCTGAAAACATGGCAACCTTAAAGGCACAATTAGAGACACAAAATGAACAGTTAAAAACACAAAATGACGAAATCAAATCTGATCTCATAGCAATCAAGATAGGTAATGACACTTTATGTAAGCGTGTGGAACTTATAGACGCCACACTGACCAAACAGATGACTGAACTCAGTACTAAATTTTCCCAGCTCAATACGAGACAAGAAAAGACTACAACTGACGTAGCACTTTTACAGACACAAGTAAAAAACCTTAATGTCACGTGTGAAGTTCTTACTGAACAAATTCAAACATATCCTTCAGTACATGACAATCTTGAAAAACGAATTACTGACGTACAGAATAAATTTGACAATGTTGAACAACACCTGACTGACATCTTACAATCAGATGCCACAGCTCATTTTCAAAATATTAATAAAGAATTTCATGATTGGGTTGAGAACAAAGACAAACATTTTGATAGATGCTTACGTGAAAATTTACCAACAATTGTGCACGACTCCGTAGTGCAATACATTACTAATAACAAACAGCTGATCAGTGACGCAGTACAATCCGTCACTGCACCCATGAGACAATTCACCGATCAACTACAGTCTGAATGTAACGAAAATATCAGTCAAAATGTACAGTTCAGAAACCAATATACATTCGAGTATGATACACACATTCCGCACACGACAAATACACAAGAACAAAACACACCACGACTACAACACATACCACGATGTGGAAACACAAACACAAGCTATTATCATGGTAAACCACAGCAACATTATCGTAATTACTCGCCAGCTGAACATACCAGTAATTACAGTGGAATAAATCCATATCACAATGCGAAGGAAGATGAAAGCTTAATGAAACACAGGCAATTTCAGATTTTTATCCCAGAACCATTCATCCGGTGATTTTTCTTAAATCTTTTAGTAACGCATTTCCACGCACTTGGAGTGACCGGAAAAGGATTTCATATATTGTCGGTTACATCCAAGGCGATGCAGCTGTCTGGGCATACAGTCAAGCTGACGTATGTACCACGTACAGTGAGTTTGAGCGTGCTTTTCTGAACAAATTCTGGTCGCAATCCGTCCAATAGCGACTCAGAAGACAAATTTTAGAACCTGAAACTTTTTAACAGTAAAAATGGTAACTTACGCAGATATTTTGAAAAATACTTGAACATGGGACACTTTTTAGACGAACCAGTCGCAACGCGTGATATACTCCGAGCGTTGAAGGCCAAATTGCCTTTCAACATTAAGGAAAAACTTCTACATATCCCGGATGACGATTCAGATTATTTTTTAACAGCTTTAGATTCGGTTGACATGTTACTTGAAGATCAGCGCTTCGCGCGGCAAAACAGCAGCCACAATGTTTACACTAGTGGTATGCAAAACATGCAGGCTTGCCAACACAATTCTGGCGCGCTCACAGTTGGATACGCGGTACAACAAAAACAGCAAACTCACATGCCGTCTCAGTACGGAAATCAAAATCAACACGCGTATTCCAATACAAACAATAGTTACAACAGTAATAACATTTCATGCGGCAATCCATACAAAAGGCACCGCGGTAATAACTACAACGGTAACAACGGATACAAAGGTAATAACAAAAACACAAACAGAAATAGAAATAATAATAACTACGAGCCAAGACAGCATCAAGGTTGGACTCGTAACGATCAGTACTTTCATTCAAACTCTGCTTTACCGCAGCAGCCACCAGGTCAAAATTGGAGCATACCTTACGACCGACAGGTAAGTTATAATGCGCAACAGCAACAACAACCGCAAAAGTTTGGAGATCATAATAGGCAATATACGAATGTGAATATAATAGAAATGACACCTGATGCACAACCTCAATCTGTGTCAGTACCTAGTACAAATGATAATCCAACAAACTAGAAACAGTCACTACTTTGCCCCAGGTCGTGGCTGAAGAATTCTTGGGGGGCGACTTCAATGTTAATCAGTTATTTGACACCACACTTGAACAACAGAATAATGATATGCCGAGTAATTCTAAACAAAAACTACCTGTTTTATTTATAAGATACAACCACAATAACAATATATCAGATGAACTTTTACAAGACAGTACACAATGTGGTTTAAACACAAATGAAATTGTTTTAGCATCTACTACTGGTGTAGTAGGTGGGATTCCAACTACTATTATCCTAGATACAGGTGCAGCTGTAAGCGTTTTGTCTTTTAATTTCTATAAAAAGATGTGTGAATTGGAACCTGTGCCTGAGTTTCCTGCCCAAAACTGTAAAATAACTACTGCACTAGGTAATAAGTCATGTAGGGTTACGAAGCAAGTTTTTGTAAACGTTAAAATAGGTAATGGAACCGTACAATGGCCATTCCTGGTTGTACAAAACCTTGTGACAAATTGCATATTAGGAATAGATATTATGAGCGAGAAGGACTGCATTATAGACTTCTCCAAAGGTAAATGTATTTTAAATGATAAAGGCAGTGTAATTATTATTGATTTGGACAGGAGAACTCTAAAGCATGACAAACACTGTACAGGGTACAAGGTTCAGTTAGTACTTGACAATGACATTCAAGACATGCAAACACACTCATCTGACACAGAGCTAATGGACTTGAAAACATTGCTTGATCATAAGATAAGTGAAGCTACAGCTCTCAGTGTACATGAACGTATAAAACTACAGCAAGTGTTATCCAAATATTTACAAGTTTTTACCAAACGATTAGGTGTTATCAACACGTATGTGTACAAGATTGAAGTTAAGCCTCACAAGATCTTCTACCATAAGACATATAACGTACCGTTATCTCAACGACCTGCTGTGTGGCAAGAATTAAAACAAATGTTAGACTGGAAGGTCATTGAACCATCCACCTCACGTTATTGTAGTCCTCTACTTGTTGTCAAAAAATCAAATGGAAGCATTAGGTTAGTGTTAGACGCATGAGCTATTAATGAAATAATTTTACCGGTTCACACAAAACCTGAAAATTTAGAAGAGTAATTACAGAAATTTCTAGATGCAAAATATTTTTCCACAATAGATCTCGCTAATTCGTTTTGGCAGGTGGGTATCACTCCTGATTCTCGGAAATATACTGCATTTATGTTCGGGGGGCGAACCTATCAGTTTTGTGTTCTACCCTTCGGACTGAATGTCAGCTCTGGGGTATTCATTACAGCCCAGGATACCGTGCTTGGCAACGATTTAGTTGAGACAGTCACACACTATGTAGATGATATACTGATAGCTACACAATCTTGGAATGAACACGTTGACACTCTTCAAAGAATTTTAGAAAAATTTGCACAAGCTGGAGTCACAGCCAACCTAAGAAAATCAAAATTTGGTTGCAGTGAGATAAAGTATTTAGGACATATCATTAATTCACAGGGCATACGTCCAGATCCCAGTAAATTAGATGCTATCAGAAACTTTCCTAGCCCTCGAACTAAAAAGCAGTTAAAATCATTCCTTGGGCTATGTTCATTTTTCAGACGTTTTTTGCCACAACCACTTTTGAACAGTAAACATCTGCTAAATCTACTCAGAAAGAATCAAGTTTGGATCTGGTTGGAACAGTGCCAGAATGACTTTAATACAATTAAACATGCTTTAGTGAATGCTAACATATTGAGCCATCCAGATTTCAATTTAGATTTTTGTATGACTTGTGACGCTTCACGTACTGGCTTGGGCTGTTGCTTATTTCAAGTTGTAAAGAATAAAGAGGAGGAACAGATAAGAATTATTGGGTTTGCGAGTCGCACTCTAACTGAATGTGAGCGTACGTACTCCACTACTGAGTTAGAAACACTTTCCATAGTATGGGCATTCAAGAAATTCAATTATTATTTATTTGGAAAACATACGGTAATTTACACCGATCACCAGGCCCTGACATTTTTGTTAACTTGTAAACTTGTACATCCTAGACTATCACGATGGGCAGTTACACTTCAGAACTACTCTTTTGAAATTAAGTACATAAGAGGTAAGGACAACACCATTGCAGACACTTTGTCTAGACTTCCACAAGGTATGAATGATACCAACAGTGACTTAGAAAATATAAATGACTACAGGATTCTCTTAATGCAAGACAAGCAGTATCACCAATATTATATTGATATGTGCAGAAACATGGCTGAATTACAAAAATCTGATCCTCACTGGTATAAGATAATAACATTACTGGTAGAAAAACACAATCATCTTTTGACTAAGTATTACAAGTTACACAATGATGTGTTATTTTACTGCCGACATCCAAATGCTACTAACTGGTGTGTATGCATTCCCAAAGAGTCTGAACGTAATCTAATTTGGCACACACACTTAGTTTGGGGTCATTATGGGACGAAAAAGTGTTTGGCAAAGCTCAGTACATACTGTTATTTTAGCAATATGAGAAGAAAAACTTACAGGGAATTAAAAACATGTGTCATATGTCAAAAATCAAAACCTCAGAATTTATCCACGAAAACAGATTTACATTCTATTTTACCTAGTAAACCCCTGGAAATTCTGTGTACTGACATCAGTGGTCCGCATCCAGCAAGCTCTGGAGGCGTCAAATATATCTTAGCTTTTTACGATATATTTTCTAAACATGTAAAACTTTATGCTTTAAAATCCGCCACTGAAAATGCTATAATACGAAGATTCTCAAGTGATTACCTGACGCACGTGGGAAAACCTAAAGCAATTCTATCAGATAATGCAGCATACTACTCTGGGTACAAATGGAGAAATTTCTTGAAGGACAATAACATTAAAAGTATATTTATTTCGAGGTTTAGTCCACAATGTAACGCGACTGAGAGACTTTTCCGAGAATTAAATCGATTCATGAGGACCTAAATTTCATCAAAACATACTAATTGGGTGTCCTACCTAAGTCTTTTCGAAGACGTATACAATAACTTAAATATTTACGATACGAATTACACACCTAACGAGATCATGTTCAATTGCAAACAGAACGATCAGTGGATAGAACCATTACCTAAGTTGTCAGACAAGGAAATCACACCTGAACAGAAAATAAAAGAAGCATTGACTACATTGACACATCACGCACAAATACGAAACAAACATCACAGAAACATAATAAAAAGAAAACAAAAATTCGAGGTAGGAATGCTTGTACTACTTCGTACTCATCATAAATCTGTAGCACTCAAACGACGCAACGCTAAGTGGCGTCTGCTATATGAAGGACCTTATATAATTGTTAACATACCGCATCCTGGTGCGTATCTGTTACAACATCCTAGAACTAACAAAATTATTGGGCTATACGCACACCGAGATCTTAGAGCATTTCATGCTGAATAATGTCAAAGTCATACCCATCAAAATATTGCTAAGCAACTCGAAAAACTCTGTTGTTACAACACAGATAATAAGTAGTATAGAAATTTTCATTTCAGCGGTTCCAGTGACGCAGTTGAAGACAGAAGAACTCTTCTTTCAGCGCGCGCCTCCACCTGAAAGACGGAATATTAAAGTAAAATTTATGATTACGTAGCAGTGGATGACATATTAATTTTTCACGGAACATTTGTTACTGAAGGTACCACTGACTTGGTGTGACACCTGACGAACTGACAGACGTCATCTGTGAAGCGATCTTTTACTTTGAGAAATAGATTAGACGCACATCTCTCAACACGAAAAGCATCTATCAGTAGTCAAGGCCACACAGGCACTCTACACACACGCACAAAACGCGAGGAATCGAACATTTTCTCTCTCTTACTATTTTGAATATTTATTGAGTAGTGAAAACGCCTGGTCTTGCCTACTGATGTAATGAATGTTGTGTCTAACCTATCTTAATTTCAGATGACATCACAAAAAACATCGATAATATCCCAGCAAAACCGCTAAAGAGGATGTAAATATCTGCAATTCATGTAATCAAATGTGACACAATGTAATAACCTATAGCGATGTAATGATGATGTAAACATGTTTATGTGCAACTATATTATGTTTATGCTAAGAAAATATGTGACGTGTGTATGTATAATTACTTATTTTTTTAACTGATGTATAATGTAACTGCTACTATGTAAAAATTTGAACAAAACGAGTGCCAAAAAGACATTGCATAGTGAACCACTGTTCACGGTCATTAACGAACATTACTAACTCTGCAACTACGCGGAAACCTATGTGAAAGAAACTGCTAATGCCATTCATTATGCAGTGTATCTATGTGAACGCGATGAACGATTTCCTTGATTAATAACTACGAACATTTAGGTGAGCTATATTCAGCAAAAAAACTGAAAATGTGAAGTGCATAATTCGTGCATCGTCTAGTGATGTTACTACAGTATCCAACTTCAAGATGTTAACTGGATTAAATGGACACAAAGTGCCTGTCCAGAAAACAACACGATGGGTGGAAGAATTTTGGTTGGAACTTCAGGGAATGAAATGTTCTCGAAATGTGACGGACACTCTTACCTGGACTGTCCAAGGATCGACGCCAGCTATGTGCCGTCCGAGGTTCTGCAACCAAGCTTCCACGGAATGTAAAAAACGAACTGCACGTGGACCAATTACTCGACGGGTCACGTCTGATCTGTAATAAGCAATGCTTTTAGTCACAACGAACTGCATCACTACGACTATAATGGAAATGAGAAATGGACACGCTTATGTATTAATCACGTTGTTATACAACGATGTTACTGTGATCAAAAAACTTTACCACGATGATACTAACCTGTAAAAAATTATTGTGCAGCGGATGAATATGAACTGTAATAACGACACGATGTGTATAGGTCAACGCACCTGAAAAATAAGGACATTTTTCTTTGAGGTATTTCAAAACAATACTATGTAACTAAGAACATTCAACAATCTAAGTTGTATTGTGTTATAACAAATATTGTAAATTTAAAACTAAGTTACCTGTCATAGAATGTAGTCTTCATATGTAATCTTGGTTGAATATTTTCTTTGTGCAACGACTGAAAAACGCGCGCACACGAACAATATGATCTGCAATACTGTGCCGCGTGATCTAACTGTACGATATAACGGCAGTGCCGCAGTTACACAGACGCTTCTGCGCATGCGTGCACTCTATCTGCCAACATTAGAACTTTTACGGCGCACCCGCGTCATTCAAATTTTGTATATAATGTGTAATGTAAGTCATGTAAATAGTTGTAGATAACTTAGATTTTCTTGTGCCTTTAGGTGAATTGCTCGTCTGCAGGTGTGTCCTTTCGCCTCGCAATTCAGGGGGCAATATAAAGGCACATTTGCATGCCGAGCGTGAGTTTCCTCGGAAACGCGAAATATTAATTAAATAAATAATCAGTGACAAATAAATAAAGCCTATGGCACACAACTGCAGCGCTGTGTCGCTGACAAAACAAAAGCACAATTACGTTACTCTTATGTTTGATTAAGAAAGGGGAGCTCTGGTTGAAGTGGTGCGAGAAGCACGTATTTTTTTATTGTCTGGCACACCGCCATATTTCATGTTATAGAAGAATACTGCGAGTTGCAACCACACTAGGCACTCGATTCTGTAAAGAATTTATATTTATAAAAGTAAGTAGGATTATGAACTGTAGGCTTATTCATTGAATATATCTGATTTAACTAACTGTGTAACTTTTTTATGTTTAGTAGACAATCACCTTTGTACGACGTATTGGCATGGCTGGCAATTTATTGTAATATTGAGATTTAGATTATGAGTCCGCACCTACCGCAGCAGTCTTTGGAAACGATTTATTACGAAGTCCGATTATTCAGTTTTATTTCACGGTCAACTACGAGTAACATTGCCTTTACGAAAAAGCCATTGTCAAGCGTCTGATAACGAATAATTAAACGTCCACGTTCCAGATAAGCAAATACAATTGCAATCACAATCACCATCATACAGATAGAAGAATTAACATATTTAAAATAACAACATTTTTTTTTATTTATTTTATTTATTTTATAACTTGATAAACTAGAAATGGCACAATTCTGATGCCTTGGAGTAGTCCAATCAAGTCCAACAAATGCCTTAACAGTACAAACTGCTCAACCTCTATTGTGTGTGCGGCATGTGTCCTTGTTGAGAAAATTTGTTTACCACAGGAGTCAGCAGCCCAATAGTACGTTAATTATCCTCCTAACAGGAATTGTAGTTAATCTTCCGCTCTTAAGGTCTACACTAGAAATAAAGAACCTTGTCCTCTTCTGGTGGCAGCATTACACTTGGTGCATACTGTTGACACAGATTCACACATAATCCTATTTAGTAGACCATTCAGATATTAGCTGGAAAATGCAATATTCAGTAGATCTATTACAGTTTAACAAAAAATTGATTTGGCACAATCAGCTCAAACTTATACGCTTAATCATTATTGGTCACACTGTGGTCATGTGTATACTGATGGCTCTCGACATGAAAAGACCACACCTGAAATATTCCAAGCAATTTCGTTTTTTACTGCATAAGTATAGCGTTTCCGAAGACACTCAAATGTGGTCATCAAGTGGGGCTCCTGTACCTGCTGACAGTATCAGACTCAAAAATTCTTTTGCGGTCTATTGAAAACGCAGTGTGGAACAGTAAAATTAATATTGAAATACTGGAAATCACAGAAGAATCACTGCTAAATAAAAGAAGAAGTGTGAGAATTTCCCTTCTATGGATCCCAGCGCTTGTAAGATTTGTCTACATTGTCGAGGTAAACAAAAGAAAAAAGGATGTTATATATTTGAGGGAAATTTTATTGAATAACGAGTGGGAGAGAGGAGTACAGGAATTTTAACAAGTGTTAAAAATTATGAAACATGAAAATGGAACATCATAGAGAAGTCAAGTACATGATACAACATGTCATATACACAAACATAAAAGTAATACTATGATTAAAACATTTTCATAGGAATGAATCAGTACTAATATTCATGTGTAAATGCCCAAGAGTGGTATTTTAACGAATAACATAAATTATGACTCACGAAAGTAAAATGTTGCGCGACTATCAAGTACAGAGGAGCACATTATGGAACCATTTTTATGTGGCAACGAATGTAAAGCAATGACAGCAAATTGATATCTTATGTCAAATGTAAGATGCACCAAGTGGTTTGTCACATTATTACACAGGTGCTTAATTCAAAGGAATTTCATTACCAGTCTCTTCAGTGTAAACAGTAAGGCATAGTGAGATGTTTGATTTGAGAAACAGTACTTCTGATGAGCTATTTTGATAGATTTGTTCATGGTGTCTTTATATCTAGAAGTAGTTACTATAATAAATATTTCAGAAATTAGGAAAACAGGAGAAAATGCTCAATGTGAACAGAACTTCACTTTAATGAACAGATTTAAAGTTTCTTCCTCTCTCTTCAATTTTCTGTCACTTGATCTTTCCCAAAGTCTGTTTAAGTTGGTTTGGTTAAACAATATGGTAGATCGAGGAAAATTCTTGGAATCATACCTTCACAAAATTTTGATTTATTTCATGAGTACTCCTGTTCATTTCTTTCAATTGCCCTTAATGTTCTCTTCTTCAAAATGCTTCTCGTAGACACTGAATCTCTTGGAAATTATCCAGATTCTCTTCCAAACAGCATTGTGTATGTGTGTGTTGAGAACCAAAAGACTATGGTGCTGCTTATATCACCATTGTAACAATAAATGTTTGCAAATTCTAGGACTCAATGTTTGACTGTCATCTGAAAAATGTTACTTAATTAATAATAGTAGACATTTGCTATAAATAACACAACAATTCTTGCTAACGTATGTCCTGCAGTTTCTTACGTGGCTTCACTCTGTTGCCCTACGTTTCAGTTTCGTATCTATAACACCAAATCAGTAGTAAAATTTGCCTTTACAGACCAATCAGCAGTTCTTGAAAGTCTAGGGAAACAGTTTACTAGACATTGCACATCTCACAACAATCGAAACCCATACATTCACAATTTGTAGTAGCTGACTGACCTGTCTAGTCAGTCACACGCATTAACAAGAATATTTCCAGGATAATAAGGTACGCCGGCTCTGGGTCAGATTCGTCTGGCAGATTAGCGACGATGGCTTGGTGTGCCAGCCAACCTAGATGTGGTTTTTAGAAGGTTTTCCACATCTTCTAGATGAATACCAGGCTGGTTCCCATGTTTCACTTAAGATATACACTACACACACATCTTTACCACTTTCTCACACTTAGTCACAAACTTTACTCTATATGCAGACAGACTGTGTACACTGATTCTGTCCTGGTGAAGAAGGGGGGGGGGGGTGAATAGGAGACTGATTACCTTTGCTGTTTGGTCTCCTTAAAACACTCAGTCAGAAACAGTAGTTGCTCTTCACTGTATGGCCACTTATAACAGAGGCCATGGCCTTCTTCGACTTTGTAGGATCCAGTGCTCCAGCTTGTGCAGTATGGCCCTGCTGCCTGACAGCACAAGTGTCAGCTATTTTCCCACCTGTGCCTGTGGGCTCGCTCTGGAACAGCCTGGTGTGGAGTTTAGTCCATAGCTTCTCACAAGATTATCATCTACCACTAATTACTTCTTTAACATTTGGAAGTATAGGTTAAAGAAAAAATGACGAGCAGCACTGTGGTTAGAATCCATGTTAAACTTTAGATCTCCCTGCAACTTGGTGGGTAAATCAGTGAAAGACAGGATGAAGGTAAAGACAGTAAGGATTATGTCTAGTAAAGCACTGTTGAGTTAGGACCAACCATCAGGTTTCCAACCGAGAGAGGTGGCGCAGTGGTTAGCACATCGGACTCGCATTCGGGAGGATGACAGTTCAAACTCGTCTCCGGCCATCCTGATTTAGGTTTTCCGTGATTTCCCTAAACCACTTCAGGCAAACGCCGGGATGGTTCCTTTGAAAGGGCAAGGCCGACTTCCTTTCAATTCTTCCCTAATCCTATGGAACCGATGACCTCGCTGTTTGGTCCCATCCCCTCAAATCAACCAACCAACCACCAGATTTACGACAGCTTCACATTCTTAATGTAGATTATTTTTGTGTTCCAGCTGCAATTTTCGTACAGGAAACAATCATTAACTGGAACGAAACTTCAGTATTTTGTTCAGTGGATGTCCATCATGTCTTCTGCTCGATCGAAAAAATTGATCGATTACATATTCACGAATTCATCAAACCTTTGCGTCGTTTTTATGTTTATGGTCGACTGAGGAATGTATTATTTTTCGCATTTGCACAGTTGAGTTTTGCCTTTGCTACATGTCACGATCTGACATTAATGCAGCAAAAGAACTTCAAAATTAAATAAACTGGAGCTTTAATTCTGTTCCATAACCTTACGTACCTTCTATTTTGATTTACTCCTTGATATGGCTCTAAGACGCGTAATACCGAATTTAGCAGCGGAGCCCAGTTATTTCGCTACCTTATTTATCAAATATCATATCAGCTGTTTGATATTAAGCATGAAATTGACAAGCTTAGAAACAGCATACCGAAAAAAGTATTTTGTGTATAGTGTATTTTCGAACGTAATCGTAATTTGACTTCAGTCATGTCATCTTGTTACTGCGGAATGTGGCACAAGATGGCTGCCAGTGGCTTGCCAACTTATATTTTCAGCATTCTTTCCTTTGTTACATTTTATTGTGAGTCGTAACAGTTTTTTAATTTATTCGTGTCTTTGGTTTGCTGCAATTGAAATCATTGTACTGTTTCTTTCTATGGTATGATGAGAAAATGGAACGACATGACAGCGGACCTACGAGTGTATATACAACGGGCTGTGTAAATGTTGTCTCCCAACAATTTTTTCTTGTTAACACACCTCGGTGTATTGTGAAACTCACTAAATTTTGCATTTAGTAAAAAAACTACAAATTGTCGTTGGCGTAAGTAGAAGCGGTAGTTTGTTCCCCACAGTTACTGTGAAGGAAAAAAAAATGTTAAGTTGGAGTGATGTCTGTAGCTCTGTCAAGCTCAGGTGTTTATTGTGACAGCACACAACTCTTCGTTTAGTACGTATTCTGTTATGGGATGTAACATATATGAAATATCATAGAAATAGATTCGCTAACTTAGTTTGAAGTGTAATATTAGCGATTTTATTTCTTTTTTTATTTAACATATCGTATGTTAAACGTGGGGTCGACTGTGTATACCACTTCCCAATAGTATTACATTTGTTGACTGTGTTTACCACTTCCCAATAGTATTATATGCGAAGACAGTTTTTTCTGTACAGGCAACATATTTGCATTACACGAATAACAATCCTAGAATGTTAAACAAACCAACCTGTTTTTAAAGGAATGTTGTGATTTACCCATTAGTGACCTCTCACATCTTGCAGTTATTTTCTGTAGTGTGCAAAATGTTTGATGTTGACATCACTCTTTTTTGTTAAATTATTATCCTGGTGTTTTGTTAGTCTTGATCTTTTTGATAAATAATATTAAGTAATGTTTTACTTGGTATTGTGTTTCATGTATATTACTACCTGAAGTCTTGCTAAACCTGTTGTCTTAATGATAAATGAAATGTGTATTTATTTGTTTCAGAGACAGCCTGCAAAGATGTTTCATCACGTGTTACCGTCCCATGAATATCCACTGCAAATGATGATTATATTTAGCAGGCTGTTTTTTAACTCATCAGACTGCAGCTAACACTTGTATCACTGTGTTTAGTGCAAAGTGGTGTGTTGAAGGCGTGTGCTTTTCATGTGTTGTGCTACTTTTAAATATCCGGTGAATTATAGTGTTGTTAAGTGTCAACAAGTGTAGTAGTGGATGAAGGAGGAGCAACAGTGGCCCGCGGGCACGTGACTGTTGCCTGCCCGCGTGGCCTAGTATGGGCCAACAGTCCATCGTCACTATGAACCCTGCCACGTCGGGCAAGTCGTCCACCCGCTCTTCGGGATACCATCAAAAGGCTCTTCAGGAGATCCGTAATTCATTGCTGCCATTTGCAAACATTGGAGGAATTGGTGAAACTGTAGGATCAAGTGCAGCAAGTACCATCTCCACTCTCTCAACAACTAGTGGTGTTAGTTCAGCATCAGGACTTAGTGGACTGAGTGCAGCTTCTGGCAACAATAGTGAAAAAGACCTATCTGTTCTTCGCCAGGCAGTTTCGCAGCTTGTCACCATGGGATATACAGAGGTAAGTTTTAGGAGTAAATTACTATTAACAAAACACTGCAGTAAAGCTGTCACAGGTCACTTTGATACTAATAGTTATAGTTACCAAATATGTTTTCTTCTGCCTAGGTATGAGATTCTTTTACTATTAAAATGAGAGAATGAAAGTTAAATGGTATCTGCCTGTTTCATCAAATGTCTTTCCATGGATCCCTCATTGTCTTTCACCTGTGTAGCCTAATTCTCTTTACCAGAGAAACACTCTAGTTTCGCCTAGGCCGCTTCCTGATGTTTAAAATTAAGATTTATAATTTTTAATTATTTTTGTATTCATGGGTGTTTTGTTTATTACCATAACTGTCCAGTATGAACACACAATATTGTTACATGTTTGCAGAGAGCACTTGAGATTTTTATTTCAAATATTTATTTGGTCATATAATTTCAAATTGGGGGGTCCTGTGTTCAGAGTCATTGGTAGTTGCTTGTGCCATACTGCTTGACAGCGGCCTCTCCCACCTGTTTATTGTGTAGGTGTGTTGTCCTGAATTTTTATTGGTATCTGCTGCTGCTGTTGATTGTCTCAAAAAGAAGATATTCTGCATATGCCATATTCTATTTGGAGCATACCACCTACATGAATGAGGCCATTAGCTTATGTGTGTAGTTTGGTTTTTTACCACAGTTCACCACATTGACAACATTACAGGTGTAGGATAAACCAGTTTACACTCCCATTTCACATGCTTGGCTTAGGACCAAGTAATGACAGAGATTTTATCAGTTACAATTTTGCAAAATAAGACTTTCATCGTAGCTGTTTATATATTAGGTTTGTTGTTATCTATGGGTCTAATTGAGAGGATATATTCTATACCTCTGACAAAGGGAATTGATTTGGCGCAGTATATGAGAATGCCAAGTAAGCGTAATGTAGTTGATGTAATGAGCCATTGAAAAAGAATAATGAACCAGAGGCATTAGTTTTTTTTCCATAGAAGAGAAACTTTGAAAATGGCAATAATTCTAGTTTCATTTATCGGTATTCATATACATATTCCTCATCTTAAAATGGAACAAATGTTTATTATGTTGTAGTTTCTCACGCACACATCTGACAGTGATCAGTCATAGTATAAAACACATCATGCTTGAGACAATATTGAATTTTTAAAGGCAGGCTTGTGCCAACACCATTGTGTTATAAATTGAAACATATTAATTTGAGATGTAGAAAGGCTAACCTGAGTGACCAGTGCTCACTAAAGGTAGGAGTATGTTTTGCCTTCTAACACTACATGTGGTTTTGTGTGTCATAAACATACAACACAGCACACACTTTTGCTATAAATAAAACATTTCAATCCTATGTGGTAAATGTTAACTTGCTGTAATAGACACTAGCTGCCTTTTAAAGTGCTCTACTTTTTTTTTAGTAAAATTATATAGCTTGCTTTTATTAACACATTTTTGATCATCAGGATATAGTTTGCAAGGCTCATCATGTGACAACTGAATGCTTATTGATCTTAAGTACTTCCACTGGTAAAAAAATTAATATACTGAACCAGGCTGACTGACATTTGTGTATCCAGAATGGGGAGCTGCAGTCTCTCTCTGTTCTTGCTTTAAATCATCTCCAACCTGTCAGATAATAATGTTGAGAATTTTTCTCTGACCGATGACCTCAGAAGTTAAGTCCCATAGTGCTCAGAGCCATTTGAGACAATTTTTCTCTGTTTAGAGAAATGGTAATAGACCACAGAATTTCTGCTTATTTTGTAACTTATCTTGTGCTGTAGTTTTTATTTCATGTGAAACTTTAAATAATTAAGGATCTACTTACTTCATTTCTTTCAAATTATGAATTCACTGTAAGGCATACTGCTACATTCACATTTGCCATCCACGAGTCTTCTGTCCAATGGTCAATACACAAGTCATATATATTAATTGCCTCTCTCTTTTTTTTGTGTGGTTCATTGCATTGATTGTCAGATAATGCCCAAAAATACCATTTCTTCCTGAACAAACACTAAGTGCATTTAGCTACCTGAATACTCAACTTTGTTTTTCACTCATAGTCTCATGCATTAATATTTGCGAGTATGAATTTTAGCAATGTCAGCACCTATCAAAAGTGCTTATTGAAACAAATGTTGGTCTACAAAGTTGACGTTTTACACCACATGTCAGCTGATATTAAAATTATTGTTGACATCGAGGTCAGAAGTTGGTAACTTTGTTCCATTTTGTAAACATTCTGTTGATGTCCATCAAAGCACAGCTGATGTTTACTGTGTCCTTTCCCAAACATTGCTGAACCTGTTTCGTGAAACTAGATCACATGCCTTGTGAAGCATGAGTGTGTTTGCTATTTCAAAAACTTCTAACTTTAATTATTATTTATGTAAGTTAGTTAATGTTTGTCGTCAATATTACAGGGTTGCAGTGACAGGAAATATTTGGTAGTACACAAATTTTTGTTAACATGCTGAGAATATAGAAAAGTTATCATCTTGTCCTCCAGATTCCATTTTTTGAAATTATATGAGTTTCAAAATGAGTTCTCTCAAAAAGTGTCAGCGATCTCTTCCCCCTCTTTCCACAGTGGAATTAATACTTCTCCTTAAGTCAGAGAGACAAAACTAAAAATCTTTTCTTTCTATTTGCAGTGCTGATCTTTTTCTTCATTGTGGTTGTACATAAGACATATTTATGAATCAGCATACATTTCCACAGTTAAGTGAACGTATGAACATTGGAGATTAGGCTCTTTTGTGGGATGTCAATATGAAATTATAATTTTACTCCAGCATGGGTAGAATTACCGTGTAACTGCGGGAGTAACTCTGCTGTCAGTTTTCCAGAATGAAGTGTTAAAGGCTGCTTGGACGCAAAAGTTGACTAAAAAGTGGCAACATTGTGGTGTTGCCGTAGAAACATAAGCAAAATAACATTGAGACTTTTTGTGGTAAGCATGCAGATCATCTGTGCAATGTCCACTTTAGTTCTCGGGAACATCTTGTCATGTGGACTGTAGCTGTAGTGCAACGTAAGAGAAGCTTTGGTATTAAGCTGTAGCTGAGACACAGTTTACATGGTTTAATGAAACCAAGCACAATATTGCAATGGTTAAGGCTTTCCATTCGGAAGGAGTGGTGCTCAGTTCCCATATATACTACCATTCAGCTTTCAGTTTGTCTTAGTTTATTAGGGCAAATAGCGAGATGGTTACTTTTTAAAAAGACCCGTCCGAGAAGTTAAGCCCCAACTGTAATACCGTTGTCACGAATGGAACATCCACTTACCTACTTTTCTTGTTAGTAGTAGTAGTAGTAGTAATTTCCGGATCACTTTAAAAAGGAAATTTCACATGTATTATCACAGCATAAGAAAATTATGCTGTTAATATATACAGGCATTTGCATGCATACAGGTCTAATTTGATAAGGATGGACGACATTTGATAGTACCTCAGGAAGGGGAGAGGGATAGGTTGGGGAAGGTAGAGGGTAATGGCAATTCAGTTTAGGTTTTTGCAATTGCGCTAAACTATTTTAGTTATGAGTTCTACAGATGAAATAAATTTTTGTGAATGTCAATATTCCTCTGCAGTGGATGCTGTAACCTGGATTGGAATATTCATTTATGTTGTCTCTTTCACTGCTGCATAGTTTCAGCTGTGAGCCATTTTCAAGTGTGTGGTGTAACTTGTCAAATGGACATATTTGGTTGTGACTGAAAACTTAAGTTGGTCATACTTCGTTAACATTCAGTTAGATAGCTGGAATAGATGTGATGGAGCCTACCAAATAGAAATAATATGCATTTTTTTTTGTAAACCTACGGTGACAGGTGTAATTATTTAAAACTTTTCACGTCATCCCATGATTCATAAAACACCTATTCAGGCCATCGCACTGTTCAATTTTGTCATATCTGTTTTTCTTTTGCATTAGGGATGACGTCACTATTTCTTGCATTGGCAGCTAAATATTTCTACTCCTGTAGCTTAGTATTTATCACATCATTGTGGTCTCTGTATAATAACTATTCTGATGAGCCTATTTTTAAAAGTACTGTTTCCACGATAAATAGTTTTCTGTGTCTGGGTTGATATTTTCTGTAGCATCAAAATTTTGTTATGTGCTGATATTTGTAAAAAAAATGGAATTACTCAACTCATTGCTATCACTTTCTAAATGTTGTTTGTGTAGCAATGCAGTGCTTAAACTTGTCACTTGTACACATTGTAAGTAAAGGAAAGAAAAAAAAAAGTATCCTCTTTGTTGGCATGGTAGATGTTGGAATTTTTACTTTTGCGCCAAGTATCATGATAGTTCCTGCCATTGCATGTATTCTGTTTTCTTCGGAAGTAGCATATGTTTTGAAGCAAGGAATTTTTTACTTGGGAGGGTGGGGGGGGGGGGGGGGGGTGCAGGAAGAAAGATGAGAATTTATGCCAACAGCAGATGAAGTGGCTGGCCAAAGATTGTGATACCACACATTGGCTTTGACCCTTGATGTCATCAAATTGGCGGACACACCTATCTCAATAGTAAACAACATGGCGACCATGATGTCAGTCACTACAGTAATGAAAAGACATAAGTAATATGCAAAATATTTAATTACATCAATACAGTGAAATTAACACGACAACCATGGAAATTAGGGGGTTTTGGCAGGGACACACCAAAAAATACGACACTTCTAATAATAAAGACACACTAAAACCAGTATGAATGCAGTTCACAAAACCAAAATAAACAGAACGCAAGACATAAACAAATTGATATCTGAAATTTCACTTTATCTGTATTACTCAAACGAAGCCCATGTTACCTCAGACCTGTACCATCTCCAAAACCATCTACTGCAAATTTCACTTGATATATACGTAGCTCAAATGAAGTCCGCAATACCATGAACCCACACCCAACTCCAAAACTCAGTACTGCAAAATGTAACACGTACTATTGTACAGAACTGGGGACCTAGAAACAATGGAGAGGCTTTGTCCCCGCCGCAGCCCGCAGTGATACACAACCCCACAACAGGCTACAGCAGTCCATGCACCCCACCGCCACCTCGCACTGAAACCAGGGTTATTGTATAGTCAGCCCCTAGTGGACAACCCCCCCCCCCTCCAACCCCCCCCCCCCCCCCCCCCCCCACCCCCACTCATCCTCTCGGGAACGTCTCAACCAGATGAGTGTAACCCCAATGTTTGCGTGGTAGAGTAATAATGGTGTACGCATACATGGAGAAAGTGTTTGCACAGCAATCGCCGACGTAGTGTAACTGAGGCAGAATAAGGGGAACCGGCCCCCATTTGCCGAGGCAGATGGAAAACCGCCTTAAAAACCATCAACAGACTGGCTGGCACACTGGACCTCGTTACTAATCCGTCGGGCAGATTCGTGCAGGGAACTGGCACACCTTCCCGCCCGGAAAGCAGTGCATTAGACTGCATTGCTAACTGGGCGGGCATACATACCGTAATAAAAATCAAATAAAACCATCAAAAAGGAACTTACTAACCAAGGTAGCTGGCTAACTACACATACACCCCTCGCACACACAACCTAATAAACCTAATAAAATCCATATATATTACCACTTGTATCTCCCAAACCTTCATCCCCCACAAACCACATCAGCAATACTTGTACCCCATGCACCCCCAAAAAACTTCAAGTAACAACCCTAGGCATATCCATTTTCCCAATAGCCCTCAGTAAATACTGAAATGGGAAACATTTTCAAGCACACTCTTCCTCCAACAGTACTCATCTAATTGAGACTGGAAGGTGAAGGAGCACCTCTTCTCCCTCCCTATCAGAGATTTAATATCCTCCGCCCCCACTCTCTATATTGTATTTGTACAAGCCACAGTGCAATTGTCTTTAAACTCTGTATTACGACTGACAACTAAATCGTCAAACGGCATGTTCCCGAAATCCCTATAGGAAGAAAATGCATCCAAAATTATTGTGGGACGCTCTTCAATAAACTCCGCAATCAAAGCCCTTAAAACCTGTTTTGTCTGTCTCTCCACTACCCAATAACTAACAACTGAACACCCAGCTCTTGAATCAAGATCCTTCACACCCATAGGCTAACCCTTGAATTATCCCTAACCGCATGTACTTTTCCAAATCAAGAAAATCTGTTTCCTCCAAAACTTCTGGCCCACCCAACATCTCTCTCTACTTAGTACTTTGTGAAAATGCTTACGTAAAAAATGAAAACCAATCCAAAACGTGTTTACTAACACCCGCTTTGTGAGCACAAAACTCAGTGGATGACTGATAGCAAATATAGTAAGTCATTAAAACCATCTCGTGAACAGCCAGTGTAGAATTCTCAAACCAGAAACCTCCTGAATAGACCAACATACATAATTCCGGTGAGAACGACACATACATTGGTCCCTGGTCTGAGATACATCAACATTGGTCAACTTCTTTTCACCTCTACAAATATAGATCCCTCACATACTTGATAGTTAGTGCATGTAACCGAAGGAACCTGATTGTAGTGAGCATGTCATCCCCCATAGCCAGATGAAGGGATCTAGTTGTGAACTTGTTTATGCTACCCATAACTAACAAAAAACAAAACAAGAAATTAAATCTCCATCAATGAACTAGACATGGCACTACTAATTCCAAACACAAGTGTGTGTACATTAGCCATAACTCCCTACATAAAAGTAACTCACAAGCAATCCAGCACAGACTCGTGCACTATCAATTACACTTACAAAATTCCCAAATATCAGATGACTCAGTTGCATACCTATCAAACAATTTCGAAGCATAACACGCAACACTGGGGGCCATCTGCAAACATGCTTTGATTCAAGTACTATTGCACCGTGATGTCACCCAACAGAACATAGTTGTGTCACAGGTCAAAGTAAGATTTGTGGAACCATAAATTTTGATTGACCTGATGAAATTGTTAGAGAGAGAGAGCCTTAATCTCTTAAGAAAACCATGAAATACCCAAATCAGGAGTGCTGTGCAGGTATTTTAATCCTGCTCTTCAAATTCCCTGCCGGCCGTCGTGGCTGAGAGGTTCTAGGCGCTCAGTCCGGAACTGCACGACTGCTACGGTTGCAGGTTCGAATCCTGCCTTGGGCATGGATGTGTTTGATGTCCTTAGGTTAATTAGGTTTAAGCAGTTCTAAGTTCTCGGGGACTGATGACTACAGATATTAAGTCCCATTGTGCTCAGAGCCATTTCAAATTCCCAGGTGTGAATCCAGTATGTTAACCTTTGCACCAGTTGCTTGGTTTCATCTTTTGGGGACACAGGAAGCATAAAACAAGATAATTTGGAACGAAATTGGTAGTCAGGCACATGATGAAAGGCATTGACTCTCCAGTGGCCTTCATATATTGTTGTTTGTGAAGAAAGAGTTGGCTGATGAAGAACAGTGTATAAGGACAGTCATGTAACTAAATAAACCAATGCATAAGAGAATAGTGGGACAACTTGGTACTCTTTTACTCTTAATATGTCACATTTGCAGTTTTGGTTTCAAGAAAAGTGTGTTGTTGTTGTTGTTGTGTTCAGTCCAAAGACTGATTTGATACAGCATTCCACACTAGTTTATGCTGCACAAGCCACTTCCTTTCTGAATAACTATTGAAGTTTGTTATATTGTGGGTGAGGCTCTAGCAGGGTTGAGAACTGTACATGGTTTCTTTTAATTAACAAAAGCATTTGTTTTTATGAACTGTACAATAATTTGCATAAGTTGTGAAGTTATAGGATCAGGGAAAAACTTAAGAATAGCTCATTTCCTATGCGAAAAGTAGGAAGCAGAAGGTTGTCCTCTGATGTCAGTAAATAGAGCAGAGATTTGTATCTGACTGGAGTCACGTGAAGTGGGGGCTGCCACAAGTTTCTGTAATGGGTCTGTTACTTCGTGTGATGTATGAATCATTAAACATAACAAATAAATTCAGAAAGAGGCTCTTTGTGGATGACACACATCTGTCATTGTGAAAGATGTGTATTGTAATGTAAATAATCTAACTAACATGGTAGTAACTAAAGTCATCTTGTGGTTCCTAGAAAACATAATAACCATTAACTGCAACAAAGCGTAATGCGTACAGTTTATGACAAGAAACTCGGGTAACAGTGAAATTTTATTGTCCCAAGATGGTCAAACAAAAGGTGAATTCAACCATTTTAAATGCATGTGACTAAAGGTGGGTGACAAATGTACATGGTATTATGCATCAGATTCAAGATATTGTGCAGAAACTGGATGTTATCTTTATATAAAAGTAATGTTGACTGTCTCTGACAAAGAAATGTGAAGGCATGTTTATCTTGCTTACTTTCGTCCTATTATCTCATATTATGTTGTATTTTGGAGCAATTGTGTGTTAGAATATTCTTAGTTCAGAAAAGCATTATGTCTGATCTATGGTGTCAGTTTGGGAACTTCATGTCCAGCATTGTTCGGGTGTCTGGGAATTCTAATGTTGTCATTTTTGTGCATAAAACACCGTCAAGAGATTTTAACCAAATCTGATTCCATCAGAACAGTTATGCGCAGTGACGGTAGTGTATTTTTGAAAAAAGGAGAAGGAATGTAGCACATTTGCATATCAGATCTGTACTTTTATTGCTGATCTAGATTTGAGCTATTTAGTAGCAGTGAAGGTAGCTGTTCAGTAGTTGAAATCAAAATCTTCAGTAAAAATACAGCTCTGAAGATAGCTATTCTGTACCCAAAATGTAGATCTGAAATAAAAATACAGATTGGTTAATTGTAACTGATTGCTGATTTCGTTTTCCTCTTTCGATCAAGGGATGTGTTGTCACAATATTGACTTATTCAGAGGTAATTGCAACATTCACTCAGCAAATGCTACATGGAAAAACATTTTGCAGTTGGAACACATTTTTAGGAAAGCATTTCACTGAAGTCTTTAAATCTGAATGAAAATGTTTCCTTGTGGTACACTCTGTCTATTCTGCACAGTCTTTTCTTGCAGTAATTGAGTCCTTTTCTCTGTAATGTGCTATTTATTTGTGTATTGTCTCACATTTTTTTGCATTTTGTTAATTGTTTGGTTCTGTTGCTTATAAATTTTCTAATCAGCATTCTGTAAACTGATTTGTTCTGTACTGACTCATTCCATGTTCAAATGACTTTTCCTTGCATGGTCCCATAAATCCAAGATCAATGAGACACAGTGCAGGAAGGATATTGTAAGTAATAGTGTATTACACTAAGAAGGCTAATCTAAATGGAGAATGCTAATAATAATGTACTAAAAACATCAGGAGAACTTAACTTACCGGTAAAGTTGCCATATGTTTTTGTGTCGTTGGCTTGTCTTTGTGACCCCCCCCCCCCCCCTCGGGATGTAGTATTGTGGCATGTGCAAGTGCACATACACTGACCAGAAGACTGACAATATTTTTGTTGTATCTATATAATATTTATTGTAATACAGGTTGTGGCAACAGTTATTTGTCACATAACCTGAGGTACAGGTAAGATTGAAAAGCAGCAATTGGGTTGTGAGTTTGTGAAACCAACAAATGGAAATATGAAATCTTAGTTGTGGTGGTGTACTGTTTTGTAGTGTAGGTCAAGTATTAGGTGAGATTGAAAAATGACAGCTCCATTATGAGTTGGATCAGCAGTATCTGATGTTTTAGTCAAGTGATGAGCTTAAAGCTTCTAAGATATCCCATTGTAGCTTAAAGCGTCTAAGAAGTCCCATTATGCACATTGGAATGAAAGACAAAGACATAAAAGACGGCAACAGCAGAGTGAATGAGCTGTAATTGACTGCTTGAAAAAATTTAAAAAATGTGCGAAGGGAAATAATGAATGAAGAAGCTGACTGCATAATTAATTGGTTTCTGAATTTATAAACTCCTTCTTTGATGGTGCTTTAATTTTTTCTGATTATCTAATATTCTGGCATTAATATCATCTCAGTATTCACAAATCCAAGTTTAGTAGCCTATGTAAGTACTGTCATACCTACTGTTTGTGCTATATATAGCACTATATCTGTCAATAAAATGTTAGTGTATGTCTATAACACTATTTCCACATACCTCTTATATCCTGTTAAAGAACTTACAGTGTTTGCATTGTGACCTCTGTGTGTATTTTAAAGGCTCATTAGCCAACTGATGTATTTTTATACTGAACGGAATATTGTATGAACAGTATAGAGTGCCCAGAATGAGATTTTCATTCTGCAGCAGAGTGTGCGCTGATATGAAACTTCCTGGCAGATTAAAACTGCGTGCCCGACCGAGACTCGAACTCGGGACCTTTGCCTTTCACGGGCAAGTGCTCTACCATCTGAGCTACCGAAGCATGACTTACACCCGGTCCTCACAGCTTTACTTCTGCCAGTATCTCGTCTCCTACCTTCCAAACTTTACAGAAGCTCTCCTGCAAACCTTGCAGAACCAGAAAGTTTCATATCAGCGCACACTCCGCTGCAGGGCGAAAATCTCATTCTGGAAACATCCCCCAGGCTGTGGCTAAGCCATGTCTCCGCAGTATCCTTTCTTTCAGGAGTGCTAGTTCTGCAAGGTTCGCAGGAGAGCTTCTGTAAAGTTTGGAAGGTAGGAGACGAGATACTGGCAGAAGTAAAGCTGTGAGGACCGGGCGTGAGTCGTGCTTCGGTAGCTCAGATGGTAGATCACTTGCCCGTGAAAGGCAAAGGTCCCGAGTTCGAGTCTCGGTCGGGCACACAGTTTTAATCTGCCAGGAAGTTTCAGTATAGAGTGGATTAAAAAAACAGATTGCACACTTTTCCTCCCTCTTCCCCAACTCTCCCTCCCCTTCTCCACTCCCCTCTCCCTAATCATCTCTCTTTTTAATTTTTTAAAAACTTTTATGCTGCTCTTATTCTGTGAAAGTGCACTAGCATAATGTGGGCTGCCCTTCATTTAATTTTTATCCCAACGTGTTACCACAACAGTAGACCTACATTTTTGATAGCAAAGTTTCTCTCATGTACATTTGCTTGAAGATCTTGAAAAGTACTCATAAATACAGCATTTTGCCTAAGAAATCAAATTAGCATTAGTTTTATTTTTGTATAATTTTTTTTTACTATTGCTTGGGAATGACCAAAATTTTTTTTTTTTTTCTTTTCGAAAATCTACATCTTTTGTGCTGCATATCTTCTGAAGTGAGTTGGGAAATTTAACTCCAAGTGATACCAACTGAATGTAGCTTGCTCCTTGTGAAAAACTTTTTGTAGTTTTTACTTCTCAAATGTAGGTATGTATGCTGACACAGTGATCAGTTGAACTAAACGATTGTACCAGTCTCTGCTTGACTGTTAAGACTACCTCTCTTCATTAACAGTATATAAACATTCAGCATTGTCTTGTAACTGACTTGAAAAAACTCATCATGAACCTGAAAAAAATAAGACTATTGTTCCACATAAGGTGTGCCAAAAGGTGAAGACAGAATGACACATGCAGTGCGAAAAGACAGGACATTCTCATTAAATGTTAAAATAGGTTCAGAAAGTTGCTAAAGTATACAGAAATTGATAGAATACTCAGTAAAAATATAGTCTGCTGAATAATAGTATATACATTGTTGTAGGATAAAAATGAAACTAAACAATCTCTCTCTTTTTTTTTGTTCATCATATTCACATGATGTGGCTGATTATACATATCTTTTCGCACATTGATGCAGAAAGAGTGATATAATGATGCGTGGTTGCTCAGAAACATCTTATCAAGTGGGGGCTTCTGTACTATTTTGATGAAATGTAACATGTTCACAAAGGAAGGTATACTGATGCAGTGTTTGCATTTGAATCAGTTGTTGATCATAAGGATTTTTAATGATATCTAGTGGACCATTCCATGCTATGTGCTCTCATTTAAAAAAAAAAGTTGTTGTATGATCATCACGGATTTTGATGAAATTTCATGTGCACATTTGCATGTGTTCCCAATGAACACTGATAGTTTTACTTTCAACAATTTGATACTTGCGGGGTTAAAACCATTTGTTTGACTGAACAGCGCAGCTTTCAACAGTGCATTCCAGTATTTTCAGCTACTTTGAGACATAAATTCTTAAGCAATATTTTATTGAAAGAAGCAGAACTAGACTATCTTGTTTAACTTTTTGAATTCTCTTAATTGAAATAATGACAAAAAAAGATGTCATGGGCAATTTTCATGTAGATAATATGATGTGAAGTTAGCTAAAAAATATACCCTTGAAAAAATGTGAAGTTAAGCTTTTTATATCTCCAGAAGTGTGCAATAAACCTGAAACTTTTCATTTGACTACTTGCCAATGCAGGGTCTTCGATTATACAATCACATTTCCCACTGTTTGTCAATAGTTGCAAATTGAGGGCAAAATTGACATTTATTGTAAAAATGCCAAAATCACTATTTTCACTTTTACAAAAAAAGAAAACAAAGTTGCAAACACTTTTCATTGGAAAAACCACATTCTAATCACCTACAAAAACTAGATTTAGTTTGGGAGTGCCAGCCTATAAGACCCAAAAATAATGGCAAACGCTGCAATGAAATTGCACTCATATTCCACTGGTACTCATATCAAATCTGACATTTTTATTAATTTTTACAGTTGCATAATAGTTTCTGGGGAAAGCAGTATTACAAATCCTGACAAGAAGAAGTAAACTTGAATCAGAAAACTGCAAAAAAGTAGTCATGTGTGTTTTTAAAAATTTGTAAAAAGCATTTAGCTCTATAAAATTCTTTTTATAAAAAAATTAAAGGGCATGAAAAGTCCATTAATAAGGATAGTGTTCTTTCTTTTTGTGTTTCTTATAATTTGAGAGAATCATCTGAGCTCACTGTGGCAGTTTGCAGTCTGCAATTTCAAGAATGCATGCTACATTGCTGTGAAAGATGTGCTGGACCAGAAACTATAGCATTTGCAGTTGCTAGCTATTTCATACAGCATGATCCACAGGAAATTATTGTATACAAACAATGGATCCATACCAAACTGGACACATCGAACAAAAAGCAGTTGGCAGTGGATGAATTTGTTGAGTGTTTTCTTGGTGTCATCATATAATCAAATATCAAAGTTTGCCTATCAAAGCCCTTAAATTTGATTTACAGGAGAATGAGCTTATTATTCTAATGGATTTTTCTGAAAACTATTCATTTATCATTCAGGATGCAGTGCAAGGTTTCCATGGGAAAAATAGTCAAGCATCATTCCGTCCTTTTATCAACAACTTCCCCAAAATCAGAACTTGTACTCTGTATATGAGTTTTTGTGTTGTCAGTGACTGTTACGTGACAGAGTTACTGTTCACATTTTTATAAAGGAGCTGGTCAAAGATGTAAATACACAGTTTGTTCAGATTTCCCACATCCGTTATTTCAGTGATGGCTCCAGTGCTCAATAACAAAAGCCAAAAATTTTCTCAGTGTGTGCTGTCATAAAAGAGATATTGGAATGATGACAGAGTGAATAACTTTTTTACTTGTCTTGGAAAGTAATACTATGATGGGATTGTAGGTACAACAAAGTGATTTGCAGCAAGAGCAAAATTGCAAGGGCCAGGTAATAGGCAGATTCCCATGCCTATAAACCTGTTTCTCTTCTGCACTGAAAGCAATAAGGGAATTAAATTGGCTTTCATCAGCAAAGAAGAAATTGAAGAAAATAAAGCATCAGAAGAGCACAAACATGAGCATACTCTGGTAGAAACTAGAGAAAATAATCATTTTTTGCCAGCTGATGAAACAACTATTTGGATCATCAGATATTGAAGTGATACAACCTCTTTTGAGGCCGAAAATAGTGACAGTGATGTCAGTATACCAACATCAGACCTCCTGTCAGAACAATATGCTGCTTGCATTTATGGAAGAAGAGTGGTGGATTGGAAACTTCTGAGAGACTTCCACTGAGCAGGATGACAGTTCAGTCAGCTTCATGCCCCCATGTGGCTCAGCAAATTCATTTTTCTTATGATCAATGAGTGAAAAGTGTTGGCTTCCAGGACAGCATGTTACTGCAATTATTGCAGCTCCAGTAGTGACAGCGCCTGGTGGGTAGTGTAATTTTCCTTTGATATTCAACAATGAATAATTAAACCTCTAAAAAATTCAAGTAGCCTGGAGTAAACATAAGCTTCAGATCATGAAACAAACCTCCTCTGGCTATGGTCTGGAACACTGTAAAACACAAGTATCATCAGGCTCAAATCAATGGAAACAAATCATTGAGTCTTGGGGTCGTGTGGTGAAGAAACCCACCAATGGTTGCTGTTGCACAGCTTCGGGTGTTGGCACCATGGGGATGAAGATGCTGGTTTTCTCACTTTAAGTGAAACCAACAATTGGTAAGCCACCATGGACCATAGCAACACATGTATGCAATATTTTTTTATTAGTACACTTCTGTTCTACATAAATCACAGCTGTGGAAACGGGAAATGTACTATACTTGAGACCAGAATTGAGGTAGCACATCAATAGCATCTCAGAATAAAAAGACTCATTCAAAATTCTCAATAACAGGAACCTTTTTTTAAAAAAAAATAAAAAAATGGCAGGAAGACTGCTATTTGCACATTGAACAAAACTTGAAAGCACCTGGTAGAATTTTGTTGCAGCTATTATGCAACAGTTTTACTACTGTGATCTTCAGTGCCTTGGCAATGCACATTTAAATTTTGAAGTGCATAACTAATTTGATTCTGTAGTTATTACAGCAGAATAACTGTTTGAAATGTGCCATAATGAGTTGCAACAAAAGACACTTTCTTCTCTGTACTTTTTCAAGTTCTTCTGACTTGAGCCCACTTCCTACTCATCAGAATTTTTAATATTAGCTTTCACGGAAGTGTTAAACAACTGTAAAAAAAATTGAATTTAATTTGAGTATCATTGGAATATGATTGTATTTTCACTGCACCTTTCCCTGTCATTAATTTTAGGGCCTTATAATTGTGCATTGCATAACCAAATCTATTTTTTTGAGTGGTTTAGAATATGGTCTTTCTAAGCAAAAAGTGTTGGAAGAGTTTGCAGAAAATATTTTTAAAATTGGTTTAAAGATAGGGATTTTTGTGTTTTTACAGAAATTGTCAACTTAGTCCTCAATTTCAAAACTGATAGGGTAACGAAGGTTTATATTTGGTGACCTAGTGTTGATAAGTTATCACCTGAAAAGTTTTAGGTTTATTGTGCACTTTCTTCTGGAATTATAAAAAGCTAACCTTAACATGTTTTCAAACTTCTAGGTTTTTGGCTGACTTTGCCTCAAATTATCTACATGAAAATTGCCCATGAAATATTTTTATGTCATTTCTCTTAAGAGAATGCAAAAATCTGTACAAGATGGTGTAGTTTTGTTTGTTTCAAGAAAATATCACCCAAGATATCTCAAAGTTGTTGAAAACTCAGAGGTACACTTTTGAAGTTGCAACTTCAAAAGTGTACCTCTGAATTTCTGCAAATATTAAATTAGTCATCAGGAAACTTTACCAATGCTCATTGAGAACATGTGCAAATGTTCACACAAAATATATGATGGTCGTGTGGGACACTCTAGATCAATTTGGTTTGTAATGACCCTTGTTTCAGTTAATTGTATTCATTTTCAGATCAGTCTTTGTTAATAAAATTGTAAGAAAATGTAAAACTTTCAACTAAGATGATAGAGTGAGAGGGGGGTGGGAGGCTGATTTAGTTGATGCTGGAGCCAACATTACAATGCAGTATGCCAACATTGCCCCAACTGCGTGGCCAGATATAATGCTACAGGCAGTGAAGCAAAAGTCTTGCCTAGCACCACATTTCGAAAGCTTCTTTTCTCTTCTCGCCTACACTGTTTATCATCCATCTTTCAATTTCATACATAGCTACATACAAATACCTTCAGAAAATACTTCCTAACACTCAAATCTATACTTGATGTTAACAAATTTCTCTTCTTCAGATACACTTTCCTTGCCATGGCAATTCTACATTTTATATTGTCCCAAATTCCATCCTCATCAGTTATTTTGCTCCCCAAATAGCAAAACTCATTTACTACTTAAACTGTCTCATTTACTAATCTAATTCCGTCAGCATCACCTGATTTAATTTGACTACATTCCATTATCCTCATTTTGCTTTTGTTGATGTTCATCTTATATCCTCCTTAAAAGACTCTGTCAATTCCGTTCAGCTGCTCTTCCATGTCCTTTGCTGTCTCTGACGGAATTACAATGTCATCGGCAGACCTCAAAATTTTTATTTCTTCTCCATGGATTTTAATTCTAACTCCAAATTTTTCTTTTGTTTCCTTTACTGCTTGCTCAGGGTACATATTGAATAACATCGGGTATAGGCTACAACCTTGTCTCACTCCCTTCTCAACCACTGCTTCCCTTTCATGCCCCTTGACTCTTATAACCACCATCTGTACAAATTGTAAGTAGCCTTTCACTCCCTGCATTTCACACCTGCCGCCTTCAGAATTTGAAAGAGAGTATTCCAGTCAACATTGTCAAAAGTTTTCTCTAAGTCTACAAATGCTAGAAATACAGGTTTGCCTTTCCTTAACCTATCTTCTAAGATAAATCATAGTGTCAGTATTGCCTCGTGTATTCCAACATTTTTACAGAATCCAAACTGATCTTACCCATGATCTGCTTCTACAAGTTTTTCCATTTGTTTGTAAAGAATAGTATTAGTATTTTGCAGTCATGACTTATTAAACTGATAGTTGGATAATTTTCACACCTGCCAACACCTGCTTTCTTAGGGATTGGAATTGTTATATTCGTCTTGAGATTGGAAGGTATTTCACCATCCCATATATCCTGCTCATCAGATGGAAGAGTTTTGTCATGGCTGGCCCTCCCAAGGCTATCAGTAGCTCCGAGGGAATGTTCTCTACTTACTTAAGTTTTTCAGTGTTCTGTCAAATTCTTCATGCAGTATCATATCTCCCATCTCATCTTCATCTACGTCCTCCATTTCCATAATATTGCCCTAAGTACATCTCTCTTGTATAGGTCTTTTATATACTCCTACCACTTTTCTGCTTTCCTTCTTTTCTTAGGACTGGTTTTCCATATGAGCTCATAGTATTCATACAGGTGGTTCTCTTTTCTCCAAAAGTCTCTCTAATTTTCCCCCTTGTGATGCATGTTCCTACATGCTTACATTTGTCCTCTAGCCATTCATGCTTAGCAGTTTTGCATTTCCTATTAATGTCATTTTTAGATGTTTGTATTCCCTTTCGCTTGCTTTTTTTTACTGCATTTTTGTTTTTTCTTTTCATCAATTAAATTCAATATCTTGAGTGTTACCCAAGTATTTCTACTATCCCTCATCTTTTTACCTACTTGATCTTCTGCTGCCTTCACTATTTCATCTCTCAAAGCTACCTATTCTTCTTCTACTGCACTTCTTTCCTCTGTTATTGTCAAATGTTCCCTAATTCTCTACTGAAACTCTCCACAATCTTCGGCTCTTTCAGTTTATCCAGGTGCCATCTCTTTAAATTCCTACCTTTTTGCAGTTTCTTCAGTTTTAATCTACAGTTCATAACTAACAAATTGTGACCAGAGCCCACATCTGCCCCTGGAAATGTCTTACAATTTAAAACCTGGTCCCTGAATATCTGTCTTACCATTATATAATCTATCTGAAACCTTCCGGTGTCTCCAGCCCTCTTCCACATATACAACCTTCTTTCATGATTCTTAAACCAAGTGTTAGCTGTGATCAAGTTATGATCTGTGCAAAATTCTACCAAGTGGCTTCCTCTTTCATTCCTTACCCCCAATCCATATTCACCTACTACTTTTCCTTCTCTTCGTTGTCCTACTTTCAAATACCAGTCCGCCTTGACTATAAATTTTCGTTTCCCTTAACTATCTGAATAATTTCTTTTATCGCATCATACATTTCTTCAATCTCTTCATCATCTGCGGAGCTAGTTGACATATAAACTTGTACTACAGTGTGGGCTTTGTGTCTATCTTGGCTACAGTAACGCATTCGTTATGCTGTTCATAGTAGCTTATCCGTGTTCCTATATTTTTATTCATTATTAAACCTACTCCTGCATTAGCATTATTTGACTTTGTATTTATAACCCTGTGTTCACCTGACCAGAAGTCTTGTTCTTCCTGCCACCAAAATTCACTAATTTCTGCTATATTTAACTTTAACCTATCCATGGACATCATAATAATATAAAAATAAACATTTTAGTTGAAACTACTATTTTCCTGCTACATGTCACATTTGAAAGTCCACTTTGTTACTTACATTCAGAAATACCCTCAAAACACCCTGTATTTCATATTATTGCCTTTCATTTCATTTTCGGGAGTCGGGACCTCAGGTTTTTCAGTTTGCATTTTAACTAGGCTTGATCTGTCAGTGATGTGAGGATTTACCAGAAATGACATGTGGTTCAGATTCCATATTGAACTATAGGTCCTCCTCATTCATTGGTTGGATAACTCTGCTATGTTAGGGATATGCGAGTCGCCGAAGTGGTGTCCAGTTGAATGACTTGCACCAGGCCAGCGAGCCACACAAAATTATTATTATTATTATTATTATAATTATTGGGAAATAACTGTATGCAATTTTTCTACATCTGTTTTCCATTCACTTTTTTCCTTTTTCTGTTTCTCATTCTTTCTTTCCTGGTTAGGGTTTTCATTTTCTGGAAAGTGTAAAACATCATTCATATGAGTTGCAGTTTCACAGTCCTTACTACTAAGACCTTCAGAGAGTCTGTCGTCAGAAGGTATTGCAATTATCTTCCACGAATGAGCTGTTGCTGTTGTCATCATGCTCTCCCAAAACTTATAAATACTGTGTGGTGTATAGAGCATGTTAAGGGAGTTCCTGAAACTAAGGATTTCTGAAATGTGTGCATGTTACAAGGCTAGAATCCCAACATTTTCTAGGAGATGAAATGAGAAACAGCAGAAAAGTATTTCGAGCAGGTCTCAAGGTGGGTTTGGGGCTCATCCCAGTGGTGAAACATGAGTCATTTGCATAATGGCATACACTAAACAAATATATTCATTCTAATTATGACAGAATACCTAAGGCTTGGTTGTTGCAACTGACCCCCCCCCCCCCTGCCCCCAACAAGGAAAAAGCAGTGGGGGTGAGCTATTCATAGATAACCCACAAGCAACCAACCAGATAATCCTTGTCCAGATAATTGAGAGTTTGCGGTAATAATTGTAACAGTGCTAGTGCTAAAGCTAAATGTGTGTTCTCTATATTGTACCCACCTATGAACAAAATGGGCCAAGAAGGTCCCACCAAAAATATCACACACACCTTTCCCACCTACTCTTACCCTGTGGGGAGTTTAATGCATGTCATCACATGCTATTAGGCTCCATACCACCTGCCCTTGAGTTTGTGTTGTTGAGGGTGTCTTTGTTATCAGAAGATTTGTGTGTTCAGAATATTGACACAGCACTCAGTACAGCACTGGTGTGGTGCATTTTTGCCACCACTCATAAATTGTAGTCTTCTGCCCTTGCACAAGCTCAGTGACACTGATTGGCAGCTGTTATTTGATTGAAAACTTGTAAGTATTTTATTACGTCACAGAAAAGAAAAACGGCTACACTAAAATATTCCCATAGCGTTACTAGCCAAATTAAAAACACTTATCTTTCTACCTCACATTGAAATCAATACCACTTCCTTGTACTCACTGGGCACGGAAAATAATAGTTCAAGCAATATGAAGGACAGGCCCACAAGGGTGTGACATGTTATTTAAAGCAGTCAATGTTTTTCAGCAAGAGGTATATAAGTCGTACATTATATTACAATCAGTTTGTGATAGCATTAGGTATGAGATCAGTTAAGAACTGTCAAGAAATTTAGAAGAATAATACACTGCTTCAGATTATTTCTTACACAACACTATTCTCTGGTTGACAGTGCCACATTTACGTCCAACAGTCATTTTGCTGTGGATTAATAGTAATTGTTGTGATTAAAAATACATTACCAATGTTTGAGATAAAAGAGGAGTGTATTCTTACTAATAACACAGGAATGTCTAGTCCAGGGACGATTGACACACAAATTAAAAAATAATAAAGTTTCTTTGTTAGATTAAGATTATGAAATAGTAACAAAGTGTGAGATGTCACAAGATTAATAGATAGTCAGAAGTAAGACTATTCTAGAGCACATAGCATATCAGAGTTTCATAATTTGAATTACGCTTAAAATTATGAGACTATGTTTCAGAAAAGTCTGTCCTTACCCAAAAATTCTTGCTTCTGTAGCTAATTTCACTTTCACCATTTAGTTCACCATTTTGATGATGAACAAGGAAGTGGGGTGCTCTACTGTCCCCAATCACCAACATACTGCCATGAATTAAACCATTAAATCTTTCCAGTGTCTGTCCCACTGAGTGCATGAGACACTATTGATGATAGTTTCTCCATTAGATGGGAATGTTACACTAGGTGGTTCCTTTCATATTATTTGGCAAGATGTCATCCTCATCCATCTTTTCGTCACATGCTAATGTAATAACAAGAAAGCAACACATTAGTGCAGCGGACATTCATGCATCCCTGTTGTCCACCTGTTCAACCACATTCTTGACACTTCATAATGTGTCTGAAGAACGAAATAGAAAGCATGTTCCTTAGGAATGAGTTAATTTTCAATTTAAAAATAAAGAATCCTCCCTATGATCTTGTGGAGAACATCGTGGTTGGGTGACCATTTTGTTCACATGCTCACTTGTAAGTAAAGGGTTTATTGTCATTGTAAGAAATCCAAACAAGATTATAAAATTTAAAATCATTTTCATGGAACTGAAGTGCTACAACAGATCATTAGTAGAAATTGGTTTGAGATGGTGTGTTCTAACTGTCTGTGCCAGTGGTGGTTGACCTCTTTTTTTTTTTTGTATGGCGGGAGGGAGGATGACCACAGTTACTAAACGAGACAGTTCCAGTTATAGCTTTTCTGTGTGTTTAATAATCCTAGAAAAACATTAAGAGGTTAAACCTTGGAGGAAGGTGAGTTATAAAAGAATTAACCAAACAATATTTTTAAAACTGAATCTCACTGTCCTGATTTGTTATCAGCAGTTTCCTGAAGCTGTTCCCTATGAGGCAGTGCATTGTTAGGCCAGTCTTTTCTTCCAACACCGACACAGTATTCCGTTTATGACATATAGTTAACAGTAAGAAATTTGTGCTATTAAATGATGAGAATTAAGTAATGTGAAGTTTTGCTGAGTGCTCTTTACAGAGAAGGGGGCAATTGCAAAAAACAGGTGATGAAACCTACTTCCTTGGTATGACATATATCAGGTGTGAATAGCTCCTTTCATAATATATTCTGCTGTTGCACATTTGTTATCTTACATAATGATATTTAACTCTCGACAGCTTTGCATCCCATTTGGAAGTAGGCTACTTTATCAAAAGTCAGTATCTTTTCATTAATGGTTTGTCACACAGTGTCGCAGATATTGATTGCCAACCTCACAGTCTGTAATGTCCTCCTCATCCTCTCCACCTTCTGAACCAACTTTTCCCACCGTTACATTTCTCTCTTCTCTCCTCATCCTTTCTGACATCCACTCTTCTATTAGTTCTCTACGTCCCTGTACCATCTCCAGATCAATATTCCCACGCCGTATCCTCTCACCCTATCTCTGATGTAATGCCACTATCTATCAGAAATATTACATCCTTCCCACATCTTCCTATTTTCTGTTCCTTCTTTCCTAACCATTTATTACATACTTCCTCCCAATTTGTTCCTCCCTCTTCTCTTCCTACATCCACCAATATACTACACAGGGTGTCCCATTTATCTTGACCACCCTAAATAACTGTTTGTCCAGATGCAAATTACAAAATGTTTCAGGCAAATGTTCTTTAACCGTCAGGGGGACATCAATCAGCATGATTGCCTTCATTGCAGCTTTGTTTTTTTTTTTTTTTTTTTTTTTACAAAGATATGAACAGTGGTATGACTTTTTTAAATGTCACCCAGTATTTTTTATTCAGTAATTGATCTCTCCTAAAGACCTTTTCAAAAATGTATCACAGTGTACCATTCACTGAAACTCAACATTATTTATTACATAACACAACATTGACATTGACACTCCCAGCACTTAGTGCAGGTACTCGGGGTAATGGAACACATCCATGTGCTGTAGACAGAGGACAAATGTAAATGTAAGTAGAATGCACACCCGTCATTGTGTCAACCATTGTTAGTAGTTGTGTGAGTAGAATGTACACCAACGAAGAGAAGGTAGAAATGCTACTCATCTATGGGGAATGTAAGTTAGCAGAACAGTAATTGCAATACTGTTTTCTTCTGTACTGGTAATTTAGTCCTTTTAAATACTGTTTTGTAGAGTAGGCATATAGCAAAGGCTGTCCTTCCTACAAATTACATCGATATAACGTTTCTGTTGTTGTTGAAGGTAGGCGAAATGCTACGCAGGCAGCGGAACTGTACAGAGGGCAATATCCTGACAAGAACCCACCTTACCGACGCTTCAGGAAATGGGAAATTTCAACCCACGACTACGCAATCGTCATAGCACTTGCACAGACAAAGCTGCCGAAGTTACTGTTCTCACTTCCATTGCTATGAATCCACATGTGAGCACACGACAGCTTGAACACGAGATTGGCATTCCTAAAACCAGTGTACATTGTATTCTTACACGTCACTGGTTCCATCCTTACCATGTACACCTACATCAAGAATTGCATGGGAATGATTTCCAGAATCTTGTACAGTTCTGTCAGTGGACACAGCGGCAAATCCTCGCCAACTCGAACTTCCTCTCCAATTTTCTGTTTACCGATGAACGTTCCTTCTCAAACAAAGGATAGGTAAATACAAGGAACGTGCATTATTGGTCCAGCGACAACCCACAATGACTTAGACAGGTTGAACATCAGCATCAGTGGAGAGTTAATGTGTGATGTGGGATGCTTGGTACTACAATTATTGGCCCTTACTTCATCAATGGTAGTCTAAACGGCAGAGCGTATGCCAACTTCCTCAGACAAATTCTTCCTCCTCTTCTGGATGAAGTGCTGCTAAGAACCAGAATGCTTATGTGGTATCAACACGATGTTGTCCAGCACGTAATGCCTTGCGTGTACGTTGTGTCCTGAATAGAAGGTATCGTGCCAGATGGATTGGCCGAGGAGGAACAGTTACTTGGTCTTCTAGGTCTCCTGATTTAAATCCTCTGGACTTTTTTCTTTGGGGATACATTAAAGGCATTGTGTATCACGATATTCCAACTACTCCAGAGGACATGCAAGAATGTATCGTGCTTGTTTGTAATTCTCTTGAGCAGGTAACACTGGAAGCAGCAAACAATTCTTTCATTCAATGAGTGCACCAGTGTATCGCTGTCCAGGTTAACCGCTTCGAGCACTTTTGAATGTTCTACTTCTAGGCAATGGTACAGGAGAGTCAAAGTCAATTTTGTGTTATGTTTTTACTTGATTTTCATTTGTTTTCTGACAACTCCAGCAAGTGGACGAGTTTGTGTGTTGTGTAATTAATAATATTGTGTTTCAGTGAATGGTACACTGTGATACATTTTTGAAAAGGTCTTTAGGAGAGGAAATCAATTACCAAACAAAAAAAACAAAAAAAAAATACAGGGTGCATTTAAAAAAGTCATACCGCTGTTCATATCTTTGTAAAAAACAAATCTACAACGAAGGCAATCATGCTGATTAATATCCCCCTGATGACTAAAACAATCAATTTTACCTCTTTTCTGCTGTCCCCTCTCCCTTTCCATCTTCCCTTATTATTAGCCTTATCTTTCCTAACCTTAATCTCCCAACTTTTCTCACTACTATAGTCTCATTCTATTATTCCTCCCATCTCTCATTCCCTCTCCCTCTGCCACATTCCCACACCTCCCTTCACCCCATATCCAGTCCCTCCCACCCTCCCCTCATCCACAAGTTTGATTAGTGCTGCAAATATGCCAAAGAAATAGTAATGGGAGATATTAAAAGATTACAAAATTCCAAGAGCTCAATTTCAGAAAGAGTCACAAAACATACTAATTCCTCCAACATATAAATTGTGTAATGACGATTGCAAGGGAGTGGGTTTGTACAATCAGCCACACATCATGGCTTGCAGGATATAGGTTTTGATGTAGATATAGAAACAGTAGAATTTTGAAATATAGTTATATTGATGAGAGACGTTTGGGGATTATTTAGGTATTGCATTGTATAGTTGCCATTTTTTAGATTTTTGTATGAATTGTCTGCTGTGGCCAGTTAAAAATAGTGAGTATGAAAACTTGCCATACTGTAGCACAATGGAACCATGCATAAAAATTTTGGTACAAATTGTGCAGAATGATGACGTTGATGCATTCAATTCTGTTGGGTAAAGTGTAGGGAACAGAATCTGTGGGTAAAATGTGTGTACCGCAATATACAAATGCTTTTGGGTTGTAATATGATAATCCAAAAGAAGGTTTCATGGACTTTTCTATCGCTTTATAAAAGTAGTGTGTATGTTGGGATTGCAGTGAAGTTTTGCTTTGAATACGAATGAAGATAACTTGTTTGCGTCTTCCCAAAACAAGCCATCCGGTCGACCATTTTGGTTTAATTTCAATTTTTTTGTGGCGTGAAAGAAAACCAATAGTGATGTTAGGTGTGCAGTTCCACAATTTAACTTCGTATTCAAGACAATTTTCAAAAAATCCGTTACTTCAGAAAGAGTATTTGAGAAATTTTTTAAGTGAAGTGTTTGATGAGAAAAAAAATTAGAGGACGACGTCATTTAATTTCCTTTAGAATTATTTTTCATGGAGTTTTGCCGCTTCTGGACGGGGGTTTAATTTCCGTTATGTCTCAAGTCACACTTCTCGCATGAGAAATCGCGACGAAGCGTTTCATGATGTTTCATAAATTTAATGCTGGAAAATATCTTTCCTGCCAAAGAGCGACCCCGAAGCATTATCCTGATTGACGAAAACATTCTTTAGATAAAGATTATCAGAGCGTAGTTTATCAAGTAGCGTAAGCATATTGGAATGCCTTGTGTAAGACGCTGTTGCTTGACGTGATTCTAAATTTGGGTATATTTTTTTCGTGTAGTAACATAAGTGTTCTCATGTGAATGGGCATGGCTATGAAACGTGTGTAAACTCAGTTTTAACATATCGGCGGCCCTACAATCCCATGTTGTTACCGTATCGTTGGGCTTGCGTGAGGCGGGGCAATTGAGTAAGTGAAACGGTGATAGACAACATTTAGCTTATTACCATTTAGTATGATTAATTTAGATGCAATTCTGAGGATGATATGTAAGAAAGATCTTGGTTATTGTTGTTAAGTTTCATATAATTCAATAGTTTGCGAAAACATACAATTCTGAGTACAATTACGAGGGCGAGGAAAATTAAGACCTTAATAAGATCACAGTAGGTTTGAATTTATAACAGTTTATTTTGTTCGCGGAAATAGATTTACAATCTCTTTAAGAATTTGGAAGTGCAGCTGTCTGCGGGTGACCCTTTCTAAGTCTAAGTTTCTGTCACGAACTGTAAGCATAGGCGAGAATATTTGAGTGGAAATAAATGTGATGTTCAGAGTGTTCATTCGGCGTTGCAGACTATTAATAAGTGTAGGCATACGACATGGAACCGTTTTACGATGCATGGGTTTGGGTGTATCCTGAAGTATAAATATTACATGTAAATGTTGTTGTTGGGCTTGAAAATTGGTTTGATGCAGCTCTCCACTTTAGTCGATCCTGTGCAAGTTTCTTCACCTTTGCGTAACTACTGCAACCTGCGCCTGTTTCAACCTGATTACTGTTTTCAAGCCTTGCACCCCCACCGTCACACACAGAATTTCTCTCCGTTATCGAGTTAATAATTCCTTTGTGTCTTAAGATGTGTCCTGTCAGCCGACATCTGTCTTTTAGTCAATATGTATCATAATATTTTTTTTCCGCGGTTCGAGTCAGTACCTCCTTAGTCATTATGCGCTTTACATAATTAATCTCCAGCGTAGTTGGTAGCATAACATTTCAAAAGCTTCTATTCTCCTCTTGTCTGAACTGTTCTTCGTCCCTGCTTCCCTTGCGTACAAGGCTACACTCCAGACAAATGACTTAAGAAAAGACTTCAAAACACTTAAATAAATTAAAACATTTTTGAAAAAAAACCCACTGAAGATCGAATATAAATATGTATGTAATATATATGACTTCAAGTCCGCAGCTTCAATTGACTTTCTATGTTGCAATAGACCTATTTGGCTACAATTGCCATTCCCAAGCTATCTGAGAATAGTATCATTATTTGCTTTAATAGTTTGTATTTACATGTTGTGGGTATGTAGTGAGCGTATACGTTGGTACTTACGTCCAGTTATTCTTGACATCCATCAGTGGGATACACGCCAACGGCCATGTACGATGGAGCATAAACGTGATTCATCTGAAAAGCCCACTTGTCGCCACTCGCTGGACTTAAAAGTTTGCGGTATTGGCCTGCAAATCCCATACTTACGTCCTCGGCGAATAGATGTCAACATGGCTGCATGAACCAGGCGCCTGATGTGGAGGTCCGTACGCAGCAACGTTCGCTGAAAGATCGAGGAGACATTGTTGGTAGCTCCTTGGTTCATTTTGGCGGTCACTTGTTCAACTTTTACACATCTATCCGCCCGTACATTTTGCCGCAGGCGTGTTTCACCCAGATCATCTACGGACCATGGTGCACCACAGTTTCCTCGGCGATGGGTTTGAATAGGACCATTTTGCCATGCACGGTTTCCTTTAACCACGTCGGCACGCGAACAGTTTACGAACTTGGCCGTTTCAGAAATGCTTCCACACTTGGCCCGAAAGCCTTCGATCATGCCCTTTTGGATGTCAGATACAACGCTCCGTTTCGGAAGTACAACAAAGGCTGCACCATTTTCCGCGTCTCTCCAACCCGCTTTATATATCCTCTACTGCTAATACTGCCACCTGCTGTCTTATGAGTGGTAATTGCGCGTTGACGTCGAACATAGCTGGTGGTTATGTTAATGTGACTGGGCCGCGTATTTAAGTAGAAAGAATATATATGGGAGAAAAATTTTGTGTAATGGTTTAAATACCCTGCTGTGTTATTAAAACTTGATTACGGCAAAGAAAATGAAACCGCACATTTTCACAGCACAGCATTTTTCCCACAGTCGACTTGAAAATAAAATTTGGACATTGTTGTTTAAAAAAATGTTACCCGAAGCCCATCGGAATGTTTAATAGAGTATCGTTAAAAATCTAAAGAAGTAAAGAACTTTGAGAGAGTTTTGGTAACAAATTCAAAAAAAATAGCAAAACGTGTGTACTCATTTTTATGCCTCATTCTGTTACTATCAGAGACATACACTGAGGTGAAAAAGTCACGAGATAGTGATATGCATATGTACAGATGTCGGAATTGTCGCGTACGTAAGGTATCGTATAAAAGGGTAGTGCATTAGCGTAGCCTCATAGATTACCGTTGAGAGAGGCAGTCGCAGCCGACCCTCCAGTGAAGAAACATCGCCTTCATCCCAAATGAAAGAAGAGCGACACATCCAACAACAGTCATCGCCGGCATAAGAGATGCTATGGTGTCTGTACTAGATGCAGCCTGCCTCAGACTGTAGCCCACCATCTTTCTGAGAGATGGAATGAAAGATTTTTTTTAAAAAAGGGGGAATGTGTTTGTTTGTCGGTGTACTGACGAGAGCGGAGGCTGCGGCCGAGATTTGCGTAACTGGGAAGCTGTTTATCGGTGTCGCCTTTGCCGCGCCTCTTTCCTTTCTTGGCCGCCGCGGGTCGTCCTCCCTGCTCCTCCATAGGGTGTTAGGAAAATGGCAAGCCAGTGCCTGCTGCACTGCACAAATAACCGCTTAGTAACTGGCTCCTATGTGGATACTTGTCATTTAGTTATGGAAATGAAAACTAAGGATCAACCAGAGCTCCATGGTGGCACTACCAAAAATCTGACTGGCGTTGCTTCGACAAATATATTGCGAGAATCTTCATCATCAACCCATTACGGCACTCGCAAGATTACCCGCACAAACAACAGATCTCACTGGCAGGGCTAGATTGTCATTGGTGCAGGAGGACAGTTATGATGAGGAAAGACTTGTCATTGATGAGTACGGGGAGGAGACGGAGAATGGGGAAGAGTTAAAAGTCCAGCATGTTATTGCTGACGTGCAAACTGTGAACTCGTTTTCTTCCTTGAAAAACGAAGACGCAGAAGACGAGATGTCCCCCCAGGGGCTCAGCATTCATTTGCTGACTACGGGCTTGGCGACCCCGAGGTCCTGAGCTGGGGACTGGTCAGCGCCGCCAGTCTCCTGTCACCGTAACCCCCGGACATGCTTCAGCGACCACCGCATGGCGCGGCGGTGGAACGTTGTGTGCTGCGGGGAATGGTAATCTTGGCTTGACCGCCTGGATTGCGAGGAAGGTAAACCTCTATAAAAACCCCTCAATCTTACGGTGTGCTGCGCGCCTATAAGATGCATGGCTGTTGGGGTGGAACAGTCGCAAGCGGGCAACCTATGGGGCACCTGCCGCGCCCCAGTTGTATAAGGCTTACCTAGGCACGCGGGTCTCTGTCTAGGTGGACTTCTAGTTCCCTAGCTGCTCGTGGGACCGAGATAGAACCCTCGAACTTTTATTCTTCTCCTGCCAGCGGAAAGGGTGGACCGCTGGTGGGTTCTAACACCCAATCCAACAAGAGGGCTCGTGTAGCCAGTCCTCCTGATTCGGGTAGTAGTAACAGAACGCATGCTGCTTCGCAGAATGTGTTTTTCATAATTAAAAGAAAAGATGGGAGTTTTGAAAAAGTTTCGCCATTTTATATACAGAAGGGCTTAGAAGGTATTGCTGGCACATTAAAATCTGTAAAGCGCTTGCGAAATGGCACCTTGTTGGTTGAAACATCTAGCTTCCAGCAAGTCCAGAACCTTCAGAAGGCACAATTTCTTGGGGAGTTTGCGATAGAGACTGAATTTCACACCACCTTGAACTACAGCAAGAGTGTTGTGACTTGAGAGATCTCGTTGACATTCCCCAAGACGAGCTGAAGGCTGAATGGTCCCGGGAAGGAATTGTCGACGTGCAACACATTATGAAACGGGTGGATGGTGCTCTCACAAAGACTGACTCATTTATCCTTACATTTAACAGCACCAAATTGCCAGAGCATGTGGAGGCAGGTTTCCTACGTCTCAGTGTACGGCCTTATTACCCCAACCCCATGAGGTGTTTTAAATGCCAACACTTTGGACACACTACTCTCGGCTGTAGAGGGGAAGCCACTTGCGGGAATTGTGGTAAAGCCGCCCATGAGGGAGTTCGTTGCTTCTCTCCTCCCAAGTGTGTCAACTGCTCTGGGGATCACCCTGTGTGGAGTAGGGAATGCAGAGTTTTCCTTGAGGAACGGAAGATCCAGGAACTAAAAACTACAAAACGCATCCCGTATGGTGAGGCGAAGAAAATCTACAAGTCCATGCAGCCGCCCACGTTCGCTGCTTCCTTTTCTTCCATTCTCAAACAACCAGTCTTGAAAACCGATGCCGCTACACAAACGGAGGTTGCTACTGTCAGCACTAGCACCTGCGCTTGTCAATGTACGTGTGCTGCTGCCGTTCCTGTGAAGCCTGCTGCTTGCCCCCGGCCTTCTGACCAGGCCGTGGTAGCTGACATCATGGAACTTCCTGCCCCTTCCCGGGTCCAGTCTTGTGCACCACCCAGCACTGCTACACCCCCTACTGCTTCTGAGGTTTTGGCTCCAATGCCACCTCAGGCCAGAACATTGAAGCCAAAGACAAAGGTGAAGACTCGCCCACTAAAGGAGACTGCAGTTATACAGTCTCCTGATGTGGATGTCATTCCCTCTGACGTCTCTCTCGACTCCTCTTCTGCGGCGATGGAGGTTGATGTCAGACTGGGGCAATCATCTCGCCCCAAAACTGAGCCTCCACCTGTTGTGGGCTCTCCTCCCCAACAGAAAGTGAGAATGAAGGTACTCCCACCCTGATAGATGGCTCCCATTATACAGTGGAACATGAATGGATTCCGGGCACATGTGGAGGAACTGAACCTCCTAGCATGGCAACGCCCCCTGTGCTTGTGTTTACAGGAAACGCATTTAAAACCATCTGATGCTCCTGTACTAAGGGGCTATACGTCATATCGCAAAGATGACCTGACTGGAGAAAGGGCCAAAGGCGGAGTCGCTGTGTTTGTCAATAATGACCACCACTCCTCTGCTCTCCCCCTGGATACTGACCTGCAAGCAGTTGCAGTTGAAATTTCGTCACCTCGGAGGCTTACCGTTTGCTCCCTTTATTTACCCCCTCTGGATGCAATGACCTTAGACGCTCTCACAGATCTTATCGACCAACTCCACCGCCCATTTATTCTCCTGGGAGACTTCAATGCCCATCATGTCCTGTGGGGCTCCACTTCTCTTTGCGCTCGAGGTCGAATTTTGGAGAGCCTCCTAACATCTCAAGTGTTGTGCATCCTCAACACAGGTACTCCGACTCATTTCTCTACTGCTACAGGGTCATTCTCAGCCATTGACCTATCTTTCTGCTCTCCAACCCTCACCGACTCTGTTCACTGGGAGGTCATTGACGACCTTCATTCCAGCGATCACTTCCCTATCCGCATTCATCTCCTGGATGGTGTATTGCTGGAGCCGCGGCCACCATCGTGGATGATTGGCAGGGCTAACTGGCCACTGTTCACTCGGTTGGCTGTCTTTGACCGCCACAATAACGTACAGGAATGGGTGGATCACATCACGCTTGTGGTCCATCATGCTGCTGACCTGTCCATACCACAGACTTCTGGCACCCCTAAGCGGCGCCTTGTGCCTTGGTGGACAGAAGAGTGCCGTTCAGCCATCCGGGACAGGCGTGCGGCTCTTCGCCGATTTAAATGCCGCCCAACAGCGGTCAATCTTACCGCCTTTCGAATCGCGAGAGCCAGGGCACGACGTGTCATTAAAGAGAGCAAGAAAAGGTCATGGCAGGAGTTCCTGGACTCCATCAACCGTTCCACTTGTTCCACAAGAGTATGGGAATCCATCCGGAGGATTTCCGGTAAACATAGCCGTTTACCAATAGCAGCAGTCCTCAACCAGGGATGCCTCCAAACGACACCCAGAGCCATTGCTCAGACACTGGCAGAGCATTTTGCACAAAGTACTGCCACTGCAAATCAGGATCCAGCGTTTCGTCGCTACCGTGCGACTGTCGAAAGAGCGACCTTGGACTTTCGGTCGAACAGTTCTGAGGCCTACAATTCCTCTCTCTCCATGTGGGAACTTGAATCGGCACTTAATGAGACTTCTGACACTGCACCAGGTTACGACCGCATCCGGTACTCCATGCTTCGACATCTGCCAGCGGCGTCAAAGGAAATCCTCCTCGAATGTTTTAATCTCATATGGCAGACAGGAGTGTTCCCCACCTCGTGGAGGGAGGCAATTCTCATCCCTCTCCTCAAACCAGGAAAGGACCGCACATGTCCCGGTAGTTATCGTAGTATCGCCTTGACAAGCTGTGTCGGAAAGACCCTGGAACGGATGGTTAACCGGCGTCTGGTCTGGCTGTTAGAGACCAGACAGCTCCTTAGCCGCTTTCAGTGTGGATTCCGAAAATTTCGGTCCACGGTCGACAACCTGACCCTCCTAGAGGCGGCTATTCAGCAGGCTTTTCTCCGTCAGCATCACTGTATCGGTATCTTCTTTGATATCAGTAAGGCATATGATACTACTTGGAGACACTGTATTCTTGCACAAATGCATCAATGGGGCTTTCGTGGCCGCCTCCCCATTTTCATTCGGTCTTTCCTGTCCCAGCGGTTTTTTCGGACCCGCGTTGGTAACACACTGTCCGATCGCTTTGAGCAAGTGAACGGTGTCCCCCAGGGCAGTGTTTTAAGCGTTACCCTCTTTGCCGTAGCCATCAACAGTATAACGTCTACAGTGAGGAGTCCAGTACAGTGCTCCTTATTTGTGGACGACTTTGCTGTTTTCTGTTCCTCCTCCAGTGTTGCAACCGTGAGCCGCCAGTTGCAGCTAACAGTGCGGCGGTTAGAGAGGAGTGGGCTGCAAAGACGGGTTTTCAGTTTTCTGCCGAAAAGTGTGTTTGTGTTCATTTTAATCGTTCTCGTCATCTTTTTACTTTGCCTGCCTTGCATCTGGGGGATACTGTACTACATTTTAGAGACACAGTGCGGTTTCTGGGCCTAATTTTTGACTCCAGGTTGTCATGGCTGCCACACCTACGTGACTTGAAAGCCAGAACGCTGAAGGCACTGAACATCCTCAAGTGCCTCAGCCACAGGTCTTGGGGCGCGGACAGGGCGCGTCTCCTACAGTTTTATGGAGCTTTTGTGCGTTCACGGCTGGACTATGGGTGCACAGTATATGGGTCAGCGAGGCCATCTTATTTGCGGATCCTTGACGCTGTTCACCATGCTGGGATCCGACTGGCCACAGGTGCTTATCGGACCAGTCCCGTACCCAGCCTCTGTGCTGAGGCTGGCGAACCGCCACTTACCATCCGGCGGCAGCTCCTGCTGGTGCGCCAGGCTTGTAAGTTTCTTGCAGCTCCCAGATCGCCTGCTCACCATCTTGTTGCCCATCCACCTCTGGACTGCCTTTTTTCCCGCCGTCCCCGGGCTACGTTGCCGTTTGGGATCCGTGTGCAACGTGTACTAGAGTCCCTCGGTGTGGAATCTGTACAACCCCAAATCCAAGGTTTTAACCGCCTGCCACCCTGGTTACTGAAGAGGCCCGTAGTGATTTTAGATTTATTGCAGTACAAGAGAGATTGCACTCCCGCCACCGTTTTTAATGCAGCATTTTCTGCCATTTTATCTGAGCACCACGGCTACATAGCTGTTTTTACGGATGGGTCGAAACAAGGGGATTGTGTTGGTTGCTCAGTTGTTTTCCCATATCGTGTCCTGAAGGTCCGACTGCCTCAGACTTTTACTGTCTTTGATGCAGAATTGTCTGCGATCTTGCGGGCACTGGAGCACATGAGACATTTTTCCTCTCCTAAATTTCTTGTCTGTTCCGATTCACTCAGTGCCCTTCACTCATTGCAACGTTTGTATCCGGCAGACAAAATTGTCCAGACCATCCAGGATGCCCTCCTCCGACTACAGCGACTGGGGAAGGTTGTAGCTTTCTGCTGGGTTCCGGGGTATGTCGGCATTGCTGGGAATGAAAGGGCAGATCTCGCAGCCAAGGAGGCGTGCCTCGCCCCACAAGTATCTCAGTGTGCTATCCCCTTGCACGCACTCACCTCGCTGTTGAGCTCACGGGTCATGCGTCGGTGGGAGGATGAGTGGCTGGAAGTGACTGGCAATAAGCTCCGTATAGTCAAGCCCACAACGCGTGTGTGGTGTACTTCCTTTCAGCCCCGTCGACGGGACGAGGTTCTCCTCACTCGGCTTCGAATAGGCCACAGCCCTATGACGCATGGCTTCCTGCTCCGGCGAGAGGACCCTCCAATGTGTGGTGCTTGCGGCGTCCAGGTCAGTGTGCGCCACATTTTATTGGATTGCGTTTTATTTTCTGACCAGCGGGTCGCGGCTGACTTGCCAGGGGACCTGCCATCTCTTTTAGGCAACACTCGGACGAATGTGGCTAAAGTTTTAAAGTTCTGTGCCCTGTCAAATGTTTTTACAAAGATTTTAGGGAGAGGATTTTAATTTTCTCACTGTGTGACTAGCTCGCCCATATTTTATGTAAGTGGCCAGTTGCTATGTTTCCCCTTTCCGTAGGTTTTACTTTCTTAGGTAGCATTTTCCGTCTTTTCCTCCTTTGTTTGAGTGTGTGCTTTAGTTTTCTTAGGTCTGTCCACATTCGTTCCTTTTAATGTGTGTCAGGGCGCTGATGACCTCGATGTTGAGCGCCCATAAGCCCCAACACACCACCACCACCACCACCACCACCACCACCACGAGATGCAGTCAGGTGGAAAAAGTAGCGGGTATTGCAGACCATAGCCTACCTTACCTAGGGCAATTCAGCAGTACTCAAAAAACTACAGGGAGGGCTAAAAGGGAAACTGACGGCAGAGTACCACCCCACGACAAAGATTAAGGTGGAACTTAAGAACGAAAATGAGTTCCACAAATAGTCAGTAGATCCAAAACAGGCACTGAGAGTCGTTATGGAATATTTTCCTCCAGACGCAGCGGAGGAAGATGTAAAGGAGCTGTTAGTTGCGGAAGGTTTCGTGGTGTCCTCTATGCACCTATGCTATAAATCGTCTCAGCCAGGTGAGATAGAACGAGGCTCCTCAAATGGTGCCTATAAAGTGATTGCATGTACACCTGATTATCTATACAGCGGAATTAAAGGGGAGACTGTGTATTAAGGCATACAGATGTTTAAGCTCATATTGATGCGGATTTCCGAATCGTTAGGAAAAAATAACAAAATCCAAAATTCGACAAGCAGACTAATAGATATATTTTGGATATGCTGAAGCCCATAACAGATGTAAGGAAACGTGACATAGACGTCCACTTGCTATGGATAAAAGGACATCAAGGAATTTTACATAACAAAATAGTCGACCGCCTAGCAAAGGCGAGCATTACCGTAGGCGAATTACGTCAAAAGCCAATCGCTTATACTGACCTCAAGGCTATGTTCAAGAAAGCTGCTTACCGGGAATGGCAGCCTGAATGTCATGTATGTCAGCAATGTTAGGGCAGACACCAGCAGCCGTACATCCGGACACATCTCATCGACCATGGTTGAACCATGTGATTCTTAATAGACATCATGTGATCTCCACCATTCGAATGAGGCTGGGACACGAACATTACCATGCACATTTACACTGATTAAAAATTCTTGTGTCTGGACAGCGTTGATAGCGAAATAAATAAAATTAGCTGATGTACAGACTTGAACTATAAGTTGATGTGCCTCAAACAGCCCGTTTAGAAAAATGCGTTGTGTTTTATTCATGCGTATGTGTTTTATTAAGAACTTTTGTTTGTACATAAAACCTCAACTTATTGCCCCATTGTGAAATTTGGAATTTTTGTTAATTTTTTAAAGATGTAACTACTACTGGCTTCCTGGACAGTGTTACCTGAAGCCTAAATAAATATACTGTTAACATGTGTAATAACTAATCGCTTTCTAATTTCATTAAACTTAGGCATTACAGCACTGTAATCAAACCTGAATATCTTTATGGAGCAGCAACTTTAATTTTAAATAGAAAGAGGGATATGGAAGACATTCAAAAGAAAGAAAAAAAGAAAGATTATGTGGAAAACATTAGGCTCCAAAATTACTGATGGAGAAACTTATAGGCTGAGAAGTAATAAGGAAGTAAAATTCACAGACGCACATGGTGACATGAGAAAACGAAGACTCAAATTTTTTGGGGACATTAAAAGAATGGCATGCACTAGGTTGACTAAACAAATAGTAGCATTCTACGAAAACAGAAATGAGGCCGAAACTGAGCCAATTAAATGGATCGCTGCGATTAAGGAGGATCTTAAAGTAGTCGGATAACTCAGACAGACGTTACAGATAGAAAAACAGTCAGGCAGAAGGCATTTGCTTGGAAAGTTGGTCAGAGGGAAATTAGAAAACGGACTGGAACACCATGGTCTGACGAAAGAAAGAGACTTCATTCTAAAAGGATGAAACAAGTTTGGGCACAAAGGAAGGCCAACCATCAAAAGTGCCATTGATGGAGTGTACCTGGCGTTGTCCTATTGGGCCTATACGTGAATAATAACAGTAATTAACAATCTTTGAGATAATGTAGTTCCTCTAGCATTAGGTCATGCACAGTTTCCCTGCGTATTGATAGCTCAAAAACAGTTTTATGTGCAGTGAGCCGTCATTCTGACACTTGAGATAATACATTGTTAGAGTGAGAGCAGATTTCGAGGCATTGTGCGTGTCCCTAGTTATGTACGGTTTCACATCCCAATGGCAGAACTGCAACATATTAGACACTTATTTACATCCAACACCCACCTCCTACGATCAGGTTTGAATCTTGCTTGCTTTCCATGCAAAGAAACAGTATTAATGCTCTTTGCTCGGGTCTAGATGAGTTCATCATAATTCGACCGCGCGGAACGACTTTCCAGAAATGATTCTGGATGTGTATAACACACATGCCCCCCCCCCCTCCCCACACACACACACACACACACGCACGCACGCACTCGCTGCAGAAGTTCATCTGTGAAAAAACAGACGAATTTAACTCGTATCGTCCTTCAGAGCAGTTCAGATAACAGTACTGTTTGTGATTTCCCATTGCAACCAATTCCCTGTACAACACTTCTTGTGCATATTTACATGTAGTGCATACTAGTGCGACATTATTCAACTTTGCCACGTCAGAATGATCCTCATCGCAATGTCCAGTAACAAGAATTTTTAATCGGTGTAAATATGCATTGCAATATTCGTGTCCCAACCTCATTCGAATGGTGGTGACGTCTGTTAAGAATCACATGGTTCAACCATGGTCGATGAGATGTGTCCGGATGTACGGCTGCTGGTGACTGCCCTAACGTTGTTGAGATACATGACATTCAGGCTTCCATTCCCGGTAAGCAGCTTTCTTGAACATAGGCTTGAGGTCAGTATAAGCGATTGGTTAATTCGCCTACGGTAATGCTCCCCTTTGCTTTAGTCACGTTGAAGGAAAACGTACTGTCAACCATTTAAGCATGGAGTTTTTGCTAGTTCGCAATTACTGGAAATAATCTCGGATAGGGGTCCATTATAAAAGTAATTAATAATAATAATAATTACTATTATAATAACACTAAAACATTCAAGTAACCTTCTTAATCCAGTATCGCTGTTCGGTTGTGTGTTGCAGCAACCCCTACTTAACTTACGATGTTTTCTTAATCTTGAAACTGGATTTTACTCAAAACATACATTTATGATGTTGCCGTATTTGGTTGTTGCGTCCGCCCACCTCCTGATATATCAAGTTCTTGACATAATCTGACAAACAAAAAGTAGTTAGCTATTTCAAAAAAGGGCACTGATCACGGGAAGTTTTCCTTTCATCAGATGTTTCATTTTCTCCTGTATTTTTTACCTAAACATTGTCAAGTGGTGATCAGTATGGATAAATCATTGTAATAGCTATTTCATTTACACTTCTTTGCACAAATTATCAAACTTTTCACAATATGTGTATCAGCCATATGTTCATAATATCAAAGCTGTCATGTTTTTGAGTGCTGTCTTTTAAGCAGTATATTAGAAATTGAATATCTTAGCAAGTTATCAACTCTGAGTTTCACATTGTTGCTCGAATGGTAGTTTGCTTTGGTAGTATTAGCAGAATACTACGAAATTACGGTTGGATCACATTCTAACGTTGTGAAGATCTTTTATGATTTGTGCAGGTGTACTTGAAAATGAAATTTGAGATTCCGAAATTGGTCGTGCTATGAAATAGCAATAGATTTTACGAAGAAAGTAAATTTTCTGTGTTCAAAACTGTGCACCTGAGACTCAGCTTTCCACCTTCAGCGAGAGGAAGAAAATGTTGCAACTTTTCAAATGAGTGCCTCAATCCTTGTAACAATGTCTTACAACTTCCTTCACATTTTCGCGAAGAAATTACACAGTTGTGGAATTGAAGGATCCAGATATTTATGTAATAAAATCCACTGGAACCTTACTTTTACTGGTGAAACATTAAAAAAATTGAAACTGATAAAAACGCCAAAGCGAAGGAGATTGGGACAGTGAGATTACTGTATTTGAGACAGCTAAAATTGCTGAAATGGAACACAACTCCAGGGCCCCGTGGAATCTCCTTCAGATTCTACACAGAATTTGCGGGTGAGTTAGCCCCTCTTTTAACCATAATATACCGTAGATCCCTGGAATGAAAAGCAGTGCTTAGTACTTCGAGAAGGCACAGATCACACCCGTCTACAAGAAGGGTACTAGAAGCGAACCACATTACCATCCGATATCCTTGACAACCATGTGTTGTAGAATCTTAGAACATACTCTGAGCTCAAACGTAATAAGGTATCTCGAACAGAATGAACTGAATGCCAGCCAGCAAGAATTCCAAAAACATCGGTCGTGTAAAGTCTAACTCGCATTTTTCTCACATTACGTCGTGAAAGCTACCCATAGATGAAGGTGGTCATGTAAATGCAGTATTATGTAACGTTTGGAAAGCACTTCGACTCAGTACCACACAAATACTTATCGAAAAAAGTGCCATCATACGTATAATGAGACAAATTTTTAACTGGACCGAGACGATTAATATAGAAGTAACTGCAGGTGTGTCCCAGGAGAGTGCATTGCGGCCATTTGTGTCCTTGTTGTATAATGTGACCAAACAGATAATACGGGGTGAGTCGAAAAGGGCTATACAACTTTGGAATTATTTATAAATTTATTGAGATAACTTACGGAATCGGTAGACGTGTCATTTTGTAGCAGACAACCTCAAGTTTCACATAAAAGTATCAAGTGTTAATTTTCGTTCGATGTGATTTACCAGTTGCCATCCGGCAAACATTCCTCCGGTAATCAGTTCCTACCCGCACTCGTTGCAGCAAATTGGGCTTAAGAAACTTTCTGGCAGATTAAAACGGTGTGTCGGACCGAGATTTGAACTCGGAACCTTTACCTTTCGCGGGCAAGTGCTCTCACGACTGAGCTACCCAAGCACGACCCACGGACCCGTTCTCACAGCTTTGCTTCCGCCAGTACCGCATTTCCTACTTTCCAAACTTGGCAGAAGGTCTCCTACGAAGCTTACAAGTCTGATTCTGGAAATCAAACGTAACCTGTGCAGCGGCATCGTAGATTAGATTTTTCAGGTTGGCTCAGTTGGTAGGCAGGAACGTTCTGACGGACTTTAATGAAACCCCAGAGAAAGAAATTCAATGGTATAAAGTCTGGGGGACGAGATGACCATGTGATTAGACTTTCATGGCCAATCCACCGACTTTGGGAGCGATTACTAAGGAAACCTCGAACTTCGGTGAGGAAATGAGATGGTCCACTGTCTTGCTGGTAGTAAACCATCCCATCTCGGTCATCTTCATCGAACTGTGGAATTAAAAGTTTTCAGGCATATCCAGATACACAATACCAGTGGTACTTTGCTCCATGAAGAAGGAAGGTCCATAGACTTTAAATTCCTGAGGGCACAAAACGCATTAATTTTGCGGCCGTCACTAAGTGTTCCCGAGTTGCATATGGATTTTCGCTGCCCCATATTCTGCGGTTGAGGGTGTTCACTATGCCACTGATATGAAATGGTCACTCATCGCTGAAGATCATTGTATTCAAGAATGCCTCGTCATCTTCTATCCGATGCAACATTCCTCCACAGAATTCCCCGTGAGCAACCTTACCTGCATCATTAATGTGCTATGCCATTGTGAATTTGTATGGTTCCAAGTGTAAAACGTCCTTGCAGTTCTCGCCAAACGGTTTTTTTGTAATGCCAGTCTCGCGAGACGCACGTCTCATTGATTTTTGTGGACTGCGGGCAAAGCTCTCCCAAGCCTCTTCAACTTAGTCGGCAAGCTGGCGACCTGGTGATTTATCATGTCGCAGTGAACAAACCATCTCAGCCAACTTCTTGTGCCAAGAGTAAACTGTAGGCCTGTTTGGAGGTTCTTTAGCGTATTCGGTGTGAAATTTACGCCGAACTTTTGCTGCAGAATTCGTTTCCTGGAACCAAAACACACAGCGAGCAGTGAAAGGAGCCGTTTTAACTGTGCGCTAGGCTGGCGCTCCTGGTGGCTGAATGCACTAGCTAAAACGAATTTGCTGCAAAATACCACATCTACCGAGTGTGTAAGTTACCTCAAGAAATTTCTATATCATTCCAACGTCCTAAAGCCCTTTTTGACTCACGCTGTATTAATAATGGCTTCATACTTTTTTTGCAAATGATGATGATGTTATGTGTAATAAAGTATTAACTGAAAAGTAGCTGCACCAATATTCAGTAAGTTTTCGATAAGATTTGAAAGTGTTGCAAAGATTGGCAAGTTGAAGTTCTGAAATTGTAAAGCTATGGATTTCACTAAACGTAGAAATGTAGGAGGAACCTATGATTGCAATGTCAGTAACTCAAAATTGTGATCAGTCAACTCATATAAAAACACTCATGTAACAATGCATGTGAGTATGAAATGGGATGATCACTTTGATGCACATGTCAGACCTCGATTCATTGATAGGATACTTGGAAAATCCAGCCAGTCGACAAATAAGGTTGCATACGAAACACACCTGGGACCAATCCATTAATTTAAAAAAATGGCATCACAAACAAATCAAAAGCTGCTGTAATGTACATTTATTTATTGACAACCAATTTCGCCCTAGCGACAATCTTGAAATCACGAATACCATTACATTAGGTACAAGTACGTAATTCAGTTGCAGCATCTGTCACTCATTCTTGAGGTCATCATCTTACACAGTTTTTTGTTAATCACTAAATGCAGAAATTGATAGAGCATTGCATTGTTCAGCGTACTGTCTCACCAAAGGCATATAAGAAAATCAGGAGGTCATTTCATTAGTTTACGATTTGATTTTGATGAGACAGTATGCGGAACAGTTCAGTGGACTGTCAGTTTTTGCACTTAGTGACCAATAGAAAAATGTGTAGGACATTGACGCAAGCGTAAGTAATATGCCGCGTTGTTTGAGGCGCCATGTCACGGATTGCGCGGCCCCTCCCGCCGGAGGTTCCAGTCCTCCCTCGGGCATGGGTGTATATGCTGTTCTTAGCAGGTAGTTTAAGTTAGTTTAAGTAGTGCGTAAGTCTAGCGACCGATGACATCATCAGTTTGGTCCCTTAGGAATTCAGACACATTTGAACATCAGTTACATATATCGTAACTGATAATAGTTATTTGAAGCCAAGTAACCCCACTTTAACCTGATCCATGACTTGAAGAGGTTCGCTTGGCCAAAACAGATTATCGATGTATAAATCCACATTATAGCAGCTTCGTGATGCCGTTTTTAGGATTCCGTGTCTCAGTTGGTGAAACCGGAATCCTTATAGGATCACTTTATTGTCCGCCTGTCTGTCCAACTGTTAAGACCTCTTTTTCTCAGGATTAGATAGAGGTATCAAATTGAAGTATATGTCAAGTATACTCATACTTGGGTCTGTGGTGGTGTGAAAAATTTAAAAGTCAGCGCAGGCAAAAGATACGGCCCTTTGTGTCGCATATTTGATACTTGAAAAATCACTCATCAAAACCTATAAATGAACTATTTGCATACACAATTATGTTTGGACGGAACCCTTAGGGCACTAGTCCGACTCCCGCACTAGTCTGTTTATTATTATATACTAGGAAGCTGTGCAGCACTGTTTGCAGAAAGCCATCGTGAAATATTTCTCAAGTATGTGGTACCCATACCAAATATAACTGCTAGTGGTGTTTAAAGTATACAAAGAAGGGCAGCACGAATGTTGACAGGATTCCTTACTACCGGAAGTCAAAGAGATGCTGAAAAATCTGAACTTACAAACGATAGAAGGTAGGCGCAAACTATCCAACGAAAACTGACTTATTAAGTTTATTAAGTATTTAGTGATGAATCCGTGAAAGTAGTGAAATTTCCTATCTGCTCCTGTAGGAGGCACGGATCTAGAGCTGCTTAATTATGGCAGTCATTCTTCCCATGCTCCACGAGAATGGAACGACAAAAAGCCCGAATAAGAGTCACAATGGTAGTGCGTTTCACGATTACAGGTGTAACGTCGTCATCCCGATGAAGTTTTATTTCCTTAGGTCTGCCTACAGGGGATGTCTAGTTAACTATGGTTCATAAAACAATTCAGGAGAAGCGCGTCCTGTCTCAGCCCGAGCATGTACATTAAAATTTTCCACAGTTGCCCTAAATCATTCTAGGGAAATGTTTGACTGGTTCCTGTAAATATTCAAACAGACTATCAGATCTTGTTCCCAAACTATTAGTAATCCGTTTATAATGGCTACGGCCTTCTAACGCTAATGATTGCTAATACTGCGTAGTGGTAAACTGGTTCCTTGCAATCTGTAAATGTAATGAGCAGCACGAGTATTCCCCACGGTACAACTTTCACCTTTCCAGGTGTTCAACATTGTATACTCTGCATTCGTTTGTTTTCTTCTGTCGTGATAAAGCAATCTTGAGTCATCACAGATGATTACAGTTTTCATGGCAACATCTGTGCCTCAGCAAACAATTATCGACATGTCGTCATTCACTCTTTCTCATGCTTTATCAGTACGAATACGAATGATCTGGCCCAGTCTTGGACCAGTAAAGTCGCATCATTGACATAAGATATAATGCCTAATAACAAGTGATGCATGACCCATCCATACTAATTTAGATAGCCCTTCTTGTTTATTCGTTAGGCAACCGACTTCGACTACGCTGTAGAATTTTCACTGAGAAGCTGTTACACATCATCCATTGAGTCCCGATCTCTCCCCATGCAGTTTCCATATCCTTGAAGTCCTGAAGACATTCGTGGCTGTCCCTTTGCTTCGGACGAAGATGTGTACCTCTGTGTGCAATCGTGGTTCCTAAGGCAACCACAAACATGTTTCCATGCAGGCTGCCGTGTTTCGCTGTGGAATGAAGGCGAAACAAACCAGATCGGAGTAAGGGAAGTAGAACCAAAGCATCAGGCTGTATACATTTTTCCTTCTGCCGTCTGTATGCTCGTTGATCAGCTGGAAAATTTAGAGTATTATGGGAAGTTTTTCCGAGAATTAGAAGTCACTGATTATGAAACACGTGTGTAATGAACACCTGTATAGTTGGTAATAAGTGCACATACTGTCAATTATATAATAATATGCTTTGCGGATTCCAAACGAGTAGCAAAAAGTAATTCTTCCCTTTATAAAATGTTCGTTAATTAGTTTGACCTCCTTTAAAGTGGTCGCTGTGCAAAGCTGCGCACTAAAGGGGACTCTGCTACGCGTATTGTAACTGTTGTAACTGTGCTTAAGCTCTTTTCAGTTTACTTCTTTACTCTTTCTGAATATATCGAAGTAATCCACGACTTCTTAGTCTTAGAAAAAAGTCTGTGTTGTAGAGCGCCGTGGGACTTCACGATATCTTTGTGCACCTTTTAGGATGGTGCAGCTTTTGAGTTTATGAGAGTTAATCGTTTGAAAACCGTCGAGAAACGAAGTCCCACAGATTTAATGATCATTAACGGTTATTCCTAGGATTTTTTTTTTTTTTTTTTTTTTTTTTTTTTTTTTTTTTAGGAGCTGCACTCAGGATATCTTTGTTCCAGTTTGGCGTGTATTTGTTTTCCTTTTCGACGACTTGGTATCTTTCGCTCTTTAGCATATCCAGCAACTGCTACCTCTTCTTGCTTTTGACTCATCTAAGGAATTTGTAATTAGCAACTACGGCATTCATGTGTATTATTTGGCTATTCCTGCCTAGGAATTAGTTCGATTCCGAACATAGTTACCCATTTTAAGGTATTTAGTGTGATGTTTTAAATACGGAGGTGGTATCACTGTTCTTCCAGCAGCGCAATTTTATATCGTATGAAAGATGAGCACTTGTGCTGTGTAGTATAGCGTTGTGTTTGTGCAATCATTGATTCTGAAAATGCGCCACTTAGCTCGTTTCTCTCAACACCTAGAAGTCCCCCGAGGTAACGTTCTCGTTCGAGAAACAGATCATCATCAGCTGTCACGCGTCGTCGTTCCAAGAGGCATACAGTGAGATGATTTGGGGTTCAATCGATGAGCTTGAACCATGTCGACTGAATACGGCAAGAAAATTTTTTTCCGGAGCTGGGATTCGAAATGATCAGTCTAAGGCAGGCTTCTACTACTCTGGTAGGCGTCAATGACCTTGCCTCCGGAAATTGGTTAATAGCAAAGATACGCCGCAGTTGGTTGCCGTTATATATTTATAAAGCAGTTACCCACCAGAAGGTTGGTTTGAGCAGTGTAGCCCCTTAGAGGCATGATCATATTAAATATGGTCTGCGCTTGCCGTCCTTTGACCTTAGAACCAGTGAGTTGTAGGGGCACACACGCCTTAAGGCCAGATTGTCATTCAAATGAGCAAAAAATAATAAAAAAATTGGAATTCTTTTGGGACAATGTAAAGAAATACAAAGGATCTGTTTGGGAATTATGATTTATTATAGTTTGAACTTTTTTAAATTTTCAATACAAAAAATGAAAACAAAATGGCGTCGTTAGTTATGGTTTGCTCAAGGGCCTGCGAATTTGAAGTACGCCGACTGCGTGCAGTGTAGCCCCCTCAGGAGTTACAGAAATCAAAATTGGATTACGTCAGTCGGTACCACATTAAATTTATGGGGGCTTATACCTGATCACAATGAAATAACCATAAATTTAACGATATGGTGCTAACTCGATCTTAGAGTTCGATTTTTGGGGGGGGTTTGTTAACGATTTATCGCTTTACATAAAGTATTTAACATTAACAAACTTCATATATTATAGGTATAAGCTCCCAAGAAAAGTGTTTACTTTTCGGTGGTCAAAGTTAAAAGTTAGCAGGTTGAACCGGTTTTATTTTATGCACTCGCAGTTTTGACAAATCATTTCTCGAGAAAAACCTGTGCAAAGCTTAGGGAAAACTTTTGTATCTTTTGCATGCATTATTTGTTCAATTTGCTTAAAAAGTAGCCGCGCGGTCTGAGGCATCGTGTCACGGTCTGCCCGGCTGCCCCCGTCGGAGGTTCGAGTCCACCTTCGGGCATAGGTGTGTGTGATGTCCTTAGCGTTACTTAGGTTAAGTAGTAGTGTGTAAGCCTAGGGACAGACGACCTCAGCAGTTTGGTCCAATAGGTCCTTACTACAAATTTTCAAATTTTTTTCTCAAAAAGTACATATTGTTATATATTATTGATGTCTCTGAAGTCAAATTTTCAAAATTCAAAATGGCTAATCCAATATGGCGGACAAAAAATTGTTTTGAGCAAAATTTGACAAAAAAAGGTGTTTTCGTTACTTACAAACAGTCTGTAATTCCAGGATCGTGTATCAACCCTTCCGGGCTGGCTGAGTTGGATATGCTGCATTTGGCAGCCTGCGCACGTTGTTCATCAGCTTTTTTGGCAAATACATTTGCGTTCATACTGCAATATAAATCATTTTGTGAACGTGTATCACGGCAGAACAAGCTTTCTACCTTAGCCGGGCGCCTCCGGCTGAGACCGTCTCATGGCGACCGTGACACTGCTTCGAACAATAGGCTGTAGAAACTTCCGTAACGCACAGATTTTTTAATCTTTTCGGCTCCGCATTCTAGACTCGCATAACTTTCAAAAAATGGAATAAAAATAGAATTTTCGACCATTTTGAATGATAACATGGCCTTAACGAAAGATACGAACTACAGAGCAGCTACACAGAGAGGTCCCCAGCGACGGGATCCACTTTTTGAAACCATCTATCTGATGTAGGGTAAGATCGCAGACCACACGCTGCAGCCACTCGCGCTGGTAGGCCCTCGTTTGCGTGTTATTGACGAAAAAAATTTCTAAGTTTTAGTGATGCTCTGTATGCTTAAAAAAAGTATCACCGTTGAGTCTGTTTGCATGGTGTAACGGATAGGTTAAGTCCTTCATGTGCAGAAGGACGTGATTTCGAATTTTGTTAAGTACTTTAATTTTTGTAATCCTTAAATCTTTATCGAAATAGCATTGATCATTATCTTTGCTCAGTTAATTGGTTTCAATGTAAGTTTTTATTTCTATTCCTTTGTCACGTCATTTTGGTCATCATCATGAATTTTTTCATTTGTTCTCATTTTTTTTTACATCATTCTTTTTCCGTTCGTAACTTTTGTGAATATGAATTTAATTATATTTACCTATTACAGTATTTAAATATTTGAAAGTGCTGATCTAACGATTAAAAAACAAAAGACGAGATAATCCATTTTTTATTGACTGTGCAGTGGTGTCAAAAATGTACTTTTCGATATAAGATGTTCATTTTTTATATAGTAATCATCATACAAACATTTAAAACGTAAATTCCTATTGCACTATGGACAAAATAACGCAGATGAAGATTTAAATGAAAGAAGGGATTATAAGGAAAACGAAATTCTCGTAAATTGAAGAATAGAAGTAATGAATGCAGTAACATGGACAAAGAAAGGATGATAAAACGAAAGAAATTGAATCGAAATAAATACGTAAAATAAATTAAAATCACATGAACAAAGATTTCAAGAGGAAAAAGCGTGATAGGTAGAAAATTGTGAGCAAGTGAAGTAGTTGATGTCATTAACATGATGTGAAAAAGGAAGAGAAATAAAAAAAATTGCATTTAAACCAGTTAATTGAAGAACGATAATGATCAAAGCTATTTCAATAAAAATTTAAAAAATTGAAGTGTCTGACGAGATTAGGTTCAAATGGTTCAAATGGCTCTGAGCACTATGGGACTCAACTGCTGAGGTCATTAGTCCCCTAGAACTTAGAACTAGTTAAACCTAACTAACCTAAGGACATCACAAACATCCATGCCCGAGGCAGGATTCGAACCTGCGACCGTAGCGCTGACGAGATTAGGATCCACAACCTTGTGGTCTTACGCAAACAATCTGTCAATCTATATAATACTACTTTTTTAAAGGTATTAAGTATTACGCGAAATTCCTTTTTTTCGTCGATTACTCGCAAACGAGGGCCCATCAGGGTGAGTGGCTGCAGTGTGATACCTTGGATCTTAACCTACGTCACTGTATAGATGGTTTCAGAAAACCGATTCCACCACTGGGGACCTCACCATGTAAGAACATTCTGCAAGTGATGTGTCGGGAGAACTCTTGGGACCGCACGAGAATGAAACAGTGAATCTTTGGACTTCTAATTCGACATACGCCTGGTTCTTTACTTACTGTGTTTGTGAGACTTACACGGTCTGATAACATAGTTTGTTTGCAGGATACAATATCCCGTCTCTATGCCCATGGGTATGTTGGTGAACACTGCTACCCGCTGCACGTGCGAGCTGTTTGATGCAGTGCGGTTATTTGCTGGCCACTTGCAGCGTCGCCGAGCGCAACGCATAGTTATTGCGGACGTGCCCCTAGCATCTTTCCAGCAGGCCGCACGGGAATACCTGGATCCGTTCCACGCCCTAAACGGCACTTTCAGGGGCGCTCGTGTCTGGTTGCGGGAAACATGTAGCGACCAACAGTTGATAGGCACCGATGAAGTGCCACATTACGAAAAAATTATTTTAAAATATTGGGGTCTGTGATTTCTGATCTCAATAATCCGAGCGCACACTTTCTCCTGCTTCCCATCCCAAACGAGATGTGGATCATCAATAAGGGAGGCTTCTATCATCAGACGGTTCTTCACTCAACGATTGTCATATCATCATCATGATCATTGTTTATTGATTACATATTATTTTAGTCTTGTAATGTAGACATGTATGGAAATGAAGCAGAGACGATAAATAGTTTAGACAAGAAGAGAATAAAGCTTTAGAAATGTGGTGCTACAGAAGAATGCTGAAGATTAGATGGGTGGATCACATAACTAATGAGGAGGTATTGAATCGAATTGGGGAGGAGTTTGTGGCACAACTTGACTAGAAGAAGGGATCAGTTGGTAGGACATGTTCTGAGTCAAGGGATCACCAATTTAGTACTGGAGGGCAGCGTGGAGGGTAAAAATCGTAGAGGGAGACCAAGAGATGAGTACGCTAAGCAGATTCAGAAGGATGTAGGCTGCAGTAGGTACTGGGAGATGATGAAGCTTGCACAGGATAGAGTAGCATGGAGAGCTGCATCAAACCAGTCTCAGGACTGAAGACCACAACAACAACAATGCGTTACCAGATCAAAATTACCCAGCCACCTATTAGTGCACATTGATATGGAGTGTGTCCACCCTTCGTCTTTATGACAGCTCGAACTCTGCTGGAGACACTTTCAGTGAAGCCTCTGAAAGTCTTGGAGGAATGGCAACCCGGTCTTCCTTAAGAACTGAAACCAGAGAAGGTAGTGATGTTAGACGCTGGGGTCTAGAGTGAAGTCGACGTCCAACTCATCCTAAAGGAATTCCATTGGGGTCACATCTGGGCTGTGGGGAGGCCAGTCCATTTCAGGGACGTTATTGTTCACAAACCATTTCATCACAGATTCTGTTTTATGATCGGGTGCATTGTCAGTTAATACACCCAATCATTGTCCTCCAACTGTTCCTCTACTACACGCAGTACACAACGCTGTAAATTGTGTTAATATAATTCCTCATTTAGCGTTTTCTTAAGTGCAGAAAGGGGACCCACCTAGCCTCGAGAAACAACCACGTACCTTGTCACTGGTAGGTAACGTTCCCCAGGCATTTGCCAAACCGAAATCCTTACATCGTATGGCAGCTGGGTACAGTGTAAATGATCACACCAAAACACTTGTTTTCAGTCATCCACTGGTCAACGGCATCACTCCAGTAGAGTCACTCTTTGCATCACCTCAAGTGTCGCTTAGCATTGCAGTAGAAATGTGTGGCTTTATGCACACAGTCATTGTAGGAGCTGGACTGCTGCTAGCACTTTGGAACTTGCAAGTGATTCCTTCTACTGATTCCATATAATTTTTTACAACCACTCTCTGCAGTGCTTGACGGTCCCTTTTCGTCAGTACATGAGGTCTGCCTGGTCTTGGTTTAGTTGTAGTTGTTACTTTGCGTTTCACTTTACAGTCATATCACTGACAGTGGACTTGGGCAGCTTTAGAAGGGCAGAAATGTCTGTCGTGGATGGATTTGTTGCTGAGGTGGCATCCACTGACGTCCACATTCAAAGTCACTGAGCTCTCCTGAACAAGCCATTCTGCTGGTACTGCTTTTCTAGTGACAACACGATATCCCCCCCCCCTCCCCCTTTTATAGTGGAGGGTCCGCCTCTCATGGCATCTAGTCCTCAGTTCCTCATTAAATAGAGGTGTCCGGATACTTTGGTAATATAGTGTAATTGATTTTAACTCCTTTCAAACATGGTCTGTTATGTTCTGTCATTTGTTGATTTAGATTTATCTGCACTGGAAACAAATAGTGTGGTGCCGAAAATGATTGTAATGTCCCATTAACACGTGTTCCTTCATTGCTTTCCCGGCTTAAGGTATGCTAAAATGCTCTACGTCTGCTGAAAATTGGTGTTGCGGAATCAACTTGTGCTCTTTCAGTCTTGAAATTCTCTGCCATTGTGATGAAAACTAATGGCAGATATTGATGTATTCAAAGTGTGAGTGATAAGATAAACCATGAACAACCAAAATCTCGATAACAGGGCGGTGATTAGAACTGCTGTCCTCCCGAATGCAAGTCCAGGGCCTTGACAACTGTGCCATATCGCTTGATGTGGCTAGTTCTCCATTTCAGCAGTTAATATTGTCAGTGTTCTTGGTAAATGTACGCTGTGTTCGAGTTCTTTAGTGAGTTGGTTAGTGACAAAAGAGGAAATGTAAAAGTTCTCCATTCTCATGATTTTGCACCTGTGGTCCCTGCGTCCTAGATAGAAAAAAATGTAACAATTTCTCAAAAATGAGTCCCTTTCTCTTTGTAACGTCTTACAATGTCCATGACATTTTCGTGGAGAAATTGTGGAGCTGTGGAAATTGAAGATCCTAAAGATTTATCAAATCTAACAAGTCCCATGGAAACTTACTTTTACTCGTAGAGCAGAAAGATTCTCATAGGGACAGAGATTTGGACAATGAAAATGCTGTATTTTTGTCACATCACATTTTTTGTGTGGCTTAAAATATTAGTGTCATCGGCATTGAGATATTGCTGAAATCGCTAAAAGTGGGGGGGGGGGGGGGGGGGGGAGGGAAAGAAACAAAACAAAAAAAAAAAAAAAAAAAAATGCAAGGCCCGATTGACTCTCCTTCATATTATGTACAGAAGTGGGGACTAAGTTAAACCCTCTTGCAACAACAACATACTTTAGATCTCTCGAACAAAAAGCTGCACGCTGTATTTGGAATCTAGATTAGATTGACCTATTTCATGACAATGAGCATGGATTCAGAAAACATAGGGCATGCAATGTGCTTTTCGCATGTGGCTTGCTGAATGCAGGTGTGGTTTTCTTGACTTAGAAAAGCCTTTAACTCAGTGCCACACATACGCTTATTTTCAAGAGTGCCGTCATTGGGGTATCAAGTAAAATTTGTGATTGGATTGAAGATTTCTTGATTGGAATGACGCAGTAAATTATGGATGCACTGTCGTTGGCAGATGTATATGTAACTGCAGGTGTGTCCCAGGGAATGTGTCGGACCCTTTCTGTTGTTGTTGTGTAAGAGTCAGTCAAATGAAAACTGGACAGAAAAATACCAAGTAAACTGTTTATTATTTCAAATGCAATCATAGTAACTGTTAATACGTTTATCCCACTGTGAGAAAGTACGTTAAGTGCCGTCATGGAAAAGTGTTTGCAATTGCTTGCAGTGCTGTTGGTTTTACCCGGGAGTGCACCTCCTCGTCCAAAACAAATCGAAGGCCACGAATGTCTTTTCTTCTTCAGTGTTCCAAAATTATGGAAACCACATGGGGAGAAATTGAAACTCTGCGCAGAGTGTGTAAGGCCTTCCCAGCAAAACACGTGCAGCGTAGTTGAAATAACCTTGGCAACATGCCAATGAGCAATGGCCCCTTGGAGTGGCTTTCCTGGAGCAGATGTGCACGGCTTTGGGGGTAAATCCATGTGCTTCCATTGTTGACTCTGACACTTCCTCTCTGGCTCAAAATGATGACACCGTTTTTCATCTCCCACGGAGGGGGGAAAAAGTGGCAGGAAACGAAGTTCTTCATTGTGATAATGTTCCAGATGCTACAGTGATGTCGACATTCTGTTCAACTTCTGCTCCTCTCAGATGCTCTGTTATGATGGTGTGAGCAATACCGTGACTGATGACCCGTATGTGGTCTACCACTGCCGTCGGTCATTTCTGACGGCAGCATTCACTGTAGTAATGACATAAGGGGGCGATGACACTGTTGGCCTGTCCTGGCCAACTGCTGTCTCACAATGACACCTGATCTTCTTGAAATTGTTTATTCCCTGCAAGCACATGTGCACATGGCCTACTATGTTCGCTGTACACAGCAGGCATTCAGACATGAATTTCTCTTTCTGATACTCTTTCCACAGTCCGAAATGAGATAAAAGTCACTGTTATTCTTTCCTAACCTCCATAGTGAATCAGATGCACACACAACTTGCTGCTCTCATGTCGAGCACATTTTAACAGACAAATGGCACAGCAGTAAACGTTCACATTGTTTTTTCGTGATTCCCAAATGTGGGCACTTCCATACAAACTCCTGTGTGTGTTACCAATGTTCGCACCATGCTCGTTATATAGGCTGTCTCGTTTTCATTATATTACCAATTTCTGCGCCATGCTCGTTATATAGACTGTCTCGTTTTCATTTGACTCCCCTTATATATTAATGACTTTGCAGACGATATTGGAAGTAACCTCAGACTTAACTTGGGTCTAATGCCCAGGAGCATGTAATGGATATACACCACTGTAATGGGACCTATGGTTATTTCTGGGGCAACAATACAGTGAAATAAAGTAAAAGAAAATGGATTCTAAGAACGTGGCTAGATGCAGAGATCAGCCTGCTACTTCTTCGTAACAGTCAAAATTAGCAGGCCCTGCTGGACATGAGTAGTGGATCAGTTAGGCGCCGAGCCCATTGTCGTCCAATTTGCCTGTGCGGGGCGCAGCTGAGACAAAGGGGCCAGTCCTCCAAGATCTCAGTGTCCTCTGTTCAGAGACAGTTGTGTGATTTATTTCCAAGGTCAGTGTCCTCCCCTGCCTCTCTCGAGCCACTTGGCCAAGCCTCCTTATCATTTTTATTAATGACATGTCATGTTACTGCTATAATTTAAGGACATTGTACATTATGATTATTTATTATCTGATTATGATGTTTTATTACACCAAAAGTGATTTTCTTCCACCAGTCCATTGGTCTGACTATCAGAGTGTCTTCTCACATGTGATTTGTCTGCATTTGTGACATGTGCCTCAATCTTTCACGCATTTTTTTTTCTTTTTTTTGTGCTGAGTGTTGTGCTCGATAGCATTTCTTCAAGCATGCAAATATATAACCATCTTTTTCCATTGCTGTGCACAGTTTTGGGATTATTTGCTACAATTGTAATGATTTTTCCAAAATGAACACTTTTTGAGACCATAAATATGAGACTTCAAATATTTAAACAAATACTTGAGTGCATTATTTAAGTAAATTACACTGGTGTCCTAATTTAAACAATTAACTGGCTACTGTGGTCTTGGAATTAATACTTAATATCCATTAGATGTGTACTAACCTCGTGCTTAGGTGTGTTAAAAAGAATGGCCTACATACTATGACATGACTGTCAGGTCACTTAAGAGGAGTCTGAAGCCACAAAATTACTGTGGGCTTGCAAATAAAAAAGAGAATTAGAAAGTTTCCTACAGCCATGTCACACATACTGCATGCCACAAACACAATAAGTTGCTAAATTCTGTGCTGTTGCTACTAGGATAGGAATGGAGGAGGGGATAAGCATTTTATTTAAAAATGAAAAAAAAAATTGTTCTTTGACCCTCACCGTAAGTGCACGCAACCGGGCTACCACTAGAGCCCAGTCACAGTTGCTGCACACAGCTGACCCCCAAGTCAGCTGGAGTTGAAACAACCGGAGGTGCAGACCAACTGCTGCCTGGCTGCAGTGGAACAGGGGGGGGGGGGGGGAGTATGGGAGGCTAAGATAGGTGATTCCTATTAGTGATGACCACCACCAGTCTAACTATGAAACTTATTATTCAAGTGAATTTGCTACATTCCTAGCAATATATATATATAAACAGCATGATAAATGATATCTGGACACCTACTAGTAATAGTAATGCTATTATAGTGATCTGAGATACAGGCTCTCCCATGTGACAGTTGTCAGGTGCATTATCTCAGATGTTTTAGTAGATGTTTGCAATTTGTAGCTGCAGACAGCATAAACAAGTACTGCTCATTATGGCTTTGTGATGGAAAGTGTCAGCTCGTTTCCCACTATGGAAAAAAAAAGATTTTACTTGGTTATTTGAAAGAGCACTTCCAAATTAGTCTAGTTTAATATTAGTTTAATCAGCATACATTGACAAGGATGTTAAAAACAGGAATAATAACCTGTACTTCAGCAAAGCAGTCATCATTATATTGCATTTCTCTCCAATTGTTGTGTGCTTGGTGATGTAGTTACTCAGATGTTATGACTGCCAATGACTTGTGTATAGTTTTGAGGTATCAAGTACTCTCTGTCATGTACAGGATGGGTACACTATTGCACTGTTACTAAATTCTGATGCAACAGTTAAAGGAATAGAAGTTCACTGTGGGCTCTATAACAGAATGACCGTATATCAAGGTCACTAATAAGACCTTTCGGCATCAGGTTACATACTTAGGTGACTTACAGTCAAGGACAACTTCACTCCCCCGGGGTACCACCAGTAATTGATGGAGGTCAATTAGGGATACCCCCACACACCCTTAGGCAATTGTGCAAATTATATTCAGAGCCCTCCAGGGGAATACCTATGATGCACACACACCTTAGGCAAGTGGACTAGGTATGACGTAATTTGATACCAGTCACGTGATATCAGAAATGTAGGAAAATCCTGAACCAATGTGAGTAAGTTAAAATGGCAGGAAACCCTTCGCTTCTCTGTGGACCAATAAGATGGGAGCTCCCCCTCCCCCTTCTCATACTTTCTAACTAGTTCAGTTGCGCAGGCCTCTTGATATGAGGTATGTTTCTCATGGAAGAGATGTTCAGGTTGGTTATAAGCAATAATTCTGTAGTGAAAGGGTTTGTAAGCAATAACAATGATATTACAAATTAACTTGACCATTTATAGTGTGTTTGCTTCAAAGGGTCCCATACATAGGTTCGCCAAAGTATTACAACCCCTGTGAATAGTATTCCGATGGTACGGTTTTGAATTTGATTGCAACGCCCGCTAAGTTTGTCGCCCTGAATACCCATTCATTGCAGTCAGAGTTAACAACGCCTGAGAAGAAGATTGAGACCGAGAAAGAAGGCCTATCTGCCTTATGCTGGCCCAGTGTCCGACAAATACAGTGGGCTGTGCAATCAAAATCAACACCGCACCTTCGGAGTAGTATTCATAAGCGTTGTAATACTTTGCCGAACCTATATATGGGATACTGTGAAGCAAACACACTATAAACGGTCAATTTAATTAGTAATATCGGTAGACTCTTAGGGATACGTGGCATCCAGTGTAATTCGCTCCCGTCAACAAAGATAATGTCTTTTTTGTAATATTACAGATTATTTAGGTCTCCGAAGACCGTGTGTATCGCATTCCATGCGAATGTGACATTTCTTATATGGGACAGACTGTTACAAAAGTCTTGTAGTGATAAAAGTAAGGTCAGCGGAACACCCAATTAAAACAACCAAAAAAGTCAGCTGTCACTGATCACTGCCTCGAATACGAGTGTGAAGTCATATATGATGAGACTGTTCTCATGATACAAACGCCAAATTTCTGGGACAGCGTAGTAAGGTATCTATCGAAATAAAGATGTCGGGAAACCTCATAAATCGGGACATACGTTTCAGTGTAAGCAAGTGAAGATCCAGCATTCAGTTATAAACATCTCACAGCCTAACTCATTCATCAGAGCTGTGTAATGAATGGTGAGAGAGTGTGCGATTGACAGGATAATAGTGCGTGTTCCAAAAAAACAAATGAGCATCAAACGGCGTAGTGGATGCCGTGAATGATTTCGGTAATAAATAATGGTGTTACACAAATACTACAATAAATCAAAAAAGTAGACAAGTTGGCATCGTCAGTAATAATCCAGAATTCACCTTACCAAGATCCGCCATAGCCCTACGTTGAAGAACTAAAATTCCAGAAAGATCATTACCGCATATTACGACAGGGGACCGCAACCCATGACACCAGACAGATGCCTACAACGGGAACTTAGGAACCGTTTCAGGGAAAGAACAAATAGAGCAATGAGATGGCAAAATGGCCAGTTTCTGTTACGAACGAAAGACGAATGGTGACTGGTGAAGAAAGGATGTGAGCAGAATAACCAGAATACTCCCCGCGCACTCCACAAGGCCGTTCTGCGGACTAGCTAAGCACAACAGAGACCTTTGCTACCATGTTTGAGGGACAAACATCACTCATATAAGCCGGCCGGTGTGGCTGAGCGGTTCTAGGTGCTTCAGTCTGGAACCGCGCGACCGGGTTGCAGGTTCGAATCCTGCCTCGGGCATGGATGTGTGTGATGTCCTTAGGTTAGTTAGGTTAAAGTAGTTCTAAGTTCTAGGGGACTGATGACCTCAGATGTTAAGTTCCATAGTGCTCAGAGCCATCACTCATATAAGAACCGGTCAATGTCATAGATAGGGTATATGAACTCGCCACCACCAAATTTGTACCGAGGTATCATTGTGCCACCAAGACTCTTACCATCCGAAGTGAGCCATTCTCAGGAAGCTTAGTAACACCAAGGCGACGGGCCCAAATAAAATTTCAAACATGCAAGTGAAGAACCTCTCTCGAAAACAATTGGCGTTAGTAACCCTGATTTACCATGCCTGCTTACTAATTCAGTACTTTTCGGTTGAACGGAAGGAGGCTGAAAGTGACTCTAATACCAGAGAAGACAAGAGACATCACAAACGCAGCTAATCACGGCCCAGTAAGTCTTCTAAGCGGCGTTAGTCGAACGTATCGTAAAAAAGAAGACTGAAGAACCTCTCACCTTAGATGAAGCAACACTACCAGAACAATTCGGATTACGGCCAGAAGTCTCCGCAGAACTGTAACTGTTACGCCTGACTGAGCACATCACAAGCAATTTTAAACAAGTTGACAGCCGCCATATTCCTGATCATTGAGCGTGCTCACGTCAAAGGGTGGAAGGAGAGCCGAGTAGAAAAATCTAGAAATCCACGAGTGTACTAGTCAGTGATAGCCGTCTAATCGCCAACTAACTTCACTTTTCTTCAAAATTGATGGTTCGCAGTCCATATTGAAAGACAAGACCCAGGAGTGAAAATTTCTACCGCCAGCCTAACATAAGGATCGGTACTACCTCCTCTCCTGTTTAAAAAGCATGTCAATGATACACTCATAGCGACACAGATGCAGATCACCATGTTTGGGGACAATACGGCGTTCTACTCGCCGGCAGAATCGAAGCGACCAGAATCCACAGACTCCAAACAACTCAATTTGACTAGCGAATGCTGTCGAAAACACAAAGTGAAATTAAACACAGAGTAGATGACTGCTGTCTACTTCGGTAAGACCTACATTAGGAGACACGTTACAATATCAAAATAGGAACATACCATGGAGTCCTACTGTCCTGTATCTGGAGGTAATTGTGGTCCATCACTTATTCTTCCATGAGGATGTTAAGCACCTGACATCTGCGTCACTGGCAATGGGGAAGAAGCTCATGCCCCTCTCGCTGTGTGACGAATTGAGAGTGGCAACCAAAGTTACAGCACGGTGCTATCGAAAAGACCACGTGGCAGTTCTGTTTGGTGCTATGAGATGCAGGTTGCCCAGAACAAGGTCTTACGATGGATTTTGGAAGGAAACCGGTGTTCGAGAATAGCAGACTTACATCATGACTCGCACATGGATGCGTTGGACTTAGCAATGCAGAAACGGTCAACAACTCAAGACAAGATAGGTCAGGTTCTTGGGACCGTCAGACAACTAGAACAAACTGTAACAGCAAATCCACGCCCCTGGCATAAATGCAGAGCTCCAAACACGGTAGCTCAGATGGTGTAAAACGAATCTTCTAGAACAATGCAGTTGAAGGTAAGCTTACGAACCCTTCCTCCAGAGTGTAATAGCTAATAAATAAAGTGCAACCTAGCTCTCATCTTACACGCAAACAAGGAGTGGGACTTGGACATCACACGAAAAAAAAGGTACTGTAATCTGGTTAGAGTCCAGGCAACGGGTACACGCAACACAGCTCGCAGCACCTGAAGAAGACTAGGGTGGTCGTCCAAATACTGGCGCAGAAAATGGAATGAATATCACGGCTGAACACCCGAAAGCACAGCGTTAGGAGTCCCCTGCAGAAATATTGAGCCATAGCCGTCCATAATTGCGAAAATGTTGCCAGTGCAGGATTTTGTGCACGAACAGGCCTCCCGATTGTGTCCCATAAATGTTCGTTGGGATTCTTGTCGGGTGATCTCCGGGCCAAATCATTCTCTCGAATTGTCCAGAATGTTCTTCAAACCAGTCGTGAACAGTTGTGGCCCAGTGACATGGCGTATTGTTATCCATAAAGTTTCATCGTTGAATGGCTGCAGATAGTCACCAAGTAGTCGAACATAACCATTTCCTGTAAATAATCGGTTCAGTTAGACCTGAGGACCCAGTCCATTCTATATAACCAAAGCCCACATCATTATGGAGTCACCTCCAGCTTTCACAATGCTCTGTTGAAAAATTGAGTCCATGACTTCGTGTGATCTTCACCACACTCGAAGCGTACCATCTGCTCTTACCAACTGTAATCCTGTCTTATTTGACCAGGCTCCAATTTTTCCAGTCGTCTAGGGTCCAACCGATATGGTCATGGGCCCATGAGAGGCGATGCAGGTTAGCAAAGGCACTCGCGTCGGTCGTGTGCTGCCACAGACTATTAACGCTAAATTTCGCCGCACTGCCCTGACGGATACGTTCGTCGTATGCCCCACACTGATTGCTGCTGGTATTTGAGGCAGTGTTGCTTGTCCGTGACCACTGACAGCTCTACACAAACACTACTGCTATCGGTCGTTACGTGAAGGCTGTTGGTAATGCCTGAAATTTGGTATTTTCGGCTCACTCTGGACCTGTGTATCCCGAGATACTGAATTCTCCAACGATTTCCGAAGTGGCATGCCCCTTGCATCTAGTTCCAACCACCATTCCTCGTTAAAAGTTCTCAGGCTACACCCATTCCAGCGACTTTTAATTGTGACGTGGATACCAAAATAGTGTCTTTTATGGTAACTAGTTGTGTTGGTACCTTTATCAACGCTTTCCGGCTGCAGGTTCTTCGTTTGTGGTTGAGTGGTTGACCTTTTACCTGATCCATCAACCACTTTAGTCTGTTTTAGTCTAGTCAACTATTTGCTCTGCTCCTTTTAAGTGTCCTCTATTTTGTGTTACTGCGGTGTTCATTTTCGCTCTGTACTCCTTGGTGTTCCCTCCCTCTGGGTGCAGAGGTTACGCTTTTACTGTATAGTCCTTTTACAAGTAAGTCTGTTTGGAACTGGGGACTGATGACCTCGATGTTTAGCCCCCCCTCAAACCCCAAAACCAACCAATCAAACCTCGTTAAAAGTCTGTTAATTCCCGTCGTGCGGCCATAATCCCGTCGGAAAGCGTTTCATGTGAATCACCTGAGTACAAGTGACAGCCCCGGCAACGCGCTGCTCTTGTATACATTGTCTACGCGATTCTAGCGCCAGCTAAATATGTGCATGTCGGTATCCCATGACTTTGTCATCTCAGTGTATTTAATACAGTTACGTACACGATATGATGTGATAAACATTAGCGGTTTTAGCTTTAACAAAAGATGCTCGAAAATGTGGTAAGCAGTATGTGATTATTATGGTCCTCATTGTTTGCACTTTATTGGATTATGTAATTTAGTATCATTTCATGCCTCGTCGTGTACTCGTGTAATCTGTAAACACTGATATTAGGGACGAGGCGTTTTTGAAGCGCGTGCTGTATCGTTTGGAGCGGCGCCTGCCGAAGCCGCAAAGCCAAGCTGGAGACGCGGGCGGCGGGCAGGGTCCGGGGCGGCAGATGGTGCAGCGCGCCGCTGCCCGAGGAATGCGCCGCCCGCCGCATTCTTTGTGGGCGCGGACGCACGCACACCAGCTGCGTGGCTGGCCGCACCAGCCGGCGCACTTCCCCCACAAAGGCCACCACACCAATGTAGCTCACAACAAATTCCGGACAAGAAAATACCATCCAGTAGACACGACAATTTTATAACTAGTTTTCGAAATTAAGCCTGAAGTTGTCTAGTATTTGTACATGTATGGGAGTTCCCTGAATTACCAGTATGTCCGTCAACTTTGCGTTGATGTGTACTCCATTCAGGGTGGTTAAAAAAGAAAGAATAGATGTCAGTTTTTTTTTTTATTACAGATAAACTGTGAAAGACGGATGCACATTGTCCATGTCACCGATAGAGGAAAGTTAGAAGTTCTACGCTCGGACGAACGCTATACCATACGCTCAACGTGAGCACCATGCATCCCTCGAGAAACGTCGAAACGGTAGTCCTGTTTCATTCCACAGACGAATCCGTGTAGCTTCTGTTAAGGTCGACGCTGTTGTAACTACAACTTGTAAGGGTTCGTATGCAGGCGTCGTCTCAGAACACTCCACACCATTGTTCGAGGACGTTGAAGTTCCTGGCCTGCCCGTCTTGCGAGCTTCCGAAGGCTCCGTGTGAACGCATCTCGGATACGTTCGACATTTTCATCAGAGGTGCGTGTTATCAAAGTGTGCTCAAAGACACTGTATCGGGCTGAGATCATTGCTCAGTGGTATGATAACCACGCCTGAGTTCTCAGAGCCGTATATTTAGGATCGTTGTCTTGTTGAAAGTAAGAGACACCATCAGGACCCAGTTTCTGAGCACTGCTTCGTAAATGGCCTCACAACACATCGATATATTTATTGTGATACATGACATATTCAATAATTGCCAGGTCACCAAAACCAGAACGTACGGTACTTCCCCAAATCATTATGCTTCCTCCCCCATGTTTCACTGTAGGTAGGATATGTTGTGCTTGGGCCTCTGTTTTCGATTCACGCCACACGTTTCCCTTTCCGTCTGATGCGAGCAAGTTAAACTTGCTCAAACATGGTAATTGGATGTCTCCATAGGCCCCCTGGCTCAGCAGCTGTTGTGGCAGAGCACCTGAAGAAAAATTTGGAAAATATTTCGAGTAGATTTCCCCACCATGTTATAGTTCCGGGTGGAGATTTTAATTTGCCGGATGTAGACTGGGAGACTCAAACGTTCATAACGGGTGGCAGGGACAAAGAATCCAGTGAAATTTTTTTAAGTGTCTTATCTGAAAACTACCTTGAGCAGTTAAACAGAGAACCGACTCGGAGCGATAACATATTAGACCTTCTGGTGACAAACAGACCCGAACTATTTGAAACAGTTAACGCAGAACAGGGAATCAGCGATCATAAAGCGGTTACTGAATCGATGATTTCAGCTGTAAATAGAAATATTAAAAAAGGTAGGAAGATTTTTCTGTTTAACAAAAGTGACAAAAAGCAGATTTCAGAGTACTTGACGGCTCAACACAAAAGTTTTGTCTCAAGTACAGATAGTGTTGAGAATCAGTGGACAAGTTCAAAACCATCGTACAATATGCATTAGATGAGTATCTGCCAAGCAAGATCGTAAGAGATGGAAAAGAGCCACCGTGGTACAACAACCGAGTTAGAAAACTGATGCGGAAGCAAAGGGAACTTCACAGCAAACATAAATATAGCCAAAGCCTTGCAGACAAACAAAAATTACGCGAAGCGAAATGTAGTGTGAGGAGGGCTATGCGATAGGCGTTCAATGAATTCGAAAGTAAAGTTCTATGTACTGCCTTGGCAGAAAATCAAATGGTTCAAATGGCTCTGAGCACTATGGGACTTAACATCTATGGTCATCGGCCCCCTAGAACTTAGAACTACTTAAACCTAACTAACCTAAGGACATCACACAACACCCAGTCATCACGAGGCAGAAAATCCTAAGAAATTTTGGCCTTATGTCAAAGCGGTAGGTGGATCAAAACAAAATGTCCAGACACTCTGTGACCAAAATGGTACTGAAACAGAGGATGACAGACTAAAGGCCGAAATACTAAATGTCTTCTTCCAAAGCTGTTTCACAGAGGAAGACTGCACTGTAGTTCCTTCTCTAGATTGTCTCACAGATGACAAAATTGTAGATATCGAAATAGATGACAGAGGGATAGAGAAACAAAATCGCTCAAAAGAGGAATGGCCGCTGGACCTTATGGGATACCAGTTCGATTTTACACAGAGTACGCGAAAAAACTTGCCCCCCTTCTTGCAGCGGTGTACTGTAGGTCCCTAGAAGAGCATAGCGTTCCAAATGATTGGGAAAGGGCACAGGTCATCCCCGTTTTCAAGAAGGGACATCGAACAGACGTGCAGAACTATAGACCTATATCTCTAACGTCGATCAGTTGTAGAATTTTGGAACACGTATTATGTTCGAGTATAATGACATTTCTGGAGACTAGAAATCTACTCTGTAGGAATCAGCACGGGTTTCGAAAAAGACGATCGTGTGAAACCCAGCTCGCGCTATTCGTCCACGAGACTCAGAGGGCCATAGACACGGGTTCCCAGGTAGATGCCGTGTTTCTTGACTTCCGCAAGGTGTTCGATACAGTTCCCCACAGTCGTTTAATGAACAAAGTAAGAGCATATGGACTATCAGACCAATTGTGTGATTGGATTGAAGAGTTCCTAGATCACAGAACGCAGCATGTCATTCTCAATGGAGAGAAGTCTTCCGAAGTGTGATTTCAGGTGTGCCGCAGGGGGGTGTCGTAGGACCGTTGCTATTCACAATATACATAAATGACATCGGAAGTTCATTGAGGCTTTTTGCGGATGATGGTGTGGTGTATCGAGAAGTTGTAACAATGGAAAATTATACTGAAATGCAGGAGGATCTGCAGCGAATTGACGCATGGTGCAGGGAATGGAAATTGAATCTCAATGTAGACAAGTGTAATGTGCTGCGAATACATAGAAAGAAAGATCCCTTATCATTTAGCTACAATATAGCAGGTCAGCATCTGGAAGCAGTTGATTCCATAAAGTATCTGGGAGCACGCATTAGGAGTGATTTAAAATGGAATGATCATATAAAGCTGATCGGCGGTAAAGCAGATGCCAGACTGAGATTCGTTGGAAGAATCCTAAGGAAATGCAATCAGAAAACAAAGGAAGTAGGTTACAGTACATTTGTTCGCCAACTGCGTGAATACTGCTCACCAGTGTGGGATCCGTACCAGATAGGGTTGATAGACGAGATAGAGAAGATCCAACGGAGAGCAGCGCGCTTCGTTACAGGATCATTTAGTAATCGCGAAAGCGTTACGGAGATACATAAACTCCAGTAAAAGATTCTGCAGGAGAGACGCTCAGTAGCTCGGTACGGGCTTTTGTAGAAGTTTCGAGAACATACCTTCACCGAGGATTCAAGCAATATATTGTTCCCTCCTACGTATATCTCGCGAAGAGACCATGAGGATAAAATCAGAGAGATTAGAGCCCACACAGAGGCATACCGACAATCCTTCTTTCCACGAACTATACAAGACTGGAATAGAAGGGAGAACCGATAGAGGTACTCAATATACCCTCCGCCACACACCGTCAGGTGGCTTGCGGAGTATGGATGTAGATATAGATTCGTCAGAGAGTAACACAGTATTCCCAGATTCAGTCGATTTATTGACACAATCTTTTGCGAACAGCTAGTGTGTTCTTCGGTTAACTTCCAAAATAAGTGGCTTCCTTTTGGGAGATCTGCCATGAGTATCACCTGCGTTCAGAACATTCCTAATGGTTTGAACAACGAACTGTTTGTTGTACGTTGACTAGATGCCCGATAGAAAAGACCCTGCACACTTAAATTTCTTTTTTTCAGAAAGTCAAACTATCCTTCGATGCTACCTACATGTAAGCCCTCTTGAACGTCCGGATCTGCATCTATTGTCTGTTGTACAAGTCTTTTGAAACCTCTTTGTGAGTGCCAGTACTGTTGTACGTTAACAGGAAGTTCTTTTTAGTATCACGGTATCTTTTACCGTGCGAAAGCGATAAAACCGCCTTGTTGCGGAACGATGTAGGATGCTCCTGGTCCTTCGGACTCATTGTGACATATGAATACCCCATGCACTGGCCGTCAGGCAAGCGACAGAACTGTTTGTCAACTCCGATTAGACAAAGCTGGCACGCGAGCCGCAGTGTGTCATGCACATATAACAAACGACGTACAGTATGCCGATACTTCTTTGAGCAGGAGAAAAACCCTCACTTAATTGATCACATGGTTTCTGTTGTGCTGGAAAAATTATTTCCTTTAGTGAGTCACAGTTAGTGTTATACATATAATGTTGCTGATGTTCATACACTTTGTACTAAATTCGAAAAGGTGTCAGTGTCAATACGTTTTGGTGCCACTGAACCTCTTCAAGGAGCTTATAGGCATTTTAACTGCGCTCTCACAATACATACATTCGCTAGTGATATTCATCATAAACAACCCATCACAATTTGAGAAGAACGGAGATGCCCAAGTCCGCAACTATACAGGAAAAATGTCCCTTACCACCCAATATTAAAGCTGTCAGTGGCTCAGAAAAGAGTTCAATATGTAACTGCGGTGCATCGTAGCTATTATTTATCCGTGACTCGCTACGAAGCGAATTGGTGGCAGTATCTTAGATTACGCTGAAATGAACCTAAACGAATTGGTGGCATTATCTTAGATTACGCTGAGAGCAACGTGAATTGTGATCAGTGAAGCCCATGTTGGCAAAATAAAAAAAAAAAAAAATGGTGATATACAATGACAAGCCACAAAATTACATGTATTCCATGTATTTAATATTGCTTTTTCACCACATGCAGCACTAAAAAATATTCTGTTTCACGTGAAAAAAGTATCTTAATGTATACAATACCTTGTAATGCAATAAACATACCTTTTATGTCCATCACTTGAATTATTGGAGCCTTCATGTGTATCTCCTGTAAAATTTACTTAATGTGGCTTACTATTCTTTAGTCCAAGCCCCTCATTTATCCTTCGCCCTTATGCGTTTTTGTATTAGTTTGACAGAAATGAGGCGCAAAGCGATATGTAAAATTCAAACTTGACGATTTCGATCAATAGCTTTCCTTTCTAACCCCTAAAATCAGAGACGTCTTATAGTTGCAGAAATTGTTTGGATAGAATTGGACCAAGTGCTTTGGTTTTGTGATTCAATCTGTAGCTTTTATCAGGATCCGCATTTGTGTTGTTGAAAGAAGGAAGATAAGAAAGAAAGGAAGGAAGGATAAAGTTTAAAACGCGTTGAAATCGAGGCCGTTAACAGACAGCAACAGCTGGGAATGGACAAGGCGGGGGGGGATTCAGGTTTTCTTGTAAACAAGAAAATTGAAACGTACAATCAAAGAGAGAAAAACTTGTTTTCAAAACGAACGAAAATAATCCATGGACGTAAGTCTACAAAGCTACGTTGTCACTTTCTGGTGAGATATGAGGCGTCTGTGAAGAGTTACAGAAACTGATATGTAACAGTAATTGTCACTGTATCACGGTAATAGAAGATTTTAGTACAAATACAAAAGAACTATTCCTCAGCTGAAAACTATTGTTTGTGATACGAGAAATAACAGTTGTAATCTATTATTAGATTGTCGAGAGTTCTGCCGTTGACGCATTCTACATGAAAAAAAGAATAGTAAGCGGACTGTAAATGAAGCTGATAATATTCGATCAGACAAAAGACAAGTTGTGCAGTTGTATGTAACGGCAAAAGAAAGCATTATCGGGCAGGAAGTAAAAACTGTAGATTGTGAAAAGAACTTTCGCAAGATATCGGATTAAATTAAGTGACGGCCATCGTATTAGAAAGTTAGACATAGACGAAAGAGGGCAATTACTTAAGAAAGTAGCGAAGCCAGCAGCATAAGGTGTAACAGGTACGAAAGAACGGAAAGAAAAATAAATCTCAAATGGTACAAGGCGGCTATTAAATGTAAGGCAAGACTTTCAATCAATCAAATGGCGGTAGGAAAATGATAGAATATTGTGAATCCTTATGTTCTTCATCGAAACTTATGCTGTAAGCCCCATAAGTACAAATACTCTTCCCCGTAGAATATATGTGGTCAGTTTAAATAAATCCGGAACATTCATAGTTTCACGCCATTAATGTGCTGGAGCGAAATGGGGTTAACATCGATGCACACGTCTGTTTTTCATGTGTAACTGCCAGAATTTCATTGTTGTATGTCTGTTAGGTATTGTTTACTGCTGTATTGAATAGAACGTCGTGTCGCAAAGTTTGCGAATTTCGAGATGGCACAGTTGGAGGAGCAAAGCGTAAACCGTATGCATTAAATTTTGCCTGAAATTCAAGAAAACCGTTACAGAGACACCAAATGATGCAGGAAGTCTTCGTGATGATGAGTGCTGAAGCTGTACTTAGTGTTACCAATGGTTAACACTTTAAAAATGGCCGGATTTAAGTTAAAAATGATCTTCGTTCAGGACGCCCTGCGACGTGGACCGACGACGCTTATGTCAGGAACATCAGTGAAATTGTGCGTGCCAGTCGAAGACTGATTGTTCGACAGATTGCAGAAAAATGTAACATTTCAGTTGAATCATGTCATGAAATCGTGACAGCATCTTGGAATGCATAGTGTTGCCGCCAAGTTCTTCCCACGGGTTATGAATCAAGACCAGAAAGACCTTCGCCCCGCAAACTGTGAAGAGCATTTGGATCGCGCAAATGAGAACAAGATGTGCCTAAGGGAACCATAACTGGTGATGGGACGTGGATCTACGGTTATGATGTTAAGTCCAAGGTTGTCTTCACATTCGAGTGGAAAAGGTTCTCAGAGATCAGAAAAAAGCTCGACAGGTCGGGTCAAATGTCAAAGACATGCTGATAGTTTTCTTTGACTTCGATGAATCAGTTCCTCATTAATTCTTGCCACAGGGAGAAACCGTTAATCGATGGTACTATCGGGACATGTTGTGAGGCTGGCGAGAAAATATTAGAAGGAAACGGCCTGAAATGTGGCGAGAAAATTCATAGCTCTTGCATCACGATAACGCACCCGCAAGTTCATCCCTGTTGGTGCATTACTATTGCACAAAAAATGAAATCACTGTGCTGCCTCATGCTCCATATTCTCCAGACCTGGTCCCTGCGGACCTTTTGTTTATTTCCAAAGTTGAAAACCCCGTTGAAAAGACGAAGATTTGCAGCGGTAGATGAGATAAAAGAAAATTCACAGACGACGCTTCGCGCGATCCAGCAAGAGGCGTACCAAAACTGCTTCCGGAAGTGGAAACGGCGTTGGGAGCGGTGTGTCAGTTTTGGAGAAGAGTGCTTAGGAGACCATGCGCAATAAGTAAAAGGTAAGTGTAGAAAAATTTTGTGGAAAGAGTTCTAGAATTATTTAAACAGACCTCGTAATACATCTGTGCTACAGTTTCCGTTGGAACACGTCAGGATTGTGGGAAATTTGGAATTAAAAGCGTACTCACGAAGATTTCGTATCACCAAAACTACTTTTAGCAAGCCTATAGGCAAAGTATCAAATCCACAGACTGTATTACACCAGTGAATGGAACATGTCTGGAGCACCTTCTTGCTATTGATGTCAGCTCAGATGAACATTAGAAACTGATGACGAAACTTAATAGACCGAGCTTGAAAGCAGCACTGAAAACCAATTATAATAAGAGTACAATGGTTAAATATCACTGCATGAAAAGGAAATAGAACCATGTTGTTTCTTCATATTGAAAGGTGGGTTAGACTACATAATAAAACGAGGAGTGACATGGATGTGAGTAGCTGAAGACAGCCATGTATGAAAAAGTCTAGATGAGCCATCTGTCCAGCACTGAGTGTTAGATGACTGATGATGATCAATAAAACTGTAATTTTACTGGAATATTCATTTTATGAATTGAAACACATTGTTCTTGTTGTGATGTACATTTATTTACGTTCCAGACCGGTTTCGTCTGATTACATAATGCGTGTCCAATGGATTTAATCTGGAATACCACTGTTTTTTAATATGCGATACTTATAGCTCATAATAATTTTTCATTAATAAATTACTTTTATAATTATTCTTTTTTTCCTCCGAAATCTGCGTTTCCTTTCATCTGGGCGGATAAGTGTTCGCATTGTCACTTATAAAACGTCGACTCATTTCCACATCACGATCATTATAGTTCTGATTTGACGTCAGCTAATTGCAGTGGATCACCACTAATGGCGCAAGCTGCAGATTTTTTGTACGCGAACTGTTATTTCTGTTGTAATTGTGTGTTCATTTAGTTTCTTCGCTCTTATTTGTTTACGTAAATGTTGCCAACTTCACGAAGTAAATTATCCAAATCTGACGACTGTTCATGGCCAGATGAGAGGAAATACAGATTTCGGCGGGAAAATGAATAACTGTAAGTAATAACTTATTAATTAAAAACTGTGTTGCGAACAATTTTCTAATCTTTAAGTATCGCATATGAAAAAAACTGTATTATTACAGATCAAATTCACTGAAGATGTTTTAATGTAAAAGGTGAAACGCGTTTGGATCGTAAATAAATATAGATTGCAGCAAAGAAAAGGTATTTCAATATATAAAACGAATATTTATATACTTTCTTCGGATATTGCTCACACCAACGTACTTGTTTGCTGGAATTGTACACTTTCAAGTGAAAAATATGTACTATATGCAATCTGTGTCAAATATAGCTTCATAACAGCGTTATATATGTCATTTGTATTGAATTTACCTTGCTTATTCAACGACGTTCAGTTCCAGTAATGTATCATAATTTCATTACGTACATGTGTTGTTATTTTATGCATTCATTTCTCTTTCCTGAAGCATCTTTATAGCTGGATAGCGAGATCAAAGTGATTGTAGCTATACGTTCATAAGATTGCAAACAGACCTGTAATTGGTGCAAGTGTACGTGATGATACGAAAATGTACTTTAAACGCCCTACTCTGCTAACCGTAAAGAGAAACTTACTTAGGCGAAACTACAGTTTATTATTCATTCGTCAGTTCCCATCTAAAAGGGTGATGCACAGAAATTCGTGTAAGTCTAAAAATTAATAACAACACTTATGAAGTAATGTCGTGCTGTTGGTGGAAAAGAGACTTTCGAATTTTTGAGAGCTGCATACACTTGCGACATATTTGTTTACGTAATTTATTCGATTATAGATGGAACTGTTAGCGCTACATCGCCGATTTTGTTTCTATCTGATGAATGAGATGGACAGAATTCCTCCAGCAATTTTGTGAAAGTATTCAAAACAGTAATCCAAGAATGCGGGTTGTCCTTGAATAAGTGGGCTACAACCGCACACGTGGGAGAGGTGGAGTAGTCGGCAATACGTTCGTCATCGGAAAAACAGAAACCTAGAAATACTGTGCAATCCGGCAATAGCCAACATGCGAATATGTAGCTCGTGTCCACACTTCATATTGTGTTACCTCTTGGTAAAATCACAACTTGGCCCTAAATATGTGTTGTTTGGTTTAATGACCTTCCCATTGGTTCCATTCACATGGAAAGGTAAAAGGAGGAAGTTTGTTTAATGATGCCGCATAGTACATTTTGTAACATTGACGTCTTGCGCTGTATTTTATGTTGACTGTGGGGAATCAATGGGTCACATGCGTTTGAGCGTGAGTTGTATTACTTACGCACAGTCGATAAATTTTGTGTAGGAAAGAACAGTTGCACACGTCAGTTTCGTGCGTAAGTATTTATTTATCTAACGCTCTGTCACTGTAACCATCAGTATCGTTAGATGCATGCTAATCTTCAGAGATAATTATTTGTTCAGTAGATATGTGCCGTTTCAACGAAAAATGATTATCAAGTGAACACATTTTTTTAAAATTATTTTGGGGAAGAACGCCAGAAGAAAGGCATTGTGCTTCTCAGTGCTGTTCCTTTCATAGAAGCCATGGGATGCTTTCCAGCGTAGTACAAAATGTCGTTTTCGTTTCTGCACGAGGCCGCCGCCGCAGATAGTGGTGTAGTGTAATTGCACTGGAGACGCACTACCAGACGTCTCTCGCCACTGGCATACCGAGCCAGCTCTTCTCGTACTGCCTGCTTCTTGCGCCGCAGATCAAAGGAAGCCGTCGACGCATGCCTTCTGCCGTCATTCATCACTCTGCCCTGGGAACTCACTAACAGAAAACCAGCCACATTAGATACCTCGCATTTTTCTCCTCACAACTGCGTTATAATCCCACATTTTGCTGCATGTGTTTATCCTTTTCTCTGCTTGCAGTTTTAATTAAGGACAGTGACTTGAATTTGCGTGCAATATGCATGTGAACCTTGTTGGCCGACAAGAAGAAGGAAGAGAATGCGTGCTGCCATGCAGTGCATATAGAAAAGCAGTTTTTTAACAGATTTCTTCGTCACAGAAACTGTAGTGGCAAGCGTTATCAGACGACTGTGATAATGCCCTTCGAATTACATAGGACATCTTTTGTTCAGATCACATCTAGTGACCCTACGTGACGACTCTTACTCGCGACACAACGAGAATATAATGACTTCCCATTATTACTTGCATATACAGTGCTGGAAAAAAGTGCAACACGCTGAAGGACTGTTCCCAGTGGCACCAGGATATAATATATGCATACTGAGGGGTTGTGGGTAAGTGACTCGTTTGTCACAGTCATCGGCGATTAGCTGGCGCTCAGGTGGGCACCCTGTGTTTTGACTGTGCAGGCAGTAACTGTGCTGAGTTTAGACGCGAACAGTGGTTGCAGTATTCATTCTAGGGTACAGTCATACCCTTTCGACGAGTACGTATCCCTGTTGATATGCTTCAGACATTTGAACGTGGTCGCATTGTAGGGCCTCTGGAAGCTGGATGGAGTTATCGGCGGATTGGTGCATGTGTTGAGCACAGTCTGTAGGGGTGTGCTGATGCCTTCAACAGTGGTCTGTGCAACATTCCTTCATCTGTAGACCAACTGCTGTACGTCCGCATGGTGCAGACTCACGTGAAAATCGACGCATTATTTGGGCAGCAGTGACCGACCAAACATCATCAAGGGAAGAAATATGGGCCCATGTTGGGTCTGATGTGTCACCAAGGACCATCGGGAACGTCTGCTTGCAGTAGCACAAACAAGGAGAGCTCCTCAGCGGCGCGATCAACGTTTTGAAACAATCCATACAGTGATGTAGGTTAAAATCCCAGGTATTACACACGGCAGCTATTGACCTTGGTGGGCCCTCGTTCCCGGTTAATTGACGGAAAAACTTCGGATACAGTATGGTTGCGTTGTATAATTGATAGGATAACAGCGTCACGCGCAGGAGGTCGAGGGGTCGAATCTCGTCAGGTGTACATTTATTTTAGTTTCAAATCTTTATCGAAATTAATTCGATCATTATTTTTATTCGATTAATCTATTTCAATGTAATTTTTTATTTCTATTCCTGTCACACAACATTTTAATCGCCTTATGAACTTTTTCGTTTGTTCCATTTTTCCTTTATATCATTCTTTTTCCAGTTGGAATTTTTGTGAATGTGAATTTAATTATATTTATGTATTATAATATTCAGTTATATGAAAATTCCGATCTATCAGTTAAAAAAACAAAAGATCAAATACTCTATATCTGCGCATTTTTTGTTTTTTGTTTTTGTTTCTTTTGGCACGGTAACCGACATACAAACATTTAAAATGTAACATAAATACCTATTGCACTATTTACAGAAAATTCAGATAAATTTAAATGAAAGACAGGTTTAGAAGTAAAACGAAATTCAAGCAAAATGAGAAAAAGCAAACGAGGGCCCACCAGGGTGAATGGCTGCAGTGTGTGGTACATGGAATCGTAATTACATCACCGTGTAGATTGTTTTAAGTCGATCGCACCGTTGGGGCCTTCTTGTAAGATCACGTATGCATGTGTCCAGCTTACCACAGACACCACGAAACCGTTAAGCACTGTTTCTCCGGTGTCGTGAAAGAGTCAACTGGAGATTGGAATCGCATCTGTTGTGTAATTCGCCCGCGACACGCAGGCTTTTCATACTGGCTTTATAGTAGGGGCCGGGGGGGAGGTGGGGCACCAGTTACGATTCGCAGTGGAATTTTGTGTATTGGTGCGACTGGACAGCCTTTACTGTGACGTGTGTTTAATTTGCTCTGAATTTGTTATCATATCCTCCTACAATGATAAATTACCTGTCACCTCACTTGTCAGTAAAATGAGCTTGTCTATGATCGTTATGTATTTTTTCCGGTAGTGTTCATTGCTGATTTCTCATGTTATTAACGTTACATAAGCAATTTTTAGGATGCTGATGTATTATCTCGGGATATTTGTGCGAATTATGTACTACGGAGTAATGATTCTTTCATCTTACAATGAAATAATGACCTTGTTTAGTTTTTGAGACAATGCTCGCTAAGCGTTGCCAGCATGTCTGAGGAAAACTAAACCTGATTATACCACGTGTTTTATAATAAAAACAACATCACTCAACCGGCGTACTGTCAAGTATGAATAGGCTGGATCTAGAAAGGTAATGAAGTATCATAATCGAAGACTTGATGCCACTGGGCAACGTGACCACTGTAGTTGTAATGAAGAAATACACAGTGTTGGTTACTTGGTGTGTTTTATTTGGATAACTGGTTTGGATCCTTCATACAGGTCATCCACAGATCCATACAGCTCATTACTGCAAAGCGCACCGAGCGGGGCGGCGCAGTGGTTAGCACACTGGACTCGCATTCACGACGGTTCAAACCCGTCTCCGGCCATCCTGATTTAGGTTTTCCGTGGTTTCCCTAAATCGTTTCAGTCAAATGCCGGGATGCTTCCTTTGAGAGGGCACGGCCGAATTCCTTCCCAATCCTTCCCTAATCCGAGCTTATGCTCCATCTCTAATGACCTCGTTGTCGACGGGATGTTAAACACTAATCTCCTCCTCCTGCGAAGCGCGCAGCTTGCCAGCAGGACGAGAATTTCACATAAAACGTATCAAGTTACCCATATGGTGTCTTTCTTCATCCTAATGAAGGAAAATGAGACGAGCTGCAATTTTATTGCCGAGTCGCAATTTCTGTGAGGACTTTGTTATATTTGTCACTTTCAAATTGAATATTTCATCTTTAATTGAATTATTTCTGCGATGTAAATTTTTTACCTAGTTGAAACTGTGCTGGAATCCAATTAGAACGGAATCCAATTAGAACCCACTCAGCTGCCCCTGCACTTACGAAATTTAAGTTTTGGGGTTAGAACCCCTGACCGGTTTATATAATACTTTAATGTATCAAGTGATTATTTGCTATTCTTTGACGAATTATGCCCTTTACATTTTTTACTTTTAATTATGCAGGACCATATCTTACTCCCCTTGCTTCGAGTCCCGTCATCAGAATGCTAATTAGTGTCATCGTAAGATTTCAGCTGTTTACTTCTTTTTGCAGTGTTTTCTGTTCATTTATCATAAGGGCGTTTCTCCAACTCTGGCCACAGTGGCATTTTGTACAAGCATTTGTGGAATTGATTATTTCATTTATTGAAATTTCCGTTGTTATTTCTGCAGTTGGTTTGCTCTGTGAGCTATAAATTAGTGTATCTGTATGGTTGTAATTACTTACAGATATATTCATCGATGTAATGACACAGATGTGCATGACCCTCTGACTCCCAGAGTTCCAACTCTCGCACGATGCATTGCAGTCTTTATTCCAGTGTGGAGGCCCACTTGTCACGGCCTCATTGTCGTAAAAGTAATGAAAACGAAATTCTCCAAGTTTTGAAGCGTGCTCACGTAATCACCGAAAGAACTTTGGCCCCTGCCAGTTGCGAATCGTGTTCTGTAGGACCAAGTTTGCTAGGGAAAGAAAAAATTTCTCGATCTCGCGCAGAGATGTTGTTGATATCAATCATACTTTGTTCTGTTATTTTGTACAGATTGCGCAATAACGTACCAACTTGATCTGCGGACAAAAATTGTTCATTCGAATTTTTAGCTTAATTGCATTGTATTTGTGTGTTTCAGACTCAAGGATATTGTAATACAGTAAAATTATGTGTTTTAGATGGCTTCTCACCAACGGATTTTCTTCGAAAGATGGTGAAAGATTGTAAGGGGTCAAGTCTTTCATTTTCTATAGTAAAGAAGTGGATGAGAATATGGCCGGCGTACATTTCTCTTGATAACGATCTTCCCATACGAAGAATGTCTCAAAATTGAGACCATAAATGAAAACATGTGGAATGTACACAGAAATGCTATCGGTCTTTCGGCAGTTAAAGACCGGTGAATCTGTAGGCACCATGTAAAAGTCTGAAGAAAGAGTAAAATTGATTTTACCCGAAGAATTAACTACGGCAACACATGCAAAACGAGAGCAGCATTTCGATGGTAGGCAATGAAAACTTCGTAACTCCAGCTGTCTGTGAAAACACGTAATTCCAATAACCAGTAACTTCATAATCCAGAGAGATTTGAAAACGCGGGGATTTCTCTACACTGTCAATAACTAGGCTTCTATTATACAGCTACGAACGTAGGATATTTCTGTGTCACATTATTTTATATTTGAAGAAACCGGTTTTAATTCCCGTGCAAAATTTAACAAAAATGGAGTTACGAGGTTTTCATTGCCTACCGTCGATTTGGTGAATGCTGACTAAGACCAAAGTTTCGAACTATGTTTGGATAAAATACCGATTTGATATTCTCCGTAAGACGTGAGTCACCGCTTCAGCCCCGAAAATAGAGAAAAATCAGAGCATTAATTGGAAACCGGTGATCATGGATCAAAAATGCCAAAATCGATTTCATGTACCAGAAGGCTACGAATAATGTTTTTCAAGGTGCAAAAAAAAAAAAAAAAAAATCCTCCTCATTGATAATCTTGTAAATTGTAGAAATGATACATCCAGTTAGAAGAAAAATAAGAGGAAAATCATCTGAATCGTTACAGGAAAAAATCACCCTTAATCAGTCAGTGTCCACTCTCCAGATTCAGCACCAACTATCTTTGACCTATTCCCATGTCTTAAGAATTTTGTGTTTGGGAAACGTTTTTAATCCAGAGAAGTGGCTTATTGCAGGGGTTATTTGAGGATCTAGTAGAATAAAATTTCGAGGATGGAATCGACTCACTGAAAGCATTTTGGACAGATACGTGAATTAAAAAAAAACTACTTCGAAAACTGTGGTCATGTTTGATTTAAAAAGTTTTTTTTTTCCTGCTAGGCAGAATTATGTTGTGAACAGTAGTGGTTCTAGAATGAGATATTCACTCTGCAGCGGAGTGTGCGCTGATATGAAACGTTCCTCGCAGATTAAAACTGTGTGCCCGACCGAGACTCGAACTCGGGACCTTTGCCTTTCGCGGGCAAGTGCTCTACCATCTGAGCTACCGAAGCACGACTCACGCCCGGTCCTCACAGCTTTACTTCTGCCGGTATCTCGTCTCCTACCTTCCAAACTTTACAGAAGCTCTCCTGCGAAACTTGCAGGAGTGCTAGTTCTGCAAGGTTCGCAGGAGAGCTTCTGTAAAGTTTGGAAGGTAGGAGACGAGATACTGGCAGAAGTAAAGCTGCAAGGACCGGGCGTGAGTCGTGCTTCGGTAGCTCGGTTGGTAGAGCACTTGCCCGCGAAAGGCAAAAGGTCCCGAGTTCGAGTCTCGGTCGGGCACACAGTTTTAATCTGCCAGGAACGTTTCAGTAGTGGTTCTGTGCCACGTCTCCAGGGATGCGATGACTCACGCACACATGTTTGCATCGTGTAGCTTCGAAGATCCGCACTGATGTTGAGCATTGTTTTCGACGTGCTGGATAGCGGAGAGCAGGCGTGAGGCGTGGAGCCCCGTGCTCCGGGTTCGAGGTGTGGCCGCGCTGCCAGGCTTGGGGCTGGTTCTATTTCGGGCTAGGCGCGGGCCAGGAATACCGGTGCCACGGCTCCAGCGGCGCGCGCTCGAAACTCGATCTGCCCGCGGCTCTTCACCAGGCTCGCGCTTCCTTTTTGTACGCCCTCGGAAGTTGCTACCTCATGAGGCACGTCTTTGGTTGTCACCTTCCTTTTGATGTTATTACCGTCTACTGCTTTCCTCCTCCTCTCCCTCCCTGGATACTTGTCAGGGCGAACATATTGACTATATCTACGTTAGATGTTGATCCTGACCTTATTCTGCCGTTCTTGTTCTCCACTGTTGCATCTGAAAATTAATTACACTCTGAGCTGTTAGTTCAATTTGCAACAATATGTTTCCTCTTTTAGAAAGATGTTTCCTCAGACTTAATCCTAGTCTTTGCGCATTTTACCTAACATTATGCTTTTTTAAGATTATACTGTAACAGTTTTCAAATTGTTTTTCAGCATTCTCATCTTAAATGTTTCTACTGGCCCGTTTGTCTCCTGTTTCACACATTATCCGGACGCCAAATGATTAGGCACAGAAAGGTAAACTGTTGTCAACCTGAAGGTTGGTTGAAACACCACAGCTTTTTATTAGATATAGCCCTGTCGGAGGTCCTCCGACAGTCTCACTCACTTACGCAACTATAGAATTCAGTTTAACGTGGGCCTCCGAGTCATGGCTTTAATGGGCATTTCTGACATGAAAAAACATTGCCTAAGTAAAAAGACTACACAAATGCTAAGACTGACAAGGGACTGAACCCAAGACCTTTCGGTCCGTAACCTGGCACATTACCAGTGAAATCAGTATTTGACCACAGCATTTTAGGTTTTTTGAAGAAATTTACCTTACAGCGATGATGTTTTTAACTGTTGATTGCGTACTGGAGAAAAATTCTTCCCTTGTAATTTATTTTTCTCCGTTTTGTTATTTAGTATGTAGTTTTTCCCAAGTTTACTAGTAGAACTTATACTTCCCCCCTCCCCTCCCCGAACTTATACTTCCCTCCTCCCCTCCCCCCCTTAATTTGTATGTGACTATGGTCAATTTTTGATTTCAAGAATCTGTTTCATCATTGTTGAAATGGAAGGAAATGATTCTATAAACCTTCACCTACATTGGAATTAAATTCCGTTGCCTATAAGTCGTCCAAAAGAAAGAATGTTTATTTGTCAGCCACAATCGCTGTTTGTATTAGCGCTGCCACTGTGGGTTTCGACAGTTACTGCATCATCAGATGGCCTTTCCTCTACCACAGTTATCCAATGATCTGTCCAAAGACGTCTGCACACATAACAGCTGCTAGGCATAACTGGCGGTAGCAGCAGCAGTGGTTCTAGTAGTACCTTTAATTTTAGTTTTAAAGGTACGTTACGTACACTTGATCCAATAAACACTTACTTTTTCAAAATAATTATGCTTCATTTTCATCTCTTGCTAATAACACTTACTGCACGAATTAGCATAAATTGTAAATACGGCACGCTCTATGTTCGTTTGCTGAGCAACCATATGGTGCAGTTGTGTTCCTGCTGTGAACGAGTTCTTTCTAAAACGTTCTGTGATTGTAAAACTGAAGGACCTCCACATTCATAAATTCATACACCGTGTTCCGTAAATCCCATACATCAGTTGGTGGAGGAACTAGTCAGAATTGCTGTTAACCTACTCGCATTGATAATCATGGTAATTACTTCTAGATTATTCATAAATATCCGTCTTGATCAAATATATTATACAACTCAAATTACCGGTTTCGACTTACTGCCATCATCAGATCACTAAAAGTATTCAGATACAAATATCAACGTCGAATAATATGTAGAAAAATGGCACATGAAAAGGGCAGTATCATCGTCGAATAATCTGCACATATGTGCTCAGCACTGTTTATATACCTAAGGGGAAAAATCATTGGACGATTATATTTGTATCTGGACACTTTCGATGATCTGATGATGGCAATGATTCGAAACCCGTATATCGTAAATGATAAAGACGGACATTTATAAATAAAGTGCCAAACATGATCGTGGACTCGTTTACAGACTTCATGTCTCCAGTGGATAAAATTCTTGATTACTTCGTATGTGTACAATTACATTAGATGGAAACTGCCACCTTGAGCACTTTCGTTGCTCTTCATTTATTTCACGTAATTCTACATAATTAGCTATATGTGTACTGGCAAAGTCAGGAGTTGAGCTCAGTCCACACCACCGAGCGCAGATATTCTGATAAATCATAGATGGCTAATAAGGTTTTCGGAAAAATGCTGCCATGGATCTTCAAAAATTCGAGATAACTTTGCCGATGCGTTGCGAATCCAGTATGCAAATGGATATTATTTTTCGTTCCGCTTGACGTGTCGGATGAAGAATCAAAGAAGTGATACCTAATGTACTTATCGCCCACTTTAAGGTGGCCATTTTACAGCGAATACTCGGAGCAAAAACTTTCAGTCCGCTCGTAGCACAATGCCTGCTGGGCAAAGCCACCACTACCTAGAGAGGTGGTGGTGGAGAAGCCCTCCCCCATCTCCCAGGGCAGTCGGATTATAGTTTATAAAAGAAACGAAGTTGTAATGAATGGGTGGGAGCATCACAGAAGTGACACGAAAGTCGATGGTGACCCGCTAGAAGAACCAGGTGCAGCGTCTTCGCCTATTTTTCTCGATAATAATAGCAACCACAAAGCACAACATCGCACTTGAATCGACACTATGTTCACACAAGCATTTCTGAAAACCCAGAATCTACTCTGTAGGAATCAACATGGATTCCGGAAACGGCGATCGTGTGAGACCCAACTCGCTTTATTTGTTCATGAGACCAAGCAAATATTAGATACAGTCTGCCAGGTAGATGCCATTTTCCTTGAAGTCCGGAAGGCGTTCGATACAGTTCCGCACTATCGCCTGATAGCCGGCCGCGGTGGCCGAGCGGTTCTGGGCGCTACATTCCGGAACCGCGCGACTGCTACGGTCGCAGGTTCGAATCCTGCCTCGGGCATGGATGTGTGTGATGTTCTTAGGTTAGTTAGGTTTAAGTAATTCTAAGTTCTAGGGGACTGATGACCACCGATGTTAAGTCCCATAGTGCTCAGAGCCATTTTTTTTGTCGCCTGATAAAGTAAGAGCCTACGGAATATCAGACCAGCTGTGTGGCTGGATTGAAGAGTTCTTAGCGGACAGAACACAGCATGTTGTTCTCAATGGAGAGACGTCTACAGACGTTGAAGTAGCCTCTGGCGTGGCACAGGGGAGTGTTATGGGACCATTACTTTTCACAATATATATAAATGACCTAGTAGACAGTGTCGGAAGTTCCATGCGGCTTTTCGCGGATGATGCTGTAGTATACAGAGAAGTTGCTGCATTAGAAAATTGGAGCGAAATGCAGGAAGATGCCGATATTTGGTGCAGGGAGTGGCAACTGACCCTTAACATAGACAAATGTAATGTATTGCGAATACATAGAAAGAAGGATCCTTTATTGTATGATTATATGATAGCGGAACAGACACTGGTAGCAGTTACTTCTGTAAAATGATCATATAAAATTAATTGATGGTAAGGCGGGTGCCAGGTTGAGATTCATTGGGAGAGACCTTAGAAAATGTAGTCCATCAACAAAGGAGGTGGCTTACAAAACACTCGTTCGACCTATACTTGAGTATTGCTCATCAGAGTGGGATCCGTACCAGGTCGGGTTGACAGAGGAGATAGAGAAGATCCAAAGAAGAGCGGCGCGTTTCGTCACAGGGTTATTTGGTAAGCGTGGTAGCGTTACGGAGATGTTTAGCAAACTCAAGTGGCGGACTCTGCAAGAGAGGCGCTCTGCATCGCGGTGTAGCTTGCTGTCCAGGTTTCGAGACGGTGCTTTTCTGGACGAGGTATCGAATATATTGCTTCCCCCTACTTACACCTCCCGAGGAGATCACCAATGTAAAATTAGAGAGAGACTTGAGCGCGCATGGAGGCTTTCCGGTAGTCGTTCTTCCCGCGAACTATACGGGACTGGAACAGGAAAGGGAGGTAATGACAGTGGCACGTAAAGTGCCCTCCGCCACACACCGTTGGGTAGATTGCGGAGTTTAAATGTAGATGTAGAAAACTGTAATGTTCGTTGGTGGGCGATACGGACCGGGTTGACTACCACGGTTCTAACATATCTCTATTCTTAAAGGCATCCCCAATGTAAGCAATTCAAAATTGAGAAACAAGTGGTAGGATAATTTTTACATTAGCTGCCCGTTATTCATATCCTATCCGAACTGCAACCATATTGGAGCTGGACTGGAGCTGTTGCTCGACTTTGCAGCCTTGTCAAGATACTCTTGCATGCGCTGGGAGTGTTAACTTTTATATTGAATTAAAGCTCTTATAGATCGACTTCACATATTCCGACACTTGAGCACAGAAAAACGTACCAAAAATGACGTGTTTTGGAGAGATCTTTTATACGGCGTGTCACTGAAACATGGCATTTCTGTAATAAGTAAAGTGATCTGTATTTAACACAACTGCAACGTACCAATTTATGGTGTTCACAGTATTAAATAGGGAGCACTTCCTAATGTTCTGAAATTTATATGTATTTTGACACAAACCTATTCACGTTCTTAGGTTATCAGCTGACAACTGAGTATTGTAAACACTGATAAAATGACGTGTTACTTACACAGATATTATTTGTACAAATGATAGAAAAGACCATGCAAAAGATGTATAAATGACGATATGTAGGGTGTTTTCTTTCTTTTTTATTTAGCATGGTGTCATAATGTTTTGTATAAATAATATATATGTGAGTCGCACGTCATTTTATCTATGTTTGCTGCATTCATTTGCCATTTGGCCATGGTCTAAAAGGGTCTTATCATATTTGTCCGCCCGCCGTGTAAAGGACTGCCGAGTAGGCACTTCCCACTAAACAAGGCTGCCGTGCAATGTTTTAGGTTTTCTATTAGAAAAAGCTATTGGCACCATTCCTCACAAGAGTCTTCTAATCAAATCGCGTGCCTATGTAGTATCGCTTCAGCTGTGCGACTAAGTCCGAGATTTCCTGGCAGAAATGCCACACCTTAAGTAGTAATCGACGTAAAATCATCAAGTAATACAGAAGCGATAGCCAGTGTTCCCCAAGAAAGTGTTATAGGCTCTCTGCTGTTCCTAATCTACATAAACTATTAAGGAGATAATCTGAACAGCTCTCTTAGATTGTTTGCAGATGATGCTGTGATCAAACGTCTTGTAAAGACCAAAACCAATTGCAAAATGACCTACACACGATATCTGAATAATGTGAAAAGTGGCAATTGTATTGTCACGTAGAATAAGGTGTAATTAGATGAACGACGAACACTAACTTCACTTAACGAAGGTTTATTCAGCACTTGCACATACAAGAGTGCGGAGCGAACTGCTTCCGGCTAGAACACATACAATATATAATACGGCTACAGAACATTCCAGTACAATGATTTTTAACATTTGTGGATACTTCTAGAATGTACTCGAACCGAATATATAAATTAAAATTGTACTGTCCAGGTGAGTTTTGAACTCACGACTCTCCATGCAACAGTTCAGTATCATAACCACTACACCACGGCGTTACTCAGCTTCTTCTGCGACTTTCTCCTTAAGAGAACAGCGTCTCGGTGTTATATCCTCTTAGTCCGGGAATGAGTCATCAGTCCTGCATACTCCGACTCCTGGTGACTGATTTTCGCCCTGGCGGTGATCTTCTTAGAACTTCTTTTGCCGCTACGGTCTTCGTCACCTTTCCGCTTGTTGCCTGTCGCTGGAACTTCGAATTAACCCTGGGTTACAGGATCCTTATAGGGCTTCATTCTAAGGACGTGGACCGTGTTACTAATCTTTTGTCGTCTTGTGTCGGGGTCGAAATCTTCAACTTCATAAGTAACATCAGACAATTGTCTTACAACTTGTTAAGGTCCAAAGTAGCACCTGGGGAGCTTTTCAGAGAGACAAACCTTTCGAAGTGGAGTGAAGATCCAGACGAGGTCACCAGGCTGGTAGACAACAGGTCAGTGGCTCGCGTCATACCTTCGTAGATAGTTTTCTTGAGCCTGCAGCATGCGGAGTCAAGCTAACTGCCGAGCTTCCTCAACTCTGGTAACACGTGGCCGATGTAGTTGTCGTCCACGTCATCAGGATGTAACGGAAACATAGTGTCCATCGTTGTAGTCGCCTCACGCCCTTGCACCAGGAAACTGGCGTAAATCCTGTGGTGTTTGGCGGTGTTGTAGGCAAACACCGCGAAATGTAGCACCTCATCCCATTTGCTCTGCTCAACATTGACGAACAATGATAGCATGTCGGCCACGGTCTTATCAAGGCGTTCAGTAAGCCCGTTAGTTTGCGGATGGTAGGCAGTCGTCGGGTGATGAGTAATGTTGCAGCGATGGTTTATCTCTGTTACAAGATTCCATTGAAAAACTTTCCGTCGATACATAATTAACGACCTTGGGGCACCGTGTTTTAATACAATGTCTTCCACGATTAATTTGGCTACCTCCAATGCTGTTTTCACGGCTTTTGTAATGGCGTAGCGTGTCAGATAATCAGTGCAAACAATAATCCATCTGTTGCCACTAGCAGACGTTGGAAATCGTCTGAGGAGGTCAATCTCAACACACTGGAAAGGCGTTTCGGCTGGTGGAATTGGTATGAGTCGGCCAGGTGGTTTGTGACAAGGGAACCTCTCCATTGCACCCCCCGCAGATTTACTTATAAGTTGGCACAGTGGATAGGCCTTGAAAAACTGAACACAGATCAATCGAGAAAACAGGAAGAAGTTGTGTGGAACTATGAAAAAAATAAGCAAAATGTACAAACTGAGTAGTCCATGCGGAAGATATGCAACGTCAAGGATAGTGTGAGCTCTGGAGCGCCGTGGTCCCGTGGTTAGCGTGAGCAGCTGCGGAACGAGAGGTCCTTGGTTCAAGTCTTCCCTCGAGTGAAAAGTTTACTTTCTTTATTTTCGCAAAGTTACGATCTGTCCGTTCGTTCATTGACGTCTCTGTTCACTGTAATAAGTTTAGTGTCTGTGTTTTGCAACCGCACCGCAAAACGGTGCGATTAGTAGACGAAATGACGTGCCTCTCCAATGGGAACCGAAAGCATTTGATCGCAAGGTCATAGGTCAACCGATTCCTCCACAGGAAAACACGTCTGATATATTCTATACGACACTAGTGACGGCATGTGCGTCACATTACAGGAATATGTTGTCGACCCACCTAATTTGTACACTTGGCGAATGGGTAAAAAGATTCTTCTACGTTGCCCGATTTAGGTTTTCTTGTGGATGTGATAATCACTCACAAAAAAGTGATGAAAACATAAGAGTTTGTCACATAAACTGCAACAAATGAATGCAATTTTCACAGTAGCAACCTGTGTTTTGTCAAAACATGTTTTTAACGTTTTCAAATTTTTCCGTGTGTAGACCATCAAATCCTGTATATGTGCAACCAAATCTGAACATGTGATGAAAATAAAAAATTAAATTTTTCACCCGAGGGAAGACTTTAACCAAGGACCTCTCGTTCCGCACCTGCTCACGCTATCCACGGGACCACGGCGCTCCTGAGTTCTCATTGTCCTTGATGTTGCCTATCTTGCACATGGACTACTCAGTTTGTGTATTTTGCTTATTTTTTCATAGTTCCACACAATTTCTTCCTGTTTTCTTGATTGATCTGTGGTAAATTTTTCAAGGCCTATCCACTGTGCCAACTTATAACTAAATCTGAGGGGGGTGCGATGGGGAGATTACCTTGTGAGGAACTGCCTTTTTCCTCTGACACTCTCGACCGTGCGACACATAGTGACGGACACTCCTAAATAAACCTGGCCAGAAAAATCTCTTGCGGATATGTCTACTACTACTACTACTACTACTCCTCGGCTCTACAGCCCTTGGAGGGCCTTGGCCTGCATCACAATATCCTGCCATTCTATCCGATCCATGGCTTTCCGTCTCCATCCTCTGACACCCAGCTTTTTCATGTCTTCTTCAACTACATCCACCCATCTCTTTCTGTCTTTTTTTTTTTGTTATCAGTCTATTGACTGGTTTGATGCGGCCTGCCACGAATTCCTTTCCTGTGGTAACCTCTTCATCTCAGAGTAGCACTTGCAACATACGTCCTCAATTATTTGCTTGACGTATTCTAATCTGTCTTCCTCTACAGTTTTTGCCCTCTACAGCTCCTTCTAGTACCATGGAAGTCATTCCCTCATGTCTTAGCAGATGTCCTATCATCCTGTCCCTTCTCCTTATCAGTGTTTTCCACATATTCCTTTCCTCTCCGATTCTGCGTAGAACCACCTCATTCCTTACCTTATCAGTCCACCTAATTTTCAACATTCGTCTATAGGACCACATCTCAAATGCTTCGATTCTCTTCTGTTGCGGTTTTCCCACAGTCCATGTTTCACTGCCATACAATGCTGTACTCCAGACGTACATCCTCAGAAATTTCTTCCTCAAATTAAGGCCGGTATTTGGTATTAGTAGACTTCTCTTGGCCAGAAATGCCTTTTTTGCCATAGCGAGTCTGCTTTTGATATCCTCCTTCCTCCGTCCGTCATTGGTTATTTTACTGCCTAGGTAGTAGAAATCCTTAACTTCATTGACTTCGTGACCATCAATCCTGATGTTAAGTTTCTCGCTGTTCTCATTTCTACTACTTCTCATTACCTTCGTCTTTCTCCGATTTACTCTCAAACCATACTGTGTACTCATTAGACTGTTCATTCCGTTCAGCAGATCATTTAATTCTTCTTCACTTTCACTCAGGATAGCAATGTCATCAGCGAATCGTATCATTGATATCCTTTCACCTTGTATTTTAATTCCACTCCTGAACCTTTCTTTTATTTCCATCGTTGCTTCCTCGATGTACAGATTGAAGAGTAGGGGCGAAAGGCTACAGCCTTGTCTTACACCCTTCTTAATACGAGCACTTCGTTCTTGATCGTCCACTCTTATTTTTCCTTTCGGTTGTTGTACATATTGTATATGACCCGTCTCTCCCTATAGCTTACCCCTACTTTTTTCAGAATCTCGAACAGCTTGCACCATTTTATATTGTCGAACGCTTTTTCCAGGTCGACAAATCCTATGAAAGTGTCTTGATTTTTCTTTAGCCTTGCTTCCATTATTAGCCGTAACGTCAGAATTGCCTCTCTCATCCCTTTAATTTTCCTAAAGCCAAACTGATCGTCACCTAGCGCATTCTCAATTTTCTTTTCCATTCTTCTGTATATTATTCTTGTAAGCAGCTTCGATGCATGAGCTGTTAAGCTGATTGTGCGATAATTCTCGCACTTGTCAGCTCTTGCCGTCTTCGGAATTGTGTGGATGATGCTTTTCCGAAAGTCAGATGGTATATCGCCAGACTCATATATTCTACACACCAACGTGAATAGTCGTTTTGTTGCCACTTCCCCCAATGATTTTAGAAATTCTGATGGAATGTTATCTATCCCTTCTGCCTTATTTGACCGTAAGTCCTCCAAAGCTCTTTTAAATTCCGATTCGAATACTGGATCCCCTATCTCTTCTAAATCGACTCCTGTTTCTTCTTCTATCACATCAGACAAATCTTCACCCTCATGGAGGCTTTCAATGTATTCTTTCCACCTATCTGCTCTCTCCTGCATTTAACAGTGGAATTTCCGTTGCACTCTTAATGTTACCGCCGTTGCTTTTAATGTCACCTTGTTCTGACTTTCCTGTATGCTGAGTCTGCCCTTCCGACAATCATATCTTTTTCGATGTCTTCACATTTTTCCTGCAGCCATTTCGTCTTAGCTTCCCTGCACTTCCTATTTATTTCATTCCTCAGCGACTTGTATTTCTGTATTCCTGATTTTCCCGGAACATGTTTGTACTTCCTCCTTTCATCAATCAACTGAAGTATTTCTTCTGTTACCCATGGTTTCTTTGCAGCTACCTTCTTTGTACCTATGTTTTCCTTCCCAACTTCTGTGATGGCCCTTTTTAGAGATGTCAATTCCTCTTCAACTGTACTGCCTACTGCGCTATTCCTTATTGCTGTATCTATAGCGTTAGAGAACTTCAAACGTATCTCGTCATTCCTTAGTACTTCCGTATCCCACTTCTTTGAGTATTGATTCTTCCTGACTAATGTCTTGAACTTCAGCTTACTCTTCATCACTACTATATTGTGATCTGAGTCTATATCTGCTCCTGGGTACGCCTTTCAATCCAGTATCTGATTTCGGAATCTCTGTCTGACTATGATGTAATCTAATTGACATCTTCCTGTATTTCCCGGCCTTTTCCAAGTATACCTCCTCCTCTTGTGATTCTTGAACAGGGTATTCGCTATTACTAGCTGAAACTTGTTACAGAACTCAATTAGTCTTCCTCCTCTTTCATTCCTTGTCCCAAGCCCATATTCTCCTGTAACCTTTTCTTCTACTCCTTCCCCTACAACTGCATTCCAGTCGCCCATGACTATTAGATTTTCGTCCCCCTTTACATACTGCATTACCCTTTCAATACACTTTCTCTATCTGTTCATCTTCAGCTTGCGACGTCTGCATGTATACCTGAACTATCGTTGTCGGTGTTGGTCTGCTGTCGATTCTGATTAGAACAACCCGGTCACTGAACTGTTCACAGTAACACACCCTCTGCACTACCTTCCTATTCATAACGAATCCTACACCTGTTATACCATATTCTGCTGCTGTTGATATTACCCTATACTCATCTGACTAGAAATCCTTGTCTTCCTTCCACTTCACTTCACTGACCCCTACTATATCTATTTTTGAGCCTTTGCATTTCCCTTTTCAGACTTTCTAGTTTCCCTACCACGTTCAAGCTTCTGACATTCCACGCCCCGACTCTTAGAACGTTATCCTTTCGTTGATTAGTCAATCTTTTTCTCATGGTAACCTCCACCTTGGCAGGCCCTTCCCGGAGATCCGAATGGGGGACTATTCCGGAATCTTTTGCCAATGGAGAGATCATCAGGACACTTCTTCAATTATAGGCCACATGTCCTGTGGATACACGTTACGTGTCTTTAATGCAGTGGTTTCCATTGCCTTCTGTATCCTCATGTCGTTGATCATTGCTGATTCTTCCGCCTTTAGGGGCAATTTCCCACCCCTAGGACAAGAGTGTGCCCTGAACCTCTATCCGCTCCTCCGCCCTCTTTGACAAGGCCGTTATCAGAATGCGGCTGACTTCTTATGCCGGAAGTCTTCGGCCGCCAATGCTGATTATATATCAAAATTTAGGCAGTGGCGGGGATCGAACCCGGGACCGAAGACGTTTTGATTATGAATCAAAGACGCTACCCCTAGACCGCGGGTACTGTTTTAATAAAGACTAAATCCTTAATAAATCCTCAGCTGTTTCATAGAATTTCTGTAGAACATCTAAGCGCATGTGTTCAGGAATCACTGGTAGCCACCTCTTTCCAGACGGATCGAAGTTTTTCTTGCAAAGTAACCCATTAACTACCTTAAATTGTCCTTTCACATCCGACCGATTTAAGGCAAACATAATTTCAGTTACCGTGGCGTCCTTCTGCTCAGCAGAGAGATCCTGGAGTGCAGCGAGACAGTCGGTATCTTCATCAAAGTCTTGATGGTCTTGCACAGGGTTTCTTAAGAGACAGTCGGCCTCTTGGTGCTTTCTTCCACTTTTGTGCACTATGGTAATGCCATACTCTGGTTCCGGCGGAGGTTCGAGTCCTCCCTCGGGTATTGGTGTGTGTGTTCGTCCTTAGGATAATTTAGGTTAAGTAATGTGTAAGCTGTCGCCTGATAAACAAAGTAAGAGCCTACGGAATATCAGACCAGCTGTGTGGCTGGATTGAAGAGTTTTTAGCAAACAGAACACAGCATGTTGTTATCAATGGAGAGACGTCTACAGACGTTAAAGTAACCTCTGGCGTGCCACAGGGGAGTGTTATGGGACCATTGCTTTTCACAATATATATAAATGACTTAGTAGATAGTGTCGGAAGTTCCATGCGGCTTTTCGCGGATGATGCTGTAGTATACAGAGAAGTTGCAGCATTAGAAAATTGTAGCGAAATGCAGAAGATCTGCAGCGGATAGGCACTTGGTGCCGGGAGTGGCAACTGACCCTTAACATAGACAAATGTAATGTATTGCGAATACATAGAAAGAAGGATCCTTTATTGTATGATTATATGATAGCGGAACACACACTGGTAGCAGTTACGTCTGTAAAATATCTGGGAGTATGCGTGCGGAACGATTTGAAGTGGAATGATCATATAAAATTAATTGTTGGTAAGGCGGGTACCAGGTTGAGATTCATTGGGAGAGTGCTTAGAAAATGTAGTCCATCAACAAAGGAGGTGGCTTACAAAACACTCGTTCGACCTATACTTGAGTATTGCTCATCAGTGTGGGATCCGTACCAGGTCGGGTTGACGGAGGAGATAGAGAAGATCCAAAGAAGAGCGGCGCGTTTCGTCACCGGGTTATTTGGTAACCGTGATAGCGTTACGGAGATGTTTAATAAACTCAAGTGGCAGACTCTGCAAGAGAGGCGCTCTGCATCGCGGTGTAGCTTGCTCGCCAGGTTTCGAGAGGGTGCGTTTCTGGATGAGGTATCGAATATATTGCTTCCCCCTACTTATACCTCCCGAGGAGAGCACGAATGTAAAATTAGAGAGATTAGAGCGCGCACGGAGGCTTTCAGACAGTCGTTCTTCCCGCGAACCATACGCGACTGGAACAGGAAGGGGAGGTAATGACAGTGGCACGTAAAGTGCCCTCCGCCACACACCGTTGGGTGGCTTGCGGAGTATCGATGTAGATGTAGATGTAGATGACCTTAGCAGTTAAGTCCCATAAGATTTCACACACATTTGAACATTTTTTTTTGTCATACTCTTGAAGACGTAGTGCCCACCTGACGAGTCGCCCTGTTGGATCCTTAAGACCTGTCAACCAACAAAGTGAATGGTGGTCTGTAACACTGTGAATGGTCTTCCATAGAGATGATGTCGAAATTTGCACATGACCCAGATCACAGCAAGTCATTCTTTTTCTGTAGTTGAATAGTTTCTCTCGGCTTTTGTAAATGTCCTAGAAGCATAGGCTATAACCTTCTCTTTTCCATTCGAAATTTGCACCAGAACAGCACCTGTCACATACCCGCTGGCATCTGTATTTAGTTCTGTAGGTGCTCTCTCATTATACAGACCAAGTACAGGGTCAGTCGTCATAGCTTTTCGCAGCACATCGCAAGAATCTTGTTGAGCACCATACCAGATAAATTTAGCATCGGCTTTTAACAACTCTTGGAGTGGCCTGGTTTTGATGCAAAAGTCTTTGATAAAACGATGGTAATAACAACATAATCCGAGGAGGTTTCTCACTTTTAGGAATAGGAAATTCAGTTATAGATCTCACCTTTTCTGGGTCTGGCCATACACCTTCGTTTGACTCAAGGTGTCCAAGTATTTTGATTTCTTTTGCCCCAAAGAGACACTTTCTTGGATTAACTTCCAGTCCGCCTTGTTGGAGACATTTAAGAACCGGCCCTCGATCTTTTTATATGTTCGTCAAATGTCTCTGAGAACACTATAATGCCATCGAAATAACAAAGACGCATCGTCCAATTCAGGTGCCTTAGAAGATTATCCATCATCCGTTCAAATGTTGCTGATGCATTACACAAGCCAAACGGCATTACCTTAAACTCATACAGGCCCTCAGGGGCGATGAATGCCGTTTTCTCACGATCAGCCTCATCTACTTCGATACACCAGTGTCCCGAGTACGTGTCCATTGTTGGGAAAAACTTAGCCCCCTTCAGACAATCCAGGGTATTGTCAATTCGTGGAAGAGGGTAAACGTCCTTTTTAGTTATCTTATTAAGCTTCCTGTAGTCAACACAAAAGCGCCAGCTGCCTTCCTTGTTCTTGATGAGAACCACTGGTGATGACCATGGGCTCTGCAAAGGCTGAATGATGTCATTCTTCATCATTTTCTCTAGCTCGTCGCGAATTATTCTACGTTCCGTTGCTGACACTCGGTATGCTCTCTGGCTTATTGGTTGAAGGTCTCCAGCGCTAATCCGGTGCTCCACCGTCGATTTGTCTAATTTACTCTTCACCTGTGGATTGAAATATTCAGAGAACTCTTGGAGAATGGCAAGTAGCTCCTTCTTCCTCAGTGAGATCTGGTGATAGTCGAGCTAGAAGATCTTGTCTCGTAGTGATAGTGCTAATTTCGCCCACAGACTCGGCATGGGACGTTACTATGGCGCTCAGCTTTTGCTACGCACATGTGTCTTGGATGGATCTGCGGTTCTCGGCGACAGTTAACTATCACAATTCGCCGAATCCGTTCATAAATGAGACGGCAGAGGTTGGGGTGACCAAGTTATTATACAGTGGTATGCTTCTCCTACATTCCACTACAAAATCCATGGGTTGATGCATGCCTTGATACGTGACAGTTACCTTTCTAGCGCTGACTGCAGGAATGATCACTTCATCCAGCACACACATTTTCCACACACTCGGATGCGCATCTTCCTGTCCACAGTATCTCATCTCACCTAGCATAATCTTCGAGTGACCACAATCTATAATTGCCTGAGATGCTTTCAAAAAGTCCCATCCGAGAATAACGTCATGACTACACTCTTGTAAGACAATGAATTCTAAGGGCTGTGTAATGCCACTTATACCCACACGAATGGTACATGTTCCTGTAGGTTTTACATATTTCCCATTAGCCACCTTCAGCAGAGATGTTTTGTTGTAGACGAATATGTTTTTCTGCCACTGGCGATAGTACTTCTCCGAAATGTCTGAATATGATGCTGCAGGGTCCACAAGAGCTTGGGCTGGCCGGCTGTCCATGAGGAAATCGGCGTGGTTTCCTATCGTTTTTGTAGTAATCGACGGCGGAGGATTTTTCTCTTCGGCGGTCTTACCTCCAAGGAAGGTCGCACCCTTTAGTTTTCCACGTTGCGGCGGCTAGGTGATAGGCTGGAGCTTCCAAACGGCGATGGAGACCTTGATCGGCGTGTTGGGGAGCATCCTCTCCAGGGGCAAGCTTGCGGCGATGATGACCTACGTCGTCATGCACCCATATCTTCTTGTTCATCTTCGTCGTCCCGGAGATGGCGGTGGCTAAGACCAGTCTGCTGTCTTCTGGCGCTGGCGTCATCAAATATCCGCCGGTCTTCCACAGTGGAAACATACTGGTTGGTTATCCTGGGTCCTCCAGCCGTCAGTCTTTTTTAGTGCCCAAATAGGTTCCTCATGCGGCATTGTAGGAACGCAACTTCGCCTGGGTCTCGACTTTTTCACCGTTTTAAAGAGAAATGAAGGACGAGAGATTGGGTTCAAAGTCTGTTCCACTTCCTCCCTTATGACCTCCTGAAACGTCTCGTTTTTTTGCTCGCCGTGCAATCCAAGTGCCTTCTGAACTTCCTCTGACATTATCTGATGGACACTTGTGAAATCAGTTGCTCTCTCCATCACAGACATCGATACGACGTTTGGAACCATTCAAACTTCTTGCTGGTAATTCTTTTTTGATGCATGACTCGATATATTGGCACCATTTTATGAAGTCGTCTGCTGTCGAAACCTCCTTCAAGAGTAGGGCTTGATACATGTCCTCAGCAACTCCCTTCATGAGATGTGCAACCCTATCTTCCTCCTTCATTCTAGGTTCCACTGTTTTAGACCGCTCCAAGACGTCTTGAAAGTAGGATGCTGTAGTTTCTCCTGGACGCTGTGCCGTGCGCTGTAATTTATCTTCAGCCTTGCACTTCTGTCATGTGTGTCGCCGAAATAACTTGCTCAGTTCCGCCTGGAATACTTTCCAGCTTGTGAACTTCTCCTCATTGTTCTCATACCTTTGCTTGGCAGTGCCCTCTAAGTAGAAAAATACCATAGCCAAACACACGGTGTCATCCCATTTGTTAAATTTGGCTATACGCTCATATACCTTCAGCCACTTGTTTGGTGGGGCATAGTTGCTGTCCTCTTCTTCTTCTGTCTCCGATAAATTGCGATCTGTCGAATAAGGCTCGAACTCGGCTTTCTCTCCACGTAAACGGCGGCTCTATCGTGGCCTGATGGGAGCCAGTGTGTCGTCGATAATGTGCGCTATCACAAGTTCCAATACCCAGTGTCTCCACCAGAATGTCATGTAGAAGAAGGTGTAAGTAGGTGAGTGATGAATCCTAACTTCGCTTAACGGCGGTTTATTCAGCACTTGCCCCTACAAGAGCGCGGAGCGAACTGCCTCCAGCCAGAACACATACAGTATACATGGTGTTTCAAAAATGACCGGTATATTTGAAACGGCAATAAAAACTAAACGAGCAGCGATAGAAATACACCGTTTGTTGCAATATGCTTGGGACAACAGTACATTTTTAGGCAGACAAACTTTCGAAATAACAGTAGTTACAATTTTCAACAACAGATGGCGCTGCGGTCTGGGAAACTCTATAGTACGATATTTTCCACATATCCACCATGCGTAGCAATAATATGGCGTAGTCTCTGAATGAAATTACCCGAAACATTTGACAACGTGTCTGGCGGAATGGCTTCACATGCAGATGAGATGTACTGCTTCAGCTGTTCAATTGTTTCTGAATTCTGGCGGTACACCTGCTCTTTCACGTGTCCCCACAGAAAGAAGTCACAGGGGTTCATGTCTGGCGAATAGGGAGGCCAATCCACGCCGCCTCCTGTATGTTTCGGATAGCCCAAAGCAATCACACGATCATCGAAATATTCATTCAGGAAATTAAAGACGTCGGCCGTGCGATGTGGCCAGGCACCATCTTCCATAAACCACGAGGTGTTCGCAGTGTCGTCTAAGGCAGTTTGTACCGCCACAAATTCACGAAGAATGTCCAGATAGCGTGATGCAGTAATCGTTTCGGATCTGAAAAATGGGCCAATGATTCCTTTGGAAGAAATGGCGGCCCAGACTAGTACTTTTTGAGGATGCAGGGACGATGGGACTGCAACATGGGGCTTTTCGGTTCCCCATATGTGCCAGTTCTGTTTATTAACGAAGCCGTCCAGGTAAAAATAAGCTTCGTCAGTAAACCAAATGCTGCCCACATGCATATCGCCGTCATCAATCCTGTGCACTATATCGTTAGCGAATGTCTCTCGTGCAGCAATGGTAGCGGCGCTGAGGGGTTGCCGCGTTTGAATTTTGTATGGATAGAGGTGTAAACTCTGGCGCATGAGACGATACGTGGACGTTGGCGTCATTTGGACCGCAGCTGCAGCACGGCGAACGGAAACCCGAGGCCGCTGTTGGATCACCTGCTGCACTAGCTGCGCGTTGCCCTCTGTGGTTGCCGTACGCGGTCGCCCTACCTTTCCAGCACGTTGATCCGTCATGTTCCCAGTCCGTTGAAATTTTTCAAACAGATCCTTTATTGTATCGTTTTTGGTCCTTTGGTCACATTAAACCTCCGTTGAAAACTTCGTCTTGTTGCAACAACACTGTGTTCTAGGCGGTGGAATTCCAACACCAGAAAAATCCTCTGTTCTAAGGAATAAACCATGTTGTCTACAGCACACTTGCACGTTGTGAACAGCACACGCTTACAGCAGAAAGACGACGTACAGAATGGCGCACCCACAGACTGCGTTGTCTTCTATATCTTTCACGTCACTTGCAGCGCCATCTGTTGTTGAAAATTGTAACTACTGTAATTTCGAAAGTTTGTCCGCCTGAAAATGTACTGTTGTCCCAAGCATATTGCAACAAACGGTGTATTTCTATCGCTGCTCGTTTAGTTTTTATTGCCGTTTCAAATATACCGGTCATTTTTGAAACACCCTGTATATACGCCTACAGAACATTCCAGTACAACGATTCTTGACATTTGTGGATACTTCTAAAATGTACTCGAACCGAATATAGAAATTAAAATTGTACAGTCCAGGTGAGTTTTGAACTCACGACGCCCCATGCAACAGTTTCGTATCATAACCACTACACCACGGGGCTACTCAGCTTCTTCTGCGGAAGTATCTCAACGAGGAAAAGTGTGAGTACAAAAAGAAATGCGTTAAATTTCGATTACACTATAACATACATCAATTTAAAAAACTGTCAAATGTTCGACTGCATACCTAGGAGAATAGCAGCTCGTTTTGTATTGACGCGAAATAGGGGAGAGTCCCACGAAGATGAGCAGGTTGGGATGACAATCATTAAAACAAAGGAATTTTTTGTTGCGGCTAATCTTTCCACGAAATTTCAAACACAACTTTCTTCCGTGAATATGAAAATCTTCTATAGTCGTCATCTTACATAGGGAGAAAATTATCATGATAATAAAATATGAGAAATCAAGAGCTTGTACGAAAAGATTTCTCCCACTCATTTCTCCCACGCGCTGTCAGAGAGTGCAACCATGGAGAAATAGTCCGAAGGTGGTTCGAAAAAACCTTATACCAGGCACTTAAGTATGCATTGCAGGTGTAGATGTGCATGTACGTGTGTATTTGAATTTATGAATGAGTATTACAATATTATATTTTAATTAATACGTCTTTCGTTCTTAAATATCTTCCAGGTACATAATACTGTATTACATTTTGAAGTTCTTTGGACAGGAATATAAAATTTTAAATGTTTCATTTTTCCTGATTGTGACTGCCTCCATGTGTATAGGTTGGATGTACTCTCTGAAGAATGTGTTGCAGGTTTGGACTGAATCCTTTATTCTTAGATACAGATTATCAAAAGTTTGGATTCTCATCCTAAAGTAGTTGAAAGATTTATCACTATCATTCTTCGAGTCCTCAAAAAGTATAAAAAATTCCCCCAACATCGTATCTTCTCAAGTTGACTGGTTGAAGCCATAGCATCCCATTTCTTACTTTCTTCTGACGTCTGTAAAAGAACGTCCATGCAACCAATTTATTGCTATAAATTTGCTTAGCTCCATGTCAGACTTTAGGAACGTCTGAAGTTCTCTTGTCGCTACAGCCTGTCAGGTACCGTCGGCATAGGCTACCGTGGTTATAAACCTTTACAGCAGTATATCTGTAGATGAAACAGTTGAGATAATAAGAATGAACCTATTGAGAAACAAGACAATGAGCAAACCAGCAATCATAGAACTTACAGATGTACTTAATTTAGTACTCTCACATAATTACTTCTCCTTTAACAATAAAATTTACACTCAGGACCTAGAAATAGCAGTAGGAAGCCCTCTTAGTGACCTAATAGCTGAAATATTTATCAACCATATAGAAAATAGAATACTGACACTAAACGATAACATAACAAGCAAAGTTAAATTCTGTAAGAGATATGTAGATGACACCCTCATTCTATTTGATGGCACAGAGGATGAAGTGACAAACTTTTACAACAAATTCAATACCCTACATAAAAATATTCAATTCACCCTTGAACAGGAAGAGAACACCACCGTACCTTTTCTTGACATAAAATATCAAAACAGAACCAAAATATAACTTACAATGTTTACAGAAAACCTTCTGGCACTGATACGACTATTCCTAAGCCCTCTACACATCCCTCCTCCCACAAAAAAGCTGCTTATAGATCAATGCTGTACAGAGCACACAGATTTCCACTTCAACAAGAAATAGAAACCATAACATATACTGCAATATACAATGGGTATAATCCTTCTCTGATTAATACCATGTCACAACAGATAAAAAATAAACTGAACAAACATCATCAAACTACACTCACAACTGACAATGCCCCAGCAGTCAAATATGTAAAATTTATCTTGGAATAGTATCCGACAAATTAGCAAAACTATTGAAAAACAGAGAAGTAAAAATCAGTTCAGCACCACCAACCACCTAAGTAGGAAGCTTATTCAAAATATAAAACCACCAGATAAAAGTCTTGATCCATCTGGCATTTACAAAATTACCTGCAGCCAATGTAATAAATATTATATCGGCCAAACAGGCAGAAATTTCAGAACTCGATTCGAAGAACATGTAGCCTGCTACAGAATTGTTAAACGTAACAAATCAGCAGTAGCAACTCACAGTAAAGACACCCTTTGAAAATCGAAATTTTACACAAAATAGGAAAAAGTAAATGAATGGATCATGGAATAAATGGAAATTTTCATACATAGTACAAAGATATGTAGTTAACATTCTTAAGTAGATAACCGAATTCAAAAACTCAAAATTCTTCAACAGTCTTAAGCCAGTTCTAACCCAATAGATTCGCTATGTGTCAGTGTAAATAAATGACTACAAATCTGCCAGTACCAAGAATATCGAACAAAACCTTGATAATCGGTACTGACTCATATGCTACAAGTCTGCCATCTTGTGTTGCGTGCATAATGTTTACATGCATGTGAAAGCAATTTTTGCAGTGAAATAGTTCAGTGTTACTCAACGGCTCGGCCATTACATCAGTGATGCAAGTGAAGCTGCAAGGTGATGAAAAAATTATCTGCATCCTAGACAGGTTGTGATATCATACACAGTCAACCAAAAGGAAATCAACAAGCAGAAGACATCACTGACATCGATTTCTGGCCAACCACGCCCCCCCCCCCCCCCCCAATTGCAACACTAGCCGCTACAGTAACAAACAATAGGCAAAGAGTTGTAGGTTAATCTAGTTTAAGATCGTTTATTTTTAAGTAACATTAGTTTGCATGTATGTATTAACGCCTGAAGATGAACAGAACATATTCGAAACGAAAATAGGGAAGTGGCTGGTAGCCGAAATTACAAATAAATAATAATCTTCATAATAATTCTATGTTGATAGAAACTACCGAAAACAAATCTAGCAGACCGCTTATGAATTGCTTCGATGTCTTCTTTAATGCTAACTGTTGGTGATCCCAGACACTCTAGCGGTACTCGAGAATGGGTCGCACTAGTGTTCTGTACACGGTCTCCTATACAGATGAACCACACTTTCCTAAATCTCTCCCAATTAACGGAAGTCGACTATTCGCCTTTCCCACTGCAATCCTTACATGCTCGTTTCATTTCATATTGCTTTACAATGTTTCGCCTAAATTTAGAATCCATCTGATTGTGTCAAGTAGCACACTACTAATGCTGAATTTTAACATTATAGGACTGTTTTTCCTATGCGTTTGCGTGAACTTACATTTTTCTGCATTTAGAGATAGCTACCATTCGTAACTACTAGAAATTTTGTCTACGTCATCTTGTATCGCCCCGTAGTCACGCAACTTCGACATCTTCCCATATGTCTTTCTTCGCATCGCCAAAGATGTAAAAATCACATGGTGAAAGATACGGGCTGTACGGAGGATGTTGCAGTGTTTCCCAACCAAATCACAGAAGCAAGCCCTTGTCCGACTGGCAGTGTGGGGGCGTGCATTAACGTTCAACAGATGATTCTGTTCGACAGCATTTCTGGGCGTTTTGACTCTATGGCGCGTCGCAGTTTCTGCAGTGTGCCTTCATAGCGCGGCACTCTGATTGTGGTTCCACGTTTGAGGAACTCTACGAACAGATAGCGTTGCTGCCTCTGGATCACGGGGTCCCGGGTTCGATTTCCGGTCGGGTTGGGGATTTTCTTTGCCGGGAACTGGGTGTCTGTGTTGTCCTCATCATTTCATCATCATCATCATCATCATTATCATCATTAGTTACAGTTGCTAGATTGGGTTGAGTTTAACATTGGACTGTAAAAATTGGGACCTTGTATGGGCGCTGATGACCGCGCAGTTGAGCGCAAACCATCATAGAGGAAGCATCCTGTTGATCGATAACGCTCGCCCCACACTGCCTGTTGGGCTACACTTCGGTGACTTGGTTGGAAAACACTACATCATCCTCCGTACAGCCTGTATCTTACTCAGTGTGATTTTCACATTTTTGGTAACATGAAAAGAGAAACGCGTCGACTTCGATTTCAATCGGACGAGGAAGTGCAAGTGGTGGTGCGGTCGTGGATCCCTCAGCGGCTGGCCACATTCTACGAAACAAAAGTTGATTGTCTCTCAGTGGGATAAATGCTTAACGCCTGTAGTGATTACTTTGAACGGAACCATTCCGTGGTCCCGTTGTGGCGGGTGTTCGGTTTTCATTTGACTGTCCCTTACATATACGGCATAACAACGATGCAGTCACACTTTCCTGGGAAACTCCTTACGAAACCGTTCTCTCTCATGAATATACACCGTCGAGGACAACGTTCTGGGTTCTATTGCTTCAGAAGTCTTCGAGCCACTTTCGTATTCGTAAATCTAGGAATATGGAATCTACGTTTTTTTCATCCATAGTTCACATATACCATGTGAGAAAAGGGCAAGCTGAGTTTCGGACGAGTGATGCTTCTAAAATCATGCTGATCTGTGGACAGAAGCTTTCCCGTCTCAGCAAACTTGTATTCGAGCCGAGAATATGTTCAAAGATTTTGCAGAAATCGATGTTAGGGATATTGTTCTGTTATTTTGCGGGTCCGTTCGTTTACCATTTTTATGTATAGGAGTCACCTTGGGACTTTGCGCTGGGCGAGAGATTCGCAATTAATGCAAGGGGACAATGCCGTAAAGTACTCTTCGTGAAACAGAATTGGATTTCTACCCGGACCTGCTAACTAAGTTGTTTTCGACTCTTCCAGTTGTTTGTCTATGCCAGGGATGCATATTGTATAATATCCATGTCATTAACATCAATTTGCAGCAAGGTTTTAGACATATATTGTGTTCGAACATTATGAATTACCTCGAAGAGAACGGTCTATTGTTACACAGTCAACACGGATTTAGAAAACATCGTGCTTGTGAAACACAACTAGCTCTTTACTAACATCAAGTGTTGAGTGCTATTGACAAGGGATTTCAAAGTGATTCCGTATTTCTATATTTCTAGAAGGCTTTTGACACTGTACCACACAAGCGGCGTGTAGTGAAATTGCGTGCTTATGGAATATCGTCTCAGTTATGTGACTGGATTCGTGATTTCCTGTCAGAGAGGTCACAGTTCGTAGTAATTGACGGGAAGTCATCGAGTGAAACAGATGTAATTTCTGGCGTTCCCCAAGGTAGTTCCTTATCTATATAAACGATTTAGGAGACAATCTGAGCAGCCGTCTTAGGTTATTTGCAGATGATGCTGTGGTTTATCGACTACTAAAGTCATCAGAAGATCAAAACAAATTGCAAAAGATTTAGAGAATATATCCGTATTGTGCGAAAAGTGGTAGTACCCTAAATAATGAAAGGTGTTAGGTCATCCACATGAGTGCTGAAAGGAATTAGTTAAACTTGGGTCATACTATAAATCAATCAAATGTAAATGCCGCAAGTTCAATTAAATACCTAGAAATTACAATTGCGAACAACTTAAATTAGAAGGATCACACAGAAAATGTTGTGGTGCAGGCTAACCAAAGACTGCGTTTTATTGGGAGGACACTTCGAAAATGTAACAGATCTACTAAAGAGACTGCCTACACTACGCTTGTCCGTTCTCTTTTAGAATACTGTTGCGCGGTGTGGGATCCTTACCAGATACGATTGACGGGGTACATCAGGAAAGTTCAAAGAAGGGCCCCACGTTTCGTATTGTCGCGAAATAAGGGAGAGACTCTCACTGAAATGATACAGGATTTGGGCTTGACTTCATTAAAACAAAGGCGTTTTTCGTTGCGGTAGAATCTTCTCACGAAATTTCAGTCACCAGTTTTCTCCTCCGAATGCGAAAACATTTTGTTGACGTCGAACTACACAGCAACAAACTGAAATCAGAGCGCGCACTGAAAGATACAGGTGCTCGTTTTTTCCGCGCGCTGTACGAGACTGGAATAATAGAGAATTATTGTGTAGGTGGTTTGATGAACCCTCTGCCGGACACTTAAATGTGATTTGCGGAGTATCCATGTATATGTAGATGTAGAGCCTCCATACGGCAGTCTGTTCGATATTCAAACAACGGTATGTTTGTACGCTCCTCCTCCAGCAACGGTTTCATAAATGGAAAATTAAAACTTCAGCTTTCCTTTTGCTATCTTCTATTGCTACAGCAGATTGGTTAACGACTGCATGGATAAAAAGCCTTAGACCTGCTTCGCGTTTTTGCTTGGTGCCATGATTTTCTCGGGTTCTCGGCTACATCCGTTGCTAATATATGACGGTAACAGTTGTTGCATGCTTCGCGCATCGATCATTTATAGACGCACGAATCTCTATTGTCATGTGCTCGTTCTTTTATGAACCGAGAGTGCTTCCTCAGAATTATTGCGAATTTTGTTATTATTAAACCAAGGTGGGTCTTTCTATCCTTAATCCATGTCCTCAGTACATGGTTCTCCAAAGCACGATTTACAATCCTTTTAAACTTTGCCCATAATTCCTCGACGTTCGTCATACGCGAACTAAATGATGTCACTTCATTGTCTAAGTGGGCTGCTAGCAACTGATTGTCTGCTGGAGCATTTCACGCTCACGGTTGGGACATATGCACTCATTTTATTGGTACTTTTTTTCCTTACTCTGCCTTTAAAGGTAGGATATAACAACTAGATAATGTGCCACTGAAAGTTGTCTAGAAAGAACTCTTTTATTTGCAGGAATTGATTTTTGGAATGTATGTGGGTACCTGAAATACTGAAGGAAATTCAACTGTCACATGCGAGACTTCGTCATTGTACATGGAAATTTTGTTTTCTCATTTGTATGCAAAAACTTTGTGAACATAAGAACGTTTTATTATAATAGAATTTTTTTGTTAAAACTACATAATATTAGCTATATATTTAATATATAATATTAATTTTAAAGATTGAACAAACTGGGAAAGTAAATGGTTGGCCACTGTCACGTGTGCGACACTGTTCTCACGTATGGGACATCATGTGAATTCTCATCCTTTTCTGCCGTCCGGAGTGGCCGTGCGGTTCTAGGCGCTGCAGTCTGGAGCCGAGCGACCGCTATGGTAGCAGGTTCGAATCCTGCCTCGGGCTTGGATGTGTGTGATGTCCTTAGGTTAGTTAGGTTTAATTAGTTCTAAGTTCTAGGCGACTGATGACCTCAGAAGTTAAGTCGCATAGTGCTCAGAGCCATTTGAACCATTTTCATCCTTTTCTCGGTTTCCCAAAGAAAAAAAAGATAATAATAACTTATTTGTTAAAGTTACATTATTGTAACAAAACAATCCTGTGTTGTTAGCAATTACTGGTCCAGGAATTATCTTCACAATTTTATCATGGTTGTGAGTTATCTCATCCCTTTCTTTTGACCATCTGGAGAAACTGGGAATCTCTGACCCATGTACGATATTAACTCTTATGGTCTCATGATAAACTTCCGTTATTTCTCCTTTGCAGCGATCACCATGGTAACTGACTATCACCCACTAGTTGATAGCTGGATCCAACAAGCCCATTGTACTAGTTTCAGCTCCGAAAATAACATAATGGAGAAAGAGCATTTGTTTTACACTGTGTTGCCTGTCCTTTTGATGTCAGTATGTGAAATGATGAAATTCTAGTAATTGGTAGGATATCCATCCTAGAATTTTCAGTTTTTTGTTGATCAATTGATCATCAACGTAGAAGATTCTTGTATTAGTTACCATCTTTGCGGCAATATCAGCAAAGCCTGGAACATTTTCTCTTGGCTCATAATTTTCTCGCAAACAAGTCGTTTGACGTTAACCTCAATCCATCAACAGTCCACTTTCTGTGAGATGCTGCGAAATACTTCCATGAAAAATTTCTGCTATATTTCTGGGAGAGCCATGTATCTGTTTTTCAACTCAGAAGCAGGACCATCGCTCAACATTACTTCTTCATAAGCTTCTTCCCTGTTTGGTGGTTCTGTATCGAAAATATTACAGAGTAAGAAGTCAGTGAAAGTAAACACTATATTTCTGTCCTTATTCGTAGTGGGGGAACAAATAACGAATGTTTCACATTTTCCTTCAAAGAATAAGGCTGCTGTGAATAACAGAACATTTTCTCATTCTGGTATTCACATGAGAAAGAAATGGCAAAATCTATCAGCAAAATGCAGGTACTACTGGTATCTAGTGTATCGTTCTCGAACGCTGCGGACTGCATACGTTTGAGATTTACTTGGGCTTTAGAGCTTGGCAGGTCTTGTAGTGTGGCTTCAAATAGCCATTCTATAGTAGAAAGTTTTAATCCTTGATCTTCCTAGCATTTCCAAATAACTTCATCATCGCAGTTCTCCGGCACCAGCAAAAGTTTGCCGTTACGACAAGCTTCGCGCCTGTTTTGCCAGCAAGAAGACTTAAGCTCCGTAGATACAGTATTTTCTCCAAGAAAGAGTTTGAATATCTCTATTTTAAGGCTTTAAGTCTGAAAATAAAGTTCTCGTGTACTCTTCACTGATCGGATGGAATACTTTTCAGAAGTAAAACATTCTTTGGTCACAAGCTACAACATTTGGAGATACTAATAACGAGGTTTTATTCTTTAAAAATTGAGAACGCTTCTTTCAAGAACATTGTCAAGTAGTGTTTTTGCAACTTTTGCTTGATTCCATTGTTCCTGATAGTGATAAGGTACTTAATTCCTGGGCATGTCTGCACAGTATATGGCCTGAAGTAGAGCTCTCTCCACTTTGAGTGATCGACTTTGGATTTTGCGTGAAAATGATTCGCTTCTGTGGTTGATGGTGACAAACCAGCATGTTCTGCTAAGCATATTAGAACCGTCATTTTCTTCCTTGCTGATTTGGGCAATGTTCGTACTGTTCTCCATACTGCCTTTCCCAGTGACAGCGCACATTGATAAGGACCTACCCAGAGCTTTGTGAGGAGGTAGAGGGAGATTGCTGCTTAAGCTTATCACCCCCCCCCCCTTTTTTTTTTTTTTTACCTCTCTAGTCTCTTCCGATCTCTCTCATACTTACGAAGTTCGTTCAGCTCATTTTCAATCATGTCTTGCTTCTTCATCTTCCTTAATTGTGAGATCCGCCTGTTTTCCTGTTTTTGAAAATCTGGATTTTCATGTTTTAGGCGTTCACGAACCGTTTGCATCCGACTTGTACCCGTACTAGCTGTCTTTGACATTATATATCCTTAGTAGGGAGAAAATATTGTAGCCTTAATTGATAACACAGTAGATGTTCCATATGTTGTTTTTCAAGAAAGTGTGAGCTGCTTTAATTTTGAGGTTGTCAGCTAGACAAAAAATGCAGTTGTCACTTATGGAACACACTTTAATACCTAACATAAGCTATAATAGAAATGTGGTAAAAAATCATAAAACACGATTGGAGTTTTAGAACACACAACTAGCTTATAAAATAAATAAAAGAAGGAAAATTATTGATGAACATGCATAAGACGTAAAAAATGCTTTCTTTTCCGTCACATTTGGGACAAAGAGATGCTTAACTACTTATGGCATGATTACTGTTCATAAAAATCATTGAATTGAATGCTGCAAATGTGTTGTCAAGTACTAGCTTTCCACTAAGTATGCGGTACAAATTTCTAAAGAGCCTTGCTGCCTGCTGACAAAGCCTCCAAAATAAATCTACAGTTAGCCATCTTGATTCAGTACTTCCAACTCGTAACAGCAGCTTTCAACAAAATTTTGTTCAATATGTTAACTTTAAAGTTTAAAGGTACAGTATTATCTCTTTAGGTTTCTTTTTAGGGAAATGTGCTGTTTTCTGCGGAATCCTCGTGCTCTTTTAACGAAAAAACTCTCCTATGCTTCTTGATTTATTTCTTAACTGTAGTAATCCCTTGCTCTATAGTGCTACCGTCGATAAGGACAGGACTGTTTGTAGCTACAAGGTCTAAAATAATTCCGTTGCATGTGGGCTGTCGAGCTAGCTGCTCAAACGAGTACTTCGCAAGACTGCCTGTCCATACGCATGCAGTGAATCCATAGATGTCCCAGTCTGTACGCGATAGGTTATAGTCGTCTCCAACTAATATTGCAGGATCTGGATGTTCCTGCACTACTTTCTTTGAATAACTCTTAAAACTGCCACGGCGGAATCGAGTGGCCGGTAAAAACATCCAACAATTAAGTTGGTTCCACCTAGACCTGTTACACACGTACAGGTAACTTCAGAGTCACACTCAAAATCGACCTCGTTAGGGACAATACAGGGTGTTTCAAAAAGAATATATGTATTACAAAGTATTATTTTGTCCAAACTATAGATCGCTGCGCCTCGGCTCGGCTATGGGACAAACGAATGCATAATCTAGTTTATATTAATAGCCTCTAGATGTCAGTTGTCTTCTGCTTGATAACCGTAATATGTTTAAAATGGCTGCTACTCCGCAGCAGAAATCATTTGTGTTGTCGAGTTTGCTAAGTGCAATTCCGTGATTACAGTGCAAAGACGTTTCAGGTTGAGACACTAAATTTCACCTCCGAATTGGTGGAACATTCGCAGATGGTATCTACAGTTTCTAGATACAGAATGTGTATGTAAAGGAAAGAGTCCTGACCGCCCTCGTGTTCCTGAAGAAAATGTTGCCCGAATTCAAACTGCTTTCCAACGTAGTCCTTCAAAATCAAGTCGTCGTGTCAGTCGTGAGTCACAACTGCCTACAACAACAATTTGGCGTGTTTTGAGACGTCGGTTGGTTATGAAGCCATACAAGTTACAGCTGTTACAAGCTCTGCGTCCTGATGACAAACGCAAACGTGTGTTATTTTGTAACGAGATTCTTGATGCCATTGACAATGATAACACTTTCGCACAACGCATCATGTTCCGTGATGAAGCGACTTTCACTGTTAGTGGTCAGGTAAACAAACGCAATGTTCGAATTTAGGGCCTACAGAACCCGCATGCAGCCATTGAACATGTACGAGATTCGCCCAAAGTCAGTGTGTTTTGTGCGATATCCCGATTATCTGTTTACAGCCCATTCTTCTTTGATGGAAACACGGTTAACGGTCAGCAGTGTCTCACTATGTTACAAAACTGGTTGTTTTCGAGGCTGCACGAAGACAACTTCATTTTTCAACAAGACGGGGCACCCTCTCACTGGAGTCGCCAAATGCGATATGTGAATGAAACTCTACCGAACCCTTGGATTGGTCGTCAAGGAGCTGGCAACTTAGCATGTCTCAGCTGGGCTCCACGGTCGCTTCTTCCTGTGGGGTTTCGTTAAACGTTTATGTACCACCACTCCCTCAGAACCTGGAAGAGTTGAAGAACCGGATCCGTAGTGCCGTAACATCAATGACGAAGGACATGCATGCCCGAGTACGGGAGAAATTTGAGTATCGATGTGATATTGTTCGTGTCGCTGATGGAGGACATAGTTTCGTAAATATGTGTGTAAAGTTTCATATTCTTATGTCTTGAAGTTTAATAAATATAAGCATTCGAAATACGTATATTCTTTTTGAAACACCCTGTATTTTGGTCGACTGCAGTGAACACTCCCCTCCTATGGCGTCTAATCTGTCTTTCCGATACACGTTCCAAGACTCGATAAATATTTAACAGCTTTCTGTTTGCGGTTTCCGCCAGCTCTTGGTCCTAAGAATAAATTGAGCGCGACAAATTTCCTAGAGTGCAGTAAATTTGTTACCAATACGAGTACTTTGACGATTTCCTGATAAAATATTGATAGTTCTACTCTGAACACGGTCTGATTTCGTTACCTGCGTGTCGATTGGCGAATGAGCATCAGAGTACCTCACACTACCGCTTAGCCTACAAAAGACCCTATGTGCACTCCATAAGTACTCTGATAACCGAGTAGCTGCTTCCTTTGTGTAATGCACCCCTGACCTATCAAGGGAACCCTACAAATCCCCACCTGATTAAACAGTTCTAAAAATCTGCAGCCAAGACCGTCACAGATTTGACTTGACACCATACCAAAAGACCCCGATCAACTCTGGGAACAGTGATGCAAATTGCGAGCTCTGCTGGCACTGAACTGAGAATAGTCTCAGAACCCAATCGACAGGCGTCATTGGCACCGACGTTAACTACAACTTGCAGACGACTGCACCCTGCAAGCTCGTTGCCGCAGGCAAGTCCTCCTCCACTTACGAGGGTGAGTCAAATGAAAACCTTAAATTTTTTTAAAATATTATTTATCGTGCAGAAGTGGTACAAAGCTGTATCACTTTTCAATATAATCTCCCCCACCATCAATTCAAGTCCTCCAGCGCTTACAAAGTGCATAAATTCCTTTAGAAAAAAATTCTTTTGGTAGTCCGCGCAACCACTCATGCACCGCATGGTGTACCTCTTCACCAGAACGGAACTTCTTTCTTCCCATTGCGTTTTTGACTGGTCGAAACATATAGAAATCACTTGGGGCAAGGTCTGATGAGTATGGTGGATGAGGAAGACACACAAAATGCAGGTCTGTGATTGTTGCAACTGTTGTACGGGCAGTGTGGGGCCTTGCATTGTAATGTTGCAAAAGGACACCTGCTGACAGCAATCCACGTCTCTTTGATTTGATTGCAGGCCGCAGATGATATTTTAGAAGATCTGTTTGATGCACTAGTGACCGTAGTCCCTCTAGGCATGTAATGCTCCAAAATGACGCCTTTTTCGTCCCAAAAGAGAGTCAACATAACCTTCCCTGCTGATGGTTCTGTTCGAAACATCTTTGGCTTTGGTGATAAGGAATGGTGCCATTCCTTGCTCGCTCTCCTCGTTTCCGGTTGGTGGAAGTGAACCCAGGTTTCGTCCCCAGTAACGATTCTTGCAAGGAAGCCATCACCTTCTCGTTCAAAGCCGAAGTAGTTCTTCACAAGCATCAACACGCCGTTCTCTCATTTCAGGAGTCAGCTGCCGTGACACCCATCTTGCAGACACTTTGTGAAACTGGAGCACATCATGCACAATGTGGTGTACTGACCATGACTAATCTGTAAACATGCTGCAGCGTCATTCAGTGTCACTCGGCGGTTTTGCTTCACTATGGCTTCAACTGCTGCGATGTTCTGTTGAGTCACAACTCTTTGTGCCTGACCTGGACGAGGAGCATCTTCACTGAATTCATACCATTTGCGAACTTTCTACTCCAGTCGTAGACTTGCTGCTGTGACAAACACGCGTCACCGTACTGAACCTTCATTCGTCGATGAATTTCAATAGGTTTCACACCTTCACTATGCAAAAACCGAATAACAGACCGCTGTTCTTCCCTGGTGCAAGTCGCAAGTGGGGAGGCCATCTTTATACTGATACTGCGGCCTGCGACGGTATGTGTGCATCTGCACTATGCTGCCATCTACAGGCCATTCTGCACGCTGTTTGTAGCACGCTTACCAACTTACAGGATAACGGCGCGAAATTTCGATTTGTTATTAAATACATAAGGTTTTCATTTGACTCAACACAAGTCAACTCAGTATTTTTGTTACCTGTTCTGAATTGCATTTCATCACATTACCTGAGAAGAAAATCCATCCGAGGGAATATAAGAAAATCCGCAATCTCCAGCAGCTGCCAATTCATGAGGGCGTAACTCCCATCGGAATCAACATAAACTGTTCCAGACGTCCCTACTCAGAACAGCAGGCAACCTGATGGTCATCACCGCGAAGCATGGACGTAGAAATGGCATAACAACGGTCCACCAGAGGTTCATAGCTCGCTCCAAGTCAACAGCAAAACATGGGGACTTGATCTGGCTATCTAAGGCACACTGACAGACGTGTTGAAAAGTGTCCTCGAAATTAGAACCCTGGAACCACGACAGGTCGCCTCTTCTTAGAGCATCACGAAGAGACGTGTCTCATTCATGTGCTTCCTCCTTCAGCTCAGTGACAACCTGACCGTGGTGACAGACTGAAGTATTTCAGCTTCACAATTCTTCCAAAGAGCCAAAATGTAGAAATTAATAAAATAAAAATCTTCCTTTTCCAAAACCAGCAAGTCTTTAAAAGTCCAGTCTTGAGCTAAGGACTCTTCGTTTGATAACCAAATTGTGGATAGAGGTTTTCTTTGTAACCCAACGAGTACGACGTCGTCTTCTCCAACAAAGGTGTCCGGCCAAACGTTAGCGTAAAGAATGTTTGCTTTTTTCTTTTTATTTTCTAGCTACCTAGGAGACATTGCTGTATAAACTTCAACGAAATAAATATGACTGCTGGGCTCTGCGGCGACCTCACACGAGTAAACATTATTTAAATCTGGTACCCTGCGGTTAGAAAATAGTATACCACATTCGCTAAAAGCAACAGTAGCGTTTCTATTACTAAACCCATACACAAATATCATATCGAAATAATCAGCATTTGTGAATACATGCGGGATGCTTAGCTGATACGGCGGCGGCGGTGTTGTTGTTGCATTAAGGGTTTGCTCGTCAATCATATAGTACTTGACGAGCAGCCAAAAATGGTCGGATTACGACACAACACCCTTGTCGTACAAACTTTTATTTATTGTTGATGGTTTTGTTGGAACGTGTAATTATATCAGGTTTCGTCGCATTTACGAACGCTTTTCACACAGTTTAATGTGCTCCGCGATTTTGTTTGCGAGACACGACGCAGCGTTAGTTTTTCAGTAGCATGTTACCTACAAAGATTTAACGTCCTCACTTTAAAGTCGTTTGGGAGAACGGTGTAAACTCCACGTGTAATGCTTGTAACACTCTCAATCTTTCTCCGTAATTTCTCTTCAGTGACCGATGAATCACGTCGACTCTAGTGAGGAACGCCCTCGAGGCTACAATTAGTTTGCTAAAATCGTCTGAACAACCTGAACTTGGTAAACGTATGTGAAACACCTTGTTAAACTTGGGAGACATTTCTACAACACATGGGTACAGTATCATTCCTAGAGAAAAATGTTAAAAAATCGTTCCGCAGTAACGGTTACTACGTTTCTTTCTTCCATTGCAACAGCTTTTGACGCTGGCTGAAGAATGGATAGATCTAAGCAAGTTGAAGCAAGCGAATGTGTCCACACATATTTCTTACGACTTCGCACAAAAAAGGCAGCATGTCATCACTCATATCTTCGTTACATGGCAGGTTATGTCTTCCATGCAGTGATACAAAACATATTAAGAATTCTGCAAAACATATTAAGGATTCTGAATTTTGAGCTTGGTCGTGTTTGGTAATTTGCGTGAAGACGTGTCTTTGCACGAAATACAAGGTATAGTGGATGCATGGAAAACTTGACAGTCGCTTTCCGCTTCAGGAAGCATTGATTGCTGATATGTGTGCTCAAGTACTTGGATTTCTCGAACCAGACAAGCACCATTCCCAAATTTGTAACACCAGATCCCACGTAGGGTACTGACAGCCGTAGATTTTCTCAAGATGCATGTTATAATCGTAATCTGTCTCTCATCTTTAGCTGAATCAGACAATGGTTGGCAAGATTTTGTTACTGAAGTACTTTATTACAGAAATGCCCTAGCAGTCCTTGGTAAAACCTCTGATATTATCGAACTACTTAGCTAGGACACTAGCAAAATATAAGTAACTTGATCCAGATTGCTTGCCAGGTTTTTTTCTGATAACTTTGTTGTTGGTGCCAGGTAAGACAAAATCCGGTACACTACTCCCTGTACAGGCTACTCATATTGCTTTTTGAAATGTTAAAATTTATAGTTGATTTCCAAATTTGATGTAATTTATGTTTTTAGAAGCATGTTGTTGGGAAAAAGAAAAGGAAAAATAAAGCTCAAACAATTAGTCTGCAGATTTTGAACGTGTCCCTTTTGTGAAATAAAATCCAGTAATCAAATACAGAAAAGGAAAACTATAGTCATTGGACACACAGTCGGCATAACGCATGCATAAAGAACTTCTTGAAGGAAGATATCCTGGAATTGAAACAAAGATGAAACCTTTAAGGCCGGCCGTTGTGACCGAGCGGTTCTAGGCGCTTCAGTCAGGAACCGCGCTGCTGCTACGGTCGCAGGTTCGAATCCTGCCTCGAGCGTGGATGTGTGTGATGTCCTTAGGTTAGTTAGGTTTAAGTAGTTCTAAGTCTAGGGGACTGATGACCTCAGATGTTAAGTCGTATAATGCTTAGAACTATTTTTTTGAAACCTTTAAAAATCCACGATGCAAAGTGTGATCCGTAAAATAAACTGCAGCAGGGACAACTAAATGCTGCAGATGACGACATGAAGAGGGTCAGTAAACAGTTGCTTATTGGACTAGGATTTTGCTTTTGTCGTATTACATCGATGACTTTAGTGAGCTAGTATGAAGCGACATTTCATCGTGGTGTTGATGACAGTGATCGGATGTACTGATACAGCAATGTTAAGATGACGTCAGTAGGTGGAAACTTGAGCAAGCATCATAAGGGAATTCAGTAGACTTGGCCACTGTTTCTATGTTTCGATACAGTGTGTCGATACGTGGAACTGTTTCAGTGTTTCGGAACGGCTGTGGTTCAGTTTCGAAACAGTGGTGTTTCATTCCGCCCCTGTCTCGGATAACCGCACCAGATTCGATCTCGAGCCAGACACAGAAACTGTATCGTTGTTTAAAAATAAGGCTGTTTCAGTCCACCTGCGCTTGGAACGGACTAATTGTATCGAAACAGTGATGTTTCATTCCGGTCTGTGTCGTACGAGATTCGGGCTCGGCACAGACACTGAAACACAACATAACACTTTCAAGAGTGGCGAAATATTTTTGACAAGCAATAGAATGAAGCTTAAGATATCCGAAAATAAAGCTTCGTTTCTAGCTGACTGTCCTATTACGAAATGGCGTAACATCTGCTTTAGAAACACTAACCAAACAATGAAACAACGCATACAATTCACATTCAAAATAATAAATATGTGAAAATCATTCGGTTAAATTACACTTTTTTTAATAACATACGCTTCTCTTTTCATGTACAGTAATCGTAATAAGAAACGCAAGTAAGCCTACAACATTCTGAATAAAAAAAGGCGTAGAGTGACAGTTATTAGATATATACATAAATTTGATCTAGGTATAATTGCAAGCATTCTGTTTGACATATCACTGATAGTGCAGTGGTGAACGGGAAGGGCTGGGAAACATGGTGACTTTATAGTAACGGTTCGAAACACCTTGAAAGGCAAAATTTTTTCTGTTATATTTTGTTATTTATTCGAATTATTTGGTGTTATCTGTGAGTCTATAGTCACTGTGCCTATTATCCACAATGATTCCCTTTGCGTGCATGGAAATTAGCAGGATGGGTATATTACCCATACTAACGGAATGTGGGAATCCCAGTAGCATATTCGTTGTTTCTGTAGTTTGCTCCCACCTCCAGTTCCGTTCGTGGTGGTTCTTCTGTCTTCAGCTATGGCTGTCCTCAGCCAATTGAAAAGTATGTCACACAACACGAAAGCAGCGCATTTGCTGCAGAAAATAAGAAACTGCCAAAACTCCCAAGTGATAGTTTCATACTTTCTGCGAAATGATTAGCGCTCTCGCACCTCATTTGTGTTTATATGGACATACTTATACAGTAGACATTCAAGATGATAAAATGTGTAGGTTTATTAGATTACAAAACACAAACTGTTTCACTGTTTCGAAACAGTTAAGTGTTTCAGTTTGCCCATCTCTAGAATTCAGTGACGCCGTCTTATCCATGTGGTGGCCCCACTTTCTCTGAGCGTCCATTTGAATTGATATTGAAGAAAAGCTCTTTACCACAGCCTCTGCAGATGTGCCTTCAAAACTTTTTATTCCTTATAGTTTATGGAGTCTCAAGTTTCGCATGCCAAACGCGAATCATTTAGAGTGCATTAACAACTACGTACAGACGCTGAGGAACCCTTGAGCGGTCAGGATGAAGAAATTGTTTCTGCTCACATTTTTTTTATTTATCGTTTGGCATACATCGCTAACCTTATGCACTTTATTCACAGTTTAATTACAGATTGTCATCCATACATTGAATATAATCGATAGCCTCCTCTGCTGCAGCTAGGAAGTCGATGAAGGTTCCCTAGTAAGTCGAACTGGGCATTCTTCCACTGTGCTGGATTATTTGTTTTTCAGCACCGCAGTCGCAATTTGGAATAAGTATCGTTCCCCATTAGTAGGGCACATCGCGGTGGCCAATGCGAATGCGGTTTAAAGCTGTCCACACTTTGCGTGACTGAGTGAAGCCGGGCGGCTTCGCATTTATCATGAAGCTTTGGTATTTTTGTGGGCAGTGTGTTCGCCAGTATTCTTTCCCGAGATTGTGGATGTCAAAGTTGGAGGTCGTCATCTCTTTAGCAGTAAGACAGTGGTGGTCTTCTCCACTTAAGTCTTCTGTGCACCATGGCAGCTATATCGTTATGTATGGGCAGCTGAGGATTATTAATTACCATGTTCTATTCTTTAAAGAGAGCATTTTCTTTTTCTGGTGACAAATACAGGCTTCAAGACGAGCACGCGAAATGCAAAGTACAATCATGTCAGCGGCTCTACTACAACTCGATAAAGTTGGAGAAAATCGAACACCTTGATAACATATTGAAATTCAGGTATAATAATAATAATAATAATAATAATAATAATAATAATAATAGTCTTTCAATTGAACGCCACTTTGGCGACTAGCGTATCCCCAACCTACCCCAGGGACCTAGCACGACGAAAATTTAGCTGTTACTGATAGTTTGATGTCTGCACCAGTAAAACTCATAGTAGGTACTATGAAGTGAATGGTGTATTTGGAATACTTCGGCAGCTTAAGTCTTTAACAACACAAGAGATCTTGAAAGTAACCCCAATTGTTATCATTGCTTGCCCAGAAGATTTGGAATGCTAGGTGACAAACAGGTGCAGTTTGCTCAGCTACTGCTACTGACAACAGAAAGCACGAGCCTCTGAAACTGCAGTTTTGTAAACTTTTAATGGAAGAATGGCGGTCGAACCCGAGTGGGGCTTCCCGACCAACAATGCCATAAGGTCATTTCATTTTTCAGTGGAAAATTCATTAGAATCGTCTTTCCCAAATGTAGAAATGGTCTTACGCATTTACTTGCCTTTGATGATCACCAACTGCAGGGGAAAACGTTCTTTTTTTAACATTAAACCGCACTGAAAATGTGATAGGAACACCAAAGGACACGAACGTCTGAACGAGCTCTCCTTAATAAACACAGAATGTGATTTGTATACAGACATTGATTTGACTAGTGTTGTCTCTGAATTTGCCCAAATTAAACCGAGAAACACCTCGTTGTCAAGTGCTGTTTTATTCTACATCCCAAACTTTCTAAGGCCTGAAACAAACCAAGGGCTTTTGCTGTGGGCCTGCGCTGGGTTATTCCGAGACTGCAACTCACTAGCCAGCACCGACAGATCATCAACGTCCCCCACCATCAGCTTCTATTTCCTAAGATTAGGGTGTCCATTTCATTTTTGTTAAAAAATGGGACCATCAAAAATGCCCAACAGCAAAAATTGGTATACACAAAGTACATTCTACAATTTCTCCACTGTGAGTAATAAAAGTAAACTCACTCTTTATATTGATGTTAAAATTGCAGTTTCATTTTGGCATGAAAAACAGTGAACATGAATCGGTACCACCAACAATGCGAAACGTTAACAGGGAGTAAACAAAGATTGTAGAGGAGCTTGAACGCCTCCTGTCTTATATACTTGCGCAATGCGCAGTATATTGCAAATCAGATATCCGATACGAAAAATACTTTAGCCAAGCGGAATAAAAAAAGCGGGACTTCTGTAGTCCCCAAAAAAACTTTCGGGACAGTGGGACATTTCGGAGAAAGCGGGACTTCCAGGGAAGAACGCGACGAATGTACACCCTATTGAAGATATCAAACTCACGTGATCTTCTTACGGCTCTTATGGATAAGTAAGGAAAATAACTACGATATTTTTTGAATATGGAAGTGAAATTGATGTTAGTCATGTATATAACCTAGATACGATGGAGTCAGATACAGTAAATGTAGGGTTACAAAAATAGCAGATGCCAATAGGTTATACTGTTATAGTCTTGTGGACTTACATCCCACGATGTGTACTTATTATTTAAAATTGATTAACCAATCTGAGTTCTTTTGTGGTAAATACAGACTGATGGTATGGGACAGATAATGTACCGAAAGTCGTGAAGAGGGAAATGTTAGCCAAATCAAGCAGCCTTTTCGGCACGCTACTGAACGAACTTGGGGATACTACCAAAAACCCCATAATAGAACAGATGTGGAGTTACAGCACAATTTCTTGCATTGAAATTTAAACAGAAATGTCTCGTAGTTCGCTAGGAGGAAGATTAAGAAAAAGTGAAATACTCTTAACACTAACATTTGGCGGGACGGCTAGCGAACGTTGGGGATCAAAGAAAACCCTTACCCAAAATTTGACTATCAAACGAGAGCCCGTTGCTCCACGCTGGACTAAGTATTGCTGATTTTGGAAAAGGAAGATTTTATATTCTGGTTCATTGGGAGAATTGTGAAGCTGAAACATTTCAGTCTACCCCTGCGGTCAGGTTGTCATTGAGCCGAGGGAGGAGGCGGCGGCACATGAACGTGACGTCTCTTCCGTGATGCTCTAAGAAGGGTGACGGCCGGTCGCGGTCGTCGAAGGCCTTGGAAGGCCGGTGGGCTGGAGACAGGACCGCCAAGGTCTGCCCCAAAATGTTGGCCGCCTCGTGAGGCACGCGTCATACTCTGGGAATGCGCCGCCGCCGCGTTGCCAGGTCGACTTTCTCGTACTATGAAGCACCACAATCGATATCTCGAACTGCGCAGTGTCTCATCAAAATAATTTCGTTTCAGGATTGACTTGTAAATTACATAATGGAAACAAAAGGACAACAATGTTTGAGCTCAGGAAAAGAATGTAACATAGACCCTCATTGCAGTTATTCACCAAGAACAGTTAACCGATATCTCAAATTTCTTTTAGTTGCTGCCACTATTTTTATAAATCCTTATTGTTTGTCATCATTGTCACTGACTCGTACATGTACACAGATGGTGTGAGACTCAGTCTCTTCGTAAATCGATTGTGAACAGCGTGTTTTCTTGAAAACTAGAAAGTCAGTTTGTGACGGTTATTGAGTTGTAATAATAATTGTAATAAATAATAACGATAATTAGTTATAAAGAATAAAGTTCTCTTCTTGATTCGTACATGCATTATAATCTTAGCGGCGTACATACTCTGTGCTCCTGCATGTTAACCGTCCTTAAGATGATCATCGAGGTGTGTCTTGAAATCCAGCCAAGATCTACCTTGGCCCATCTTTCATCCTTTCTTCTTTATGCCTCACTCTTAGCCACTCTTAGCCACTGTGAAGTCACGATCCACATCATGATGACCTTCCCGCACAAAAGAGGAAAATCTCTATACTAACCACTGGTGTAAACAAATTATTGTGATTATATTGAAACATTTTATATATACCTTGCCTGACAACAGAAGTGAAGCTTCCAGAAAATGAAGATGAAATTAAATGAAACTTAATGGATTGAGAGGGTACATGATGTTATTTTAGTGCTTAAAAAATCTAGACAAATTTACAAAGAACTTGGTAGTATGTGCCCACTTCTCAGTACAATGTTGGACATTCTCTGGCCAACATAGATACACTGACTCATTTGGGAAGAGTGCCATAATGCTGTTGGATTCCCTCCTAAGGCAAGCTGGCCCACAGTTGTTCTAACTGGTCCTTCATATTCTAGAGAGTGGCTCTGGGACAGAGTTCATCCTGTAGCAGGCTCTTATGTTTAATTTGGCACAGATCTGGGAATCTTGGTGCCCATAGGAACACCTCAACATCTCATAAAAAGTTCATAGAGACATGTTCCATTTGTGGACAACCAGTGGCTTGTTGTTTTCAACATCACGATACTGTCACATGCGAGGAAACTCACGAGGATGCAGAATACCCATGACATCCCATTGTGCCGGTCAAGTTTCCTCAATCATAGCCAGCCATGACTTGAACTCATACCCACTGGCTCTCTACACCATGCTGGCAGGATTGACATTCTTGTGCCACTCCAAAACATTAAAAGAACTGGATCTATCCCCAAGTCACTGTCATACTCATGGTCATCCAAGGTAAGGCAGAACCACGATTCATCACTGAACACAATACAGTGCTCTTCATTAGCACTCTATGCTTCCTAATTACAGCACCATTCCAAATGCAACCATTTCTTTGCGGAGTTCATGGCAGCCTATATGTGGGACAGTAAGTCTCTAGTCCAGCTGGTACTAGTCTCTGATCACAGGTGCGAGATGACATAGAATGTTGCAGGATGTCCATTGCTTGTTTTTTGATGGCAGGTTGCAGATGTGAAGTAATTGTGATGTGCTTGATGCACAGTGTGATGATCCTCACGTAAGTTGGTTAGACATAATCGACTGGAACCTTGATGGCAAGTATTCCTCTGCACACGTTCCCATGCAGTCCAATGTTGGGTCGCTTCACATCCGAGTGCCCCACAAATCTGGATATTGCATGATTTGGCCAGGCAGCCAAATGGAGACTAACAATAAGGTCCCATTTAAGCTCTGTCAAGTGTTCATAATGCTGTCTCACATGAGTATGTTGCATCTTCATGTCTTTCACAGTGATCACTCAACATCTGATGCTGTTCACACCCCATGTATACCCAACCAGGCCTGTTAACATCAATAAACACAAACAACACTAATGCACTGTGATGGCTGTTCTATCAAAGAGAACTGTAACTGTAATCACTTACATACTGGCCGGTAGTATGTATGTGTACGAAGTTACATTACATCCAACAATGTTTTCCGGGTGCTTCACTTTCTCTTTTTCAGGCTTTGTATTGTTATTATTATTATTATTATTATTATTATTATCATTATCGTAGGTATCTGTTACATATTGAACGTGGAGGTAATGACAAATTGTACAGCTTGTCCGACAAAGGGGTTTACATTGCGCGAACTTTAATAAATTGAACAAAAATAACAAAAACTGTGAATTAATAAGTCACATAGATGGTCATGACATCACTGATGATGTTTTACGTTGAAGATATTGAAACTGCTCTCCATTGGCAGCAATAGAGCGTCTGCAATGCTACGGATCAGATTGACACACATGTCGTGGTTGCCAATGGAATAGATTCACAGGTCGCCACAGTCATCTCTCCCATATCATCCAGCGTACGTGGCTTTATGATGTAGATGGTGTCCTTCAGAATTACCCACAGAAAGAACTCTAAAGGTGTTTCAATGAGAGATCTGGCTGGATACTCAACACTTCCCTGCTGGCCTATCCACCTCTCAAAAAATGCAATTGCCACACAGCATGGTGGTAATGTGATTGTGCACTGTCTTGCTGAAAAGATCAGTGTTCGTCTCAGTACAGGTAGTGAACAGCTGGTACAATTAATTCATTCGTTTGTACTTTACACCTGTCACCTTCGTACTTTACACCTGTCACTTTTTCTTAAAAAAAGGGCGGGGAGGAGGAATAAGTCATCTGACTGACATATCACAACACACTGATAAACTAAGAAGATGAATAACTTATTCTTCTGGAACATGAGGACTATGTCTTGCACAGTACACAAAGTTCTGGCGATTGGCTGTTCCATTCTATTTACATGTTATCTCATCAGTCCAAACAGTGACGTCAATCAGCAGTTCATTATTGCAAATCAGTTCACAAAATTCAAGGCACTTATCCAGATCATCCTCGTTTATTGTGTGAAGCAACCTGGGAATGGAGGATCTCCACTTTGTTTGCCTTAAAATATGGTGAACATCTGATTCGTGCACAGGTTGCCGTATGGACTTCTTTGGGGGTCTTGTGAAAGTTTGCAGCACTGTGCTGCAGATTTCTTCCTGCATACCACCCCTTCTTCAGATCATGCACACTTCCTTCCTTCCTTCTTGCATTTGTCACTTAATTTTGTTATTGTTACACGTGACAGTAGCATGGCATGAAACTCTGCCTGCCATCATCTGTGCACTTTCACGCCAATAACACCTCGAATCTACTTTCTTTGCTCCAAGGACAAGTTTCCAGCCATGTTGCTATTTGCATACAGTTACTGGCAACTGAAAATAAACAAAAGAAAAGCAAATGAATGGCTACACACTCTAGTCATGAGAGCACCATATAATCATAATTGGAACTGGCTATCAAAAAATATTGAAGTTCAAACAATGTCAACCCCTTTGTAGGACAGCCTGTATAGGGGGGGGAGTGAAAATCTCTGACACATACCTTCATCCTGGATCTGCGTCCATGCTGCGCCCCCCCTCCCCCTCCTGCCCATCCACTCCTCAGTTCTTGAATGGTTTTTACATTAAAATTACATTTTTCGTTTCCATAAGTCAAAACTGATTATACACACTGATTGCCATGTGCTCATAGTACAAAAGCTTGTTTGCTGGTTCTGTGATTTTTTTTCTTTTTAAAGTTTCACTTAAACACTGTTTTACTATTATTATTTAAACTGAGTTTCAACCGTTCTTTGATATGTAGTCTATCAAGTTTTTCCATTCATCATTATAGTTTACTTTCATCATAAGCAAAGAGGACAATGTTATAAATAAAACATTGATTCACACATATTCCATCTTCTGTTTTCTGGTTCGTGGATCATAATACTTCCTCTTGGCTGCTGCGGATAGTTTTGGTGGTATGGAATCACTTTGACTGACTCATTGCATTTACAAATTTCCCGTGGTTCTTATGGGATATAACAGAAGTTGTATCACTGCTGTATATGTTCTTCAGTTTAGAAACGTAGGTTGAATCAGTGTTTTTCAAGAGCTGTAAATACCTATTTTGTTGAAATCATGTCACATTCTTCTCAGTAACTATAAGTCCCAGACAAAGTGATAATTCATATTCTTGGTTCCGGCCCAAAATTTAATTTTGGAGTTGCAGATTGCCAGTTGCCTAAGTAATATCCAGTATTTTTTTCTGTGCGTATTTGTGACTCCTTTTCTGCAAAGTAGAACAGTTACATCATTGTTCCATTGTCAATGATGTTGCAACCTTCTTTTAATTACTTTAATTACCAGCTTTTATGACTTCAGTTAAAACACCATTTTCTTCAAATGTCTTTCCTTTCTTCATTGCTCAGATGGCCAGTACTTCTAGAATGCCATTATTTTCATTACTATCTATCTGTACTTCTAATTTATCTGGTAAACTATATAACCATGTAAAAAAAATCTAGGATGTCTTTACAGTGTTTTCTTTGTTGTTAATTACTGTACCCTCAACCAAATACAGTTACCCACTTTCATACAATTTTGTTTTCAGTTGCTTCCTTGTAAAACTATTTGTTATATTGCCTCACACTTTTTTTACATTCTCTCGAAACTGTATGCAGGTAGTCTTTCTTAATTCAACATGTTCTATTATGCCCTTATCATTGTTTCCTTGAAGCCCCATTTTTCTCAATCCGAGTTCTGCTTTTATGCTACCTTCTTCAAACTTAATTTCCTTTTGTTTTATTACCTTCATTAAGTAATAGCCCCATTTATGCTTACTTGTAGAATACTCATTTTTGAAGACGCTTTACTTGTTGCTTAGTTGAATCTGGTGTGTATGAGAATTTTGCCTGAGGAGTCTCTCTCTCTAGTTTTGTATCTGTGCCAACTTGGAATCTGTGTAAATTCTCTTTTGTGTGACAAAGTGTAGTCAGCTTAACCTTTTTTTCCATTTGATCATTACCGAGTCTTTTAGTGTTTCAGTTTTGAATGCGACTATCTTTCAGCGACTATACATGAGCCAGTGGGGAAATAACATACCAACCAGTTGCAAATAATTATTTAATACATTTACCTAGCTAGGTTTTGACACCTCTAAGGATGACTTCATAGTAATGAAAATTTAGAAGCCTTAAGGTTACATTGTGAGAAGGCAACAGTCAAAGTTTAGAGCAGACATGCTTAAGTCAAAAATTAAAAATGTTCCAGCCTTTGGTTTTTGTGTGCGTGCGCGCGCGCCCAGGACTCATAGAGTTTAGTGAGAGATGACTAGGTGACTAGGGCTACATTTCAGTAGATCTGTGCTTCCAGTGGTTTCATCCCAGACATGAGTGAATTTAAGGATCAGCAACCAAAACAGATTTGCATGCTGGTAGTGGCAGATGTTAGTGAGCAGCCTGTCTGCATTCGTTCTGTACTAAGCAGTCAAGATAGTTTCTTTATCGGACAAAAAACTACATGGATTGAACACCTGTGTTGGCCACTAGGATTCTATCTGGTAAGTTCCTTTAATACTCATTAAGATGTAAATGTTCAAGAAGTGGCCATTAAGAACCCAGTAGACAATCCTTAATAATCTATACACACACTGGTTGCCAGCTACTCATAGTAGTTTTGATGAAATACTATTTTAGTGTTATTTATATTTATACTTATCACAGTTGTCCTTGACAACAGAGGTGCTACCTGTCATTCACTTCATTGAACAACAACCCTGTTTCAATATTAAATCATATTAAGCATAGAGGTAGTCAAAGTTTCACTTCTTTTTTAATTGTTGTGCCTTCATGCTTCACCTTTAAGACACATTTTGTACTCAGGTCATCCATTCCAGCAAAGTCAAACTGTAAAAAGTATGACGTTAAAATGCTTCTTATTAGGCTCTGTTAAGACAGCGCAAATGATTGAGCAAAAGTACAAGTATGTGCTGTGGTGTCAAAGTTATAATTTACAACAGGATAAATCTGAAAAGAAGTTACATATTTAGTTTTATTTTGCAGGCAACATTTGTTACATGATATTAGCTTCCTTTTGGGTTGTGCTTATACTTTACGGCATTTCTTGAGGTACCTCTGTTTTTCTCATTTTCTCTTCGCACTACCCTTGTGTAAATGATACCTTACTCAGTTGAGTGGGGGCCATAGAATTTCCCCTGACTGTGCCATTATTTTCACATCTAGCAGTGCTTTTTGTGTACATAAAACGCCAAATTCTGTGTAGACTCAGATTTAAGATTAAACTGTAGCTCAACTGTTAACTTTATTAGTAACTCTTTTGGCAGATCAGAAGGAGGTTAGTGCATGCCTCCAATTGCACTATGCCTAGCGAACAATTATTTAGAACCATGCCTAACAAACTATTATTGAAACTTAACACTGAGCAATATGGGGCAGCAGTTGAGACACTTGACTTGGGTTCAGAAGAGCAAAGTTCAGCTTCATCCCACTATCCAGACTTGAAGTCTGTGGTTACGATAAATTGATTAAGGTGAATGCTAGAATTATTATTAGTTTTTTTCATTTCTGCATCCTAGTTGAACTCCAAGTTTTGCTCTGTTTCTATTGACTTGATTATTGTATTGCTTCCTCTTTTCTTTTCTTAGTATAATTTTGTATTTCTTTTCTTTTCTGTTTTTCATTCATTACCAATAGATAGTGAACTAATGGTTTACTGTAACCATTTTTTGGATTTCTTGCAGTCTGTGATTATTGAGAAATATTTTTGTGGTAGTTTTTGTGGCCCTTGACCCTTTTTGTTACAGCACACTCTGATATTTTTCTATGTATCTGCATTTCACTGCCATTACTGACAATGAGTGTACTCCCCAATGTGTCAGAAATTATTCTCTCATGCGGTTTTTTTGTATCTAGCTGATAAAAAACACCTTTCTGTGTGTTGTATTCTCTAATTTTTCTTTCCTTTTTAACTGCCATGCCGAAAACATCAAAGAATGTTACCATCATTTCATTTCTTTTTTAAATGTGCATGATAGTAGTGAGAATAAGATGTTAAAACAATGGTGATCTTTCTTTATTTTGTACAGTTGTCTCTCTTTTTCCCTTATTCCGCCTAATTATTTGAACAAGCTTGTGTTCCAGATTTATTGATATCTATATTCCACTGACTCTGTTGCTAAAGCTACATTTATATTCTTGTGATACCTGTGATACGTTTTCCTTTCAATCTCTCTAACAACATCTAAACATTATGTTCATTGAATAAAAATGGTAACCCATGTATAAAATATATCAAATGAATGCATTTTACCTACATCATGGATACTATTTATTTTCTTTGACGTAAGTCTCATAAAAATTTCTTATTCTTGGAAACAATACCTGACAGTGTGTACCAGCTACTTGTTATATTTCAGTATCTTGTATGATGTGATCCGTTCACAGTATTTGGCGTGCTCCAATAATGCAACACAAAAATACAACTCTTCTGGAGCAGTGATTTGTTTGTGTTGTTTTCCTTCACAATAAGTCAGCAAAATGTACCAGGTGAATTACAAATTAGTATTTTATCTATAATGCCAATGCAAATTAATAGAAATGGCATAATTTGGTGCTTAGGCAGTAGATGATAAACAACTGGACAATGTTTGCCTTTGCTGAGGTACTACACCGCTGCGTTATTAGCTAAAAAGTGGATCTGTTGTGAGTTAATGTATTCTTGCCCACTCTTGCTCAAAAGTCAATTTTCTCACCACGTGTTTGATTTTGTGTTGTATAATTTTGGGAAATTATTCCAAATGTATATCGTACAGGTTTCAGCTTCTGAAGCATAAGATGCATTCTCTCTCCTTTTTTATACAAGCGAGATAAATAGCATTTCTGTTACTTGTCTCATTGTGATAAGTATTTATTTCTGCAGTTGGCAGTACTCCATATACATTTCTATATATTTTATTTAATATACGGCACTGAAGACTATTAATTGTTCTTTGCTGTAGGAAGCATCCCTGCGGGCATTGAAACTGTCAGGGGGGAGATTAGAAGCAGCCCATGACCTGTTGTCAAAGCAGCAGCATGCAGAGCCTCTCAATGGAATTACCAAAGGACCCTCTCCAGGTAAGACCAACCCTTCCATTTTATATTTAATAGATTTATAATGTCCTGTCATTTAATCACTTGATGGCAGTTTTCTTTCCATTTAAAATAAATATATTACAGTTTTTCCACACACCCACATGCGTGCATGCTCTCTCTCTCTCTCTCTCTCTCTCTCTCTCTCTCTCTCTCTCTCTCTCTCTCTCTCTCTCTCTCTGTGTGTGTGTGTGTGTGTGTGTGTGTGTGTGTGTGTGTGTGTGTGTGAGAGAGAGAGAGAGAGAGAGAGAGCGAGAGAGAGAGAACTGATATTCTCCAGATGTAGTGGCTTGAGATGATTTATTGTCTCACATGGGTAGGGTAGGATGAATTCAGAAATAGTGCAGATAGAGACAGCAGGGCAGTAAAAATGAGATAAATGAACAGAAATAACTATAATTTGTACAGTTACCCACAATGGCACAGTATACATGGTAAGGTAAGGGGAGGGGAAACGAGGCGGAGAGTGATAAACAAGAAGGCAATATGAGGATGATAATAGGAGGTGAGCATAGACTGGATTAGATAAGAGATTGAGAGGAGTGTGAAGCTAGCAGAGAAGGTGGGAACCGGAAATAGTTGGAGAACAAGTCAGGGAGAAGGGGTTGGAAATGGGGCAAGTGTATGTAGGTGATCTTAACAGTCATTGAGGTAGTGAAATTTGTGAGACTTTGAAGGGTTTGCCATAGTTACAGTACCAACCATACAATTGAGAGGAACTTGTTTCATTGGAGATGGGGTTAAGGGAGGATTCGGAGGACACTTTTTATGAAGTAGCTGTTACATTTGACCATACTACATTGAGCTACACGCCCTCTTATAAAATTATGGCAGTAATTATATTGGAGGACAATTGATAATTGGTCATGTTCTCATTGTAAACTATGCCGTGATTGTAACAAATTTGGTAATGACATGGGAGCTTACATATGTGACCCTGTCTATTAGGATAGTATGTTGTGCTGACAGCTGAAAGCAATCTGCTGTCCAAATCCATCAAACAGGCCTTGCAAGAATGCCCATGCAGCAAGGGGCAGTGAGCAGGAGTAACATTATTATGAATAGCCTGGCAATGGAATACCAGTTTGGGAGATGTGGGAATAATTTTGTGAGGTAACCATCACACTTATATAGATTATGCTGGAATCAGTTTAGCATAAAACGGATACTAATTCTAACATGATTTAACATTTACTTAATCATGGGTAGGTTGTTATACAAAATAGAGTTGTTGATGTTATTAGAGATAAACATGATGTGTTTTCCATGAGATGAAAGTGCCTTTGGAAATATTGGATATTTGCAATTTTTACATGAATGGCTCATGCTCTTTTTTGATAAAATTGAAGACAATCAGTAGAATCAACTGCAAATATGTGGATGACACTATACTTTGTAATGGCGTGGTTCGTATTGTTGTGGTAAGACCAAAATAAAAGTCAGCAGAAGATGGAATAGGTAGTTGAAGTATCTGGTTCATATGAAGTTCTGGCTAGTGATGCTTGAGTAAAAGGCACAGATAAAGGATGTGGTGTTGAATCATACAAGGTGCGTTCCGTAAGTAATGCGACCAAATTCATAAAAAAATCATTTATTGAATATATTCGTACAAATAATCAAAAATTTTCAAAATAGCACCCTCCTGCATTGATACACTTCTGGAGGCGGTGTTTCCGTGCCTGGAAGGCATCCTGGAATGCCTTTTCCAGAATGTCCTTTAGAGCTGATGTAACATGCACCTGGATGCTTTCAATCGTGTCCTAATGTTTTCCTTTCATGACTCCTTTTAACTGAGGTAACAAAAAAAACCAAAAAACTCAGTGGGAGCCAGGTCAGGACTATAAGGAGGCTGGGGAACCAATGAGGTCTTGGTCCTGGCCAGGAATGAACTTTCCACGTGTCCTTGATGTCGCTTCGGCAGCACGAGATCCTCCTTTTCAGTCTTTTGAGCACTTCCAAGTAGAAAGCTGAGTTATTCTAGTCCCGGTAGGTACGAATTCGTGGTGGACAATGCCTCTGACGTCAAATAAGACAATGAGCATGGTTTTGATCCTGGACTTGCTCACGTGTGCCTTCTTGGGATGGGGCGACGATGGGGTGTGCCACTCTGAACTCTGCCCTTTTGTCTCAGGGTCGTACTCAAAAATCCATGACTCATCACCAGTGATAACTGAGTTTAAAAAATGAGGATCATTTTCACACATTTCCAACATTTCTTGGCACCTAAGCACTCGCATGTGCTTGTGTTTGTCGGTCAACACTTTTGGGACGAGTTTGGCACTCACCTTCAAATATTCGGTCACAATGTGGAAAACGGTTGTTTTTGACATGTTTAGAGTTTGTGCTATCAATTGAAGGCTCAGCTGTGTGTCAGAGTTCAAACAATTGTGTCACATTTTTGTCGACTTGTGTGGTTGATGGCCGTCCCCTGTGAGGTTCATCGGTGATCTCCTCTCCGCCCTCCATGAACGACTTGTGCCATCAGAAAACTTGTCATTTGGGCAAGCAATCGGTCCGAAAGGCATGGTGGAGTAATGGAAACATTTCGGTGGTGGGCTTCCCAAGTTTAACGCAAAATTTGATAGTGTACCATTGCTCTGCAGAATGATCCATTGTGCCGTGTTACATAAACTCAAAACGGGGTTGACAGAAACGCACGTCCAGACTCTCCGGCAGCTTGCAGCTGGATGAGACAAAGAGCGTTTTGAAGCTAACACCCCCCTCCATTTTGCCCAGCTGGTTACAACACGCTGTGGTGTACCATTGCGTCAGAAAGAAATTGGTTGCATTACTTATGGAACACACTCTGTATTCTTCCCAAACCAGAGTTAAATTAATCAATGGCTAGTGTTGAAATGAGAGGAAGTGTAGATTTACGATGCTTGTGAAGAGAACTATAACTCTGTATTGGAATGGGAAAATTTAAATGGTTAGTGAGATGAGAATACTGAGAGTCAAAACTAAACAGTTAAAAATACTTTACAACAGAGTGTCAGTCAGTTGGGAAAAGAACATGAGACAGTGCTCTTGCACCGAATGCCGCATACCAATGGCATTCCTTTATTCTTTATCCCCTCCGTTGCTGCACATGCAGTTTTTTATTATGTTCTTGTTAAACTCAATTATACACTAAAAATTCTTTCTCATACTTCGTATCTCCTACAAAAACACTGTATCTGTAAATTACTACCTTTTTCATCCGTATCAGCAGAAATTCGACAGATGTTAAGATGCGTGATCAGTAAAGTCACATACGCTAAATATTGGTTTCTATGCACAGTGTGTGTATGTGATGGGATAGGTGATGCACAATCAATACACCACTTGTGATTTAAGTGGCAGAAGATATATTCTAGGTACACAAAACATCAATACCTCATAAATAAAAATTTGGATTCTTGCATCTCTGCATTACTGATGCAAGTAATTCTGCAAGTAATTGTTCAGGCACTTTTCTGCTCTTTTTCAAGTGTGTGTGTCTCAACCTTCCTCATCATTTTTGCAATTTGTTTTTGTTGTACATTTGCCACCCAGTAAGCATTCTTACATGCAAGTGAAGAGTTATAGGAAACTTCATGGATATTTCCACACAAGAGAGGAAGTAAAAGAGCTTAAGTTGCTTTGGTGGCCGTTTCGGTGCTGCTAACATTACCTTAATGATACGTAAACTCTGCTGATGTTGATAAAAAATTATATTCAGTTGTACATTGCGTGTTTGTGAGCATTAATTGTGAAGAAACAACATCTGAAGAGGATATGTATCTAATATATTTAAAATGTATGAGAGTTTGTCAAAATTTTGATGATGTGTGATACAACAAGATAGCATTGTTTATATTTAAAACACTACTTTAAAAAATTATAAAATGGTTGTAGTTGTTAGAATGGCATTAATTTGATATAAAGCACTTAGTAACATGCCTATAAGGATTTTACAGACTTATTGTCACTGGAGCTGAGATATGGTTTCACAGCCTCACCTGTTGGTGAGGCTGTGAAACTATTGTTTTGATCTATTCCAAGTGTGACAGTATGAAGCATAATACAATAAGAAGGTCTTTATCAGAGAGCTACCAGTATAACACATTTACAGCTGTGCCTTTGTGGACATGGATAATGAGAAAGTATTATATTGTGAAATCATTAAACTGAAAGTTATACATGTAATTGTGATGCATTGATCACAGTTGCTATACATTTTCATTCACTCTTATGCTACAAAAAGGTGGATAGTGTAGATCAAGTGACATAAGGGACAGTTTATCGCCGGTACATTGCCATTGTTTGCAGAACAGCAGTCCTACATTAATCATGTTTCATAGATCCTATCAATAAAGAGAAGCTTCAGGGATGTCGAACGAGTGAAGATGTACATAAACAGATGAAGAGTATAGCCTGTAAACTTTATCCGTGAACTGTGTTAACAATAAACTGTCACTATACTGCTTAATGATACTCTTGCTAACTTTAACCACGTAAATTTGGAGACAACCGCTGCTTCCTCAGATATGTTAAATAGCTGCTGTTTATCTTCTATTGGTAATTTAATAATTACTTGATCATGTTAGTATTTTTCAGTAACAATAGTCACCAATATCTATAAACAAAGATTTTCGTTTACAGAACATTACTATGTGCCATGCAACTTTACATTGCTATTTGCCAAGTAGCTTATGAAACTTGTCAATCCCTGAATCTAAATATTCATATAATAATAATAATAATAATAATAATAATAAAACAAGCGTTGGCCAAACGACTTAGAAGGTACAAAAAAAGTGAAAATAGAAGGAAACAAAACCAAACATTCAACACAAACCAAAAGAGATTTTACCAAATAATAGATAACACACACATCAAAATAGACAATCCACCAAACATAACAGACATGGAACACTTCAGGAGCAACATATGGTCAAACCCGGTACAACATAACAGGCATGCACGGTGGATACAAGCAGAAACAGACTCATACAAGATGATACCACAAATGCCTGAAGTGATAATTTTGCAACATGAAGTCACCAGAGCAATTAATTGTACGCACAATTGGAAAGCCCCTGGAAATGATAAAATAGCAAATTTCGGGCTAAAGAAGTTCACTTCAACACATTCACATCTAACTAAATTATTTAACAGTTACATTGCAGACCCATACACATTCCCTGATACACTTACACATGGAATAACTTATCTGAAACCTAAAGATCAAGCAGACACAGCAAACCCAGCTAAATATCGCCCCATAACATGCCTACCAACAATATACAAAATATTAACGTCAGTCATTACACAGAAATTAATGACACATACAACACAGAACAAAATTATAAATGAAGAACAAAAAGGCTGTTGCAAAGGAGCACGAGGATGTAAAGAGCAACTGATAATAGATGCAGAGGTGACGTATCAAGCTAAAACTAAACAAAGGTCGCTACACTACGCATACATTGATTACAATATGCTTTTGGTAGTGTACCCCACTCATGGGTACTACAGATATTGGAAATATACAAAGTAGATCCTAAATTGATGCAGTTACTAAACATAGTAATGAAAAATTGGAAAACCACACTTAATATCCAAACAAATTCAAATAATATCACATCACAGCCAATACAGATTAAGCATGGAATATACCAAAGAGACTCATTAAGTCCTTTCTGGTTCTGCCTTGCTCTGAATCCACTATCCAACAAGCTAAATAATACAAATTATGGATACAATATTACTGGAACATACCCACACAAAATCACACATTTGCTATACATGGATGATCTAAAGCTACTGGCAGTAACCAATCAACAACTCAACCAATTACTAAAGATAACAGAAGTATTCAGCAATGATATAAATATGGCTTTTGGAACAGACAAATGTAAGAAAAATAGCATAGTCAAGGGAAAACACACTAAACAAGAAGATTACATATTGAATAACCACAGTGACTCCATAGAAGCGATGGAAAAAAACAGATGCCTATTAATATCTAGGATACAGACAAAAAATAGGAATAGATAATACAAATATTAAAGAAGAACTAAAAGAATAATATAGACAAAGACTAACAAAAATACTGAAAACAGAATTGACAGCAAGAAACAAGACAAAAGTTATAAATACTTATGCTATACCAATATTGACCTACTCATTTGGAGTAGTGAAATGGAGTAACACAGACCTAGAAGCACTCGATACACTTACACGATCACAATGCCACAAATATAGAATACATCACATACATTCAGCAACAGAAAGATTCACATTAAGCAGAAAGGAAGGAGGAAGGGTATTCATCGACATAAAAAACCTACATTATGGACAGGTAGACAATTTAAGAAAATTCTTTCTAGAATGAGCAGAAACTAGCAAAATACACAAAGCAATCACTCATATAAATACATCGGCTACACCACTGCAATTTCATAACCACTTCTACAACCCTTTAGATCACATAACATCAACAGGTACGAAGAAAGTAAATTGGGAAAAGAAAACACTACATGGCAAGCACCCGTATCATCTAACACAGCCACACATCGATCAAGACGCATCCAACACATGGCTAAGAAAAGGCAATATATACAGTGAGACGGAAGGATTCATGATTGCAATACAGGATCAAACAATAAACACCAGATATTAAAGCAAGCATATTATTAAAGATCCCAATACCACAACAGATAAATGCAGACTTTGCAAACAACAAATAGAAACAGTAGATCACATCACAAGTGGATGTACAATACTAGCAAATACAGAATACCCCAGAAGACATGACAATGTAGCAAAAATAATACATCAACAGCTTGCCTTACAACATAAACTTATAAAACAACATGTTCCCACATACAAGTATGCACCACAAAATGTACTGGAGAACGATGAATACAAATTATACTGGAACAGAACCATTATAACAGATAAAACAACACCACATAACAAACCTGACATCATACTCACCAATAAAAAGAAGAAATTAACACAACTAATCGAAATATCCATACCCAATACAACAAATATACAAAAGAAAACAGGAGAAAAAATTGAAAAATACATCCAACTGGCTGAGGAAGTCAAGGACATGTGGCATCAGGATAAAGTTGACATTATACCAATTATACTATCAACAACAGGAGTTATACCACACAATATCCATCAGTGCAATACATACTTATATATACAACTACAGAAATCTTTAATTATTGATACATGTTCAATTACCCGAAAGTTCCTAAATGCAATATAACATATACCGTACAGTTAAAAGGAAGTCACGCTTGATCAAGGTCCGCGTCACCTTCCATTTTTGACCAGACATAACGTCTGAGAAAAGAAAATAATAATAATAATAATAATAATTTTTTAACCCGTGGAGGCCCAGGAATAGAATAGGCCCCCGGTATGTTCTGCCAGTCGTAAAAGGCGACGAAAAGAACAAACCACTAATAGGGCTAACCCCCCTTTTAGTGTGATTAGTTGGTTTAGGACAGAACTAATGAAGCCTCGGACAAGCGCTGTCATGGTCGGGGACGACGCTTGGACCCTATGCCCGTCCACAATGGTAACGACACTGCTAGCAACACGGAAAATGATTTAAATCCAAATAGAGGTGTTTTGCAGGATATGCTTCCTCCAACCACTCTAGAAGGAAAACAAAGACAGAGGATGAGATGGTCAGATGAAGTTAACAGGCACCTCATGTTCTGTTATTACCAAGCAACAAAATTAGGAACCAACACAACTGGATACAGATACACAAGTAAACACAACATTAATTACCAGATACCCAGAATTAAAATTTTTAATAGAAAAACGACTAGCTGATCAGATCCGTGTAATAATAAAAAATAACAGGATACCCCAGTCAGAATTAGAAAACATCAAACAACAAGTACAACAAATACTAGAACAAAATAGTGTGCAATCAGAAGAAGAAGAAAATACAGTAATGGACTCAAACATCCCAGAGAAAACAAACAAAGAACAACACGCATCAATTAAACAATCAGAGGAAAACGAAATCTTAAGACAGCCATGAGAACAACCACAAAAAGAACACGAAGTGACACACATGTTAGATATAGAAGAAAAATTTCAGCTGACATATATAGAATACAAAGACACAAATACAGACATTAGACCATTCTTGCATAGACCACCAAATAACCCACAAGTCGAAACAACAATAACAACTATCAACACAATCATACACAACAAAATAGATGAAAATACAAGTAGGAAGAGCTACAACTACTGGTTTATATAGGAGCACTCACTACACTAAATATACACACTAGGCAGAGATCAGAATCAACCAACACACAAAAGAAACCCACAAAACCAGCATGGCAACTTAGGCTACAGATCAGAATAGAAAAACTGAGGAAAGACATCAGACAACTAACTCAATTTATAAGAAATGAAAGGTCAGACAAAAAACGAAAAAGGTTAGGTAAAATCTCACAACAAGAAACAATAGAGCAATTAGATGAAAAGAAGCATAAATTACAAGCATTGGCCAAGCGACTTAGAAGATACAAAAAAAGTGAAAATAGAAGGAAACAAAACCAAACATTCAACACAAACCAAAAGAAATTTTACAATAGATAACACACACATTAAAATAGACAATCCACCAAACATAACAGACATGGAACACTTCTGGAGCAACATATGGTCATATCCGGTACAGCATAACAGGCATGCACGGTGGATACAAGCAGAAACAGACGCATACAAGATGATACCTCAAATGCCTGAAGTGATAATTTCGCAACATGAAGCCACCCGAGCAATTAATTCTACGCACAATTGGAAGCCCCTGAAACAGATAAAATGGCAAATTTCGGGCTAAAGAAGTTCACCTCAACACATTCACATCTAACTAAATTATTTAACAGTTACATTGCAGACCCATACACATTCCCTGATACACTTACACATGGAATAACTTATCTGAAACCTAAAGACCAAGCAGACACAGCAAACACAGCTGAATATCGCCCAATAACATGCCTGCCAACAATATACAAAATATTAACTTCAGTCATTACACAGAAATTAATGACACATACAACACAGAACAAAATTACAAATAAACAACAAAAAGGCTGTTGCAAAAAGCACGAGGATGTAAAGAGCAACTGATAATAGATGCAGAGGTGACATATCAAGCTAAAACTAAACAAAGGTCGCTACACTATGCATACATTGATTACCAAAAAGCTTTTGATAGTGTACCCCACTCATGGTTACTACAAATATTGGAAATATACAAAGTAAATCCTAAATTGATACAGTTCCTAAACATAGTAATGAAAAACTCGAAAACCACACTTAATATCCAAACAAATTCAGATAATACCACATCACAGCCAATACAGATTAAGTGTGGAATATACCAAGGAGACTCATTAAGTCCTTTCTGGTTCTGCCTTGCTCTGAACCCACTATCCAACATGCTAAATAATACAAATTATGGATACAATATTACTGGAACATACCCACACAAAATCACACATCTGCTATACATGGATGATCTAAAACTGCTGGCAGCAACAAATCAACAACTCAACCAATTACTAAAGATAACAAAAGTATTCAGCAATGATATAAATATGGCTTTTGGAACAGACAAATGTAAGAAAAATAGCATAGTCAAGGGAAAACACACTAAACAAGAAGATTACATATTAGATAACCACAGCGACTGCATAGAAGCGATGGAAAAAACAGATGCCTATAAATATCTAGGATACAGACAAAAAATAGGAATAGATAATACAAATATTAAAGAAGAACTAAAAGAATAATATAGACAAAGACTAACAAAAATACTGAAAACAGAATTGACAGCAAGAAACAAGACAAGAGCTATAAATACTTTTGCTATACCAATATTGACCTACTCATTTGGTGTAGTGAAATGGAGTAACACAGACCTAGAAGCACTCAATACACTTACACGATCACAAGCCACAAATATAGAATGCATCACATACATTCAGCAACGAGCAGAAACTAGCAAAATACACAAAGCAATCACTCATTTAAATACATCGGCTACACCACTGCAATTTCATAACCACTTCTACAACCCTTTAGATCACATAACATCAACAGGTACGAAGAAAGTAAATTGGGAAAAGAAAACACTACATGGCAAGCACCCGTATCGTCTAACACAGCCACACATCGAGCAAGACGCATCCAACACATGGCTAAGAAAAGGCAATATATACAGTGAGACGGAAGGATTCATGATTGCAATACAGGATCAAACAATAAACACCAGATATTAAAGCAAGCATATTATTAAAGATCCCAATACCACAACAGATAAATGCAGACTTTGCAAACAACAAATATAAAGAGGAGACCACATCACAAGCGGATGTACAATACTAGCAAATACAGAATACCCCAGAAGACATGACAGTGTAGCAAAAATAATACGTCAACAGTTGCCTTACAACATAAACTTATAAAACAACATGTTCCCACATACAAGTATGCACCACAAAATGTACTGGAGAATGATGAATACAAATTATACTGGAACAGAACCATTATAACAGATAAAACAACACCACATAACAAACCTGACATCATACTCACCAATAAAAAGAAGAAATTAACACAACTAATCGAAATATCCATACCCAATACAACAAATATACAAAAGAAAACAGGAGAAAAAATTGAAAAATACATCCAACTGGCTGAGGAAGTCAAGGACATGTGGCATCAGGATAAAGTTGACATTATACCAATTATACTATCAACTACAGGAGTCATACTGCACAATATCCACCAGTACATCAATGCAATACAGCTACATCCATCCCCCTGCGGGTTCGGGGGTTAGAATAGGCCCGCGGTATTCCTGCCTGTCGTAAGAGGCGACTAAAAGGAGTCTCAAACGTTTCGGCCTTATGTGATGGTCCCCTCTCGGGTTTGACCTCCATCTATCTAAATTATTCCGAAGAGCGAGCCAATTGGGGAAGGGCACCTTACATGGTGCACTGTATCCTTCGTGCAATTAGACCTATAGCCGTCTTTCTCGTCGTTGCAATGGTGTCCCGCTCGTTTTCGATCTCTTGGGCGATTACCACGCTGCACTCTGCAGTGTTTCTTTTAACTGTGACGACGACCTTGGCCATTTTTGCACCTAAGATCCAGCACGGTAGCCAGTCCGTTGTGGTGGGGTCGCCATGTACCCTCTTGGTTGTAGCCCCCTGACAACACAGGGATCGCTCTACTGATGCCTGCGCCGTTAACTCCCCACGTATGCCAAGGAGTAGATGCCCATCTCCTTGGGGCATCAGGACTCCCGGCAATGGCCGTCCTGCCAGGTGGCTATTGCTGCGGCTGGGTGGCGCCCGTGGGGAGGGCCCTTGGTGGGAGTAGGTGGCATCAGGGCGGATGACCCGCAATGAAGCGTGGTACATCATCTCTCGCTGGCGGCCAGCCGCCAGCAGTCTCTAAGCGTTCTCGGGCTCAATTTAATGCTGAAAAGTACAATCCGAAAACGTTCCCCTCTCTGGCCACGCCGTGGGAGGAACGTAAATCTCAGGATGGCAGTAGCACTTATTCGCCCCGATTCTTAGTTTGTACGAGAGCTGATGGGGAGTCTTTTCTCTCAACAAAGCCTCAGTTCTTCGTCGAGCATTTAGAGGACAAGTTTGGGGAGGTGGAGGGCTTGTCAAAAATGCGCTCTGGATCGGTCCTGATCCAAACGGCATCCTCTGCCCAGTCACGACGGTTACTTGCTTGTAATAAGTTGGGGGATGTTGCTGTTACGATCACACCGCATAAGAGTTTAAATATGGTCCAGGGAGTTATTTACCATAAGGACCTTCTTTTGCAGTCTGATGACGAGCTGCGCGCCAACTTAGAGCGCAGAGGTGTACATTTCGTCCGGCGCGTTCATCGGGGTCCGAAGGAAAATCAGATAGCTACCGGTGCCTTCATCTTGGCCTTCGAGGGTGATACGTTACCGGAAAAGGTCAAGGTGATGGTCTACCGATGTGACGTCAGGCCCTATATTCCTCCCCCGATGCGGTGCTTCAAGTGCTGGAAGTTTGGCCATATGTCTTCCCGCTGCACTTCCAGCCTCACATGTCGAGATTGCGGACGCCCGTCTCATCCCGATACTCCATGTGCCCCGCCTCCCATCTGTGTCAACTGCGGGGAGCACCATTCACCTTGCTCGCCAGACTGCAGAATCTTCCAGAAAGAACGCAAAATCATGGAATATAAGACCCTGGACCGACTGACTTATACTGAGGCCAAGCGGAAATACGACCGATTACATCCCGTGCGAATGACGTCATCCTACGCCGCCGCTACAACACCTGTGCTCGCCCCATCAGTTTCACGACTTCCAGCCAGCTCGATAACCAGTAAGACTCCTCCTGCCCCCTTGCCAGTGGGGGGCTCTACCCACCGGGTTGCTCCTGCGCCACCTACCTCAGGGGCAACACCATCCCCCCCATCAGGGACGTCCGTCCCTGCTTCTAAGCCGGAGAAGTGTCCAACTTCTTCGGCTTCTCACGCTCGCAAGGGGTCCCTCGGGTCCCTCCCTTCCCAGGTTTCCACCAGTGGGAAGGCTGACGACCGCCAGTGGCGTAAGTGCCCGCAATCAGCTGGTCGACGGGCTTCACGATCCTCCTCAGTCCCGGAGACTGAATCGGTGAAGCCCTCCCAGCCAGTTAAACCCAAGGAGCAGCGTGAGAAATCAAAGAAGAAGAGCTCTAAGCCCAAGGAACTCGCGGTGGCAGCCACCCCACCGCCACCTTACAGCTCTGCGTCTGAGGACGAGGTGGAGATCCTGGCGTCCGCTGAGGACCTAGAACTCGCCGGTCCCTCAGACGCCATGGATAACACTAGCACGGGTGCTCAATCGGAGGCAGCAGGTGACCCAGCGGCGTAATCTGCCTTCCCCGTCCCATCACGCCTTTCTCAGCCATGGACAATACCATCCTCCAGTGGAACTGCAGCGGTTTCTTCCACCATCTCGCTGAGCTCCGCCAACTTATCAGCCTTCACCCTTTCTTCTGCATTGCTCTCCAGGAAACTTGGTTTCCAGCAATGCGAACCCCCGCCCTCCGTGGCTATCGGGGTTATTATAAGAACCGAGCAGCTTATGAAAGGGTGTCTGGTGGCGTCTGCATATATGTCCTTCACACTCTGCACAGCGAGTCTGTCCCTCTCCAGACGCCTTTAGAGGCTGTCGCTGTACGCGTGTGGGCGCCACAGGCTGTTACCGTCTGCAGTCTTTACATTCCACCGGATGGTGATGTCTCGCAGCATGTCCTGGCTGCACTGGTCGCCCAATTGCCGCCACCTTTCTTGCTATTGGGCGACTTCAACGCCCATAACCCTCTGTGGGGTGGGTCAGTGGCAACAGGTCGAGGCGCCATCATTGAGCATTTATTGTCGCAGCTCGATCTCTCGCTGTTAAATGATGGTGCCTTCACACACTTCAGTGTGGCGCATGGCACCTACTCCGCCATTGACCTTTCCATCTGTAGCCATAGCCTCTTACCGTCTGTCCAATGGAGTGTGCATGACGACCTGTGTGGTAGTGACCACTTTCCGATCTTTTTGTCACTACCACAGCGCCACTGTTCTGGGCGCCCTAGCAGATGGGCTCTGAATAAGGCTGACTGGGACTTGTTCTCCTCCACTGCCGCTTTTGAGCCTCTCTCTACCGATGACATTGATGCGGTGGTTCAATCGGTCACCACCGGCATCGTTACTGCCGCCGAATCTGCCATTCCCCATTCCTGTGGGTCCCCTCGGCGGAAGGCTGTGCCTTGGTGGTCGCCTGAGATCGCTGAAGCGATTAAAGATCGCCGGCGGGCGCTCCAGCGTCACAAGCGACACCCCTCCCTCGACCACCTTATCGCCTTCAAACGGCTGCGTGCGCGGGCCCGCCTCCTTATCCGCCAAGGCAAGAAGGAGTGCTGGGAGCGGTATGTGTCCACCATTGGCCTCCATGTCACTCCCTCGCAGGTCTGGGCCAAGATTCGACGCGTCTACGGCTATCGGCCACCTGCCAGTGTCCCTGCGCTCTCACTGAATGGAGCAGTTTGTACTGACTCCGACGTCATTGCCCATCGCTTAGCAGAGCATTTTGCTATGAGTTCCGCTTCTGCGAATTACCCCCAGGCCTTCCGCTCTATTAAAGAGCGGCTGGAACGTCGGAGCCTTTCGTTTCGCACCAACCACCCAGAATCTTACAATGCTCCATTTAGTGAGTGGGAATTTCGCAGTGCCCTCGCTGCTTGCCCTGATACCGCTCCTGGGCCAGATGGCATCCACTGTCAGATGCTGAAACACCTTTCAGTGGACTGCCAGCGGCGCCTTCTCGATCTTTACAACCGTCTTTGGGTCGAGGGGGAGTTTCCGTCGCAATGGCGGGAAGGCATTGTCATCCCCGTTTTGAAACCTGGAAAGAACCCTCTGGAGGTGGACAGCTACCGTCCCATTAGCCTCACCAACGTTCTTTGCAAGTTGCTTGAACGGATGGTGAGCCGGCGCTTGAATTGGGTACTGGAGTCTCGGGGCCTTCTGGCTCCATCTCAGGGTGGGTTCCGTAAAGGCCGCTCCGCCGCCGACAATCTGGTGAGCCTGGAGTCGGCCATCCGTACTGCCTTTTCCCGCCGTCAGCACCTGGTCGCTGTCTTTTTCGACATGCGGAAGGCGTACGATACGACGTGGTGTCATCACATTCTTTCTACGCTCCATGGATGGGGTCTTCGGGGTCCTCTGCCGATTTTTATCCGCAATTTCCTGTCGTGTCGTACCTTCCGCGTGCAAGTCGCGGCCTTGTATAGTTCCTCCCACGTCCAGGAGAACGGTGTGCCACAGGGCTCTGTTTTAAGTGTCTGTCTGTTTTTAATAGCCATTAACGGGTTTGCTGCGGCCGTGGGAAATTCTGTCTCCGCTTCCCTGTATGCTGACGACTTCTGCCTTTATTACAGCTCTACTGGCATTGCAGCTGTTGAACGTCAGCTACAGGGCGCTATCCGTAAGGCGCAGTCTTGGGCTGTAGCGCATGGGTTTCAGTTTTCGGCAGCCAAGACCTGCGTTATGCATTTCTGCCGGTGCCGAACAGTCCGTCCTGAGCCGCGGCTTTATCTTGCCGACGAACTCCTTGCTGTGGTGGAGACCCACAGGTTTTTGGGGGTGGTTTTCGATGCCCGGTTGACTTGGCTGCCTCATATCCAGCAGCTGAAACAGACGTGTTGGCGGCATCTCAACGCTCTGAGATGCTTGAGCAACACCCACTGGGGCGCCGACCGCTCTACACTGTTGCGGCTTTACCAGGCGTTAATCCAGTCCCGTCTGGATTATGGGAGCCTGGCTTATGGCTCAGCATCCCCATCTGCGTTACGGGTGCTGGACCCGATTCTCCACAGCGGGATACGCCTTGCCACTGGTGCTTTCCGCACCAGCCCTGTGGACAGCGTACTAGTGGAGGCAGGTGTACCTCCACTGCGGTTCAGACGCCAACGTTTGCTGGCCGCTTATGCTGCCCATGTTCTAAGCTCGCCCGGGCATCCAAACTATCGTCTCCTGTTCCCGCGGTCGGTCGTCCGTATGCCATAACGTCGGCCCCGGTCTGGTTGTACAATAGCGGTCCGCGTCAAGGAGCTTCTCTCTGGGCTCCAGGGTTTCACTGTTCCACCTCCTTTCCGGGCTACTTTGCATACACCCCCATGGTGTGTTCGTCGCCCTAGCCTTCGGCTCGACTTGGCACAGGGCCCTAAGGACTCAGTCCCTCAAGAGGCCTTCCGCCGCCGCTTTTATTCCATCCTGGCCACGTATCAGGGCTCTGGTGTTGTTTACACTGACGGTTCGATGGTTGCTGGTCGGGTCGGATATGCGCTCACTCTAGGGGACCTTTCCGAACAACGTTCCTTGCCGGATGGCTGCAGCGTTTACACTGCTGAACTGGTCGCCATCTTTCGTGCCCTAGAGTATATCCGCTCCTGCTCAGGTGAGTCCTTCGTTATCTGTAGCGATTCCCTGAGCGGTGTACGAGCTCTCGACCAGTGTTTCCCTCGTTCTCGTTTGGTGATGGCTATCCACGAGTCTCTGCATACTCTCGCCTGTTGCGGCCGCTCTGTGGTCTTTGTGTGGACCCCCGGTCATGTCGGTATCCCGGGTAACGAACATGTTGACCGCCTGGCGAAAGAGGCCACCAGTAAGCCATCTCTGGACGTTGGCCTCCCAGAGACTGATTTGCGGGCAGTCTTCCGCCGCAAAATCTTGGCGCTATGGGACGATGAATGGCGCGAACTGCCAATGCGCAATAAACTCCGTGCTGTCAAGGAGACGACGGCTGTGTGGCGGTCATCCCTGCGAGCCACTCGCAGGGACTCAGTAGTTCTTTGCCGGCTCCGCATTGGCCACTCCCGGCTGACACACAGTTACTTACTGCGCCGGGAGGACCCTCCTCTATGTCGCTGTGGGGCAGCTTTGACAGTGGCCCACATTTTGCTGGCCTGCCCCCTTTTAGCAGTGGTCAGGCAGACATTTGCGCTGCCTGCTACGCTCCCTGCCCTTTTAACAGACGACTCCACTATGGCTGACCTAGTTTTACGTTTTATTCGGGCAGGGGGATTTTATCATTTACTCTGAGTGTTTCTGTTTTATTTTATTGTTTTGTGTTGACTCTGGCCTTTGGCCTATGATTTTCCACTGGTTTCTTAATGTGTTTCTAAGTGGTTGGCTTTTCCTTATTTATTTCTATGGTCGGCCAACCACCGTCACACTCTGTGTGGTTTTAGTTCGTTTTGTCTTGTCCTTGTCTCCGTTTCTCTTGTTCTGTATCGTCTGTGATCTCTTCTGTTCCTTGTTTTTATTCTCTGTGGGTGTTCTTTGTCTTTGGAAAAAGGGACCGATGACCATAGCAGTCTGGTCCCTTTAATCCCCCAAACCAACCAACCAACCAGCTACATCCAAACGTATGTATACAACTACAGAAATCTGTAATTATTGATACATGTTCAATTACCCAAAAGTTCCTAAATGCAATGTAATATATACCATACAGTTACAAGGAAGTCACGCTTGATCCAGGTCTGCGTCACTTTCCATTTTTTGACCAGACATAACATATGAGAAAAGAAAGAATATAATAATATTAATGATTTATGCAAGGATTAATAGTAATATTTCAGGAGGTAACCAATGCACCCATCAACAACTGGCAGTCAAGAACTCGGATTTTGGGGAACCAGAACTTACATGATTACAGAGAAAGTTGGAGTTTTCTGGTAAAGTTCCATACAAACATCTATATTTCTCAACATCCAACCAGGACAACTGCACAACCTAATGTTGGGAGTTTGATAAACTAGAGATAATGATACTTGCCCTGCAGGAAACATGCATGACAGATGAAGACACAATGGATTATGGAAATTACCATATTTTCAAGAGAGAGACAGAAAAAAAGAGTTGCCAGGGGTGTCCCACTTCTGGGCATGGCCTTTATGATACACAAGAAGATAATCAATCCAGTTACAAAAGTCACTCCCTTAATCAACAGGCTGAGGACAATGCACATACAGTGTGCAAACAAGAAATACACCACGATCAACATACATACGCCCACAAATGGAGATAACAAAGATGTCCCAAAATCAATAAGGAAATTCGGGGCAACATTAGAGACAGCAATGGCCAAGATCCCCAAAGATGATATAAAAATTTTGCTGGGCGATTTCAACACACAAATCAGCAGAGAAAAATATCACCATAAAACTGTGGGAATGTTCCCCATGCATAAATATAGAAACAAAAATGGCACGAGACTCATCAGACTAAGCCCATGAACAGCTTGAAGATTATATCGACATCTCTCAGGAAATCCCTATACAATAAAGGGGAGAATTCCAAATAGACCGTAGTGATTTCCTACCCAGCCCAGAAAGAGCTTGTAGCAGTTCTGCCTGCTTTATTTATTTCTTTGTTTGTTGTCCTCGGTGTCGACGTACTGCGTTGCTACACTGGCTGAAAAATGTGTTGTGGAAGTACAACACAGACTACTTTAAATGATGTAACTGACAGAGGCACAGTTGCGTTTCACTGTCTTTTACTTTCACTTTTCACAACCCCCAATATTACACAGTTATATATGGCCAGTGCACTATTGTTTAACCTTTGATAAGCCTCATTAATAGTTTGCAGGCAAGCCTCCACATACTGCTACGATAGTTTCCTGTTGAACATCAATGAGCAGTAAAAACATAACCACATAATTCACAGTTCTTGAAGAATAATCAGGTACGTAAGGAACAGACACTGTTATTGCTTTAAAACATGGCCTGTTGGTGTAACACTTGTTTCCCTGTTAAGTTGGTGCATTGTTGTTGTTCTAACCAACACAGGTTCCTCGTCTGAAACTCGGCCGTGGACTGACTGTCTCGTGACCAAAAATCAGACCCTTATATATCATCACAATAATCGGTACTGAAACTACACATTGTTCGAAGTTAGATTTACAGAAATTACAGTTAAAACTTAGCTCATTAAATTAACTGAATACATCGAAAAATTACATCTTTTTAACAGTTTCTGCTACTGCAAGAGTTAGGCCGAATTATTTGTTTAAATCATGAAATTAACAAATATAAGTATGCAAACAATACTTTGGACAAAACTGTTAATTACTTTGGAATTAATTAAGGGCTGGCTTTGCTAACATGTTTTTGAAAAGAAGCAAATAAATACTTAAAGAATGCTCACATTTCACATTTCGTCTTCCAAATGTTTACAATTATTACAGAATTTATATTTGTTTATATGTAAATAATAGAATTTAAGTTATGAAACAATTACTGATTTCACCCTATAACGAAAGATACTAACTAGGAATAGTTGAAATAAATTAGAAAATCTATTACATACATAAAACTAAACACAAAATTAGATCTGGTGATATCTTCTTTAAAACTGAGAGCCAATCTTTCTCTTTTATGAAAATGCAGATTATACTCACGTATGTTAATGTTAATTAGTTAAAAGTGAAAAAACGAATTTAAGGAGGCAAATGCCAAAACAAGGGGGGGAGTCAAATTATCCCAGCTTGCTTCGTCACAAGCTCCATGACATGCAAGTTCATATAAGTGCGAATGTTGATTCAGACCACTACCAAACTTGAGTCAAAATCAAATTTAAACCAAAGAAAATCCATCAGAAAAAACACACATAGAGAAGCTTGACATGGAAAAGATCATAGACTCCAACATAAAGCAGCAATGGGAAAACAACAAGCAAACACATGGCAAGAATTTCATAGAAAGATCACACGAAATATAAAAGAACTGACACCACAGAAAAACAGTACTAAACACCCATGGTGGGACTCAGAATGTGTAGATGCATTATAAAGAACCAAAGATGCCTTCCAGGAATACAACAATAAAAAATCCCCAGAAACTGGTAATCATTTTAATGAGTCAAGAAAATGGCTGCAGAACTGAGTACATGAAGAAGCAGATGGACACTATAGAGGAAAACTTCCGCAACCACAACACGAGAGAATTCTACAGGAGTTTCTCAAGGAAGGTCTGCGGGTACAAACCTCAGAACTTATACTTCCGAGAACAAGATGGGAAATTCGCATTAACTGATCAAGAGAATTGTCAGGAACTGGCACTTTACTTCTCTTACATCCTTAACTGCCCTGAACCTGAGGATTGTAACTTTACTCATCCAGAATCACTCCCACAAATATGTGAAGAGATGAACAAAGATATACTTAAATTAAAAAACAACAGAGCACCCAGTGAAGATGGCATCATTGAAGAATAAAGAACCTCGGATCAAAGTCCTTATCACAATGTACACAAATAATAAGAACCATATGGCAAATAGAAAAACTTCCTGATGATGGGAAATGTGCACTTATCCATCGTCTGTAAGAAAGGGCATAGAATGAATGTGAACAGCCATAGAGGAATCTCCCTGCTACAAGTCATCTACAAAATTTACTCAGCATGCTTTGCTGCAGATAACATAAGAACAGTTAGAACACAAAATTGGTGAATACCAGACTGGCTTCCGCTCTTGTTGTTCCTGCACAGGACAGATCTTAAATCTGATAACATTTCTAAAATACAAGGTATCAGAAATACAGCAATTTGCACTTTCATAAGTTTTGAAAAGTGTACAGTTCTGTTGACTGACAAGCCTTGTTCAGTGTCATAGAAGCACAGGGACTTCACCTAAAAACACTATGGCTAATGAGGCAGACACTGGCTGGCACAACATCGAAAGTTAAATTCATGCATGAAATCTCTAATCCCTTATGATCAAAACAGGAGTATGCCAAGCAGACAGATTATCCTCACTATTGTTCAACCTCATCCTGGACAAAGTTACATGGAAATGGGAAAGAGAACTGAAAATCCAATGGTACTGGAAACCAACATGACTAGGGTGATCCAGGGATCAGATCTCAAACCGAGCTTTTGCAAATTACCTAGCCATGCACACAGATAATAAAGCAACAGCGGCCGAACAAATGGAAATACTTAAAGAATGCGCAGAAAAAGTTAGTCCGCAAGTCTCTTTCCAGAAGTCTGAATTATTCTGGTCTAAATTAGACACAAAATATGGCAAGATAAGCAGAGTTACACATTTCAAATATCTAAGTGAAATACTCTAACCTACAGGAGGAGAAAAGATATCACAAAAGACTTGACTACAAAAAATGAAGAGATCTTACTGCAACAGACAATACATACATAGAAGAAAAGCTTGTTGGTTCAAACATAGGTCAGCCACAACAACAAACTAACCAAGCCTGAAATACTATATGCAAGAAAGACACTAACAATCTATAAAAAAACAAGCATACTGAAGGAAGAACACAAAATCGTGAGAAAAATTCTTGGCCTGAAGCTGACAGATGAGGGATACAGATTACACTCTAGGAAAACCACAGACATTGTGTTACATTTAGCAGCAGATGTCAGAAAAAGAAGGTTAACATTCTCCAGTTACAATAGAAGGCTACCACCAACAAGACTCACCAACAGAATTCTGACATACATACAAGGGGTCAAATCAACGATACCATGGAGCACCCAAGTCAATCTTGATCTAGGAAAAGCATAAATAAATACAGTAGACACTGAAGACTGAAACATATACAGAAACAAGATATACAAGTGGAATGTGAGGTCAGAGACTAAATCCCAAAGAAATGAGGTATGAAGTGGACTGAAGAGTGATAATACTGGCCAACTGCAAGTAATATTCGCACACTGAGGGTTCTGTACAAGTGGAATTGTGTGTATAGACAGCTTGTCCATTCTGGGAATTGAGAATCTCAATCATTTTTGCCTGCTATTAATACTGGCAAGATATCAGTCCGAGGAATTCCAAGATTTTTGTGAATATTTTAATTCCAACAATAAAAACGTGATATAAAGTCATGCAGGGGGCAGGTGACCATTTTTATAATAATCAGTAGTTCTTTATTCAAGCTGATCAGCTCACAATGTTAAATGTCAAATATCAAGTGAGGAATGACTTTATTGTTCATGTAACGGCACCAGAACACACACATAAAAGATGGTTGTAATTGGCAAGCTTTTGGAGCCACTGGCTCCTTCTTCAGGCAGGGGAAGGAAGAGAGATGAAGGAAAGGGACTGGAGAGGTCTAGCAAAAGGGGTAGATTTCGGGAAAGTCACCCAGAACTGTAGGTCGGGGGGGAGGGGGGGGGGGGACACTTACCATATGGAAAGAGAAGGAAAGACTGATTGTTGTGAACTGCATCGGATGAGATTTGAAAACCTGAGAGCTTAAAGGTGGAAGACAGGGTAATATGCAGACAGAGATTACTGCTCAAACATCATGCGTGAGTTAATAAGAGTGAAAAGCTAAGTGCAGTGTACGCAACAGAGGAGGGAGGGGGCAGTGAAAAATAGACGGGTGAGACGATGAAACATTTAGGAACCTTAAATGGAGTGAAGCAAAGAGTAGTTACAGTTTTCTACATCTTTCATTGTCTTACCTATATATTTTTCATCCCCCCCCCCCCCCCCCCCCCCCCCCCAATCACTGTACAATGCACGTAGGTTTTCATTCTTATTAACTCATGCATAATGTTTAAGCAGTAATCTCTGTCTGTATATTACCCTGTTTTCCACCTTTAAGCTCTCAGGTTTTCAAATCTCGTCCGATGCAGTTCCCTACAATCAGTCTTTCCTTCTCATCCTGTACGGTAAGTCTCCTCTGAGCCATGGTTCTGGGTGACTTTCCCGAAATTTGCCCCTTTTCCTCAACATCTCCAACCCTTTTCCTTTACCACTCTTTCTTCCCCTTCAACCCTTCTGCCTGAAGGAGGAGCCATTGGCTCCAAAAGCTTGCCAGTTACAACCGTCTTTGTGTGCTCTGCCGCCACTTGGTAAGTAGATTTTTTATCTGTCCAATTAAGTAATTTTGTCAATAATCGATTGTTTTCATTATTTTATTGCTTGTGTGATGCTTTTCGCAATTTACCCATCATCAGATATCCAGGAGCGAATACTGCAGTTAGATATGGCATGTCAAGTTGTATGTGGGTATCTGATGAGGGATAAGTTCTGAAACCCATCATATGAGCAGTAATGTAATTCTGTGCCTGATGTTTGACTTTTATTATTGTGACCCAGTCAGCCTGAATGAAGAACTACTGACTGTTTAGAGTTTCACATCAGGTAACAATTGATGAAAGAAATATTTTTTGTCATGTGATACAATTACAAATTAACAGTTTACGGAATTTTTCCCCTTTGCTTAATTCAGGTCTCATTCCATCGTTGTAGATAAATGCGAAGTACCATATGTGTTTTCATGAAATAGTTTGTGAGTACTGAAACATGTGGCATAAATGGCTGTATCCTTTGATTGCATTGACATAGAAGCTTCAGTTTTTTAAGCTGCCAAGGGACCATAGACTTCAGTATGTGACATATATTTCAGCTTGATACGTATACCTGTTCCTTAGAAAAAGGGCTTTTAACAGTTGTGCAGACAGATGGACAACAAAGCGATCCTATAAGGTTTCTGTTTTTACTGACTGAGGCTCTGACCCCTAAAAATGAGAGAATTGTGGAAAATCAGAAAGAATACCTAAATAAGGCAGAATGCTTTGCCTAATTCTGCAGGATCTCTTCGCAAATAATAGTAATAGTAATAGTAATAATAATAATAATAATAATAATAATAATAATAATAATAATAAGATACAAAAAAAGTGAAAATAGAAGGAAACAAAGCCAAACATTCAACACAAACCAAAAGAAATTTTACCAGACAATAGATAACACACACATTAAAATAGACAATCCACCAAACATAACAGACATGGAACACTTCTGGAGCAACATATGGTCAAACCCGGTACAACATAACAGGCATGCACAGTGGATACAAGCAGAAACAGATACATACAAGATGATACCACAAATGCCTGAAGTGATAATTTTGCAACATGAAGTCACCCGAGCAATTAATTCTACTCACAATTGGAAAGCCCCTGGAAATGATAAAATAGCAAATTTCTGGCTAAAGAAATCCACCTCAACACATTCACATCAAACTAAATTATTTAACAATATGGTTATAATAGAGGGAAACATTCCACGTAGGAAAAATATATCTAAAAACAAAGATGATGTGACTTACCAAATGAAAGTGCTGGCAGGTCGACAGACACACAAACGAACACAAACATACACACAAAATTCAAGCTTTCGCAACAAACTGTTGCCTCATCAGGAAAGAGGGAAGGAGAGGGAAAGACGAAAGGATGTGGGTTTTAAGGGAGAGGGTAAGGAGTCATTCCAATCCCGGGAGCGGAAAGACTTACCTTAGGGGGAAAAAAGGACGGGTATACACTCGCGCGCACACACACATATCCATCCACACATATACAGACACTAGCAGACATATTTAAAGACGAACATGTTTGCTTGTGTCTGTATATGTGTGGATGGATATGTGTGTGTGTGTGCGAGTGTATACCCGTCCTTTTTTCCCCCTAAGGTAAGTCTTTCCGCTCCCGGGATTGGAATGACTCCTTACCCTCTCCCTTAAAACCCACATCCTTTCGTCTTTCCCTCTCCTTCCCTCTTTCCTGATGAGGCAACAGTTTGTTGCGAAAGCTTGAATTTTGTGTGTATGTTTGTGTTCGTTTGTGTGTCTGTCGACCTGCCAGCACTTTCATTTGGTAAGTCACATCATCTTTGTTTTTAGATAAATTATTTAACAGTTACATTGCAGACCCATACACGTTCCCTGATACACTTACACATGGAATAACTTACCTGAAACCTAAAGATCAAGCAGACACAGCAAACCCAGCTAAATATCGCCCCATAACATGCCTACCAACAATATACAAAATATTAATGTCAGTCATTACACAGAAATTAATGACACATACAACACAGAACAAAATTATAAATGAAGAACAAAAAGACTGTTGCAAAGGAGCACGAGGATGTAAAGAGCAACTGATAATAGATGCAGAGGTGACATATCAAGCTAAAACTAAACAATGGTCACTACACTATGCATACATTGATTACCAAAAAGCTTTTGATAGTGTACCCCACTCATGGTTACTACAAATATTGGAAATATACAAAGTAGATCCTAAATTGATGCAGTTACTAAACATAGTAATGAAAAATTGGAAAACCACACTTAATATCCAAACAAATTCAAATAATATCACATCACAGCCAGTACAGATTAAGCATGGAATATACCAAGGAGACTCATTAAGTCCTTTCTGGTTCTGCCTTGCTCTGAACCCACTATCCAACATGCTAAATAATACAAATTATGGATACAATATTACTGGAACATACCCACACAAAATCACACATCTGCTATACATGGATGATCTAAAACTGCTGGCAGCAACAAATCAACAACTCAACCAATTACTAAAGATAACAAAAGTATTCAGCAATGATATAAATATGGCTTTTGGAACAGACAAATGTAAGAAAAATAGCATAGTCAAGGGAAAACACACTAAACAAGAAGATTACATATTGGATAACCACAGCGACTGCATAGAAGCGATGGAAAAAACAGATGCCTATTAATATCTAGGATACAGACAAAAAATAGGAATAGATAATACAAATATTAAAGAAGAACTAAAAGAATAATATAGACAAAGACTAACAAAAATACTGAAAACAGAATTGACAGCAAGAAACAAGACAAAAGCTGTAAATACTTATGCTATACCAATATTGACCTACTCATTTGGAGTAGTGAAATGGAGTAACACAGACCTAGAAGCACTCAATACACTTACACGATCACAAGCCACAAATATAGAATGCATCACATACATTCAGCAACAGAAAGATTCACATTAAGCAGAAAGGAAGGAGGAAGGGGATTTATCGACATAAAAAACCTACATTATGGACAGGTAGACAATTTAAGAAAATTCTTTATAGAACGAGCAGAAACTAGCAAAATACACAAAGCAATCACTCATATAAATACATCGGCTACACCACTGCAATTTCATAACCACTTCTACAACCCTTTAGATCACATAACATCAAGAGATACGAAGAAAGTAAATTGGAAAATGAAAACACTACATGGCAGCACCCGTATCATCTAACACAGCCACACATCGATCAAGACGCATCCAACACATGGCTAAGAAAAGGCAATATATACAGTGAGACGGAAGGATTCATGATTGCAATACAGGATCAAACAATAAACACCAGATATTAAAGCAAGCATATTATTAAAGATCCCAATACCACAACAGATAAATGCAGACTTTGCAAACAACAAATAGAAACAGCAGATCACATCACAAGTGGATGTACAATACTAGCAAATACAGAATATCCCAGAAGACATGACAATGTAGCAAAAATAATACATCAACAGCTTGCCTTACAACATAAACTTATAAAACAACATGTTCCCACATACAAGTATGCACCACAAAATGTACTGGAGAACGATGAATACAAATTATACTGGAACAGAACCATTATAACAGATAAAACAACAACACATAACAAACCTGACATCATACTCACCAATAAAAAGAAGAAATTAACACAACTAATCGAAATATCCATACCCAATACCACAAATATACAAAAGAAAACAGGAGAAAAATTGAAAAATACATCCAACTGGCTGAGGAAGTCAAGGACATGTGGCATCAGGATAAAGTTGACATTATACCAATTATACTATCAACTACAGGAGTCATACCACACAGTATCCACCAGTACATCAATGCAATACAGCTACATCCAAACTTATATATACAACTACAGAAATCTGTAATTATTGACACTTGTTCAATTACCCGAAAGTTCCTAAATGCAATGTAACATATACCATACAGTTAAAAGGAAGTCACGCTTGATCAAGGTCCGCCTCACCTTCCATTTTTAACCAGACATAACATCTGAGACAAGAAAGAAATAACAATAATATCCAGTGTGATGTAGGAGGTAATTGGTGAGCCATTTGATTCATGTGTGTACAGATTCCTTTTATTTCTATGAATGCCTGTCCGACTTCGGAGAAACATGATTTTTATATGTAGTGAGATTCTGTAGATCACACTGTATGCTATGATCGTGCCATTTCCAAATTTATTGAGCTGTATTGGGCCACTAATGCTGATGCAATGGTCTTAAATATGCATCATGCAGAGTTATTAGGTAGCAAATAAATAACAACACTGCAAAAGAATCATCACATACAATTAATGGCAGCACAAATAAATGAATAATGTTCCAGATAAATACAAGCAGATTAATGCCAAAACACTTCTTTTTCAACCACATTTGAAATAATAGTGTTTGGTATGTCAGAAAATCAAACCAGAGAAATATTTCAACGCAAATATGGGATAAAGCTCTAGTAACCTGTAGAGGGTAGTGACAGTGTGTCATTGGCACCCAGTGCTTTTTTCCTACATATAATCACTGATGTGCGTGGCCAGCAGGCATACAACAAAAAAGCAATACATGCTGTAATGTGAAAAAGGCAGATTTAGCTTCTACAATTTCTAGGAACACTCATTTTTATAATAATGTAGATTGAAGATTACTCCTGAGGTGCATTACACTATCACTCATCCAAAATAAATTGAGAAATGTAATGTTTGCTTAATGCACTTGGGGATTCAATTTTAAAGAACTTCCAAGTGAATTTCTATGAATTATCTGTCATAACAGTGTTGACTGATTCTGTCAACAGTAAAGGATCAGATTTCTAGCAAGTGTCTGTGTATCAGATTCACTTCTGGTACAATACTGAAGAGCACAATGGGTCAGAACTGTGTCCTTCGTGGCAACAGATTCTAGGAACAATGCAATCACATTTAGGAGCAGTGAGGCCAGATTTAGGTGTCCATGGTTTCCCTAAATCAACTAAGAAGAGTGCTGAGATGATACCTGATTTCCTTCAGCATTCAATCCAGTCTAAGCGTGTGATCTGTTGGTAATAACTTCATTACTGATATGACATTAAATCATAATTTTTCTTTCCTTTATTAGTAAATAAGTTGTTAACATCAGTGTTAAATCTTTATGTGAGCACACTCCTGATACCATATTCAAACAGGGAAGTTCCCAATGGAATGGTGCCCACAATTTATAAGTTGTCTTTACTGAACAGTAGAATATACTTTCATGTTGATCATATTTTTTGGGTACTGTATTTGATTTTCTGTCATACAAAAGACATAATTTCACACTATGTTGATTACATGGTAGTGTCAAAATTAGATTGATGAGAATCTTGAGTTGTTTTTAATAATACTCCTAGTCGTTAGTCATAAGTACCATCAGCTGAGGCTCTTGTGATGATCCCATCACTATAAAGCATCATTTTTCTCGTGGAGTGTTTAGGAGGTATCTAAATAATCTTGTGTATTCCACCATTAATTTTGCACAGCTTGACTATGTTCCAGTGATCTCATTGCTCAGTTTTGTTTCCTTATGTTCTTAATGAGTGGGAGACAAATATTGTTAGGTAATAAACAGCTAACTGTCATTTATAATTTTTGCTCTGCATCAGTGTTTGATTTACTTTTTCAGGATTCTAGCTGAGCTGATGAGTCCATTTTTAAACAGAACATTTCATCAACATATTGTGTGAGAAAAATGGAGCTGTCAGCTAACTAAAGCTATACCATCAATTAGCTCTTCATTTATAATTTCTGAGACTTTTATCAGAAATGTTGATTTTTTTCATTTTGCCTGTATGTAAATTTACATTTCTTTATTATTAGAGATGAGTCAGTAAAGGAATTACTTGATTATTGGTGCATAGGTCTTTCTGCGCTGAGCACGAAGTTGATCCGCAAGCCAAGCCTAGAACGTGAACTGGCTGGGCCTCACCGTGGATCACCAGCATTGGACAGTGGAGCAGGCTCTTCACGCTCTGATAGCCCAGGCCAAGGTCACCCTCACCCTCAGCTCAGCCGGCAGTACTCACCAAGTGCCTTTGCTGCTGCGGCAGCCGCAGCAGCAGCTGCAGCCGCCACTGAACCACCCCCACCAACGCCACCTATTGCAGCTGTTTCTTCAGTTCCTCCCCCTGTGCCACCTCCTCGATGCAGTTCAACCCCACCCCCTGTACCTCCACCCCCTCCTCACCATGTGCAGCAGCTCTTGAAGCGCATGTCACCAGCTCCTGTGCCTGTTGTACCATCACGCCCACCTCCACAGCCACCTTGTCAGGTGTCAGTGTCTGTGCCTGTTGTCACACCTTCTGCACCATCAGCTACGAGGGGTACGAGTCCTACTTTAGTAACACCTTCAAGGCAGCAGCCAATGGTTGTTCAAAATGGTCCACAGGTAAATTTGTAATCTGCATAGTTTTTATATTTATTTACCACACCATTTGATGTTCTTGAATAAGAATATCATAATCTTATCTATTGCATTTCTAACAATTTATATTTTATCTGTTGTACATTGAAAACAATTTTAAAATGTTGTGTATGATTTAAGAAATGCCTCTGAAACAAGCAATAAACATATTTTTGCTAATGTCATCCATTATACCTCTTCTTACATTCACTGGCTAAATGTGGCACTCAGATTCAGTTCTCATCAAAAATACAAAATCTTTTTGACTGGGTGGCAGAAAGTTTTTAGTCAGTAAAGATTTGAAGTTTAAAGCCTGACAGTACACCATAACTTCATTTCGTCGGAAACAATATCACACTGCAATGTGAACCACTCTCCTTTTTTGCATCAACAGCCAGTGTCTTAATCATGTCACGCAAAGTTTATGCTTTTAATGTCTTTATTCTGAATCCTTCTGTAGAGTAACTCATTACTGCTCTTGAGGCTTATGTTCTTAATCTTTGCTTGTCATTATGGTGAGTGTTGTGACTTTTTGGTGTAGTAAACTTGATATACTGTTTGTAATACATTTTTAGTACTGTAGAGGTTAGAGGTGCATGACCTCAGTGATGGGTGGGGGAGCTGGGCTGGTACTGGCCAGGAAGGTGTTCTACTCTCCTCCTTAGGCGTGTTAGCAGCAGTGTGGTGTAGGTACCTGGTAATTTGTCTGACATCCAGTGATAAAAACAGTATTTTCTATATTCGTTTATTTGGTGTCTGAATACATCATTCGAGGTTGTACTAGGTTGCGTCAGCACAGCCCAAGGCGCAGGCTGGTCTCAATTGGTGAAGCACATTGAGACCAGCGAGTAATCAGCATGCTTCGTTGCCCCTGTGCGACAGGCAGCAGCTAAGACGAGGATACATGGTCATCACTCCAGTGGACTGGCACTGAGTCAGGTCTTGAGGCAGGGTGGTATGTGACGGTCAGAGAATACAACCATCCCTACTGATACTGATACACAGCTTGTGTTGTTGCAGGATATTGCTGTGTGCAGAGCCAAACTGTGGGCACCTTGTGGACAATGGCGGCTCACAGAGGTGGTGTGTGCCCACATGTGATTGTGGGTGGGCTTCAAAGTGACCCATGCACGAACCACAGAACCTTCGGCTCTGTGGTGCCCAAGGTTGACAGCCTACAGTGGATGAAAGTTATCCAGCATGTGACACACAGGCTGGAAGGCTCCAAATCAGTAGCATTCACACTTAGGCAGAGACAGCAAGCTCACAGCTATTGAAGGCAGCATCTGTGATTTGAGGTTTGACCAGCATAAACTACACCTCATAGCAGGCTGCATGTGGTGATTGATATTGTTTGTGTAAAATGGGCAGTATTTATGTGAACTCAGTCTGCCACCATTTCTGTAATGGCAGTACCATCCCACCAACAGAACTGCTGCTTGAGACATACTCATTGGGCAATCATGACATCACTTCCTTGGTGACCCAATCCTTCAACTTTGTTAACTGTACTGCAGCTTGTCTTAAGTAGACTCAGTCTGCACAAAGAAGGATCAAGACTATACTGACACCTGAAACCAAGACACATCACCACAACTCTGTTGTGCTGGCTACTACAGTACTGCTGCACATGCAGGATCATCTGCTCTGCTATAATGCATCCTCTCTGAGTTTGTATTAGCCCACTGATCTTTCCTTACCTGTTGGCCATGGATATTACTACATTGAACCACCACATGACATATATAGAGAGCAAACTAAAAACAAAATTGAAAACTCTTTCCTATTAACAAACTCTGTAACAATTCAACTTAAACAGGAAATGGTCCTGTGTGATTGATCTCTCATGCTTGGCACTACTTCCTGTTTATCCAGTGGTTTTTTAACTTACTGTTTGGTGCATCCATTGGTATCTTGACTTTATAACAAAAGTTTACCTTACATTTTTCCAGGAAATGTATCCCTAAATGTACAGGGTGATTCAAAAAGAATACCACAACTTTAAAAATGTGTATTTAATGAAAGAAACATAATATTACCTTCTGTTATACATCATTACAAAGAGTATTTAAAAAGGTTTTTTTTTCACTCAAAAACAAGTTCAGAGATGTTCAATATGGCCCCCTCCAGACACACGAGCAATATCAACCCAATACTCCAACTCGTTCCACACTCTCTGTAGCATATCAGGCGTAACAGTTTGGATAGCTGCTGTTATTTCTCGTTTCAAATCATCAATGGTGGCTGGGAGAGGTGGCCGAAACGCCATATCCGTAACATACCCCCATAAGAAAAAATCGCAGGGGGTAAGATCAGGGCTTCTTGGAGGCCAGTGATGACGTGCTCTGTCACGGGCTGCCTGGCGGCCGATCCATCGCCTCGGGTAGTTGACGTTCAGGTAGTTACGGACAGATAAGTGCCAATGTGGTGGCGCTCCATCCTGCTGAAATATGAATTGTTGTGCTTCTTGTTCGAGCTGAGGGAACAGCCAATTCTCTAACATCTCCAGATACTGTAGTCCAGTTACAGTAGCACCTTTGAAGAAAAAGGGACCAAAAACTTTATTGGCTGAAATGGCGAACAAATGTACAACTAAATGAAACTTTATAGCTTCCTTAATTCGCTGACAGATAGTGCTTAGCTCTGCCTTTTGTCGTTGCAGAGTTTTAAATTCCTAAAGTTGTGGTATTCTTTTTGAATCACCCTGTATAATGACATGCAACTTGCATATGGCACTACTGGTACCCACTACGGTAGTCTCATTGATTTCCCTTACTTTAATGCTAATTACAGGTAGACTTTTTTGCAGTGCTGTGTTCTGTTGTACCGTGCACTACTGTATCACGTGCATTAAGTTGTTCGCCCGCTGTTTAGTTGGTTTATCCTGTGCGGAGGATGATCTTGCGACAGTATGTCATTGGCAACAGCTTCTCCCAGTTGGAACAATGCTCCACTGATTTCCACCATGCACTGCCAAAGATCACTTTTGACGTTACACTTTCTCTTAAGCTCAGTAAACAAAATATTGCAAATGTCGTCAATTTTATGAACCTCCCCATCTGCAGGTGACCACTTATGGAGGGATTCAGTGTGGTCAACCCAGTCACTAGTACATCTATATCACATCTGTATACATACTATGCTAGCCATTGTACGCTAAATGGCAGAAGGTACGCTGTACCACTTCTAGTCATTTCTTGTCCTGTTCCATTTGCAAATAGGGTGAGGGATAAACAACCATCTTTATTCCTCGGTATGAACTCTAAATTCTAGTACCTTGTCTTTGTGGACCCTATGTGAAATATGTGTTGGCGGAAGTAGAATCTTTCTGCAATCAGCTTCAAATACTGGTTCTCTAAATTTTCTCAGTAGTATTCCTTGGAAAGAACATAGCTTCACATCCAGGGATTCCCATTTAGTTCCCAAAGTATCTCAATAACAGTTGGATATTGTTCGATCCTACAGGTAACAAATCTAACTGCCCACCTTTGAATTGTTTCAAAGTCTTCTTATAATCTGAACTGGTACAGATCCCAAACACTTGAGCAGCGTTCAAGAATAGGTCGTACTAGTGTCCTATATGTAGTCTGCTTTACAGATAGAAACCACATTTGCCCAAAATTCTTCCAGTAAAACGTAGTTGACCATTCACCTTCCCTACCCCAATACTCACATATTCGTTTGATTTCATATCTCTCTGGGCACCCAGATATTTAAACCACATGATTGTGTCAAGCAGAACGCTGCTAACGCTGTGTCTGAACATTATGGGTTTCTCTTTCCTATTTATTTGCATTAACTTACATTTTTCTAGATTTACAACTAGCTGCCATTTGTCACACCAAGTAGAAAGTTTGTTGAAGTCATCTGGTATGCTCCTACAGTCACAGAACTTCGACGCCTTACCATAGGCCACAGTGTCATCAGCAAAAAACTGCAGATTGCTGCCCAACCTGTCCGCCAGATCATTTATGTAGGAAATAATAGTAGTCCTGTCATATTTCCATGGGGCACTTCTCCATTGAGGACAACATACTGGGTCCTATTTCTTAAGAAGGCTTTGAGCCTCTCACTTATCTGGAAACCTATTCTGTATGCTCGTACTGTCTGAAGTGAGGCACTGTGTCAAATGCTTTCCGGAAATCTAGAAATATGGTATATGCCTGTTACCTTTCATCTCTAATTCACAGTACATGATCTAAGAAAAGGACAAGCTGAACTTCACATGAACAAGTCACTTGGGACTTTGCATTGAATGAGAGTTGTAAATGCAAGCCAAATAAGGGGCCTATGCCATAGTGTACTCCTAGTAAAACCAAATTGGGATTCCATCTGGACCTGGTGAATTATTTGTTTTGAACTCTTTCAGTTGTTTCTCCGTGCCAGGTGTGCTAACTACTATGTCGTCCACATGGGAGTCTGTTCAGTTGTCAAATGGATGGTATATTGTCCTGTGTGAACAATTTCTTAAATGTGAAATTTAAAACTTTGACTTTTGTTTTACTATTGTCAACTACTATACCAGACTGCTCAACAAATGACTGGATGGAAGCCTTAGATCCACTTATCGTTTTCATATAGGACCAGAATTTGTTTTGGTTTTTTAGCCAGATCGTTTTCTGAGGCATGACAGTGGTAATTGTTGTATGCTTTGCACATAGATCTTTTCACAGACCCGTGAATCTTTACTTATCTTTGCCTGTTATCATTTGCACATTCTCTTCTGAACCAAGAGTACAACAGGCTTTACTTCCTCAGAATTTTCTGAATTTTCTTGTTAAACCATGGTGGATCTTTTCCACCCTTAATCCACTTACTAGGCACACACTTCTCCAGACCACAATTTACAGTCTGTTTAAACTTTGCCCTAATTCCTCTATGTCTATCTGACTGGAACTAAGTGATGTCATTTCATTACCGAAGTGGGATCTAACAACTGTTTAGCTGCTCTTACTAACAGAAAGCGTCTCCTAGCCTTCTTTATTAGTTTATTAACTTTCATTATCATAGTTGCTGTAATGACGTCACGATCACTAATCCTCATCTCTATATCGCTGCTGTTGATAAAGTCTGGTCTCTTTGTAGCTACAGGGTGTAAGATGTTTCCATTTTGTATGGGCTGCTGAACTAGCTGCTCAAGTCAGTCTTCAGAAAATGCAAAAGTACTTTACAAGACTGACTGTACTCCCCTCAATGCAGTGAATCTGTTTATGTCCCAGCAGTTCATGCTTGGTAGGTTAAAGTTGCCTTCAACTAGTATCACATGGTCTTGGTACTTAGGTGGTGCTGACTGTAGACCTTCTTTGAATAACTCTAGAAGTTTCACAGTGCAATTGGGTGGCCGGTAAAAAAATCCAAGAATTAACTTGGTTCCACCTAGACCTGTTACACACAACCAAATTACTTCAGTCACACACAATTTTGACCTCAATAGAGGAAATATTTTTTGTCAGCTGCGATGAACACTCTCTCTCCTATGGCATCTAATCTGTCTTTCTGATACATATTCTATGATTCGCTAAATATCTCAGAGCTTTCTGCTTCAGGTTTCAGCCAGCTCTAGGTCTCAAGAATAATTTGAGTAAAGAACTTTCCTGGAGGAAAGTAAACTCATGGAACATTGTTACGAATACTTCAACAATTTGCCGATAAAATTTTGACAGTTCAAGTGTCTGTACTGTGTATCAACTGACGAGTGTTCATCAGAATATCTCAAACTACTGCCTAGCCTATAAAAAGCCCATGTGCACCCCACAAATACTCTGCTACCTGAGTAGGTGCTTCCTGTGTGTAGTGCACCCCTGACCTATCAAGGGGAATCCTACAGATCCCCCACCTGATAATGCGGGGCTAGATATCTGCAGCCAAGACAGTCATAGAGTCAACGAAGCCTTCGCTTCAGACCCTCTATTCGGCTCCAACCATAGGACCCTGCTCGACTTTGGGAAAAATGCTGCAAATTACGAGCTCTGTTTGCAGCCCACGCGTGGGGGCAGCAGCTTTCACCACTTCCACCAGCTGTATGTGTGAACTGGCCTCAGAACCCATGCAACTGGCATCTTTAGTGCCGACATGAGCGACAACTTGTAGATGACTGCACTCTGCGTGCTCAACAGTGGCAGCAAGGCTGTGTCCACATCTCGGATGAGGCCCCCTGGCAGACATACCGAGTGCACATTGGCTTTCTTTCCAGCCCTGAATGCTATCTTCCTAGGGGCTCCATAATGTGCCTAACATGGAGCTCCTGATTACTGTAGTTGGAATCACAAATGATGGCGGTCGAGTTTAGGCTTGTTCTGCGCGTCTATGACATTCGTTTTCCGACACCCAGTGAGCATTCAATAGTGTTCTTTGCAGTCTGCTGTGAATGTCATATCCAGTGTGAGTATTAAACATGACTGTAGTGAGTTATTTAGTGAATTTTTATTCCATTAGCTGTGAGTTGTCACTGCTGATGGTGGTGATAAGCAAAAAATTCCGCACAAGCAAACGAGAGACATAATTTGCTGTATATATGCTTTTTTCAAGTGCAAAGAACATGTACACGCTTAACGCTATTGTCACGTGCAACAGGCAACAATGCAATCTCTGCCCCTGTTTCAAACTGCCCCAACTGCCATCGTTTGTGGATTGGACTATAGCAAATCCCCGCCCACAAGTGCTTGCTTGTACCCTGCTGAAGATATGACCACACATTCATTCAGAATGCAATTAGGTGTGGCCAGATGGTCAGCTTCCACATTGCCCTCTGTCTGAAGCGATTCAAATGTGTTACCACCTGCCACTCACCCTGCTGTGAGGTTGATGTCTGACATCCTGTCATAAAACCAGTAGTCTCATGTATTCCTTATTTTGTGTCAGCATCAGTGTATGTCAGTCAAGGTGGTGCTAGGTTGTGGTCTGTGGTCCAAGGTGGAAGTAGGTCTTGATCAGTGAAGCATACTTAGATCAACAAGTGACCTCCTCTCATGGCCAGTGTTCAGTGTTGTCACTGTGCAGCAGGCAGCAGGTGAGGAAAGACTACATGGTCAGCACTTCAACCATGTAGCACTAGTCAGATCTTGATGTAGGGTGGTATGCGGCAAGCAGAGAAGTCAGCCGTGCTAACTAGTACTGATGTGCAGTTTATTGAAGGGTGAACCATACCATGCAGAGCCAAATTGTGCACCCCAGTGTGGACAGCAGTGGCTCTCAGCTGTGAAGTGTGCCCTCATGGGGCAATGGCAAGTAGTAGCAAAGTCTGCCAATACAGGCAATGGCAGCTAAAGCCCCTATCACACGGTGCACCTAAGCTGTATGCCTAGGTACCAGCGTACCAAGCGTGCATATCTGTAACTACAGACTGGTTCACATCGACGTTTTACACCATCCACACAGGATTACCTGGTGCGCATGCACATTAGATGGTAATAATGTGCAAAATGCAAATAGAACTGTCTGATCTCTTGTAAAGTTGTTCATTCTACCACACGAAACTGGAGGGAGACGGTGCGGTTTACTGGAATGTCATTCGTTTAAATTATTTCTGTGAGCTCAAGTTCCTGATTAGTAAGAAATTATTGTAATTATTTTTATCATTATTTATGTTGTAATTTTTATTCTTTTATGACGGTTACTTCTGTTCTGAATTACAGACTCAACAGTTAGTTTTATATTATGACACTTGGTTACAAAGGCGCTATAGACACACACACACACACACACACACGCGCACACACACACACACACACACACACACACACACACACACTTGCACATGGAGGACCCACTCTTTTTTGGAGCTATTCCCCTGACAGTGACAGTAAACCTTTGGATTAGAGCAGAATGATGACAAAAACGAAAAGCCAGTGCCTGGGCCAGTAAGAGTTTTACAGTCTTTGTCTGTTGGACTGGTTAAAACTGTATGGGCTTTCTCACCTTTCATTGCCAGTTTCTCTTTCTTGGTATGCTGAAATAAAGCAAGAGATTCAATAAAAACAAACATGAACTTTTGTAAGCTAAGGCATTAAAATACAAATCGAAAATCGCTGTGTAACGTTATATGTATATTACTCAGAAATAAACAATTGCAACTGCCAATGTACCTTATTATGACACAGCGTGTCAAGCGGGTCATGCCTTTCCTCGCTGTATTCCTGAATTAAGACACTTAAAGCCTCTCTGCTCCACTCCATTTCTACAATACGAAGCAATCAGTAGCAAAAATGCTTTCACAAACAGCTAATATAATAGGAAATCTACTGGCAGAAAGGTATTACCTTTTTTTTACTGCATTTATGAAAACCTATTTACTGTAAAAAAATGCGGAAAACCCCCACCATGAAAATCTGAAATTAGCCACTCGCCACCTAACAATAAGCAAACAACAAGCAAAAGGTACTGCGGTACTTCCTTCTGTGCAAGTGCAAGTTATCAGTGTCTAGTGCCCATGTGCGGATTGACGGCAGTTTAGAACTGCTCCCTATTCTGGCACGTGGATAAAGTGTCTGCTGATTTTCATAGTTTCGCCCATTCTACTGCTAGATGGCTATCGCCCTAGGCCAGTACTGTTTGAGGTGGATCATCGTGTAATACCCTCTTAAGTGGCCCATGCACGAACGTAGGTGGCTTGCAATGGATGTAAGTTAGTCAGCATGTGCCCCGCTGGCTGGAAGGCACCAGGTCAGCAGTAAATGGACTTACGACGTGGATAACTGACTTGCAGCTAGTGCAGACAGTTGGCCAATTATGACATCATTGCCTTGCTGACCCAATTCTTCTGCTGTGTCAACAGTACTGTAGTGCTGGTGTGCTGTGATGATGTCACAACTTATGTTTTCGGGAGATCTGGGTGATGACTTCCACAATTTAAGCATAGTCTGATTATGAATTCTCACACAAGAACACCCACCACTGACATTTCTAGTGCCACTATGCCGTGACATTTGTCTGCTGATGTGGTCAGGGGTCTCTTCCACTAGGCTAAGAAATGCTGTGGTGCAACAGTACCTATACAAAACTTGAACTTAATTTTTTCGGCTTCATTACCATTGTTGACTGCTAACAAAATTCATTTATATTTTGAGTTAGGGATTTAAATAGCACATTCAGGACAGAGCTACTGTTGTTGATTCTTGCTTGTTCACTGACTTCTGTTCCTCTGAGGGTAACAGATCTCTTGGATCAGCATACAAAGAGTCAGTACAGGAGTTGCCTGCCATTGGTTGCATGAGACATTATGTCTCTTAGGCATCAGAAGTTGCCATAGATCCACTTTAAAGTTTGAACAGCAACAGCCCCAGCTGTCTTAAATATATTTTGTTTCATCAAGAAACTGCAGCACATATGCAGTACAAAACTGCAATGGTGTATGGGAGAATCAGTACAAAAAGAATTCACAAATTTGTACCCACACAAAATGTGGTATCAGTACTGGATGACAAATACAGGTGTAGCCACATTTGATTGTAAGTCTTCATCTCAAATGTTGGCCAAACATAGAACCTTTGCACCGACCTTCTGCTGATATCTTCCGTGGCAATAGCTTGCGTATACACTGACAGGAAAAAAATCACAACAACAAAAGATAATTAATGTAGAGTAATGAAATTTCAGGAATACATTTGTCTAGGTAACATATTTAAGTGATTGACATTGCAAGATCACAGGTTAATGTAAGTGCAAGATAAGTCATAGCAAATGTGAAATTCTGGTACATTAATAAGTGGTGTAACCACCAGAATATTGAATGCAAGCATGCAAATGTGCATGCATTGTGTTTTAGGGCCAGTTTGTGGGTTGGAGTTACATGCCTGTTGTACTTTGTCAGTTAATACAGGGATGGTTAATGCTGTTTGCGGATGACTCTTGATCTCTCATATTTGCTTGATTGGAGACAGATCTGGTGATCAAGCAGGCCAAGGCAACACTTTGACACTTTGTGGAGCATGTTTGGATTATAATAGTGGTATGTGCGTGAGCATTATCCTGATGGGAAACACCCCCTAGAATGCTGTTCATGAAAGGCAGCACAACATGTTGAATCACCAAATTGACGTACAAATTTGCAGCCAAGGTACACAGGATAACCACAAGAGTGTTCTTGCTGTCATGAAATTGCACCCCGGACCATAACTCCAGGTGTAGGTCCAGTGTGTCTAGCATGCAGGCAACTTGGTTGCAAGCTCTCAACTAGCCTCCTCCTAACCCACACACAGCCATCACTGGCACCAAGGCAGACCTACACACTAGTCGTCCAATGAGCTCTTGCTTCACACCACTGAGATTGCAAATGGCAGTGGTTTGGGTTTAGTGGAATGCACACTATGGGGCATCTGTCGTGGGGCTGTCTTGAAAAAACCGATTTCTAACAGTTCATTGTGTCACTGTGGTGCCAACTGCTGCTCAGATTGCTGCTGCAGATGTTGCACGATGCGTCCGAGTCTCATACCAAGCACAATGGCCACTCATCTCGGTAGTGCCATGTGACCGTCTGGGACCCGATATTCTTGCAATCCACGGTGTGTTCAAAAAGTAAGGTGACTTTATATTTTTATGAAAAAATATTTATTTGCTCATCAATATTCATGCTGTCCCCTTCAAAGTAATCTGCCTCAGATACAATACACTTGTGCCAACACTTCTTCCAGTCCTCAAAGCACTTCTCATAAGCACCTTTTGGCACAGCCTTGAGTACTTCCAGTGATGCAGTTTTTATTTCCTCAGTTGTTGAAAATCTTCATCCTTTCATAGGTCACCAAATCCGGTGAATATGGCAGCTGAGGCATGATTGTGGTATTGTTTTTAGCCAAGAAATCTCTCACAAGCAACGACGAATGAGCAGGTACATTGTCGTGATGAAAAGCCATGAATTGTTTTTCTACAATTCCGGAGTTTTTTGTGTGTTGCTTGTTGCAAGCAGCGCATAACATCAAGGTAATACTCCTTATTGACCATACAACCTTGAGGCAAAAATTCATGATTCACTATGTCGTGGTAATTTAACAGCTTCGATGTTATCATCTGTTAGTCATTGACATCTTCTTGGCCATCTTGGAAGAGCTTGTACCACTTGTAAATTTTTTTTTTTACACTTAGAGCAGACTCATCGTATGCCATTGTCAACATTTCAAGTGTTTTAGAACACTTGATTCCATTTTTCACACAAAATTTGTTAAAAAATCTTTGCTTCATTTTTTATAAAAATAGAAAATTGCCGAGCACACTAAAACACGTCTGACCTTTCTATCTGTCAAAAACAAATGAAGTATGCTGTAAACTTGAAGCTTTGTACATATTTTTGGGACATGTGTACCAACACAACAAAAAATAATAATAATCGATAATCGAATGTACATTGCCGTGCAATTTGAAAAGTCACCTTACTTTTTGAACAACCCTTGTATGTTCCTGTGACTGCTGCCATCAGTCATACGCAGTGACTACAGTCCTGCCAAGTCTTTCTGCAGTATCTCAGAAAGAACATTGAGCTTCTTGTAGCTTTATTAAATGACCTCATTTAAACTCAGCGAGGCGTCTTTGTTGCCTTAAAGGTATTTTTGACTAACATGAATGCACCACACCCAATCTCAAAGGTGACTAATGCTCACAGCCTTTATTTAACGCAAACCTGATTTGCATCCTCATAGTGGTGCCACTAACACCATTCTAATGCAGCTGGTGTGAAATTTGAATAGACATCATATTTCAGATGCAGAAACACACCTGCTAACTTTCATTTGTGTTGCACAACTCCTCCTTGGTGTTGCGATTTTTTTTTTTTTTTTTCATCAGTATATGTAGCCCTTTACGTAAGCTACCCTTCACACTAAATCAAACACACCCTCAATTACAGTACTCACAGTGGCATTCTGATTGGCAACAGGTGGACTTTTTAGGATGACCTTAATTGTCATTATGCTGTTGGATCATAATCAAGAGTGCATTATCCAATGTCATATTGGACAAACTGTTTAAATGATATGCTTTATATTATGAATGATCATGGCTGTTCTGATTTGTGGAGATCTTCATAGCAACCACTTAAAACACTGACTTTATGCATTTACGTTTAATGTTCAGTAATTGTGCTGTACTTTTTTGTGTTACTATTAAATATTGATCAGTTTTTATTAATGTGCGATGATTACAACACTGAATTACAGCTTTCTTGTAGAGTATTATATTTTTAGTTTAACTCTCCTTGATTAAAACTCTAGAAAGTAGGGACCTTGGTGTAAAAATTTATACACTAGAGCAACTTGTCAGTCATTCCCATCTGTGATGATGGCCCAGTAAGGCAGTGGAATGTATTAAGAAAACATTGGATGGAGATGAAGCTTCAGAATTAAACAGTAATTGTTTTAAAAATTGAGAGTGTAGCATTTGCTTTGAAAATATATCCTTTGGAGAAAATCACACTCTTTTTTGGGTGAATGCAGGTGTCACATGACCTTCTACACACAGTTTTTCCACACCCTTTCAATGTAGATTTGAATACAACAGTTAACTATTAATGGAGCTGCCATTTTGTGATTTGAACCCATATTTGTATTTCATTTACTTTTGTGTGTGTGTGTGTGTGTGTGTTTTTTTGAACTCAGAGGCATGTACATTTTTTAGTGAAGTTCTCTCTGTTGCACTGGGTAAAACTGTATGAACTATGTACAAGTGTTCCTCTTATTTCTCCAACCTCTGGTGTTCATTTGTTTTTAAAATCTAAAATCTAGCACTTACTCATCTCATGTTAATAGCATCATCTGTGTATTTATTTTTCTTGGAAGTTTTTCTGTCTTTAATTAACACCCAGAACAAAATTTAATACAGTATTTTATAAGTTCTTTGGCCAAAGGCTGACATCAAGACATAAACGGAATTTTCATGTTTTTGCTTAGAACATATACTAAAGTGTAATGAAACGTAATCATCATGGTATTTCCTAAGGCTCTTCTCTGTATCACAGTTTACAATAAGTCTTCGGAGGCCATACTGTCCTCTGATTTGATGTTTTCTTCTGACACAACCATCACCTGCTTCAGGTGGCATGTTGCTGTTCCACTGTCCACAAGCTTTTAAAAAAATATCAAGCTCGTAAATATCAATCTATGTATTTCTGAATATACATATAGATGTATTTGGATGAATATATGGCTGTACCACCTTCTGTAAGGCCATGTAGAGTTGCCTAAGCAAAGCCTTAGTGTATAAAGAATGCCATGTGTTATTAGTAATTGTTTATTAATATTGTATTCAGTTACTAACTGAAATAAGTTTCATATTATTGTACATTATTCTTTGAGGGCGAAGACAGATTTTATGCTCGTGTTTTGGAGAGAGAACAATGTAATGAATGTTTCCATAAAAATAGTAAGCTTCAGTTACAGTATCGTACAGTCTGCTACAGTCATATTACTTACTTGCTTAAATTGTAAATTTCATTTAAAACAGCATTTATTTACATAATTTACAGGTGCAGCAGCAGTTGTCTCAGCAGATGCAGGCATTGAACCTGTATCCATCCAGTTCTACTGGAAGCAGTGGTGGACCAAGTGTTTCTGCTGCAGGCGGCAGTAGTGGTGGTAGTGGCTCCCTTTCTTCTGAACCACCACCCCCTTACCCTTTAGTACCTCCATCATCTACTGTACCCCCACCTCCACCATCATATACTGTATCAATTCAAAGTCGACAAAGCCCCACACAGTCCCAGCAGGAATACAGGAAGAGCCCATCATCAGGAATCTACTCAGGTCCAGGATCAGCTGGCTCACCTAGCCCTGTTACAGTCTCTGTTGCCAGTCCTCCACCCTCAGCTTCATCTGTCGCTCGGCCGACACCTCTGTTAGCCTGGAGTGCACGTCAAGCGAAGACGCAACCTCCTATCATCATGCAATCCGTGAAGAGCACACAGGTTCAAAAACCAGTTCTACAGACAGCCATTGCCCCAACTGCACCCCCACCTACTGCACAGCCTCCAACTCAGTCACAGCCTCCACCTCCTTCATATGCGTTGTCTTTGCAACAGAAGCAACAGCATGCAGTGGCTGCTGCTCAAAAACAAACTCCACCTCCTGTACCTGTACAACAGTCTTCTGTTGGTTCAGTCACCCCAAGCCAGGTCTCTGTACCCACAACAGATCCTCCTAGCTATGCCATCACTATGCAAGCACTTGCTGCATCAAGAGGACATCATCACCATCCGTTGCCACCTCCACCGTATGGTCCACTACCGGGTGCTGATGACGGAGTTGTAGCAAGTGGTGCTCAGGTTTCCACTGTGGAAAGTGCAGCTACGCCACGTCCTTCACCAGCAGTCCAGCAAGCTGCGGGCCATAGTCATCACCCGCCATTGCAACGCAAGTTTTCACCAGCTGTTCCTGAAGGTGTGGTTCGTGCTGACAGTCCAGGATCGGTGCAGATTAATGACTGCAGACCATCACCTCAGCCTCCACTGCCTGCCTATCCTTCTGAGAACCCCCAGCAGACACCACCACTTCCACCCACCACCTCGTCTTCTGTAGCCAATAAGAACAAGGGTTCACAAGCAAATTCACAGAATGGAGGTGAACGAAGATCTGGACCAGCACCCCCACCATATAAGATTGACCATCAGTCGCCCATACCAGAGCGTAAACATATTAGCAAAGAGAAAGAAGAAGAGCGCAGAGACTGCAAAGTGCGCAACTATTCCCCTCAAGCTTTCAAGTTCTTCATGGAACAACATGTAGAGAATGTGCTGAAATCGCACAAACAGAGGTTAGTCCGCCGTATGCAATTGGAGACAGAAATGTCCAAAATAGGTTTGAGTGCAGAAGCACAGTGCCAGATGCGTAAAATGCTCTCACAAAAAGAATCAAACTATATTCGCCTAAAACGTGCCAAGATGGACAAGTCAATGTTCACAAAAATAAAACCAATTGGTGTTGGAGCATTTGGTGAAGTGGCTTTAGTGCGTAAAATTGATACCCATCACTTGTATGCCATGAAAACTTTACGAAAAGCAGATGTTCTCAAGAGGAACCAAGTGGCTCATGTTAAAGCGGAAAGAGATATTCTTGCTGAAGCTGATAATGAGTGGGTTGTGAAACTGTATTATTCCTTCCAGGATAAGGACAATTTATATTTTGTTATGGACTACATTCCTGGAGGAGACCTAATGTCATTACTAATTAAATTGGGCATCTTTGAAGAACCTTTAGCCAGGTATGTCATTTTTTTCCTTTCTTTCTTTTTTTTCCATTTGATTTTCGTTTACAGATATTACGGGGCACTAATTCAAAAGCAGGAATTTTTGCTTGTTTAGTTTGGGCATAATTTAAGGTGTGTGTTGGTTTCTTGTATTATGGATTTTTCTGTTATCTGTCACATATAGCCCATGTGGTTATTTTTGTGGAAAGGATGGACAATTTCGTACAAAGGATTGCCTGTTTAACTTACCCTCATTTTGTCAAAGTGTTGCATGTTAATTGTATTAATGAAAGAAATATGGTGAGTCACATCAACAACTCTTACAAGGGAACCTCCCCATCGCACCCCCCTCAGATTTAGTTATAATTTGGCACAGTGGATAGGCCTCGAAAAACTGAACACAGATCAATCGAGAAAACAGGAAGAAGTAGTGTGCAACTATGAAAAAATAAGCAAAATATACAAACTGAGTAGTCCATGGGCAACATAGGCAGCATCAAGGATGATCTGAGCACAGGAACGCCGTAGTCCCGTGGTTAACGTGAGCAGCTGCGGAGCGAGAGGTCCTTGGTTCAAGTCTTCCCTCGAGTGAAAAGTTTACTTACTTTATTTTTGCAAAGTTATGATCTGTCCGTTCGTTCATTGATGTCTCTGTTCACTGTAATAAATTTAGTGTCTGTGTTTTGCGACTGCACCGCAAAACCGTGCGATTAGTAGACGAAACGACGTGCCTCTCCAATGGGAACCGAAAACATTTGATCCAGGAAAACATGTCTGATATATTCCATATGACTATTATGTGTGAGTGCCTGAACTCTGATAATTGTCTGAAAATAAAAAATTAAACTTTTCACTCGAGGGAAGACTTGAACCAATGACCTTTCGTTCCGCATCTGCTCACGCTAACCACGGGACCACGGCGCTCCTGAGCTCACATAATCCTAAATGTTGCCTATCTTGCATATGGACTACTCAGGTTGTATATGTTGCTTATTTTTTCATAGTTCCACATGACTTCTTCCTGTTTTCTTGATTGATCTGTGTTCAGTTTTTCAAGGCCAATCCACTGTGCCAACTTATAACTAAATCTGAGGAGGGTGCAATGGGGAGGTTCCCTTGTTAGTAAGTATGTGAAACTGATGATTAATGAATTGATACTGGTTGACATTGCTAAAACATGCCTAATATTACAAATGGGTGCTGGTAAATCCATAGGTCTATAAAGAAAAAATGCTATCATGGATTTGAAATTATTCAACATATTCCTCCTTGAGCTCAACACATTATGGGCATCTTTGTTCTGGCTTCTTTAACCTATCCTTAAGAGAAAAAAATGTATTGTGCAGCAAACCACTCATGTCCAACCTTTTTGGCTTCCTCAGTGTTCAGAAATTGTCTTCCTTTGAGATGTTTCTTGAAGTTTGGGAACAGATATTAGCATGAGGAGGCCAAGTCACATTAATAGGGTGGGTGTTTGAAGATTGCAAAGTGAAGGCCTGCCAATTTTTGCTGTGTGATGGCTGCCTTTGTGGTGAGGACCATTGTCTTCCCCCCCCCCCCCCCTCCCCCTCCAAAATTTGAAGATGAATTGTTGCATCAGTTTGCCAAAAAGTTCAACATATTACTTTGCCATGATGGTTTTACTGTAGTAGTAAGTAAGTAAGTAGTCGATAAGTAGGGTTCTATCTGTATCCCAAAAAATGGATCTGAGCAACTTGTTTGCCGACCTTTATATTTTGAACTTATTTGGACATGAGAACCACTGTGCGTCTATTCTTTGGACTGTTTTTGGATCATAATGTATATCTATGTCTCATCCATGGTGATGAGACAGTCCAAAAATCACACAGGATCCTAGTGAAACTGGACCAAAATAGACTGCGAAGCAACCATGCATTCATCCTTTCGGTTTGCGTTGGGACATTTGGGAACCACTCCTGCTGAGAGCTTTCTCATGTCCAAAATCTCATGAATAACATGACCCACACATCCTTGGTAGATGCCCAGTGTCTCTACAATCTTTTTAGCAGCTGTCCTCTGATCATCCAGGATCATAAAATGAACAGCATCCATGGTTTTGCCTTCCAGGATGCTCTTCATCTTCAGTGCTGAAATGCCGTTTTAAATGCAGCAACACAGTAGTTGACAGCAGAGTAGGAAGGGCAGTTACCACCCAGTGTGCCGGACATTTCACCATGAATTTGTTTGGGTGCATTTCCTTTTTTTTAAAAAAGGATGCGTAATCATAATGTGATTTTCTTTCACTATGAATTCTCTATTGTGTTGCACCATGCTCTCTTCAAAACTGCACAGAAAAATAAAAACCTATGTTACTACTACACAATTATTATCATATATAATGTAAAGAACAAGGTTTAATGCCAGAATGTCAGAACCCGTCCATGTTTAAGTAGGAAAACTGAGGGACTTATCAGCACTCTGCTCATACATTTGCAGCCTCTAATTAAAGCTATTTGTAACTCCAGTCATCACTCTGTGTTATGTGGAACATTACTGAAAATTGCACATGTTTGGTTTTTGAAATATTAGTTGTAATTTCAGTAGTCAGTTCCTGACCTAAATATCAGAGAAGCTCCTATGAATGCATGGTTTCAGTTGCATTACTATTATTTATATTACCAGTTGCCTGTAACAGCATTGTCACTATTGCTGTTGGTTAATACATAACTCCTACTCTAGATTAACTTCTGTTGTGGTTTCTGTGAAGACCAATAAAAGTGCTCCACTGTTCACTTGAAGCAGAAGTACAGTTTAGATTCATTTTGTGATAAATAAATGAAACTGAACAATAAGGCAGACAAATGTTCCATGGTAGGATGCAGCATTCATAAAATTGTTGTTGTAACATCTTATCAACTTGTATGTATTAGGATGTTGTTTCATTGAAAGCAAGCAAGTACACACATCAGATGCATGTGCCAGGCATGAAAGTACATTTTTAATAATGCATTGAATGGAAATCCAATGCAAGCTCACCCAAAGGGCATAGCAGCTTAGTGCCCAATGAGTGTAGTTTTATTGGTGGCCTTGTTGTCATAGCTGTGGCTAAAGTAATGTGACAGTGTTGACTAGATGATGTCGAGGGGTAGATTCAACCACCTAACTGTGAAGGTTTCCTTTCGTTATGTGGATTGGCACCTTTCTTCAGAAAATGTGTGTGTGTGTGTGTGTGTGTGTGTGTGTGTGTGTGTGTGTGTGTGTGTTTGTTTCGTATCTTAATTGTTTCATGTTGTGGTGATGATGTTATTGTTCAATGATGGTGATAGTGGTGGTGGTGATGATGATGATGATGATAGAAGGGACCTTGTAGAACCCAGTGCTGGCATATACCGAAGGTGGTGTCAAACTTGGACAGATCACCATCAGCACTTACATGCCCTGTCTTCATATGCCACTGCACAAAAGTTTGAAATTTTGCCCAGCAACTTGACACAAAGTCTAAGGAGCAGAGTCTTCGCACCAACACCTGTCCTCTCATTGTTGGCAAATAATGCTGGGGAACGTTTCTTCCACAATCAAGATTCGAATCAGCTGTCTCTTTGTTGAGTGTCCCTACACATAGTGTATCTATTGGTCATGGTTTGTTGAATGAGATGCTCTTGCAGGCAACAAATTTGTACGTCAAGCACAGCTAAATTCTTGAATATCTTGTTACAGAGTAAGCATATTTGTCCTCATACATTGTTGAAAATGCACAGCTTCAAATTTGACAAAACTTAGTGACCTCATGAAATTTTCATTTTGTAATTCCTGAGCAATGTGAGGCAAATAGTATGGTTTAGACATTTGGCTGTTGCTGTACATCTCATATGTTAACCTCTTCTGCAGCCATTATGTGTATTAAGGTGCTTTCTGAGTGGAGCATGTCGTCTTTAAACATTTTTTCTGAATCAGTTTTGTTACAAATGTGGTGTACAGTACTCACCCCCCCCCCCCCCCCCCCATCCCCCCTTCCTGCCTGCCCCTCACTCCCCAGCCCTCCGCTATGAATAAGAAATTAGTTGAAGAAACTGAAGAAGTGGATTATTGGTGTGTCTAATTAAGGACTTTTTTTATTTTAGAAACTGCTGAACTTTTCATGTTGTCTTTTGTTGGCAGCGTGTGTGCTGCTGAACACGACATCATATTAGATTTTTCATATTATACAAAAGTTTCACACCCATCTGTACACAGCTTAGTAAGCAGGCATTTTACTTAACAGGCATGCAGTCTTTAAAAATGTTGTTCAGCAATAATCGAGAGAGGTGCAGGGCTCAGAAGAAGCAAACTCTGTCCAGTACACAGATTGTTAGGGGGAGAGCTATGCAGAGTGAACAGTCTGCCCCCCCCCCCCCCCCCCCCCCACACACACACACATATACACATTGCAACCACTATAACGATGCCTTGCACTTTGTTCTTATGACCTGCTCTCAGTGCGAGTGATGAACATTATTTTCAGCCATGTGAGGATGTGCAGCGGTTAGCACACTGGAATAGCACTTGGGAGGATGATGGTTCAAATGCCTGTACAGTCATCCTAATTTAGGTTTTCCTTGATTTCCCAAAATTTCTTAAGGCATTCTGGGATGGTGTCAGAAGGGCACAACGGATTTCCTTCCCCATCCTTCCCACATCTGCATGTGTGATTTCCTGTTTCTTTTTCCAGAAAGGAGTTGTAGGAATCACCACTGATAGACAGAGCACATAAAAACCTCATAATTCAGTTATAGCTTTTGTAGTGCTACTGCAAACTCTATTGTTTTTTTGACAATGTTGATAATAGTTAGCAACAAAATTCTAGTGGCCCCAGTGTTCTGACTTCCACTGATCCGTAACTAGGGAGCTTACTGAATACACTTAGGTTTCCAGTACACTGATTATATGATGACTAAAACTGTTTCACTTCACTTTTATAACTGCAGAAAGTACAAAAGACAAACATGTAACTGACTTGCATGCATCCAAATAAAAATTAAAATGAGCCCTCAAACTGTAATTCTTGTTTTGGGTGTAGACACCATTTACACAAGCTTGCACACAGAGTATCTGGAAAACACTGAAACTGTATGCACATGGACCCCAGTGTTTACTTAAATGAAGTATTTTAAAGTTCTCTATGACATATTTACTGTGATCTTATGGCAAGAATGTGTAATCACAGTTGTTATAAACAGATCTAGAGGTGCACTTTAGATTATGATGATGAGTTATTTCCAATTTATATTTGGTGTGACATGTGTCAGGTTTGCACTCATCTTGGTATCAAATCCCCTCTCCCCCTCCCCTCCTTACTGAGTCGGCCATCAGCAAAGGAGTGGGAATCTTTGGCAGCACCTGCCACTCCTGCTAGTGAACCATCAGGAAAACCCCTAAGTGTCACCCAAAAATACATAGATGTTCATCAGCAGGCAACATCACAAGAAATGGCGTGAAAGCCTCAACAATTTTGTCTTGCAGCAAAATAGAGTGAGTGGTACTTGTTTTCTGACCACTAGAAACTACGCATTTTATCATGACTACCTTGAGAAACTTTGATAAAATGCAGCATGCTATGTGTAATGGAAGTTATTGTCTTAAAATATATTGCATATGACATCTTGAAATGGATATTAATGTTGTGAAACCTCACTACTTAGGACTAATTGGGGTTAATCCCAGTTTGAATTATAAACCGTCCGACTTAGAGAAACGTTTTCTAAAGTAGTTATCTGAAGCTATAATTAGGAATATAACACACAATTTATGTTGTGGTTAAATAAAAACTAGATTAACTGTAATAGTATTTGAAATACTGCTCACTATATTTAAGTGAAACTAATGTAATGATACAACAAGAATGAAACACTGTACATACTCAAAGGTTGCATGAAGCTTTCTCAATGTGTAGACTACTGCACATGTACACTACTGTATGTATTCCAAAGTGAAAGTCCGCTCTAGACTGGAAATTTATGTGCTACATTTACTATACGTACTTGGTCAGTTACGTGCTGCTGACATCTGGATTTACAATGATAGGTCCACAGCTACCAAAAGAGAAGCTACTACCATACGTTGATACTATGGCAATATTTTCATCCAAAATGTACATTGATATGGCGTGAAGAATGAATATATTTTTGGTTGAGACTCTATTGTACACTGTTCTGTTATCACTTACTGTTGCATCTCTTTTAGTGAAAGGTAATACTTTAGGTAATCTGGATTAAAGTCAGTAAAGTTGATAAGTGTGTCTAAATTTTCCCTTGGATGTGACAGTTTAAGCATTGGTCTGTAACCTGTTCATTCACTGACATCATTTACTTACTCTTTTTCACTGGATACTCTTTGGGCCTGGTCTATTATTCAGTCTTCAATGAGCATTTGTTTGCCTTTATGCAGGGAGTTCCAAACATCCCCCATTGTTGTAGATTGTTCAATCATTTTGAAGGGTCGTGGTTTTGACTTCTCTCCAACTGCTGATAATGGCACTCTTGGTATTATAAATTTTCAGTTTCATTAGACTCTATTACTTTATATTGCCTTCACCATTATCTTCAGCATTGAAGAACACAATGCATTTGTCCAGTTTCTTGTGTCTATAAAGGCACTTACAAATACGGATCACTCCTTGATCTACGGGCTAGATCAGTGATATAATGTTTGGATGGAGAAAAAAATCACTTAATCACTTGAAATTTTAGCTTTTTAAATTGGAATTTTCAGGCTTCAGCGATGAAGTGGTTCTTGAATCAGTGAGAAAATAGCTGTGTGGTAACCCTAGCCTTTTTGTTAGCTTTAGAGATGACTGGGAAATGCTGTGTAATAGTTTTGATTGTGCCAGGTTTTACAGATTTCCTGATTATGGCTGGTTTTAAATGGTGTGAATGATCAGCATTTGCATATGAAAGACCAGTGATTCACTCCTTACTTGCTTTATGTCTGCCTGGTGAATTTCTTTGTCTTCTTTGTTGGCCCATATATTGCCATGCATTGATGGACTTCCATAATTAATGTCTGTTGCAGATCTGTGGCAAAGACATATCTTCCTCTTCTAAAACAATTTTTAATCCTTCACAAAATCATTTAGCGGTTGTAATATCTGTATTTAAACTTCCTCGTACACTTGTCTGTTAGTCAACTCCTCTTACTGGAACTCTTGACAGACTGTTATTGTTTGTACTAAGTGTGCACACCATCATCAGTGGTGATCAGTTTCAGTCCAGATGTGAGTTTTTATTTACTGTCTGGTTCATCTTGTTTTAGAACAGAGTCAGTAGTTTCATTGCGATTTTTCAAAATGACATAAATAGTTGACGTAGCAATAGCAAATTGCAGCATAGCAGTGTGGACAGAAACATGGGCTTGAATTTTAATAAACACTGTCACCTCCTAAACTTAACAATCTCTATTTACTAATAACTTCATTAAGTATACTGTATTGTACAATGCAACATTTTAATACTCATTTCAGTGATCATGGGGATGGAATTTAACATGACTTGGCATGTAGACTTCAGCAGCAAAACTGAGCAGGCCTTGACTTTTTTGTGTGCTTGTGACCAGCAATGATACATATGCTAATTGTTATTGGCCACAAATAAAGTGATAGGAAGGGCAGGGACACTTTCAACATTTTACAATAAATGAGCGAGGCAAGTAAAGCAGTATTTCACTTTGCAATAAAACACCAGTCCAAACTATCACAAATTTCAAATTAATGAAGCCCAAATTTGTACTGTACACAACTTCCTCAGTTTCTTTAGTCAACTGTGCAGAAAAGTTACACAAAAAGGATCCATAAGTAGCTTCTGTGCATAAGAGACATCAGGTTATCAGGAAATGGTGTATTGTCACGTAGAAGAAGGTGTAATGAGATGAATGATGATCACTAACTTCACTTAATGAAGGTTTATTCAGCACTTGCACATACAAGAGTGCGGAGTGAACTGCCTCCTGCCAGAACACATACAGTATATAGAGTTACAGAACATTCCAGTACAATGATTCTTGACATTTGTGGATACTTCTATAATGTACTCGAACCAAATATAGGAATTAAAATTTTACAGTTAAGGTTAGTTTTGAACTCACGACCCCCGATGCAACAGTCTAGAATCATAACCCCTACACTACGGTGACTGTGCTAGTCAGCTTCTTCTGCGACATTTCTCCCTCCTTAAGAGAACTGCATCTCGGTGTTATGTCCTCCCAGTCTGGGAACGAGTCATCGGTCTGATGACTGGTGACTGATTCTCGCCCTGGCGGTGAACATTTTAGAACTTCTTTTGCTGCTACGGTCGTCACCTTTCTGCTTGTTGCCTGTCACTGGAACTTGGAATTTACCCTGGGTTGCAGGATCCATATAGGGATTCATTCGAAGGACGTGGACCATGTCACTGATCTTTCGTCGTCTTGTGTCGGGATTGAAATCTTCAACTTCATAAGTAACATCAGCCAACTGTTTCACAACCTTATAAGATCGAAAGTAGCGCCTGAGGAGCTTCTCAGAGAGACCAACCTTTCGAAGGGGAGTGAAGATCCAGACGAGGTCACCAGGCTGGTATACAACAGGTCAGTGGCTCGCGTCATACCTTCGTAGACCATTTTCTTGAGCCTGCAGCCTGCGGATTCAAGCTAACTGCCGAGCTTCCTCAGCTCTGGTTAACACCTGGCCGATGTAGTTGTCATCCACGTCATCAGGATGTAACGGAAATACAGTGTCCATCGTCGTAGTCGCCTCACACCCATGCACCAGGAAAAATGGCGTAAATCCTGTGGTGTCTTGTTTGGCGGTGTTGTAGGCAAACACCACAAAAAGTAGCACCTCATCCCAGTTGCTCTGCTCAACATTGACAAACATTGATAGCATGTCAGCCAAGGTCTTATTAAGGTGTTCAGTAAGCCCATTAGTTTGTGAATGGTAGGCAGTCGTCGGGTGATGAGTAATGTTGCACCGACGGTTTATCTCTGTCACAAGATTTGATTGAAAAACTTTCCCTCAATCCATAATTAACGACCTTGGGACAATGTCTTCCACGATGAATTTGGCTACCTCGAAGGCTTCGACTGTTTTCACAGCTTTTGTAATGGCGTAGTGTGTAAGAAAATCAGTGCAAACAATAATCCATCTATCACCACTAGCAGACGTTGGAAATCGTCTGAGGAGGTCAATCTCAACACACTGGAAAGGTGTTTCGGCTGGTGGAATTCATATCAGTCGGCCAGGTGGTTTCTGAGGAACTTTTTTCATCTGGCACTCTCGACAGTGCGACACATAGTGACGGACACTCCTAAATAAACCTGGCCAGAATAATCTCTTGCGGATCCTATCGTATGTCTTAATAAATCCAAAATGTCTGGCCTCGGGTGTGTGTCATGGAATTTCTGTAGAACATCTAAGCGCATGTGTTTAGGAATCACTGGTAGCCACCTCTTTCCAAATGGATCAAAGTTTTTCTTGCAAAGTAACCCATTAACTACCTTAAATTGTCCTTTCACTTCTGACTAATTTAAGGCAAGCATAATTTCAGGTATGGTGGCGTCCTTCTTCTGCTCAGCAGAGAGATCCAGGAGTGCAGCAAGATAGTCACTATCTTCATCAAAGGCTTGATAGTCTTCGTGAGAGACAGTCGGCATCTTGGAGTTTTCTTCCACTTTTGTACGTTATGGTAATGTCATACTCTTTAAGACCTGCGAGTGCCCACTTGGCGAGTCGTCCTGTTGGATCCTTAAAACCTGTCAACCAACAAAGTGAATGATGGTCTGTAACAACTGTGAATGGCCTTCCATAGAGATACAGTAGAAATTTGTACATGGGTCAGATCACAGCAAGACATTCTCTTTCTGTAGTTGAGGAGTTTCTCTTGGCTTTTGTAAGTGTCCTAGAAGCATAGGCTATAACCTTCTCTTTTCTGTCCAAAATTTGCACCAGAACAGTACCAATCCCATACCCACTGGCATATGTTTGTAGTTCTGTAGGTGCTCTCTCATCATACAGTCCAAGTACAGGGTCAGTCGTCAGAGCTTTTCGCAGCACATCGAAAGAACCTTGTTGAGCACCACCCCAGATAAATTTAGCATCGGCTTTTAACAACTCTTCAAGCCTGGCTTTGATACAAAAGTCTTTGTTAAAATGATAGTATAGAACATAATCCGAGGCAGCTTCTCACATAACTAATACTTTTAATACTTTTAGGAATAGGAAATTCCACTATAGATCTCACCTTTTCTGGGTCTGGCCGCACATCTTTGTTTGACACAAGTTGTCCAAGTATTTTAATTTCTTTTGCTCCAAAGAGACACTTTTTTGGATTAAGTTTGAGTGCGCCTTGTTGGAGACGCTTAAGAACGGCCCTCCGTCTTTTTACGTTTTCATCAAATGTCTCTGAGAACACTATATTGTCATCTAAATAACAAAGACACATCGTCCATTTCACGTGCCTTAGAAGATTATCCATCATCCGTTCAAAAGTTGCTGGTGCATGACACAAACCAAATGGCATTACCTTAAACTCTACAGGCCATCAGGGTGATGAATGCGGTTTTCTCACGATCAGCCTCATTTACTTCGATTTACCAGTATCCAGAGTACATTTCCATGGGTTCAGACAATCTAGTTTATCGTCAGTTCGTGGAAGGGGGTAAACATCCTTTTTAGTTATCATATCAAACCTCTTGCAATGAACACAAAAGTGCCAGCTGCTATGCTTGTTCCTGACGAGTACCACTGGTCATTCTTCATCATTTTCTCTACCTCGTTGCGAATTATTCAACGTTCCATTGCTGACACACGATATGCTCTCTGGCTTATTGGTTGATGGTCTCCAGTGCAAATTCGGTGCTTCACCGTCGATTTGTCTAATTTACTCTTCACCTGTGAATTGAAGCATTCAGAGAACTCTTGGAGAATGGGAATAGCTTCCTCTGTTATTCCTTAGTGAGATCTGGTGATAATCGGGGTGGAAGATCTTATCTCGTAGTGGTAGCGCCAATTTCGCCCACAGACTTGGCACGGTAGGTTTATATGACGCTCAGCTATCCAGCAGTTACCGGCTCAGCGTTTGCTACGTGCATGCAAGTTGGAAGGATCTGCGGTGAACTATCCACAATTCACCAAATCCGTTCTTAAATGAGATGACAGAGGCTGGGATGACAAAGTTATTCTTCAGTGGTATTCTTCTCTTACATTCCACTACAAGATCAATGGGTTGATGCATGGCATGACACATGACAGCTACCTTTCTAGCGCTGACTGCAGGAATGATTAATTCATCCAGCACACAGTCTCCATACATTTGGATGTGCATGTTCCTGTCCACAGTATCTCATCTTGTCTAGTATAATCTTCGAGCGAACACAATCTATAACTTCCTGAGAAGCTTTCAGAAAGTCTCATCTTAGTATGACATCATGACTACACTCTTGTAAGATGATGAATTCTAAGGGCATTGTTGGCCTCTTATACCCACATGAATGACACATCTTCCTGTTGGTTTTACATATTTTCCGTTAGCCACGTTCAGCAGAGATGTTTTGTTGTCGACGAATTCAGTTTTTCTGCAATTGGCGATGGTACTTCTCCGAAATGACTGAATATGACGCTTCTGAGTCCACAAGAGCTTGTGCTGGTTGGCCATCCATGAGGATATCGACGTAGTTTTCTATCATTTTTGTAGTGATCAACAACGGAGGATTTTTCTCTTCGGTGGCGTCACCTCCAAGGGAGGTCGCACCCTTTTGTTTTCCAGGTTGCACCAGCTAGTGGATCAGCTGGAGCTTCTAAATAGCGATGGAGACCTTGATCGGCGTGTTGGGGAGCATCCTCTCCAGGGGCAGGCTTGCGGCAATGGTGACCTACGCCATCATGCACCCATATTGTCTTGTTCATCTTCGTCGTCTCGGAGTTGGTGTCGGCTAAGATCGGTCTCCTGTCTTCTGGCATGGGCATCATCAAATATCCGCAGCCTTTCTCGACAATAGTGCACCGCATGTCCCAGTCGTACGTAGTGGAAACAGATTGGTTGGTTACCGTGGGTCCTCCAGACGTCAGTCTTCCTTGGTGCCCAAACAGGTTCCTCATGCGACATTGTAGGAACGTAACTTCGCCTAGGTCTTGACCTTTTCACCGTTTTAAAGGGAAATGAAGGATGAGAGATTGGGTTCAATGTCTGTTCCACTTCCTCCCTTATGACCTCTTGAAGTGTCTCAGTTTTTTGCTCGCTGTGCAATCCAAGTGCCTTCTGAACTTCCTGTCTCACTATCTGATGAAGAACACTTGTGAAATCAGTTGCGTCCTCCACCACAGACATAGATATGACGTTTGGAAGCATTCAAACTTCTTGTGGGTAATTCTTTTTTGATGCATTGTCTTGATATACTGCCGCCATTTTATGAAGTCATCTGCTGTAGAAACCTCCTTCAGGAGGAGGGCTTGATACATGTCCTCCGCAACACCCTTCATGAGATATGAAACCGTATCTTCCTCCTTCATTCTAGGATCCACTATTTTACAGCTCCAACATGTCTTTAATGTAGGACACTGTAGTTTCTACTGGACACTGTGTCGTGCACTTTAATTTATCTTCAGCCTTGCACTTCTGTCATTGTGTGTCGCCGAAATACTTGCACAGTTCTGCCTGAAATACTTTCCAGCTTGTGAACTTCTCCTTGTTGTTCTCATGCCATTGCTTGGCAGTGCCCTCCAATTAAAAAAATACGTTAGCCAAACACACGGTGTCATCCCACTTGTTAAATTTGGCTGTACGCTCATATACCTACAGCCACATGTTTTGATCTTGGCCATCACCACCAGAGAACCCGGAAGGCTGTACGCTGTACGCTCATATACCTACAGCCATATGTTTTGATCTTGGCCATCATCACCAGAGAACCCGGAAGGCTCATGTGGTGGCACACAGTTGCTGTCATCGTAACGTCCTCTTCTTCTTCTGTCTCCGATAGATTGCGATCTGTTGAATATGGCTCGAACTCGGGTTTCTTGTCACGTAAACGGCGCCTCTGTCATACCCTGATGGGAGCACTGTGTCATCGATAATGTGACATTTGATGATGATTCTTGACATTTGTGGATACTTCTAGAATGTACTTGAACCAAATATAGAAATTAAAATTTTACAGCTCAGGTTAGTTTTCAACTCAGAACCCTCCATGCAACAGTCTAAAATCATAACCACTACACTACAGTGACTGTGCTACCCAGCTTCTTCTGCAACAATATTGCGAAATAACTATGCTGAGAGTCAGTGAATGAAACATTGTTGACAGGCTGTAAAGCTCCCTTATGGTCTTTTATATTAGTTTTTACCACTGCCAGACTTTGAGTATGGAATCTTTACAGAGAAAACATGCTTTGTTACTATATGAAACTGGCCATATTACCTAACACAAACACATCTTCTTTTCTTCACAAATATCAAAATTTCTCAATTAAAAATGGAAAAATTTCACTTTGAAATAGTAATAATACAGAACATATTACTTGGTTTTATTGTTCTTTAACCACGCTAAGTTACTCCCTAACAATGCCTCCATTCATCCAAATGTGTATTAACAATTGAATTTATTCCACTATCATTCTGAAGTAGCCATTGGAATGTTGCATTTCCTCATTAATTTGTCAGACTATCACAGTCCATGGAAGCCTTTTCAGTTATGTTCAGATAGAAATATGTTCCACAAATGGAAGTTATTGATCAACGACCACAATGCAGTATCATCCTCCAATTTAAAAAATAATTCCTTGCACCTTTCCACAAATAAACTGAATCAAAAATTGCTTTTACCTTATGAACTGATGTAATACTTTCACACTCATATCAGCACTTTAGCACGTTCTTTAGAGAATTTGTATGTGACATGGGTGCAAGTTGGCACTTCTTATGGTGGAACCTGAGCAACATCTGTCTTACTTGTATGCGTGCTTGTGTCCAGTAGTGCTTCTGCTTTCTTGACATTAATAAGTTGTATATGCCCTGGCAGGGGAAAAAAAACCCGCCATGCTCAGCTTTGAAAGCTCTAGAAACCAGCAATGTGTGTGTGTGAGGAGTATGATTTACTACGTCATAACTCCAATGATGGCGTACTTCTTAAGTGCCCCCCAGTAGGAGTTTTGAAATTGGGGGAGGGGGGGGGGGGAGAGGTGGATGGGGATAAGAAAGGTTGCTTGAAAGCCCAAAAAGAAACTTGTCAAGCCCATGAAAATTTTGACCCAACAACAAGATTTACAGAGAAACAAATAAACCACATACTAATGAACAGTCAGCAACGACTTCATCCTCCTGAGTCATCATACTGTAACACAATAAAATATCAGACACATTTCACATTCTCTCATCCCTACAATGAAAATTGCAATTTGTTTACAGTTTGTCTATGTATGTGGTAAGTAGACGTACAATATATGTGGAAATTAATTTGGTTCTATATCTAGACTAAACAGCAATAAAAATGTCAAAATTTGCTATACAGATGTACTCAGGCAGTATCCTTGAAAATAGTGTCAAAAGTTACGTGAGATAGTCCAATTAAATCTCTTTCCCACACTGGTCATCCTGATCGTTTACTTTTTCTATAAGTAAGATATTATTTTACTACTGTAAGGGCATAGTCTTATAAACATACAGATGTTATGGGTACAAGCTGCGCAAAAAGAGACAGTGTCATTACAAAATCAGCCGTTCTTAAATGATGAAAAACATTGCACCGGTTTCCTGTTATCCAGCTCAACATCACTAAAAATTCTTTCTAATACTGCAATCATGAATGACTTCTAACTCCTTCAAACAAATATCCAAAAGCTCAGCAGTTATTGTACTTCAGATACCCACCATACATAAACATTGGTCTGGCTATGCAAAATGTATCTACACTTTCATGTCAATTATACATATAACTGTATCTTACTACATTGAAGCTATCAAAGGAAAAGTATATACTCATTAAACTGGAAGCTAAACAGTTATCAACTGTTTACCTAGCATGGTAAAGCAAGCATAAATATTACACATAAAATAGGGGCATCACCTCACAAGTGAAAATCAAATCAATTTACTCTGGTTATACCAACAAGATAAACTAGAAAAACAAAACACAAGAATATTTACCATCCGTCTGAGAACTTTCAGTCAAAAAGAAGAAAAATTTTACTATATGTTTCCACATCTACAAGCACATGAGCAAAATTGTGTGTTTGTGTGTGTGTGTGTGTGTGTGTGTGTGTGTGTGTGTGTGTATGGTGTGATTACAGTTCAGGTTTACTTTGTAAAACAGACAGAAAAATGTGATGCAAGTAATACAAGTTGTGTTCAGTCTGCTGAAAGAAAAATATGTTTTATTGACAGTTTTACTTTGTCACACAACACTTTAAACAACTTGCACATTCTGTGACAGATGGGTAGAGCAGCTGATTTTGTTGTGTGCTTCTGTTGGGAACGCCTTGATTAGCATGCACACTTACACTTCAGTATGGTTGATTTTCATGGCCCAGCAGCAGATGTTAGCAGCTAGCTGCTTAGACAATATTGGTGATCTCCCAGATGCTTGGAAGAAATTTTAAAATAAACAGAGCTAGCATACAGCTCCTTGCACATGAACACACCTCACTTCCTTGGCTTTCTTCGTCGGCAAATGAGACAGGACGTGATGCTGGACTGCAACGCAAGACCTTCTGCTCTGTGACCTGCTTCAGCAGTGGACCTGTAAAAAATAGTGTGACTCAGCATCTATATGCACAATAATCTAAACATGCACAGCACATAATGTTCTCACATTCTCAGTCCCTGCAATTGTAAGTGTTGCAACACTACACACACAGTATACTAACACAGACAGTATGATACGCTACACAAATCACTGTTCATAAACATTTGACAGTTCTGTTATTTTGTGAGTACCACTCCGCCTTTTTGCTGGCCTACATCATGTTCAATTGCATCATTGTTGACCTCCTCACCATCATCTTATGCCTCCTTTTCCATTACATAATATTTACGGTTTCATAAGTGTTCGGAAGGGGTGCACCCGTTCTGTTCTACCCGTTCTGTTGTGCGCAGGTCTGCGCACATGCTGTTGACCTTGGCTGCTCACTCTTATGTCACTCCTCCTTCTGCATCTCTGTCTGAAATTAGGTGAGTGATTATCTTGCATATTTTTGTTGAGGTAATCTTGCCTTCTGTCGCTTCCTCCAGCAGCGTTTTCTCTTGATTCTCGTTGTTCCTATTGTCTTTCAGTTTGTAGAAAGTTCATTTTGTAAAAATAGTTGTCATGGCTGCTCTACAGTTTCAGTTTGTGTCAGTCAGATGACTATGAACTTTGCACAGTAGGCATTGCATCACCTAGTGTATAATGTGATTTTCTTCATATGGTACTTCCAGATAATGGTTTCTCCCTAATTCCTTTATCAAAATTTGGAGTATGTTTCGTCATATATCTGGTTGCATAGACAGTTACAAATAGGATCTAAACGCTCATTGTTTGTGCTTTTAGACAGTATTTTGCTAGGAACATTGTCCCCAACTCTGCATATGACAGGTTTTCTTTCCTTGTTTCAAGGACAACATTTCTTCAAGACTTTTCTCACGATCTAACAAACTGATGTTTTTCTTCTAGATCATGTTTTTGTTTTGTAAGAGCCAACTTTTGCTTCTCTGCAAAATAATCTTTGAATGTTCTTCTAGAACCTTTACCTTCAAAATATGTTGTTTATCTATTGACAGTACACCTGCAACCCTAAGGGGAATGTTGGCATCCAGTTGAATACTACCATCATCTGTGCAGATGCTACTCATTTTGTTATGTGAGACTGTGGTTCTGCTTGACATGCTAAGGTCAGAACCAGCTAACTCAGTTAAGAAGTGTGTGCCTGAAATTGCTTTCTCCTGTGGCTCTATTGGTATTGAACATTCTGGAAGAAGAATAGTTGTGTTTTGCATTTCCTTATGTGCATCTGTGTGATTCTGTTCTTGCTTCTCATCAAATATTTTCACTGTTACTCTTGATCCTCCTGATATATCTTCTGTTCTTCTTAAATTTTTATTTAATGTCATCCACAAATTTTGCTCGACTTTCCTTTTATCTTTTTGAGTGGCACCATTCTTTTCCTCATTAGTTCCTTTTTACCGAGCCAAGTTACCACAACATGATCTACTGGTATTTTCTATGTTATCAACAGCATTATTACATTTGAAAATCGAAAGTACAAAACACAAGCCTATCTAACTTCCTCCTCACAGAATTAGTCATGTGCCATATACAGGTAGACCCGGTTATACCCAGATTCATTATCTGTATTTTTGCCTATACACGATTTTGGGTTTAAGTCCACTGCTGCTATTTGTTAACAGTAATGGTTCAGTGCATTTCAACGTGCATCTTCTGTCATTTTTGTCAAGATGTAAATCATCGGTTTAGGTCATCCGAGCTGTGAAGCTGCCACTTGACAGGGCCTGTATTTAAAATGTTGGGTAAAAGGAAAGAAAATGTTCCTGTTGAGAGAAAGAATCATGTACGGAGGTAGTATTCAGTAGAAACAAAGTTAGAAGTTTTGGATTGCTAGACATGCAGCATGCTTTGGTGCATGGTGACTCCACTGTGAAAATTATTTTTGACATGCGAAATCAGTTTGAAAAACTTCTCAGTCTTCATCTATCTTAAGTGTGACTAGTGAGACTGAATCTCTTGGAAAGATTGGGAAAAATGCTAAGCCATTGGATTGAGGGCCACAACTAACACAGCATGTACTTCTCTCTGGAGCTACTATTCAAGCTAAACCCAAGATCTTGTTTGCACATTTAATGAAACCAGAAGCCGATCCAACACCTTTCTTGACCAGCTCAGGTTGGTTTGATCACTTCAAGCTTCATTTTGGTCTTCACAACATTAAAATAACAGGAGAGGCAGCTGTGCCATATAAAATTGGAGCTAAGAAATGTAAAAAGATGTGAAACTTCCTGGCAGATTAAAACTGTGTGCCGGACCGACTCGAACTCGGGACCTTTGCCTTTCGTGGGCAGGTGCTTTAAAAAGATGTGTAAAGAAATTGTGACAGAAAATGACTATACTTTGAAGCATGTTTTCAAGCTTGATGAAACAGACATATTTTCAAAACAAATGCCTACATGCATGTTGAATTCTGTGTGTGTGTAGGTAGGGGAGGGGGGGGGGGGGGAGAAAGAAAGAGAGAAAAACAGTACTGGGATTTAAAGATGGCAAGGACTGATGCACCCTTCTTTTCAGTGGAAACATTGTAGCGGATTGCAAAGTGAAACCCCACGTGATTTTATATTCTCAAGATTGTAGGGCACTAACGGGTTGTGACAGGAGAAGAGAAGAAGACTGGCAATTTGTTGGAGATGGAATAAAAAATGTTGGATGATTTCTGTTATCATCAGTGCCAATTTGTTAATGAACTAAATAGAGAATTGTAGGTATACTGTGAAAAAGAAAAAGACCCCTTTCAAAATTCTTCTCTTCTTTGATAATGTTCCCAACTACCCACTTTCTTTTTTTGGATTCAAATTAAAACACTGGAGTTCCATTTCTGCTGCTGAACACTATATCTTTCCAGCAACGCATGGACCACACAGTTATTTCTACATTCAAGACATACTACATGCATAAAATTTTCTCCACCATCAGAGAAAAATGTGATTTGAATGACGAACTTACTATTAAACAATGCAAAATCCAGGATGGAATGTAACAATATTAGAGAAGGAAAGGTGCTACTCACCATATAGCGGAGATGCTGACGATAGGAACAACAAAAAGATTCACACAATTATAGTGTGATTTAGTTGCCTGAGACCGCAGACGTGTGTGCAAGTTGCGTTTGTGTGTGTGTGTGTGACTATTGTTGACAAAGGCCTTAATGGCCAAAAGCTATAATTGTGTGAATCTTTTTAGTGTTCCTATCGCGACTCAGCGTATCTGCTGTATGGTGAGTAGCAACTTTCCTTCTCTATTATTGGAACTTACTATTAAGATTTTCAAGTGACAGTTCAGTACAAAGATGGCAATTAGTGTTATTAGAGATTTGTGGACTTACATCACTCTAAAATATATGAATGGTGTATGGAGGAAAGTGTGCCCTGGTGCTGTGCCAATGCTAGAAGGTGACGTGATCACTGATGCAATGAGAGAAATTGCGGACATGACACAGGAGATCGGGTTCGCTAATATTGAAGCTGTGCTCTTTTTCTGAAAGGTCAAGAAATGAGCAGTTGGTAAGGGGTACAAGTTACTATGACATAACACCACTGAAAGTAGTACTTCTTTCAGATACTGCATAATCACAGCACATACTGCTGCTTTCTTTCATTGTTTTTCCCCCTTCAGGAAATATTTCATGTTGTTTGTGCCAGTTTCATGCACTGTGGAAGCTGAGCAGTATGCACGATTTGATTAATATCAGAACATATGGGAAAAATTTAATGTTTATTCTTTGGAATGGCCTGTTGTATTTCAATTACTGACCAAATAAAAATTTACCAACATCATCCACTCTCCCCCCAGAAGCATACCATTCTGTGCATCCCCCCGTCCCCCCTCCCTGGTTTAGGAAATGTGCTCAGATTGTTCATTGATTATGCCTGTTTGCTGAAGGCAGATATTTGTGTTCATCTCCAGTCTGACTCATAGTTTTAACTTGTTATGCACACTCAAAAGTTACTGAGATGCTATCTGTCAGAACAAAACATTCATACAAGTAACAAATGTGATGAAAGACATTACACTATTCAAGAAATAATCCAGAAAATTGCTCGGGACCCTGGCTTAATTAGGAAACAGCATGCAAGGATGGTAACAAACAGGCTTGAGAAATTAGTGTGACAGATGGAAGCATCATTATATCACTGGTGGACAGAGTGCAATTAGAACCATATGGAACAGTCAGAGGTAAAAATGTAAAGAAGCAACAAGCTGGGTAGAGGAAGCTTCTAAAGAGAATAATTCAGGACCCATAAAATATAATATGGATACAAAGAGCCAAAATAAATAAAATGTATTTCAGAGGGAAATTAATATTCATAAAAAAGCAAGGTGTAAAACAAGACTGCTAAGAACAGAAGCATATACAATAAGTTAAGGTCAATGGCATGGGGAACCATGCATGTACTGTAAAGCAAGTTCCCATCTGGGAAGTTCAGAGATATTGATCTTGGACTGAACTGACAAAAACTGGAGATAATAGGTACTGTTTGCCCTTAATGCCATTCAAAGACCGTAGTGGTGACATCCATCACATTCAGTCATTAGTGGAGGAATAGATGAATATAAATAATGAAAAAAAAAAAAAAAATGCAGAACTCAAAAATGTGCTATGTGCATGCACTGACAAGTTGAATTAAACATAACTGTCGTGTAAAAAAGAATGATTCTGTCACTTCAGTAAACTGGATTCGTATATTACACTGCCACCCATTAATTTCAATACGCCCTGGTATTTCAGATTTACAACACAAATCAAACGTTATTTCTCACAAAATAAATTATATTAACTTCCGCATATATAATACATCACAATCATTATATTTCACTTTCATCAAAGTATCCTCCTTTGGATTTAATGACTGCCTCACAAACTCAAGGCATGTGGTCAATCAGTTTTGTAGGTATTGTAAATCTATATGATTCCACACAACCTCAACAATATTCCAGAGATGTTCTTTGCTGGACATACTGACTTCCCTGATACATTTGTCCACTTCATTCCAGACCATTTCAATGGGATTGCAATTGGGGCTTTGGGACGGTCATACCATGTCATTCAGTACTTTGTTTTTCCTTTGATGCAATGTAGTTCATACAGTATGCCGACTGATGTTTTTGGGATATTGTCCTGTTGTAAGGTGAACCCTTTCCCTATTAAGTGCAATCCACTCCATGTGGCATGATACTGAAGTATGCAGTGGTACTGCTTATGATCCATGTATCCTTCCATTTTCACAATGTCGCCAACTCTATCTCCCGTAAAACATCCCCAAACCATAATAGAACTTCCACCGTGTTCAACTGTGGGTAGAACACACTGCTGGGCTACACTTTCCCGTACAAATTGGCGAACAAATATTCTCCTTCTGGTTCTAAAAATCTTGAACTTCGATTCATCGGTGAATAACACCTTCATCCACTCTTCGGATGTCCAATTACAATGTTTTCTAGCCCATCCAAGTCTCTTCTGTTTATTTATGGGGTTTTCTTGCTGTGACACATTCTTTCAAGCCAGCTTCAGTTTACTGTTGCAACAGATATTGTTGTTGTGTTCATTTCTATCAATTCTGCATGAATTGGGGGTGCTGTTTTGAATCTATTTCTCTTACTGGTAATTCTGATATATTTATCGTCACATGTAGTTGTTCTACGAAGTCATCCTTGTTGTGGTACATTTTTATTGCTACCTGTTGTCTTCTGGCGGTGAAGGCCGTATTGCACTCCCCCTATAGACACACTACACTGTTTCACAATTTGATGAATAGATAAACCTGTTATAAACTACAATTGCAGCACATTTTTCTGTGGATATCTTTGTTCGTGGAGCCATACTAGCGATGTGCACACTTCAGTGTCACGAAGGAACTGACATGCAGGAACCACATGTTATGTATCACAAAATGCTTGCTGTTTGCTGCGAACATCACATCACTATAGGGAACAACACAGGTGCACCAAATGCGGTGTCTGTTGGCAAATAGGTAAACAAACATATCAGAAAGGGACATAACGTTTATGTAAAAAACATTGTTGGATACTATTGTATCTCGATGACCACAAACAAAAATCATGACGTGTACAACTGATGTACTATTCCTTTGCTTCCTGAACAGTATCCATGGTAATAGACCTTATCTACAGTGAGCTAGATGTCATTTATTGGGTGTATTGAAATTAATGAGCGCTAGTGTATGTTGAAGTGATAATGTCATGTCTTATACTGACAATGTAATTGACGGTTGTACACTGGCTGTACAAGAAACAAGATTAAGACATGGTTGATGGTGTCTTGAATCTTGGTGCTACACTATTATACACTATATCTGAAAATGCTGTGCAAGAGGTTGTGTGCATATATCAGTTAGGGCTATGTTGCTAATGAATGCCATGGTCATCTGTATGTAGATGCCAAGAGTAACTGAGTAATATACATTAAGAAAAATATAAGATGAATAAGGCTGAATATTATTGTTTTCTGTATATGAATTCACTTGTTTATTGTGACTTTCTTTCATGTAGTTTCTAACACATTACATTTTTTCTGTTCCTCATGATCACACTACATATGACTGCTTTCTTTCATTGCTTTTTCCCCTTTCAGGAAATATTTCGTGTTGGGTGTGTCAGTTTCGTACACTGTGGAAACATGTTTGTTCTTGGGAATGCCCTATTGTATTTCAATTACGTGAAAATGTTACTGCTCTAAATTTGTATTTGTACCAGTTAGTCAACCAAATGGTTTGTGTGGTGAACGCTACATAATTTGTTAGTATCAGTGATGGGAAAAAAATAAGTGGTGCTCTGAGTGACCTATTGCCAACTCTGATGTTTACAAATTATTACTGTAAGAAAATATACCATACAGTTGACATTATTTATAGAAATAGGCCCACATGTGAGTGGCACATTTCCAGCACACACAGTTTCATTTCAACTCTTTTTCCTTACTTTCATCACACCTGCCATTTTTCATCACCAGTCTCAACAAATTATTTTTTTAAATTTATTAGGGATGAGAAATACTGCATAATCTTGCTATTCATTTTGTGTCCAAAATTCTATTAGAATTCCACACTTTGCCTTGATTTCTTTCAACATTGAATACAGAACTGAACAAGCAATATCACATCACTGCATAACAATGAAAGCAATGCATTCTCAAAATGTATTTTAAATCTGACCACATAAGACTATTATGTAGCTCCTATTTAAATTTTGAGCAGTTCTTCAATTACTCCAATCAGCTTCTTTGAGCCTAAGTAAACATGCTGACATCTGCATATATTGTTCACGTGCCTATCTGTGAGGCATAGTTACTTTCCAACTGAGCACATGTAATGAAATTCACAAAGACTTTATGCATTGGTATCAATATTCCCCTGTTTACCATCCATTGCACCTGCACAGTGTAAATATGCTGCAGCGTGTGTGATTTTTCTGCCTTTAATATAAATAAAGTATAGTTTCATTTTTTTCCAAAATAGTTAAATGGGATGCATCCCCAGGAACACAGTTTTGGTCAATATTATTCTGCCACTTCCAATTTCAGCTGCACATGGTGTTGGGGAAAAACAACCATCAGTACACCTTGATAGAAGGGAATTTCTCTCTTATGCAAGGACGTAACATGGATTTTGAGTCGTCATGAAACATGCACTATTGAAATGAAGTTTTCATTATGCTCGTAACCTATCATGTTTAGTAACTGCCACTGGAATTAATTGTGTACTCATTTCTGTGATATTTTTGTGCGCACTAAACAAACTTGTGATGAACTGCAAAGTCCACCTTTGGTAATTCTGTATTCTGTGGATTCAGCTGCGTGACAGACACAAAAAATTCATCTCAGGAGTCTCGTACTCCTTTTTATTATTCAGAAGCTTGTGCAATATCGGATTGGAATGATTTAGTCTGTTGAGTATAATGAGCATCATTCTTGTTAAATTTTGGCATGTCTCTGAGATCATTCAGTGTCTGCTGTTTGCCTTCTTGATGAGAAATTAAATACCGACCTTACCTTGCATTTATCGACATGTAAGAAAGAGGATGAAAACAATGTTTATCTTTAATATAAATAAGAGCATCATCAGTGAACAGATACTACATCCAACCACTTTAAAGTCAGCGGCTACATGCAATATAAGATGTATCAGTGGTCTCTGAACAGCCAGTCATACCATGTCAGCATGTGCAGTGGGGACTTTGCCACACCCAGACTGCTTCACAGCACCTGCGCATGCAGTGTACAGATAGCTGGGCGCACTGCACACACTATGGATGAGCATCTCTCGACAGTCTGCCATAAACTGCTTGGACAATCACATCTAGTTCACAACATGCACAAGAGGTAGTGCTTTAATTTCAGGCAATAGTCCCCCAGGCAGTTCTTTTGCCAATAAGCTATTTATAAACCTCAAAATTGTGAACAAAGATGACTGTTTGCAGGTGGACACAGGAACTACAGTTTCTTGAATAAGCCTGTACTCGTGTAGTTTCTCTAACATTAGCTCTAACCTCCCATACGCTGGTAAGCATAAGGTGATGGTTCAGTTCCCCTCAGGGTTAATTCACAGTTGCCACATCCTGCAAGAGCACATGGATGACAACGCTGCTTATTGTCAATAGTCACTCAACCAGAAACGTTTTCAGTCTGGATGCTTTCTAGTTTGGATTTTTCATCAGTGACCTGTATTCGAACCTGTCCTGTTATGCACCACAGATTTCCAGATTCATACCTCCTTTTGACGAGACATGGTGCCCGATTCCAGAGTCCTTAGGGAAGAACTTGATCGATTCCACAAGCACCTTGACCATGTCCCAGGTAGTAGTCAAGAAACCCAGTGGCTCCCTCTGGCAATGTGGCAATTTTAAATCAACAATCAATGGTCAGGCACAAGTAGCAACCTACCCTATACCACTTCCAGAGGATCTCCTCACAAAACTTTTCGCAGGAGAATATTTTTCTAAAATCGACATTGTCAATGCATATATGCAAATATTACTGTATGAGAAGTTGCAAAACCTAGTTATCAAAACTCCCTTAGGATTGTACGGATACAGGTGCTTGCCTTTTGGGATCTCTTCTACTCCTGCAACCTTCCAGTGATACCTGGAACAGTTAACCATACCCATACCCATATCCTCTTACACCTAACTATTTAGACAACTTAATTGTCATGGGTGCTATACATTGAGAATTCCTGCAAAACCTTTACATATTATTTACTACATGATGTGATGCAGTGCCACTTAGAGAAATTCAAGTTTGGAGGGGCAAATGGAGTACCTTGGGCACTTGGCTAAACAAAGAAGGGATCCAGCACACTGATTGCTAGGCAAGAGCTGTTGACTATCTATTCCATCATATAAAACTTACAAAAGCTGCAAGCTCTTTTGAGAAAGGTGAACTGTTGTTCCGGGTTCTTCCCAGAAGTGGCCCACATATGAAAGTTCCGTGTTTAGCTACTCGTTACTAACTTTACTTTCATGGACTACAAACTGCTGATAGTACTATTTGGACCATGCTACAGCCTTCCAGAATATACAGCATAATGTCTCCAATGCTGGACCCTTTTTCTGACCTCTTACATTTATGCAGTTGCGTATAAGCCAATGCCACAATATGCAAATGTGGACATTCTATCTTTCCTTCCCATGAGATCTTGCCTTTGACAAGAGGGAAATATTGTGTTTCCACATAGACGCAAAAAGGAGACAGACCTTGGAAGGATTTTCTACAGTGGCTGCACTAATTACTGCTGACACTCACTGCGACCTGATCTTACAACTTACATGCTCTATGTGCTCCACGGGTGGACCACATACATTTCAGAGAACAAAAATTAAGAAGCCAACATCTGATCCCCCATCTACTACTGTCGGTCACTCATCAACAATGCTCTTCTAAAAGATGCTTATATAGATACATAGTCATCCATCATTCTAGCTGCCCTGCAGCCACAGGTTTTACAACTACTTCATCATGGGCACTGGGGAATATCAGAGATAAAAGTCCAGGAAGACAGCACATATACTGACCAGGCTTAAATAGGGGAGTGGAAACAATGGTGCATGACTGTTTAACATGTGATTGACATCAGGCAGTTTGACTCCCAATCTTTCGCTGCTTGTCCCATCCTTTCAACATTGGGTCATGTTCATTTGGAGTTTCTGAACCCTTTTTTGAACTCTGTGTGGCTAATAGTTGTGAACAGTTATTCTAAATAACCATTTGTAGTAAGCATGGTGTCCAACACAATAAAAGCTACAACAAATGTACTAGATCAGATTTGAGCCATAGAAGGGTTTCTACAAGCTATGCTATTCGACTGGGGCCGCAATTCAGGGTAATGGGTTTTGGACAATTCTATCCACCACCTTGTTAGTCCGCTATCTCACCCAATTGTGAAGTTGAGCATATTATGCTGACATTTAAGTAGCAAATTTTGAAAGCATGGGGAACCGCAACCACCACAGCAGCGGTGCCTATGCTGTTCTTGAGCACATACGGGATCACTTGCATCCAAGACCATAGCCCAAAGCTTCAGCATGAGTGAACACAGCCAATGTTTTCTCCATCTTCTGATCTTAAAGCCTCAAGAGCCCTGGACCCAGCTGTTGTTGTTGTTGTTGTTGTTGTTGTGGTCTTCAGTCCTGAGACTGGTTTGATGCAGCTCTCCATGCTACTCTATCCTGTGCAAGTTTCTTCATCTCCCAGTACTTACTGCAACCTACATCCTTCTGAATCTGCTTAGTGTATTCATCTCTTGGTCTCCCTTTACGATTTTTACCCTCCACGCTGCCCTCCAATGCTAAACTTGTGATCCCTTGATGCCTCAGAACATGTCCTACCAACCGGTCCCTTCTTCTTGTCAAGTTGTGCCACAAACTCCTCTTCTCCCCAATTCTATTCAATACCTCCTCATTAGTTATGTGATCTACCCATCTAATCTTCACCATTCTTCTGTAGCACCACATTTCGAAAGTTTCTATTCCCTTCTTGTCTAAACTATTTATCGTCCATGTTTCACTTCCATACATGGCTACACTCCATACAAATACTTTCAGAAAGGACTTTCTGACACTTAAATCTATACTTGATGTTAACAAATTTCTCTTCTTCAGAAACACTTTCCTTGCCATTGCCAGTCTACATTTTATATCCTCTCTACTTCGACCATCATCAGTTATTTTGCTCCCAAATAGCAAAACTCCTTTACTAGTTTAAGTGTCTCATTTCCTAATCTAATTCCCTCAGCATCACCCAACTTAATTTGACTACATTCCATTATCCTAATTTTGCTTTTGTTGATGTTCATCTCATATCCTCCTTTCGAGACACTGTCCATTCCTTTCAACTGCTCTTCCAAATCCTTTGCTGTCTCTGACAGAATTACAATGTCATCGGGAAACCTCAAAGTTTTTATTTCTTCTCCATGGATTTTAATACCAGCACTCAGGGTAATAATTGCCATGCACAGCATTGTGGTCATGCTCATACAGAGAAAAATACGTGGACATCAGCAATAATGGTTAACACCCATTGGTTGGCACATCATGTCACTCAACACACTGAAGATCTCGTGCACCAGTTGCACCTCTGGTTCACCTTCTGAAACATCATCCAGGATGCTTCCAGCCATACAAGGGGCAGGTGTCTGATATTCTGTCCCAGCAACTTTAAAACACACTGGAGAGCATAGAATTGGGTCTTGGCCACTAGGCAGAGCTGCTACAGCCTATAGTGCTCGCAAGGTTTGGCTGCTGCATCACACATAGTTCTGGTGGTCATTTGGAGCTCACAGCTGCCTTATAAGTTCTGCTACACAATGACATGGGGTCAGTGGTGTATTCACTTCACTATTGTCTCGTCATCTTAATGCACCATTGGTTTTCGGACTCTGCTTTCACTGTATCTCACGTTTTCTTTCTTTGTATTAATTGTTGGACTTTGTTTAACTGTAATGCCGTCTCCACTTTCAGCTTTTCCACTGTTTATGTAGCTGGTGTGCATTTGATGGCCACAGACCAGTTGGCCCAGCCTTGTTGAGTTTCTTTTGAGTCGTTCTATTTGGTCGAATCTCAGTCATCCTCCTGCTGACACTATCTAATAATTTTTTTATTTATATTGTGAATGTTTGCAGTTGTGTTGTACTCCGTTGGGCATAACTGATGTTACTTTGGTTTCAGTTGGTCTTTTACCAACAACAATCTTCAAGTTAATGCACATATTTGTGTAGATGCTCTGTACAATCATATCTTGGTCAAAAATTTATTTAAATTTAACCATTACTGGTTTCAGATTTGTTACAAATCCATCTTCAGATGGCTCTTACAAATTTTCTTGCTTTCTTCTCGTATGGAAATCGTTATTGGCTTTGTGTAGTGTTAAATATTTCTGTGCTATGAATTTTTCATGTATTTGTGTTATACTTTTTGAAATTTCCACATTTTGGCACTTGTCCTATGTGAGTGTTGTTAAATTCCCAAGAAACTGACAAACACAGACTGTCATACATTTTATGGCAGCACACATTCTCAATTTCTTACACTTTTCAGAAATCTAGGAATTTACCTGTTTGCCTGTAATTTGTATCTACTAGATATCGTGTGTGAAAAAGGCAAGTTTCGTATGAGTGATTGTCCCTGATCTTGTGCTGTTTCTTTGAGAGAAGTTTCTTTCCTCCAGGCTTGTCATAATGGTTGCAAGCTAAGAATATGCCCTAGGATCTGGCAACAGAACAACATTATGGATTTTGGTGTATTGTCCTGTGTATTTATTCTTTTACCTTTTTAAAGGCAGGAGTGACACACATTCTTTTCCAACCACTTGCAGTTCTGATCCAAAAAAGGGTCTTTCACACTGAGTGTTTTCCAAGAAAGTGGCACAATGGTAAGACACTAGACTCAAGGGGACTGATGACCTCAGATGTTAAGTCCCATAGTGCTCAGAGTCATTTGAACCATTTGAATACTAAACTCACATTTGACGGACAACAGATCAAATCCACATGCAGCCATCTGGGTTTAATATTTCGATGGTTTTCATAAATTGCTTCACCCAAATGCTGAGATAATGCTTTTCAAAAGGAGAGGCCCAATTTCCTACCCTTTCCTTAACTAATTACCTCATTGTTGATGGTAAGTTAAACACTAATCCTTCTTTCCATTTACTCAGTGTATTCAGTATGAAGTCTTACAAGAATTTCATCAGAGATTGGTCCGTTACATGTTTTAAGAAGATGCAGGTGGTTATTCATACAATGTGTGTGTGCAAGTTATTCATAAGGACTTACAGAGTTTCAGAATATCACTGTGCAGAAACTACAAAACATACAGAAATGTGACATACATCAGTGGATAGAGCATTCCTCCAAATTTCAATTCATTAATACGCCTTGGTGCAATTGCATTAGGGGTTAGGCATGTCACAACATGTAGGCAGATCATCAACTTTGCATTGTTGGATTGAATTAATTCACACCTTAAACAGACAACATAATTAACAGGTTTCCAGACCAAAGAACTGTAGCATTTTCCCAGCCACTTCAATGAATTGCATGTGTTTATTAATGTTTACTGCATCACAAACAGTGCCTGTATTGAGCATCTGTAAAATGAGTTAAAAACTTTTGAGAGATGCTCTATCCACTGATATGTGTATCTTTTCTGTATGTCTTGTAGTTTTTGTGCAGTCATCTTGTAAAATTGTGAAGGTGCTTACGAATAATCGTGTATTCCAATATCACTTATTTTGAGGTGTGTGTGGTGGTCAAACATTTAGTTGGTAGTATAGGAGAGGATAAGGGGAGGCAGGTACTACATTATAGGCAAGAAGCTATCCCAGCATTAATGTTAATCAATTTAGGGAAACAAAACTTGAATCAGGATGAGCAGTTAGGAATTTTAACTGCACTCGATGTGAATGTGTGTCCATTGTTCATGCTAATAACTGCCTTGCCATTTTGCTTCATAGACTATACGACCATATTAGAAATGCTGAGTTCGTGATTGGAACCTACAAGTATTTCTATTAGCACCTGATAGCAGTAGGTTCCCACCAGCAACATCAGACCAGAGGTTTATTATGGAATGTTGAACTGCCACAATACAAGGCATCGTTAAGGCTAGGATTACCATCACCAATTTCAATGACAACACAGCCACATCAGACATCTGTGTGACACGATACCAAAACAAATCTCATCATGTCATTGTTCTGGATGAGATATAACATCTTTTTAGTTGCCTAATTACAAAATGTAAAGAGTTGTGTAGTAAATGCTTGCAATCATACCAGTGCCAGGAGAAGTTGCAGCAGCTTATAGGGATGTCAGCTGGCATTGGCACTACAGCCTAAATTACTGTGATGTACAGAGCCACGATGGGGAAGGTGTAGGCACATTGATTTGGTCCAAGCCTTGTTGACACAAATTTGTTATTTAACAATAATTGGTTATACATCCAAGTTAATACAATTAACATTTTAAAAGGAAATTTTAGCAATAATTTTTTTTTATAAAAACATTCTCTAGAAGAACATGCAGCCCCACTCTGAAACATTACATAAAGGTACTGTTAGTAAAAGGTATATTATATTGTACAATAGTGCAACATGTACGAATATTAGCAATTACACCAGAAAAATATTGAACTTGTGATTTGTACTACATGTAAATCAAACCTTAAAAAAATCCATTTTGGCAAGAGTGCAACAAATTCCGTACTGCCTGCTTACGTAAACCCTACACAAATGTCAATGCCTTATGACGTCAGTTCACCTTTTGGGACAAATACACAAAATTTCTAAATTATTTTATGTCAGTTAAGTAAGCTACAAGACAGAAATAACATTAACGACTGGTGGCATATGTAAACACTGTCAAGTTTTCAATTTCGCGACAGTTGTGTTATCTAGCAAATTTTCATTTAAATACTCCCCCCACATGTTCCAAAATCAATTCAGCCAGTCTTGAGAAGAAACACAACTTAATACACAAATATGACAATATCAAGAAATAGATGGGTTTATCCCAAGCAATTCTAGTAGAATTAGGAAATTTGCAATTTAAACGCACCAATTTTAACAAAGTCTAATGTAATAATAATTTGGACAGAACTTTCATAAAATGATCGATGATAGTGGATACCGTGCCATACACTATGAAACAAATTAAGAATTATTCACAGTAGACACCTGGCATATGATGATATTCTCTGAAGTATTTCAAATCACAAAATGTTGGCTACAAGTACCAATCCCATAATAAAGTAATGATCATGAAATATAATAAAAGTATATGAAAATTTTGGCCTTAGCCAGGTGATGAGAACCACACCAATGCAGTTTCCTGTTACACTCGAGTGCTAGGCCCAACAAACAACAGCTGGTCATGGAGAACCACGCTAAGCAAGCGAGCATTCCGTCCTCCCCACATGCTCGCAAACAACCACACTCATCGCAATCCTGAATCGGCAGGCACCAGTTGACTTCCCACCGCTTCCGTCCTTTTGCCATATACCGACCGAGTCGTCCTCCAAAAACTGTTGCTTCACCCACCAGCGCAAACAGCGCTCAGCGATCACGCCCCCTATTGCTGCGGGGAAAACAAGTGAAATAATCTCGTGGGTAAATAAAAAATGCTGAGCTGCGACACTGCTCAATTACAAACAGTAACAAATTTACCATATTAACAATGAGACAGCTGATGTTTCCTGGAAGGACTTCGCTACTTGTGCTGTGCATGAGCTCTTAGCTCACTGTATCCCTTGCCCTTCTGACAGTTGACATCTTCTGACATGACCATCATAATGTCTCATATTGTAATGGGTAACAGGCATTGTCTGTATGTCTAGTTTCCTAACATGTCAAGAATTGTTTCAAGGCACATAGAATTTTGCTGTTTGTGTGTGTGTGACTCTTGTATGAAGTGCATTTTGAGACATTAGCCTTACCTCCTTGTATTTGAATGAATGAGTAAATTAAAATATGTATTTCTGTTCAGAAATGCACTTCCATTTCCTGATTTATAGGTGTTTGAGTTATATCTCAGAAATGTTACTTACAAATTTTGAATAATGCCTGTAATTTTTAAAATATGAGATCATTAATAGAAGCAATATTTCAGTAAAAATCGTGTAATTTTTGATTGTTTTAAGGCATAAGCATCACATTAGTTAGTTTGTAGTTTGACATCACATAAAATACTTTTATCCAGTTAATCCTAGTTAGGAAAATGCTATATTTTGTGAAATCTACATCTTATCCAACTATTTATTTACATCCTTGTTTCAAAACATCATAATGTGCAGCAGATTAGAAGCATAATTATGTTAACAACCATTCACAATGCTTCAAACATGCATGATACAATATGTACAGAACTGAGTCGTTGAATGTTTTAATTTGTATGATTTTGAGATGATCAGAATATGTGATATGTATTGCTTTCTTTTATTAGGTTCTATATTGCTGAACTGACATGTGCAGTGGAAAGTGTACATAAAATGGGGTTTATTCATCGCGATATAAAACCAGACAACATACTCATTGATAGGGATGGCCACATAAAATTAACAGACTTTGGTCTTTGCACGGGTTTCCGGTGGACTCACAACTCCAAGTATTACCAAAGGAATGGTAAGAAATGTTATAATAAAACACTGTTAGTGTCTATTTGTACGTTGTTCCTGTAGTTATATTCATTTTACATTGAGGCTGTATATGGACAACATCCAAATTCAATTCCCCACCCCCATCCCCACACTCCCCTCCTATGGTAGATTTACAAATTCTTGCTAGCTTTCATTTCCATAGAATAGTTTTTCCGTCAGTCCCATACTTAATATAAGGAGCAGTCCAAATGAAAAAGAGACAGGTGGAAAAAAGTAAGTAAACTGTTTATTATTTCAAAAGTAATTGCCATAACTGTTAATACATTTATAACACTGTGAGACAAGATGGTCAGTGCCATCATGGAAAAATATTTGCATTTGGCTATGGAAACATGATTGTGCCCGGGGTTGCACCTCATTTTTTCAAAAGCAAATTGACAACTGTGAATGTCTTTCTTGAGAGGCTCCAAAACTACGGAAATCGCATGGGAAAAGATATGGACTGTATGGAATGTTCAAGGGCTTCCCAGCAAAACTTTTTAAGCATAGTTGAATCAACCTTGGCAACATGTGGACCCACCTATGTGCATGCCTGACTACAATTATTGTTCTGCACTTAACTGCAAACATTTTTGCATGAAGGCACTGATCATCTTGTCTCACCGTGGTCTAAATGTTTTAACAGTTATAGCAATTGCTTTTGAAATAATAAACAGTTTACTTATTTTTTTCCTCATCTGTCTCATTTTCTCTGACTGTCTGTTTTACATTCACTTTCCTGTGTTGGTCAAAGAAGCAATACTATTCAAGGAAACTAATCACAAAAAATAGTGTGTTGTGCAAGAGGAAGACAGGTGTTCATGCGCTTCAGTCATGTTCCACTGTCATTTAACAGGATTGTTACATTAATATTGTTTCTAGAGTGCTGTTTCAGTTTTGGAATTGTATTGCTATGAAGTTTAAGGAGATAAATAAGAAATATATAAACTATTGGGTATTAGGAGCAAATAGTAAAAGAATGTGCAAGGGAAAGGCTATCTCATGGTTTCATTTTAAAAGAAATTCGAGACAAACATCAGAGCAATACCTTATTGCCTAAGGACTTGCTGAAACTGTCATCAGCTGAAAGTATATTGGGGAGATTGAGCTGTTGAAGACTAGTGAATTAGAAGCCAATAATAATTTATGAGATAAAATGGTTATTGGTTTTGATAGAAAGTGCCACAGTTACACAAAGAAACCCATCTAAGAATGAACTAAACTCACACTTCAGCACAGTTACTCAAAAAGAGTGCAATAATACAAATGATGGGGAAGCCAGGGCTAAGAAATGGTGAGAAGTTTAAGAGGAATACACTTGGCAAAATGTGAATGCAAAGACAGATTATGAGGATGAAGATAACCAATGGCTTAATCAGAAAATGAAGGCCTGAATAGATTGGATGAGAGTTCACTTACAAAACAGCTCTTATGGAGGCAGTACATGTGCAGGCTAGGAATGGAGGAGGGAGGAGTGGTAGGTGCATGGGCCAATGATGACGATGATGATGGTGAAGTGGAGCGGAGTGGACATGTGTATTGAGAAGGGGTGATAGAACAGAGGAAGGGGAAATTGTTGGGTAGTGTGTTTGGGGACAGTGGGCTAGTGGAGATGAAGACCAGGAGGATAATGAGATCAAAGGGTGTGTTTTAAGGATAATTGCCATCTGGAGGGAAAGATCCTGATGGCATGAGTTGTGATGCAACCACTGAACTTGAGCATGTCATACTCAGCAGCATCTTGTGCCACTGGGTGGTCAACTTTGGTTCTTGGCCTCAGTTTGGCAGTGGCCATTCATTCTGGTGGACATCTGCCCACAGAAAATGTTGTACATTGATTGCATCAGAGCTGGTGTATGGCAGGGATGCTTTCACAGGTAACCCTGCCTCTGATGGGATAAGATAAATGTGTGAGAGGACACTGGAGTAGGATGAGCTGGGTAGGTGAATCAGGCAGGTCTTGCACCTGGGTCGTCCACAGCAAAATGACCACTGTGGCAAGAGGTTGGAAGTTTGAGTGCAGTAGGGATGGACTAGGATGTTTTGTTGGCTGGAAGGGGGGGGGGGGGGGGTTGACAGAACACCACTTTAGGAAGGGTGGGAAGGATCTAGGGTGATAGGGTGGCAGGGATAAAATATAATGTGAAAGGATTCAAAAAATTTTAGCCATAGTTTTTGCACAAATAGTCATTTTTGTCTTTACTAATAGCCCCACTCTGCTTGCGGGGCCACATTGCACCTCCTGAGCACTTGACCTCAGCCTCAGTGTTGACACCTTTTCCAGAAACCAGCAAACCACCCTTTTCTAGCCATTCTGCTCTCTTTATTGAAACTGTGAGGAATATTGTTCCTCTTGGCCAGTTCAAATGCTGTTCATTGCAGACCCTTAACTGTTGTGCTGAAAAATCGGTTCTCCAACAGCAGGAGATGGTAAAAAATTTCCTTTTCTTGTTTTGAGGTTAAAAGTAGATTGGAACCCTCCAAATACCTTCTTGTTGCCAGTATCATGTAGATTTTTCTTGAAAACTCTACACTTCAACGTATTCCTTCGAACTTGATAGGTGGCTACAATAGTTTCGTTAACCATGCTGTCCTTCACTGGCTGTATTGCTCTTTACGTGTGACTCAGGTGCCTTCATTGATTTTCTACTTTGTGGTTATGCATGTGCAATTTAAAGATGTGGAAAAAATAAAATAATTTTATAATTTAATAATAATAATAATAATAATAATAATAATAATAGTATTGTCATTGAATAATTGTTGTATTTATTAAGATTCAGTATTTATAAAGTTACATTCAAATTTTTTCACATAAGAAATAGTAAAAATGGAAGAAAAAATATTAGTTGAGGGTGAGTATACTGGCCACAGGCTGCTAACTGGGCATATCTAGATGCCAGTATGCAAAAGTTATTTTTAGTTTGCGAAGACCTCCGATGAAAAATTTATCGATGTGGTAATTTTTCAGTAACCACTTTTTCAATGCAGCTGTGGCAGAAAAATCTAATTTGTGGTGTAAATTTATATTAACTTCACAAACTAAAAACTTCCCTCAAATCCGAAATTTTCAAAACCGCATGAAACAAGAATGCAAACAATGTGATATCTTGGATCCTCCAGATGACTGTGTGTAACTGAAGGGGTTTCGAGTGGCACCTTTATGCAGCTGCTGTGTGAGTGCAGTACTGTATGGAGTCACAAATTCAGATCATAATTATTCCCACACTGGCCATTATACTTGCTGTTACCCTATTAAGTAAAAGAAAAGAAACATAAGTCATTGAGAGAGAGAGAGAGAGAGAGAGAGAGAGGAGGAGGAGGTGGTCAGGAGGTCGTGAGGTCGTGTTTGCACCCCCCCCCCCCCCCCCGGCAGTGTATAATATTAGATGGTGGTAATATAGATTAATTTGAATAATATATTTTATATACTGTATACAATTTTTATTGGTTAGTGAGATGCGGGCTGTGACAAAGATATGGGGCTTATTTTTCAATTGGTGTTTTTGTTACGAACTTCAAGTTGTGATATTGTGCTTGAGTCTACATAATTGAATTTTTCTGTTGTATTCTACAGTACAGTAGAATACTGAAGATTAAATAGGTAGAAAGAATGACTAATAAGGAGATACTGAATCATATTGGAGGAAAAAAGAAATTTATGGCGCAGTTCAAATTTAAAAGGGATTGGCTGACATAGAATGAGACATCAAGGAATTGTTAGTTTGGTAATGAAGGGAGGCATGAGGGGGTAGGCGGTTTGCAGTTGCTAAGGGAGACCTAGGCATGAATACAGTAAGCAGGTTAAAATGGATGTAGGTTCGGTAGTTGTTCAGAAATAAAGAGAATTGCTCATGATTGATTAGGATGGGGAGCTGTGTCAAACCAGTATTTGGACCGAAGACCACAATAACAGTTATATTATGAGGACTTGCTGAAAAGTAAAATTTTTTATGTGAAATACCTTGAAGCTTTTAAACAAAGTGTCTCTATTATTCTTCATGTCTATATATTTATTTCTCAACATGGTCAACCTGCTGACAAACACATATCTTCCAACAAGTGTCCACATTGTTGATGGCGTAATTTTAGAATGTTTGTGTTTGTTTCTCGAACCATAGCCTCACTTGTACTTTCACTACTTCAGCACTGTCAAAGTGAAGTCCTAGAAGGTGTCCTTGAGTTCTCGAAATGGATGAAAATCAGATTGAGCCAGATTGGGACTGTATGGAGAATGATCGATGACATTGAACCCAAGGCATTGGGTTGTTGCAGATGTTGCAGCGCTCATTTTGGTCTGGCATTGTCATGCTTAAGGAGCTCCATGTGTAGTAACTCTTTGAATTTGAAACTCAATTACAGCACGCTGTTTCTCAAGCAACGACATAGTTAATTTACACACCATCATGTTACACGCTACAATTCAGAGTCCTCTAGTGGCAGAGTGATGCAAATATGCAGAAATGAAGGATAAAGATGTAGAATGTTAATAATATACATTTTATTTAAAAAAGCTTTAAGTGTTTTCACATAAAAAATTCAGAGGAATTACTTTTCAACGCGACCATGCGTTTAACATTTTGGAGACTAGTCAGTCAGATGATTATTGGGCCTATGAAACCAGCCATTTATGCCATTATTTAAAGTGTTACTGGCACATATATGATTGATGTATATTCAAGAGTAATAGATACTAAATAAGGACCAAGCTTCAAGATTTATTTTTCTTATTTGCTTTAGTTCTTTGATAGATTACAAATTTTAAAATAGTAATGACATAAAGTATAATTATCCTCCCAGAAAAAAGTGGGAGGTGAGTTATTGAGCAATTTATTACTCTTGAACTTCCAAAATTTCTTGCTCGTGCAACAAATGTGACACATTTGTACCAGAATTACAGCAATCTGCAAAACCTAATGAGTACATTCATGAAATTACTTCAGTACAATCATATTAAATCATCCACTCATGACAGCGGCTGTCAAGTTTGCTAATGTTATTTTTTTCTCTCCAAATAAGTCTATAAATTGACAATAGAAGGTAGTGCCAGTTCAAGAGCCAGATAGTGAGACGTCCGTACAAAGTTACCATATGAAGAGAGTCCAGTTTTCAGGCAACACGTGGCTAGTGCATTGAGAAAGTAACGGCCTGACCTATACTTGGGTGCGGTCTTTTAACACAAAGTTGTGACCCTAACTATGCTCAGGCTTGATTTCCAAAGTGTTAAGGATGCCACAGGCATTTATGAATGCTGAGTGTGATGATATATTTTTGTATGGGTTTTGTAATGAAAATTAACTGCAGACTACTAGGTTAAGAAAGCTGTTTTTTGTTGAGACTGGTGCAGTGCTCAGCAGTCTTATCTCTTGTGAACTTCCAAATGAGCTATGTTGATGTAGTAGAAGACACTGAGTACGTGGAACATAATCCTTCATTAAGTACGAGCAGAATTTCTACGTATATTGGTGGCCCTATATACAAGAATATGGTGGGCACTATGAATGCATGGCCTCTATCCTCACCGTTTACAGTGAATTCAACATTTTCAAGAAGAAGATGAAGGTAGATGATTGGAATTTTTATTGTTGGCTAATTGCAAATCACTGACTAATTCCATTAATACTGTTTACTCATAAGCCATTTTCACTTGTGACTATACCAGTAACTCTTGGAATTCACATCAATTGTCTGAGAAAAACTCACATGCCTGTGTGGAAAAAAACCAGTTTCAAGAATGTTTTTGTGTAAATGGGTGGTGTGGTATGGTTGACAATCAATTAATGGACCTGTTGTGTTGCTGCACAGTCTTACAGGGCCCTGCTATCTCGACTACCTCAATAATGAGCTTCCAGCGTTATTGGAACAGGTTCCTTTGGCTACGAGGATGGTATTTTTTTTTCAACATGATAAGACCATTGCACATCTGCTCATTATGTGAGACACCATTTATACCTGACGTTCCCTGGAAGATGGATCAGCCGAAATAGACATGCCTCATGGCCACCAAGGTCCCAGACCTCACCCTTCAGTTGTTTGCCTATGGGAATGGTTGATAACAGAAGTGTAAAAGAAAAAGTAAACTCAAGAGACAAATTTATCATTTGACGTAGAATTTCTGAAAAATCAATGTTGACCTTAATCATTTGCCTTTGCTTTACGTCGTCTGTGAGTATTTGTTTGGTATTTTATCCATCCTCAGCAAATGTAGTTGTATATAATGAAATAATAAGCAACCAGTTGCATAAAGGAAATTGAATTTCTTTTATGCAACTGTTGCTTATTCTTTTGTTACATATTTGTTTGGGTCACATTCTAACTGCTGTATCTCTGTAGCCAACAAAAAATGAACACATTTTATTGAATATTTTATTACAATTAGTCTATAGTGCTACCCCCTAAAATATTCGTATACAGGGTCAATCACCTAAAACTTGCACCTCAAATATTGCGGAAATTGCTATTGATGAGTGATTTTCACAGAATGTATTGGTAGTCATGGCCTTATATTGTTAGCAACCAGTATACAGATTGTAAAAATACAGAGATAGTGTATTATTTCTGCAAACATACACTTTTTTTCAAATGGAACAATGCCTATTGACATCAACAGACTCAAAGTAGGGAAAATTCGAATGTCAGTGGTGTTTGTTACAGGATTCAAGTGTGAGTCATTTACGAGATATATTATTTTAGATAGTTGCCACACTGACACTTGTGTAATATCTGTGGTAGCACACACTAAAGAACAACACAGTTGCATACACTAGTTAATGTGGATTCTGACCAGTAACAAGACAACTGACCATCACTGGTTGTATTCAAAATGATCACTGGCAGCAGCAATACACACTTCCAGTCTGGTATGGAACGATTGCTGCACATGTGCTAGCATTGCAGCAGAGATGTCTGAGCAGGCTGCAGTAATACGTCATTGCATGCCATCGGGTGTAGTTGCTGTGTCCTTGCGGACAGCGTCTTTCAGCTTTCTTAGCAGAAAAATGCCTACAGGCACCAAACACAGGGAATGGGCCAGCCAAGGCGTAGGTCCTCTGTGTTCAGTTCAACAATTCGGAAACAATTCGTGAAGACATACTGTAGAACTTCTTGCACTATGGAATGGATAGCCATGTTGGACCACAGGTTCCTCGTAGTCTGAAGTGCGTTCAGTGTTCCATCTATGCTAAACGAGCCTATGAGCTGACAGTTCACTATCCCACGCCACACACTTACACTCCATGGACATTGATGTTCCACCTGATGAAGCTATCGGATTTGTCAACAGACCAATAATGCATGTTTCGGCTGTTTACCTGCCCATGATTAAAAGTGTCTTCATCACTAAACAGGAGACATGATATATCTGGAGTATCCTGTCTTAATGCCCATGTACAGAAGTTAGCACGATTCTCATAATCATTTCCAAGCAGCTCTTGATGGAGAGAGATATGATAGGGATAGAACCCATGTTGATGGAGAAGATGTAGGACACTAGCCTGACTCGTGTCACTTCTCCGTGCGACTGCGCAGGAGCTGAAGTGCGTATCAACTGCCACAGCAGCAAGAACATTAATTTCCCCTCTTCAGTCATCATTTGTTTCCTTCTGTTATGTTGTCTGGGCATTACACTACCATTTTCATGTAACCGGTTGAAGAGGATGATAAATAATTGCTGAGAGGTTGACATGTATTGCGATATCTTGTTGCATACAGCATACAAAAATGAACTGCATTCTTTCTACACATTCCATTCACCATGAGCATGTCATTTTTTTCTGCATTGGTAAATCCGATTGTCCATTCACGACCTACTGCCTAGATTGTCACAACTTGACTGACTAGCAAGTCACAGTGCACTTAAGGAACACACAAAGACCATTTAAGCAAACATAAGAACATTGTACCTAGCAACTTTACAGGTTGAATGGCACAAAAAAATGTTGGTGTTGAAACTTTGTACAATATGTTATCTTGTAAACGACTCACAGTAGACTCCTTCAACAAACACTAATGACATTCTGTTGTACCCTACTTTTAGTTTGTTAATGTGAATAGGAAGAAGTATATAGAGGGTCTATACAAGGGCGATGTACTTGAGGACAATATTATGGAAATGGAAGAGCATGTAGATGAAGATGAAATGGAAGATATGATACTGCGCGAAGAGTTTGACAGAGCACTGAAAGACCTGAGTCGAAACAAAGCCCCGGGAGTAAACATTCCATTAGAACTACTGACGGCCTTGGGAGAGCCAGTCCTGACAAAACTCTACCATCTGGTAAGCAAGATGTATGAGACAGGCGAAATACCCTCAGACTTCATGAAGATCCCAAAGAAAGCAGGTGTTGGCAGATGCGAAAATTACTGAACTATCAGTTTAATAAGTCACAGCTGCAAAATGGTAACGCGAATTCCTTACAGACAAATGGAAAAACTGGTAGAAGCAGACCTCGGGGAAGATCAGTTTGGATTCCGTAGAAATGTTGGAACACGTGAGGCAATACTGACCTCACGACTTATCTTGGAAGAAAGATTAAGGAAAGGCGAACCTACGTTTCTAGCATTTGTAGACTTAGAGAAAGCTTTTAGCAATGTTGACTGGAATACTCTCTTTCAAATTCTAAAGGTGACAGGGGTAAAATACAGGGAGCGAAAGGCTCTTTACAATTTGTACAGAAACCAGATGGCAGTTATAAGATTCGAGGGACACGAAAGGGAAGCAGTCGTTGGGAAGGGAGTGAGACAGGGTTGTAGCCTCTCCCTGATGTTATTCAATCTGTATATTGAGCAAGCAGTAAAGGAAACAAAAGAAAAATTCGGAGTAGGTATTAAAATCCATGGAGAAGAAATAAAAACTTTGAGGTTTGCCGATGACATTGTAATTCTGTCAGAGACAGCAAAGGACCTGGAAGAGCAGCTGAGCAGAATGGACAGTGTCTTGAGAGGAGGATATAAGATTAATATCAACAAAAGCAAAATTAGGATAATGGAACGTAATCGAATTAAGTTGGGTGATGCTAAGGGAATTAGATTAGGAAATGAGACACTTAAACTAGTAAAGGAGTTTTGCTATTTGGGAGCAAAATAACTGATGATGGTCGAAGTAGAGAGGATATAAAATGTAGACTGGCAATGGCAAGGAAAGTGTTTCTGAAGAAGAGAAACTTGTCAACATCGAGTATAGATTTAAGTGTCAGGAAGACCTTTCTAAAAGTATTTGTATGGAGTGTAGCCATGTATGGAAGTGAAACATGGATGATAAATAGTTTGGACAAGAAGAGAATAGAAGCTTTCGAAATGTGGTGCTACAGAAGAATGCTGAAGATTAGATGGGTAGATCACATAACTAATGAGGAGGTGTTGAATAGAACTGGGGAGAAGAGGAGTTTGTGGCACAACTTGACAGGAAGAAAGGACCGGTTGGTAGGACATCTTCTGAGGCATCAGGGATCACAAATTTAGCATTGGAGGGCAGCGTGGAGGGTAAAAATCATAGAGGGAGACCAAGAGATGAATACGCTAAGCAGATTCAGAAGGATGTAGGTTGCAGTAAGTACTGGGAGATGAAGAAGCTTGCACAGGATAGAGTAGCATGGAGAGCTGCATCAAACCAGTCTCAGGACTGAAGACCACAACGAGAACGACGACAATGTGAATAGATATTGTTCCATTTAAAAAAGTATGTGTTTGCACAAAAAATACACTTTCTAAATATTACTACAATCTGTTTATTGGCTAATAATACAAACCCTTGACTACCAATCCATTCTGTGAAAGCCAGCCGGGGTGGCTGAGCGGTTCTTGGTGCTACAGTCTGGAACCGCGTGACCGTTACGGTCGCAGGTTCAAATCCTGCCTTGGGCATGGATGTGTGTGATGTCCTTAGGTTAGTTAGGTTTAATTAGTTCTAAGTTCTGGGGGACTGATGACCTTAGAAGTTAAGTCCCATAGTGCTCAGAGCCATTTGAACCATTCTGTGAAAACCAAACATCAATAGCACTTTCCATTTCTGCAATATTTGGAGTGTAAGCTTTTGGTGATTCACCACGTGTGTGTGATTGTGTGTGTGTGTGTGTGTGTGTGTGAGTGTGTGTGTGTGTGTGATAGAGAGAGAGAGAGAGAGAGAGAGAGAGAGAGAGAGAGAGAGAGAGAGAGAGAGTGTGTGTGTGTGTTTGAGAACTAATTAATATGTGGATGGTGTCTTTCAGGTGAACATGGTCGGCAAGATTCCATGGATCCAGCAGAAGACTGGAATAACAGTGAATGCCGATGTCATCAACTGAAACCATTGGAAAGACGAAGACGGCGCGAACATCAGCGCTGCCTAGCTCATTCTCTTGTGGGGACTCCTAATTACATTGCTCCAGAAGTTTTGCTGCGAACAGGTTACACACAATTGTGTGACTGGTGGAGTGTAGGTGTTATACTTTATGAAATGCTTGTTGGTTCACCTCCATTTCTTGCTGGAACTCCTGCAGAAACACAATACAAGGTTAGTATTTTCAGTTCTTTTTATACTTCGGTATGAATAATGATAGCAAAATTTTAGTTTCTTTTATGTTGAATGTTATGTTTCTAGTCCAAGGAAGTTTGCATAAGCATTATTTCTTTTTACTAGTAATGTTGAATTTTCGTGCAGTTAAGTAGAATTTGAACATTAACTTTATGTTTTCATTAAAAAAAATTGCTCCTTTGAAATGTTTACTTCATTTCCTTGGTATTATAATAAAAGTTCCATGGAGTTTCACAATGCAGTTTGGGGTTGCTGGCTGTCCTTCCTATGCATCTGATCCAGAATATTAAGTGCACATGTCTTCGTAGATTTTGTAAGCTTTTTCACTCTTTCTTCAAAAGATTGTGAGTGTTATCGCCTTTCTCTGAAGGCTCTGTTTTTAGTATAGGACTTGAACTTTGCTGGACTGAAAAAAAAAAAGTAATTTTTCATTCAGCACCATGGCAGTTGCTGATTTGGTATCTGACATTTTGCCGATGTTTGCCAGTATGTGCCATTAATTAGCTTGTGAAAAATTAATTTTTGATACATATTTTATATTGTACGTTTCTCCATTTTCTGAGTCTGTGTCGCCTGCCACCAAGAGCTGTTGCAGGACGATTTGATTCACGGGTCCAGTTATATGGCTCCTTCCATGTATAGCGATTTTACGACTGTGACGACTGGGGCCTGAAGATGGCTTCAGTGTAATGCCGAAACTGGTAACACATAGAAGCTCATAAAATAAAATAAATTTGTACAATACATATGGCTGTTGGTAAATTATTGCATCAAGAAGTTCGTGCCAGCCATCGTCCCATGATCCATAATGGATCAACGAAGACAATCAACATCTGTCTTCCCGAGTTCTGGGAACTGGGGTGATGCAAAACATTTTTTGATGTGTGTATTTAAATGAACTAGATGAGTGTCTATTTACAAGGAGCTAGTTATTAGTTCACTGAAAAACGTTTTTAGCAGTTCCTCTTGTTGCTGTCTCTCTAACAGGATTAATTACAACATTTCTGACATATGCTAAAAGTACCAGCTTAGCTTGATCTACATTATATGGAAAGTTATTCTCATATTTCAGGCATAATAGTGGTTACAAATAGGATCTGTTGGGACTTGATTTTATTTGTGATTTTTGTCCTTTCAATGTGGTTTTAAACATCCAGTGCTATTTTTTCATTCTTTTTGTCAAGTATGATTAAGACCACTTGTTTGTAAAACCATTAATTCCACAAAACCTGAGCTGTCCTTCAGAGAGTATAATGCCCAGACAGGTTATGAAAGGTACCAAATACCATGTATCATTCTTACTGACCAAACTATGCCAGCATCCCCTTGAGCTGCACATTGTATTATAACCACAATAAAACACATTAGAATTACAGTATTTGTTTTTTTTGTTATTTATTATTTGGATAGAGGCTTACAATGTGTAAAATAAGACTTAAAATGCATCATTGGCACGAGATTAAAATTACACTTTTCACTGTATTTTATCCCAAAACACTTTTACTATTGCTGATACAGGTTTTTAGGGAGTATAAGATGCTGCAGACTGTAAGATGCACATTAATTTTATGCGGTTTTTTTTTTTTAAATATTTTTTACCATTTTTATTATTAGATTTAAAAGCCAGACAAAAAAAGTTTTTAGTTCATAAAACCGAACTGACCTTTAAAATTCCTAAAAATTGTCATCTGAACTTTCTTCTTCTTCTTCTTCTTCTTCTTCTTCTTCGCCACTTCATATATGAGGTGGTCTTCACTGCCATTGTGAGCATTACTTACACTGCATTTCTTGAAAGATTTAACGATAGTGTCTTCCCTCATTCTAGACCATAACTACCTTATACAGTGACACACTGATTGTAGAATAATGTAATTGCATAGATAAAAAATCTACTCTCCAAGTTGTGGGTGGAGAACACACATATGAATAAAAAGGTTTTACAAAAAGGAGCCACTGGCTTTGAAAGTTACCATAAGTAAAACCTTTTTTAATGTATGTGTTCTCCTGCTGCTGTTTGATGAGTAGATTTAATATCTATCCAATTATATTATATTGTCAAAAACGGATTGATTGTAGATCGATTGAAAGCTCCCTTTGGTGTGAATTCATGTTGGGTTTCGTTCATCATCCATTTGTTCCATTTCTCCCTCATGTATGCTTGAAATGGTTTATTTACCAAGCCATCAAAAGGTTGCAATTGTGAAGTGAGCCTTCTCAGAATAACAGCAAGGTTCGCATTTCCCCGTCTCAATTTCTCTTTCTCAGAATTTTTCAATTGACTGCTAAGCTGATTTAACACAAGAAGAGAAATCTTCTTTGATAAAGCACATTTCCTTCTCTCCCACACTCTGTTAATCCATAATTTCATACCAGGCTTGTCCATCCAACCCTAGTCATGTACGTGATTGTTAACACCTGGCGGTGTTTCAGAGAATTTGGCATTGTTTTGCACTTGAAAATTATCATTGGATTAAGTTTAGTACCGTCAGCACAGCATGAAAGGACAACAGTGTAGTGCATTTTTTCATATCTGCTTGTTTTTATAGTTACAGTTTTAGCACCTTTCACGGCAATAGTTCTGTTACTCGGTTCACCAAATGTCAGAGGACTTTTGTCTGTATTCGGTATTTGGCTTAGTTCCACATTGTTTTCCTTTCAATGTTGAATAATAAGGCAACGGAAAGATAATATTTTCTCTTCATACTGTCACGGAATTTTCTGAGGTATTTTGGTTTTTGTTTGCATGCCAAGTCCGTGACGATTCGTAAATCTGTTGCACTAACTGCACCCTTAAAGTCTGTTAAGTTCCAGCGCTATCTTATGAGAGTGTATTTGAATCATTTTTGTATTAATTCCAATACCATTTTGACGGTGGCTTTGAGTCCATTTTAATATGTTACCTTCTTGTTTTGGCCATTTTGCATTCAGTCTTCCTCATTTTTTTCAGTTCTTCTTTACTAATCTGCCAGTTGTGAATGGTTTCTTTCTGTAGGCGGAGAGCCGAAATGCCGCTCATATGCTCTGTTTCTACACTGAAGTGCCAAAGAAACTGCTACAGGCATACAAATTCAAATATAGTGATACGTATAAACAGGCAGAATACGATGCTGCAGTCGGCAATGGCTGTAATGAGAAAACACGGGTTTGGTGCAATTGTTTGATTGGTTACTGTTGCTACAATGGAAGGTTATCAAGATTTAAGTGAGCTTGAATGTGGTGTTCTAGTTAGCACACGAGCGATGGGACACAGCATCTCTGAGGTAGCGATGAAGTGGGGATTTTCCTGTATGGCAATTTCATGAGTCTTCTGTGAATATCAGGAATCCGATAAAACATCATGTCTCTGACATCGCTGTGGCTGGAAAAAGATCCTGCAAGAATGGGACCAAAAATGGTTGAAGAGAAGCGTTCAATGTGACAGAAGTGCAACCCTTCTGCAAATTACTGCAGATTTCAATGCTGGACCATCAACAAGTGTCAGCATGCAAACTATCAACGAAACATCATCACTTTGGGCTTTCGGAGCTGAAGGACCACTCATGTATGGTTGATGACTACATGACAGAAAGCTTTATGCCTTGCCTGGACCCATCAACATCGACATTGAACAGTTGATGCCTGGAAACATGCTGCCTGGTTGGACGAGTCTTGTTTCAAATTGTATCGAGTGAATAGATGTGTACGGGTATGGAGACAACCTCATGAATCCATGGATGCTGCATGTCAGCAATGGATTATGCTAGCTGGTGGAGGCTTTGTAATGGTGTGGGTGTGTGCATTTAGAGTGATAATGGGACTCCTGATTTGTCTAGATACATACGTAAGCATCCTGTCTTGTCACCTGCATCCATTGATGTCCATTGTGCATTCTGACAGACCTGGGAAATTCCAGGAAGACAATGTGACACCCCACAGCTCCAGAATTGCTACAGAGTGGCTCAGGAACTCTCTTCTGAGCTTAAACGCTTCTGCTGGCCACCAAACTCCCCAAACATGAACATTATTGAGCATATCTGGGATGCCTTACAACGTGCTGTTCAGAAGAGATCTCCACCCCCTCGCACTCTTATGGATTTATGGACAGCCTTGCAGGATTCATGGTGTCCGCTCCCTCCAGCACTACTTCAGACATTAGTCAAGTCCATGCCACGTCGTGTTGCGGCACTTCTGTGTGCTCACAGGGGCGCTACACGATATTAGCCAAAGAGGTTTTTTGGTTCTTCAGTGTTTGTTCTTCTGCATGTGCTATTACTTTCAATTTATAGCCCACATCATATGAATACCTTTTATTTTTTCCATTGCAAAAAAAGCTATTAACAAAAATTTTGTGCTGTTACCTATAACACAAATCACTTTAAATTCAGGTTCACTGGCACTGTAGATTGCAGTGCCACATCGTTGGCTGGACAGTGTTCAGGGTTTGTGATGATGGGACAGGAGAAGACACTGTTAGCAAGCTTGTGGATCCCTGCAACTTATGTTCATCGCATTGGTGCACTGCTGATGCCAGTTGAATACAGTGTGGCCAAGTTGAGATAGGTTTCCCGTGGCATCAAATATATGTCCATTTTTAAGACTGATGAGAATTTTAAATCAAACACTGGACATTTTTATATTAATGTAGAGTATAAGATGCACCTGAAATTTGGAGGCAGTTTTTCAAAGAAAAAATTGTGTCTTATAGCCCACAAAATATGGTATCCATATTCATAACTGTAAATAATAATTAAAAGTAAACCCTTAAAATATGACTATTTCAACATTACATTAAGACAAAATTCAAAGTAATCTCATTGCTTGTTTGGATTTCCAAGAATTTCTTGGGAGATGTTCCCTATTGATTCACATTGAACTTTTTTTCAGCACCTGTTCAGGGTACTACGTAGTGTCAGAAATTTCCTTAACCATTGTTTTATCCTCCTCTTGCTGAGTTACCTACAGATATATAGATTGAACTTATTTTGCAATGCCAAAATGTATTTAAACCAAGTAAGCTGTACTTTAGTTTGAATTGATACCATCTTTGAATAAGCTGACAGCAGCATACTAGCAAGAATGAAGAAGAAACAAAAAAGTTTTTGTAGTGTTGATGCTGTCAAAGATATATTTAAAAAAAATCTGAGAGAATGCACAACTGTTTGTAGGTAATTACAAGCCTCAGTAATTGATTTCCATTAATGACATTCATCTGAATATTTATTATTATGGCTTTTATTACCCTTGTCCTACACCATAATTAAAAAAAAGGGGGGGTTGGGGTGTACTTTGCCTCTATGATGTGAGTTTATTTTATTGTTTTTTAATTAACATTATATTAAACTCTCATTTTTTTGCTCGTACATGTTTAGTTTGATAACATAAAGACAGCTATTCTTTAAATATGTACAACACAAAGGAGTGGAAACTCACACATTTATTTCTGATTCAGGTAATACATTGGGAGACAACACTACATATTCCAAAGGCAGCTAATTTGTCTCCTGAGAGCAAGGATTTGATTCTGAAACTGTGTACATCTGCAGACCGTAGACTGGGAAGAAGTGCCAGTGACATAAAGTCTCATCCATTCTTCACTGGCATCGATTTTGAGAAAGGTCTTCGTCGACATGTGCCACCTCACATCCCAAAAATTCATTACCCAACTGATACATCTAATTTTGATCCTGTTGATCCAGAAAGATTGAGAAACTCTGGTTCTTCAGGATCTGACAAATCGGAAGATTATTCTGACAGTGGACGGCCTTTTCACGGTTTCTTTGAATTTACTTTTCGAAGATTTTTTGATGATGGGGGAGGTCCTTCATATTCTAGGATTAGTCTTGATGAAAATGACAATCAAGGCCCTGTGTATGTATGACATAAGTTGGTGAAGGACTACACTGGTAACGTAGATGGTAGAGCTGCAGTACTGTGGCAAGCAATGCTAACCTGTGATACACTATGGCGCTCTCCTGTTTTTGAGGGTTGCTATTAGTGAAAAATATTTTATTATAAAGTAGTGAAGTGGCCCAGCCTTGAGGCATAATTTTAAAAGCAGTTTAGGTTAAAGTATTCACAACTTTTGTTGTACAAGGTGATGATTCAAAAATTGAATCATGTAGTATTTGTGTATAATTTTTAAATACTGTGAATCTTTAAACCTTAATTTTGTAAATGCAGCTGTTTAAAAAATGGAAGCATTTTCCCCATCACCATCAGTCCATGAATTATTGGTGCTCTGTTATGTGAAGGACTGCAATTCACATTGCCATTCTGCCGTATTCTTAATTCTCTTCCATGTCTTGTAGCTTTAAATGTGTGTTATTTGCTGTGTCCTATGTTATTATCAGTTTTCGTAAGAGTGATAAGATTTATTGTGATGTGTGTAATACTTCCCAATCCCCACATTTTTTGACAAGTATCCATTTTAATTGTCTTTTTTTTTTTTTTTAAAAAAAAAGAGGAAAGATTGGGAAGGTTTTGATAAGTGTTTTGTGTTCTAATGTGCACCAGTGCCTGTTAACTGAAGCCAGTATTCTGTCCACTGCTGTGCCTTAAAGTCATTTAGATATCGAGTAAATAATATGCATATAGTGTATAGTTGTTGTTGAATTGTTGTGAAATTCTAAAGTGTCTTGACTTTTCATTGTTAATAACATTTGTGCATACGATTTATAACATGTTCCGTTATAATAATAGTGCTCGATTACTTGTCACACTATTCTCTCTGCCTTGTGTGTGTGTGTGTGTGTGTGTGTGTGTGTGTGCAGTTTCTTGTCTTGGAGGGAGACAGAGAGAGCAAACTCGGTGAATTATCTGTAAGCAAGTTTGTTTTATTTAACTTCATGAAGTTTTTAAGAGTTACTACTTTAGATGCAGCAGTATTATACACAAGTAAACAGATTGGAGTTGTTATTTAAATTTAAATTCTAACCATTCTGGAACATAAATGCCTTACGATGGAATTTTTATCTGGAATTGTAATATACTTGTTAGATTTAAGTTTGCCATTGAACTATTTAAATCTTTTTTATTATTATTATTTAATAAATTTACAAACCCGCTATAAGCTGGAAGAATCTATAGGGAAGTTAAGACAATATTGGTTGAAATTTGTGGACCACTGTTGTAATTTTCCTTTTTTTCTTTCCTGTGCTTATTTTGAGAAGAGATTACATTGACGGAAAGTAAGTTGTCTTGTAACCATTATGTTATGGTTTTCCCCAATTAGATTACAACAGTCTGACACATATTTCCACCAAAATATGCTACTTCTCTGCATCACTGATGTTCTCAGTACTCGCTGTGAATCACTGCTATTATAGTTTGACAAACAGGCAACTTGAGTGTTCATACTGCACAGTTCTGTGATCATCAGCTTTGATTTTCACTACATTGTCAAGTAGTGCCAGTCCAGATGTCTTTGTGCAGATGCAAACCTATGATGCCATTAAACATTTTACACAGTAAATTTGTTGATGTTACTAAGATTATACATGTAAGTGTAATGCTTTTTTCCTTCCTTCCAATTTATATTTCTTTCCTTTTTTATGTAGACTGAAAGATTTAGATCAAAGTATTTTAGTGTTTTGAAAGCCACCACATGTAATGTGTTGCTATTCCGGTGATATAACTTAAGAAATCGAAGTATGTTCAGCTGAATATGTCAGATAGTGTGAGCAAGTCAATAAAAATGTGAGGTTGAAAATCCTTTTGAGGGGTGACAAACTGTCATTGTGGACTGAAATCACACAGATGTGTTCCATTTGTTATGTAATTTGTGTTAATGCTGTTGCTGTCATTGTTATTGCTTCAGATGATGTAAAGACAGGTGTATTCCATGACCTTCACTGAGTCTTTTCATCCATGTGGCAGTCTTGTACATAAAATACACTATTTTCATGAGATATAGCTTAGTGCTCTCTTCCACCTCTTAACCGTTCCTTTCTAGATTGCCATTGCTCTTGTATATTCATGGCTGCTAAACATTTAAGGAAAATGTGCCTGGTCTGCAGAACTTCACAGTACGTTACACAACTTTATTTTTTGGATTAAGTATTCTTTGTATTTTATTGTGTTTCAGTTTTTCAGTATCCATATAAAAAAATCACACATGCACATATCCATTCAAGGGATAGCTTGTCAATTTGTAAATGTACGGAATGACACAGGAAAACAAGTAGTTTTGAAATGCCCAGTAAAAATAGAAAAATCAAACAAAGTAATTTTATTGACAACAGCTGAACCCCTAAAACTTGTCTGGAATCCAAATTATTAGTGTTTCAAAATTATGTCCTGCAGATGGTGTCCTCCTGTACAATGCATTCTTCCAATCTGATCTTGAGGCCCATTGAGTGTTCCACCATTTCAGCTGGGATACCACAAATTTCAGCTTGAATTCTTTGTTTCAGTTCATTCAATGTTCTTGGCTGAGTCATGTAGGCCTGACTCTTTAAGATATCCCCCAAGAAAAAAATCACAAAAGGACAAATCCAGTGATCTTGTTGGGAGCCAGGAGATGTCACTGAAAAGTGAGGTGACATGGTTACTAAACAATTTTTGCTCAGCCACCATATAGAGCCTTGCAGTGTGTGATATCACACCATCCCGTTGAAACCGGAAGTCATGGAATATTGTGCAATGCAGCTGCAACAAAAGATAACAACATCTCAACATCCGATCTGAAAGGGCATTCACTGTGATCCACTGTTCGTTTCCAGAAAAGTAAGGTCTGATGAAGTCCATGTGACAGAACTGCACACCATACTGTCACCTTGCTGACATGTAAAGGGCATTCATAAACTTCATTAGGTTTGGTATCTGCACTGTAAAGATAGTTCTGCTTATTCACACAACCTGCGGGATGAAAGTAGCCCCATCTGACATCCACAGGTTGACCAGAAATCCATTATCCTCGTTTATTTTTGCCATAATTGGCTGACTGAATTCTAATCTCAACTGGTAATCATTCTCCTTCAGTTGTTGCAGGATTTGCTGCTTATACAAATGAAATTTTAAATTGAAATGGAGAATTCGGCAAGCACTATCTCAGAACATCCTGCCCGCAGCTGCTTGCTTACAAACTGAATGTCATGAGCTCCATAATACTGAACACGTACAGCTTCAGGATTTGGTGAAGTACAATCATCTCTCAGTTGTCCGGTTGGTTTCTTTTTTAGAGCAGATCCAGTGACTTCAAAAATTTTTATTCAACTTTTTATTGTGTGTTTCAAAGGGAATCTGCCCATAATACCCTAAGTAAAAAAAAACATAGGAACTCCTTCTGCACACGTCCCAAACTATCATTGTTTCTGGAAAACATTTTTATGGCAGAAGCATGCTGTTGGCCATTGCATTCATCCAAAATTAGCCTACTAAATGTCAAGATTGTTTCCAGTCAGGGTCCCTGTTCTGTAGTGCTGCCAACTGTATATGGCTATCACTACATATTTCAAAAGTCCTCATTTTTCTGTGTACATTGTACATTAAATTAAAACAATTGATTTCTGCATTCTATTTGAACATAATTTTGGGTTGTTCCTATAGATGAAAGAAAGTTTTTTGTCTACCTTACTTCCAGGTGACCATTCTGAGGAAAATACATGCTTTCTCACCCATCTAAAGATATGTAGCAGCAATTTATCTGTAAATGTAAGTCTTCCTCCAGCTTGCTTTTTCTGATTTGTTCATTAATTGCATTACTGGCCTGTGAAAGTATGGCTGGATTGTGCTCTTCGAGGCTTCATTGTGATTTTTTGTGAGTACATGGGAAAGGTTGTGTCTCTGGTATGATGGCGTTAAGGAATCTTCACATTTTGTCCTATCTGGAGGATACTTTCAGAAAAAGTCTGTTAATGCTTTTTGAAAAAATACGAGAAGAAGACTGCTTAAGTAAGTCACTAAATATATCAGGATTTCTGGGTAAGCTAGTACAACACATAGCTATTTGACCACAAAGAAACTCAGTGGCTTTTTATATTTCTTTTCTGTTGAGATTTACCAACATGAAGTTGAAACTTTGATGAATCCGTGTGCATTCATGTATGGTAATAGCACTTCTTACTGGAGAGAGGTGAAGGGGTGCAGTATCGTCTCATCAGAATTTTTTTTCTGTGGTTTCCTTGTCAAAAAAGGATTGGGCTAGGAGAAATGTATTCCTCATTAATTATGTGCACCTTTAAAAAATAGTCTTAAACATTCCTTATAAGAAATGTAGTCGCCTCAGCTTTGTATTGTGGAATCACTAAACGAAGTGTGAGTTGTGTTCTCTTCAGTGAACCAGTGAGACAGTTCATTCACTTCCAAAATCACTAGAACCAGATGCCAGGACCACTCTTAAAACAATGCCAAGTAAATATCTTACCTATCCTACTCTTTCTGAACCACCTCCTGTTATGCAGAAAACACTGTTCTGTCAGAAACTGCACAGTAACATGTGAGAAGTTATGCAGTACGAATCAGTATTCAGTATAATGATGATCACAAGAAAGAGTGTCCAGTTGTTTTTCATAAGTTGTGTGTTAACACTTACTAAGTGACTCGTATCTGAAAAAGAATGGGCTGCTCCCATGACAGTTCAGTTCATTCATGACAATAGGTTGCACCCTTTATTTAACAAAATTGTGTGCCCCCAAAACACATTGTTTGGCCTATAGAATTTCTTGATAGCATTGAAATGTTAAAGATGTGGTTATTGAACAGTGGTTCTAGGATTTAGGAAATTTTATCAGAAGACGCAATGGATATGAAAGCACAACAGACAGACTGTTGGATACTATAGAATTTAAACAATGATATAAAATGAATAATTTGTACTGTTAGTGCGTGTAAATGAGTTATAAGAAAGTTGTATCACCAGTCTTAACTATATGCAATTTCTGATTCCTTACAACACTTAAGAGAAAAATGTTGGAGAATAATTATCTGCTGCTGATGAACTGCAGTCTTGGAGCCCTGGTAATTACATATGCTTGTTTCTTGATTACCAAGCAGGAGCTGATTTATTTTCATACTGCTGTTACAGTTCCTGTGTAAGTCATCTTTTTACTGTGTGAAGAAAGATGTTTTGAATAATCTTAACTATTTCTATATATAGGTTTCAGTAGCATCCACAGGCAGTTAAAAGCTTTGAGAAGAAATATTTCTGAAGCAGGGGCCCATTATTATATTCAATATTTTTAGAGGTATTTTCTGTCTGTAAAAGGAAAACGTTTGATGTCTTATGCAATTAAAGAAGAAATTTCAAGGACTTGGGGGGAGAGTGCAGGCTGTTTATTAGGATCAACAATCTGAACGACCTATAATTGTGAATACTCTTATTATTGCCTACTTATTTGCAGTATCAAAAATTTGTACAAGACCAAACAACTCCATCAAGACTGTGCATTGGAGGTAAAGCACTCATAGTATTAAAAGAGAGAAATCGGTTGTATTACAGACAAAACATTGAAAAAGTAAGGTGAGCTCTCCTTTCATAGAACTGCGGGGAATTAAATGCCATATAAAATTTACATTTGGGCAAATATGTAATTAAAAATACACATTTTCACAGATACAAATAAAATGTAAAATTGCCATCTTCAGTAGCAAGGGAGCTTGCAGATTGAGAAGATTTGGAGTAAATGAAACTACCAGGGATTGCTTGGAAAACTATCCAGAACCTCCATATGGGTAAACACAGCAGTGTCCTCTCATCATGTTGTGCTTCCTATAATCCCACTGTAGTCTCATGTACTCCAAACCTTTCTGGCCTTTTGCTGAAGAAGCCCTCATTCTGAACACAATTGTTTTTGCCTTGTTTTGTTTGATGAAATTGACAGATGATGTGAATCGATTCTATTAGTGCTGATGGAAGTACGAGTGTCTTACTCGTATTTCCATAGGTTATAAATTTTGTCTCTGCTATCAAATGAAACAATACTGTTGTAGCTAAACTTGTTTAGCTTCTCTCAATTTAGAAACATGTTATTTTGACATTGTCATATTGAAACACACGATTTATGAGTTGCTTTTAAGTGAATATGATGGACACTGAATTACTATTTCACATATTAGACGATGACGACTCATGACAGTCAAAACAAGTAACCTGCCATCCACCAAATGTGATCAAGACAATTTGTGAATACAAAGCATTTACTGTTTAAGGTTATGTATGCTGCAACTTAGTAATAACATATGTTTTTGTAGCATTTATCCAACTGTTGTTTCGTTTTGAAGTCTGTGACCTTATGGACTCTTTATTACAAAGCATCATGACAAAAAAAGGTAAATCTGTTCTCTACATGAAGGGTGATTTGAATCTCACACTGGTTTATTAAATATGATAAGGAGAGGATACAACACCTAATGACACCTTTCCCAACCCAGTTAGTCATACCAGTAATTAAATTTGTCTCTGTTTAGTATTCTTTGAAATCACATGACATATAACCTTAATCCAGGCAGTTTCCAGGAGCCTGGGATACGCTCCAGTCCAGTGGACTATGGACTAACAACAAAGGCCGACTTGGGTGTGACTTTTAAGTAGTTTCCCAAAGCATCATGACAAAAAAAGGTAAATCTGTTCTCTACATGAAGGGTGATTTGAATCTCACACTGGTTTATTAAATATGATCCTGTTGGAGTTGGGATGCCCATGTCTTCCTCTAACGTGTGAAGTGACTGACCCAGCTGGTCCTTTTTTTGGAGGGGGCTGTAGTTTAAAAATAAATGTAAGCCAGGCTGCAATTTGGCCTTTTTCACTTCAATAAATCATTGCCAGTCATTGCCAGAAATGAGGGAAGTGATAAATGATGGCGACTCACTGAAATTGAACTACGAGCTTTGAGTTTGTGTTCTGAGATTTAGTCACTGATCCATCTTTTTTACATTAAGTAGGCAGTCAGCTGTGGAAATTTCCAGATTTGGGAAGCAAGTTATATCATTAGCATTATTAAGTAAGTTACCAGCCTTGGGTACAGAAGGAAACATGATGTGCAGTAAATAGAAATAAATCGGAGCTAGCGGTAGGTGAATGTGCAATCCTGAGCTTGACTGAGAATTATGTAGAACATGATAAGAGTACAGAGAGTCAAGAAGAGAGAATCAAGATTAGTGTCAATTTTATTAATGAAAGACAGGCAATATGAAGTGTTTGACAGAGAAAAAAGTATTTACAGGATTTGACAGTTATGCCCCCAGGGCCAAGTTTGTAGTGATTTTTCACACTGAAGGAAATGTTCATACATTCATGATCATGTAGAAGACAGCTCAGAATATGCTACCTTTGACATCGCAATCATGGTTAAGATAAGCCTATAATAAAATCTGTGGACTATGCAACACAAATATTGTATTGTAGGTGTTGTCATGAGGATGGGCCACCAAACAGTGGAGTTGGTGCAGGAGGTTTTCATCACAGGTTCAAAATTATATGTTGGGTTAGCACACTGGACTCACATTCTGGAGGACGATAGTTCAAACCCACATCCAACCATCCTGATTTAGGTTTCCCGTAATTTCCCTAAATCACTTCGGGCAAATGCTGGGATGGTTCCTTAGAAAGGACACAGCTGACTTTCCTTCCATAATCCAATGGGACGGATGACGTCACTGTTTGGTCCCATCCCCCAAAGCAACCAACCTACCAAACTTGTATATTGTATCTGATTTGTTGTTAAGTGCTGACTAAACACACAGTGATTTTACTTTGTTTTCACTATAAAAGTTATGAAAAGCTAACAACCATAGGGAAATATGTTACAGCTAATGCATCGTTTATATTAAAATTATTCTTTGAAATTGATAAAGAATAGAGATGCTGCAGTCAACACAGCTGTGCATCATTTCAGATCTGCTTAAAATAAGGAAAGACCCTTCTTTTTAGTTAGTTGGTAATGGGTTCACAGAGTTATCATTACAGGTGGAAGAGTTTCAACTTTTTAACAGAGATGACAGGGGACTCAGATTTGGCCTTGTTTGAAGAATTGTTTATAATCATCTGTGGGAAGGAATTTAAGAATTCATGAAAAGCATAGTCAGTACAGCTAAAGTAGAATCTCATTGTTAACTTTCACATGCATGACAGTTATTTAATACACCAGTGTCTTAGTGGTAAGATGAATACCATACACTGTGTTCAATAAAAATTTAGATAGTGATATTACCAATAGAAGGTTTGGCGTTACTTCCATTCACATTGCACGCACATGCTATGACCAAGTGTTGTTTTGGAGTCGTGTAGAGAAAGCAGGAGCTTTGTAAGTGCAATATTGGATAATCACTTGGCATTTTATAAAATTTGGCAGAAATATGAACTTTGGTCTGAAATTACTTCAGTCTCCCTTTTTTCCGTAGCCTGCCAAACCAAATACAAGCTTGACAATAAGGAAAACACCTTGTACTGTGATGAACTTCAAAGGGAAACATTTACATGTAATGGAATTTTCAGTGCCATGTGTAACTATTCTGTCCTGGGAGAAAACACAAAGAATAATCTCAAAGACGCTGTAGGTGTATTAAACCCCAAAAAATCCTAAATGTATGTTGGCCCTCCCAGGTATACATGTTGCTTGAATCATTTGTATACAGTAGGATTGACGTTAGGGCCATAGCCACCAAATCTGTAAGTTTTGACAGCTACAAGAACAGCATAATAATAGACACAAAATGCAGATGATTTTTAAGTCATGCGTTAATTTATACCTACGACACAGGACCAAATATAAAGCAACATTATAAGTGATGTAGTTGAAACTCTTATTACCAGGAAAAATATATTGTTTTTAAGGTATTTGGCTTAGTAATTATAAGGCACCAGAGAAGGCAATGTATTAACCAGAGACAGTGACTGAGTGAGGAAGTAATGCAATTGAGAAATTTTATGAAGTAGTGACAAAAGAAAACCTAAAACCACAGTACAAAGGAAATGATGATGTGATATTTTAACTACATGTTTGTGCCACCAACATGTCAATAGTAATAAACATGGAAAGAGGGGTAATGGGAGGGACGGAGGGGGGGGGGGGGGGGGGGGGGCAAAGGTGCATGGGTCCACTACTGAACAAAGTGTTTTACATGCAGCTAGAATTTCTTTATGATGAATATGAAGTGTTCAACTTCAAGAATGCTCATTCAAGGTAATAATTAAAGAAATAGGTCTGTGTTATTGGGAATAATGAGTAATCCAGGCACTATATTTCTTGAAGATCTTATTTAAATTTAGTAAAGTAGTGGTGTGCAGAACTGGCATGCAGATGAATCAAGTGCCTTCTCAAAATTCATAAAAGTATCTGAACATACAAAATTTGTGTTGCTGGTTCAGCATATTATTAAATCTGAAGCAGTCATTTGCATGTGACAGTTACATGATAAAGTGTATATAGTGTGATTTGTAGTAAACATTACAAGATGATAACCATGCAGTGTACGAATATGCAAGACGTCATTTATTTTTAATGGAATGACAATGATATGTCCACATCTGTTACTACAGATGCACTAGAGGATGGGCAATGCTTGAAACCGGTAGTCCAAATAAAATACTTTAAACACAGCTGGTGGAATAATGTCCTCCTTCAAATTTATTGGGGCTGTGGGGCCCACCAAGAGTAAAATGATTGAAATGTTATCTGACTGACACCTATAAACGTATTTTGTGTTAAAAAGTTGCAGTTTAGATGCCCTATGTAAAACTGTCATATGCTGATTGATGCTACAACTGGAATGTTTATATGAGGGTTGGAACTTTAATAGTGGCAACTATTTATTTACAGCTTTTACAAAATAGACAAGTGTTTCAAAGTTTTACTGACCTTCAAAGTAGTTACCAGTGTTGTGTATAACCCGTTGCCAGTGATGTGGAAGTCGTAGTCGTGCCAGTTGTGTTGACAGTTTGAGCGGTGCGGTGTATTGCCCGACGAATTTGTACCAGTTCTGAAGTGAATGCCGTAAAGTGTTTCCTTCAGTTTAGAAATGGAGTTGAACTCACGAGGGCTTAAGTCAGGGGAGTGCAGTAGGTGGTACAGCATTTAGCTGCCCCATCAGTCTAACAAATCAGTCACAGGTTGCACTGTATGTGCTTGAGCATTGTCCTGCAAAATGGTCAAGTCCTGCAGAAAGTGTCATCACACCTACTGCGATCCCCTGACTTAAGCCCTTGTAAGTTCAACTCCATTTCTAAACTGAGGGATGCACTTTACAGCATTCGCTTCAGAACTGCTACAAATTCGTCGGGCAATACACCGCGCCGCTTGAACTGTCAACACAACTGGCACTGCTAAGAGTATCCTACAACTTCCACATCACTGGCAACGAGTTATGCACAACACTGGTGACTACTTTGAAGGTCAGTAAAACTTTGAAACACCTATCTATTTTTTAAAAGCTGTAAGTAAATAGTTGCCACTATTAAAGTTCCAACCCTCGTATCTCTGCAAGTGCGCGCAAAAAGCAGTTTTGTTGCTTCTTATTTGAATACACTCTTGAAGGTGTCTCTTAAAGCTTTTAAATGTGCACTTAGATTTACTTCTTCTTTGGATGGAACAAATGAAATTGAGTGGTTATTTTCATGTTGTACAAGTATTAGCAATTTCTTTGATTTGATTAGTGTTACCGTTTAATTGCCTGGCTGTGGCTTCAACATGTCTATAGTAATAAACATTTTTTCTGGTAATTTCCTGTAAATGTCTTTTTTTAATTGTTTTGGTTTCGTGTCGTTATGAATGAGTGTTTTTAGTGTCAGACGTTATTGATTCATGTAAAACGTGTTTCTTGTTACATGCGCAGGCCTACTGTTAACTCAAATGCTTGTCCCTTCATTGTCCTCCTCCTCCCCGTCCTCTTCTCCTGTACTCTCCATTTCCCATGCAGAGAGTTGAAATCCGTTTTGGTAACCTTGCTGATCACTTTTCCATATGACAATCTAGAAATGACGTATCCATTTGCAATGATGATTGTGACATGTTACACTATAACTGGCGAATCAAATTAAAAGAGCTAATACACACACAAAACAATTGTATATATCTAGTGATACCTTGGCACCTTCTTCATATGCTTTGTTTTTTGTAGATTGGAAGTTGCTCTCCAACAGCTGAAACTGCTTATCACTTTGCACTTCTGACTGATTATGTGTAATGAGTTTTTATCTAATGACATCACTGTCAATGTGACTTAGTATAGTAAATCTGCCTTCTTACTTTACACACACACACACACACACACACACACACACACACACACACACACTTACTTTTGCATACATAATGTCATAATCTTCATTTTCTATCCATTACGCTGGTTTGTTGTCTTATTACTGTTTGTCTCATATTTTCTTAAAAGTTATGTCACTGATTTTCATTTCCATCCACTATGTACTGTTCTATTCCCCTTTAAACAGCCATGTTTCTGTCTTGACCTTTGTCCTGTGGCAGCTAATTACTTTGTCCCTTTGATAAAACATTTACCTTTCAGTAAGTGAATCTCCTCTACTTTGCTTTATTTTATCCTGTTTTCGTTTCCTCATATGCTTTATTGCATTATTAGTGTAGTTTGACTGATTCATGTATTCACTCATACATTTTGTGGTTTTGTTATTGTTATTTCATTTTCAAATCCACGTAATTGTTGGTAATGGTGTTGGAAGTATGTATTATACCCTAGTTTCCAGAAAGAAAACACATAAAGTACTTTACATATACATCATAGGTAGAAATCTGAGCGTCCGCAGCTCGTGGTTGTGCGGTAGCGTTCTCGCTTCCCACGCCCGGGTTCCCGGGTTCGATTCCCGGCGGGGTCAGGGATTTTCTCTGCCTCGTGATGACTGGGTGTTGTGTGCTGTCCTTAGGTTAGTTAGGTTTAAGTAGTTCTAAGTTCTAGGGGACTGATGACCATAGATGTTAAGTCCTATAGTGCTCAGAGCCATTTGAACCATTTGAAATCTGAGCAGATACGAGAAATGCCATATGCGTCTTCAAGTGTTTTACATCAACTCTGCACACATATTTCACTAGCTGCCATACAGTGCATGACCATTGCTAGCCATCTCCTTTCCTGCTCCACTCACAAACAGAGCAAGGGAAAAAGACTATACACCACCATATGGGCCCTCATTTCTGTCATGTTGTCCTCGTGGTATTTACGTGAAATGCGCATTGGCGGCAGTAGAACCATTTTGCAGTCAATGGTGAATGCCAGTTCTCTAAATTACCTGGGTAGTGTTTTATGAAAAGAATGTTGTCTTCCATTCTACAGTTTTCATTTGAGTTCATGGACTATTTCCATGATACTCACATCTTTATCAGAGCGACCTATAACAAATCTAGCACTGGCCGGTGTGGCCGAGCGATTAGGCACTTCAGTCTGGAACCGCGCGACTGCTACGGTCGCAGGTTCGAATCCTGCCTCGGGCATGGATGTGTGTGATGTCCTTAGGTTATTTAGGTTTAAGTAGTTCTAAGTTCTAGGGGGCTGATGACCTTGGATGTTAAGTGCCATAGTGCTCAGAGCTAACAAATCTAGCAGCAAACCTCTGGAATTGCTTCGATTCCTTCCCTTAATCCAACCTGGTAGAGATTCCAAACACTCTAACAGTACCCAAGAATGGGTTGCACTAGTGTTCTATATGTGGTCTCCTTTATAGATGAGCTACACTTCTGTAGAATTCACCTAATAAATGAAAGTAGGACCATTCATCTTCCCTACTGCTGAACTTGACATGCTCGTATCACTTCGTATCACTTTACAAAGTTACACCTAGATATTTCATCAATATTACTGTGAAAAGCAGTGCATCACTAGTACAGTATTCAAATGTTACCGCATTACAGCAACGTTTTTCCTACTCATCTTTGATAGCTTACATTTTTCTGCATTTTAGAGGAAGCTGCCATGAATCTCACCAAATATAAAGTTTGTCTATTCCTGTCAACAGATGATAAAATTTTGTGTCACTTTAACTCCAACATATTCTTTGTACTTTCCACAAGTTACAACCTTCTCCGAAAGTTACTCAAATGGAGTTTCTGAAATTATCTTGGAACATTTGCTTAGCACTGGAAGTCATATGAAGTCATGTTAAAAGTTTAAAAGTTGTCGTGATGTCTTGTATAGTGTCAAATGTTACTGATGTAGTTCACTTGTGAAATATATATTAATTCACCGTAATGTAACATCAGTTTAACGTACTTCACTTCTCGATGTAATAAGTGTTGCACTGTGTACTTGTAAACATATTTAAAAGAAACATTGATAGTTTCAGTAACTTTATATCAAATATTATTTATGTTAATGTAGGAAAAATAGGAGAAAATCATAATATTGAGTCTGTCCTTTAACATTTAACCACAAAGTAAACATTACTGTCGATATCTGCATCCACACAGACTTCTAATTGTAGGAATCTTCCATTAAATTTAGTTAGGTTAATAATGGCACAACTTGACTAGAATAAGGGATCGGTTCATAGGACATGTTCTGAGGCATCAATGGATCACCAATTTAGTATTGGATGGCAGAGTGGAGGGTAAAAATCGTAGGAGACCAAGAGATGAATACACTACGCAGATTCAGAAGGAAGTAGGTTGCAGTAGGTACTGCGAGGTGAAGAAGCTTGCACAGGGTATGGTAGACTGGAGAGCTGCATCAAACCAGTCTCTGGACTGAAGACCACAACAACAAAAATGATAGATTTTAGTACTGCCATATTTTTTCGGGTTTTATAAAAGTTGGTTTCAGCAGTAAATACAATTCAGCCATTACCAGCAAGTAGAGAGGGAATGGAGCAACTAATTTCATTATTATCCTGGCACCTTGCAGATAATTTTAAAAAAATCAATTTTTTGAAGTGAACGGTTTGATAGTTGTCTTGGTAAAGCAGTTACGTTTTCTATTGTTGACCCCTCAACAGGTTGTCTGTGTCACAGTAAAGATGTATGTGATGACCAATCAGTAATCAGATGGCCAGGACAGAATTGTCTGTATTTTTATTAATTTGATCTTGTGTTTTAAAAACATATTGGCACATCTGAATCTTAAATTGTTGTCATACTTTTCTGTATTCAGTATTTTGCATACAAAATGTCATAATCATAATCTTCATTTCCTATCCACTGTGTTGTTCTGTTTTCTTATTACTGTTTGCTACATGTTTTCTTTTTTACGTAAATTTTATGTTATTAATTCCAGCTAAGTCATTGAATTACTCACACATAATCATGCAGCACCATTGAATGCAATGTGAAAAATTCTGCAATTTCATAAGACCATTTGTTTAGCATGTTGTCGTTGTTGGTGTTGTGGCCTTCTGTCTTCTTGACTTAACTGCTTATTGTTAATGTTTCATTTCTGTATAACGCTACACTCAAGACAAATATCTTCAGAAAAGAGTTCCTGATAGTGAAGTTAATATTCGATGTTAATAAGTTCCTCTTTTTCAGAACTACATTTCCAGTCTGCTTGTTATATCCTCTATACTGTGACCATTGTCAGTTATTTTGATGCCCAAATAGCAAAATTCATCTGCTTCTTGTAATATTTCATTTTCTAATCCAATTCCTTATGTTTTGCTCATTTTAAATGGACTACATTCAATTACCCTAGTTTCCTTTTGTTTATATTCATCATGTACCCACTTTTCAAGACACTATCCATACCTTTCAAATGATCTTCCAAGTCCTTTTCATAGAAATACAATGTCGCTGACCAACCACAAAGATTCTATTTCTCCTTCCTGAACTTTAATCCCTCCAATTTTTTCTTTGTTTTCTTTTACTGCTTGTTCAGTGTAAAGATTGAATAATGTCGGGATAGACTATGACTTGCTACCTGCTCAGTTATTGTCTGTCTTCCATGTCCTTCGACTCTTATAATTGCTATCTGGTTTCTGTCCAAATTGCTGGAGGTTCCTTCTCTAATTCTAAAAGTGCTGTAAAAGGACGTTTGCCTTTCTTGGGTCTACAGTGTAAGATAAGTCTTCTAAAGTCTTCATTGTCTCGTGTGTTCCCACATTTCCCTGTAATCCAAACCGATCTTCCCTAATACTGACTTCCACCAGTCTTTCTATTCCTCTGTAAATAATTCATATGTTTAAGTACTTCATATCCATTATTTATCCAATTGATGGTTCTGTAATATTCATCCTTGTCAGCATGTGTCTTAAATGGAATTTGAACTATTAGTCTTCTTAAAGTGAGAGACTATTTTTCCTGTCGCATATTATCATGTGTATCAAGTGTCATGATATATTATCCCAAGTATCTCAATAGCTCTGAGGGAATGTCTTCTACTCCAAGTGCCATGGTTTTACTTAGGTCTCTCTGTACTATTGAAATACTTCTTGCAATATCTTCCATCTACTTCCTCTTCCCCTTTCATAGTATGATCTTAAAGTCTGTTCCCTTTGTTTTCTTTCTGTTGTATTCTTTCCAACTTCCAGCCTTCCTTCCTTCCTTTGCTTAATACTAATTTGCCACCTGAACTCTTAATGTTCATACAGCTAACTTCTCCTTTTTCCAAAGAGCTTTTTAATTTTGCTCTAGGCAACACCTATTTTTCTCCCAGTCGTCCATGCTTCTACAGCTTTGCATTTTCCCTATGTGCATTCTTGTTTTGCCATTTTGCATTGTATCAAATTTATTCTTTTTAATGCTATATTCATTATTGTGTGCTTCATTTACTGCATGTTTATAATGTCCCCCTTTTGCCAGTAAAAGTCAATGTTGTGTGTGTTATCCAAGGATTTCTGCTGGGACTTGTCTTCTTCCCTCTTTGATCCTGTGCAAGATCCACAGCTGCTGCTGGCATTGTCTTTCAGTTTAAAATAGGGTTTCAGAATCCTTGTTACCTTTATATATCTCGAACCTTCCCATGTTTCCAGGTCTTTTCCACATATACAACCTTCTTTCGTGATTCTCAAATGAAATAACTGCGATGATAAAATTGCATTCCATGTAAAATTCATGCAGGGAGCTTCTTCATACATTCCTGTCCTCCAGTCTATGTCCTCCTACTATTTTGCCTTCTCTTCCTTCTCCCACTATCAAATTCCACTCCCCCGTCACAATTAAATTTTTGTCTCCTGGAATGATACATTCTTTCAGTCTCTCAACTCAGCAGAGCACATAAAAAGCATAAATATTCTTATAGAAAGATGTAACCGACATTTGACTGTATTGATGTGCTTTATTACACAATCTAGGTTCTTGCCTTAGGCTATGTTCAAGTGTTACAGATGTCAAAACTCATCATTAATATGTGTGTCTTCAGTTATAGAAACCTGGTGTTTCATAATTAAAAGTGACAGCATTTTTGTGATATGTTAGTTGGCTGGTGATCTGCATAACTTATAACAGGATAAGGCTGTGAGATCCAACATATGACTAAATCAGGTTATACATTTTGTTTCATAGTGAAACAAAGTGTTAATCTGTGATCTGGTCATACATTTTATTTCACAGCATTATCCTGTTAATAAGTTAAGCAAGTCGCCAACAAATTAACATGTCATAAAAATATATTCTCACTGTTATGTATGAAACATCAGGTTTATATAGCTGAAGATATATATTTTAACAATGTCTATTCCATAAAAGTCAAGTGAGTTTTGACATTTGTAACACTTGATAATGGCCTTTGGTTGAAATCTGGATTGTGTAATAAAGCTTATCATGTAGTCATATGGCAGTTATATCTTTCCTCAAGTTTTAGGCCTACATGACTGTGGCTTGGTATGAAGGAAAAATGTAGAAATATTCTATTTGTGTTGCAGAGAAGCCAGCTTTGTACCTTGAAAGGCCCATTCTCTCAATGGTAATATGTGTCATTATTCCTCGGTGGAAACTATTTTATAAATCCAAAATAATCTCTGATAAAAAGGAGAGAGAAGGCATATTCATGAAATTCAAAGTGTGTGTTTATGTACATTTTCAGTCACATACAGATAATTAATACTGTCAAACTGGGACACAGGAGGTGTGCAGTCTTGTTTATGTGGCAGACCGGGTAGAGTTAATCTAAAACCTGTTGATGATAAACTCTTCAAGTCAATTTCTTTTTTGGTGTATGTACAGAACCATTCTGAGTATCCACATATTAATCAGATAATGTAGGAACACTAGTACTGCATTACTGTTGTTCTCTCAGAGACTTACATAGTCATGTGGTGAATCAAAATTTGTAATTTTATGTGCCTGAAGTTTTATTAAAATGTAAAACTGGTAATGCCAAGGGTTGCAATTAAAATGAGTCTGCTTCACTAAATTTGAAATTTTTTTATGCTTTTTGTGCCAAATTGTAGGCAAATTCTGAGCCGACTCTTTTCTATTGTTTTCCTTATCTTGCAAGTCCTCTCCTTATCTTGCAAGTCCTCTGGTTTGAGTAATTTAGTTGTGATCAAGTTGTGGGCAAAAAAGAAACACTGTTTCATCAAATTTCTTATTGACTTTTGTGTTTCCTAACCTTGCAGCAAAGTCAGTGCATTGCTTTTACTATCATTCACTGCATACCACTGGCATTAAAGCATTCATACTTTGTATTGAGTTAAATATTATTATGTTATGATCAATGGAAAATTCACCTCTGGGTACTGTAATTTGCATATTATATGGTTTTTCTAAATCACTAGGTAAATGCTCACATTGTTCCTTGAATGAGACAGTCTCCACCTGAGATGGTGTATCATCTCTAATTACTTGTTGTGGTCTTCAGTACAAAGACTACTGTATGCTCAAAATGACTTGGTCCTTCTTGCTGGAGATGCAATAAGCAAAAGCATGCTACTGCCGCCAAGTGTGTGGTCTGCTATGGAGGAAGAGGGTGTATGGGAATACGGGTAACAGGTCCCAACTACTCTCACATGGCTTGCAGGATAATGGAATCAACAATGTGTTCAAAAAACCTACCACAGTGCTTTATTATTATGGTGTGATGTATTGTTTCATAGCTAAGGTTGGCAACAAGGTGAAACAATCTAACCTGCTGGAAGCCATATGGCATCCATTGATTATTCTGCTCCCAGGAAAAGTGCCAAGTTATAAGGGCATTCAGATGAAACCTGGTGTCTAATGTAAAGCAACGATAACGATTTTACTAACTAAAAAATGTAGTTATACACAGTACACATACTGAAAAATAGTCACCAAAACAGTTGGCATTTTATCTCATTGCAACACTAGCTGTCGATTCCATCCTTGAAGAAGCTAGTACGCTGCTGTCAGATCCAGGCCTGTTTCCAGTCACACACTTCGTCGTCCGTTGCAAATCGATGTCCACGAATAGCTTTTTTTTTTAGAGGTCCAAATACATGAATGTCACATGGTGAAAGGTTGGGACTGTACAGTGGATGCTCCAGCGTTTCCCCCAGAAATTACAGCAAACAATGAGCCTGTTCAGGACAAGCATAGTCTTCCAGTGATTTGCTCCCCTCAAAGAATTGTTGCTCCATTCCATTACACTTGAACGACTCAAACTGTACTCCCCATGCACGGCCTTCATCCATTGACACATTTCATGGCCTCCAACTCGCTCCGCTGCCAAAAATCGAATCACTCCTCTCTGTTCCTGCTTACTCATCTGCATGTTCGGTAGTGGACGATAACTTGTGAGACCACCTTCCCTTCGACACAAAACGACCCTGGTGCTATGCATACGCATCAGTCTCTCTACCAATAGATGGAACCACAATACCCACAGTTACGTGGTGCCACCTTACATGTAAGGAAAGGGTAGACACACTGACCAGGTTTCAATTGTGTATATAGTAGTTTGATGCAGCTTTCCGCACTAGTCCATCTTATGCAGGTCTCATCATCTCAGCATAATTACTGCACCTTACGTCCAATGAAGCCGCTTTTGTAGTCAAGGGTTTGTCTCCTCCTACAAGTTTTACCCACTTTATTTACCTCCATTGATGTGACCTGTCAATCTCTGCCTTCTCTTAGTCACATTGTACCATGTCTTAAACTTTTATATTATTTTATGTATTGGAAAATAACACAAATAACTTCAGTCCCCCCCCCCCCCCCCTCCCGAAAATACTGACCTGAGTAATCTTTCAAACAATTTAAGGAAATATCTGAATAAAGCATAACAACACATAGGATATGAAATTGAGGTTTATATAAATTCCCATGAGATTGTCTTAAATGGTTACATACCAAGGTACCAGAGTATGCAAAAACTCATCACATTTGAATTCTAACATTAAGAAAGTGCTGAAGATAGTGTAAGTTGCTTCAAGTTAGATTTAAAAAAGTAGATCCTATAGGAGGAGCCTTGCATTTAATGTTGATTGGGTTCTGCAGCAGCACATTAGCAAAATAACATTTGTAAAATGCCAAGGAATTCTTATTCCATATGCTATATCAACCAGTGAACTTAGTACTTGGTTCAACTCTCAAAGTCTCAAATTTTAAATTCTGTTTTCTGCTATTCTTTTAGAGTACTGGTTGTATAATTTTTGTAGCTCAGTGATAAAAGTGCAAGACAGCAGACCCAAAGGTCTGATGTTACTGAATTTTTGTGTATCACTTCTTCTTTTGCCTCTGGCAGTGCTTGTAAGTGTAAAAAAAAATGTCAAGTTGGACTGTTGCTCAAGTCCACATTAAACTGTACGTCCCTCTTATAATTGCCTGTGCGAGTTACTTCAAAGATCGGAGGAAGGTAACGGCGTGCCACCTCTAATAGGACTGTGCCTAGTAAGATACTGTAGTGGTAGAACCAACCTTTGGGTTGATGGTAGCCCTGCTTTATTTTTTTGCTACAATTTTAGAAGTTTCAGAAAACAAAACTGATGACTGGAGAGGCAAATGTTGCTGGAACTGACAGAATTTCTGCTATGTTCTTAATTGAGGTTACTGAAAAAGTACTTTTATGTCAGCTGATAGTCATTTTAAGTGTGTCACAGGAATTTATTATTGGTACTTTGATATTCCACTGATATAAAATCATTAAAAATGGAATACTGACTCAGAGTCAATAAGGTAGTGAGCAGATACTGTTTTGAAATTAGTGAGGGGAATCTCTGGATACACCTGAAGTGATTTGGAGAAGCCAAATCCAGTGCTTTAGTTCTGTGTCGTCTCTCTCATTAACAGTGACATTAGATGACTGGGAGACGATGAAATATGCTTCAGCCAGTGAGAAGGGAATGGAACAATTCACAGATATAAAACTAATGTTGAAACATCTGTCTGCTGAGGAGTGCTGTGTGCATTGGAAGTATGTTGATCATTATTACTGGGTATTCTATGCAGGAAAGGGCCATCGGAATTAAGAGCTTCACTGAAAGTTAAAAAATGGTAATAATTTTCATTGTAATTGCTATCCATGTACAAACAATGGAAGACTATTCAGTCTTTAATTTACTCTATGAGGGGTATTGGAAGTTAATGAACACCATCCTATGTCACAGTATGGTGTATTTCTCCACACCTAAGTTATTGGCAACAGTGTTCAATTGGAAAAGAACTTGCTTCTTGTAGAAGTGAACTGAATGGAAGAGGCACTGTTATATTTTTCTATGTAGGTATATTTGTCCCCTTCAAATACAAGTTAAGTAGTTGGACAACTAACTACTGAGGGTCTTTTTTTAAACTACTGTGATAGGTCATAAGAATTTAAGAAAACTAAAGCATATCTTAGCTATGAGTCAAACAGTTCCCAATGTGTGCGTTATGTTTTCAGTAATAGTCTTGCAAGCTACTGTTGTCTTCTGTACTTAACCAGAGAACGTGAAAAGAAGGAAGAAGCTGAGGAACTGATGAATGACACATCGTACTCCCTAAGAAGTAAACAGTACAATAAAGTAAAAGAGCATGTTATTTGAACTCGTCCATAAGAAGCAACAACCATAGTTGACAACATTTGGACCCTCAGCTAGGTATTGCCCAAGACTTCTTCATACAAGATTGCGTAATGAATTTGATTCTTCTTTCAGTCTGAGAAACCACACATATCACTTGCTTCTTGTCCACATCTGACATACCTTCATTCAACTTCTTTAACTGATTTGATTTACTTGCTATCGGTTACTTACTAGCTGCATAAAAAGTAGTATATTTTTGACATTCAATTTATATGAGACTTCCATTTATGGCTTATTTGTTTGTACTGTACAGCATCTGTTTCCATTTCACACATTGTACAGTGAACTCCAGTTCTTTTGCCTAAAACCTTTGTGGTATTTCAGACAGATGATGTTACTGGAGATTTTATTGGTGGTAAAGACCAGGAAGTCAGCTGTAAATGTCGTCTACAACTTCTTGGGCACTGATATAGTATTCTTAGTAATCAGCTGATCACATGTAATGACTAAAATTACTGTCATTGCATACAGATTAATAATTGCTCTTCGCAATTAACTTCTTTCTAGTGACACTATACCTGAGTATAACTTCAGGATTTTTCACATTGCGGTGGAATTGACTGGACCTGTTTTCGACAAGCAGCTATCAAAATTTATTTATTTGCATACCATTTTGAAGTGAAGTGTTACAGCAATGAAACAGTTCTGTAGTCTCTGCGTTGAAAATTGAGTTATAAAACTCTAAAATCAATATGCAAATAGATACATTTTGGTAGCTGCATGATGGGAAAATCTTGTACATGTAAGTTAAAGTTTTCTGTTAGTTTGTTGCAGTTTCAGCACAGACAGTTTCTCACTTGATCAAAAATGGCAGTCAGTATGCATGAAAGACTTTATAAATGTTTTCCATGTTCAAGAATAAAAAGTAGTGAAGGTACAGAGAATGTAGAAAACTATAAGTATTTCATCCATTAATATGAGTACACCCTATTACTGTAAGTAATGTTGTGCAGATCACAGGTATATACATCCACAAAAGCTTATCAAACCTTTTCCTCTTTCTCCTCCTGGTGCACATTCATACAGACAAACATATCTCATCTTAAATAAACTATTCAGGGGCCTTAACTTTTGCTTAAAGTTATAAATGGTACTAATTTACTGAGTTTTTTAAGGTATTTATCACAGAAAATTAGTAGAAAATATTTTGTAAAATGTGCAAGTTTTACTGTTTTAATGTTACAGCAACTGGATAAATTGTGACTTCTTGTTACGTTGTCAGCCAGTTACTGGGTGCAACTTTGATACATCAGAAATGCTATTTTCTAATAAATTTTCTTAAAATAAGGAAAATGTTAACATGTCTGAAAGTACCTTGAATACTATGAACTGACTGATCTATCTTTAGAGACTGGAAAATAAGTATCAAACACTGTAGTGGTGCTGATTCACATTTTTTCCTTGTAATTTTCATCCACCTCGTTATCGGGTTATGTTAGTATCTTGTTGCTCAAGCCAAATGTGTGTTTGTGTTACCTTATGTGTTTCCTTTGATTTGTGTATGTATTTATTGGTCTACATCTATTTGCAAAGATCCATGCTTTCGCCATTTTGATGTTGAAAATGATAAAGAAAAAAATAATGCGAGACTTTTAAGATAGGGAGATTAGTTTGAATGCTGTAAATATGTAATATTTTGTGCTTGTGTGATGTTGCTTGAACTGTCATTTAATTCTGAAAAAAAATCTGATGTAACATTATTTTCTATGTAAATACATATTGAGGATGAACTAAGAGCGTGTGAGTCTCTAAATAGTGTTGTAATTGTTAATTATTTTTTCATTATCAGAACATACAATAAGCACCCTATCCCACATATCCTTGAAACCAACTATGCAGTGATTAATTTTCTAGTTCATTTCACAAAACTTTGTACACAACAAAATGGAAGATTTGAAGAGCATTACATTAACCAACAGTTGGTTCTTTTTCTCTTTTTTGTTTTAAAAAGTTGTACCTACAACAAAGAAGCAGCATGCATGTAACACTCTGTCCCTGGATAATTATGCTGTAAAATAAGATTATAAGGAAAAGTAGTTCATTTATTAAGTAAGAGAAATCAAGAGATAGATAGTCTAGAATTGGGGCATTGTCATAGGACTAACTTGCGAAGTAATACACACATTAGAGAAAAAAAAGGAACAAAGTTTGCACATCGACATAGAAGCAACAAAAAAGAGTCACACATTCAAAATAATTATGGTTATGAAGGCCTGATGTCTGTAGATTGCCAGATATGTAACAGTGGTGAGTTGGTGTGATTGCTGATGTTCATCATTACAGTTTTAATATTTGAAAACAAAATACCATAATTATTTGCATTTATGTGATTGTGTTTAGATTAGGGCTAAAAAATGTCCATGGAAGAAAACAATAGATCATCATATTTCCTTCAAGTTTTTATCGGTTGAGTACATCAGAAAACTGGCGACAGTAAAAACGTCACTTGAGTACATCAGAAAACTGGCGAAAGTAAGAACGCCACTTATCTCTTTTTCCCCTTTTTCTTCTTTTTCTGAGCGTCGGGCCACGGGAATCCACGACACAGCAGAACGTCTTGTATGTTATGGCAGGTGAAGTACGCATTTTCCATTGCTACGTCGTTGAAAATGTCAACTTGACAGCGTGTTTTTGACCGACCTTCTGTCTTGGTCGTCACTTGCGTTGCACCCTCGGAGTTTTCATTATCTGCCTTTTTGTTAGCACCTTTTTTCTTTTTCCCACCCATATCGTAAGCCAGGTATGATTATAAACCTGAACTAGTGACGTATGCGTCGACTCAGTCTCTTGGTAACAGCTGTCACCATAGCAGCCAATGTTTGGTGGTAGTACACATTTTTCTCTATGGTTTTCAAACAGTGCTTGGTTATAGACCGCGCTGCAGAAGGGTGACTAACATAGCAGACTTCCGACGGATGTTTGTATGTTAACGTATTATTTAAAAGTGTGCAAATAATTTTATGTATTTGTTGTTCTTTTCCCTACGAATTAATGTAATTTCGCCCATTCCTGTATACTGTTTTCAATTAAATATGAGGCGCTTAGCGTAAGAAATGCCGTGTTACAGGGGTATTCAAACTGCTAGCAGCCTCAGTATTCCAGGAGAGTTTACGTTTCGAAAGTGATGATGATAGAACGCATTTGGAGTCAAGAGAACGCCTGTAGAGAACAGTCACACTGAATTGCACGGCGTGTTTATCATTGTCTGACGGTGCGCGTTTCCATTCCCTTTTGGTGCCGTTAGGCGAGCCATAGAAAATGCATATAGCCAACAATATTGGCTGGTTTATTGCTTGCGACACGAATTGCATTCGGCAACGTAGTCGGCCACAATTGCCCGGTGACGTTTGCGGCATAACAGCTGTGTTACAGGGCCAGAGTATTGCCACGAAATGGATGAAAGCAAACTAGTAAATATGGACGCAATTTTATGGTCCCTGCTTCTTGGAAAGTAGGTCGTTCTTTCAATCCTAAAAAAGACGTCGTACAGCTGGGAAGACATTAGCTCTACTTTGCTGTAAGACCACCAAAGAACAGATTTACTTTAGGCAGCAATATCAATCGGCCAAGTAGTAGTAGTAGTAATAATAATAATAATAATAATAATAATTATTATTATTATTTTAAAAACACTGAGCATTACATCGTAATATAAAGAAGAAAACATTTTTTGAAAAAGATGGCATTGATTTGTTTCATTTTGGCCCTAAAAAATTTTACTTTAAATTTCCAAACATAGTTTACCTTTTCACAGTTCAATAAATAAATTCTTTCATGTTATACGCAAGATTAATTTTCGCAGCCCTGTCTTGCTGAACTGAAACGAAGAATAGCTGAGTTTGTCTTCACTGTGTCATCATTGATTTAGTCTGTGGATGGCACTGAGTGACCTCTCAGACGACGCTGACTGAAGTGGGACTGTCATAATCAGAATTCGGTTAAAGTCCGCCGTCTGTACAAGCAGTTCTTTCAAACGTCGCGTAAACTGAGGATATGTTTGAGAGGATGTAGTAAATATAGTCGCTTTAGACTATCTACATCTACATTAATAGTCTGCAGATCACTGTGAAGTGCATGGGAAAGTGTCTTCCTACTTTACCAATTATTAGTGCTACTTCCCATTCCATTCACGCATATGTAATGAGTCTGCTTTATCTTCGCGATTCCTCCGGGAGCAATACGGAAGGAGTCGTTATACAGTATATTCCTAGACCCATCACATGAGGTTCTAAGTTGGCTTTCAGGAGACAGTTCGCGTCTGTCTTTCAAGCTTTTGTCAGTTCAGTTTGCAGTACTCCGTGATACTCTCCTCTGGCTGAAACAAACCTGTGACTATTCGTGCTGCCCTTCCCCCCTGTTGGTTATGAGTCCCACACAACTGAGCAGTCTTGTACGATGGGTCTTATGTGTGATTTGTAAGCATTGTCTTGTGTAGGCTTAAGGAATTTTGTTAGTATTCTCTCAGTGAACCCAAGTCAGCCACCTGCTTTACCAACCTGAGTCTATGTGATCATTCCATTTCATTTTGTATGAGTTGACCGATACCAACTGCGACTTTTTTATATTTTAGTCGTTGTGTACTACGTTTTTTGTTTTGTGAAGCACAGTATTTACATTTCTGAACATTTAAAGCAAGTTGCTAATTTTCGCGCTACTGTGAAATCTTATCAAGATCTGACTAAACATTTGCGGAGCCTTTTTTCGGAGTTCTTCATTACAGATAACTGCATCATCTGCTTAAAATTTGGAGTTGCTTTTAATATTGTCCGCAAGTTCATTAATATTCAACATTAACAGCGAGGGCCTCAGCATACTCGCATCCTCTTGGATGAATCTTCAGTCAATCTCATGCAAAAAGAGATCAAGAATTTCAGACACATCTTTCTCAAATCTTCGTTCAAGAGACAATTCTTCAGGAGCCGATAAAGCTTCTGTGTGTTTCAAACTTGCTGGGGATTTTTTTTTTCTTTTTCCCCAGTGAGATTATCGGGTGTTTCATGTTTAGGTTCTTAGGGTAATCCTTGGTTTCTCTCTTAGCATATTAAATGCTTCCACCGTCTACAGAACGTTTCACTCCGGCAGCACTAATATTTGGGTTCTGTAGGGATCAGGACAGTCTTCGCTTAATCCAACATCTTCAATAGCGACTGTCATATAAAATAATATTCCCAAACGTTTCGAGCCACTTCGCATGGCCCCACTGGGCTGACTGTCTTCCGTCTTTAATCGAACTCTTGTGTGTCCAATGCTTCGGTTACTGTTTTGTGGACTCGGAATAATTTCCCCTAAACGTTAAAAGATGGTATTCGGACATGTTGGTATCAACCAATGAACATTCGTATTCTTCTCGTCGACACTTGGCGATAGCACATCATCTGCGCACATGTTTCCCCTGTTTTCGGCGTCCAGAGTTATATTTGAGACGTCTTTCATGGTTCTCATGACATCGCACAATGGGCACAGTTTCCTGAAAATGATCCAAACAACGTTTACTGCAGTGGATGTAACAGCAGTACTTGAAGGGTTTCCTTTACACCATAGATATTTTTGCTGCACCATTGAAACAGTGGGTATGTAGAAAGTCCATTCCTAATGGAGTCTTAGAAAGACACTTTCAGAGGCTGTTGTCAACATTTGTGCCCTGCACCCCAGCGGCATTTATTAACCCAGAAAAGTTCATTTTCTTCGAACATCACACGCTCGACACGACGTATACAAAAACTGAACTGAACTGCTGCTATACAGTAACGTCAGTGTCTCTCTCACTGGATGATGTGAACTATCATTTCCAATATTTCGTTTTGTATCACTGGTGCCAACCAGGCATCGCGGTTCTCCAGGCACATCTTCAGTTCTGGTTTCTTTCTCTCATTGAGAATTGTCATGAGGCTGCCAGTGATCGTTTCGTGAGTTTTCTGTTCGGCACAGGGACCAAAGTGAACTGATAATTGATAGTAAACTGGTTCTAGCTTTCTCCTGAGTGGCTAACAGATATCGCACGACATGGCCGATTAGTGTACAGTGTACAGTATCGCCGTTGCTATCGACCCTCGTATCGTACAGGCTTTTGTTTGTTTGGTTAGAACAGCTCAGTGTCGGTTAGACCGTCAGTGAGAGAGCACTTCGATTTCCTGCTGCTAATAAGGCGAGTACACCGTTCGCTTGTAGGGTAAACATAGTCATGTGTAGGGACTGTGGTGGTTGTGAGCGGACGCAAGGAGAATTGGCCACTCTTCGGGGGCAGGTGGAGGCTTTGTCTGTTAGGCTCATCGAGCTCGAGGCGCAGGCGTCGGCTCGTAGTGGCGTTGGGGCAACTGTGGTGAGACCTATGCCTACTTCGGTGGTCTTGGAATCGCATGGAACCTCTGATGTCGCTGCGTCTTCCGGCAGTGAGCATCTTACCGGTCAGCCATCACTCCAGGGTGAATGGCGGACAGTGGTGGGCTCGCGCGTGCCTGGCCGAAAGGCGAAGGTGGGATCTGGCCGCGTGGCAGCTGCCTTACCCCTTTCCAACAGGTACGGGGTGCTTCCTAGTGGTGATGACATCGTTTCCGAGCCACCACAGGATGCCTCGCCTGTTGGGCCAGTGGCCGATTCTCCGGCAAGGTCCCGACAGTCACAGAGGGCGGGCCTATTAGTTATAGGGAGCTCCAACGTTAGGCGGGTTATGGAGCCCCTTAGGAAAATAGCGGGTAGGTCGGGGAAGAATGCCAGTGTGCACTCGGTGTGCTTGCCGGGGGGTCTCGTCCGTAATGTGGAGGAGGCCCTTCCGGCAGCTATTGAACGCACTGGGTGTGACCGGCTGCAGATAGTAGCACATGTCGGAACGAATGACGCCTGCCGCTTGGGTTCTGAGGCCATCCTTGGTTCCTTCCGGCGGCTGGCTGATTTGGTGAAGACAACCAGCATCGCACGCGGAGTGCAAGCTGAGCTTAATATCTGCAGCATAGTGCCCAGAGTCGATCGCGGTCCTCTGGTTTGGAGCCGTGTGGAGGGTCTAAACCAGAGGCTCAGACGACTCTGCGCCTATAATGGTTGCAAATTCATCGACCTCCGTTATTGGGTGGAGAACTGTAGGGCCCCCCTAGACAGGTCAGGCGTGCACTACACACCGGAAGCAGCTACTAGGGTAGCAGAGTACGTGTGGCGTGCACACGGGGGTTTTTTAGGTTAGAGGGACCCCCCCCTTGGGCGAAACGATAAAATACCTGACGGCTTACCAGAGAGGACATTATCATCGTTGATAAAGAACGTCCGTCCTCAGAGACCAAAAACAGGAAAAGTCAACGTAATATTGGTAAACTGCAGGAGTATCCAGGGCAAGGTTCCTGAATTAGTATCTCTTATTGAAGGAAATAGTGCGCATATAGTATTAGGAACGGAAAGTTGGTTAAAACCGGAAGTGAACAGTAACGAAATCCTAGACACAGAATGGAATATATACCGCAAGGATAGGATAAACGCCAATGGTGGAGGAGTATTTATAGCAGTAAAGAATTCAATAATATCCAGTGAAGTTATTAGCGAATGCGAATGTGAAATAATCTGGGTTAAGTTAAGTATCAAAGGTGGGTCAGATATGATAGTCGGATGCTTCTATAGACCACCTGCATCAGCAACCGTAGTAGTTGAGCGCCTCAGAGAGAACCTGCAGAACGTCGTGAAGAAGTTTCGTGATCATACTATTGTAATAGGGGGAGACTTCAATCTACCAGGTATAGAATGGGATAGTTACACAATCAGAACTGGAGCCAGGGACAGAGACTCTTGTGACATTATCCTGACTGCCTTGTCCGAGAATTACTTCGAGCAGATAGTTAGAGAACCAACTCGTGAAGCTAACGTTTTAGACCTCATAGCAACAAATAGACCGGAACTTTTCGACTCCGTGAATGTAGAAGAGGGTATCAGTGATCATAAGTCAGTGGTTGCATCAATGACTACAAGTGTAATAAGAAATGCCAAGAAAGGAAGGAAAATATATTTGCTTAACAAGAGTGATAGGGCACAAATCGCAGAATATCTGAGTGACCACCATCAAACGTTCATTTCTGAGGAAGAGGATGTGGAACAAAAATGGAAAAAATTCAGAAACATCGTCCAGTACGCCTTAGATAAGTTCGTACCGACTAAGGTCCAAAGCGAGGGGAAAGATCCACCGTGGTATAACAATCATGTACGAAAGGTACTACGGAAACAAAGAAAGCTTCATCATAGGTTTAAGAGTAGTCGAATCATAGCTGATAAGGAAAAGCTGAACGAAGCGAAAAAGAGCGTAAAGAGAGCAATGAGAGAAGCATTCAACGAATTCGAACATAAAACATTGGCAAACAATCTAAACAAGAACCCTAAAAAGTTTTGGTCATATGTAAAATCGGTAAGCGGATCTAAATCCCCTATTCAGTTACTCGTTGACCACGATGGCACCGAAACAGAGGACGACCGAAGAAAGGCAGAAATACTGAATTCAGTGTTCCGAAACTGTTTCACTGCGGAAAATCGTAACACGGTCCCTGACTTCAGCCGTCGCACGGACGCCAAAATGGAAAATATTGAAATAAACGATATCGGAATTGAAAAACAACTGCTATCACTTAGTAGCGGAAAAGCATCCGGACCAGACGAGATACCCTTAAGATTCTACAGTGATTATGCTAAAGAACTTGCCCCCTTTCTATCAGCAATTTATCGTAGATCGCTGGAAGAACGTAAAGTACCTAGCGACTGGAAGAAAGCGCAGGTCGTTCCCATTTTCAAGAAGGGTCATAAATCAGATGCGAATAATTATAGGCCTATTTCGCTTACGTCAATCTGTTGTAGAATAATGGAACATGTTTTGTGTTCTCGTATTATGACGTTCTTAGATAATACAAATCTCCTTCATCATAACCAACATGGATTCCGCAAACAGAGATCATGTGAAACTCAGCTCGCCCTATTTGCCCAAGAAATTCACAGTGCCGTAGACACTGGCGAGCAGATTGATGCCGTATTCCTGGACTTCAGGAAGGCATTTGATACGGTTCCGCACTTACGTTTAGTGAAAAAAATACGAGCTTACGGAATATCGGACCAGGTTTGTGATTGGATTCAGGATTTCCTAGAAGAAAGAACACAACATGTCATTCTTAACGGTTCAAAATCTGCAGATGTAGAGGTAATTTCGGGAGTACCGCAGGGAAGCGTGATAGGACCTTTATTGTTTACAATATACATAAATGACTTAGTTGACAACATCGGTAGCTCCGTGAGGCTATTTGCAGATGACACGGTTGTCTAAAAGAAAGTAGCAACATCAGAAGACTCGTACGTACTCCAGGAGGACCTGCAGAGGATTAATGCATGGTGCGACAGCTGGCAGCTTTCCCTAAACGTAGATAAATGTAATATAATGCGCATACATAGGGGCAGAAATCCATTCCAGTACGATTATGCCATAGGTGGTAAATCATTGGAAGCGGTAACGACCGTAAAATACTTAGGAGTTACTATCCGGAGCGATCTGAAGTGGAATGATCACATAAAACAAATAGTGGGAAAAGCAGGCGCCAGGTTGAGATTCATAGGAAGAATTCTAAGAAAATGTGACTCATCGACGAAAGAAGTAGCTTACAAAACGCTTGTTCGTCCGATTCTTGAGTATTGCTCATCAGTATGGGACCCTTACCAGGTTGGATTAATAGAAGAGATAGACATGATCCAGCGAAAAGCAGCGCGATTCGTCATGGGGACATTTAGTCAGCGCGAGAGCGTTACGGAGATGCTGAACAAGCTCCAGTGGCGGACACTTCAAGAAAGGCGTTACGCAATACGGAGAGGTTTATTATCGAAATTACGAGAGAGCACATTCCGGGAAGAGATGGGCAACATATTACTACCGCCCACATATATCTCGCGTAATGATCACAACGAAAAGATCCGAGAAATTAGAGCAAATACGGAGACTTACAAGCAGTCGTTCTTCCCACGCACAATTCGTGAATGGAACAGGGAAGGGGGGATCAGATAGTGGTACAATAAGTACCCTCCGCCACACACCGTAAGGTGGCTCGCGGAGTATAGATGTAGATGTAGATGTAGATTACAGGTGTGCTGATTCCATTTTGCTGAATAATTGCAGCAGACTGTCGATGAGCAAGTCTCTTCTCGCTTATTCAGAACTTTTGTGTAGTTTTTTCCAGTCACAGAAACATTCTTTAAGGAAAGCTGTTTCCTTTTGTGGTCTTCCATTGCTCAGTATGAGGATGGACCTAAAGCAGTCATATCAGTCTTTTTCTCCGTAACGTAGCCACGGATAAGATACAAAACATTCCAGTTTACAAGATGTTCCATTTTTTCGCGGGGAACATGAAGTTCATACCTGTCTGTTCTCCAGATTTAGGCGGGAGACTGCCGGTTTTCCGCTTTTTCTCCCACCTTGTGATTATTCAGTTATTTCTCCCGATTTTTAGCCAATTATGGTCGAACCTAAGACGTTTCAGCTTTTTGGCCAACTGTCGGAGGTCCGTCGCTCGTCAGGCATTTTTAATCGATATATGTATCGGAGTTTATAGTAATCAGGAAGTCGCAGGCGACCTGTTATGTCCATTGTTATTTTTCGTCTTTCCTGCGCATTTTGTAGAATGTATACTCGTATCGCACAGTGTCATGTTCTGGTTGGACTTTTGTTTGCATTCTTTCATTGTGCATAAGTGGAGGCGCTTATTATTTATCATCTGTATAAGAGATATAAATTTTTAGAGTGGATGGCTATGAGTGTTATTTTGTTACCTGAGTCCTTCTGAGGCTTTATTTTTTTGTGTAATCGGTTAGTTCACGGGTATCTCATTTTTCATATGTGTAACATTTTGATTAAGCGTTTAGTTTTTAATTGTTAAAGAAGCATAAACTCGGTTTTGAAGTCTGTAATTATGTTCTGCAGAGAATAAAAGGGTGATAAAAGCTCTTGAGTCATATAACAAGTAGCTTTTTGTATTAGAACCAAAAAGTGACAGTGACCACGACTTTAAAGGAAACAAAATTTTTTTTATAATGTCAAAGAAGACAGTAGTGCACAGAATGAAGGTAAGAGCTCACATTACGAATATTAAAAACAACGCCGTCAACAATACTCAAAACAACATGCTAAATTTTGTCAGAACTCCCACTCTTGTTTTATTGAGCCTGTTTTTGAGATCATTGATAGAGCTTTTCTATTTGATATGAATTTGTCTCAAGTTAAATGTGTGGTTAACAGATCTGCCAAACGCCTACCACAAAAAACCTAACAAACTTCAGTCTCATTGTTTTCATGTTGATCTACATAAAAGTTTTTAATGTCTGTGTGTTTGGCACGTTTGTGATGTTCTGTGTTTTTAATCAAGCGAACAGCACTTTGTCCACGCAAAGTTTGATGCGTTTTTGTAACTGGGAAGCAATTTCTTTAAAAAATCATGCAACCAAACAACCTCCTCAACAGCAACATCTGGCGCTTCTGGGTACTCGGCCTCCGTTGTTGAGCTGGTTATCCATTTCTGTCGACGTGAACACTATGACATTGGCCCAGCTGCTAATAAGCTTACATAACTTGTTGCCCGACGAGTATTACAGGTACCAGCAATGTACCAGAGCAATGCATCAGAGTAGACCATCAGCCCAGGAGAGTCGCTTTGTGCGCTATGATCAGGTCCTAGACGATTGTGTTCCCTTGCTGACCTATATAGATTTCTTTTGCAGAATGGTTGTGTTCAATTTTCAATCCACAGAAGTAATTTCCATTGCCTACAGTAACTTCAAACGTTGATCCCAATGTTGTAAAAAGTTTTCCAATATTTTGAAGACTACAGATGACCTAGCTGTCCTCCTCATTAAGTGCCAGGTAGACCACAATATCATCTGTTAAAAGCATGAGAAACGCATTTATTTGCACTTAGTTGTTGAAATTCTACCATTGTACTGCGGCGTATAGGGACTTGTTTTCTCATCTGTTATTCCGTTTTGTTTGAAATAATCTTCAATTTGTCTCCTCATCTTGACATACTGACGTGATTTGCAATGAAGATCTTCATCTTTTTTCATTTTTAAACCAAGAATTAAATGTATATCAGCCATATTTTTCAGACCTTCGAAATGAATGTTACTAAGTCTCTCATGCCAGATCATTGTATATTTCAAGGAAACAGGATTCACCTGTAGTCTATCTAGATCTTTTAATTTTCTTCTTAAAGTTAAAACATTAAAATTTCCTCTTTCACACTTGCGTACATTTTATGATCAGTAAGTATAGATATGAAACTGCATTACACAAAGGAGAAAAGAGATAGATAGATAGATAGAGAGAGAGAGAGAGAGAGAGAGAGAGAGAGGGGGGGGGGGAATAAAAAGGGTCCGCCTGCACATGCTAGGGCCGTGCAACGATGCATATGATGGTTTTGTATTGGGGTGAACTTTTGGTAACCTCTAGCCTCACTACCAGACACAGTGGCTGAGAGAACTCAACGGCTGGCAATAAGAAATTAGGCAGCTGGCTACAAAAAATACAGCATCGTAGGAAAAGTCCATTGGATGTTTAAATAATATGCGATAACACTAATTGTCCATCTTAATTCCAGCTGCAACTAGACGTGAATTGCGAACTTCCGTTCTCGTGTAAAAAAATAGCTTTCATTCCTCTTATTGTGAATATTCATACTGAAAATAATTTTTTGTCTGGCTTACGAATGAACATACGTCAAAGAGAGTTTTGCGTCACCCCAGTTCCCAGAACTCCTGAAGATAGACGTTGACTGTGGATATATTGTATCACAGACACAGTCCCTTTGACTGTTCAGAGATGTCATTAAACCCGGCCAAAGATGTAAACGACCATGCATGAGCAGCGCCTATTAGAGAGGGGGGGGGGGGGGTCTTACAGCCGATCAGTTCTAATCATTCCACCAGGAAGGAGGTAAGGAGGTACATGGCTCGTGTTGTCTGTAGTTCAACCATGCCTAGACGGTCAATACTGCGGCTCGATCGCTTCCGCATTGTTACTTTGTGCCAGGAAGGGCTGTCAACAAGGGAAGTGTCCAGGCGTCTCGGAGTGAACCAAAGCGATGTTGTTCGGACGTGGAGGAGATACAGAGAGACAGGAACTGTCAACGACATGCCTCGCTCAGGCCGCCCAAGGGCTACTACTGCAGTGGATGACCGCTACCTAAGGATTATGGCTCGGAGAAACGCTGACAGCAACGCCACCGTGTTGAATAATGCTTTTCGTGCAGCCACAGGACGTTGTGTTACGACTCAAACTGTGTGTAATAGGCTGCATGATGCGCAACCACACTCCCGACGTCCATGACGAAGTCCATGTTTACAACCAAGACACCATGCAGCGCAGTCCAGATGGGCCCAACAACATACCGAATGCATCGCTCAGGATTGGCATCACGTTCTCTTCACGGAGACGTGTTTGGAGGCAACCCGCTCAAGCTGAACGCCTTAGACACACTGACCAGCTAGTGGAGCAAGGTGGAGGTTCCCTGCTATTTTGGGGTGGCATTATGTGGGGCCGACGTACGCCGCTGGTTGTCATGGAAGACGCCATAACGGCTTTACGATACGTGAATGACATCCTCCGACAGACGGTGCAACCATATCGGCACCTTATTGGCGAGGCATTCGTCTTCATGGACGACAATTCGTGACCCCATCGTGCACATCTTCTGAATGACTTCCTTCAGGATAACGACATCGCTCGACTAGATCGGCCAGCATATTCTCCAATCATGAGCCCTATCGAACATGCCTGAGATGCCTGTTTGTGGACGATGTGACCCACCAACCAATTTTGAGGGATCTACGCCGAATCGCCGTTGACGAGTGGGACAATGTGGACCAAAAGTGCCTTGATGAACTTGTGGATGCCACGACGAAAACAGGCATGCATCAATGCAGGAGGACATGCTACTAGTTATTAGAGGTGTTGGTGTGTACAGTAATCTGGACCACCACCTCTGAAGGTCTCTCTGTATGGTGGTGCAACATGCAAAGTCTGGTTTTCATGAGCAATAAAAAGGGCGGAAATTGTGTTTATGTTGATGTCTATGCCAATTTTGTGTACACGTTTCGGAACTCTCCGAACCGAGGTGATGCAAAACTTTTTTGATGTGAATGTAATATGTTTTCCAAAGTGTGAGGTTGCCATTTTATCTCAACTAACAACCATACTTCAGTGGATCCTATGCCTTCTGCTTTAACAATCCAGTTGTTTTCAATTAGATCATAGGAGTCATTAGAGTGAAGTAGTTTAAAAGGTCTTGAACCAATCTTGGCGTGACGTCGTATGTTTTGATGCAGCACTCTCAGCGAACCTACAGCAAAAACATTCGCTTGTTCTGCACTCAAAGCCTGGTACTCAGGTGTATGAGTCTTTGTGTTGTGTTGTGTTTTACTAAAAGTCTTCTACACTCAGATTTTAAAAAAATCCCTTTTTGTGACAGTAATAACATTTAACATCTTTTCTACTGACGATGGTAAACGTTTTCATATTCTTTGAATTGAACATACATGTTTTGTCCATATGAACTGCTGCATTAGGCGGTTGACTTTTCATCACCTTATAAAAATTTCTGTTCCTTTTTCAACTACCGTGAAGCCAAATTAGCGAATGTTTGTTGATCTTCAGCACATGAGGCCCATGCAGACAAAAAAGATTCAAATTTTGTTGGCAGCCTTCCAAAACTTAGCCATTTTGTCGACTTCTGTAACAAGTTTACTAATGTCAGCAAATACTTTTACCAAGTACTCAACTTGACTGATGTGTCGTGCGATTGTTTCTGTTGGCGACACTGTATAATCAAGAAAATTCTGCTTCAAGGCCATTTTACTAACTGCAGGTCGCCCTTCAAGAAAAATCTTCAGTCTGGCCCACATTGCATCTGCATTTGCACACATCATAAAAAACTGCAGTTGGTCAAATTCCATCGCAATATGTATTATGAGCATCGCTTTCGTGTTTATGCCGTCACAAACTATAAGACTGTCACCTTCTTCATGCGGCCTCGTTTCACCTCGATCATACCAAGAAATTTTTCAACACAAACAGAATGGAAAATTCTTACTGTCAAATTTCTGGAGACAGTAAATTTTCGGTTTATCTGTCTTCGCGTTAAGTTTGAATGTAAACTAGATCTATAGTATGTACTTATCATTTGGGTTTGCTGATCTTGTATTGGTCGTGTTTGCAGATAAAATTGTTGGAAATAAGGTCTGCCGGTTAGGTAAAACATGTTCCAGCTTGTGCTATCGTCAATGGGTGTGATTTTTAGCTGTTTGTGTCTTCTTGTTTAATGTTTTAAATTGTTTGCATAGTGTAGTGTAGTCATTTATAATCTGTTTTCCTTTTGCTAATGCCTTCTGTATGTGGAAGTAGAACATTTGCTGACTACCTAACAGCTCACAAGCATCATCCAAGTAAAACAAGACATATTTAAAAACACTAAAATCCAGACACAGCCTTATATCGTAAATTTACAGTAGAAGGAAACTTCTACATATAGTCGGCATTATCAGAATGGAAACAGATTATAAATGATTGCACTACACAATGCAAAGCCACATTATTATTATTAACACATTAAAGGAACTTTACATAAAAGACGACACAAAGAGCTAAAAAGTGTAAAAAGCGCCCTCTCTCTCTCTCTAAAACACACACACACACACACACACACACACACACACACACAGAGAGAGAGAGAGAGAGAGAGAGAGAGAGAGAGAGAGAGAGATGAACCAAATAAATTTGGTGCCAAGTTCAGTGTGAACAAGTGAACGCCAACTGAGACTGGACAGACAATAACAATGTTTACACTACATTTTGACAAGTGAAAATTGTTGTTTACAAATGAAGTCCTGAAAAATGTATCTACTAAAATCCAGCCACACCCTTATATCATAAACTTACAATAGAAGAAAACTTCCACATAAAGTCAAGTCAGCATTAGTAGTCTCTCTCATGAGAAAGCAGATGAAAAAGGATCTGTTAAAACTAAAAGTAAAAAAGAGTCGGCAGTCATGCGCCAGATGAGACGCCCTAGTTTTTCCGCTCTCGTAAAGATGAATTATTTTGATTGTAATTACAGTTAGTTTAGTACAAATTACCTGTTAAATGTACCACTTTTCTTTATGTATTATTCATGAAAACGCTAAAAGGTAGTAAGGTCGTGTTGTCGTATTTTTGTTTTATGTTTGGTGTAATTAACTTAGAGAATCGCACTTAATTGTTCTGCTTTTCTTTCCAGCAATTTAAGTAGAGTGTGTCCATTCACTATTAATGTCATGTTTCTAGAACGAACATAAATCTTAAGTTGTTTGCTGTAGAAACTTTCGAACTGGTAGTTTATTTACATACAGTTTGTGTACATTAAAGTTATGGTACATTAAACATATTACATTATTATGATTAAGTTAATTAATTGGTACTGCAGTTAAGGGAGTATTAAGTTCATGTTGTAAGGGGAAGTAAATAACCTTTTAAGTTATAAGAGACTGGATATACCGAAAAAAACCAGAGGTTGTAGAGGGTTTCAGAGGAAGCATTAGGGAACGACTGACAAGAACAGGGGAAAGGATTACAGTAAAAGAAGAATGGATAGCTTTGAGAGTTGACATAGTGAAGGCAACAGAGGATCAAGTAGGTAAAAAGACGAGAGCTAGTAGAAATCTTTGGGTAACGTAAGATACACTCCTGGAAATTGAAATAAGAACACCGTGAATTCATTGTCCCAGGAAGGGGAAACTTTATTGACACATTCCTGGGGTCAGATACATCACATGATCACACTGACAGAACCACAGGCACATAGACACAGGCAACAGAGCATGCACAATGTCGGCACTAGTACAGTGTATATCCACCTTTCGCAGCAATGCAGGCTGCTATTCTCCCATGGAGACGATCGTAGAGATGCTGGATGTAGTCCTGTGGAACGGCTTGCCATGCCATTTCCACCTGGCGCCTCAGTTGGACCAGCGTTCGTGCTGGACGTGCAGACCGCGTGAGACGACGCTTCATCCAGTCCCAAACATGCTCAATGGGGGACAGATCCGGAGATCTTGCTGGCCAGGGTAGTTGACTTACACCTTCTAGAGCACGTTGGGTGGCACGGGATACATGCGGACGTGCATTGTCCTGTTGGAACAGCAAGTTCCCTTGCCGGTCTAGGAATGGTAGAACGATGGGTTCGATGACGGTTTGGATGTACCGTGCACTATTCAGTGTCCCCTCGACGATCACCAGTGGTGTACGGCCAGTGTAGGAGATCGCTCCCCACACCATGATGCTGGGTGTTGGCCCTGTGTGCCTCGGTCGTATGCAGTCCTGATTGTGGCGCTCACCTGCACGGCGCCAAACACGCATACGACCATCATTGGCACCAAGGCAGAAGCGACTCTCATCGCTGAAGGCGACACGTCTCCATTCGTCCCTCCATTCACGCCTGTCGCGACACCACTGGAGGCGGGCTGCACGATGTTGGGGCGTGAGCGGAAGATGGACTAACGGTGCGCGGGACCGTAGCCCAGCTTCAAGGAGACGGTTGCGAATGGTCCTCGCCGATACCCCAGGAGCAACAGTGTCCCTAATTTGCTGGGAAGTGGCGGTGCGGTCCCCTACGGCACTGCGTAGGATCCTACGGTCTTGGCGTGCATCCGTGCATCGCTGCGGTCCGGTCCCAGGTCGACGGGCACGTGCACCTTCCGCCGACCACTGGCGACAACATCGATGTACTGTGGAGACCTCACGCCCCACGTGTTGAGCAATTCGGCGCATGCCCACTATATGACCTCGCTCAAAGTCCGTCAACTGCACATACGGTTCACGTCCACACTGTTGCGGCATGCTACCAGTGTTAAAGACTGCGATGGAGCTCCGTATGCCACGGCAAACTGGCTGACACTGACGGCGGCGGTGCACAAATGCTGCGCAGCTAGCGTCATTCGACAGCCAACACCGCGGTTCCTGGTGTGTCCGCTGTGCCGTGCGTGTGATCATTGCTTGTACAGCCCTCTCACAGTGTCCGGAGCAAGTATGGTGGGTCTGACACACCGGTGTCAATGTGTTCTTTTTTCCATTTCCAGGAGTGTATATTGAATGTAATCGATGAAAGGAGAAAATGTAAAAATACAATAAATGAAGCAGGCAAAAGGGAACACAAACGAATGAGAAAGGAAATGACAGGAAGTGCAAAATAGCTAAGCAGGAATGGCTAGAGGACAAAATACGCAAGGATGTAGCGGCATATATCACTAAGGGTAAGATAGATACTATCCACAGGAAAATTAAGAGTCCTTTGGAGAAAAGAGAAACACCTGTGTGAATATCAAGAACTCAGATGGGAAACCAGTCTCAGCAAAGAAGGAAAGCAGAAAACTGGAAGGAGTATATAGAGGGCCTGTAGGAGGGTGATGTACTTGAGGGCATAGTATGGAAATGGAAGAGGGCGTAAGTGAAGATGAAATAAGAGATATGATACTATGTGAAGAGTTTGACAGAGCACTGAAAGATCTGAGTTGAAATAAGGCCCTGGGAGTAGACAACATTCCATTAGAACTACTGACGGCCTTGGGAGAGCCAGTCCTGACAAAACTCTACCATCTGGTGAGCAAGATGTATGAGGCAGGCGAAATACCCTCAGACTTCAAGAAGAATATAATAATTCCAATACCAAAGAAAGCAGGCATTGACAGATGTGAAAATTACCGAACTATCAGTTTAATAAGTCACAGCTGCAAAATACTAACGCGAATTCCTTACAGACGAATGGAAAAACTGGTAGAAGCCATCCTAGGCGAAGATCAGTTTGGATTCCGCAGGGATGTTGGAACACGTGAGGCAATACTGATCCTACGACTTATCTTAGAAAATAGATTAAGGAAAGGCAAACCTACATTTCTAGCATTTGTAGACTTAGAGAAAGCTTTTGACAACGTTAACTGGAATACTCTCTTTCAAATTCTGAAGGTGGCAGGGGTAAAATACAGGGAGCGAGAGGCTATTTACAATTTGTACAGAAACCAGATGGCAGTTATAAGAGTCGAGGGGCATGAAAGGGAAGCAATGGTTGGGAAGGGAGTGAGACAGGGTTGTAGCCTGTCCCCGATGTTATTCGATCTGTATATTGAGCAAGCAGTAAAGGAAACAAAAGAAAAATTCGGAGTAGGTATTAAAATCCATGGAGAAGAAATAAAAACTTTGAGGTTCGCCGATGACATTGTAATTCTGTCAGAGACAGCAAAGGACTTGGAAGAGCAGTTGAACGGAATGGACAGTGTCTTGAAAGGGGGATATAAGATGAACATCAACAAAAGCAAAACGAGGATAATGGAATGTAGTCGAATTAAGTCGGGTGATGCTGAGGGAATTAGATTAGGAAATGAGACACTTGAAGTAGTAAAGGAGTTTTGCTATTTGGGGAGCAAAATAACTGATGATGGTCGAAGTAGTGAGGATATGAAATGGAGAAATTTGTTGACATCAAGTATTGATTTAAGTGGCTGGAAGTCCTTTATGAAAGTATTTGTATGGCTACACTTAGCCATGTGTGGAAGTGGAACATGGTCAATAAACCGTTTAGACAAGAACAGAATTGAAGGTTTTGATATGTGGAGCTACAGAAGAATGCTGAAGATTAGTTTGGTAGATCACATAACTGATGAGGAGGTTCTGAATAGAGTCCGCAGCTCGTGGTCGTGCGGTAGCGTTCTCATTTCCCGCGCCCGGGCTCCCGGGTTCAATTCCCTGCGGGGTCAGGGATTTTCTCTGCCTCATGATGACTGGGTGTTGTGTGATGTCCTTAGGTTCGTTAGGTTTTAGTAGTTCTAAGTTCTAGGGGACCATAGATGTTAAGTCCCATAGTGCTCAGAGCCATTCGAACCATTTTACTGAATAGAATTGGGGAGAAGACAAATATGTCGCACAACCTGACTAAAAGAAGGAATCGGTTGGTGGGACACATTCTGAGGCATCAAGGGATGACCAACTTAGTACTGGAGGGAAGCGTGGTGGTTAAAAATTGTAGAGGGAGACCAAGAGATGAATGAATACAGTAAGCAGGTTCAAACAGCTCTAGGTTGCAGTATTTACACGGAGATGAAGAGGCTTGCACAGGATAGAGCTGCATGGAGAGCTGTATCAAACCAGTCTTTGGACTGAAGCCCACAACAACACATTATACGAGGGTTGTTTTTTAAGTAAGGGCCGTTTTTATTTTTTAAAAAAGATACAAATACTTTTGTAAAAAAACTTTTATTTTCTGATTCTACACACTTTTACTTATTTTTTCTATATAGTTGCCTTGTTTATTTAAGCACTTGTCATACTGTACAACTAAGTTTTTAATTCCCTCTTCAAAGAATTCGGCCGCCTGCTCCGACAGCCAAGAGTTTACGGCCGCTTTCACTTCATTGTCGTCATTGAAGCGCTGCCCACCAAGATGGTGTTTCAGGTACTGGAAAAGGTGAAAATCTCTAGGAGCAAGGTCAGGGCTGTATGGTGCATGGTCCAAAACTTCCCAGCCAAAAGAATCAATCAAATCTCGCATCTTTTGAGAGATGTGAGGCCTAGCGTAATTGTGCAGGAGCAAAACTCCTTTTGTCAGCATACCGCGCCTTTTGTTTTGAATTGCTCTGCGGAGCTTCTTTAGAGTTGCACAGTAGGCATCTGAGCTTCTTTAGAGTTGCACAGTAGGCATCTGAGCTGATTGTCGTTCCTTGTGGCATAAAGTCCACTAGCAAAACACCGCGCCGGTCCCAGAACACAGTTGCCATAATCTTGCGCTTTGACAGCGTCTGTTTGGCTTTGACCTTGACGGGTGAGGTTGTGTGTCGCCATTCCATCGATTGTCGCTTGCTTTTGGGAGTGATATGGGATACGCATGTTTCATCTCCAGTGACAATTTGACTCAACATGTCATCCCCCTCTTCCTCGTAACGAATCAAAAAGTCCAATGAAGTGGCAAATCTCTTCCTTTTGTGGTCCTCTGTGAGGAGTCTGGGTACCCACCGAGAACACAGTTTCTTAAAGTTTAGGTTTTCAGACACAATTTTGTACAAAACCGCTCTTGAAACTTACGGAAATTCCAAAGAAAGAGTGGAAATTGCGAATCCTCTGTCCTCATGAATCTTTGTTTCGACTGCAGCCACCAAATCATCAGTGATCACAGAGGGCCGGCCTGAGCGTTCTTCGTCATGGACGTTTTGACGGCCATTTTTAAACTCTCTAACCCATTGACGCACTTTACCTTCACTCATTGCATTCAAGCGATAAACTTCTGTTAACTGACGATGAATTTCTGCAGCTGATAGGCTTCTCGCGGTCAAAAAACGTATCACTGACCGTATCTCACACGCGGCGGGTGATTCAATAATCGTAAACATTATAAAGTAGCATAGCGATGCGTACACGTCAGCTACAGAGCTGCAACTTGCATCAGTGTGAACGGGAAGGATGCCGACAAGTGGCGCGGTGGCTTGTTGCGGCGTCCGCGCGAACTACGGGACTATACGCGCGAACGGCCCTTACTTAAAAAACAACCCTCGTATCACAGACCTGAAGCACTTACCTGTAGGAGTGATTTTTGTGGCTTTTAATTTATGAAAATTCGTGTAGTGTAAAGTGTGTTAAGTAATTTAATTATGTTTTTAAGAGTGTAATCTGTGTTGCAATATATGAGGATGTTGCTGTAAGATAGTCAAAGAGGGAGAGATATGTGTAGACTGAGAGTTGAAATTCCACTTAGCTGGCTGTAGTGAGGAACTGAATGGGGAACTCCAATGAGGCTCACCTAAGGAACTGTAGGCTCTGGAGAAAAGACAAGAGAATCACTGAACAGGAGATGAAGATTTGTGCACTTAAGGCTCAATTAGAACAAGCGAAATTTAACCTAAATAGGTTGAAGGGGAATAAAGGTCGTGGGAACCGGCCAAAATTAAGAAGTAATGGGTGCAAGAGGAACAAGTTTTCAACTTCATCTACATTTGAGCTTAGACTATTGAATAAATTGAAGTAGTGAAAGAAGAGCCTCATCCAGCTGTAGGTCTTAGTAGGGTACAGTAAATTTCAAGCAAACAAACTCACTGTAGGTCAGTACCAAAAGAGAATAGCAAGAAAAGAGGCATGCTGTTAAGTAGTAGCTATGGGAGGGGTATAGGTCAGATGGTATAGGACAAATTAGGAACAAGATACCATGTCACGTTGTGAAGCCAAGTGGAGCCTTATCCAGGTGAAAGAGGACATAGGGAATTTAAGCAAAGATTATGACAAAGAGGATCAGGTTACTGCGTCAGGGAACAGTATGGCTAAGGACAGTAATTGCAGAATTAGGGTTGACCTATGTGAAATAGGAGTAGCAAATACATGAAGTCCTGTAGTGGCAACACCTGCCCTAGGTTAACACTGCTGTGAGCCATGTGAATACTTAGTTGAGCAGGCTGCTGTTGACTGAAATGAAATTTCATATGAATCTAGTGTCCGTCGTTACAATTGGCAGATGGAGATATACTAAACACGGCCTACACCTAAATAGGAGAGGGAAAGATAGGTTGACTGAGCTTCTTGCAGATGATATTTGGGGACCACTATCGCATAAAGGAAGATCCCTGTGATTAGTGACGTCAGAGAGGTCCCTTTTTTAAGTTGGAATCAGGATTCAGGCACCTTGTTTTGAAAGAAGACAAAACAACAGAAGACACCCTCAAAATGCTTAAGAATGCACAGGAAAATAAGAGGATTCAGGCACCTTGTTTTGAAAGAAGAGAAAACAACAGAAGACACCCTCAAAATGCTTAAGAATGCACAGGAAAATAAGGTTAGCATACTTCATTAAAATTTAGGAGATTGAGTAATAATGCAGAAGAAATTCATGCCTGTTTGGAAAATTTAGACAGCTCTGAAAGTAGACATCCTGTTCTTATTTGAACACCACATAACCACATGGTTGGATAAGTTACTTACTGGTGCAGAACTAATATGGGAAAAGAAATATATATATAGTATAGTAAGGAATCCAGATTCCTGATAAACATTACACTATTTCCCAGTGGCTATCTATATATAGTTACCATTAAAAGTGAACTATTTTTCAGGATTAATTCATGAGTACAAACTTCCATGTGCTGACCACTACAAGATATATATACATATTGAGACAAGTAGATCTTGTAGTGTAATGTTTATCAGGAATCTGGATTCCTTACTATACCATCTGTCAGACAGCATCATGCAATTGATAGTCTGTGATGACTTCAGTATAGAGTTGCTAAAGGATTCTGATAGGAAAAATGATCTGGAAACCTTTCCTGGATCCTACAATGTGAGCTCAGTGATTAACTTTCCTACATGGGCGGATAAAGACAATAGGACAATCACTGATAATGATTTCCTTGTTGAAGGTCAAAGAACGAAAATAACTGTTCACCTGGGAACAAATGCTCTTTCTGATCATGGTGCACAGTTAGTCTAAATAAGATTGTGCTCCTTAGAGGAATCCAAATAGAATAATTGATGTTTCCAGAATAAATGTTTTTAAGAATGATTTAGAAGAGAGAATCTGGGATGAAATTTATAATGAACTAAATGCTACCATAAAATTTTTATCTGTTCCATGATAAATTCGTATCATTATTCGAAGCTAGCTTCCCATATCAGCTAATCAGAATGGACATTAAACAGCCACGTGAAAAGCCATGGATCACTAGATGGATTAAAATATCATGTGAAAGGAAAAGGATAACATCACAATTTCACAGGAGACAAATACATTTAATGACCATTTCTTAAATATAGTAGAAAGGACGGTGGCAAACAGTTCAAGAGAAAAATTAACAGTGTGTTGAAAAAATAACTGTCATAAAATTCACTCATATGAATGTGTAACCAACTCCTCGTTCTGCAATTAAGAAAATTATAAATTCTGTCAAGAACAAAAGCTCACCTTGTTTTAATGGTGTTTCCAGTAGAATACTAAAGATTTGTTCCCATACAGTAAGCCATCTTATTTGGAATATGTAATGCATAACTAACCCAAGGAATTTTTCCAGAGAAACTGAAATTATGCTGTAATCCAAACCATATTTAAGAAAGGTGATAGGAGAGATATTGGTAACTACTGTCTGGTTTCACTGCTAACATCATTTTCCAAAATTTTTAAGCAGGTGATGGATTTTAGAATGGCATCTCACCTGAGCTGCAATAATATCCTCAGCAAATCACAGATTGGATTTCAAAAGAGTTACCCTCCTGAGAACGCCATTTATATGTTCACTCACAAAATTTTAGAAGCATTAAATAATAAAATATTGTCAGTTGGTATTTTCTGTGGCCTATCCAAGGCATTTGACTGTGTTAATTAAAGTATTCTCCTAGACAAATTGAAGTTTTATGGGACTGATGGTGTAGCTAACCACTGGATGTCATATCTAATCAAAAGAATGAGGACAGTTGTATTTATTAATTCAACCAATATAGTCCACGGATGTTATTCTGACTGGAGATAAGTCGCATAAGGGTCAATTTAATATTCACTATTGTTTCTCATGTATGTAAATCATCTTCCATCTAATAAATATCAAGCCAAATTAGTTCTTTTTTTTGTAGAATGACGCTAGTATTGTAATAAATACAAGTATACATACAGAAACAGAAGAAATGGAAGCAATGTTCTCAGAAGTATGACTAACAGATTTTCTGCGAATGGCTCAGTCTGAATTGACACAAGGTTCAACATATTCATTTTGCACATCTAGGGGTACTATAAAAATGATAAGTGCAACATATGGTGAGGAAATAATAAATAGCATGGTACCTTAAAAAATTTTAGGTGTGTATATTGACGAGAATTTAAACTGGGAAAAGCATATTCTGAGATCCCTAGAACAACTTAGTTCACTCACACTTGCACTTCGAATCATTGGAAATCTTGGTGAGAGTAAATCAGTAAGTTTACATTTTTCGCAAATTTTCGTTCAATAATGTCATATGTAATAATTTTTCGGGGTAGCTCCTGTTTAGGAAAGAACGTCTTCATAGTTCAGAAGTGTGCTATAAGAATAATATGTGATGCTCACCCACTATCATCTTGTAGACATTTATTTGAGGATTGAGGAATTGGACACTGCTTCACAATATTTTTATTCCGGCATGAAGTTTGTTGTAAATAATACATTGCAGTTCAGGAGGAACAATGATGTACACAATTACGATATCAGAAGAAAAAATGACGTACATTACTACACAGTAAGCTTGTCTTTAGCACAAAAAGGTTGCAAAAACTTACAACTAACATTTTGATCACTTACCCTTGGATATAAGAGTATAAAAAAAGTGACTGACAGCAAAATAAACCCTGAAAAGAAACTGAAAATGGTTCTTGTTGACAACTCTTCCCGTCCTGTAGAAAAATTTCTATTATTTTAGGTGATAGGTGGGAATTACTAGCTCACATCTACATGTTTTTTAAAGAAGCTTGCAAATGTTCAGCATGTAGCCTTACTTAAAAATTAATTGCCATGTGACTGTAAAATGACTCATGCCACATCATTACAATTTATCACGCAAAATGATCCACGGAATGGGAAGCTAACCAACTAATTACGTAACTGCAAATACCCACGTGAAATAGTTTCGCACAACAAAATTACGTTTAGATAGGAAGTATTGTGTTAACTCGTTAACTGAATTCGCATTACCATCATTTAGCTGCAGTTGATAAGCTAACAGTATCTGATAACGTACAAGGATTCCTGTATAGCCTTGTAATGTAAAGGTAATGACTACAACAAATAAAAACTGTTTTTAAATCTAATTTTCGTTGATTAGTTATCACCTGAAGCATTTCACAGATTTGAATGAATAAAACACACTGACATGCAATTTTAGATTTGCCTGCTATAGGAAAATCTTGAGTAGTTCTCGGGTATTCAGCAGAGTGGCGTCGTCTAAAAGGTGACGTCGTCAGAACTGAGAACGGCTTGAAATCGGCTTATCATTTAGATGACGCCATCCGGCTGAATACCCGAGAACTATTCGAGAAAACATACTGATGATAGCACAGAGGTGCTTAAACGTGTTTGGGTCTATACGAAAAAACAGCATCCTGCGTAGTAGTCGGACCTTATACAAAGGGTACTTGAAAAGTTTTGCAATACAAAGCAACAAAAAGTCGCAGGAGGTCTATCGTTGTATTCTGAGAATACTTCACATTCGCATTGTAGCCGCTGTGCCAAGTCTGTGGGCGCAGTCGTTCACTAGCAGGGTTGGTTTGAAGTGCTTGCTATGGCATCGTGGCCACGAAGTGAGATTCGAGTAGTTTTGGGGTACAACTTCGCACGTGGTTTTAACATGGACCAGTGCTTTGAAGAAATGACTCTTGCACTCGGTTCGTGTGTCCAAATAGTGCAACTATATTCAGGTGGTACAGAGAGTTCCAAAGAGGAAATTTCATTCTGGAGGACGCTGAGAGGACGGGAAGAACACGATTATCAGTTATGGGGGAAAACATCGATGCTGCGAGGAAAATGTTACACGGAGACAGGCGAGTGAGTTATAAGCAAATAGAGGATACCTTAGGGCTAAATGCACCAGTAATTCGTTCGATTCAACATGATCATTTGCAAGTAAAGAAACTATGTAGTCTCTGGGTGCCGCATAGACTGACGGAAGTGTAGGTGACATGACATGTGACTTCGTCCCGGGAGATGTTAAAGAAGTTTTCTAACGGACAATTTCAGTATGTGAATAACATCGTGACAGGAGACGACACTTGGCTGTGCTATTATGACATGCCGACTAAGACTCAAAACAAAGTTTGGGTCTTTGAAGATGACGACACACTCGTAGTTGTCAGAAAATACCGATCAGTAAAGAAGAAATTGATAGCTTTTTTCCTCAAATCGAATGGAATTATGGAGCATGTTGTTTTGGACACACACAAGACGACGACAGCTAACTAACACCCTGATCAGTGCCTGCCCAAAGTCATCTAATCTTTGAAGAACCTGCGACCGAAGTCAAGAATGGACCCTTGGTTCGTCCGTCACGACAACGCTCCAGCTCGCCGCGCCAAAGCATGCACCGAATGGTTGAGGGATAAGGGAGTGAAACTTCCTGAGCACCCTCCTTACAGTCCAGACATTGCTCCTTGCGACTTTGCACTATTCCAACATGTGAAAATGAAGCTGAAAGGAGTACAGTTTCCAAGTGATGAGGACATCCTGAGGGCTTGGGACAACGAGTGTGCCTTACTCCCTATAGAAACCTGGGAGAACTGGTTTAGGGATTGGTTTCGGAGGAAGGAGAGGTGTATTCAATGTGACTGAAGTTACTTCGAAAAAATTAAATAAATAAAGCTGTATTGAAGACTTTCCTAGCACCCTTTATGCTATGTCATCCACAGGGGAGTCTGTTCGATGTTGAAAGGACAGTACGTTTGTATGATCCTTCTGCATGAATGATTTCCTAAACGCGAATTTAAAATTTTTTCTTTCGTTTTGTTGTCTTCAACTGCCACACCAGACTGAACAATGAGAGAATGGACGAGAGACTTAGATGTACTTGACGGTTTTACATAGGACCAGAACTTTCTTGGTTTCTCGGTGTTAGTAATATACTTTGCGCATAAATCTTTTCACAAGTGTGTGAATCTCCATTAACCATTGCCTGTCACTTCCATGTCCTCTTTTGAACCGAAAGTGCAACAGCCTTTGCTTCCTCAACATTTTCCAAATTCCATTGTTAAACCACGGTGGATCTCTTCCGTCCTTAACCCACTTACTTAGAGCAAACTTGTCCAGAGCAGGATTTGTAGTCTCTTTAAACTTTACCCATAATTCCTCTACGTTCACCATACTGGATCTAAATGACTGGACTACATTGTGTAAGTGGGAAGCTATCAACTGCTTATCTGCTCTTTGTAGCAGAAATTCCCTCCTAGCCTTCTTGACTGATTTATCAACTTTCGTAAGCACAGTCGCTATGATGACATCACGATCACTAATCCCCATCTTTGTACTGGTGCCATCGATCAGGTCCGGCCTGTTTGTAGCTACAAGGTCTAAAATATTTCTGTTGCCTGTGCGCAGCTGAATTGGCAGCTCAAGACAGTTTTCGACAAACGTGTTCAAAAGTATTTCGCAAGACCGCCCATCTGCATCCCCTGCAATGAATTCATACACGTCCCAGCCTATACACGGTAGGTTAAAGTCACCTCCAACTAGTCTTGCATGACCTGGGTGTCTACGCACTACCGACTGCAGATTTTCTTAGCATGACTGAACTGTCACATTGGAATTGGGTGGCCGGTAAAAACATACAACAATTAACTTGGTTTCACCTTTACTTGTTATACATGACTAGATACCTTCACTGTCACACTACGTTTCAGCCTAAATGGATTCAAAATTTTTGTCAACTGCAATGAACACTCCCACTCCTAGGGCGTCTAATCTGTCCTTTCGATAAACGTTCCGTGACTCGCTAAATATCTCACAGCTTTCTACTTCAGGATTTAGTCAGTTCTTGGTCCCGAGAATAATTGGAGCATGAGAACTTTCGTCGAGTGCAGTAAATTCGTAAACTTTGTTACAAATACTTCGACAATTTTCTGATGAAGTGTTGCTAGTCGAAGTGTCTTTACTCTGAACACGGTCTGATTTCGCCATTTGCGTATCAAGTGGCAAATGGGCATCAGAGTACCTCAAACTACTACCGCCTAGCCTAAAAAATCCTCATGTGCACTACACAAGTACTTTGCTACCCAAGTAATCGCTTCCTTTGTGTAGCGCTCCCCTTAGATATCAAGGGCAGTCCCATAATTCCCCACCCAACAACACAGGTCTATACATCTGCAGCCAAGACCGTCACAGAGTAGACGAGCCTTTGGTTGAGACGCTCCACTTGGCTCCAAAGCCAAAGGACGCCGATCTACTCTCGGAACAATACTTCAAATTGCAAGCTCTGCTTGCGCCCTGCGTGCGAGGCTAGCAGCCTTCAACATCTCCGCCAGCCGGCTGTATGAACTGAGGATAGCCTTAGAACTCATGCGATAGGCATCTTTGATGCTGACGAGAGCCACAACTTGCACACGACTGCACCCTTCACACTCGATAGCTGCAGGCAAGGTCGCTTTCGCATCTCTAATCTGTCCTTCCGATAACTGTGCCATGACTCGTTAAATATCTCAGAACTTTCTACTTCCCGTTTTAGCCAGCTCTCGGTCCCAAGACATACCAAGTGCATATTGGCTTTCTTTCTAACCCTGAACACTATCTTTCTAAGCGGCTCCATGATGCGCCTTATGTTGGAGCTCCCGAAAACTAGGATGCCCCTGTTCACGTGTGCGTGCTCGGATGCCGCTGAAGAAACGGCTGCTGATCCACTCACAATGCATATAGGCAGGGCCAGATGCCCAGCCTCCTACTGAACACTAGCCTCAAGCGACCAGAATGCATTACGTGCCACCACACACCCTGTTGTGGGGTCGGATCCTCGGCGTTGAGTACGCTACAAGGTGTCGTAGCAGCAGAGTCCGCTGGCGAAATAAGCGATATCAGAGGTGTTCCGCGCAGTGCGCCATAAATAATTCGTTACTGACATACCCTGAGGCAGCAGCCTGGGGCACTGTTCCGTATCGTTCATACCGATCGGTACAGTAGGTTAGCCTCGGTAGTGACGTCAATTTTGGTTTTCTTTATCCGAAGCTGCTATTCAGTAAGATTCTGAGACCTGATACCGACCGCTCCTCCTGCTGATTTTTCGACAACTGTACCGAGAGGTTTTGAATTTCTTTATGGCCCTCTCGTTCGGTTCGGTGTGGTTTATTTACACCTAAAATTTGTTATTTTAAGCGTATTTAGCGGTTTTAGCTTCGGATTTAGTGCTTGTGTTACTGAAGAATCACCAGGACACATCTGGGTGGAAAGTGAGTGCATAATAGACTATTTTCCTTTGTTAGAAATATGGTATGTATTGTTGTTACTGTAAATGATTATAACATAAAAAACAGTTTCGGTCAATATTCTTAAAAGTATCTGTTATTTTTAAGTAATTAAGAGTTTAAAAAATCATTAAATTTCAAAAGGTTAGCTCTGCTTACGTGTATCACATGAGTGTTAGCTGAAATTACTAGTGACTTCGCGTAATCTTTTCCGCAGATGGTTTACTTGTTAATTATCGAAACGCGTTTAAAACTTTTAAGTAACAATGCAAAGGAATTTTGTGAAGTCTGATACAGGAAACGTTCCAAAATTTAATGCATTTACAGCATCATTTGGCAACGAAGTCAGCCTGCGTCTCTCTCGAATGGAATTATATAAAATATGGCGCCAATAGCATTTGACTTGTAGTAGTAAAGTTGGTTAAGCGACGAACTTCAGTCCGCCTTCGGCGTTGTAGCGGCTCAGACGCGCCTATCTCACCGGCCACGCCCAGTTTAGCGCGAGCTTTGTTCGCATCTGTGAGGCTTCGCACAGCGGTGTATTGATTACTACAGATCACGATGACTTTTTCATACTGGAAGGCGATTATCAAGTTCACGCTCGACGCACAATACACAAGACCAAAAGCAAACTAAATCGAATGTTTCATGTGCGAAGTGGTAAAACTAGATCCCGGGAGCTGATAGGAATTCACCTATCAATAGTGGCCAGCGTCATATACGTAAAACTCAAAGACGAGGCAGTGTGCGATAGACTTATCCGTCGATCCACAGACAGTTACCGCTTTTGCTTCGCCGACAGGAACGTGGATGTGGTTTCTGTTGCTCATGCTGGTCTCGGCTTGAGAACGGTACGCGTATTCGAACTACCGTTGGAAGTTCCTGGGGACATGATTATCGCAGCACTTCACCCTTACAGCACGGTCCTTAATCATGCTGCGGAGAAATGGACCAGCTTCGAGACGTATTCCGTTGCTCAACGGAGTGCGCCAAATAAGAACTGAACTCCAGAAGCACATACACGTGCTGAGCCATCGTTATATACGATGGTCAACCGAAAACCTGCTCTGGCTGCAGACAGGAAGGCCATGTCCGAACTGACTGTCTTCAGCGACGTCTAATACAGCTACCTTGGGACACCCAGCAGCCGCCACAGCAGATGACGTCGCTGACTATTACGAACGTGTAAGCGTTATGGAACGACGTGGGCGACGCGCATGACAAGCCGTTGCCCGTAGACTCTGTGAGTATCGCTCCCGATCCCACGTCACTGACGGCACAGATGGCCTTGTCACACCACTAGGCAGATGCGCCACAACAGCTGCGGAGCCATGGTCCTACCACGTCCAGCTGAACCCATCTTCAGATATGGAAACGAATCCGCAAGAGGATCGCACTGAACAGCATCCCTCGGCACACGTGGAAGCTCCACCGCGAAAACACCGGTCGGGGAAACGAAAGAAGAGACGGCTGTCCACTGAAGACGAGCACCACAACCGAGGTGACGAACAAGACAGTGGGAACGATCAAGATTCGTTTCCACCGCCAGGCCAGGACGACGTCACATCCACAGCGTCGATGCTACAAACTGTGGAGAAGGCGCCACATCAAAGAGATGCGATGGGTACAGATATGCAACAGGATGAGATCCCACCTGCAGATGAACGCCCGTCAACAGCGAGAGTCCTTACTCCTTACAGGAGGTACGAAACGATGCCCCAGTTGAGTTTTACGGTTATGACATCTGTCGTTTATCAGGTTACGACGGCAGCTTTGGCACAGCCATACTGTTACTTGAAGGAATAGTGGCGGAAGATGTGGAATACTTACCATCGACCCCCTGGTGTTGCCCTGAGTGTAGGGGATGCACGTTTGGTGTTTATCCACCATCTGGCTCGACCAAGAGACACGAACGCACAACTTTTTACACAGAGGAAGTGTCACCGCTATTTCGGGGAGGTCAGGAGAATTAAATTGTCGCCGGCGACTTCAACTGCGTTCTGCGGCCCGAGGTCGAACGACCATACTTAGTTCCCTGCCCGGCATTACTGGGAAATGACGCACGGCGACAGCCACAGATATACGTACTTTACAAGCCCCTCAGTTAGTCGACTGGACAGGGTGTATGTGTCACATGGGCAACACAAGGCGACGATTGACGCCGAGGTGTGGCCTATGGCCTTTACAGACCATCAGGCTTAGATCTGCACCATCGCTTTGCCGCGGCAGAAGACAAGGCTCAATAGTGGCCCTTGGTAGCTCAATGTTACCCACCTGCACGATGAAAACTATTTACAGGAGGATGAGGTCACATGGCGACAATGTCAACAGCGTCAACGTTCGTGCGATTCAAAGCTTAAAGAGTGGCTCCGTTACGTCAAACCGACTTTACGCAGAACGTTCACACGATATGGCCAAGATAACTCACATTGGCTACGCGCGACTTCCGAATTTTATTTCACATCCCTACATGAGTTGGCGAAACAACCACCGCCTCCCGACCGTCAGCAGGCAGTCCAACATATCAAAGCACATCTGCTGCGTCTTACGGCAGGGAAGATGGAAGGAGTTAAACTATGTGCGGGGATGCTCGACGGATTACGCAACGAACGGCCGTCATTCCACTATATACTGAGAGAAAGAAGGCAGTGGAAATGGAAATTTGTGGTAAGGTCTTATGGGACCAAACTGCAGAGGTCATCGGTCCCTAAGCCTACACACTACTTAATCTAACTCAAACTAACTTACACTATGGACAACACACACACCCATACCCGAGGGAGGACCTGAACCTCCAACGGGGGAGCTGCACGGACCATGGCAGGACGAGAAGGCAGCGGCAATATACACTTATACCGGATGTCGCGATGGGCGATGGATCATGGGCCACACTACAGAAAGATATTGCACATGCTTTTGCTCACCACTACCGCAGTTTCTATTCTGAGGACCAGCTGGATAGAGCAGGACTAGCAGACATGCTTCACGAAATGCCAGCGGACAAGCATCCCACTGAAGTGGACGGCCCTACAGCTGAAATCACTGTAGATGATCTGGATGCTGCCCTAAAGTGTGGTGCATTAAACATATCCCCTGGACTGGATGAGCTCCCTGTTGAGTTCAACCACACCTCTGCTCCTCTGATGGGACCGACGTGGGTACAGATGTACAATGAACTCTTAACACCTGCCTTACATGTCCTTACCGAGTGGTGGTGGTGGTGGTCGTAGACCACAAGACTACTGGCCTTTGACATTATTGAACGGAGACTACAAAATCTTTGCACGTATCATCTGTGCTCGCCTTCAACCGGCGATAAAGGACAAAATACATTTAGATCAAACATGTTTAAGTGGGAAGACAAATATACACACAACGCTAGGGGCATGCAGGTATGTCAAAGCATTGATGTTGGCATGTCGATTATGAGGAGCCCTTGTGGCAGTGGATTTCGATCACACTTTCGACAGAGTGGACCATGTGTTCCTGCGTATGTGCTCCCATCCGGTCGCGTCAGTAACGGTGGCTAGGTGAACACGTATTTTGAGAGGAATTTCTCAGGTAGCAACTATGAAAGGGATGTCGCCGCCTCATGCTTGAGGGCACCTGTGTGTGGTCTGACAGCTGACGGATGCGTCACTTCACGGGGCTGCTGGACAGGGGGTGGCGGACGGTGCTTGTGCATGTTGATTTCGTGTCTGTTGCATTATTTTGCAAGCAGGTCTGTATGTGCTATTTGGAAAGTTTACGAGTTGATTTTGTGTCTGCGCAACTGTGTACTGCGTTATTTAGGAGGAGTCTGCATGTCTGTACTGAAATTATTTCGATAAATTAGGAGTTGTTTGCGTGTCTGCAGAGCGTTATTTAGGAGTAGTTTACAGATCTGTGGGCTGTGTGGCGTGACCCCAAGCATGTGTTTTGTGTTAGTGTGATAAATATACTCCATCCCTAAAAAAATTGTTCCAAAATAAATAAATTACACTCCTTCCTTACTCTCTCCAGCAGCCCAGCGCAGGCCGAGTCATTTTCGCGCCGTTTTGCCCCTCCAGACGACCATCTTAGATTATGTCACAGGAGGATTGACAGCACCCTCTGGTGGCTTGGCTGTACTGTGTACTAGGTCAGTTGGACTCTAGATCTCGTTGTGGAAACACTGTCTGAAAAATTAAGACTTACATCCAGCACAGGCAGAGTCATTTACCCGCCATTTTCCCCCACTCCAGACCTCCATCTTGGGTTACATCGCGGAATGGACAGCAGCACCCTCTGGTGGTGGTACTGTGTACTAGGTCAGTTGGAGTCCAGACCTCATGGCAAACACACTGGATGGTGGTGCTGCCTCTAATTGTTTAAATAAAGACTGGAGCATGATTTCGACAGTTGACGATTAGCAAGCATGTTTGCAGAGTCTTTTAGATGGATTATTATTTTGACAATTTACTGGTTGCTTGGCTCTCTGGACATAAAGGTATTGCATTATTTATGAGTGGTTTGCAGGTCTGTAGGCTGTGGAATGCGTTATTTTGACAGTTTACAATTAGCAAGTGCATGTACAGAGCAGTATACATGAGTTATTTAGGAATAGTTTGCAGGCCTGTATACTGTGTGGCATGTCAGAGGGATGTGTTCTGTATCACTGTATTAAATATACTACATCCCTAAATAAATTGTTCCAAAATAAAAAAAAAGCACACTCCTTCCTCTCTCCAGCAACCCAGTGCAGGCCGTGTCCTTTTCCCACCAATCCCTAGGAAAAAAATGGTTCAAATGGATCTGAGCACTATGGGACTTAACTGCTGTGGTCATCAGTCCCCTAGAACTTAGAACTACTTAAACCTAACTAACCTAAGGACACCACACACATCCATGGCCGAGGCAGGATTCGAACCTGCGACTGTAGCGCCTAGAACAGCTCGGCCACCCCGGCCGGCAATCTGGTAGAATTAAGGATCTGTATTCCCTACCAGGATTTTACAAAATTCCACAAATAATATGTGAGCTGCTAAGGGCTATGTGTACAGGGTCTTTCAAAATGAATATATGTGTTTTAAGCCTTTGTAACATTTATTACATTCAACTTACAAATAATACATCAAATAAAAGAGCGGTTCAAACAGTTTTTTTGTATACCTGGCTGAAAAGGGAAGAGGATGGAAAGACCAAGAGTGCCTGAAGAAAATGTTGAACGAGTGAGTCTTTCACAATGCTAGTCATGTGTTAGAAATTCTAGGGATGTCTGTGTGGAGTCTTTTAAGGAGGCGCTTACAATTATATCCTTATCGTTTGAACTTGTTACAAGCTCTAAAGCCTACAGACTACAGTTTAAGTACCAACTTTGCAAACAGAATGTTGCTGTATGACGACGAAGATTTTCTGGATTGTGTCGTCTTCAGTGATGAATCGACCTTCCACGTAAGTGGAAATGTGAACACACATAATATGCGCATCTGCGAGTCAGCAAATCGACACGAGATGATACAGCTCCAACAAGACTGCCAAAAATTTAATGTTTTTTGCTCCATATCCCGGCAGAAAGTTTATGGGTCATTCCATTCCGGTGAAGCAGCTGTAACTGGTGTTCCTTATCTTGGTGCGCTAGAACTATAGCTCTTCCCTCGACTGGAAGAAGCTGAACCACAGAACGTTATTTGGCACCAAGATGGTGCGCCGCTTCATGGGCATAATTCAGTACACGACTGGTTAAATGACGATGTACCTGATTTCTGGGTTGGTCATAAGGGACCGGATGATAGAGCTTGTTTTGCATGACCTCTATGTTCACATACGATCTGACGCCACGCGATTTTTACCTTTGGGGATTCATAAATGATCATGTGCATACGCCTCCGCTACCAGCTCATCCACCCGACCTTGGAAACAGGAATGTTGCAACAATTACTCCAGACACACTGATCAAGATTTGGGAAGAACTCGCTTATCGACTCAATGTGTAACGAATGATGCTCACATTGAACATTTGTAAGAAAAGCAGTTTGTGTTGCTCTTTCATTTGATTCATTATTATAATTGTGGTCCAAACGTAATAAATGTTACGTTGCCTCAGAACTCGTATATTCATTTTGAAAAACGATTAGTATAGTTGAAATCGTTAATTTTTGTTTATTTTTCTCAGTGAATTCACTTTCCAGTTATACAGATCACATATGTGTACAAAAATGCGTTTGTTTCGCTTATGTTACTGCAAGCTGTAATGTGCTAAGTGGTATGATAATTCCTATGAAGGTATCGCAGTCACAGTTGTGATAGTTGTCATGCATTATACAAGCCTGTTTCACTGATCATATAGTTAGGATGAGTTTCTGAAAGAAGGTTAACTGATTCGATGAAATATGCATATACAGACTCTTTCCTATTTTAAACGCTATGAATGTTTTTTCTATGTTAGTGCATTGGTAGCCTGTCAGATGCCACTGGCTCTCTGCAGGATGTGTGAATGTGGAGAAAGCCTGGTGTTTTACTTGTGATCCAGATCACGTGTGGATCATATGCATAGATCACTCATCTAGGTGGGGGCAAGAGCAGTTTTAAAGTAACTGGTTCTACGTATATATAGAGGTGCACACATTTAAGTATAAGTGACTTTATTGTATTCGGAAGTGGTTACGACTACTCAAGCAATTTCAGTGACATTAGTGACAAGCAGGTGGTATAGCTACTTAACTCCCAATATTTAGTGGAGCACTATGTGTGAGTGGGGAACTATGTGTGAGCAGACGCTTTGTGAAGCGCATTTAGAGAGAGTCTGACTCTCTATACGTTAAAAAACGATTTGTTCGCATCATGGCAGGTGCAGTGTGTGAGAAAATGCCTACACTTTATTAGAAATGCACGAAGGGCAAGCTCTACACTGCAAAATAGAAAACATTTCATAGTACTTTCCAAAATGTACTTGATGATGTGATGTCTAGGTAAATGTGGTTGTTATAAGTTGTACACTCTCCTGCATTGAGATATCACACAGTCACTGAAACGAACACTGGATACTGCACGAAATGTAACAGCGATCTATACTAAGTGTTGGAGTGGCTTGTATTGTCGAAGTTTTGAACTGAATATGATCATGACACCAGCACCATGTTGCCAAGTGGGAGCTACATGCACTAGTAATGTGCACTGAGAATAAAAACAAACAATGTGTCATTCCAAGTGCACAACCATGATGCTAGTGCCATTTCGCTGATTGGTTGGTATACAGTCTATGTGGTATTTGTCACCGATGATAGATGGAGTTGTCACAGACCTCGCCACGCGCCTCTTAACTTCAACTTGCTGAAGATGCATACAGCTAAGAGCGGAGGAAATAATTAAGAGCTTGGAAGCATTGTCAACATCCTGCGCCCATGTGACTTGAAGACGAACTAAGTAGAGATACTATCATCAAAAGCCACATTTTCTCATTCGAATGTCATGTGATTTAATTGCACTCATCAGGATATATGTTTAAGTGTGTGCGAAATGTATTGTTATTTTTCTTCTACACACCTCTAGTTAATAAGACTGTCAACTACCCACGAACTTACTTTCAGGAAGAATACTATATTTTATAGGTCTAATTTTTGTCATACCACATGCCCCTCCACATCCACATCCAGTGACACCTGTGAGCTGAGGATGAAATGGTGGCTGGTCCGTGCCATTGGACCTTCATGGCCTGTTTGGGAAGAGTTTAGCTTTTTTTAGTTGTTTAGTTCTTGCCACACAATTTGTTTGTTTAACGCATTGCTGTACTTTTGCCTGTGATATGGGCTACAATCCGTTCACCACCTAGCTGACTAATGTTCTAGATGATCTTCAGAAGCCTCGTATATTTCCGAAATCTACAGTCACGTCCCAGCACTCTGTAAAACAAAATAATGTTGTGACAGATTCTAGCATACTGTCCACAGTTTTGGTTGCTGTCCTAGGGAACTCGGGCAAATCTCGTGACATAATCAACCCAGCTCACGTCACCCTAGGCACCCAACCCACTGTAACAATGAGAAGATAAACATCGTGATATTATGTGGGCTACATTCCTTTATGGTGTGTCAGTACCCCACCACTGACTTCATGTTATTGACTGCCTTTCTTATCACTGAACAGTACTTCACCAAAATGTTGATGTATATGGCATGCAATTCCTCATCCAGATTCAAGACAAAAGTTTATCTAGCACAGTCAGATTAGAGGCAGCTTAAAAATGCGTCTATGAAAACGAGGGTCTGCCAACACTTTCACATCGTGCAGTGCATTGTAATGTGCAGAGGAATATGTACCACCATGCACTACTGTAACAGATGTTCTAGCTTACTGAGCAGACTGCTAGGACATGAAACCCACACTGACCATGGAGCTATGGTTCAAATGATTGTCAGGTTCCTTTTTTATATGTTAGACGTCCGTTTCCTAGTTCTTGTCGTTTATAAGCAGGACATAATTTTGTCACATGACAATAGCCTATCATATGACAATGGTTTCCATTGACCTGCATGCATGCACCTACTAACCACACAGTGGACAGCCATAACTGGTTCTGTCAAGTTAATTTAGGGCACTTTCTCAACAGAGTTAACAAACAATCAATACGCCAGCATGCTTTTCTGGAGCTGAGTGTATCCAATAACCAAGCTACTGCTGCTGCTCATGCATATGCTGCACAGTACCCTTAAAGGCACCTTCCTGATAAGAATGTTTGCCGGCCGCGGTGGTCTAGCGGTTCTAGGCGCTCAGTCCGGAGCCGCGCGACTGCTACGGTCGCAGGTTCGAATCCTGCCTCGGGCATGGATGTGTGTGATGTCCTTAGGTTAGTTAGGTTTAAGTAGTTCTAAGTTCTAGGGGACTGATGACCACAGATACTAAGTCCCATAGTGCTCAGAGCCATTTTTAAGAATGTTTATTGTCACCTGGAGCAACGCCTTTGGGAAACTGAATATAGATCATCCAAGGATTAGAAACACTCCACAAACAGAGGACACAATTCTTGAAACGGTTCACTAACCACCTTGGTGAAGTACTCTTGATACTGCAAGGCAGTTCCTGATATCTCAAAGACTGTTTGTTGAAGTGTTGCACGATGAAGAACTGCTTCTGTACCATTACATGTTAACTCAACACCTGCAGCCAAAACACCACATTCAACGAGTATGGTTTTGTGAATGGTTTTTGCGCCAACTGTAAGATGAAGAACATTTTATAAATAACCCACACGTCACCTAAGAACATGGCTTTCAGGTACAGTTTGGCATATACCTGTGGGTGAGAAGAGTTCTGCTGGAAATGTTGAATGTCCCCTGTACTGTACGTTTCTTTACAATACTTTGCCTTAGAAAACGTTCCATTTGGTCTTTGGTGGCAGCTATGGTTTCACCATGATGTTGAACCATCACAATTTGGAATGGGTATGTATAATTATTTAAATGAAGGGTTTACAGGGAAACGGATTGGTCATGGGAATCAAATGTTTTGGTCTTCATGTTCCCAAGACCTCAATCCACTAGGTTTTTACTGTGGGGACACTTGAAGGAACAAATTTATAGCATTCCACCCATGGGTGTACACAACCTAGTGGGTGTATGCAGCCTAGTAGCTGCATGCCATTTCAGCAATAGTGAATACAGGTATGTTGTGCAAGGTACAGGAAATTATGATCTAGCGATTGGCGAAGTGTTTGCGAATGCAAAGTTGTCGATTTGAACATCCCTAAAGTGAACATTATTCGTACATGTATAAATTGGCTCTGTGAAGATAAGCCTGGACTTCGGACACACAGAATGGAATTATTGTATGTAGCATAATGTGCACTCTAGTGTAGCCTAACTACTGTGTTTTTTGTACCTCAGGCGATACAGACGATGTTTTTGTATCCACTACTATTAGCTGATGGCTTTATCTGTATCATGGACGAAACAAAGTGGCCATTTACATCTGTAAGAAGTACATGTTATGTATGAACGCTTAAATAAAGATAACAGTAACAGAAAGAAATACACAAGATACCACACTGTGAAGATGTAAACTGGATATAATTTGATGCTATAACTGAAAAAATATTCAGCACAAACACTACTTGAACACTAACGAAACTGCAGATCTGTTCCCCATGGTAATGTCTCGTCTCAGTGAGTTAATGGGACAACTTCGGCATAGTGCAGAGGTTATGCTGCCTGTTCTTGGCCACATTGTTTGCAGATACAGCGTTTCGACAGCGTCGTTTCGTAAATCGCATTTCTGTTAAACCTTCTGGGAAGACAAGGTTTTGCTATGCATGCGACCGCAGCATTGTTTTTCTTCACACTGTATGTCCATATTACAATTATCGTTGAGTATACATTTTATCTATGTACAATATGTGCATGATGGTATGCATTTATTCTCGTGTTTAGTCATTCAGGCAGGTATACTATAGTTACAAACACTTGCTGCAGTGCTACGTGTTTGTGTAAACTCGTCAATTTTTCTATAGGATACGATGATGTAAATCAGCACTATTACTTTTAGGCGTGTGAGTGGGTGTGATGGTGTTTCTGTCTAGACATTCAGCTAGGCACACCTAAATACGTGCATTTTCTACGTTATCATTTATTTGTGTAAATGCATCGATTGGCTTGCAGGGCAAATGGCATTGGCATTGGTATGAGCAGAGTATAGCTCTGACTGTTCTCACGAATGACGCATTATACATATGAAGAGTTGTGGACAATGCTCATGAATATAGTGTTTCTGTGTAACTGATTTATTGAATTATTGAAGTCAAATTAAGATAAATTTACATATGCGCATTTATCATTTATAGCTCTTTAACCTGAAAAGTACCACTTGTTTGAAACTTCCTGGCAGATTAAAACTGTGTGCCCGACCGAGACTCGAACTCGGGACCTTTGCCTTTCGCGGGCAAGTGCTCTACCATCTGAGCTACCGAAGCACGACTCACGCCCGGTCCTCACAGCTTTACTTCTGCCAGTATCTCGACTCCTACCTTCCAAACTTTACAGAAGCTCTCCTGCGAACCTTGCAGAACTAGCACTCCTGAAAGAAAGGATACTGCGGAGAAATGGCTTAGCCACAGCCTGGGGGATGTTTCCAGAATGAGAGGCTGTAGCTAAGCCATTTCTCCGCAGTGTCCTTTCTTTCAGGAGTGCTAGTTCTGCAAGGTTCGCAGGAGAGCTTCTGTAAAGATTGGAAGGTAGTAGACGAGATACTGGCAGAAGTAAAGCTGTGAGGACCGGGCGTGATTCGTGTTTCGGTAGCTCAGATGGTAGAGCACTTGCCCGCGAAAGGCAAAGGTCCCCAGTTCGAGTCTCGGTCGGGCACATAGTTTTAATCTGCCAGGAAGTTTCATATCAGCGCACACTCCGCTGCAGAGTGAAAATCTCATTCTGGAAATACCACTTGTTTACTATTGTTTTCAGTATTAAACACTATTCTTAATATTGTAGCGTCCCATGAAATTAACGACTTGAATAACTGTGAGAGCCAATAGGAGAAGTACGCTGATGCGACTGGTTTGTTCACGAACTATATCGCTTGTGAAAGTGCTTAACTTACTTGCAATAAGCAGGGTTCAAATAAGACTTATATTTCAAGATACTGGCATTTTGACAAATTACCTGTTGCCTTCTGTTTCGGGTAATTTCAGATACGTGTTTGACGATTTTTCTGAGCTTTTACCAGCATGAGTGGCTGGCATTATCCAAGACTTGACAATCCTTTGCTGGTGGTTATCAACAACTGGACGAAAGCCTTAAAATTTTGTATTAGCGTTTTAATTATGGATTTTTCCGTGTATACATACGGCATATTTATTGCTCACATCCACACTTTGCTGTGTGACAGTATTACTCTTTAACAAACACTTATTTTCCATCTCAGATTCAATTCAAAGTCAGTTCAATTCAATTCAAATTCAATTCATTCTCAACTACACTCCTGGAAATTGAAATAAGAACACCGTGAATTCATTGTCCCAGGAAGGGGAAACTTTATTGACACATTCCTGGGGTCAGATACATCACATGATCACACTGACAGAACCACAGGCACATAGACACAGGCAACAGAGCATGCACAATGTCGGCACTAGTACAGTGTATATCCACCATTCGCAGCAATGCAGGCTGCTATTCTCCCATGGAGACGATCGTAGAGATGCTGGATGTAGTCCTGTGGAACGGCTTGCCATGCCATTTCCACCTGGCGCCTCAGTTGCACCAGCGTTCGTGCTGGACGTGCAGACCGCGTGAGACGACGCTTCATCCAGTCCCAAACATGCTCAATGGGGGACAGATCCGGAGATCTTGCTGGCCAGGGTAGTTGACTTACACCTTCTAGAGCACGTTGGGTGGCACGGGATACATGCGGACGTGCATTGTCCTGTTGGAACAGCACGTTCCCTTGCCGGTCTAGGAATGGTAGAACGATGGGTTCGATGACGGTTTGGATGTACCGTTAACTATTCAGTGTCCCCTCGACGATCACCAGTTTTGTACGGCCAGTGTAGGAGATCGCTCCCCACACCATGATGCCGGGTGTTGGCCCTGTGTGCCTCGGTCGTATGCAGTCCTGATTGTGGCGCTCACCTGCACGGCGCCAAACACGCATACGACCATCATTGGCACCAAGGCAGAAGCGACTCTCATCGCTGAAGGCGACACGTCTCCATTCGTCCCTCCATTCACGCCTGTCGCGACACCACTGGAGGCGGGCTGCACGATGTTGGGGCGTGAGCGGAAGACGGCCTAACGGTGTGCGGGACCGTAGCCCAGCTTCATGGAGACGGTTGTGAATGGTGCTCGCCGATACCCCAGGAGCAACAGTGTCCCTAATTTGCTGGGAAGTGGCGGTGCGGTCCCCTACGGCACTGCGTAGGATCCTACGGTCTTGGCGTGCATCCGTGCGTCGCTGCGGTCCGGTCCCAGGTCGACGGGCACGTGCACCTTCCGCCGACCACTGGCGACAACATCGATGTACTGTGGAGACCTCACACCCCACGTGTTGAGCAATTCGGCGGTACGTCCACCCGGCCTCCCGCATGCCCACTATACGCCCTCGCTCAAAGTCCGTCAACTGCACATACGGTTCACGTCCACGCTGTCACGGCATGCTACCAGTGTTAAAGACTGCGATGGAGCTCCGTATGCCACGGCAAACTGGCTGACACTGACGGCGGCGGTGCACAAATGCTGCGCAGCTAGCGCCATTCGACGGCCAACACCGCGGTTCCTGGTGTGTCCGCTGTGCCGTGCGTGTGATCATTGCTTGTACAGCCCTCTCGCAGTGTCCGGAGTAAGTATGGTGGGTCTGACACACCGGTGTCAATGTGTTCTTTTTTCCATTTCCAGGAGTGTAGCTGTACTGCAATGACCACACACTCTTTTAATATGTGGCCATGTCATTAATTAACTAATTTATTATTTTATTTATTGATTTATTAATTATTTATTAATTTATTATTTAACTAACACTGATTTTCGCCTTAGGTATGGCTTGGTGTGATGGAAATTTGAAGTTGATATAGACAAAACAAACTCCAATCATCCATCCTGCAGAAAGAATGTGATCTACTGTCCAGGCTAGAGTTGCATTTTTAAGTGAATTTAGGTGATTGCTCATATAAACTGTAAATAAACTGTAAAACGTATTTTACCTTATAAAGAAGGCATGCAACATTTCCCGTGGATTTCTAACGGTGACGGATTAGGAATCCGAACATGAGGGCGATATGTGAGAGATGTTCATAACCGGTTAGCGGCATAGTGGGACTTCTATTAGCGAGCTTAGACGCTTCAATTGAATTTCTGAATCATTTCCTGGGAAAAAGCTGTATGATTCCTCCAGCAAGGTCAGTAGTGCAAGAGATTTTTCTGCTTGTCACGATAGTGGGTTACAGGAAATGTGATGTGATTCGACCATGTATGCAGTCTTGCAGAAAATTCTACAAGCCTGCTAGGTTGTAGGATGTTGAAATATCTTCAACTGTAGAGAAATAGTTTCCATAACTGTCCAGTTTAGAGTTACTGATGGTCGTGAGGAGTTTTGTTTTTGAAGGCTACTTTGAAATACACTCCTGGAAATGGAAAAAAGAACACATTGACACCGGTGTGTCAGACCCACAATACTTGCTCCGGACACTGCGAGAGGGCTGTACAAGCAATGATCACACGCACGGCACAGCGGACACACCAGGAACCGCGGTGTTGGCCGTCGAATGGCGCTAGCTGCGCAGCATTTGTGCACCGCCGCCGTCAGTGTCAGCCAGTTTGCCGTGGCATACGGAGCTCCATCGCAGTCTTTAACACTGGTAGCATGCCGCGACAGCGTGGACGTGAACCGTATGTGCAGTTGACGGACTTTGAGCGAGGGCGTATAGTGGGCATGCGGGAGGCCGGGTGGACGTACCGCCGAATTGCTCAACACGTGGGGCGTGAGGTCTCCACAGTACATCGATGTTGTCGCCAGTGGTCGGCGGAAGGTGCACGTGCCCGTCGACCTGGGACCGGACCGCAGCGACGCACGGATGCACGCCAAGACCGTAGGATCCTACGCAGTGCCGTAGGGGACCGCACCGCCACTTCCCAGCAAATTAGGGACACTGTTGCTCCTGGGGTATCGGCGAGGACCATTCGCAACCGTCTCCGTGAAGCTGGGCTACGGTCCCGCACACCGTTAGGCCGTCTTCCGCTCACGCCCCAACATCGTGCAGCCCGCCTCCAGTGGTGTCGCGACAGGCGTGAATGGAGGGACGAATGGAGACGTGTCGTCTTCAGCGATGAGAGTCGCTTCTGCCTTGGTGCCAATGATGGTCGTATGCGTGTTTGGCGCCGTGCAGGTGAGCGCCACAATTAGGACTGCATACGACCGAGGCACACAGGGCCAACACCCGGCATCATGGTGTGGGGAGCGATCTCCTACACTGGCCGTACACCACTGGTGATCGTCGAGGGGACACTGAATAGTGCACGGTACATCCAAACCGTCATCGAACCCATCGTTCTACCATTCCTAGACCGGCAAGGGAACTTGCTGTTCCAACAGGACAATGCACGTCCGCATGTATCCCGTGCCACCCAACGTGCTCTAGAAGGTGTAAGTCAACTACCCTGGCCAGCAAGATCTCCGGATCTGTCCCCCATTGAGCATGTTTGGGACTGGATGAAGCGTCGTCTCACGCGGTCTGCACGTTCAGCACGAACGCTGGTCCAACTGAGGCGCCAGGTGGAAATGGCATGGCAAGCCGTTCCACAGGACTACATCCAGCATCTCTACGATCGTCTCCATGGGAGAATAGCAGCCTGCATTGCTGCGAAAGGTGGATATACACTGTACTAGTGCCGACATTGTGCATGCTCTGTTGCCTGTGTCTATGTGCCTGTGGTTCTGTCAGTGTGATCATGTGATGTATCTGACCCCAAGAATGTGTCAATAAAGTTTCCTCTTCCTGGGACAATGAATTCATGGTGTTCTTATTTCAATTTCCAGGAGTGTATTTTGGATGATGTTTACTGCTTTGAGTATTTCATATGTAACAAGTTGCTCTAAAACTATAAACTAGATGACTGACCTTAGTGCAGTCTACAAGGTGAGCAGTCCGAGATATGATCCTGAGGGTACTGCACGGTTCTCAGTGTTGTATTCAAGATACCAATCGAGGATGGTTTGTCTGGGGATACAAGCTTGGACTGCGACGTTGCCGGTTCAAAATAGGTGTTCCAGTTTCTGTGGCGCCGTAGTTGTCAACCCCGAACCAATCACTCATCAGGTAACTCAGTAGTTGTACTCAACACACACAAGTGAAAAGTTGATTACCACGAAGCATCATCAGCGATCCATACAAATACACTCCTGGAAATGGAAAAAAGAACACATTGACACCGGTGTGTCAGACCCACCATACTTGCTCCGGACACTGCGAGAGGGCTGTACAAGCAATGATCACACGCACGGCACAGCGGACACACCAGGAACCGCGGTGTTGGCCGTCGAATGGCGCTAGCTGCGCAGCATTTGTGCACCGCCGCCGTCAGTGTCAGCCAGTTTGCCGTGGCATACGGAGCCCCATCGCAGTCTTTAACACTGGTAGCATGCCGCGACAGCGTTGACGTGAACCGTATGTGCAGTTGACGGACTTTGAGCGAGGGCGTATAGTGGGCATGCGGGAGGCCGAGTGGACGTACCGCCGAATTGCTCAACATGTGGGGCGTGAGGTCTCCACAGTACATCGATGTTGTCGCCAGTGGTCGGCGGAAGGTGCACGTGCCCGTCGACCTGGGACCGGACCGCAGCGACGCACGGATGCACGCCAAGACCGTAGGATCCTACGCAGTGCCGTAGGGGACCGCACCGCCACTTCCCAGCAAATTAGGGACACTGTTGCTCCTGGGGTATCGGCGAGGACCATTCGCAACCGTCTCCATGAAGCTGGGTTACTTTCCCGCACACCGTTAGGCCGTCTTCCGCTCACGCCCCAACATCGTGCAGCCCGCCTCCAGTGGTGTCGCGACAGGCGTGAATGGAGGGACGAATGGAGACGCGTCGTCTTCAGCGATGAGAGTCGCTTCTGCCTTGGTGCCAATGATGGTCGTATGCGTGTTTGGCGCCGTGCAGGTGAGCGCCACAATCAGGACTGCATATGACCGAGGCACACAGGGCCAACACCCGGCATCATGGTGTGGGGAGCGATCTCCTACACTGGCCGTACACCACTGGTGATCGTCGAGGGGACACTGAATAGTGCACGGTACATCCAAACCGTCATCGAACCCATCGTTCTACCATTCCTAGACCGGCAAGGGAACTTGCTGTTCAACAGGACAATGCACGTCCGCATGTATCCCGTGCCACCCAACGTGCTCTAGAAGGTGTAAGTCAACTACCCTGGCCAGCAAGATCTCCGGATCTGTCCCCCATTGAGCATGTTTGGGACTGGATGAAGCGTCGTCTCACGCGGTCTGCACGTCCAGCACGAACGCTGGTCCAACTGAGGCGCCCAGGTGGAAATGGCATGGCAAGCCGTTCCACAGGACTACATCCAGCATCTCTACGATCGTCTCCATGGGAGAATAGCAGCCTGCATTGCTGCGAAAGGTGGATATACACTGTACTAGTGCCGACATTGTGCATGCTCTGTTGCCTGTGCCTATGTGCCTGTGGTTCTGTCAGTGTGATCATGTGATGTATCTGACCCCAGGAATGTGTCAATAAAGTTTCCCCTTCCTGGGACAATGAATTCACGGTGTTCTTATTTCAATTTCCAGGAGTGTATTTCAACCATCCAAGACTCTAATATAACGCCCACACGCTGGCTGAGCTAAGCACACATCAACTTTCTGAATGTAGACTGCTGAAGACTAGTGTACTACACGACATTTTCATTGTTGTAGATTTTTACTGATTTTGAGTAATCGTTAAAACATTTTGCATGACAGTCAAATTAAGCTGGAGGAAATCGAGCGAAGAACATAGCAGTTACGTGTGTTGAACTCTGGCGTAATTGAAATCATTCATAGTCTGGAAGCATTACTTTCATGTCAATAAACCGCACATTTTCAAAAGATGCCACCTTGTTGCACACATGACCGGAGGATAACCCTACGATGACACGTTTAGTGTCACATGCAGCTTGTATCTGCACAGAATAACACCACTTTCATAGCTGCACTACACTATGCTAGTGGTGCAGATGATGGTGATAGTGGAAATAGTGGAAACTCAAAATCTGGAAGCAGTTGCCGGCCGGAGTGCCCGAGCGGTTCTAGGCGCTACAGTCTGGAACCGCGCTACCGCTACGGTCGCAGGTTCGAATCCTGCCTCGGGCATGGATGTGTGTGAAGTCCTTAGGTTGGTTAGGTTTATGTAGTTCTAAGTTCTAGGGGACTGATGACCTCAGAAGTTAAATCCCATTGTGCTCAGAGCCAACCTGGAAGCAATTCTCCACGCTGACCTGATTTCTGCCCCAATGGTTCAGGTGCACCATCAATTCTGGTGGCACGTTGACCAGAACGTCTGTCTGATATACTGCAAACTCAAAGTCGGAAACAGTTAAGTGTCCTGTTCCGATACATCTGATGCTGCATTGTGGAGTCTGTCCGCTGCTGCTTAGGTGTTTCAGGCACTGCATTGGGTATGTCAGGAAGCTGTTGTGCTGGGGGAGAAATAAATTAAAGCTGTGAAAATACATACACATACACACGACTAACAATAATACAAACTGAGAGAGAGCCATGGGTTATTACTTACAATCGACTGTAGTTTTTTCCATATGGAGATGACAGGTCTTTGATGACGCTGCCTGATACTAAACCTTTTTCTATTGTGTACCGAATAAGTCTGCCGTGTTCATTTGACAAGTGGACGCCGAGGATGAGTTGTTTCAGGATAGGTGACCGTCGCGCCACAGAAATAGGAACATCTATTTTTAACTGACAACATCGCGGGTTGCTTTTGTATCCCCAGATCCACCATTATTGATCGCCATCTTGGGTTCCGAGATTTTTTATCGCCATCTTGGAGTGCCACATTGAATGCTAAACTTAGAACCATGCAGACTGCGTCAGTACTCTCAGGATAATCATCTTGGATCGCTCAGCATTGCACTCTTGTTTAGAGTTTTAAGGGAATTTATTACAGTTTTCAGGTAATTTGTTACAGTGTGGAGGTTGTTTCTGTTATTGATTCCTACGGAATATTCGAAGTCCAAGTTTCTCCTGAAATACTTCAAAGCCGCCTTCATAAATTCAAAATCCTCACAACCTTGAATAACTCTAAGTTTGACGTTTGTCAGAACTATTTTACTACAGCTGAACATATTTCAAGAGTCTACAATGTAGCTGGCTTATAAAATTTCCTGTAAGACTCCACGCATGATTGAATCACATCACATCTAACATCCACTATTGTGACCAGCAGAAATATCTCCTACAAAAGTACCTAATTGGAGGAACCATACAGTTACTTATAGGGAAATGATTTAGAAATTCTATGGAAGCATGTAAGCTTGGTAATAGAAGTCCCACACCTCCACCAATCGCCTATGAACATGTTTCACATAACACTCTCATCTTTAGACCCTCATCTGTTACCACTGGAAATGTTAGATATCTTACATACGATGTAAAATACAATCAATGCGAGAAACCACCTAAAAATCACTTACAAACTCAATGCTAGTCTGGACATTCTGACCCCCCAACCTATAATTACTGATTCAAAGTAATTATTAATTTCAGTCTCTTCTGATTTTCAGGACATGCACTTCGTTTTTCATGACAGCACACGGAGTAAACGTGGTGGAAAGTTCAGAAATGCTGATTGATCAAAATAATTGGTACTTAGCTGGTACAATTCTTCTTTGCTGCTTTTCGTGGTTCGTGTTTAGAGATATTCCTTCTCGCTTTCCTGTAGAATATTGACAAAATATTTGGATTTGCGGGAGTTCATGGGTTTGATCTTGTTGTATCAGTTCCAATCAAAACAATGATCACTTTTCAGTTTTCACTTTGTTGATATATTCTTGAAATCATTTCACAAATTTTAAATAACACTTTTTCTTTGTGGTTCACAGTTATAAAAAGATACTTTTGAGCATTGTTATTTAGATATAATGGGCAACACTCGCCCAATTTCGATAACATGCAGCCATACACAACTTGTCTCCGCAAATTACTACACAGTAACTAACTTATTTTACCCACTGATATTCCACGGATTATTAAATACAAAGATAACGACACATTGGTCAAATATTATTAAATTTCTCCATACTTACATATCTCTCCGACATTTACATTCATCAAAATAATCATGACAATTTTTTTATAAGAAATACTAACAAAATTGATGACAATTAAAATAGGGTATCGCAAAATCCAAGATAAAACTCTTGTATGGAAAATTAGCCTTCGTACATAGGACATGAAATAGTCAGACCAGTATCATTACAATATTAAATCACTTCCTTTTCGTAGGAAGGCTATTTGGAGTTTAATGTTATGTCACCATCGACATCAAATTTCCATCACACTAAGCCACACCTAAAGAGAAAATCAGTGTTAGTTAAAGAATGATACTGCCATCCATTAAAGGATAATATGTTCATTGCGGTGCAGCTAGTTGAGAATGAACTGAATATGAATTGAACAGAATTTGAATTGAATCTGAACTGTAAAATCAGTGTTTGTTAAATAATAATGTGTAGACACTGTGGTGTAGCTGAGAATCTATGGTTACGAATCTTCTTCTTCCCCTTCTTTTACTACTTCTACTACTATACTGCTACTACAAGTATCTATTGCAATCTATAGTATGAATCTACCGCTTCTGCCTTGCTGATTTTGCCATGGGACCTACTGTTTGGATCTGCAGCAAACACTATAACACTCTACCAACTGAGACACACTGATCACATGTTTTTAAGAACTACTGTAGCGGATTTTGTCACACAAGCAGCTTGTGGTGTAAGACTCAATCATGCTATAGTGGTTCGAGCAGTACTCACGCTGATGTCTTAGCCATCGAATTCGTCTGATCCGAATGCAACTGGAATGATCTGCAACTACAATGTATGGGCGTTGACAGTAAACATAAGATACCAGATACTGTAGAACTGATTTGCCTGCGTGCTCGGTCTGCTGGAAATCGTAAGCTTGCCTGTGGAACGTAGCGTAAATTATAACAGATCTCTCTATCATGGCCATCTGCAGACTTGGTCAGCAAAATACTTGCAGTGGTAGCATATTGTTGAAGGAATCACACCCACATTCTTCAGAGGCGATCTATAAATCCCATGGAAACGTTTGATGTCTATGTCTGTAGTTCATGTGTTCTGACATGGGGTACATTCGCAGTAGAGTATAACAATCTGTGTCCTGTTTCCCAGCAGGATCGTTGTCTCTGTTACATGGACTGAGTTGTGCTGCATTGGTTTGTGGGAGCAATGCCTATACTTCTCTAACCATGTGCTTGATAAGTATTGTGAAAGAGAGGTAAGTTAGTATTCTGTTCACGATGTTAGTAGAACATCAGCAGCATACAGTGAAGTTCAAACCTCAAACGCTGCTGGCCTTCACACGTCTATTTCTGTCAAGGAGTTAGCTTGCATTACGTTGGTCAATGAGATATGTAATGATAATAGTTGTTTTCTTGAAAGTAGAACCAATAATCAAATGTGAGAAATGAGACGAAATGTATGTTTGAAATATGTGAACGTTGTGACAGTATCATTCTGGAGACTTCCAGAGAACTGAAAGCCGGCCGGTGTGGCCGAGCGGTTCTAGGCGCTTCAGTCTGGAACCGCGTGACCGCTATGGTTCCCATAGTGCTCAGAGCCATTTGAACCATTTTTTGAACTGAAAGCATGTCACTAGCTATATACGTAAACAGAAAGTGCTTGAGAGATTTAATACCATTAAACATGTTAAATTGCATGAACCGTGGATGTCTATGGTACAAGGGCTGTCTAATACATGCAGCCATGACTACGCTGCTTCTGGCAACATTAAATGTGTTCTGTTTGGTGTAGGTTGTTGCAATTATGGATAGATTAATTGCAGGGAATGCCCTACCGTGAAGAGCTGCATCAAATTCCTAATACAATCCTTCTTGTCACAACTGGTATACTTGTGAAGCTGTGTTCAATAATACGTCTTTCTAAAAGCTATGAAATCTCTGAACTCATATCATTCCAAAGTACAGAAGAAGCGGATGGAAGACTTAGGCTCGAAGCACACGAGCGATTTACTATCGCGCGATCGCAGCATCAGTTTCTCGCACGTTTCAGCAGTGCATGTGAAACAATGGAGCGGCGCATACTACGGCGGTAGCGATGCGAAATAGTGAGATCGAGGTTCTAGGCGCTTCAGTCTGGAACCGTGCGACCGCTCCGGTCGCTGGTTCGAATCCTGCCTCGGGCATGGATGTGTGTGATGTCCTTAGGTTAGTTAGGTTTAAGTAGTTCTAAGTTCTCGGGGACTGATGACCTCAGATGTTAAGTCCCATAGTGCACAGAGCCATTTGAACCATTTGAACCTATAGGCTGTTCGGTCTGAGATGGATTGCCAGACACACAATAGGCTTACCTTACGTGACTATTTGTGGGGTGATTCAATGGCTGAGAGTGGGTGTCTGTTCACGAACCTGTTGTGCGTTCTCTTAGTCAGCCTAGTCAACAGTGTGTGTCACGTGGTTCTCTCCAGTGCGGCAGTGGAGGTGTGCAACACATCGGCGACAAGCGGCAGGTGAGGCTCAGCATTGCGTGCGCAGATGGATGCTGGCGTAATGATGATGATGTTCGGTTTGTGGGGCGCCCGTAGAATGTCCGAATTATTACACAGTCCTATTTTTTCACAGTCCAATCTAGCCACTGTTACGAAAGATGATGATGATGAAATGGTGAGCACAACACAAATACCTAGTCCCTGGGCAGAGAAAAATCCCTAAAGCGGCCGGGAATCGAACCCGGGACCCTGTGATCCAGAGGCAGCAACGCTAGCCACTAGACCACGAGCTGCGGACAGGATGCTGGCGTGAAATTAACATCCGAGTGGTCCTGCGTACCTGACTTTGCGACCAGGGGAAGGGGGCTTTCCACGGTGTGGTGTTTATTTAAATAAAGATACAGTTGTTACCATCCTATACCCAAAAGTTGTTTAAGCATAAAGACAGTTGTTTAAATTGTGATGTATGGCTGTTGGGAAAAATTGTTTAAATTTGAGACAGCTGGGTTTTACCTTCGAGCAGCTGTGAAATTACGTTGATAACGAAGAAGCTACGTTATTTCCTCCTCACGTTTGGACAGTAGATTGCACTTTCTTATGGAGAACGACAAACGCCTGTGAAATCTTTCGTTCCCATTTCAATGCTTCGTGTGAATCTCCCACCCATCTTCAGGTTTGTGAAAAGTCTGAAGCATGAATAATGAATAAGTCGATACCTACGTAAGAATTAACTCTGAAAAAAAAATGGCCACATCATTATATAAGGTTTACATACGTTTTCTGACATCGTAAATAATTCACCTTTATTTTGCTGGGACGAAGATGATTGAGCGCGCTTCACGAGTAGTGCATAAGATCCTTGATTCCATGTTTATCTGTAGTTCTCTTACTTGCCTTTCAGTTGTACAGCGGTAGAGCACTCTTATTTGAGGCGTAGCAGCAAGCAGTTGAGTTTTTAGAGAGGGAGATCTGATTTTTGTGGATTAGAGAGGAATTATGTAGCATATTTGATTACGGACATGGCAACTTGTTTGTAAACACATGTTATTAATTCTGTTGCTGGAGAAAGATTATTTGAAGGAATTTTTCACGGTAACCAAAGCATGCGCAAGAATGAATTGTTTGTTTGTCCGAACTAGTAATTAAGGGAAATCTTTCCCTCTTAGATAATTAATAACATTCGTGATTTATGTTCATTTCATATTTTTGTTTTCATTGTGTCACAAATAACGCAGTTGGTTGGAATGGCAGTAATTTTTGAATTGAGAGAATTTCGTAATTGTTAGGGCATTCTTATGTCGTACAGTCTTTTTTGATAATAATCAGAGTTTAATTTTTCAAGAACGACTTTCTTTAAAGAAAATCTTCCTCCATCATTATTAGTAAAGTTCTGAATTCTTTTGTCGTGTGAGAATTGCACCTTACACCACACGGAGGAACAGATTGTTTGTTTTGCAATCAATAGTTCACTTTTTTCTGTAGCTGCTGCATCTACTGACTTCTATTTGCTTTCGAGAACTTCCATACAACAGAAACAAAGCAATTGGCTCAGAATGGGGTTAAGTTATTTTTATTTCAGGGCAGCTCTCACTTTGCATTCTTATGAGGCAACTGTTCGGAGTCAGAAATGTCATGTGTTGAGATAAGCAAACAGATTAATTTGCAGCAAACAACGTAGGTAATCTGAAACAGTTATTTTTCTTTTGAGTGACGCAGCAGTTTGTTTTTGCGGACGGTTCAAGTAAGAAGTAGCACATCATGCCAGGCAGCTTTCATAATGTACTTCAGTATTGAGTTTCAATTAAATAGTTTGCACTGAGTACACAATTAGGTATTTTTGGCGTTTAATTAGATCAGTTTTAGTTATTTCAGGTTCAGTATTACACTAAGTTTAAAGTTTTTTTTACGAGACTGTGCAACTCAGGGCCAATCAACAGTCAATATTGCTCAGCAGTTGAATACGATATCTAAAGCACACATACACGAGGAGAAAGGATGTCCAGTATTTTCATTTACAGATGCATTTTTATAGAAAACTTACACATGTCTACCATATTCGCCTAGGATAGTCCTCTGGTTTATCTGTGATTATGGATTTAGATTGCAACACAGCTTCTCGAAAGCAAATCAGCACTACGCGTGCATATTCCAACATTTCAGCTGTTGTAATTCCTTTGTCATTTTTGTGTGTGATTTGATGTGTTTTTTTTTTGTAAAAATAGTGAGTGTGAAGATCTTCGTTCCATATGCAGACAATAGTGTATACCGTGTCAAATATTTCAGTGGTACTTAAGAGTTTTCGCAGATATTTCTGTTGCATGAAAGAAATTACTACTTACGGTTATTTAACCAAAAATTAACTTCACGTAGTTACTATAGAAATTTTGTTCGGTAATTAAGATTTCTCCATTTCAACATTATGACTAGCAACAAATTATTCCGTCGTGCTGCCTGATCGCAAAGAGTAATGACTCAATAATTAATGAAACAGAACAAGCACAACAGTCGTTACACATAAATAACTTACTTGAGATTTGAGAGAATGCAAGTAACTTTCCAACACAGATGAATTCTTTATTGGTAAACACAACAGAACAGGTATCCAACAGAGAACAAGAAATTTCAGAAGACGAATCCGCAGACGAAAAGCCGTCTCAGACATGCGAAATTTCGCTGCAGCCTCTTTTTGAGACAGTCGATTCAGATTTTGCTTCAGTGTCTTTCTGTCACACAGTACACGAGCCAACATCCGTTACTGACGGTACACACTCAGTCGTTGCAAATCCAGTATACAAGAATGCAGAAATCACTAATCTAACTTTATTAGAATTGCTACTAAACATTAACATCTCAAAAAACACAAAAGCGCAAGAGGGAATCAGTGAACAATTTCAGAAAATAGGCAAAGCGTTAGAACAAAACGCAATATCACAAGTAGAAAGAACTAAAGCACAAGAAGAAATAGGTAAAGACATTAGAAAAGTTGAAGAAAAACAGGAAAACCTTTCTGTAGAAATGTGACAACAGATTAGAAATGACTTACAACCTATTATTACGAGGCTAGAGGCCAGGCTACGCAACCTTGAAAGTGAACAAAATAATTTAAAAACGACACAACAGAGCAATGACAAAGAACAGCTACTCCCGCCGGCCGCTGTGGACGAGCGGTTCTAGGCACTACAGCCCGGAACCGCGCGACCGCCACGGTCGCAGTTTCGAATCCTGCCTTGGGCTTGGATGTGTGTGATGTCCTTAGGTTAGTTAGGTTTAAGTAGTTCTAAGTTCTAGGGGACTGATGACCTCAGAAGTTAAGTCCCATAGTGCTCAGAGCCATTTGAACCAAGCCCATAGTGCTTAGAGCCATTTGAACCATTTGAAAGCTACTTGCAAAAATAAACACCGTTATACCGAGCGCAATAGCCTCAGAACGTCACGACCACATTAACATGATGGTTAAAAGAAATAGAGAACAGGTAGATGCATTAAAACTGAACTCTGGCGAACAAAAAGAACAACTTTGTACGTTATCCAAGGATGCTGAAGATTCGACGACAAAGTTGGCAAATTTGTCTACAAATTCCGATAATGATTCTGATGTCACACGTCCCGTACCATTCTGAGACACAACAGAAATCAGGCACTTAAGAGTTTTAAAGAAAGTCCGACGAAAGTCAGTTAGAGACAGAAAAAAAAGATATAAACAACATGCGAGAATAGTTGACATCTAGCTAAGCAGTAATGACGACACCAATGACTGCATACACACACACACACACACACACACACACACACACACACACACACACAAGCACTTTCGCAAATTCAAAATTGTTAGAAAATTTAGTAATGACATCCACCCCCAAGTCTCGCTATATCAATTTTATACTGTAGAACAAAAGCGAACTAGTACCTTTCGTTTATTGTAATGTTGTTCTACCATGAACCGACGGAAGATTCGGTTAACAGATCAATTTTTGTTTTCTTTTTCTATTGCAAAACTGGCTTTTAGGCCATAAACAGGAATTCATGTGTGGATACCCCGAAAGCAAGCTTGCTGTCAGAGTGCGGTCTGCAATCTGAGATTGTTAAAGTGAAACTGATTTTTACCGCGCTTTCCTGTATCCGTATTGGTCGCAAACTACTCAGAATTGAGTAAAGTACAGGATTATTACAAATGATTGAAGCGATTTCACAGCTCTACAGTAACTTTATTATTTGAGATATTTTCACAATGCTTTGCACACACATACAAAAACTCAGAAAGTTTTTTTAGGCATTCACAAATGTTCGATATGTGCCCCTTTAGTGATTCGGCAGACATCAAGCCGATAATCAAGTTCCTCCCACACTCGGCGCAGCATGTCCCCATCAATGAGTTCGAAAGCATCGTTGATGCGAGCTCGCATTTCTGGCACGTTTCTTGGTAGAGGAGGTTTAAACACTGAATCTTTCACATAACCCCACAGAAAGAAATCGCATGGGGTTAAGTCGGGAGAGCGTGGAGGCCATGACATGAATTGCTGATCATGATCTCCACCACGACCGATCCATCGGTTTTCCAATCTCCTGTTTAAGAAATGCCGAACATCATGATGGAAGCGCGGTGGAGCACCATCCTGTTGGAAGATGAAGTCGGTGCTGTCGATCTCCAACTGTGGCATGAGCCAATTTTCCAGCATGTCCAGATACACGTGCCCTGTAACGTTTTTTTCGCAGAAGAAAAAGGGGCCGTAAACTTTAAACCGTGAGATTGCACAAAACACGTTAACTTTTGGTGAATTGCGAATTTGCTGCACGAATGTGTGAGGATTCTCTACCGCCCAGATTCGCACATTGTGTCTGTTCACTTCACCATTAAGAAAAAATGTTGCTGCATCACTGAAAACAAGATTCGCAATGAACGCATCCTCTTCCATGAGCTGTTGCAACCGCGCCGAAAATTCAAAGCGTTTGACTTTGTCAACGGGTGTCAGGGCTTGTAGCAATTGTAAACGGTAAGGCTTCTGCTTTAGCGTTTTCCATAAGATTTTCCAAACCGTCGGCTGTGGTACGTTTAGCTCCCTGCTTGCTTTATTCGTCGACTTCCGCGGGCTACGCGTGAAACTTGCCCGCACGCGTTCTACCGTTTCTTCGCTCACTGCAGGCCGACCCGTTGATTTCCCCTTACAGAGGCATCCAGAAGCTTTAAACTGCGCATACCATCGCCGAACGGAGTTAGCAGTTGGTGGATCTTTGTTGAACTTCGTCTTGAAGTGTCGTTGCACTGCTATGACTGACTGATGTGAGTGCATTTCAAGCGCGACATACACTTTCTCTGCTCCTGTCGCCATTTTGTCTCACTGCGCTCTCGAGCGCTCTGGCTGCAGAAACCTGAAGTGCGGCTTCAGCCGAACAAAACTTTATGAGTTTTTCTACGTATCTGTAGTGTGTCGTGACCATATGTCAATGAATGGAGCTACAGTGAATTTATGAAATCGCTTCAATCATTTGTAATATCCCTGTATAGTATAATAAAGATAAAAAATTTTGATCCGTCCACGTGTTCTTGTCCAGTCAGTTATTTGGACGAGATTTTACGTAGGAACCAACGTCTGACAAACACGTACGGTCTGTCTGAATTGATACACATATGCTTACCAAAATTGCCTTCACATTTGTGTCACATTATATTAGCAGGAAGATGCAAATACGAGAAGATGCAAATACGACCTAGATGCTTTCCAACGTTTGCACAAGAACTAGAAGTAGTCACCGACAATCGAATCATCAGAAAATATGACAGCAGATATCGTCACTCCCGACATTCATTTCTACTGTACGATCATAGAAATGACGAATGGTCTTGCAAAACTATCACAAAGACAATTACAAACCATAAAAACAGGAATCATCCACATGATTCACACTGGCAAGACCGAAATAATTATCAATGGTTCAAATGGCTCTGAGCACTATGGGACTTAACATCTGAGGTCATCAGTTCCCTAGAACTTAGAACTACTTAAACCTAACTAACCTAAGGACATCACACACACCCATGCCCGAGACAGGATTCAAACCTGCGGTCGCGCGGTTCCAGACTGTAGCGCCTAGAACCGCTCGGTCACTCCAGCCGGCGAAATAATTATCGTAACAGAAACCATGTCCCTAATGACGATGATGAGCTCGGTAATCGAGAGAACAGATACTATTACAGAACAACTACAGGGCTAACTTGTATTCTGACGGATACAATTCTGATAGATCAAAGCCACAGAACTCATGGCAAAACAGAAATTCTGGAGACATTCTTCAAAATGGGCAGCATTATCACAATAACAGACGACAAGACAATCGACGCTGCAAAATGCAAGTAGATAAAGCCTGCCGTGACACGCTAAGATAATTGAGATGAGATCGCCTAGCTCGGTCAACAGTCAGCGGCGTGGAAATAACACGCGGGAATGACTCGCAGGGGCCGGCCGCGGTGGTCGCGCGGTTCTAGGCGCGCAGTCCGGAACCGTGCGACTGCTACGGTCGCAGGTTCGAATCCTGCCTCGGGCATGGATGTGTGTGATGTCCTTAGGTTAGTTAGGTTTAAGTAGTTCTAAGTTCTAGGGGACTAATGACCACAGCAGTTGAGTCCCATAGTGCTCAGAGCCATTTGAACCATTTGACTCGCAGGGCTGGTAGCTGACGACATTATAGACAGGACTGAAAACATCGCTACGGAAACAGTACACTTCGTACCTCTTTCTAGACGTAAGAGATATTTTATTACGGGAATCAGATAATACATTGATTGCCGATGATACAAGTGTTAGCTATCACACCCAATAGAAAAACTGGTGAAATTCTAAACGATGTTTTTCAGAAAATCATGAAGTGGGTCTCTGCAAATGAGCTCTCATTAAACTTTGACAAAACACAGTATATACAGTTCCACACAGTAAATGGAATGACACCATTAATAAATAAAGACTTCGATCAGAAATCCGTAGCTAAGGTAGGATATTCAAAATTTCTAGGTGTATGCATTGATGAGGGGATGAACTGGAAAAAACACGCTGAAGATCTGCTGAAACGTTTGAGTTCAGCTAAGTATGCTATTAGGGTCATTACAAATTTTGGCGATATACATCTCAGTAAATTAGCTTACCACGCCTATTTTCATTCTCTGCTGTCGTATGGTATCTTATTCTGGGGTAATCCATCATTGAGTAAAAGAGTGTTCATTGCACAAAAGCGTGTAACCAGAATAATTGCTCGAGCTCATCCAAGATCATCCTGCAGACACTTATTTAAAGAGCTAGGGATCTTCACTGTAGCCTCACAATATATATACACTCCTGGAAATGGAAAAAAGAACACATTGACACCGGTGTGTCAGACCCACCATACTTGCTCCGGACACTGCGAGAGGGCTGTACAAGCAATGATCACACGCACGGCACAGCGGACACACCAGGAACCGCGGTGTTGGCCGTCGAATGGCGCTAGCTGCGCAGCATTTGTGCACCGCCGCCGTCAGTATCAGCCAGTTTGCCGTGGCATACGGAGCTCCATCGCAGTCTTTAACACTGGTAGCATGCCGCGACAGCGTGGACGTGAACCGTATGTGCAGTTGACGGACTTTGAGCGAGGGCGTATAGTGGGCATGCGGGAGGCCGGGTGGACGTACCGCCGAATTGCTCAACACGCGGGGCGTGAGATCTCCACAGTACATTGATGTTGTCGCCAGTGGTCGGCGGAAGGTGCACGTGCCCGTCGACCTGGGACCGGACCGCAGCGACGCACGGATTCACGCCAAGACCGTAGGATCCTACGCAGTGCCGTAGGGGACCGCACCGCCACTTCCCAGCAAATTAGGGACACTGTTGCTCCTGGGGTATCGGCGAGGACCATTCGCAACCGTCTCCATGAAGCTGGGCTACGGTCCCGCACACCGTTAGGCCGTCTTCCGCTCACGCCCCAACATCGTGCAGCCCGCCTCCAGTGGTGTCGCGACAGGCGTGAATGGAGGGACGAATGGAGACGTGTCGTCTTCAGCGATGAGAGTCGCTCCTGCCTTGGTGCCAATGATGGTCGTATGCGTGTTTGGCGCCGTGCAGGTGAGCGCCACAATCAGGACTGCATACGACCGAGGCACACAGGGCCAACACCCGGCATCATGGTGTGGGGAGCGATCTCCTACACTGGCCGTACACCACTGGTGATCGTCGAGGGGACACTGAATAGTTAACGGTACATCCAAATCGTCATCGAACCCATCGTTCTACCATTCCTAGACCGGCAAGGGAACTTGCTGTTCCAGCAGGACAATGCACGTCCGCATGTATCCCGTGCCACCCAACGTGCTCTAGAAGGTGTAAGTCAACTACCCTGGCCAGCAAGATCTCTGGATCTGTCCCCCATTGAGCATGTTTGGGACTGGATGAAGCGTCGTCTCACGCGGTCTGCACGTCCAGCACGAACGCTGGTCCAACTGAGGTGCCAGGTGGAAATGGCATGGCAAGCCGTTCCACAGGACTACATCCAGCATCTCTACGATCGTCTCCATGGGAGAATAGCAGCCTGCATTGCTGCGAAAGGTGGATATACACTGTACTAGTGCCGACATTGTGCATGCTCTGTTGCCTGTGTCTATGTGCCTGTGGTTCTGTCAGTGTGATCATGTGATGTATCTGACCCCAGGAATGTGTCAATAAAGTTTCCCCTTCCTGGGACAATGAATTCACGGTGTTCTTATTTCAATTTCCAGGAGTGTATATTCACTTATGACATTTGTTATTAACAATCCGAACGAATTCATAAGTAATAGCAGTGTACATGGCTATAACACTAGGAGAAAGGATGATCTTCACTACTCAAGGTTAAATCTAACTTTGGCTCAGAAGGGGCTAAATTATGCTGCCACAAAAGTCTTTGGTCACTTACCTAATAGCATGAAAAGTCTGACAGATAGCCATATAGCATTTAAAAAGAAATTAAAAGAATTTCTGAATGGCAACTCCTTCTACTCATTAGATGAATTTTTGGATATAGTAATTGGGTAATTTCCCCATCCCCCATCCAAAAAAATTAAAATATTAAGTGCCGTGTAATATTTTGTGTAATGTAATATCTTGTATATACACCTTTTATTAACCTGACACGTTCCACATCACTACGAAGTGTCGTATTCATGATCTATGGAACAAGTACTAATGTAATCTAATCTACACAGAATGCCACCGCACGTCCCGTAATGTAACATCACTTTCTCTGCTGTTCCTGACTCCGGCAGTCCATATCTGTGGTTAGTGAAATTGCTTTCAACAGAGGTACAAAAACGACAGACTATCCTCCAATACCTTCACGCAAAATCAATACAAGGTGCTATTTCAGGCAAAAGTGTTGATGTACGACATCAAACGTGTTTGGATTTCGCATATCAAGGCCACAAATTTGTAACGAGTTTCTTAATAGCATCGCTTTTGTCAACAGAAATGCTATTGAGAGTAGACTTTTTAATCAAACACAAAGCAATTTTAGATTTTAATAACGCTGAAATAATCTTAGAAGCTGAAGACAAGTCAGTTATTCTGAAATTTTAAGATTGGATCTCAAAATAACATCAGGACGTTAATTGCCTGTGCTTTTGGCAGACCATACAACACATTTTCCATCTGAATTCTTTTATGATGACGTTCTTTACGTTCTTATTGTGATGGCATTGAAAGTAGATATCCACTGTTTGATTCAAGAGAAAATAGGCAAAAGTAGAGCACTGCACTGATACAGATAGGAGGAAAGTTTTTGACATTTTGCATTTACACTCAATCGTTTTTACTCACCGTACAGGAATTGTAAAAGGTTTTCAGTGCAGATATTAGGTGAAAGACCACAAAATTTTTTTATGTTAAGACATATGTTGTTTCTCCATGCTACAGAGGTAGCTTTCGCACCCCAAGTTCTCTAGTGCAGCTTTCTTGTGGCTTCGAAAACGATTTCATTCGATCAGTCATAATGTTTCACAACATATTTTTTTTGTTGTATTAAATTTCAGCCTTCAGTTGCATAAGCAAAGAAACTTTACCTAGGTTTCGACTATAATAATCTAGCCTTCTTCAGAAATGTCACAAATTAAAATTAAAATTAAAACATGCCAGATATTGGCCTTGTCAGACTTAAAGTGTTGGTGCTACAGTACACAGTCATAACACTGCGTCGCTTCTACTGATGTTTTGCCGATAGGCCACACCAACGGGCCAGACAGGTGGGCCGCGGGCGCTGAGTCGTAACAGGGCGCCGCGGGAAGCGACGCAGCGAGCTCAGCATGTCATTGTCTTATGACTGTGTACTGTAGCACCAACACTTTTAAGTTTGACAAGGCCAATATCTGGCATGTTTAGTTTTAATTTTATATTGTGACACTTCTGAAGAAGGCAGCATAGCCGAAACCTAGGTAAAGTTTAGTTGCTTATGCAACTGGAGGCTGAAATTTAATATAATTACATTTTACAGTTGCTGACTCTGCTGCACCACGCTAAAAATATTTTTTGATAATGCCCCACGACTTTATGCTTGTTTTGTAGGCTGTTTTCATGACTGTCTGTTTAAAATATAAATAAAAGCACAACATAAAGAGTCAAAAAAATAATCTTTTTATTAGCGACATCCGTCGAGGCTTTGCTGCATCTTCAGGCGTATGCTTCAGTTTCTAGTTCAGATGCATTTCTCCTTGGAAACAAACAATGTCGAAAGATTTAGAACGTTTTAAGTTTATCAGCATTTTGACTAAAGAACTGCAATAAGTGCAACATGTAAGGATGCTGATAGGCAGGAACCAGCAACTTAAAGCTCACGGCAGATGACGAGCTGCTCGCTGCCTCTCACCTGACCGATTAGCTGCGTTTCACTTGACAAACAATGAGCCCTAGACGTAGAGCTTCACTCTCGTGTGAAAGAACGCATCAAGTTCAACGCAGCGCGAGTCACATCAGCTCTGTAAATCTGGATGCACAGTACGCTGTATGGAAGGATGCAGAGTGTGTCCTTATGGTGATTGGAGAATCTGAAAGGAAAGGACACATCTGCTAATCACATACTGACGACAAAATTATAACACCGAAAAATAATTAATGTATAATGAAATTTCGGCAATACATTTGCCTAGGTAACATATTTAAGTGATAAACATTGCAAGATCACATATTAATGGAAGCGTTAGATAAGCCACTGCAAATATAAAATGCTGGTACATTAATAACCAGTGTACCCGCGGAAATGTTGAATGTAATCATGCAAACGTGCATGCTTTTTATTGTACGGATGCCGGGTAGCCGGCCGAGGTGGCCGAGCGGTCCTAGGCGCTACAGTCTGGAACCGCGCGACCGCTACGGTCGCAGGTTCGAATCCTGCCTCGGGCATGGGTGTGTGTGATGTCCTTAGGTTAGTTACGTTTAAGTAGTTCTAAGATCTAGGGGACTGATGACCTCAGAAGTTAAGTTCCATAGTGCTCAGAGCCATTTGAACCATTTTGATGCCGGGTATCTGTTTTTGGTATGGAGTTCCATGGCTGTTGCACTTGGTCAGTCAATACGGGGCGGTTAATGCTGTTTGTGGGTGACGCTGGAGTCGTAGTATAATGACGTCCCATATGTGCCGTACTGGAGGGGCTCGGATCGAGCAGACCAAGGCAACACATCGACACTCTGTAGAGCATGTTGGGGTTTCAACAGCGATATGTGGGCTGTGATGCTGTTCATGAATGGCGCTACAACAGTACAGTCACAGTGTGTGGAATAACCACAAGAGCGCTCCTGCTGTCATATGAAATCGCACCCCTGACCATAACTCCTGGTGTAGATCTTGTGTGTCTAGCACGCTGACAAGTTGGTTGCAGACCCTCAACTGGCCTCCTTCTAACCAACATACAACCATCACTGGCACCGAGGCAGAACAACCATTCATCAGAAATATAATAGACCTAAAACTTGCCCTCCAATGAGCTCTCGCTTGACACCACTGAAGTTGCCATTGGCGGTGTTTTGGGATCAGTGGAAAGCACGCTACAGGGCGTCTGGCTCGGAGCTGTCCTTGAAGTAACCGATGTATAACAGTTTGTTGTGTCACTTTGATGCCAGCTGCTGCTCATATTGCTGCTGCAGGTGGACTACAACGTGTCAGAGCCATATGCCGAACACGATAATGTTCCCTCTCGACAGTGCCATGTGAGCGTCCGGAACCCAATTTCCTGACAACCGCTGCCAGCAATCATTTACAGTGGCTACATTCCTGCCAACTCTTTCTGCAGTATCGTAGTAGGAGCATCCAGCATCTCGTAGCCCTATTACATGGCTTTGTTCAAACTCAGTTAGGCGTCGACAATGGCGTCATTGTCGCCTTAAAGACATTGTCGACTAATATCGGCTCACCTAGTCGAATCTCAAAGGCAACTGACGCTCACGACCGCTACATCTACATCTACATATATAGTCCGCTAGCCACCAAACGGTGTGTGGCGGAGGGCACAATTCGTGCCAAAGTCATATTTCCCCCCCTCTGTTCCACTCGCGGATCGCACGAGGGAAAAACGACTGTCTGAACGCCTCAGTACGAGCTCTTATTTCCCTTATCTTTGAATGATGATCATTACATCCTCGGTGAAGACTGGATTTCGGAATTTAGTGAGCATCCCCTTCTGTCGTCTATCTGCAAGTGTGTCCCACTTCAAAATTTCTATGAGATTTCTAACGCTCTCGCGATGGCTAAATGTACCTCTCAATTTCTTGAACCAGACCCAACTGCTAAGGGTCCCATACAGACGAACAATACTCTAAGACTAGACGAACTAACGTATTTCAAGCTATTTCCTTTGTTGAAGGGCTGCATCGCTTCAGGATTCTACCAATAAACCGCAAACTAGGGTTCACCTTACCCGTTACTTGTGTAATCTGATCATTCCATTTGAGATCAGTTCGAATAGTCACACCCAGATACGTGACTGATGTTACCGCTTCCAAAGACTGATCATTTATTTTGTACTCATACATTAATGGGGATTTACGCCTTGTTATACGCAGTGGGTTACACTTACTAATATTGAGAGATAATTGCCAACCATTACAAAAAATGGTTCAAATGGCTCTGAGCACTATGGGACTCAACTGCTGTGGTCATAAGTCCCCTAGAACTTAGAACTACTTAAACCTAACTAACCTAAGGACATCACACACATCCATGCCCGACGCAGGATTCGAACCTGCGGCCGTAGCAGTCGTGCGGTTCCAGACTGCAGCGCCTTTAACCGCTCGGCCACTCCGGCCGGCCCAGCCATTACACCACCGCTACAGTGTATATTGAAAGAAAACCTGATGTGCATCCTCGTAGTGACGCTATTAGCGCCACTCTTATGCGGCTGGAGCGAAACGTAAATAGACATCTTTCAAACGTGGAAACACGCCTACCATCTTTCGTTTCTGTCGCACAACTATTTCTTGCTGCTGCGAATTTTTTCCGTCAGTATGTTTCCGCAACTAAATTTCTTGTATGCTTAACGCCACGAGACATACATTTGTTTTCTTCTCCCTTTCCATCTTATTCTTTTGTATTGTCGACAAAATTGTTACTTCTATCAGATTTTCTCAGGAATGGATCTTACTCTGTACCATCCTACATGGCTGTTTGTCCTAGTGTCGACACTGCGACGTGTATTTGTGCCACTGGTTAATCAGTCGCTCGAGGTCGTCACGATTACAGCAGTCCTGTAAAGGCTACGTGCCTAGAGCTGTCCGCCAACTTGCACTGCGCCATTCTGTACAGAAAGGTCCAGGTGACGGCGACCACTTGTCCGGCAGCGGCGCCAGGCGGCTCGGCGAATCAGAACGGCGCGAGATCGTGCCCATCTACAGCCGCGGCTCGCGGCCTTATGTGGCCGTCCCACTTCGTGGCGGCGCGAGTGATTCACAGGGCCGCGCAGTTTCGTAATGCCGGGTCACGTCGCGGAACCCACAAACACTCAACACCTTGTTACGAGTGCAGAGCTCCTGCTGCTAGTAATAAACTACTGCCGATCCGTGTCTCGTGACTTCAAAAGCACTGGTGGTGAAGTTTACCGCGTCTTCACTCGTACTGAGGATAGGCATGAGACGATGTAAGAAGTCAAGTAAGGTCGGCTCACCTCCACATTCACTAAAAGCAGACTCCACTCTCTAACTCAACCTCTGAAGATTAGTTTTGCTCCTTGTGACACAAGACGGGATTAGACTCAACCTGTTCAACGTTCTCCACTCTTTCTTCTTTCTGCAAGTACCATCCATTTTTCAAGATGATGATTTCTAGCACGCCGTTCGTTTCGTTTCCTGCTACACTCAAGCTGCGCACAGTTGTTTCGAGGGAACTTTTTCTTGACTTTATTTGTGACTGTACTTGCTGGTAACCAAAGAAAGGATGAAATTCAGATGTTATTGTTTTGATCCTTCTTCTATGGTTACTACTTCTCGTTAGACGCCAGGATGAGTATTTCTGACAAGAGAGCATAGCTTCTCCGGGTGTGTGGACTGAGCATAGTGCATCCTTATCCTCCAAAATTTCTAGTTAGTATGGTGAATGACTGATAGCTCTAAATGTAGAAAAATGTAAGTTAATGCGGATGAGTAGGAAAAACAAACCCATGTTTTCGAATACAGCGTTAGAAGTGTTGCTTGACACAGTCGCGTCGATTAAATATCTAGGCCGGCATGAGTGACCGAGCGGTTCTAGGAGCTTCAGTCTGGAACGGCGCGACCGCTACGGTCGCAGGCTCGAATCCTGCCTCGGGTATGGGTGTGTGTGATGTCCTTAGATTAGTTAGGTTTAAGTAGTTCTAAGTTCTAGGGGACTGATGACCTCAGATGTTAAGTCCCATAATGCTCAGAGCCATTTCACCATTTTAAATATCTAGGCGTAGATGTAGATGAGTACAGCCCCTAATGATGCTGCATGTATTCCTGATAGCTACATCCATTACTTTGGTATAGTAGGACCTGTGCCATACGTGGTATGCAATTGCAGAAGGATTCACAAAGCTATAAAAAACGGAATGGGCATATGAGGATTGTAGTGGGTAAGGCCAATAGTCGACCTCGATTTATTGCGAGAATTTTAGGGAAAGTGTGATTCATCTGTAAAGGAGATCAAATATACGACACTATTGTGACCTATTGTTGAGTACTGTTCGAGTGTCTGGGATTCGTGCCGGGTCAGGCTAAAGGAAGACATCAAAGCAATTACGAGGTGAGCTGCAAGAATTGTTACAGGTGGATTCGAACAACACACAAGTATTACGGAGATACTTCGAGATCTGAAATGGGAATCACGGGAGGGAAGGCGACGTTCTTTTCGAGAGGTACTATCGAGAAAATTTAGAGAACCGGTGTTTGAGGCTGACTACAGAACGTTTCTACTGCCGCCATCGTACATTTCGCATGTGGACCACGAAGATAAATTTAGAGAGATTAGGACTTGTACGGAGGCTTATGGAGAGTCTTTTTACCGTCACTGTTTGCGAGTGGAACAGGAAAGGGAATGACTGGTAGTGATATAGGGTATTCTCCGCCACGCACCATACGGTGGGCTCTGCAGAGTATGTATGTAGATGTAGATGAGTACAGCCTGTAATGATGCTGCTTGTATCGCTGATAGCTACATCCATTACTTTGGTATAGTAGGATCTGTGCCATACGTGGTATGCAATTGTGGAAGGATTCACAATTTCTGATTGTTCAAACGGTCCAAATGGCTCTAAGCACTATGGGACTTAACATCTGACGTCATTAGTCCCCTAGGCTTAGAACTACTTAAACCTAACTAACCTAAGGATATCACACACATCCATGACCGAGGCAGGAATCGAACCTGCGACGGTAACAGTAGCGCGGTTCCGCGCTGAAGCGTCTGGAACCGCTCGGTCACAGCGGCCGGCTTTCTGATTGTGCTACGCAAGTTGCTTCCATAACTTTTCTCACAATATTATTCTTGCAACCATTTTCAGCTTGGTATTCTCACAGTGCTGCTTAAAAACAAGGTTCAGTCCAATGCAGGCTGGGAATTTTAAGGATAAACAGAGTCCCACTGTTGTTCCTTCCCAGGTGAGATTAAGCTCATCTTTGCCCTATGTTCCTCAGATGAATAACATATTTCTGTTTTCACCAGGTTAGGTTGGCGCTCGCTTCTCTTATAGCACGTAGGGAATGTGCCAATGCTTCCGACAGACACTTCTCAGATTTCTTGCCTTGGGCAGAGACACCACAATTGCCAGCTTAGATGAAACTTCGGATAAATGTTGATGATTAGTACAGATGTTAAACAGAAGTCGTTTTGGTGCACTTTCTTGAGATTATTCATTATTATGCTTACTCTGTCTGCTTCTTTAGCCTTGAAATTGCTCAAAGAATCTTCGGTTATGAAGGAGCGCCTGCCGGGTGGCCGAGCGGTTCTAGGCGCTACAGTCTGGAGTCGCGCGACCGCTACGGTCGCAGGTTCGAATCCCGCCTCGGGCGTGGATGTGTGTGATGTCCTTAGGTTAGTTAGGTTTAAGTAGTTCTAAGTTATAGGGTACTGATGACCTCAGAAGTTAAGTCCCATAGTGCTCAGAGCCATTTGAACCATTTGAAGGAGCTTTCTGAGCGTGAAGGTTATGAAATTAACTTTTTTGAGATGACGTATACGTTTTCGAATAAAAAGACAATGATTGTCGGTTTCTCTATCTCCATCAAACCGCCATGGTCGGGGCACTAAAGAGTTTAGAATGTAGGGGGAAGTGCCTGTGACAAGTGGAAATTGCGTCTCCGTCTATAAGACATTCTCTGAAGGTATAATTGGTAGTGCGCTACTCGCGGAGTGCAGGAATTTTAACTTGTCACTTACACTCTTCTGAGAGTAAAATATTTATTTCTCAATAATGAGATTGATTGATTGACTGCTTTTCAGCATGACGTACTAGAAATATGACATGAAAAAATGGAGCTATGGAAAAGATCAAGACGTTATATTTCCTATTATTGAAACAATTAAGATAGCCAATGCAGCTATACTCATATCCTATTATCATAAAGAGATATTGATCGTTATTACTGTTACTGCTATTCACACTATTGAGTTCTGAGGTACGAAGCAACAGTAGATGATGTATTGATATCAGGTCTAGGTCAGCATGAGACCAATGGCTGACGAGATGCTCAGAGGAGGTATTAAAACAGTGTTACAGTATTAAACATTAGTCCACAAAATACGGCAGTTGATGATTCGACGTTCAGGCAGTCAGCACGAGCAGAGTTGGTGTGGCGTTTCGCTGTGGAATGCGCCGGTCAGCTCTCGGCACGCTGCTAATAGCGTGTTGGCTCAGCAGTAGCGACATCACGAGGCCAGTCACCTCTTCCACGTTAACGTTCAGCCGCGTCCATGGCAAGCGAGGCTGCACACAGATCACGCGAGACAATGGACAGGACACCCACGACCCTGTCACAGTCTGCCCACGGGGGAGGCGTCTACCAGCTCTGCTCTGAGTATGTGAAGTCGTGCAGAGAAGTGTCATGGCTTCCCATCAGAAGAGAGAGACTGGCTCCATCGAAGTCCGCAGGTGCAGAGATGAGCGGCAACAGAGGTTCATCCATACAATGAAGGACGTCAATTTGCTCCTAGGTCCTGCTGGTTAAGCTGCCAGAAGGCCTGCCAAATGGTGAGGGCCACAGCTTCCCATCAGTCTTGACTCGGTAGTTGGTACTGCAGCTCACACTGCTCCACTGAAGACCAAAGGGTACTAGACGAGCAGAGGGTCGACTGACAAAGAGCTACCCTCCTCTCAGGATGGCTGCAAACTGAATAGAACTCCACCAAAACTGAAGAAGTATTTATGCAGGACACGCTTGTATGCTCTGCTATAGTTAGGTGGCAACAATTTTATTTGCCCTCCTGCTTTTCTCGTTTGGTCAGCTCCCTCTCTCCGCCATGTAAGTAACTGAATAATTACTCTTGCATCTCTCTTAGGACTTCTTGCACTTAGGTTTTGCACAGTGACAATTACGACGATATCCCACCCTGACCACGATTTCATTTTGCTACATTGTTCGATCGGGTGTTCAACTCGCTCAGGGTTTTTTAATACCTTCCACGTTCACTGATGCTCCATCAGCGATCCTTTCTTGCTGGCATTCCACTTGGGTATTGATCTGTGCTACTCCGCCTCTGGTGTTGCCAGGGAAGAACTTTGAAGTTTTTCTGGCTGCACCAAGTATTACACTCTGCTGTGCGACAACATTGTACACACTTTACTTCCTCATCCGTTTACAGTTGTGGTAAATGCAAAGACGTAGGGAGCGATGCTCTTGCCTCATCATTCAGGTAGAAAATATTTTCCGGGCATTATATGTTTCTAGTAAAACAGCGGGCTTCGTTTTGTTTTCTGCATTATTTGTGTATCAGAAAGTAGTCACTAAAGACAGAAAGCAGTAATGGGCATCAGAGCTGTGACTGAAATTAAATACTTTGCTGACCATAAAAATTGCAACATTAGGAAGGATAGCAAATAACGAAATTTTAATTTTTTGTAGTTTGTTAACAATGATGTGTTGAGATTAAATACAGTGGTCTCGAGGAAAGTACGCTACAAGGATGGACGGGACGGCTGATATTTCGACATGGATGGTTTTCTAGGCGAAATGCACTTGAGCTAAACATCTCAACTGTTACCTGATGATGAAGCAGAACCTCTGAAACTTGAAAACTTAAAATTTATGTTCTCGTAATGTTGTGTTTTACTTGTGTTATGAACTTTTTTTCAGAAATAGATATAATTAAGAAAAAGACAATCCCTCCAGAACGTCAAAATATTACTCTATAAAATAAATTGTCTGTACTAGTTTTATGAAACACAAGACCATACCGTAATAAAGGTAACGAAATTATTCATCTGTAAAACACTATGTAAATCTTTCCAGAAAAAATGACAGACATTCTGTGTATTTCAACTGAACGTGTTTTTAAGGAAACAGTTTATCTTTATTTAGTATACCCTTAGCCTTTGTTCCAGTTATTAAATTCTTAAGCTGCAATTTTTACACAGTAAAAAACAACGATGAAGAAAGCGCAAACGAGATTGTTTCTTTTACGGACTATTTCATGAGGAGCACTCGTTAAATGGAGTTAAGATACGTGCATTTGCTCCGTGACTCATATGCTGATTTGTTGCTTGTTTTACGTACTTCATTAAGAATGTGTTTCTCAGTAAGAGGACGTTCTTGCCCAGAGCGTGGTTGCTGCATATGCTGGGCAGAGTTAAGGTGGAGTGCAGTTTACCCAGGAAGTAAGAACTAAGCCTCAATCATCTACAAAATGCAGGTTGTCTTTAAACAGAAACTCATTAGATAATATCTGCATACAGTTATGCACATTGATCTGAACAGAGACCAGAGTCTTAAAGTAATGCAGAAATATATAAAATTCCGACTGAAGTCCGATGTGTTGAAACTATCGAAGTCCCCATGTTTTGAAACTATCGAAGTGGAACGTTTGTCTTCGAGAACAGCTTCTTGTACCCGAGATCCTTTTCCTGTAAATGGTCTGTTGTCTAGATGGTTAGATTTCTGTGATGTGAGTCAGAGTTAAATTCTCTGGCAAGTGACTGCAGTTGTAAGACTGAGGATGATCTGTACAGTCACAGCCGCAAACACATTTTAAACTTTTCTTGCCCTCGAACGTAGTCTTCAAATTAAGGGAAGCAAATTGACTAGTAGTTCAGGAAATGGATGGATGGATTTACAATTTTTGGGTGCTAAACAGCTTGGTAATCAGCGCCCGTAGTTCGGAAAGTAGCTCGAGTTTGTTAAACATTGGTACATATACTGAGGTGATAAAAGTCGTTGGATATCCCCCAATATCGTGTTGGACCTCCATTTGCCCGGCGTAGTGTGGCAACTCGACGTGGCATGGACTCAAGAACTAGTTGGAAGTCATCTCCAGAAATACCGAGCCATGCTGTCTCTACTGCCGTTCATAATTGTGGAAGTGTTGCCTGTGCAGGATTTTATGCACGAACTGACCTCTCGATTACGTCCCCAAAATGTTCGATGGGATTTATGTCGAGCGATCTGGGTGGCCAAATCACTCGAATTGTGCAGAATGTTCTTCAAACCGATCGCGGACAATTGTGGCCCGATGATTTAGCGCATTGTCAACCACAAAAATTTCGTGAGGTGATATGCTATGTGATTACAGGCTTTCTCGACGTATCCCAATAATAGAATCTTCTCGGTTGGTCAGCCGAGTGGTGGCGTCATCTTGTCGCAAAGTTTCAGTGAGTTTCGTATCCATCATATAGATACGCAGCACATGGCATCCCGACATTTCACCTGAAGATACCGGCTACCAAACTCTTTGGAAAGTTGTGACAAGACTATGCCACCTCTCGGCTGACCACCAAAGAAGATTTTATCACTGGAATATTCTCTTTTTTAAATATGCTATTGTATTGCTTTCCTTCCACTAACCGTGTAACAAAAGTCTTCTTTTGTTACTAGTAAACACCACTAAGTGATCGGGCCTTAGGGATGTTCCGATGGCCGACTGCTGCCTACAAGGCAGTACTAGGAGCTGTCTATGGTCGTGTGACATGTGATCAGCATGACACCAATCCTTCCGCCGTTATTGCCAGCAGATGAATACTGACGATGCCGCTGCTTCTTTATTCAAGCAGCTCCTCATTTGATCTCAGAAGCGCTGAGTGGGCCCCGTACCAGACGTCCCTACCTCAGAAACCATTTGAGGAGGTACTGTGAATCAAACCTGGGTCCTTCCGCAACGAAAGTAACAACGCTTACTATTTTTTATCTTCGTTCTTTCGATCTCTTTCTTCGTCGTTTTCTCGTCGGTGCTATTGTGCGGATGTAGCATGACATCTTTCAAATTCTATCGATGAGAAACTTTCGGCTACGGAGGCCCTCTTTTCTGTTATTATTCTAATCATCTTACTCACAGGTATCTGCCAACATACACTGATAAGAAGATGAAATCTGAGGTGAAGTTCTTGATTAACTCTGTATTTATTCCATTTATTCATGCAGCTCTTCGATTTACTATCCTATTTTGTGGTCCATCGATTGTTGTATTGTCGACTTCCATATATCGTTTTCCTCATCGTTGTATGAGGAGAAATATTCACTTTTAATTGATTTATGATGTAAGACGTACGCTACAAAACTGGAAAATTTCCTCTGAATTATTCAAATTAAATAAAAGATTGAGAAGTCAACTAATAACTTTAAATGAAAACTATACACGTCGATATAACTTTGAGAGGCAGTGGTCATCTTCAGTGGGATCATGGAAGAGGAATAAAGTAGTGCTATCATTTAACCTGAAAAAAATTAATGAGAAATGAAATCGAAATAAGTGTTTAGGGCGAATAAACCTGTGAGCACATGAGTAACTTTCTGTGTAAAATTTCATCATATCCATCTGCAGAAGAGAGAGTAGCGGCTGCTTTGATAGTGATATGATACGAGGAGATCTCGGTTTTAGTTTTTATGAAAGAACCGTATCTCGAAGAAATCAGGTGAAGATTTAAATTTAGATTGTTTGGCTATTAACACCTGATTCTCTTGGTTACGAGCCCTTAACGTTATTTTTGCGCTCTATCCGATTATTTGCTTATAGCTGACAGAAAAACGTGACGTAGCGTTACTGCGGTTTCCAATTTATAAACGATCAGTAAATTAGATAAACGATGGGTAAATTCTTCCAGAATCTCGGCAGGCCTTGAATCAATCAATGCTGATCGCTCAGACGCGATAAGACAGTAACGTGCACAGAGTGATATTTAATCTGTAAGACTCAGTCAGTTGTGGGTTCGAGATACCAAAATAAACCGTAAAAACTGTATGTGTTTGCTTTTTAAGCTACTTTATTCTTAAGCTATTTTTCTACATCCGTGATTCAAAGAGCAATGCAACAATAGCTATCATCGGAAAACTTTTACTGGTAATATGACCACTGGTTAAGTTACACTCGGACGTCAGCATATAATAAATCCAAGTGAAGCTCTCTGTCTTCAAGTCATTGTGGCAGACTGAAACCTGTTGTAACCTGCCTGTCGCTAAAAATGCTTCGTAAATAGAATTGAATGGACTGCCTTAAGGATTGGGTCTGTAGGGAGAACCGGCCGAGGGTAAGTCTTCGGGTTATTCATACGAGCTTCTCTGCTTCGTACGGTCACTCCTATCCGCTGCAACTTGGGGTTCCACATTTTAAGAATCATCTTGTGTTTACCTAGAGCTGCCAAATCATATGCATACTAAATACACTATCTGATCGAAAGTGCCCGGACATTCGTGTGTAATATAGAACTGACCACTAGATGTCAGTCGGCCGCGGTGACCGAGCGGTTCTAGGCGCTGCAGACCGGAACCACGCGGCTGCTACGGTCGCACGTTCGAACCCTGCCTCGGGCATGGATGAGTGTGATGTCCTTAGGTTAGTTAGGTTTAAGTAGTTCTAAGTCTAGGGGACTGATGACCTTAGATGTTAAGTCCCATAGTGCTCACAGCCATTTGAACTATTTTTTTTGCACTAGATGCCAGGAGAGCGGACCCGCCAATATAAAAAGAGGCGAAAAGTTTAATGTTGTCAGCTGAGAAGCAGAAACAGCGGACTGGGTCTGTCAGGAGAACTTAGTGAATTCGAACGTCGACTGGTCCTTGGATGTCACGTGAGTAACAAATCCATCAGGGACATTTCAACCCTTCTAAAGCTGCAAAAGTCGACTACTGATGATGTGACTGTAAAGCGACCGAAGGCACAACCACAGCTGAAGCAGAACTAGGCAGACCCAATGTACAGACAGAGAGGAACCATCGAACGTTGCAGAGATAGTTCTAAAAATAGTACGAAATCAGCGGATGGAATCACTCGCTAATTCCAAAGTCCTGTCATCAGTCAAGCTTGCACAATGACAGGGCGTAGGGAGTTGAATGGAGTAGAATGGTCGAGCAGCTCCTCAAAAAAATGGTTCAAATGGCTCTGAGCACTATGGGACTTAACTGCTGAGATCTTCAGTTCCCTAAAACTTAGAACTACTTAAACTTAACTAACCTAAGGACATCAGACACATCCATGCCAGAGGCAGGATTCTAAACCTGCGACCGTAGCGGGCGCGCGGTTTCAGACTGAAGCGCCTAGAACCGCTTGGCCACAACGACCGGGCAGCAGCTCCTCATAAGCCACGAACTTCTGTAGTCAGTGCTAAGCTCGTCGGAGACGGTGACTGTACCAGCATAACAATACACTCTGTAACAATGTAACGTCTGCGAGGCAGTGGTTTGTGTACAATAAATGAAATGAACTAATAATGAAATGAAGTGGCTAGCCCGAGTGCCGACTTGAACCCAATGGGACACCTCTGGGATGAGTAAGAACGTCGACTTGGCACCAGACACCAGCGTCCAACATCACTGCTTTGTATGGTTTCGGCTTTTGCGGAAGAATGGGCTGCCATTCAATCACAGACATAAAGATAGTCACTGTAAGTGTCTCCAACAGAGTTCAAACCCTAATGAAGGCGAAGAAAGGACACACCCCATATTAATGTCCACTAATATTTGTCCGGATACATTTGTTCAGACAGTGTAGTTAGATAGCAGAGGGCTCTACTTTTGCATACAAATTGCTGGCTTAATGAGGTAAGACACACCAGTCAATGATAGCCTTACCTACTCCATCAGAAGATGCCTCGCGAGACGGTCAAACCACGATCAAAGAGATACATGTTACGTATTTTAACTCATGGTTATTAATGATGATATCCCATTTATTTATGACTGGATGAAAAAATTTGGATTTAAGACAATCCCGTCAAATCTCAAGCAATCCTCGTTACGCACCGAAGAGTGATCAGTTTTTCAAAAGTTTCCACACCGACACTAGTTTGTTCGATGCAGTCTGTGTAGTTGCTAGGTACGATGTTGTTATGTTTGCTTACAGTATGCTTGTGTGTTCCTCGAGTCCCCTGCGACTTGTTAGTCAGTTAGTGCGTGACAGTCCAAGCATCAGGACGCTGGTAGTAGATGGGATTTACAAATGCAGAAAAAGCCGATATGCTCACGGGGTGTGGAGAGTGTTGAAAGAATGCAGTTCGTTCTTGTACGGTGTATGCGGAAAATATCCCAATAGATGTCAACCATCTCGGCAGTTATTTGTCAACTCCTTCAACCAGTTACGTGAAAGAGGTAGTGTAAAACCTAGACGACATAAAGGAAGGAAACAAGTGACGACAGAAAAGGGAGAAATTGATGTTCTTGCTGCTGTTGCAGTTGATCCGCACTTTAGCTCCCGCGCAGTCACACGAGGAAGTGGCATGAGTCAGGCAAGTGTCCTACGCATTCTCCATCGATATAGGCTTCATCTCTACCACATATCTCTCCATAAAGAGCTGTATGAAAACGATTATGAGAATCATGTTTACTTTTGTACAAGAGCATTAAGGCAGGATACTCCGGATGTGCCATGAATCTTGTTTCGCGATGATGCCACATTTGCCAACCATGGCCGCCACGTAAACAGCCGAGACATGTGCTATTGGTCAGTTGACTTGGTCAGTTGGGACGTCAGCGTCCTCGGAGTGTAAACGTGTGGTGTGGGGTAGTGGACCGTCAATTCATGGGCTCGTTTTTCCTAGACGGAACACTGAACGCGCACAAGTATCGCAGCCTTCTAACAGACCATTTTCCACGGATTCTAGTGGACGTCCCTCTGCAGACTAGGAGGAACCTATGTACCAACATGATAGCTGTCCAGCCCATAGTGCACGAGGTACTACAGCATTTCTTCACGAATTGTTTCCAAATCATTATATTGGACGCAGAGGACAAGTATCTTGGCCAACCCGTTCCTCGGGTTTGACACTTGTAGACCTTGTTCTGTTGAGGAAACTGAAAGACGCTGCCTACAAGGACAGACCAGCTACATCCGATGATATGTAACGACGTATTACTGCTGGCTGCTCGGACATCTCCGCTGCAGAGCTACCACGTGTGCCCCAGTCGTTCCATACCAGACTGGAAGCGTGTGTTGTCGCTGCCGGTGGTCATTTTGAACACAACCTGTGATGGCCAGCTGTCTCGTTTCTGGTCAGATTCCACATTACTAATGTACAGAGGATAGGCAAAATAGTGTGAACACATATACCTACTTGGGAACGGTTTATTAATAAGGGATTGGACCCCAGTTTGCTCGTAATACAGCTGCGATTCTCTTTGGATACTGGCACACAGTGATTGTGTAGTCTCCAGTGGAATGTTATACCACTCTTCGATTAGAATCTCTTCTAACTCCTGTAGTGACGAAGACGGCGGAAATCTCCTTCACAGTCTGCGCCCAATACCGCTCACAAGCTTTCGATAATGTTCAAGTCCGGGGACTGTGCTGGCCAGGTAAGACGCTGCAATTTAGTTGCATGCTCCTCATACCACGATTGTACTGTCCTGACTGTGTGAATGGGTGCATTATCGTCCTGAAATATGGAATCTTTGTTGGTGGACAATATTTGAATCATGAAGTGCACCTAATGACGTAAAATGCTCACATAATCGTTGTCTGTAACACAGCCTTTGAGAGTAATGATGGTACCACCAGAATACCATGATATGGCTGCCCACACCATCACACTGATCAGCCGTCCTGGATTCATGCTCCAGACACCATGTTTTACGCTTCTTTGCGTTGGTTATCATCACTAATGGTTTCAATATAGTAGATATAAAGCGTATTCGCTTAGTTCTCGGCGGACAGTGTCGATAATGTTCGCCTCCGTAGCGCAGCGGTAGCAAGGGGGCCCGGGTTCCATTCCCAGCAGGGGACTGGTTGTTGTGTGTACTTCATCACCATTTTCATCATCATTGACACGCAAGTCGCCGAAGTGGCGTCAACTAAAAAGACTTGCAATACGTTGCCGAACCCCGAAGGGGATATCGCGGTCAACAAATGCCATACGATCATTAGTGTCGATAGATGCTGGTCTCGAAAATGGCTGTTGAGCTCTACAGTCACTTTAGCCGCGGTAGTTTTGTGTTGTTTTGACACAATTCGTGTTAGCGTACCACGATCTCTGTCATTCAGTTTTGATTTGCGCCCACTATTACATTTGCACTATGAAGTCTTTCCTTGTTTTGTGTAGGCTATCAAGACTGTTGAAATAGTCGCTCTTGGAACATTCAATAAGCTGGCTCTCTTTTTTACTGATGCTCCAGCTAATCGGGCCTCCACAATCTGCCCTCTTTGGAACTCTGTTAGGTCTTTCATTGCACGCCGACCTCGGCCTCTGAATGCAAATACGAAGTGTGCACTATAAGCTGCACTGATGCCTAGCCCGTACTGAACACGCACAGTCTAGCGCGTCTCGTGCCTTATCTGTGTTGTTGACCGTCAAACACAACCATCTCATTACTACCACTGTTCACATTATCTTGCGTATCCCCTGTATGTACGTGTGTGGTCGTACAAGTACAGGTGTGGAAACTTTCCAAAATACGATATCTCGTACACAACTCGCACTAGAATCTTACAAAAAACACTACCGACATTCTAATTTATCTTACTATTATTTTGTTAGTGTCACTAAGCATTGTTAAATTTAAAAAAGGGTATGTCTCCACAAAAAATACGCTTTCTAAGTGTTATTATGTTCTGTCTACAATACGAGCCCCTGACTACCAATCCATTCTGTGAAAACCTAACCAAGAACACTTTCCATTTCCGCAATGTTTGCGGTGCAAGTTTTATGTGATTCACACATCTTCGCAGCTAGAAATAGTGATATAATTGTACATGAGCAGTTAGCCTATAATGCAAATAATGGCCTAGCTTTTCCCGTGTTCCATACACTGCAATGTACTACGAAGATATCCAAACTGCACCGTTATCTCCTCCAAAACTTCTCTGTGAGACGTATAGGCGACAACACATCGATCAATGATGACCTTACCTGTTCCTCCAACGGACTAGCCTCATTGCGCATGGTCAGAAGAGAACATACTATCCATTACATTTCCTTCGTAGTGTCTTCAGTATTCGTAAACGCAGATGTTGTTGTCTTCAGTCCGAAGAATGATTTGATACAGCTCTCTACGACAATCTATATCGTTCATGCCCCTTCATCTCAGTGTATCCGCCACAACCGATATCCCTTTGAACCTACTTACTGCATTCAGGCCTTGGTCTCCCTCTATAATTTTAAGCCGTATAGTTGCTTCCATTATCAAACTGATAATTCCTCGTTGCCTCAAGGTGCGTCCTATCAACCGACCCACACTTAACGTAACTTCCTTTTCTGCCCAATTCGATTCAGTACCTCCTCATTCTTTATCCGATTTACCCAACATATCTTCAGCATTCTTGTGTATCACTAATTTCAAAAGCTCCTGTTCTCTTCTTGTCCTCGCTATAATATGTTTGAGTGGCGAACTACAAAAATCACGGGTATTTTAGCTGCCGTAATTGTAAGATCAATCCTCCCTTTCTGTATATACAAAAGGCAACCACTCATGATTATTTAACTGTTATTAAATGTGATTAGTAAAAAACTAAGTGGTTTCCACAACAGCGCGTGTATTAGTCAACGATAATCATTGGTAAGCTGCAAACTGTATCTTTGGATGACGGGAAATTCGATTATGAAATATTACGAAGCGTAAATTGTGGCTTAAAAGCTATTTAACATTTCATTTCTAATCGGCCAGAAATAATACAAAATCAGAAACAGTGCGGATAAGTAGTAACGTCGGAAATAGGAAGTTGAAACAATAACATCCAAAGAAGTTATTAACTATCTTGTCTTCGGAAACGTAGCAACAAATGAAGGGTAAAAAGTCAACATTAATTATTATTATGAAAACCCGAAATTAGTCGCCGTTACAGTGAAGATGTTTGTAGCTGCTCCATCTGATATGCAGATATAACGAAAAGTCTGGCATATACAGTAGATGACAACATCATTATCTTACATCAGAGAAGCCGACGACAGCAGATCGACTGAGGGCGGCTACAATACGTAATCTACCCATCCAATCTTCAACATTCTTCTGTAGCACCACATTTCAAAAGCTCCCTTTCTCTTCTTGTTTCAAGTGTTTATCGCTCATGTTACACTTCCATGCATGACGACAGTCCGTACCAATACTTCCAGAAAAGACTTCCTAATATTTAAACCTATATTTGATGTTAGATGTCAGAAAATTTCTCTTCTTGTCAAACGCTGTTCTTGTCATTACGTCTACATTTTATAACTTCTCTATATCGGCTATCATTAATTATTTTGCTCCCCAAGTAACAAAACTCATGTACTACTTGAAGTGTCTTGTTTCCTAGTCTAATTCCTCAACGTACCCTGATGTAATTCGACTACATTCCATTATCCTTGTTTTGCTTTTGTTGTTGTTCATCTTATGTCCGTCTTTCAAGGAACTGTCCATTCCGGTTCAACTGCTCTTCCAAGTCCTCTGCTCTCTCTGACAGAATTACAATGTCATCGGCAAACCTCAAAGTTTTATTTTTTCTTTCTGAACTTTAATTCATACTCGAAATTTTTCTTGGATTTCTTTTACTGCATGCTCAATGTACAAATTGAATAATAGCGGCGACAGGCAACGGCCTTGTCTCACTCCCTTCTCAACCACTGATTCCCTTTCACAACCCTCGTCTTTTATAACTGCCGTCTGGTTTCTGTAAAAGTTGAAAAATAGCCTTTCGCTCCCTGTATTTTACCCATGCTACCTTTAGAATTTGAGAGAGAGTATTCCAGTCAACATTGTCAAAATCTTTCTACGATTCTACAAATGCTATAAACGTGGGTTTTCTTTTCCTTATCCTATCTTCTAACATAAATCGAAAGGTCAGTATTGCGTCGCGTCCATCTGCATTTCTCCGGAATCCAAACTGTTCTACCCTCAGGTTGGCTTCTACCAGTTTTTCCATTCTCCTATAAAGAATTCGTGTTAGTTTTCTGTATCCATCACTTATTAAAGTGATAGTTCGGTAATTTTCGCACTTGTCAGCAACTGCTTTCCTTTACATTTTTCTTGAAGTCTGAGGGTACTTTGCCTGTCTCATACATCTTGCACAACAGATGGAAGAGTTTTGTCATGGGTGGCTCTCCTACTTCTGACGTAACGTCGTCTACTCTCGGGGACTTGTTTCGAGTCAGGTCTTTCACTGCTTTAACAAATTCTCCTCGTAGTATTATATCTCCGATCCTATCTTGATCTATCTCTTCTTCCAGTTCTATAATACTGCCTTCTAGTTCATCTCCTTGTATAGACCCTCTATATACTCCATCAATCTTCCAAATTTCCCTTCTTTGCTTAGGACTGACTTTCTATCTGAGCTTTTGATATTCACGCGGCTACTTCTATTTTCTCCAAAGGTTTCTCTAATTTTCCCGTAGGCGGTATCTACCTTTCTCCTAGTGAAATATGCTTCTAAATGCTTACATTTGTCTTCTAGCCATTCCTGCTTAGCCATTCTGCACTTCCTAACAATCTCATTTTTTTAGACGTTTGTATTCCCTTTCATCTGCTTCTTCCGCTGCACTTTTGTGTTTTCTCCTTTCATCAATTCAATTATTTCCTATGTTATGCAAGAATCTCTACTAGGCCTTGTCTTTTTAGCTATTTGCCGCCTTCTCTATTTCATCTGTCAAAGCTACCCATTCGTCTTCTACTGTATTCCTTTCCCGTGTTATAGTCAATCGTTGCCTCGTGCTCCCTCTGAAACTCTCACCTACCTCGGTTCTTTCAACTTATCCAGGTCCCATCTCCTTCATTTCTTACCTTTTTGCAATTTCTTTAGTTTTAATCTACAGTTCATAACCAATAAATTACAGCCAGCGCCCACATCTGCCCCTGGAAGTGTCTTACAATTTAAAATCTGCTTCCCAAATCTCTGCCTTACCATTATACGATCAGTCTAAAACCTTCCAGTGTCCCCAGCTCTCTTTCACGTATACAGGCTTCTTTCATGGTTCTTAAACCAAGTGTCAGCTATGGTTAAATTACCCTCTCTACGAAGCGGATTCCTCTTTCACTTCTTTCCCCCTGTCCATGTTCACCTACAATTTTTTTTTCTCTTCCTTTTCCTACTATCGAATTCTACTCCCCTATCACAGCTAAATTTTCATCTTCCTTAGCTATCTGAAACATTATTGAATGGCCAAGAGGTCAAAACCATGACGTGACAAAATTCATTAATACGTGAGCTGTACGGAGAACGAATGCCAAGTATAGTGAAATAAAGTACAGACTTTATGATGTGTGGCAGACACTGCATCTGGGATTTGGGATACGGGAGAGCGCGGGCCGCGCTGGTGGGAGGGGCGTGGGCGTGTACGGGGAGCGTTGTGCGCGGCGGCAGCGCAGTCCGCCAGCGGCCGGCACAGCAGCAGCCAGCAGCCAGCAACCAGCAGCCATCAGCAGCGACCATGGGCAAGGCAACCGCCGTCGGCATAGACCTGGGCACCACCTACTCGTGCGTGGGCGTGTGGCAGCACGGCAAGGTCGAGATCGTCGCCAACGAGCAGGGCAACCGCACCACGCCCAGCTACGTCGCCTTCACCGACACCGAACGACTCATCGGCGATGCCGCCAAGAGCCAGGTAACAACACCTGCTGTCTTCCGCATCCGCGAGCCACCCTTCTCCGCGCACCCAGCGCTCCCTTTCGCTGTTTTTTTTCTTTTTTTTGTCAGCATTATTCTGGCTGGTCTAAAGCAGCCCGCCATTAATTCCTCAGCTACTCCCTTGCGCAAACATCTTCGTTTCAGAGAAGCACTTGCAACCTGCGTCCTCAATTGCTTATTGGATATATTACAATTTCTGTCTTCCCCAATGTTTTTACCTTGTAAAACTCCGTCTAGTACTTACAAGGAAAAGCCCCCAGCGCCCCCCTCCTCAGATTTTGTGGTAGGATGGCACAATGGACAGCCCGTCAAAAACTGAACACAGATCGAGCATGAAAACAGAGAGATGGTGTACTGAACTGTGAAAAAAAGAAGCAAAATATGAACAGTGAACGGTCGAAGCCCAAGATGTGAGCAATCGAGCGAATTTTCAGAACCAGGCGTCGTGGTTATGTGGTCAAAATGTGCCGGCCGGTGTGGCCGAGCGGTTCTAGGCGCTTCAGTCCGGAACCGCGCTGCTGCTAAGGTCGCAGGTTCAAATACTGCCTCGGGCATGGATGTCTGTGAGTCCTTAGGTTAGTTAGGTTTAAGTTGTTCTAAGTCTAGGGGACTGATAACCTCAGGTGTTAAGTCCCATAGTGCTTAGAGCCATTTGAACCATACACTAATACGGGAGACAGATATACATTCGTTTTAGTTCCAAAACTCACCTGGACTGTGCAATTTTGCTGGCACGGTAGCTCAGCGTGTTGGGTCAGAGGGTTTAGCTACCCTCTGTAATAAAAAAAAAAAAACTGAGTGAACGGATCAGCGAACAACCTGAACGGGCGTCATCGGACATCCGCCCCGAACAAATTCAGCGAACGGTATAGAATAAAATGAGATAAAAAAAAAGTGTTGGGCTGCAACTTGGAAGAGCGCTGTTCAGATCTCCCTCCCTCCTCATTTTTTTTCCTCGTAAAATTGTAAACTGGTCGTCCAGTCACTACGAGTCTGTTCGCTGTATTCAAATTTGTGCCTGTGTCATGCAGTAACGTCCGTTTGCAACAGCGATGTCAAGGAAAGGACCTACCTCCTACCTGTTCTACACAAGTACCCCATGTTATGACTGTTACGTTCCGTTTATTTGTTGTTTTTATTTCTATATGAGGTCTGTGCGGAATCTGCCTGCTCTCACTATTTATCGAATTTACTTACACTGATGTGATATTCTTATCACATGACTCATTCTATAGACAGTGTATGTTATGAAACTTGCCATAACTACAGAAGGAGAACAGATGCGTCAATGACAAGACACAAAGACTGTAATATTGTGAAGAAAAATGGGTACGAGGGAGATTCGAACTCGGATCGCTCACTTTCCAGTTCAACACCGTGACCGCAAAACCACGGCGCCGTGGCTCTTCAGGTTCGCTCGCTGTTGCGCATCATGACCTTGGACCGTTCTCGTTTTTTTCTAAAGTCTTTTCTTCCATTATCAGTCACAACGTCAGAACTGCCTCTCTGTGCCTTTATCTGTCCGAAAGTCAAACTGATCGCCACTTACCAGGTCCTCAATTCACGATTTATGCGTGTGTTACGCATGCACCAGTAGCGCAGACCGCCCCTGAGTAGCCAAAGTCACTAGCGCCCACTACACTCGATTCGGAGGTGCCAATTTCGAATTCTGGCTGTTGGAGATATTCATATTACAGGAATGTGACTCACAAGGGGACAAGAAATGACGTATATAGTTTCTGTTGCCTACGCACTATTCTTTGCAACTTCAAAATGCTTCCATAATTGAAGTTGGGGATACGTTATTGGAAATATGATACTGGTTAATCACGAATGATCTCAAATACGAAATCGGCCGTACTTATTTTGGAGGGATCATCCCAGAATCCGCGTGAAGTTCTTTACAGAGAACATAAAATTTTAAATTAGGAGGGCAGATGAGTGTTTCAATCTCGTCCAGAATACTTGTTTGTTGCCCTAATCACTGTGCCACTTTGTTCGGTTCCTGTGTCCTGGGCTGATCTCAAGACTCTGGGCAGTGTGTTATCGAATGAAGAAATGTGACACTGTTCGTGATTGCTGACCCGTCGGAAAGGGTTGTTAAGTTAGGGAAGCAACTGTGCTGACATACGTTTCCGTTCCACATCATGTCGCTGCGTAGCGGTGATACGCGATATTTCACAAATGTGACAAAGTTCAGAGGTTTATCACTGATGCAAGCTTCTTCTCAGTGTACTAAACTGAATTTATGTATAAATCTTAGTCTAATCGTAAACGAACCATCTGAAAGATCTACTCACGGCGTTAGTTGGTTAGCGGACTACCGTACCATGCCAGCTGACGTATTAGTACACCACATAGTCTTTCGTACTGCTCAACTGCCAATCAGTTGATTAGTATTAGATTACTGTAACAGCATGAGGCGCATCTGTTGATGACAGCTGATTGTATCTTAAAAACATCACTTAACTCTTTTGAGATAACCACTCTGACAATATTTCTGTAGAGCATCAGTCTGCATTCCTACATTTCTTTCTCTTCTACAACCTTTACTTTTAATATGGTTCCCGGAAGAAATTTTAGATCTTTCTTCACGTATTTTGCGGTACTTGTAAACAGAATAGCGTGGTAGCGGGAAGGAGAATTATGATTTTAATGTTCAGTTGATGACTGACGCATTCGTTACAGACGGATAGCAAGTTCACGTCGGGGACGCACGTGGGTGTATATCGATTTCGTCCTTTTCATAGAAATCAATCCGGCATTTGCTTTAAGCGTTTTCTACAATGATTTTAAAACTACAGGACAGAATCCACGAGTTGGTTAGGAAAATGCGTTTCCTCCGAACAAATAAATCTCGTAACAGCCTGCGCTACACAGGGTCGAGGTGCTCTGAACAGGGCGAGGTGAATACTCGATCTTTCAACTTTGCTGACAGTCATCACGCCTGCAACTCTAGTCGTATAGCACTAGAAGCATTGACGTCTACCAGTAAAACACCAAGATCGTTACCATTGGCTACTAGTAAGTGTATTCCAAAGTAATCAGACCTCATACTGCTTAACGCGGCATCAGAATTTAATGCCGGATACTATAGATGTCTATCTGGCGTGATAGTGAAGCGCCCGTAATTGTTATTGGGATGTCATAGAGCCATCTGCGTGTTTTTCATAAGGTCGTAGTACAGGAAACAGTGACTTATCCGAAAGCATGAAATTGTTCAAGGAACAATACACAACGAGAGTCTTGTAATATGGTAAGCTGAGACATGAAGCCTGAGCTTTTGGTCACATTTGGCAATGGCACGTTCACATGAGCTCAGATATTCTGTTCAGAAAAAGGCAGTCTGGCTGATGGTGAACGTCCGTTGGGCGTTTTACGGTCGACTCCGAACCACGCGGGCTAGGAATTGAGACCTATTATGAAAGGCTCGTTGGAGACGATTTGCCTCGGTTCACAAACCTTTAAAACGGTGAGATACCCCGTCGCGCAAGTGGAGCCACTTATCTGACAGGAAAAATTTGTTTCGCAGGAATCTCTGCTCTAACTGTTGAAGAAATGTCACGTCCTCACTATAGAGTTTATTTGTTTATTCACTTCTCAAATTATTTCACCTGGCAAGATCAGTCACTCTCTGTCATCTAACCAGATATCTTTAGTGAGTTTATATTAGGCGGCCGGTGTGACCGAGCGGTTCTAGGCGCTTCAGTCTGGAACCGCGCAACCGCTACGGTCGCAGGTTCGAATCCTGCCTCGGGCATGGATGTGTGTGATGTCCTTAGGTTAGTTAGGTTTAAGTAGTTCTAAGTTCTAGGGGACTGATGACCGTAGCTGTTAAGTCCCATAGTGCTCAGAGCCATTTGAACCATATGAGTTTGTATTACAATACAGCCCCACATAGTTAATGAGTTGTAATTAATGCAAGTAAGAACATACTAACACAGATGTGTGTTAGCAGGACAAAACAAATCAAATCTGGAGAATCAGTTGACTGGTTCGGGGAAGAGCGAGAAATGATAAGGCAAGAGTAGCAGAGGAGGAACAAGGCAGAGATAGGAAGGGTGCAGGAAAAGATGGATAGTTTTAACCGAGTGAGAGGAATTCTGATTCGTTGTTGACTCTATATGGAAACATGGAATCAGGTACCGAATTCATGACCTTCTTCCCAGCAGTGTGTTTTATTACGATCGGAACAGGTCTAGACGTGTGGCACGGAATGCCACTCATCTTGTAAACACACGGCATTCTCTCACACTTGTACGCTGCTGGCCATTACAATTGAAATACCATGAATGCGGCACACAACAAATGTCAACGTAGCGTGAAGTGTACTACATGCTTGGACACGCAGATGATTAGCATTTCAGTCCAGCTGCTTAAATGAGGTAGCAATAACGCCGTCTGCATTCTAGAAATAAGAAAAGATTACGCACCAAGTGTTATTGGAATGTCGGTTGTTGGTGAGAAGATTGTATTATGCCTCGTATAAAGAGGAAGTTAAGACTACGAATAGGTGTCAGAATTAGACAGCGGCAGCCTATAGAGATTGCGGTTTATCGATCCCCAGCATTGCTCCTCTCGTTGGTAAAGATCCCATGAATGTCTTGGGAATATAGACAATGAGTTCGGGAGGGTCATATGCAACGTCATACAGGATGTCAGCAGCCCTGTGCGAGTACCGCCCGAACATTTGGCGTAGACGTATTGTTCGCTCGGCCGTGCATAATCGCACCGCCACTTCACCTACCCTGAGTCAGAAAATGCACTTGTTTTTCAGCAAGACAAGTATTCGCAGGTGTTATGATGTACTTCTTCGTACGCAGCGGTAAGGAGAGTGGGGTACAGGTGGTGCAGAAGCTGTCGTCGTATGGTAGGTGGGCAGGAGCAGAAATGATTAGCGAACACTTAAATACAATGCACAGAAGTTTTACGTGTAGCTTTTTCCAAGCGTTACGAAGAAACTTTAGAAAAGAACAAACACCACTGGCGTCCAACTATTACAAAAGTGCTTCGTGCAGTCTGAGGCTCCTGCTACTAATGTACGAGCGAACTGTCGAAAGCTGGCTAAGACTTAAGACTGTTCAAAACTGCGACTGAGATTGGGTTATTTAGCAGCTGCTAACCATCCTATACTGCGGCGGCAGAGGGCGGTCGTAGTCAGAGCTAGCCGGTGCACAGCATTGGATCCGCCGGGTTCCCGCGCGACTGCTATCGCTGTCTGTCGGAAACGTGAGTTTCCGTTGCCAACTGTGAGACGCTGGTGAGGGTGGTATCGACATGATATCACAACAGGGACGAAAAATTCAGCACGGCGACCATTGTAACAGCTTTGCTTACGTGGTAACAGAGAGAGCCACGCCGACGTTGCTGTGGCCAAGACAGGAGTCTCAGCACGTCATATTTGGAGAGCAGTCCTGATTCAGCTTACAGCATCAAAATGAAATTATCCGTATGTAGAGGCCCCGGGAAGAACAACTGCTGCCATGTTGCATTCATCTTTGTGATATTGCCTCAGCACGTAGAGTGATGATATGGGGTGCCATTAGGTATTCAATATGATCACCTCTGGTGTGCAAGTCTGGTAATTTGGACGGCAGCCGTTAAAACTATGACGTGTTAATGCAGGTGACTGTGTCCTGTATTTGAGGTCTCCATGAAGACGCCTTTCAACAAGATAACGCAAGACCCCATCCATGTTGCCCATGCTGTCCTGGCCTAGGGTGTTAGACTGTTGCCCCAGCCTGCACGTTTTGCAGGGCTCTTGCCTGATGAAAACACTTGGCCGTGAGTTGCCGAGAGACTGGCATCTCACCAGTCACTACTAGTGGTGAATTCTAGCATGGAACTGAAACAGCACGGGATAGGGTACCGCGTCTGACCTCCTATCTCAGTTCGACTCGGTGTTCAGCCAGGTTAGAGCGGCTGTTGCTCTCAGGAGTGACAGATGTTTTACATTTGGCACTTTTAACTGCTTAATCACCTACAAATTTAATGATGCCTTCTTCCTACTATACCATAAGCACAGAATGAACAAAATTTCACTATTTGTTACCCTCCAGATATTGTAATGGGCAGGAGAGTGAGTACATGGCGCTGGTGTGGGCGCTGGAGGAACTGTCGCGGCCACAGGCAGAGACAGAGCGGCGAGGACCCGCCGGCTGCTTGGTCCTGGGCCAGATCGCTGGAGCTGCGGCCAGTCGTCCGACTCGGCTATTTGCGGAAGGCGGGGGCGCCTCGCCCTTCCCCCCCCCCCCTCCCCCCCTCCCCCTATACCCCACCACTCACCACGGCTGCCCAAGACGGCGAGAAAGCGCGACCGCGCGACCGCGCGACCCGGTGCGCTGTCCCCATTTGGTCAGGCCGCGACCGGGACTGGGGCTCCTCACATGTTACGACGGCAGGGCATTACTCTAGCAGATGCAACCACAACACGAACGAGGCTGACCTCGGGCTCACTAACAACAGCGAAACTCACATTGACACTGTTTTTAAAGATGTTCACGAAGTGGATGGAGCCTTAATTCACGATGTAGGTTAGTCTTCTCGCTTTCATGACACTGCATGATGGCGATTTCAGCTTTAAAATAGATTCTAAGAAGGAAAAAACAAAAAAAAAAACTACGGAGGGACCATCTGAATGGGACGAAAATCGGCGTTGTGATATCAGAGGTGAAGGTGGCTGCAGAAAGACAGACGGCGTGCATGTAAACACTTCATTTCTCCAACAAGCTACAGCGGTTACAGGTGCGCTCCTAGCGCACACCAGGGTCGACACGCGGCTTCCAATTTCCATGGGCGGGGTGAGGTGTCGGTATCCTAGACCACGGCGAAGCGCAGCTGTACTGCTGCACGTTGTTTGGGAGGCTGCGAGGCGCTTCGGCGGTGCTGACGCACCTGGAGCTGAGTTGGCCGCTGGCGGTCAAGGCCTCCACGGTCCAGCTAGTGGTGGCCTGCGAAACCGGTGGTGCTGGGCGGCAGCGCAAGGCGGGGCGGCGCGACGACCCATCTTAAGAACCAGGCATACAAGCCGCCGGTTGACGAGGACGGATGTCCGCCGTACGCTGGAGTGGTTTGCCGGCTCGAACTTTGTGCCTGCTGGCTCGAACGCTGCGTGTAAACAACGGCCCCCATTATTGTACCCTGAGGTGACAAAGTCATGGGATAGCGATATGCACATATACAGATGGCGACAGGACAATAAGTGTAAAAGAGTAATAAATTGGCGGAGCTGCCATTTGTCCCTGTGTGATTCATGTGAAGATGTTTCCGGCCTGATCATGCCGCAAGACGGGAATTAACAGACTTCGAACGCGGAATGGTAGGTGGAACTAGGCGCATGGAACATTCAGTTTCGGAAATCGTTAGGCGAATTCAATATTGCGAGATCCTCAGTGTCAAGAGTGTGACGAGAATGCCAAATTTCAGGCATTACCTCTCACTGCGGACAACGCAGTGGCAGACGGCCTTCACTTAACGATCCAGAGCAGCACCGTTTGGCCAGAGTTGTCAGTGCTAACAGACAAGCTACACTGCCTAAAATAACCGCAGACATCGGTGTGGGACGTACGACGAACATATCCGTTTGGACAGTGCAGCGAATTCTGGCGTTAATGTGCGGTGGCAATAGACGACCGAGGCGAGTGCCTTTGCTAACAGCAGGACATCGCCTGCAGCGCCTCTATTGGGCACGTGACCTTGTCGATTGGACCCTACACTACTGGAAAACCGTGGTCTGGTCAGATGAGTCCCGATTTCAATTGGTAAGAAATGATGGTACGGTTCGGGTGTGGCGCAAACCCTACGAAGTCTTGGAACCAAGTTGTCAACAAGGCACTGTGCAAAGTGGCGGTAGCTCCATAATGGTGTGGGCTCTGTTTACTTGGAATGGACAGGATCCTCTCGTCCAACTGAACCGATCTTTGACTGAAAATGTTTATGTCTGACTACTTGTTCCGAGCAACGATGGAATGCCCTATATCACCGCGCCACAATTGTTCACGATTGGTTTAAAGACCATTTTGGACAGTTAGAGCGAATGATTTGACCACTCAGATCACCCGACATGAATCCCAGCGAGCATTGATGAGACATAATGAGTGGTCGGTTCGTGAACAAAAACCTACACCGGCAACACTTTCTCAATTATGGACGGCTATAGAGGCGGCATGGTTTCGTATTTCGGTAGGGGTCTTCCAAAGACTTTTTGAGTCCATGTCACATCTAATTACTGCACTACGCCAGGCAAAACGAGGTCTGAAGCGATATTAGGAGGTATACCATGATTTATGTCACCTCAGTGTATGGTTGGCTGTCTGGCGGCGAAGGAATGCAGCACCAGTTTAACGCAATGCTGCATCGACGGGTGGTTCAAATGGCTTTGAGCACTATGAGACTTAACACCCGAGATCATCAGTTCCCTAGAACTTAGAACTACTTAAACCTAACTAACCGAAGGACATCACACACATCCATGCCCGAGGCAGGATTCGAACCTGCGACCGTATCGGTCGCGTGGTTCCAGACTGAAGCGCCTAGAACCGCTCGGCCACACCGGCCGGCGCATCGATGGGTCATTAACGAAATTCTTGCCACACGTTCACTTAACGTGTGGTTCTTCGACAAGTCGTTCGTGTCGTCAGCCGCGTGCCTTCCGAAGTTAACTGGAACAACATGACCCAAATTGCCTCAGCGTCGCAGCATGCCCAACAGTACATTATCAACAAATTCTTAATTTGTACAAAAGAAGTTTCACACCCAACATGTTTTCAAAATACGCATGTCCGAAAATGTGTTTTACGAAGAACTGAAAAAGTCTCATTGGGAACTGAACACAATGGTCAGTGATGTGATGCCCTAGTGAGAAATAATGAGCTGAAAATCAGTATTTTTAAAGTAGCTTAAATGTGGTGTGAAGGTTAAAGCGGGACAAATTGCCTCTACACAACGTGTTTTCCAGTGGCTCTGCTGCATGGTCGACAGTAACAAGTAATGCCAGCATGACGACGACTATTAAGTGTACATATAGTAAACAGTACATAACTACAAATCTAATCCGTTAGTATATCTTGAGATTTAGAATTCTGACCATTTGTTGTCGACTTCTGTCGAGCGTAGGCCGAGCGAGGTGATTAGAACATGTCGAATGTAAAACTCTGCAATCGCTTCCAGTCAGTAGAATGTACTGGAAGAGGTTTGGGGCTAGGTCGTCCTTGACCAACCACAAAGTTCCTAAAGATCCATTTGGTTTTACAAGGGTATATCTTTTATATGTAAGCACTTAAACACCCTTGGGCTGCATATTACAGTTACGTTTAGAATCAAAGCTTTCACTTTCGTTTCTCACATATTCAACGTACGCTCCTCCAGACGCACGACAAACATTCATCCGCTGAATTACGTATCCCTAACGTCGACTTGCAGTAGAATTTTTGGAATGTCTACTATCCTCGGCCATTATGGATTACCTATAAGAAAACAACTAGCTCTTTATTCTCACGAAGTAATGAGTGCTACAGACAGAGGACGTCCGATTCATCCAGAAGGCTTTTTACACTGCTCCTCACAAGCGACTTCTAATCGAAATGCGTACCTATGAAGTATTGTCTCAGTTGCGTGACTGGATGCGTGATTTCTTGTCAGAAAGGCCACAGTTCGTAATAATTGACAGAAAGTCCTCAAGTAATACAGAAGTAATATCTGGCGTTCCCGAAGGAAATGCTATAGGCCCTTTGCTGCTCCTGATCTACCTAAACGATTTAGGAGACAATCTGAGCAGTCTTCTTGTATTGTTTGCAAGTGATGCAACCATTTACCGTTTTGTAACATCATCAGATGATCAAAATGAACTGCAAACTGATTTACACAAGAAATATGTATGGTGCAAACAGTGGGAACTGATTATAAATAATGAAAAGTATGAAGTCATCCACGTGAGTGCTAAAGGAAATCCCGTAAATTTAGGTTACACGATAAATCACACAGATCTTAAGGCTATAAACAGAACTAAGTACTAAAGGATTACAATTACGAATAATTTAAATTGGGACGATCGCACAGAAACGTTGTGGGTAAACCAAACCAAAGACTGACTTGTTTGGGCAGAACACATAGAAAATCTAACAGGTCTACTACAGAGAATTCTTACACTAAGCTTTTACGCCCTCTTCTGGAGTATTGCTGTGCGGTATTTGATCAGCATCAGATAGAACAGATGGGTGACATCAAAAAAGTTCGAAGAAGGGCAGTTCGTTTTGGATTATCGTGAAATAGGGCAGAGAGTACCACGGATATGAATCACGAATTGGGTTGGGAACCATTAAAACAAAGACGTGTTTCCCTGCGACGTGACCTTCTCATGAAATTTCAATCACCAACTTTCTCCTCAGAGCATGAAAGTATTTTTTGGCACCCGTCCACATAGGGAGAAGTTATCATCATAATAAAATTTCCAAAATCGGTGAAACACATACTTTTTTATTTCCAACAGATTATACAAATACAAATTTGGAAACCTTTTCATAATGAAATAATTTCATAAAACTTTTCATCGTCTATATCGCTTCCCTAGGTGACTGAGTTTCCAAAAACGCTGGAACACACATTTCTTAATTTCTAAGCGAGAAGTCAAATACCAATTTTCATATATGTAACTTGAAAATGTTTGTTGTAGTTCTTTAGTAACTATGCATTTTCAAATGACTTTCGCTAACTCTTTACTCTCTTACTGGTTGAATTTTCAAAAATGCTGAAACCACACTTTTTTTGACTGACAAATTAAATACCAATTTCCGTAGTTCTAGCTTCAAAATAGCCTTACTAGTCACATATTTTCAAAAATCCTTTCATCCCCTATCTCACCCCCTTAGCAGTGAAATTTCGAATAATCCTTTCTTAAACGATGCCTGCAGTATAAGATCCACACCCTCCCCAAATCTTAAGTTTCTGTACTTAGCGGATTGGGCTGGATATTGATCAGTCCGTGAATCATTCTAGTCCTATTTCCCCCCATTAGACGCTGAATTTCCAAATCACGTATTTTTTTAAATTTCTAACTGAGATCCCAAAAACCAATTTTCGTAGTTCTAGCTTCAAAATTGGTTAATAGCAACACATTTTCAAAAAGCTTTTCATCCCCCATTCCATGTTGTTGTTGTGGTCTTCAGTCCTGAGACTGGTTCGATGCAGCTCTCCATGCTACTCTATCCTGTGCAAGCTTTTTCATCTCCCAGTACCTACTGCAACCTACATCCTTCTGAATCTGCTTAGTGTATTCATCTCTTGGTCTCCCTCTACGATTTTTACCCTCCACGCTGCCCTCCAATACTAAATTGGTGATCCCTTGATGCCTCAGAACATGTCCTACCAACCGACCCCTTCTTCTGGTCAAGTTGTGCCACAATCTTCTCTTCTCCCTAATCCTATTCAATACTTCCTCATTAGTTATGTGATCTACCCATCTAATCTTCAGCATTCTTCTGTAGCACCACATTTCGAAAGCTTCTATTCTCTTCTTGTCCAAACTATTTATCGTCCATGTTTCACTTCCATACATGGTTACACTCCATACGAATACTTTCAGAAATGACTTCCTGACACTTAAATCAATACTGGATGTTAACAAATTTCTCTTCTTCAGAAACGCTTTCCTTGCCATTGCCAGCCTACATTTTATATCCTCTCTACTTCGACCATCATCAGTTATTTTACTCCCCAAATAGCAAAACTCTTTTACTACTTTAAGTGCCTCATTTCCTAATCTAATTCCCTCAGCATCACCCGACTTAATTACACTACATTCCATTATCCTTGTTTTGCTTTTGTTGATGTTCATCTTATATCCTCCTTTCAAGATACTGTCCATTCCATTCAACTGCTCTTCCAAGTCCTTTGCTGTCTCTGACAGAATTACAATGTCATCGGCGAACCTCAAAGTTTTTATTTCTTCTCCATGAATTTTAATACCTACTCCGAATTTTTCTTTTGTTTCCTTTACTGCTTGCTCAATATACAGATTGAACAACATCGGGGAGAGGCTACAACCCTGTCTTACTCCCTTCCCAACCGCTGCTTCCCTTTCATGCCCCTCGACTCTTATAACTGCCATCTGGTTTCTGTACAAATTGTAAATAGCCTTTCGCTCCCTGTATTTTACCCCTGCCACCTTTAGAATTTGAAAGAGAGTATTCCAGTCAACATTGTCAAAAGCTTTCTCTAAGTCTAGATATGCTAGAAACGTAGGTTTGCCTTTCCTTAATCTTTCTTCTAAGATAAGTCGTAAGGTCAGTATTGCCTCACGTGTTCCAGTGTTTCTACGGAACCAAACTGATCTTCCCCGAGGTTGGCTTCTACTAGTTTTTCCATTCGTCTGTAAAGAATTCGTGTTAGTATTTTGCAGCTGTGACTTATTAGGCTGATAGTTCGGTAATTTTCACATCTGTCAACACCTGCTTTCTTTGGGATTGGAATTATTATATTCTTCTTGAAGTCTGAGGGTATTTCGCCTGTTTCATACATCTTGCTCACCAGATGGTAGAGTTTTGTCAGGACTGGCTCTCCCACGGCCGTCAGTAGTTCCAATGGAATATTGTCTACTCCGGGGGCCTTGTTTCGACTCAGGTCTTTCAGTGCTCTGTCAAACTCTTCACGCAGTATCATATCTCCCAATTCATCTTCATCTACATCCTCTTCCATTTCCATAATATTGTCCTCAAGTACATCGCCCTTGTATAGAGCCTCTATATACTCCTTCCACCTTTCTGCTTTCCCTTCTTTGCTTAGAACTGGGTTTCCATCTGAGCTCTTGATATTCATACAAGTGGTTCTCTTATCTGCAAAGGTCTGTTTAATTTTCCTGTAGGCGGTATCTATCTTACCCCTAGTGAGATAGGCATCTACATCCTTACATTTTTCCTCTAGCCATCCCTGCTTAGCCATTTTGCACTTCCTGTCGATCTCATTTTTGAGACGTTTGTATTCCTTTTTGCCTGTTTCACTTACTGCATTTTTATATTTTCTCCTTTCATCAATTAAATTCAATATTTCTTCTGTTACCCAAGGATTTATACTAGCCCTCGTCTTTTTACCTACTTGATCCTCTGCTGCCTTCACTACTTCATCCCTCAAAGCTACCCATTCTTCTTCTACTGTATTTATTTCCCCCATTCCTGTCAATTGCTCCCTTATGCTCTCCCTGAATCTCTGTACAACCTCTGGTTCTTTTAGTTTATCCAGGTCCCATCTCCTTAAATTCCCACCCACTTCATACCTCTACAAATTTCAGGTTTCTGTCTTTAGTGGTTGGGTATGGGCGAAGATCGGTCAGTCAGTCAGGACATTGCCTTTTATACACAGGATGAACATTAATAAAACCGACATAATGCAGGGACGGATTGCTGACTGGAAATGGTGGAAAAAAGGCCCATGGTCATATGCCCGGAAATGCATCGTTGCCACGGTAGGTGGCACTGACGGATGACAAGTACTCTGATCACATGCCGTGAGCTCCTTATGTGTTGCAGGCTGAGTGATTGACGTAGCGTACTGTAAGCAGCAGAATGGTCGGGTACTCATGTCGGGAACAAGCCGGGATAGTGTTTGTGTACGGCAAAGCAGGTGGAAACGGTCGAGAAGCAGCGTGGCTATGCCAAAACAAGTACCCTCACGGACACCCACCACATTACACTACACTTCAAGCCCTTTTTGGGCGTTTGTGTGACTATGGGTCCTTTCAGACAGACGAACGTGCAGGGACGCAGCGTACTGTGCGAACAACCGATTTGGAGGACCTTGTTCTACAGGATACTGCGACGAATTCCGGTACAAGCTCCAGGCAAGTGGCCCGCCAACTTGGCGGAAGCCAAAGTACAATTATGTATATCCTGCATGGTAACTGCCACTGTTCCTATTAACTGCAACACACAAGGAACTCACGGCACATGGTCAGAGGAACTGTAATTCATCAGCGCCATTTACCGTGGCAAGATGCATTCCCAGATACATGTTCATCGGACCTTTTTTCTTCCATTTCCAGTCAGGAATGCGTCCCTGCAGTTTGTCGGTTTTATTAATGTTCAGCCTGTACAGACATTTGACGCACTTTTGAATGCTGTTCGAAATGATGCGTAGAAGATGAGATGCTCGTTTGTTAGCGGTGTATGAAGACCACTGAGTGAAATTCCGCCAGCTCTTGTACTCTTTGAAATTCTAGGTTTAACCTTGAACTTTAAATGCGCAACCGGTACCACATTTACCGAACCAATTGATCATCCAGGACCTCACGCCTGATGAACTCCAAGATGAACGCGATATTCTAACGGCCGTTGCCGCTTTCAAACAACGATCACCTCTGACTGGCCCTCACCTTATGTCCCCAGCGGAAAACCAAAGGATCCTCCAGCGGCAGCGTGGGCAGTCGGCTCCAGGTTTGGATGGCATCTTAAACGAACACCTCCTCTGGCTCCCACGCAATCCGCTGGTCTTATTTACCAGTATCCTGAACCGCTGTCTACAACTCACATTTTTCCTCCAAAGTGGAAGCAAGCCAAAATGACTGCCATCCCCAAGCCCTCGAAGAATCCAGTGGTCCTTACTAACAAAAGGCCCATTAGCCTTCTGAATACCATGGCCAAGGTTCTAAAATCATTGATCCTCCATCGCATTTCCCAGCCTCTGGCGGTGGCTGCGACAATCCGTCCGGAACAGTTTGGATTCGCTTCACACCTGTCGGCCGAATTCCAAGTCCTTAGGATCACAGAACATATCAGCAAGGGCTGTAACTCCACCATATCGACGCCAGCGGTTTTTCTGGACGTGCAAAACGCGTATGACAAGATCTGGTAGGACAATCTTGTGTACAAAATGCTGACACAGACGACTACGCCCGACATCTATGTGAAGATCGTGGATAATTTCCTCCACAGTAGTACTTTCTTGGCTACTCAGCAAGGCCATCGCTCTAGCTTACGTCTTCTATCCTTTTTAACATTTATATTAACGATATTCCAGTCCTCCCACACTGCCACATGGCGCAATGCGCCGATGATAAGGCGCTCTATACCACCGGCCGCAACACAGACCAGCTCATTGCTCACCTCCAGAGGCAAGTGGACGCAACAGGGACCTGGTGTCGTTCCAACAAGATTGCCCTCTATGCCACCAAAACTACGGCAGTCTACTTCACTAAACAGCGCCCCATCCTCCGCCACAACATCACTATTGCAGGCGTCCAGGTCCCATGGTCCCCTGATACCAAATACCTAGGTGTCTGGGTGGATAAAAAACTGCTCTTTCATCGCCAAGCAGAATATGCGACCCAAAAAGGACTCAAACTGGTAAAAGCAGGGAACGGAACCTCGACACCAAGCTCCAGCTATATTGGATGGTTGTCCACCCTTCCATCACCTGTGTCTCTACTGCGTGGGCTACGATTAGTGCCTCCTGGATGCAAACCCTCCAGGGCCTGCTGAATAAGGTGCTTTGGTCGAGCCTGCATGCCCCTCGTCTCACGAGGATAGTTACCCTCCACGAGGAAACGGACATGGCCACTCTCAAGACGTCCATGCGAGAGAAGACAAGGCGTCTCTATGCCAAAGTAGAAGCCCTACGAGACACAGTCGCTGCTTTACGAAACATTAGCACCACGACACCCCGGCACTGGTACCGACACTCTGTTCCTCTTACCATCCCTTGAGGACTTCGACCATAGCCTTCTTACAGGCATTCATGCAGCGTTAGTATTGACTTGATCACTCTATGGGTGTCAACTATCGTAAACCACCAATGGTGTTCGTCGTTATGTTATCTCTTGCCTGCAACCTGAACTTCCACAGTCGGAGGGTAGTATGGGACTTCAGGTCCCACTGCGATACATTCAAAGTGCACTCCAATGATGTCTTTGGACTGGCATCACTGTGGAATGGAACAGTTTTACCGTCCACCAACACAGTAGGACTGTGAGAAACCGGTGAAGCTGTATTTCAACATCCCACAAAAAAAAAACCCTCAGTTGTCGTACGTCATTTCGAGCCTCATTCAAAGGCGCGACAACTGTACCTCTAATCTGTTTCCTTTGTTACTTATATATAGACGACTTTACAAAATATTTGATCGTTCCTTTTCACTTTTTTAAAATTTTGAAATTTTGTTCAGAAAGCATGAAACTGATATATTTAAATAGCGATCGGTATTCTCTTATTAGTAACAATATATGGATCAAGAGAAAGCATAGAAGTTGCAATTTTGTTTGTGTTCCCGGTCGCGGAGCATGGGGTAACGGTAGTTATGGAATATTTGTCCCTTTTACTCTTTTGACACGGACCCTTTCGTTCCATCTCAACATTGGGGTGAGGATGACCTCAGATGGTTAAACGATTTTATTTTTTACACCCGATGGCGGAACTTAAGTGTTCCGAGACCGGTCGTGTTCCCAATAAAGTATTGTGTATTAAGCAACTGTCCTGTGGTTTCTTCAGTTTTCAAAATGCAATTTATACTGTGATTCTGACGCTTTTCTACGAGTATATTTCATTTACACAGCTGTGAGCTACTGTTCGTGGAATATTTCAGTTTTCCCTCAAATCACTAAATAAGTAGTTCTTAATTATCAGGATTAGTTTCAAGCAATTAAGCATTTTTTTTCAGAACAAGATCTCACGCTGGTCAGTTTGGTACCTCATTTGTCCATTTCCCACTCTGCGTTTGGATATCAAACTTCGGAGAAAAATCCATTGTCTTATTTCTAGGGGACCTAGTTTCTCTCCTCTCAAACATTTTATCGAAAAGGTAGCTGATGTCTTACAGGATTACGGACTGAGATAGAGCAGTGGTAAGACACTGGACTGGTAAACGGGGGGACGGGCCGGAATAGTTTCTTTGAGAAGGTGAGGTCGACTTCCTTCTCAATGCTTTCCCAATCTGAGCTTCTGCTCCGCCTCTGACGACCTTCTCGTCGACGAGACGTTAAACTCTTAGTTTTCGTTCCTTCATTCTTACAAAATCGGAGCGTAAGCGAAGTCGTGTCATTTTACCTCGTACCTCAACACGACCGCGAAATCGAAGTTGCGCAGCACACATGTGGGACAGGCGAGTCTATTTTTAAGGAGACTGTCCCGAGCGATTAATAAGTTGGCGGACGCCTCCGCTGGCGGACTCCACGTGTTGGCACGCACCACGGCCTGGCGGGGTCACCGTACACTGCCTGCCACTGCTGCAACCTACTGCTCTCTACGTAACAGCCACCTCTCGTTAACGCAGCGTCTCCCATCTCCTGAACGCGTGAGGCCTGATTAAGGGAAGAACCCGAATGTGCTTGAAGGAGTCGACTGTTAGCGTTAGAACACCTAAAAAAATGTGTGTCACCCCTTACTTAAGCGACACCTCTTTAAGCGCAGTTTTCTGATCGAAATACGTGTACTGTTTCAGTATTTTCATTTAACAGCGTAATATACTGGTTTACATAGAGAATAATCCCTAAAATAGTAAGGATAGAAGCCCTTTCTAGGAAAAATGAATGTGTTGTTAAGGTTGTAGTGCACCGTAATCCTGTCACATGCATACTGGCGGCGCTATGGTACGCTTGTGTAATCGATATACAGTGAACAACTGCTTGTTTCAAAGTTAGATTGTAGGCGGTGTTGTGTGAATGACAAAGGACCGTGATGTAACGGTTTTGGTCGAGTGATGTAATGTAATTGCGAAATGATGTAGTATACTGGAAGAAGTGCGTATTCAGACGAACGTGTCCAGATGGTTATTCGCCTGATCTTCTGCCGTTCATTTCCCTTTGGTGCAACTTTTACACGTTCATGTTCTTCTAGCTGTAACTGATTTTTGGACTTTCAATGTTGCTATTATTTTTGGACTTGCAGTGTTGCTAAAAGCTTGATTATTACTCGTAACGTCAGTCAGCTTCAACACACAAAAACATTATCATCCTTTATTGGAGTCTCTGATTCAACGACTTTATTTTATTTCGTCGAAGTAAAAGTTCTGTGGGAAACCGAGAACTAACTTGAACTATTTAATAACACCATTTTTTATATTACGAGAATATTTACAAAATTGTATGCCCTTCAAAATAGTGTCCATCAGATCCACTTACTCCAAAGTTTCAGCCCATTGGTTCGAACTGTTTTTGCAGTCGTCCATAGTAACAAATATAAATACTTCTAACTCATTTATTTGCTTAACATGTGGTCGTATATTCAATACTATGTTTTATTATCATAAGCGATAATCGTGGTCTGTGCAGTCCCGTGAAGCTTTTACGTGTTTTATGGAACAACCCAACAACGTTAAAGAGTATATACACCGACAGTTGTGGCAAATGCTACACAATGCATCAGAAGTCCGGCATTTATCTAATTTTATGGAGACATTCATCGCTTAATGGATATTAAATGATTAAACTTTCATTCCACACGGAACTTATATCTGTCACCAACATCAGTACGACGTGTGATCCAACGAGCACGAACAAGTTCTCACATTCGTCGTGGCATGGACGCAAAAGCCTAAAGAAATATGTAGCCATGGCTGAAACGCATGTTCTGCTGTGTTTCATGAGAATTACTTGCTGAAGGCTGTACGAAAGTATACATCATCTGATCGAAAGTACTCGGACACCTGTTGGGGTGCGGGTCAGGGATTTTCTCTGCTTCGTGATGACTGGGTGTTGTGTGATGTCCTTAGGTTAGTTAGGTTTAAGTAGTTCTAAGTTCTAGGCGACTGATGACAATAGATGTTAAGTCCCATAGTGCTCAGAGCCATTTGAACCAATATGGGGTGCCTCTACCCTTCGCATTTATCACGGCTTGATCTCTGCTGGAGACACTTTCAATCACGTGTCTGTATTCCTGTGGAGGAATGGTACCCCATTCTTCCTCAAGAGCCGAAACCAGAGATGATAGTGATCGTGGATGCCGGGATCTGGAGCGAAGTCGACGTACTAACTCAACCAAAAAGTTTTTCATTCGATTCAGGTCGGCATTCTGGGCGAGCTAGACCATTCCAGGAATGTTACTGCACACAGAGCGTTGCCTCACAGGTGCTGCTTTATGACAGGATCCATTATCATATTGATATTAAGTCATCGTCTCCGAAATATTCTTCTACTGTAAGCAGTACACAGTACTATGAAATGTGTTCATATCCTCCCGCCTTTAGCGTTTCATTAAGCGCAATAAGGAGATCACGCCCTAACCACGATAAAAAGCACATGCAGTTAACACCACCACCTCCACACTTCACTGTTGGCACTACGCATCGTGACAGGTAACGCTCTCAAGACATTCGCCAAACCGAAGCCCTTCCATTGGATTTCAATCTAATGTAGTATCATTCATCGCTCCAAATGACTCGTTTTCAGTCATCTACTGTCCAGTGACGTCTCTGTTTACTCCAAAAGAAGCGTCACTAAGCACTACAGAAATGCGTGGGTACTCAACGATTCAACCCTGTTCTGTTCAACTAGTTACGCATAGTCACTGTGCTAGCCGGACTACTGATGCCACTTTAGAAGTCATGAATGATTGATTTCGCTGATTTCGTGCGATTCTTTATAACCGCCTTCCTCAATGCTCGACGTCTTCTGTCTGTCAGTACATGAGGTCTGCTTGGCTGTAATTTAATTTTAGTTGTACCATCGCGTTTCCGTTTCACGATTACATCACTGACAGTCAACTTGGGCAGCATTAGAATGGTTCAAATGTTTCTGACTGATTTGTTAGGACATCCAATGACTAATCCACGTTCAAAGGCACTCAGCTCTCCTGGCTCACCCATTCTGGTGTTACGGCTTATCTACCGACAACCCAACTGTTCCCGAATGCTTTTGTAATGGTGTATCCGCCTTTCGTGACATTCAGTGGTCAATTCCACATTGCATCCGTGTGTGCGGATACTTCTGATCATACAGCGTATGTCTCCCTACCGATTCACAGATGTGGTCTGTGGGTGACGAATCTGAGGAGCAGGCTGGCCACTCTCTGGTCCCTGCATTCCTCAAGGGGTTTTTGCTGTGAACTGCAGTGTGTTATCTTCCATTATCCTGCTAGAATATACCATTTTGGTATCTGTTCATGAATGGTATGACAACTGGGTTCACCATTCTTGTGATTCAGTGGAGACCATTCAGCACCTCTACAACAATTACCTAATCGTTCTTGTTGTCATATCCATCAGCTTCCCACACTACGATTCCATGACTTGGGTCTCAAGAGTCGCTGCTCCATGTAAGTATTCACCAGGTCGTCTACAGACATGCATCGTTCTGACCACCATAAACAGATACGAGCTCATCTCTGAACACCATAGACTGTCACTCAGTAGTCCAGCTGACTCTGTCTCTACATTACACAAGTCTCTTTTGTCCCTATTATGGTGTCAGCGGTAAACGACGCATGGAAACTCGAAAACTCAGCCTAGCTTCCAGTATTCTGTTCCCGACACGTTGTGGCGACAACATGCCAGTAACCTCTGCCAGGCTTTCAGCTGTTGTCATCCGCCAGTAGGTCAGAGCAGTAGAATACACTCACGATCTCGTCGTGGTTTAGTCCTTCTGAAAGCACATGCGCCTACTCTTGTTGCCACACTGTCGTCCTTAGACCATCTCGTCACCACTTGTTTAGCAGTCATTTAAGTACAGCTAACTACCTATGTGATCATTCAGTGTGACGCTCCCATGTCCTTCGTTTCAACGGTTTGAGCTTTTTCAGCGTCAGAAAGATGGCCGTAAACTTCATGTGCACCTCCTCTGGGTACGCTGTGTTGCCAACAGCACCTGTATAGTTCCAGTAGCGCTAGACACGCACAACAGTATTCGTGGACTCACGCCATCCTTCATGAATGCTGTAATTTTAATGAACATATCCCACAGGATTGGAAATAATAGAGTATGAGTTTCTGTTTCCGTCAGGATATTATCTTTCATACAGTTTAGAAATCAATGAAAGTAGTTGGTAAACAGGTTGTATGTAACATTGATACAACATTTCAATTTTCCAACCTCTGGTTGTCATATTCGTAATAAATGCGTCCAGCAGTCGAGCCCTGCTTGGATTCTTCAGGCTGGACAGATGTTCAAGCTGCTAAGGTGTTTGCAATTAGCACCTGACCTCTCCGTGTAACTTTCAGCAGTAAAGAAGATACAAAGAATTCACCGAGAGATGTGTTGTATGTGCCCAGAAGAATAATGGTCAGCTTAGTGGCAAAGTGATCGGTTTTAGTTAACAGCATACAAGTACGATGGCGTGCTGAAAAGGAATCGTGCGTAATTTTTTTATTCTGTTCTCAATATTGGTTGAGGTATTACTCGTCATGCGTATTACTTGGTCGATCTTCCCGCTTTGCTGACGCAAATTCCAACCCTCTGCCACTAGAGAGCTCCGAATTGTAGCGTGTAACGTCACTGCGTGCAACGTAACTACGTCGGTGCGTGAGAAACAGCGTGTTGTAATCGAGTTTCTAACCGAAGAGTTCGTCCACTTGTGCAGCACCGTCTTCTTCAGCATGACAATGGCAGACCTCACAGGACCGCTGAGACATCTGCAACAGTCCGACCCCTTGTGTTCGCTGTCGCTAATCATGCTTCAGAGAATCCTGACTTGGCCCCATCCGATTTTCGTCTGTTTCCAAAACTTAAAGAGAACCTACGAGTGTTCAACTTTGATAGTGATGAAACGGTGCAAACAGAAGTGAGGTTTTGCACCATCAACAAAGTCGAAAGTTCTACAGAGACAATATCAATAAAGTGATGTCTCATTGGTAGAAACGTGTTTGTTGCCAGGGTGAGTGTGTTGAGAAATAAAAACAAAAACATGAATAATAAAGATGCAGAATGTTAATAAAGTCTGTTTTATTTAATAGCACATTAAAAGAAAAGATGTAGAAGAAATTTTCCCTTCAAGGTAATTATAAATTGGTTTTTAAATTAGTTTCTACATTGATGAATATAATAGCAAAAAATATTCAATGATAAAAATGGCACTGAAAAATGTAAACAAAGACAATGAAAAACATTGTTGCAAACTGTTTATGCGAAAAATTGGATGTATTTGATAATTCACACAATAGATGGGCAAATAAAGCCAATACAATTTTTAAAAATGATAAAAAAATTTTATATATAAAGCAGAGTTATTGAGAATGTAAACATTTTTTACATTGAATATAGTATTCATTATGCTTGTTGTTTCATTAGAGAAGATACAGCATATTCTGATATTCAAATAAAGGTTAACAAAAATGACTTAATGTCAAAATCATTAGAGTGGATGGAATCAGATGGTATTAATGAATGTTGTTTATTAGATGTATATAAAAACGATCATGGAAGTTATTTTAAATTTAATTGTGGTAAAAGTACTTGGCAATTTTGTTTTATATTCTAAGAAATGTCTGCTATATTATTTATATCTTCATACAATTATTCTCGTGAATAAGTATCCGAAACATTGAAATTGTTTTGGTGGAAAATAATTCTTAAAATTTTCTTTCATTTGGTGATATAAATTGGTACATAATTAATTCTTAATTCTTCACAGTTTAGATGCCAATTTCTGATAATATCTATTAGATTTTGTACATTTTAAAGTTGTGCTCGAATAACATAATACTCGTAATTAAAGTCATATAAACTTAACAAAGGTTGGGGCTAAATTTCGATCACTTGTTTGAGGAACAACATGTGATAAAAAAAAATATTTGTACATATCTTTCACATAAAATTCCTATAACTTTATCAAATGATTCATCTGATTTTTGTATATAATTATCCTTAATTTTATTCAGTTCCTTTAAATTATTTATTTGCCATTTATAAAGTCATATTACATTGATCTTTATTTTCTATTCACTGTGTTTTAGAATGGATGGTATAACTACTTTGTATCACGATCTTGAAAAATTTCTGCTAAAGGCATTTTTGATTTCATAAGTAATGAATATAATTCAGTTTCATTTATAAAATTTTATATGAATGTAAGTGTACCTTTGGTTATACTTCAATTCTATATTTTTTATATATTTACTTTTAACATTATCCCTTAAAGCTTTTTTAAAATTCGAATATTCCAAAACATCACAAATATTTTTAGTTTTAACCATGGATTATTATTTTCTTCAATCATTATCAAAATTTTTTTGTCATTATATATAAGTTTATTATTGCTAGATTCACAACCGACATCATTTACATGTAATTAAATTTAATATACTTCTTTATTTTTTAATTTGAATAACTTTCTTTCCCTATAAATGGAAAGCGAAAACAAAATTATTTGTCCAGTGTGCAATCAAAAAAGAAATTAGAGGTTTTTATTCAGTTCATTATCATTATCATTGTTATTAATATTGTCATTAGAATTTGCAATGAGATCAATTAATTTTTGTTTATGAGATTTGGGAAAATTCTTTAAATTTTCTGTTTTACAAATTGATAGAAGTTCTTTTATAGTTTATATTTTAGTTCTCTCCTCTCCATTTCTTTTTCAATTTCTTTCTTATTGAAATAATCAGTAAATTTCATCGGAGTATGTCTACTTACATATGAATTACCATTTTTTTCAAATAATTTTTTAAATCTGTATAACTCAATCCATATTTTCCTTTAAAATAATATTCTAAGTTCTTAAATAGCTCATTTTGTTTTGGTTGTATTTACATAGAATGAAATTTGAGTATTTGTTATTAAAATGTTATGATTGAAATGTAGCTTCAAGATTTTTGGTATAAATTTCAAATAGATCGTACAGATAGGTAAGATTTGACAGATCACATTTATAAAGAGTAAAATTTATTAGATTGTTATTTTTGAAATAAATCTGAATTTGGTTCTTCAGTATCAGAAAATGTTTGACGGCTCTTATTCTAAAGAATACAATTTATTAGATTTGTAATTTTTTAAATAAGAAAATGAGAATTTTTTTTTGTGTAGGCAGATGAGATTTGGAGGTTCTTATTTATAAAGAAAAAAATTTATTAGATTTGTAAATTTTAAATGAAAATTTAAGAATTTGGTTTTATCAGCATGGGCAAATTAAGTTTCCCTGGAGAATACGACAGAACGAAAATACTCTCAGGAATTGTAAAGCAATTATGGACAGTACAGCCACACAAATGAAGAATTTAGTAATTTATTGAACCTGTGCAGGTCCTTTATAGTAGTCAGCCAGACATAGCAACCTATGATGCTTTGGACAAACAGCCAACTGATGAGCGGCGCACCTTTGCACTTACGAAACAGCTCGGTGTGGTTTTTCAAAATGATACTTGTTTTGGTTAATAGAAACACCGTCCACGAAGCTCTTATTGGAGGAAGATATCTACTGAATCACGATTTCACACTGTAATTATTCCAACCAAACAGGAGAATTTGGATGTGCTCACAAACAATACTTACACTGAGCTGACAAATTCATAGAACAGAGATATGCATATGTACAGGTGGAGGTAGTATTACGTACTGAAAATATAAAATGTTAGTAAATTGCGGAGCTGACTTTTGTAGTCAGGTGATTCATGTGAAAAGGTTTCCGACGTGATTCTGGCCACACGACGGGAATGAATAGATTCCAGTGCTAGCAGATAAACAATGTGGAACTTAAATGATGAATGTATCCGTTAGGGCAGTGAGGCGAAATTTGGCATTAATTGGCTACCTTCAATAGACGACCAACAAAAGTGCCTTTGCTAACAGCACGACATTGCCTGCAGTGCATCTCTAGGGCTCGTGACCATATCTGTTGGACATAGACAGTTGGAAAACCGTGGCCTGGTCGATTGACTCTCAATTTCAGTTGGTAAGAGCTGATGGTAGGGTTCGAATGTGGTACAGATCCCACTAAACCATGGACTCAAGCTGTCAACAAGACACTGTGCAAGCTGATGGTGGCTCCATAATGGTGTCGGCTGTGTTTACACGGAACTGAACTGATCATTGACTAGAAATGGTAATGTTTGGCTACTTGGATACCATTTAGAGCCATTCATGGACTTCATATTCCAAAATAACGATGCCATAGAGCCACAATTTTTTGCCATTGGTTTGAAGAACATTGTTGACAATTCGAGCGAATGTTTTGGCCTCCCAGATCGCCTGGCAGGATATCATCATTTATGGGACGTAATTGAGGAGTCAGTTAATGCCCAAAATCCTGCACTGGACACTCTTTCGCGATTATGGATGTCTGCAGAGGCAGCATGGCCCAATATTTGTGCAGGGGAAATACAAAGACTTGTTGAGTCCATGTCAAGTCGAGTTGCTGCACTACGTCGGGCAAAAGGAGAACGGACACGATATTAGGGGGTATCCCACGACTTTTATCACCTTTGCATAATGTGCCACGGTCAAAAGGTGTGGCGTAGAAAAGTATAAGATGGACTGCAGCATTGAAGCCAAATATAGCTGATACCTTTCGATGGCATAGAGATGTCACCCATTCATTGAACATTGGGAAATAATTGTCTCTACCACTAAAACGTGGATACACGAGGTTTCCGCAACTTTTAGGCTTCATAAGTGAAAATCTGTGATCCTAAAAATCAGCCAGATGGCGCTTATACTTCATTCTGAACGTGCCATATTTTCAATCCGGAAGGACTGTGTTGGCAAATTGTCTGTGAAATGTCTGTAACCGATGGTTATTTCTTTAGTAACGTCCTTACCAGAGCGATTCTTTATAACTGTGTAGAATGTCACAGTATTCTTCAGTAATTATATACTTTTCTGTAACATCTCTGTCCCTTTCCACGGTGGTCATATTCCATTGAGGAATGGCATGCGTAATGGCACGATAACTCTGAACCGTTGATGCTCTGAATTTTTCCGTGTCCGCATCTTCAAAGTGACGATCAGAATGAGATCCCCAAAGTGATCCGTACAAATGACACTAATTCTGGTCCGTATGACATCCAGGTTAGAGTGCCTTAAGCAAACATATGTATCTCATGCCAGAAAAAACGCTGGAAATTTTAAGCCACGAAATGGGTAAAGATATGCTTCAGGTGATGAATTGGACAGTAATATTATTTCCTAAAATTCACCAGGATCACATCCCTCGTACCACAAAAGACAGTCATCATCTGATTTTGTCCATTATAAATGTTTTTATCTTTTTTTTTTGAAAGCCTGCGACTGTGAAAACAATGGTTTTGTTTATAAATAACTTTTCGCTGCCAGTCAAGTTTTATTTATTATTTACACGACACGTTTTGGGAAATGATTCCCATTTTCAAGTCTGTATTTCTTTGTATTATGCCATTTTTCGTAATGTTTCCGATGTGTGAGGTTCTGCTTTATTTTGTTGAATTTAATGCAGTGTATAAACAACCCGCAATTTTCAGTCAGTTATCGATTTTTATGTGTAAGTGTGGCAAAATTTGGATGAACTTGTACTTACAGTTTTCTTATGGTCCATTTGTGTAGAGTCTCACACATATTAAACGTCACTCAAACTCTCAACGCGCAGTACACATCGAGAATAACTTACATCAACAAATACTACTGCTAGTGAAAGGGGATGCCATAGACATAACAGACGTTCTGAATTGGTTCAGTACATGAGAAAATTACATTTGCAGTGGAACATGAACAAAACAAAAGCATCAGTTACCTGGACCTATATATTACAAGAAACAACAACACATGAATATTCAAAATTTACAGGAAAATTACAATGACAGACACCACAATCCCTGCAACCGCGTCACCTTGACATCCATAAACAGGCAGCATACAGATCTGTGCTACATAGAGCAACTAAAATACCTGTGAACCAAGAAAACATGCAGCAAGAAGTAAGCATAATAAAACAGATTGCAGTTGCTAATGATCATACTGCTTCTATGGTAGACACAGCCCTAAAAAAAGTGAAAAAAGAACGAAACACAAAGTGCACCACAGAAGAAAAAGACAAAAACAAATGTATATATAGCATCCTATACATTGGCAATATATCACAGAAAATCGCAAATATTCTCAAAATTCACAAGATAAAATTTGGGTTTTCTACGTCAAATAAACTGGAGTAAAAACTAATGCATAATATAAAGTGCAATCATGACCCATACTAAGACTCTGGATATACAAAGTAACATGCCAGGAGTGCTCCATATTCTACCTAGCACAAACTGGCCGAAATTTTAACACCAGGTACATAGAACACATTAAAGCCTACACGCATAACAGACACGTATCAGCAATAGCTTCACACGTACACAATGCAGGATATTCATTTGGAAAAGTGGAGCAAAATGTCAAAGAACTCCGCCAACTGAATAAAGGGCATGAAATGGATTTGTTAGAAGAACTGGAGATATACACACGTTACAGAAAATATGAAGACAAAATGCTAATGAAAAACTTGAAGGTGAATCGGTGCATTTCTTCAGATGCTTCGAAAATATACTTAAATAAAAGTAGTAGCACATAGAAATGAACACCATTATAAAATAGATGTAGTTCATATTGTTAAGATAAATACCTTATGTTCAAAAGCATATCTGTGGAGGACCTGTAACATTATCTCTGTCAACTGCCTCTAAAAACATCTTGTAACTTTGTTTATATAAGTTATTCTCCATATGTTCTGTGCACTGACAGTTGTGAGTGATGTTTAACGTGTGTGTGACTCTGCACAAATGGACCAAACGAAAACTAAGTACAAGTTCTTCCAAATTTCGCCCCTATGTAAAACTCGATAACTAACTAAGATTGCGCGTTTTTTATATATTGCATTAACTCAACAAAACAAAGCAGAACCTCACACATCGAAAACATGACGACAAATGGTGTAATACAAAGAAATACACATTTGTAAATGGAAATTATTTCCCGAAACGCGTCGTGTAAAACATAAATAAAAGAAAATCGTGACCAGTAGCAGAAAGTTATTTATAAACAGACAGTCATTATATCATTCCCTGAGGGCTGCATATTTTGGTATAAAATCCTTCCGGGTTCAAACTATTACACAGTTGGGCAGGAGTTGGAGTTTTGACGATTTACACCACCATCATCCTCAGGAGCCGACTGGCTTTCGGCACAAGAGGGCGTCTATTGTATAGTGGTAACACACACAATGGGACGGACCACGATTATGTAAGACAGACTCATGGATCCCAGCAACTGCTCAATTCGTGATAATCTCTGCTAAAGTATGAAGTTTATGTTAACCCTGATCTAGGTGTAGCGTCTCTCCTAAGTAATCAAAATAGCTTACTTCCCAGGTTCGATTCCAGTCACTATTCAAATTTTGAATAAAAATTATTAGCCAGTGCACCTGAAGACTTCCGGTATAAGTCACTCTCGCTCTGTCAACGGCCTCGTCAATAAGAGCCGAGCAGTGGACAGATGTGTATTGCACCCTCTTGCCTTTGGCGATGGAAACTGCCCCTAAAAGATGGAAGAATGAGCACTGATCAATGGCATGAGGATGCAGAAAGCAATGGGAACCACTGCACTAAAGGCTCACTGTGTATCCACAGGACTTGTGGACTGTAATTTAAAATGTGTCATGATGATCTATCCACTGACAAAAGATTCTGGACTTATTAAGGAGGAGGCAACGATGAGAAAAAGATTGCAAAACTAATGAAAGGGTAACATTGTACGAACCAGAGTGTGGAAAGTTAGAAGTTTGGAAGTGGTATGGAAGCTAGCAGATTTGATGAAGAGAATGCAAGGGCTCAGTCTAGATATGGTGGATTAAGTGAAGTGAAGCAGAAAATCTGCTAATGGGAGTAAGGTTTATTGTGATAGGGAGGTAGTGCAAAGAGAGATTACTTTGAATAATAGAGTGATAGGATTATTATACACAGAATCGACAGAAAACCGATTTGACAATAGTACATATATACATGCCAGGGTCACAAGCGAAAGTTGAAGGGCTAGAGGAAATATATGAGGACACTGAAAGGGCAAATAACGACGTAACAGGTGATGATAACCTAATAATGACGGGGAGTGGAGCGCTGTGGTAGGAGAAGGAATTGAAGATGGTGTTATGGGAGAATATAGGCTCAGTGAAAGGAATTGGAGAGGAGAAAGGTTAATAGAGTTCCGCAGTAAAGTGCAGCTGATAAAAGCGTGTAGACTGTTCAAAATCATAGGAACAGGGGGTATACTTGAAAAAGCCTGGAGATACAGAAAAGTAAAAGATAGATTACAATATGGTGAGACAAAGATTCAGAAATAAGATGTAAAGCATACCCACTAGCAGATAAAGATTTAGATCACATTTGTTGATGACAAAAAGTAGGCCGAGCTGTAAGAGAATCGTCAGGAAAAAGTAGCATGGAAAGAAATGATGTACTGAAGTACTGTGGAAGTATGGAATGCATAGTAAGTTTTCTGAAGCTGCAGATACTGCATTGGTCAAACCCCCATTAGGCAGTTCAGGTGAAGATGAATGGACATCTCCAAAATGGGCAATCACAAAATTAGGCAGACAGACGTAGGTGCAAGGAAGATGACTACAAAGAAACCTTGGCTAACAGACGTAGACAGGAATACTGCAAAATAAGTCACTTAAGAATGAAATAAACAGTAAGTGCAGGGAAGTTAAGACGAAATGGTGCAGCAAAAATGTGAGGAAATCGAAAACGAAATGATCATCAGGAGGACAAATTCAGATTCAGAATACAGAGAAGTCAAAACAAAATTTTTGTGAAGTTAAAAGCAGGGGTGTTAACATGAAGACTGAAGATGGTATACCGCTATTAAACGTACAGGACAGAGTGGATAGGTGAATAAATGCGCTGAAGGTCTCTATTAGGGGCTGACCTGATAGGAAAGGAAGTATTAGTCAATATGGAAGACAAAAGAAATAGGAATTACAGTCAGTGTCTGTCAGAGCTTTGGAAGGCCTGAGATCAAATAAACTGAAAGGTATAATAGTAAACATTCCTTCGGAATTTTTAGAATAATTGCGAGAAATAGCGATCAAACAACTATTCAGTTTGGTGTGTATAATCTATGAATTAGAGACATTCCATTAGACTTTCGGAAAAATTTCATCCACACATGACAGCAAGGGCAAATAGATGCGATAATTATCGCACAATCAGCGTAACAGCTCTGTATCCAAGTTTATGACAAAAATAATATAAAGAAGAATGGAAAAGAAAATTTTAGATCTCATAGATGAAGACCAGCGTAGCACCAGAAAGAGAGATCTGATGGTGCAATTGATAATGGAAACAGATTTTAAAAAAATTAATAGCTTTTCATTGGATTTGTCGACCTATAAAAGGCATTCAACATATCCAATAGCGCAAGATTTTTCGATATTCTCATAAAAATATGGGTACTCTACAGAGAAAGATGTGTAGTATACAATGTCACTAGTACCATCTATGCCGATCTTGAGCGTTTTTGCTCTTAAATGACCTTGGAAAGTTCCACTGAGCTAGAAACTCCATAGCTCTACTACCCATGACATCATCAGCCCCCACCCTCCATGTCAATAATTAACCACTCATATCAGAGATGTCACCAGCTTTATCAGTGATGTCATCAACACCACGTGACAAGCCACTCTCTTCCTTGTCCTCTTCACAACTAAATCATTCATCATCGTTTTTCAGGCAATAGTAATGTCAAGCCAATGCATTCGCCTTATGAAGAAGTATCAAACATTTATCATTTTGGGCAAATAAAATTTTCAAGTATAAGTGGGAACAGTCTCTATGTGTTTTACTCTTGAATACATTCCGCACATTGCAAGATTTGCGGTACTCGTCACCAATTATCGTTTCTCCTGTTAATAAACTTTTAAACCTCTCATTTGGGGTAAATGATTTTCTAGTAAAAACTATTTTCTAGTAAAAACTATTCGTTTCTTACAGACCCTTACAGAAAAATTTCCGTTTGATTGACCAGATTCCATTCAGAATCATCATGAAAATATCTCCTCATTTCCTTGAGTTCACCTGATTTCTGGCATGGTACACATATTCTGAGTGAGCAGTCATAAGCTTTAGTGTTGTTGTGGTCTTAATTCCGAAGAATAGTTTGATGCACTTCTCCATACTACTCTGTCCTGTGCAAGCCTCTTCATCTCCGGATAGCTTCTACAGCCCATATCTTGTTGAATATGTTTACTGTATTCATCTCGTGGTGTCCTATGATATTTGCCCCTTCTCCTCCCCCCCCCCCCCCCTCCACCACCCACACACTTCCCTCTAATAATGAACTGATGATCACTTGATGTCTCAGAATGAGTACTGTCAACTGATCCCTTCTTTTAGTTAAGTTGTGCCACAGATTTCTTGTCTCCCCAACTATATTCTCGGTACCTCCTCATTTGTTACGTGATCTACCCACCTGATCTTCAGAATTCTTTTGTAGCACCATATTTGAAAAGCTACAAATCTCTTCCTGTCGTCCATATTTCACTTCCATACATGGCTACAACATACTTTCAAATTAGGCTTCCTAACTCTTAAATCTATATTCGGTATTAACAACGCTTTTCTTGCCATTAAAAGACAACATTTTATATCCTCTCCACATCGGCTATCATCACTTGTTTTGCAGCCCAAATAGCAAAACTGATCTACTACTTTAATCGTCTCGTTTCCTATCTGATTGGATCAGCATCAGCTGATTTCATTCCACTACATCCCATTATCCTTGTTTTGCTTTTGTTGATGTTCAACTTACATCATCCTTTCCAGACGCTGCCCATTCGATTCAACTGCTCTTCCAGGTCCCTTGCTCTCTCTTACACAACTGAAGTGTCATCAGGAGACCACACAGTTTTTATTTCTTCTAACTGAATTTTAATTTATATTCCAAATTTTTCTTTGGTTTCCTTTTTTGCTTTCTTAATGTACACATTGAATAACATCGTGGATAGGTCACAGCTCTGTCTCACTCCCTTCTCAACCTCTGCTTCCCTTTCATACCCCTCGATTCTTATGATTGCCATCGTTTTCTGTACAAGTTGTAATTAGCCTTTCGCTCCCTGTATTTTACCCCTCCTACCTTCAGAATTTCAAAGAGAGTCCTTAAATCAACATTGTCAAAAGCTTCCTCTAGGGCTACAAACGCCATAAAGGTAGGTTCGTCTGTGCCCAACCAACTATATTGCTTCACGTGTTCCTACATTTCTTAGAAATCCAAATTGAGTTCCCCTGTGGCCGGCTTCCACCAGTTTTTCCATTCTTCTGTAAGGAATTCTTGTTATTATTTTGCAACCATAACTCATTAAACTGATAGTTCGAAAATTTTCACACTTGTCAGCACATGCTTTCTTTGGAATTCAAATTACTGCTTCTTCTTGAAGTCTGAGGTTGTTTCGTCTGTCTCACATGTCTTGCGCACCAGATGGAAGAGCTCTGTCGTGGCTGACTCTCCCAAGGCTGTCAGTAGTTCAGACGGAATGTCGTCTGCTGCCAGGTCCTTGTTTCGATTTAGGTCTTTCAGCGCTCTGTCAAATTCTTCTCGCAGTATCATATCTCCCATCTCATCTTTAGCTACATCCTCCCCCATTCCTGTAACATTGCCAAGTTCGTCTCCCTTATATCAACCCTCTATATACTCCTTCCACCTTTCAGCTTTCCCTTTTTGCTTAGGATTGGTTAGCCATCTGAGCTCTTGATACACATACGACTGCTTCTCTTTTTTCCGAAGGTCTCTTTTCTTTTCCTGTAGGCGTTATCTACCTTTTCCTTAGTGAAATATGCTTCTGACTCTTTACATCTGACCTACAGCCATTCCTGCTTACCCATTTTGCATTTCCTGTCAGTCTCATTTTTTAGACATTTGTATTCCCTTTCGTCTGCCTCATTTGCTGCATTTTTATAATGTCTCCTTTCATCAATTAAATTATCTCCTGTGTTGTCAAGATTTCTACTACATCTTGTCTTTTTACCTATTTGATCCTCTGCTGCCTCACTGTTTCCTCTCTTAAAGGTACCCGTTCGTCTTCTACTGTATTCCTTTCCCTGTTCTAGTCAAATGTTGCCTAATGTTCCCTCTGAAACTCTCAGCAGCCTCTGGTTCTTTCCGCTTATCCAGTTTTTCAACTTATCCAGGTTTTCCTCTCCTACCTTTTTGCAATTTCTTCAGCTTTAATCTACAGTTCATAACCAATAAATTGTGGTCAAGAGTGTTCATCTGTTACTGAAAATGTCTCTCTAATTAATATCCGATTCCGAAATCTCTGTCCTGCCATCATATAATCAATCTCAAACCTGCCGGTGTCTCTGGGTCTCTTCCACGTATACAACCTTCTTCCATCATCCTTAAACTAAGTGTTAGCGATGATTATATTAGGCTTTGTGCAAATTTGAATGCTTTCTCTGTCATTCTTTTCCCTTAGTCTTTATTCATCTATTACTTCTCTTTCTCTTCCTTTTTCTACTATCAATTCGATTCCCCCATCACAACTAACTTTTCGTCTCCCTTAAATAACTGTATAATTTATTTTATCTCATCATACATTTCTTCAATCTCTTCATCACCTGCGGAACTAGTTGGCAATATAAACGTGTAATACTGTGGCACACATGGGTTTCGTGTCTACCCTGGGTACGATAATGCGTTCGCTATGTTCTTATTCATTATTAAATACTCTCCTTCATTACCTCTGTTTGACTTTAGCGAATCGATAAATAATGAATTTATATTGTAGTGCCTCTCGGTGCAATACTGCAGTACTCTTCATAAATAATTAATATTTCTCTATATTAGATGGCAGCAATTAACCGCGACCTGAATTTAGTTTAACTTCTTCATAGCCACCTGTCGTCATTTGATCGCATATGTTTGTGATCAAGAAATGGCCGTCATGATTGCTGAGATTGTAGAAGACGACTGGCACTGTCTATTGAGGCCTTTAGTTTAAGTCGCAGCTGGAATGTGCTGCTCCTCGGTATGCAGCAGTGAAATAGCAGTCAATGAAACGCTGATTCTTCTTCGGAACTTATTTACAAGTTTTTACTTTGCAGTAAAAAGTCATTCACACACTCCCCGCTAACTCACAGCTGTTTAGTGAACCATTTCATGCAATTACTGCCACTTAAACTCGGAGTATCCCCCCAATTGCAGCAGCGTACGTAATAGGCTATGATGAACGGTGTATCCATTGTATCTAATCGCAGTACAAACCAGAATCACTGCTACGACTGCAAGTAGCAACTGATTCTATCACGGATTCCGTATCAGCCAAAATTACAAAAAGCAGCTTCAGTTTGTTGCTGAACTTGGTAAATTTTATAAAATCACTCTTGCCTCTAGGCACGACACTGGTTTAAACTGTGTGTAGTCAATTAAATGTACATCTAACTTTTCTTTAGAATTAAAGTAGCACAGACAACACTCACACACAACAAATGGGTGCCACTGACCAGTAATGCTTTTAACTGCTAGAATTGAGATGTTTTTTATGTAATAGGCATGGCATGTATCTGTGTTACCAAGATACATCAACAAAAGTTTTGTGTCATCCAGATACGTCATGCAAATGCGTTGCTATTGTCAGTATTCCTGTACCGATTAGAATATCACCCCTGATTTTGTTTGTAAACATACACACGCGTTACCAAGAGCGTTACTTGGGGTAAAATTCTGCGCTCAAATTGACTCAAGTCCTTCAGCTGAAAGTAGAGCACCGATAGAGATTCTTTCAAGATGTTTGTGGAACAATAGAGTGAACTCCCATCACGTCACGAAGGTCAATCATGATCAGTGATTGGGTCTGCACCATCAAGTTCCACGCAGAAGGCTCGTCAACAAGGGTAGTTGCTCAACGTGTGAACTGGGGTAAAAGTGATGTTACGCGGACATTTTTAATGGGATGCTATAGTTTGGTACTTATTTCCTGATAGCGGTTATCGAGACGAATCCAATGATGTGTAACAGTAAGGTCTTTGAAGGTCAACGAAGATCACAAAGGTGGCATGAACGTCAATTTACAGAAGATGTTAGAAGTGATGATCATTGTTATCAATGCAGTGCTGCAATCATCTTACCATGGATTAAGTGGATTTCCTTATCACATCGGCACTTATTGAAGCACATGCTCTGACAATTCTCTCTCGCACATCTTCAGGTATAGTTGGAACGTCTTCATAAACAATGTCATTTATGGATTCCCACAAGAAAAAATCCAGAGATGTCAAGTCTGGCGAACGAGCCGGCCACGACACATCTCCTCCGTGTCAAATCCAACGATTTGGGAATTGTCTCTGCAACTCATTTCTAGCCATCAGCGAAAAATGTGCCGGACACCCATTGTGTTGATACCACATTCTGTTCCTTGTTCCTAAAGATATTTCTTCCAATAACAGACCTAATGTTTCTTGCAGAAATGTGGTGTACTTCCTACCATTAAGATTTCCTACGATGAAATGGGGACCTATAATTCTGTCCTCCAGAATCCCACCCATACATTCACCGACCACGGTTTTTTGTGTGCAACTTGCCGCAGCCGGCATGGGTTTTCAGTTGCCCAATAATGCATGAATGAAAATTAACATTTCCATGACTCGTGAACGTAGCCCCGTCAGTAAATAAAATCAAATTAATAAATGTGTCATCCCTCTGAATCTGAAGTTGAGCCCATCGGCAGACTTCATTGTGACGCATACAATCCGTACAAGTTAATTCTTGGTGGAGACTGATATGGTAAGGATTATATTTATGGCGATGCAGAACACGGAAAACACTACTCTGGCTCTTGCCAGATTCCTTTGCGATTTGATGCGAACTGACACAACAATCTCGAACCACAGTGGCAAGAGCATCAATTTCGGTTTCCTCGCTAGTAACTTTCCTTTGCGGATATGTATCCGATGCATTAAAGATCCAGTTGTTCTCAGTTTATCATACACATATTTAAATGTACGACGTGTAGGGTAAGTACGTTGAGGATATCTTTCAGCGTATAAGTCTAGCTCTCAGTGAATTTCGTTGGAATTTTCCATAAATGGAGAAGCATATCGACTTGTTCTTTGAAGGAATGCATAATTCACATTCGCTTGATTCGACGATACTAGTCCTACCGTTCCTATTAGTGTTGTATTGCGAAACAGTCGAATGGTGTTTACATGTCAATGACACGTCAGATGGATACGCCCTATTCGGCGAATATTTACTATTAGCACGATATACGAGAGGGAATTCTCAGAGCATGTGCTTCGATAAGTGGCAAAGTGATAAGGAGTACCAATCAGTCCATGATAAGAAGATTCTAGCACTGCATTGATACCAATGGTTATCACTTGGAACACCTTCTGTAAATGGACGTTATGCCACCTTTGTGACCTTCATTGAGCTTCAAAGACCTTACTGTTTCACATCATTGAATTCGTCTCGATAGCCTCTATCAGAAAGTAAATATCAAACTATAGCATCCCATTAAAAAAAAACAAAAAAAACGAAGTTGACCTTCATATCTCTGACGCGACCCCATCTAGCAACAAAAAACCAACGTCATATTATGGCGCCCGTTATCCCATGCAACATTTGTCCCACAAACTTTTCAGCTCCTATCATAATTTCGGAGTTATTCTAGGTGGCAACAGTTAGTGACTCACCCTGTAGAATATGGACTGAGAGTAAACTGAAGAAAGATGAAAGTAATGGGAAGTAGCAGAACATGATCAGTTCAGTGAGAAAATTACTATCAAAACTGGAGACACGAAGTAGACAAAGTGAAGAAATGCTGCTACATAGGAAGCAAAGTAACATCTGATAGACGATCCCATGAGCATATAAAAAGCCGGCTGCAGCAGCAAAAACGGCTTTAATGGCTTAAAGAAGTGGCTTTGAGGAAAAAATTTCTGAGCACTTGTGTCTGGAGAACAGTTTGTATGGTTGGTTGGTTGGTTGGTTGAGTAGGGGGAAGGGACCAAACAGCGAGGTCATCAGTCCCATTGGAATAACGAATGATGGAGAAGGAAGACAGCCGTGCCCATTCAAAGTAACCATCCCGGCATTTGCTTGAAGCGATTTAGGGAAATTACGGAAAACCTAAATCAGGATGGCCGGACAAGGGACTGAACCGTTGTCCTCCTGAATGCTAGTCCAGTGTGCTAGCCACTGCGCCACCTCGCTCGGTAGTATTGTATGGAAGAAAATCACGGACTGTGGAAGAATTGAAAAAGAAGAGGATCGAAGCGTTCGAGATATGGTGCAATGCAAGAGTGTGAAAAATCATATGGATTTATAAGATCAGGAATGAGAAGATTGTCAACAGCAGCGGCGACGAAAGAAATTTGTGTAAAAAACTGGTAAGAAAAAGGGACAGGATGATACAACGTGTGTCAAGACATCATGGAACTAACTTGTATTGTACTGAAGGGAGTTGTATTGGGTGAAAACTGCAGGTATAGACAGAGATTGGAATACGAGGGTCACTTCAAAAGAAATGCACACTATTTTTGTAAAAATACAGTTTTCATTCTGCATATGTGAAAGTTTTACAGTGTGTACAGACATCCTTTTCGCTTGATTTCAAACTTAGTTCAACCTGTTCCCGTGAGTGGCGCCATCACAGCATGTCTTCAAGATGGCTACTACACTTGACGTTCGTCAGAAGCGACGTGCTGTCATAGAATTCCTCTGCTGTGAAAACGAGACAGTGGGAAACATCCACAAGAGGTTGAAAAAGGTGTATGGAGATGCTGTAGTCGATCGCAGTACAGTTAGTCGGTGGGCAAGCAGGTTATGTGATGAAAGTGGGCACGGCAATATTGAGGATTGTCCTCGCAGCGGCAGGCCTCGTACTACACATACTCCAGATAAAGTGCAGAGAGTTAACGATTTGGTGACTGCTGATAGGCGCACCACAGTGAACGAATTGTCACGCTACTTTGGGATAGGGGAAGGAAGTATTTCTAGAGACGAAGAGGCAATCAATGGAGTGGCATCATGAAAATTCACCCAAGAAAAAAAAAATTCAAAACCACACCTTCTGCTGGAAAAGTTATGGCTACAGTGTTTTTCGATTCCGAAGGACTCTTGCTTGTGGACATCATGCCAAGTGGAACCACCATAAATTCTGATGTATATGTGACGACACTGAAGTAACTTCAAGCTCGACTGAGTCGTGTTCGACCACATCGACAAAAGCAGGATGTTTTACTGTTGCACGACAATGCACGGCCACATGTCAGTCAAAAAACAATGGAAGCGATCACATAACTCGGATGGACATCACTGAAACAGCCGCCTTACAGTCCTGACCTGGCTCCATGTGACTATCATCTCTTTGGGAGACTGAAAGACTGTCTTCGTGGAACAAGGTTTGAAGACGATGACTCCCTTGTGCACGCTGCCAAACAGTGGCTCCAACAGGTTGGTCCACAATTTTACCGTGCGGGTATACAGGCGCTGGTTCCAAGATGGCGTAAGGTAGTTGAGAGGGATAGAAATTATGTGGAGAAACGAAAATATTGTTCCTAAAGGATGTATCTACACACTGTAAAACTTTCAAACATGTAGAATAAAAGATGGATTGAAAAAAAATAGTGTGCATTTCTTTTAGAGTGACCCTCGTATATCCAACCATTAAATGAGGACGTTGGGTGCAAATGCTGCTGGAAGGGTTGTCAAAGGAGTGCAAGTTACGGTGGGCTGCTTCATAACCAGTCACACGACTGATTACCACCGAAAACAATACCAACAATATTTTGTGCTAAGACTTATAGATTATGGCACAATTTTAATTTTTGGCTTTGCCGTCAAACAAACACACCAAACGCTACTGATATGCTGCCTTTTAAAAGAACAAATATATGCTTACAAAGATTGTCCACGATGGTCAGAACAGGCACAAAGTTCAAATTTTTTACAGTAACAAAATTTTGTACAGGGCTACTACTCTCTAACAAGCCTTTGTAAGTATTTCGTTCTCAGTGGCATCCCAGACGTCTTCATAAATTTCCAGTCACCGTTCACTGCCGTTTGAAGCATCACACTGCGAACAATCCACCGGCTGCGGGGATGGCAGAAAAACTAGTGATGCAAGTGTGGTACCTGCAGTGAACTGTGCACTGGTGGTAGACGCCCAGGAGACGAATGGTTATGCACCCTGAAGCGCACCCCAGGCTACACATATGTATACACATCCCTCGACGCAAGACGAAACATCATGATTAGCAAGCCAGACTACGAACGAGAAAATGCATTGTCGAGCACTTTACTAGCTCAGCACTAATGGGTAAATTATGACCACTGACCATCGCGACGTTTTATAACGCCTGGTGGCCTTGCGGGCATGTGGCGCGGTAGCAAAAGTATGTAAGCGGAGCAGACACGGGCGGGGAATCACCCAAGCGAAGATATGGGCTGAAAATGCGGAAATCCATTGAGATAAGCGACTTTGACGAAGGGCAGATTATTATTACGCAGAGCTTGTGAATGAGTGTTTCGAAAACGGAGAAGTTGGGCGAGTGTTCACGTGCTACTATCCTGAGCATCTGCGGAAAGAGGTAGAAGGATGTGAAATGACCACTAGGGGCTAAATGGTTGGACGTCCACGACTCGTCACAGAACTTAAGGTTCGGAGGCTCGTCTGCTCTGTAAAGTAGGATAGGTGGTAATCTGTGGCATCTCTGTCGAAAGAGCTCAATGTAGTGCACACACCAGTGTTTAGGAGCACACCGTTCATCGTATATTGTTGAACATGGAGCTCCGCAGCAGACTACCCCTACGTATTCACATTTTCACCCAACCACATCGCAAGTTAAGATTGCCGTGGGCCCGGGACCATTGGGATTGGACCGTCAATCAATAGCAACGTGCCGGCTCTTCGAGTGAATCACATTTTTGCTACACTACGTTGATGGTCGTCTCTGCGAACGTCTTTATCGAGGTGAATGGTGGCTGGAAACGTGCAGCGCGCCACGGACGGTGGCTGCTGGGAGCAGTATTATGCTGTGGGAGGGAGACATTCTCCTGTGCTTGCGTAGGACCTGTGGTGATAATCGAAGACGTGCTGACAGCTACGAACCGCCTGCATCAATTCATGCTTAATGTCTTCCCCGACGGCAATGTCATTTCTCAGCCGTATAACTGTCCGTGTCACGGAGCCAAAACCGTGCTACAGTTGTCTGAAAAGCCTTATAGTGAACTCACGTTGATGTCTCGGCGACCAAGTTCGCCTCATGTAAACTCTATGTAACCCATCAGTGTCACTATCGGGCTCCATCACCGCGTACGCAAATCAGTGGCCCGTTATTTACGCGAATTACCTATGACCTATGCGTAAACATCTAATGCCACATATCTCCACAAACGTACCACTAATTGCCAGATCCCTGATACTCAGAATCAGTGATGTATTTCGTTCCAAAGAAGGAAAAACAAGCTATTAAGCAGGTGGTCATAATGTTTGGCTCATCAGTGGAAGCACGAAGTTACCTGCTTATCGTAACGTCCTGATTTTTACCTCATCCACGGTAGCTGCGGTTGCTCATGCCGGAATTTTCCGCTAGGCGTGTTTATTTCTGCGCTTCTTTAGCCGGCCAGGCTCTGGACGATGTCCAGCGGCCAATGTTACGCCCCGAGGAGATGTGCGTGTATGTGTGTCGTGGTGAGGGGAGGCGGGGAGGTAACAGACGACGGCGTGGGCGTAGGTTTACGCCTGACGCGTGGACCGAATCTGCCGATAGCCGCCTCCTGCTGCAGGCAGGCGCTGTTTACACGTCGCCTGTGCTGCTCCCCGTTTCTGATCCGAATCTCTACTCCTATTTCAGATCCAAGAGACGAGTTCCCACGCCACCATGCAGCGCACTCCGTGGCTTGAGGACATGTGACGTTGAAGTTGGTTAACCGTAGACATTCATTTTATTGGAAATATGAAGTGCTCTGCAAAACGGCTGAAATGGACGACACATCGAAATAGCCACGCATACAGCGTCTTGATTTCTGAAATTTCGCTGTACTGGAAATGGTCGCTGTACTAGACAGCCTTTCCCATTCTACAAGACGACTCGTACATATTTTTCACTTAGATAGCATTTTCCAGCACGATAGTACTACCTAATCCACTTAGAACTATTACCTGGCATTTTCTAAATGGAGAGAAGCGATCTCAAATACGTATTTTATACAGGGTGCCCAGGAGTGGCCATTAGTCAGGTATATGACAGAAACGATCGTTCGAAGCGTAAAGAATAGTAAACACGTGCTCTAAACTGCATACCTTAAGAGATATGAGCGTAGCGTAATTTTCGATACTATGAAACAAATCTCTTCTACTGCAAATTCTTTTTTTTCATATTTTGGGGTGTGGTAATATGGATCAAAAGAAGAAAAAATGCCGCTAAACAGGGGCTCTAAAGTGCATACCTTAGGAGCTATGGGCACTTGCTCATCTTCGCTGCTGTGAAATGCATCTCTTCCACTGCAAAGGTGCTCATAACTCGTAATGTATACGTTTCAGAATCTATGTTTACTGGACGTTTTTGCTTGGAATTATCGTTCCTATCACATCCATGAATAGTAACCATTCCTTCCTGGGATATCTTGCACATAAACTTTTTTAAGAAATTATTGCCCGCATCTCGTGGTCGTGCGGTAGCGGTCTCGCTTCCCACGCCCGGGTTCGATTCCCGGCGGGGTCAGGGATTTTCTCTGCCTCGTGATGGCTGGGTGTTGTGTGCTGTCCTTAGGTTAGTTAGGTTTAAGTAGTTCTAAGTTCTAGGGGACTGATGACCATAGATGTTAAGTCCCATAGTGCTCAGAGCCATTTGAACCATTTTTTTAAGAAATTATTAGAAAGCTGTAAATTGTCTGGATCGCAGTTAGACGACAATAATTAGATAATTAGTATCGGCTGAAAAAATGAGCCCTCTTCCGATATGAAAAGAAAAATTAGTATAAGTGAATTTTCTGTTTGCTATTTCCTGTCAGATTTGAAGACGATTGATTTTTGAACCGGAACTAGTTATCTATTCATCGTTGTTTAACTGCTATTTCCATAATTAAAAGTTTTCGAACAATATGAAAAAATGCTGTACAATATATATATATATATATATATATATATATATATATATATATATATATATATATATTTAAAAATGATACAACCTTTTAACTTACGTTGCACTGCATATATATATATATATATCTCATTAAGAGCAACACCACCTGTAACTAGATTCTCTGTAATTAGAATCTCTTTGACAACCTTATTGGTGTAGTTTACTGTCTGTTTAGTGAAATAGCACTATCTTCTGTAATAGTATCATCCAACAACAAAGCTCTGTTTCACGAAGATGATGTGCTACAAACGCGAAATTTAACCGATAGGAAGAAGATGCTGTGATATGTAAATGATTAGCTTCTCAGAGCATTCACTCAAGGCTGGCACCGGTGGCGACACCTACAACGTGCTGACATGAGGAAAGCTTCCAACTGATTTCTCATACACAAACAGCAGTTGTCAGGCGTTGCCCGGTGAAACGTTGTGATGCCTCGTGTAAGGAGAAGAAATGCGTACCATCATGTTTCCGACTTTGATAAAGGTCGGATTGTAGCTTATCGCGATTGCGGTTTATCGTATCGCGACATTGCTGCTCGCGTTAGTCGAGATACAATGACTGTTAGCAGAATATGGAATCGGTGGGTTCAGGAGGTTAATACGGAACACCGTGCTGGATCCCTACGGCCTCGTATCACTAGCAGCCGAGATGACAGGCATCTTATCCGCATGGCTGTAACGGATCGTGCAGCCACATCTCGATCCCTGAGTCAACAGATGCGGACGTTTGCAAGACAATAACCATCTGCACGAACAGTTCGACGACGTTTGCATCAGCATGGACTATCAGCTCGGAGACCATGGCTGCGGTTACCCTTGACGCTGCATCACAGACAGGAGCGCCTGCGATGGTGTACTCAACGACGAACCTGGGTGCACGAGTGGCAAAACGTCATTTTTTCGGATGAATCCAGGTTCTGTTCACAGCATCACGAAGGTCGCATCCGTGTTTGGCGACATCGCGGTGAACGCACATTGGAAGCGTGTATTCGTCATCGCCATACTGGCGCATCACTCGGCGTGATGGTATGGGTTGGCACTGGTTACACGTCTCGGTCACCTCTTGTTCGCATTGACGGAACTTTGAACAGTGGACGCTACATTTCAGATGTGTTACGACCCGTGGTTCTACCCTTCATTCGATCCCTGCTAAACCCTACATTTTGGCAGGATAATGCACGACCGCTTGTTGCAGGTCCTGTACGGGCCTTTCTGGGTACAGAAAATGTTCGACTGCTGCCCTGGCCAGCACGTTCTGCAGATCTCATACCAATTGAAAACGTCTTGTCAATGGTGGCCGAGCAACTGGATCGTCACAATACGCCAGTCACTACTCTTGAGGAACTGTGGTATCGTGTTGAAGCTGCATGGGCAGCTGTACCTGTACACGCCATCCAAGCTCTCTTTGACTCAATGCCCAGGCGTATCAAGGCCGTTATTACGGCCAGAGGTGGTTGTTCTGGGTAATGATTTCTCAGTATCTATGCACTCAAATTGCTTGAAAATGCAATCACATGTCAGTTCTGGTATAATGTATTCGTCCAATGAATACCCGTTTATCATCTGCATTTCTTCTTGGTGTAGCAATTTTAATGGCCAGTAGTGTACTATTTTTCTTTTCATACCCCCAACAACAGGCAATAATAGTTCCAGTATGTACTGAAAATAATAGTCGTTAGCTGCCCATTCGAAAAGGGTCTTGGTTATTGAAAGGCAAACATTAATTGATATGATCTACCAGGTTTTCTTGGAGCGAATAGTTAATGTAAAAAAACAACTCGGCGTAACACTCGGAAGCACACTGTTATACATTAATTGAATAAAATCTATGTACCATACGTTGACTGATTATCACACGTCTTCAGTAACAAAGTTTCCATTTTGTTGGCACTTTGCAGAAGCGCAAAATACGTTTTCGAGAGCTTGGTCTCGATTTCTTCTCGACAAATGCTCAACATAGCATTTTATTAAGATGATTACCTTACACTGTCAGCTGTATTGGAGGCGATCTCAGAACCTAAACGCTGTTGTTCTTACTACGGAAGTTTATTCGCCCAGATCGCATAAAAATTCACAATGATTACTAGTTTCAGGGAAATTAAATCGCCATCTTCAGATCGTTTGTATACACGGCCAATTCATTTCGTCGACTGCTCACATTAATTGGACATAACTGTAATGTAAATAAAGGAACAATTACGGAAAATTTTGACGTCAAACCAACATAAAATGCCTACAAATTCAAAGTTAACTTCCTTATGGAGACGATACTCCATAGTACCGTCTCTCGTCATAAAATGGTTCAAATGGCTCTGAGCACTATGCGACTTAACTTCTGAGGTCATCAGTCGCCTAGAACTTTGAACTAATTAAACCTAACTACCCTAAGGACATCACACACATCCATGCCCGAGGCAGGATTCGAACCTGCGACCGGAGCGGTCGCTCGGCTCCAGACTGTAGCGCCTAGAACCGCAAGGCCACTCCGGCCGGCTCTCTCGTCATACAATAACATAACAACCGTGCGAACAGTGCACAATAATGACAAATAAAATTCATAAGACGTATATAAAATCCTTTTTTGTTGTGTGCTTGTTGCCGGCCGCGGTGACCGTGCGGTTCTGGCGCTGCAGTCCGGAACCGCGGGACTGCTACGGTCGCAGGTTCGAATCCTGCTTCGGGCATGGGTGTGTGTGATGTCCTTAGGTTAGTTAGGTTTAAGTAGTTCTAAGGTTCTAGGGGACTTATGACCTAAGATGTTGAGTCCCATAGTGCTCAGAGCCATTTGAACCATTTTTTTTGTGTGCTTGTTGACATCTGATAGGAAACTTACGAGGCAATAATGGAGTACATAGTGTTTTGAAAGACCACCATATGGCAGACGATTACTTCCTTGAAATAGAATGTAAAGTATATTTATTATATTTTTTATTCATACAAAAATTTATAAAAGTAAAAGGATTATATAGCTGGTTTTCTAAATGTACGCCTCAGAAAATTGGTACAAAAATGTTTTACTGTCTCTTATATCAGTGTTATGGTCAGCGTTACCAGATACGAAAAACTATTAAGGCTTGTTGGTTGATTTGGGAGAAGGCACCAAACGGTGATGTCATCGGTCCCATCGGATTATGGAAGGCTGGGGAAGGAAATTGGCCATTCCTTTCAAAGGAACCATTCCGGCATTTGCCTCAAGCGATTAGGGGAAATCAAGGAAAACCGAAATCAGAATGGCATGACACGGGTTTTAACCGTCTTCCTTCCGAGTGCAAACTACTAAGGTTACAGTAATAAATTCTTTGTATCTAGTAATTAAAAATATGGTAATGGTGTTGTGTGTAGAGTCTCGCATAAGACTGTGTGTTCAATGATCAGCTGATATGTTCTGAGCAACTCGAGGTCTAGGTTATGTTCCAGTGTATTAAATCCCTTCTTTGAATAATGGTCAAGGTTACGATAAGTGTTACATGTTGACTCATTACACAAAAGCTTCGGACCAAATTCCGTCTTTAAACTTAAAAAGTGAGAGAAGCGTTGGAAGGTGGAACCGTAAAAACACCTGAGGCGGCACCTTGTTATTATTTACAATACACGCTGGTGAGATCTGTTTTAATCTATTGCATTACCTTCTAGCGTAATATCACGTACAATTACACAACATATAACAACGTATTAAAAAAGCTATCAACGGAGTACATAAAAAGAAATCATTACAAAGCTTACAATATTAGGTATCAGATAGCTTTATTATCAATAAAATATCAAAAAACTTTATACTGTCTGGGCGAATAAACTTCTGTAGCAATAAGAACAACCGTGTATAACAGTTTATACTTTCGGCTGTGTGAAGCAAAAACACGCTTTTAATTTGAATTAAGTACAGAAAATAAGAACAAGGAAAGGAGAAGGACACACTCTAAGTGATGTCCGAAGTAGCCACCCTTTCAGTTTCTGTAAGTTTTATTTCGTCATCTGTTTCACGTAAGCGAGAAAACAATCTGATGCTACATATTTCCATTTTCGTGTTTTACAACTGCTCTACATATATTTTACTAAATGATTTCAAAGTTATTTCTGACGGGAGAAAGTGTTAAGAAATTTTCAGTTATGTTACAGTACGTTTCTCTACCTAGTTCGAATCCATTCGTTGTGTTTTTTAATTTTTTTTATTTACAAAAACGGCACCGTCTGTTCTATCGGTATTCATGTTTAAGTTAGTTTGTGCTCCATTTCTTTTAGTCTCGGTGTCGAGGGAGCAATCCTACAACAACTGTCCTTTTTTCAGGAACGCAGGGATTCACGTGCTCTCGTGTAATGTACTGAAGTATGAAGAATCAGTTATGTGCGTGTGCGTCTGTGTGTGTATGTGTGTGTATGTGTTATTTGGATAACTTATAGGTACTGCATAGTAATAGCGAGGAAACTAAAATAAGAAAAACTATCGTCTTTGATTCTTCTCTCCAACAGCAGTCCAGCACCTACCGCAAAGCAAATGACAAATTTGTATGAGTAGGGAAATAAGTTTTTCTTCTTTAAAGGGGCTTCGCACATAGCAGATTATATTTGTGGGCAGAAAATTGCAATATTTCAGTTTAGAATATGAGCCAAGACAGTAAATTTCCACGCTTGTTGCCAACGACACTGTTTTTGTAGAGAGAACTGTTGGATTTTGTAACCGTCTGACGTGACTGACATATTTAGTTGTGTGTTTATTTTATCAACTTCCTACTGTGGAGTATTATACCAGCACTCGCGCATTTACGTTACTGTACGATATTACAGTGCCTGTCTTTGTAAGAAGTACGATGCAATGCTCTTCTTACAAATACAGGCACTGAAATATCGTATTTGTACCCCGATACCAGGTTAACGACTTAAGATTAAATATCTCCCCTCTACGGGGGTGACAGTAGGTGTACGACGAGTACAGGTTAATGAGTCATGGAGGACAACATATGGAAATTTGGGTCTAGCCGTGAAGCGTGCAAGGATAGCCGAAATGGTTAAGGTGATCATTCGCGACAAGCAGGAAATTCGTGTTCGAGTCCTGGCCCGAAACAAATTTTGAATGTTGTCATTCCATTCTACAGTCGGAGGTGGCCGTATTCGCAATTGGGAATACATTTCCTGTACTCATTATATGTGATTACGTTTGGTTTCAATTACGTTGTAACACATATGCAAGAGCCTGACCTATCTAGTGGTGCTGGGATGACATTCCACACACGTGTTTTAGGTAATCTACGCAAAACAATGAATATTACAGTTATAATGGTACAACCGATTTCGAAAATAACGCAAGATGACACAATTTTCGTGATGTTGTGTTCACAGGTGGCCATGAACCCGAAGAACACGGTTTTCGACGCGAAGCGATTGATTGGAAGACGCTTTGACGATCCCAAGATACAAGACGACATGAAGCACTGGCCGTTCACGGTCGTTTCCGACGGCGACAAACCCAAAATTCAGGTGAGTCATAACATTTGTACTTTTTAAAATATCTATCAACGTATTAAGCCCATGCTATTTCTGCTATTGTCTAAAAATATTCTTTAAAAACTGTAAGTATCTGCATCACATGACAGTATTCTCTTGTTTACCGTTGTACAAATAATTTCGTTTTATCGGGAGTAGCATTAGAGATGGGGACCAAGTAATAAAGCTTTCTTATTATTTTTTTTCCTTACAGCATGTGTATGTGCAGTGAATTAGTATTATCTGGCTCTTTTGTAACCAAAGCAAGGCTTCCCTTAACATGCTCTGGACGAATATCATAGCATAGCACTTGAAGTTACTGTTGCCAGTTTTGGACTGTTGTTGCTTCCACAGCGACTTCTTTCAAATAAACTATTCGACTTAAATGCTATTGGAAAACGTTATACTAGATCGCAGAGTGGGAATGAAATCCACTCCCTTTGAGTTCCCTACAGCCTTCGACCCAGTCGTCGTCAGATCGAAAGCATTTCTTACCATGCAGTCAGACTGATACTGCTGGTGCTTTCCAAATGTTTCTAATAATTAGTCTTCAGTGGCGAGATAAGTTATCAGGGTGAAACCTCCCCCTCACTTATCGACCTTAATGACAGTGAAAAATTAAGCCGCGTGTACCTAATGCAAATTTGGGAAAAGCAATCGTCACCGAAGTTAATTTGTCGGTAAAGAGGGAGGAAAGCGTTACATCTAAATGAATGGAAAAATGCAAATGAAATTGGTGGAAATTATTTTCAGAAAAGGGTAAAATTAATAAAGAAAGTAAATGTGCGGTCGTTACGTTAAAATTAATTGGCGTTAATTAGATATTTGAGATTTGGGGAAAATTACGGTCGCCACTCCTATGGAAAACCTCTATAATAACTGAAAATGAAAGATTAATACACATATAATTAGCACTAAAAGCGTGGCAACTGAAGGTTGACACATGCTGTGTGAAAACTGAATGTTTGTCAGAAGTAATGAATTTCGCTACACTCTTACTTAATTTAGCAAAAGAATTAATAAAACCGGAAAATTGAAAGTTAATTTAGTGACTGAAATTAATAGTGAACTTTGTTTCTGAAGCACTACGAAATTCAATAAAATAAGGTTAGTTTTGGGCTACCTCAACAATCATTTCAAAAGCTACTTGAATCTACGCAATTTAGAAATAAGAGATTTAACTTTGAACTTGAATTAAATGATTCTGAATAATTAACAATAGTAAAATTTAGTACGTACCAAGCTGAGCTGCAGTCACAGGCAAGCTAAAATATGGTAACAAAACTCGCACTCTTAATTTCTGCTTGTGTAATCTAAATATTGTAGACAGCTATGAATACTTTAACTGAACTTTGAAATTAAACAAGTGAAATGGAATGATATTACTTTAATGCTGGCGTATGAATTTCAACGACACTCGGGTTCATTCCAGAAAAGGAAGGGACCCTGCTTGGTAATGCAATTGGGACATTGAGCAACAAAGGTTCATGCTAAGTTGCTTTATTTTTGTGATGCAACAGTTCGAAAAGCTGATGTCTGCCATACAGTTCTGAAACTTTACGTGCTTTTAGTCTTCCTTGTTGGTTGTTTGAAGGTTTGAAGCCGTCGATCGAGGAGGTGGCGACAGTCACTCATTGTCGGCCGTCGCTGTTGCAGAAGCTGGATGTTGGCGCGCCTTCTTCTCGACACGGTCACCAGGCGAAACGGGCTCTTGATGTGCGCCAGCTAATGCTCCCCGTCCGCGACACCGTGTCAGAAACTATCATAGCCAGTCGAGCGCAATTACATGCTGCCAAACCCCGAAAGCGCGGCAACTCGCGGGATCGTCACACAACACACCTACTCCACCGCCCTACTCCAGCCAGACTCCCTCTGCCCGCGCTCCATGCGGCAGAGTTAACACTACCAAAGATCCTAAACACTTTGGTTCTCCACACGACCTATCGATGTAATCGTTCAATAGCGCAGTTTTCCCTAGGCCAGACTCAGCGTAAAAATACAAATAATATTTACAAAACAAACCAATTATACATCGACATAAATGCATATATATATATATATATATATATATATATATATATATATATATACAAATAGTAGAACAATTACAATATATAAAGACACAGAAATGTCATATCTTCAGGTAACAAAATAAGGAAAAAAATTTATAGTACAACAGGTGGAAATAGGAGGATATGCATTTCCGGCGTTACAAGGGGCGCTGACGAAGGTTTCATGCAAAGCTCGATTCACAATATTTGCCTTTCAGGACATCCCAACGGTCAATTGAAACCTTCGTTCTTCCAGTACCTCTGCCTCATTTCGCATATCGTACGCATTCCTGTCAGATGTCTACAGTGGTTGGACAAAAATGTGGATGCTAGAACATAAATGCAGACGCTGGCCAAACCTGCGGGTTACGCTGTTGCATTTGACCACGAACGGCACCTGTGTATTGTCCTCAGTTATTTGCAAGTGTCACTTTTCGTGAGAACAGCGCTCTCTCCAGTTGTGAGTCTATTATGTCGGTCCTAATTGAATTCGAACATAGGAAAATTGTTGGTGCTCGTATTGTGGGTGCTTTTCGTGTCCTGACATAGGTGGGAGAGGGAGAAAAGGGGTTACTGATCAGTCTGCGCTCCCGAGCGGTACAGAGCAGAAAGCAGAAGGAAAATTCACAGTGAAGGCATTTGATTGTTTTCTTCTATCTGAGCCTACATTGGTAGCATTTACTAGAAATGCAGATGGTGAGACTTGGTAGGGAACTCGTTGTGGAGACTCTTGGACAAACAGGGTTTTGAAATAGTTGTTTATTCCAGACAGGACTAACTAATACACTGGAGGCTAGTTCTAGGGTTAGAAAAAGCATGAATAACATTGTTACAACAGAAGCCAGTGCAGAAGTCCCCCAGCAGTGAATGCTAACCACAGTAGCAAACACTAGCAGCATCCTAAGGTAACAACTTAGTTACAAAACAAAACATACTGAATGTGACACTGTTCACTGAGGCACTCCATGTGAGAGAGCAGACTTACGCGGAGCTGGACCGAGGCTGGAGTCGACGAACGCGGATTCGGCGCACAGATCGTCTGACTGAGAACTCTGTCAAAATGCGGAATCTAGGGGTTTTAAAGAGTCGCGTGGTGGCACTGTTTTTCCCACTTAAAGCCACCCAGCCAATCCCGCAGGTCTCTTGCAGGCGCCTACCAATCACAGTTTAGTTAGTATTGGTTAAAACCAGTCTTGGTTGCAATTTTAGTTTTTTTTTATCTTTCAAAGACGCATTTCACCTTATTTAGGCATCTTCAGGTTATCTAAATAGAAAACAGAGAACAAATACATCTAATTAACAATCGCGATCGCGTTGTGCAGACTTGGATAACATGTAAACATGTATAAACAGATCACCTATTGAAAATATAAACAGATCACCTATTGAAAGAGCAAATATCTTAATTTGGTATTTCTTAAGAATCTTTAGTCAGTGTAGCCAAAGGGCATCGTCGAATATATCAGGCCAACATTGCCTTCGTTAAACTCGGCAAAAACTAGAAATACAAATTGTAAAATCATTACCTTTTCCAGATGGACGCGAGAGGCACCAAGATCTGCATAACGCGTTCCTGTTCGCAGGAGCGAGTAACAGTAAGATGGGGGCTCAGGTAGTAAGCATAATGCGCCCCAGCGTCGTGTGCCAGTACTGAAGCCTCTAATACATAATCACCTCAAGAGGTGGCGCTGCGACGCAGCAGTGATTAAAAATGACAGCTCATAAACTGGATATACATACCCACTAAAACTTTATAAATGTAATGCACATAAAACAGATAGATGTATTTATTCTCTGTTTTCTATTAAGATAACCTGAAGATGCCTAATAAGGTGAAACGCGTCGTTGAAAGATAAAAAAAACTAAAATTGCAACCAAGACGGGTTTTAACCAATACTGTTAAGCACTGGTTTGCTGTAATGCCACATATGGACTGGAAGACAGTTTAGGTAGGTCCCTCTACTGCTCCTAAGGCGGGGATGTTAATGCAGTTGCACTAACTAAGTCCGTATTTGGTATCAACTTTGTTCAGCTGAAAGCTAAACGTAACTGCTCTGCCAAATAAGTCTTGCAAAATTATTGTTATACATCATTTAGCCCCGCCCCTCGGGCCCCCGGAGTAGGGACTGCTAGGGCAACAGTTTTTGGCGTTTTCGCTCTCTTTCTAATCCTTGTGAGCCTACCGACGTTGCTGTTCTCAGGGGTGGTATCAAGCTGGCTCTACACGCTAATACGTGCCTGTTGGTTACAACGTTCTAAGGTGGCAACCTACCACAGTGTCTAGACGACATATGAAGTTACATGTTCATTCATTGAAGAGTAACTAGCGCCCTGGGACGGCGTCTGGGGGTGTCTGCATTTTCGCAAGTCTCTCTCCTTACGGTTTACTTCATGTAACATCATCTCTCCTAGTTTCGTCTGCCCTGAGCATCGCCTCTGCTTTCGCGCCTTGGAGCGCCTGTCCTCCTTTCTCACAGCTTCAAGATAACACTACAGTAGCAAGGAATAATCAGTATATGACATGCTTCCGTGACCAAGGTAGGCGAAGTGTTTGGTGTTTCAAGAGGCATCGTATCCAAAATTTAAATGACATACTGGTAACGCGAAGAAACATCATCCGCTAAGTCACTTTATGCGTTTGGTCGTTTACTAGTCGATAGTTATGAATATTATATTATTTGTGATAATAAAAATTAGTAGACTGCCAAATAACATTGTAAATTTAATAAAAGTTCATCCGATTAAACGTATTTTTCCCGTTATATCAATTGTAATATAAATAGTAAGGAAAATGACTGTGTTGAAAATAAAAAAAAAACCTGACAAACGGAACTCGATCCAGCGATCCAGCGGCTTGAACGCCAACCACTTTTTTTTTTTTTTTTTTTTTTTTTAAATCTTGTTTTATATTGTTCGGTGAATTTGTTCAGGGCGGACGTCCGATGACATCCGTTCTGTTTGTTCGTTCATCCGTTCGATTTGTTTTTTTATTAGAAAAGGTAGCTAACGCTCTGACCGAACATGCTGAGCTACCGTGCCGGCACCACTTCGCTGCAGCCGCTTTATGGTTAAAATTGCCACTCACAGATATATATCTGACGATCGAAATTATCTTGCGATTTTCTCAGTAACGCTTGAGAAGTACGCGCTACTGCTTACACATTTTGTTGTCTTCATGGAGCACTACGAGTGTACGAAGTTTACAGTAAATCCGCGTTCCAAGCGTCGTGGCCTCCCCTTGTTAGAGTCTCTGTCCCGCGAGCGTTCTCCACTAGTAACTGTTGCTGACTGGCGCGTTGGCGTGTCGCAGGTGGAGTACAAGGGCGAGACGAAGAGGTTCGCGCCCGAGGAGATCAGCTCGATGGTGCTGAGCAAGATGCGCGAGATCGCGAGCACGTACCTGGGCGGCGACGTGCGCGACGCGGTGATCACGGTGCCGGCCTACTTCAACGACGCGCAGCGCAGCGCCACCAAGGACGCGGGCGCCATCGCCGGCCTCAACGTGCTGCGCATCATCAACGAGCCCACCGCCGCCGCGCTCGCCTACGGGCTCGACAAGAACCTGCAGGGCGAGAAGAACGTGCTCATCTTCGACCTCGGCGGAGGTGGGTGGCTCAGGTCTTATCACGTAGTCCTCCAACCGGGTGGCGACACATCTGACGGTTCAGTGTACCTCTTGGTTCAAATGGCTCTAAGCACTATGGGACTTAACATCTGAGGTCATCACTCCCCTAGACTTAGAACTACCTAAACATAACTAACCTAAGGACATCACACACATCCATGCCCGAGGCAGGATTCGAACCTGCGACCGTAGCAGCAGCGCGGCAATATATCTTTTACTTCGATATTCCTTCCTGTCTAGAACCGTTGGTAGTCGCAATCTTCACAAGCCAGGCTGCATACAAATGGCAACTCTGAAAAACATTTTGAATTGTGAATCTACATTTTCTTTCAGTACCACCAAAGCCAAAGTCCATGCAAGCTTCTAATACTGTACAACAAGTAACCTTATACGTCGGACGAATCAAGGCCAAAAGATTGGTACATAATGTGAAGAACAATCAAACAATTTAAAATTAGTGATCGTAGTTCTAAGTCTAGGGGAGTGAACTGAGTGAAAGACCAAATCTGCAATAGCTGTTTATTGTGTTTTCACCGTATGACGACCGGTTTTATATCCTGGAGGTATATCGACAGGTCATATCCGCGTATAGACTGAGATTACACAAGTAACCAACAATATAGACAGTAAAGAGATGTACTCAATAAACTAACACTTCATGTGCTACGAGCTCCAAGGTGCAAGCGCGCATAAAAACATACCACTCCTCGGTGAAATGGCAGATGAGCATCCGATCCGAACCATGCATGATCTGTGATACATCTCCGAAACACAGTCATAAAGCCGACCCCGGACAGCACGTTACAGTCCACATATGATAGGATGAAACCTGTGAGTACAAAATATTGTAGAATGAACGAACGTAAACGTAAATTAAAACACAGCTCGCGGTGTCAGTAGAGTATAAAAAAAGGAGAAACGTATCATCGTCAAAATCCGCGGGGGAGCAAAGAATTAAAAGACACACCATCATTGGGAGTCGTCGCCATATTAAAATATATTGGCAGGGGTCAAATAAAACTGCACACCACAGCGCTAGCCACACACTGAGTACTGTGAAGCCGAGCACGCGCCACACCATCGCAGGTTGAAGATCGCGATGTCTAGCTGTAGAAACCAGATTAAAACGACGCGCAGACTGGACCTTGGAAATCGCAGTAATAAAATGGATCTCAGTGTCATAACGATCAAATACAAGAGACAGAAAATATTGACCTTTACACTTACGAGAAGTAAGATACACTTTAAATTACTTACGGATAAGTACACTTGTAAGGTGGAGGAATAAATGAAGATCAGATTCGCACATAGCTTTATACATCACAATGGGAAGGTGAATATGATACCTAACTTAATTCGCCGGTTAAGAGCAAATTTGCCTATCAGTATGTAAATCAAAACAGCGACGACACTCAATCGACAGTAATTAACACACCCTTCCTATATAATACATGTCGATGAGCAGAAGGTGCAACAAGCAGCGAGAGGTGTTTTAGTTTGGAATTTCAGAGGGGCAAGCAGAGGCAAGGCTGCACTACAGAGGGTACCATGGAGACAACTTAAAGGGGAGTCCCAGGCAGAAAGTCAACGACCGATCTGGTGACTTAGATGGGGAGAGCAAGTATAATTGCCCATCTGAGGGAGGACAGGAAAGAAAGCTTTTTCAAAATGTGCTTCGGTATTCCAAATGGATATGAACAAAACCAGTGACGCATTTTCGACCACGTGTCCAGCGAGTGCTACACATGTGAGAGAGTCAATGTACGCATTTAGGCATCTGGAACGGGCACAAAATGTCCGATAGGCGGAAACGTGCTAGGAAGTAGAAAAGAGTCAAAGTTTCGCCTCAATTTAATGGCAGGGACCTTGCGATTGGTAGAGAGAGTTTCCACAATATAAGAGAAACGCTCCTATTGATCGAAAAAAGCCATTACGTGAAGAACGAAAGAACCCAGGTGGGGAGACAGTTCAGCTATGAGTAAAACAAGACGGAAATTTCGGGGACTCTTCTCTGAACTGGCGTCAAGTGCAGAACGGAGCGCATAATGCTCTGCAGACGCAGAGAAGAAATTTGGGTGAACACTGCTTTCACAGCGGCTGACATACAGCTAGAAATCAGCTGTAGCATCGTTTAGCTCCAACTGTGGAGAAACGAACCAGCCAATTAGTTAATTATTCTTGCAAGAACTGAGAGGCCGTTATACACTCCTGGAAATGGAAAAAAGAACACATTGACACCGGTGTGTCAGACCCACCATACTTGCTCCGGACACTGCGAGAGGGCTGTACAAACAATGATCACACGCACGGCACAGCGGACACACCAGGAACCGCGGTGTTGGCCGTCGAATGGCGCTAGCTGCGCAGCATTTGTGCACCGCCGCCGTCAGTGTCAGCCAGTTTGCCGTGGCATACGGAGCTCCATCGCAGTCTTTAACACTGGTAGCATGCCGCGACAGCGTGGACGTGAACCGTATGTGCAGTTGACGGACTTTGAGCGAGGGCGTATAGTGGGCATGCGGGAGGCCGGGTGGACGTACCGCCGAATTGCTCAACACGTGGGGCGTGAGGTCTCCACAGTACATCGATGTTGTCGCCAGTGGTCGGCGGAAGGTGCACGTGCCCGTCGACCTGGGACCGGACCGCAGCGACGCACGCATGCACGCCAAGACCGTAGGATCCTACGCAGTGCCGTAGGGGACCGCACCGTCACTTCCCAGCAAATTAGGGACACTGTTGCTCCTGGGGTATCGGCGAGGACCATTCGCAACCGTCTCCATGAAGCTGGGCTACGGTCCTGCACACCGTTAGGCCGTCTTCCGCTCACGCCCCAACATCGTGCAGCCCGTCTCCAGTGGTGTCGCGACAGGCGTGAATGGAGGGACGAATGGAGACGTGTCGTCTTCAGCGATGAGAGTCGCTTCTGCCTTGGTGCCAATGATGGTCGTATGCGTGTTTGGCGCCGTGCAGGTGAGCGCCACAATTAGGACTGCATACGACCGAGGCACACAGGGCTAACACCCGGCATCATGGTGTGGGGAGCGATCTCCTACACTGGCCGTACACCACTGGTGATCGTCGAGGGGACACTGAATAGTGCACGGTACATCCAAACCGTCATCGAACCCATCGTTCTACCATTCCTAGACCGGCAAGGGAACTTGCTGTTCCAACAGGACAATGCACGTCCGCATGTATCCCGTGCCACCCAACGTGCTCTAGAAGGTGTAAGTCAACTACCCTGGCCAGCAATATCTCCGGATCTGTCCCCCATTGAGCATGTTTGGGACTGGATGAAGCGTCGTCTCACGCGGTCTGCACGTCCAGCACGAACGCTGGTCCAACTGGGGCGCCAGGTGGAAATGGCATGGCAAGCCGTTCCACAGGACTACATCCAGCATCTCTACGATCGTCTCCATGGGAGAATAGCAGCCTGCATTGCTGCGAAAGGTGGATATATATAAGTGTATGTGCCTGTGGATCTGTCAGTGTGATCATGTGATGTATCTGACCCCAGGAATGTGTCAATAAAGTTTCCCCTTCCTGGGACAATGAATTCACGGTGTTCTTATTTCAATTTCCAGGAGTGTAATATGCAAGCTGCTCCAACCATGCGCGTGTATATCGCCACATTCTAAGACTAGGGATCAGTACATGTTCTCTCGCATAATGAGAAACATAGGAAAAGTTTCTGCTGGAAAATTCAGCAAAGGTGTAATTAGTTTTATAGGAATTTCAGCGGAAGAGAGTGGGTAGCAGACAACGGCTCATTGCAGCTTAAGGTAAATACCGCATGCAGAGGCATAAACTTGTTGGTTCACCAGCTTGCAGCCACTGTAAAGTCTAGCAACCTTGGGTAATCTTTCGCTCAATTTGTCACATAACTAACCAACCACCGTGGACTTGATTGTCATCATAAAAATAGTACCGAACTTTGAACCGGAATCGGGCGATTTTCATAGTACTGACCAACATGATAATGTAAGTGTAGGAACAATTTTGTAAAGAAACTTCTAGTTAAACTTTAATAGTATCGTGTTTAGGAAAATTTAACCTTCTGAGAGTTAATAGTTAATATTATTGTGTTTAGGAATATTTCACTTTCTGATGTTGATGAGATGTGTTATCCTGACCACTGTTTTTTTATTTTTTTGTTGTTGTGTAAAAGCGTGTATTTTTGTGCGAATATTGTGACATTAAACATGTCATTTCAACTTATACAGTTGTCTTCGATCCTAGAATAAGTAAACCAAAAAATATTGCACCTTACACACTGAACTACTTGGTTACATCCACTAAAAGATAAGAGAACCCGACGGAAGTCCTAGTTCTTGATGACAATATGTATTAAACCAATAAAAATATGAACATTCGTGGCACATGAAGTATTAGTTTTACGAGTACAGCGCTTTACTGTCTATTTTGTTCAGTAGGTTATGTTGACTATTAGTTCTTTTACCTATGTAGTCTCACCCTATATGCAGATATGATCTAAAGATATACCTCTATGGTATGAAACCGGTCGTCATACAGTGAAAACACAATAAACAGCTACTGCGGATTTGGACTTTCACGCAGTTCAAAATAGACTATTTTACCATCTATGATTTTAAATTGTTTGATTGTTCAAATGGTTCAAATGGCTCTGAGCACTATGGGACTTAACTTCTGAGGTCATCAGTCCCCTAGAACTTAGAACTACTTATACCTAACTAACCTTAGGACATCACGCACATCCATTCCCGAGGCAGGATTCGAACCTGCGACCGTAGCGATCGCGCGGTTCTAGACCGTAGCGCCTAGAACCACTTGGCCACTCCGGCGGGCTGTTTGATTGTCCTTCACATTATGTTCTAGTAGTGTGGTATTATACTAAGATAAATATTCAACAATCAAAGATAAGCTGTGCTGTGTTGACTGAAAATCGGACTTCGTTAATAACTGTAAAATGCAGGTTGTTCAAAATGCAGAGAGTGACAAATGGAAGAAAACTAATTTCAAGCTACTTTTGGAATTAAATTAAAATATCACATGAGCTCTACCCATACAAAGCACTGTCCTCATTTACGTATGTGCTAAGGAGAGGAAAAGATTTCCATTTCAAATCAAGAAAATTTTTTTGAAATTCAACACTGATAGTTATTATTTAACGATAATTCAACTTACATCAACAAACAGCAAGCCTCTATTCATCGAATGGCATACACAGCCACGAGTGCAAGACAAGACAAGAGCTAAGCAACAAGTTCAAAAAGACAAGTGATAAGAGAGATTTCCTTCATATAGTAGTTCACAGAATCTTTATTTGCCATCGAAAGATCTAAATGGTCAATACAGTATTTGCGATAAATATTCTTTGTCAAGCATATATCACTATAAATACTTTTAACACTACTTAGAGGCGTCACAAGCTTCAACAACAGCCATGTACAATGTTAAAGCTCTCTATCATTGTTGAAGCAGTGCTAAGGACACTTTGTGCTCTGATACACTAACTCGATTTTTATGTGAATGGATGTCAACACTCTCTGTACAACCGATATGGAGGGTGATATTCGGGTTTTTCAGGATTTTCTCTCTTTGACTGGTTGCCTTTCAAGGCTAAACAGACCTATCTTGTTCATATTGGTTCTTCTATCTTCCTTGCCATTTGGAATGTGTTATAAGTCTCCGTTTGCCCTGAACCTGTTCACGACTTTTCACCTTACCATAAGCAGTGGCTCTAACAGACCGTCATCTGTTGGATGAGCTTCACCGTAGTTTTTGAATGTGGCTGTTACTTTTCCCATCATTCAGGTGGTGAGGTTTTCAGTTTCCGAGCTGTATCATGTAATTTGTTTTTAAGCTGTCTGTAATAAACATTGCATGCTGCCGCGAGCTGCAGCACCGCACGCTACGAAGCCAGGCATATATTCGCCGGTCTCACAAGCGAAGGCAGAAACATGATATGAATTGATGGCTGAAGAGAGACGCCATAAAGTGGGACCCGCCCAATAATTTGAAACAATTCATAGAATTCTAGGAGACTAAATTATTGTACCTAAACAGGTGTATTTTGAAAACTGATCATGATCTCAATCTCTATTTCCTATTCCTAGTCAATGTGCTGTTACTATGTATGACATTCATATCGAAACACTATTCGTATTTCTTAGTTGTTGTTTATAGTTCCCCCACCTCCCTCCCCTTAGGTGGCTGGTAGCTTTCGTGATGTCGTTCCTCACTCTCTGATGAAAACAGTTAATTTATATGAGTAAAAATAATGATATTAATCTCGATGAGATTATGATGTGTGTGTTCTTGATGCTGTGGGTCCGTGGTAACATTTGGTAGACCAAGGATTTGAAAGCAGATGGGGCTGGAGAAGATATTGATATAGAAAGGATATGGGATAAGTATTGGGAAGAATCAAGAGACGGGATTCAGGTGGTAGCAGGTGGATAGGTATGCAAGAAAAGGGTTGGCTACAGCCTTCATGTGCAAATGGAAAAAGTAGAATAGGCTGCAGCTTATAGGACGTTTAGGTCTCAGGAATTATTTCATGGTCTGGAGAGGAATTTCAAAATCATTACTTTAGAAACAGACGTGGAGCGGCTGGAAATATAAAGATGGTAGAATGTGGTGACAGGTGCAGCAGCAAACCAGAGTTCTCAAGCATGGAAGGTACAGCGGTATTTAGGATTCCACATTGCGGCAGATGCAGGACTTGTGAAAGTATTCCATATGCTTAAGATGTGGGAACCTTATCAGCTGGTGCAGGATACAGGTAATGAAGGGTAGAAGAAGACTGAGGCAGAGAATACGACAGACAGTGGTTTGTCGGGCGTGGTAAAACTTAACAATCTGTACTTGTTGGATAACCCATACGTGAGTAAGTACAAGGTGTTCCAAAACGATCCGTACATCTTTGATAACAAATACACTCCTGGAAATGGAAAAAAGAACACATTGACACCGGTGTGTCAGACCCACCATACTTGCTCCGGACACTGCGAGAGGGCTGTACAAGCAATGATCACACGCACGGCACAGCGGACACACCAGGAACCGCGGTGTTGGCCGTCGATTGGCGCTAGCTGCGCAGCATTTGTGCACCGCCGCCGTCAGTGTCAGCCAGTTTGCCGTGGCATACGGAGCTCCATCGCAGTCTTTAACACTGGTAGCATGCCGCGACAGCGTGGACGTGAACCGTATGTGCAGTTGACGGACTTTGAGCGAGGGCGTATAGTGGGCATGCGGGAGGCCGGGTGGACGTACCGCCGAATTGCTCAATACGTGGGGCGTGAGGTTTCCACAGTACATCGATGTTGTCGCCAGTGGTCGGCGGAAGGTGCACGTGCCCGTCGACCTGGGACCGGACCGCAGCGACGCACGGATGCACGCCAAGACCGTAGGATCCTACGCAGTGCCGTAGGGGACCGCACCGCCACTTCCCAGCAAATTAGGGACACTGTTGCTCCTGGGGTATCGGCGAGGACCATTCGCAACCGTCTCCATGAAGCTGGGCTACGGTCCCGCACACCGTTAGGCCGTCTTCCGCTCACGCCCCAACATCGTGCAGCCCGCCTCCAGTGGTGTCGCGACAGGCGTGAATGGAGGGACGAATGGAGACGTGTCGTCTTCAGCGATGAGAGTCGCTTCTCCCTTGGTGCCAATGACGGTCGTATGCGTGTTTGGCGCCGTGCAGGTGAGCGCCACAATCAGGACTGCATACGACCGAGGCACACAGGGCCAACACCCGGCATCATGGTGTGGGGAGCGATCTCCTACACTGGCCGTACACCACTGGTGATCGTCGAGGGGACACTGAATAGTGCACGGTACATCCAAACCGTCATCGAACCCATCGTTCTACCATTCCTAGACCGGCAAGGGAACTTGCTGTTCCAACAGGACAATGCACGTCCGCATGTATCCCGTGCCACCCAACGTGCTCTAGAAGGTGTAAGTCAACTACCCTGGCCAGCAATATCTCCGGATCTGTCCCCCATTGAGCATGTTTGGGACTGGATGAAGCGTCGTCTCACGCGGTCTGCACGTCCAGCACGAACGCTGGTCCAACTGAGGCGCCAGGTGGAAATGGCATGGCAAGCCGTTCCACAGGACTACATCCAGCATCTCTACGATCGTCTCCATGGGAGAATAGCAGCCTGCATTGCTGCGAAAGGTGGATATACACTGTACTAGTGCCGACATTGTGCATGCTCTGTTGCCTGTGTCTGTGTGCCTGTGGTTCTGTCAGTGTGATCATGTGATGTATCTGACCCCAGGAATGTGTCAATAAAGTTTCCCCTTCCTGGGACAATGAATTCACGGTGTTCTTATTTCAATTTCCAGGAGTGTATTTCAGAAGTGGTGACAGACAGAAAGATGCAGTTTGCAGCGTAATGTTCACACACACTTAATGTTTCAGTTTCCGTTTAACAGACTTAAACATGTGCGCCATCTATAACGTGCAGGATATCTAAGTGATATTGCAGTAGCCGGCCGGTGTGGCCGAGCGGTTCTAGGCCCCTCTTGTCTAGAACCGCGCGACCGCTACGGTCGCAGGTTCGAGTCCTGCCTCGGGCATGGATGTGTGTCATGTCCTTAAGTTAGTTAGGTTTAAGTAGTTCTAAGTTCTAGGGGACAGATGACCTCAGAAGTTTAGTCCCATAGTGCTGAGAGCCATTTTGAAGCTTGTAACGTACATCACCTATAGATGCCATTTTGAAACTGTCCTGCAGCTATGCTATCTGTCGGAAGTGACGGGAACTTGGCGCGCTCACTCAGTAGACTTCAAATAATACGTACGTAACGTTTCGCATTCGTAGCCTTGCTTTCGGCTGAGGAAAAAATGCAGTGGATTACTTTCTGGACAACCCTCATACTACACCTGTCCGCTCTCCTCTGGAGTGTGATGTGGGCTCCGCATCAGATACGATTGACGGAGGACATCGAAAAAGTTAAGAAGGGCAGCTCGTTTTGTATTATCGAGATACAGGGTAGATAATGCCACGAATATGATACTCGAATTGGGGAGTGAAATCTTTAAAACGAAGGGTTTTTTCGTTGCAACAGTGTCGTCTCATAAAATTTCAATCGCCAACTGTCTTCGGACTGTGAAAAAAGTTGATTGGGTCCTCCTACATAGGGAGGAATAACCGTCATAATAAATTTAGAGAAATCAGAGCTCACACTGAAAGATTTAAATGATAATTTTACTTGCGCGCTGTTCGAGAGGGGAACGGTAGAGAAATAGCTTGAAGGTGGTTCGATGAACCTCTGCGAGGCACTTAATTGTGGACTGCAGAGCAACTGAGCAGAGTGAGTTGATGGAGGGCAGTTTTTCTCAAACTGTTGCAGGCACTTTTGACGTGTCGGTGCTGGCCATCTCGGAAGGGTCGCTGTTCGAGGTGAAGTCGACGGCGGGTGATACGCACCTGGGCGGCGAGGACTTCGACAACCGGCTGGTGCAGCACCTGGCAGAGGAGTTCCAGCGCAAGCACCGCAAGGACATGCGCGCCAACGCGCGCGCGCTGCGCCGCCTGCGCACCGCCGCCGAGCGCGCCAAGCGGACGCTCTCGTCCAGCACCGAGGCCAGCCTCGAGATAGACGCCCTGCACGACGGCATCGACTTCTACGCCAAGGTGCGCCGAACTACCACATTGCCGACTGCTAACCGATACACTGAGCGTCTTCGCAAACATAATGGCTCGATTAATACTTGACTAATTTATTTATTCGTACCGGTTAATCATTACTAGTCGAACTGCTTGTGAAGTGTCAACACTGTCTCGATAGTTGGCTACACTGCATTTTATCGGAAAGCTGAGCTCTGCTGCATGTTCGTGCATCAGTTCTGGTAAACTCGTATTGTTGAGCTGTTACAACAGTGGGCTAGTTTGCATTAGAACTGAGAATTGATACTGTGGAGTATTACATGAAGACGAACTCCATCAAGGAATGTAAAATAAATGTTTTAAGGGAAGTACACTGGTAGGAAACTGCCCACTATTCAAGATCTGTACAAGAAATGGAGGGGTGGAGGATCCGTCCAGAATGTGTGGAGGAATAGGCGACCGACAGTGAGGACCCCTGAAACAATAGGCAATAGACAAAATTCACACCGAGCGAGGTGGCGCAGTGGTTAGCACACTGGACTCGCATTCGGGAGGACGACGGTTCAATCCCGTCTCCGGCCATCCTGATTTAGGTTTTCCGTGACTTCCCTAAATCGCTTCAGGCAAATGCCGGGATGGTTCCTTTGAAAGGGCACGGCCGATTTCCTTCCCCATCCTTCCCTCACCCGAGCTTGCGCTCCGTCTCTAATGACCTCGTTGTCGACGGGACGTTAAACACTAATATCCTCCTCCTCCTCCACAAAATTCACATGGACATTACAGTAAATCCGCTCAAGCCGGTAAGGAGGTTATCGCAGTAGGTTGCTGCATCTCGTACAGCGTGTCATCGTGTACTAAAGGATATGAAATTAAAATTACAATGAAATGAATACCCCTAGCTGCATACAGGCGTTGATATAAGTCAACGGGGACAGTTGAAAATGTGTGCCCCGACCGGGACTCGAAGTCGGGATCTCCTGCTTACATGGCAGACCCTCTGTCCATCTTTATTTTCGGTATTGTTCCTTGCGTTTGGTCTGGGCGGACGTCACAAGACATCCGTTCAAGTTGATCGTTGATTCCTTTATTCAGTTTTTTATTACAGAGGGCGAGGAGCCCTCTGACCAAACACGCTGAGCTACCGTGCCGGCATCTATCTGAGCCACCGAGGACACAGAGGATAGTGCGACTGCAGGGACTTACCTCTGGCACGCCTCCCGTGAGACCCATATTCCCAACTTATTGTTCCGCACTATATTCATAGTGCCCCTGCCCATTATACTTATTACTTGCGGCTTTTTGCCGATTTCCGTAAGAGTTCGGGCACTGTTTGTGCATCCGCACAGAAGAAGATGGTCAAATGGCCGGTGAGCCTTAACTATATATTAAATTAAAGGTCTATTGTGTGAGTTGGTGCCAGAGTTGAAATTTGGGGATCAGGGAACAAGAGTTCATTACTGTAATCAGTTGCTAACGGTTAGCTGGAACTCTGGTCCGCCTCTGGTAGCTGAGTGCTCGGGAGCGCCGTGGTCCCGTGGTTAGCATGAGCAGCTACTGAACGAGAGGTCCTTGGTTCAAGTCTTCCCTCGATGAAAAGTTTATTTTCACAGTCTGCCGCCGGCAGTGCTGCGAGGCGGTCACGCGCCAGAGCGCTGCGGGCGAGGTGCGCCCCGTGTGTTTGTGTTTACTTCGGCCGCTGTTAAGTGCCGTTTTCCCTTCTAGACTACCATGGCGCACAACTATCGGAAGAAGACATTACGTTTCAACTTTTGTTCCGACTTCGCCCGACCCAAGCCCCTGGAGGTAGAACGATTTATACGCGATGAAGTTAAAATACCACCAACGGATCTAATTGGTATCCACTTGTCCATAGTTAGCAGTACCGTCTACGTCAAAATGATCAACGATGCGGCGTGCGTCAAGGTGCTTCAAGCGGCAAAACGGGGACTGCACTTCTGCCATTCCGACGGCAACGCCGGACCCGTTACCGTCGATCACGCAGGTCTCGGCACACGGACGATAAGGATCTTCGAACTGCCGTTCGAACTACCTGCAGACGTCATCATCGAAGCGCTCCGTCCCTATGGCAACGTTCTGGAACATGTTGCCGAACGATGGGTACAATTTCAAACCTATCCCGTTTTAAACGGTGTTAGACAGGTCCGCATCGAGTTGCAGAAACACGTGCCTTCCTATCTACGTATCGGAGGCTGCCGTGCCATTATAATGTACGACGGCCAACCTCGGACCTGTTCCGGTTGCGGGAAAGAAGGTCTGAAGATCTGAATGTATTCAACGACGTGTCGCGCAGCTCCCGTTGTCGGAAGCGTCCGTCACACCCACGATGACCGCCCTACCGGTCACTTACGCAGCGGCTCTTGCCACGTCTACAGTTTCGTCCAGTCCGTCGCCCGGTCCTTCCGATCGGCACGTCCCACCGTCCCAGTCACCTATGGACGGTGCGGACGTCCCACCTGACAACCTTGCCGCCGAACAGGTTCCCACACCGGACGCTGAGGAGAACAGTACTTCTTGACAACACCTGTTTGACAATTTCATTGTACCCACCGACGCCTTCGAACCAGGTCGACGCTCCTCCTTGCCGTCGTCCGACACTGAGGAACCGCAAACAACGCACGCCACGTAGGCGCAAACGCCGTCGCCGTTCACCCACGGGCTCTCAAAGCGTCGCGACCCGCGACGACGAAGACGACACCCAACCAGCCGACATTTCCACGCAGAGGTTGGCGGACAACTTTCACGATGAACAAGACGTTTCGCAGGACGGGACTACCATGGAGGTCGCCACGCACAATGTAACGAACGGTGCGCAGGTTGAGACGCCTGTCTCCCCGCCGACAACTCCAGATCTCTCCCACCACGACACAATTCCCATGGACATTGGACAGACCCATGGCACAAAAGCATGGGCCGACGACTTTGAGGAAGATACGCCCCCTCCTCCGGATGAATTGCCTCCGCCGGACAAGACTGCCTGTTAACATCAAAAGCGAGGCACTGCAGCTGATGGGACGGGACTTCCTGTCGGTGCCCTCTTCATACTCCCCTTGGTGATGGTCGATGCGCGTCCACCACCACTGAAACTAACGTACTGGTTCGCCACACTGAACATCAACATGATCGGCACTGCACCCAAGCTGCAACTCCTCTGTGACATGCTTCGGGCCTCTGACGTCGACGTCGCCCTTCTTCAGGAAGTACGCGTTGCCACACTACCACCAGTTTACGGCTACGACTCATACACGTCCACATGTGATCAATCAGGGCGTGGAGTGGCTTTCTACATATGCGAAGGAATCCCACTCAAGGACACAACAATCCTTCCCTGTGGAAGGGGCATGGCTGTTACCATCTTCGACACGCGCGTCATCAATATCTACGCTCCGTCTGGCTCCACAAACCGTCGGCAGCGGTCCATTTTCTTCGGACATGACGTGGCGCCCCTGTTTTCTGGACGCTATGATCGCCTTATCATGGGAGGCGATTTCAACTGCGTTCTCCATCCGCGGGACCAAATGCCTGGTTTTTCGCCATGTCCGGCGCTGCTCACCTTAATCGAAGATTTTCATCTAGTGGACGTTTAGGAGAAAATTCATGGCAATACCCCCAGTTTTACCCATTATACAGCACATTCTGCGAGCAGACTGCACCGGTTTTATGTCTCTGCCCACCTTGGCAATGAAGTCGCCCAAGCTGAACAATGGCCCCTTGCATTTTCGGACCACTGCGCCGTCATTTGCTTCCTGGCTCTGCCACCTCAGTCAGTGGGGCGCAGCAGAGGTTACTGGAAGCTTAATACCTCTCTCCTCAATGGTCCACACTGCGGACAGTGTATTGCCACTACATGGGCGTCTTGCGAAAGACGTCTCCCGCAGTACACATCCACCTTCCATTGGTGGCTCAAATGTGCCAAACCTGCGATCAGAAAGGTCTTCATGCAATGTGGCAAGGAAGCAGCAGCATGGCATCGAGACACCACAAATTTTCACTACGCCGTCCTCCGTGAGCTCGATGCGCTCCCTCCATCGCCTGACACCCATAGGGGACGACAGCGTACTAAAGCTCGTCTCCCCTCTCTCCAACGTGGACGACTGCATGGTGTTGTGGTGCGTTTCCGACGACAAGACCTCCTCCACGACGAAACCCCATCCACAATCCATGCCGCATCCGACCATAGTCGTCGACGTCGACTTTTCGTCCCCAACATCACTATCTCCGATGGTGTTCACCACACAACACAGGCGGCAGTGCTGTCTGCCTTTGCTGAACATTATCGCCAATTTTATGATGATGAACCGATGGCAACGCCAGTTCCTGATGATCTCCGTCCTTCCTCTGATCGGACCCTCACCGTAGCGGAGTCAACGTCCATGATGTCTGCAATCACCGCAGAAGAGGTGGTAGATGCGGTCAACAAAGGGGCCAAGAACAAATCACCAGGACTGGATGGTCTCCCAGTGGAGTTTTACCGGGCGTTCACCACGTTAACGCTTCCTCGCTGGACGGAAATGCTTCGGGAGCTCTTTACTCCGTCCTTCCCAATTCCACCTGAATTCGTCACTGGCATTCTTCTACCTGTGCCTAAGCCGAAGGGAGGGTCTCATGTCTCTGCATATCGCCCCCTTACACTACTGAATACAGACTACAAAATCTACGCACGCCTCTTAGCAGCGCGCATACGCACCGTCTTACCTATGGTCCTTTCACCGGAGCAGACTGCACGTGGTTGTGGGGCCACCTTACAAACAGCCCTAGGAGAATGCCGTGACCTCATCGCACTGGCATCGGCTTGTCGCCTTCGTGCAGCACTGGTATCCGTCGATTTCACGAGTGCCTTTGATCGCCCATTACTTTTTGTCGATGCCATTCGCCGGTTACTACTTCGCGCGGTCTCGATGGTACAAGTCAATGGGAGGCTTGTAGGACCAATTCCTATACGCCGCTCTGTGTGTGAAGGATGCCCTATGTCTACTTTATTATATGCCATTGCACTTGAGCCCTTCATCACTGGACTTACCTCTAGACTGCAGGGCCTCACTTTGCGTGACTACACCTTTCACTGCAGGGCTTATGCGGACGACCTCCTCTTTCTCACCCGCTCCTCCACGGAACTCAAATGACGCCATCCAAAGGATCCATCAGTATGGACGTCTTTCTGGTAGCATTCTTAATGTCCGTAAATCGACTATGATGCACATTGAGCGCGGCCTCCCGGCTATGGTGCCGACCCCACTCCCAGTCAGTACCACCCTTCGTTACTTGGGTATCGAATTTACGAGCTCCACACACCGCACGGTGGCCCTGGCTTACCGGCGGCTTTTGCAGTCGATTCGGCACCATGTCCACGGTCAAGTGCACCGTAACTTAAACCAACTCCAACGTGTGTCCTATGTCAACATGTATGTCGCCCCTAAACTGGTACACGTCGCCCAGATCCTCCCAATGCCGTTACTCCTTGGCCGCCGCATCCAATCAGCCTTTGGATATTTCGTGTCAGCAGGGGCACTTTTCAAAGTCCGCTACAACACTCTAACACTGCCTCCTGCAAAAGGTGGCCTCGGACTCGTCAACGTGCGGGCACGATCTTCTGCACTCTTTGTCCACACTCTGTTGCGGCACTGGCAGGGGCCGGTCCCGTCCTTAACACGCAGTCTCTTAGATATCCTCCGACCAGCTTCTCTCGATCCACTGATCAATGTGGCACCTATTTCTCCATTATTGTACCACGTCGCCTATTGTTTCATAGAACTCAGCTACGTTCGGGCCGATCTTCCAGTCACCCGTCCTCCCCGTACTAAAGATTATTATCGTTTGTTTATGCAGTCCAACCCTTCTGACCCCATGGTGCTACAGTATCCTGACATTAACTGGCGAACGGTTTGGGGGTGTGTGCATGCACCCTTTTTACCGTCGTCTGTGTCTGTACTCTGGTACGTTTTAGTCTATGGCAAATTCCCGACTAATAGTCGACTTCATCGCATAGGACTGGCTACCTTCCCACTCTGCCCTGACTGTCAGCTCGAAGACACCGACGAGCACCGTCTTACGTGCCCCCTGAAACAAAACGTATGGCTCCTCACCCAACGAATCGTGGGCTTTTACCTCCGTGCCCCGCCAACGACGGTAACCCCGGATTTCCTGTTGTTGCCCCCAGACATTTCACTACCCTCTTGCTAAGCACCATACCCTAATCTGGTTTCGAGGACAGGCTTTAGAATACCTCTTTCAGAGTGGTCCGCATACAGTCCTTGACTTCTGGTGCAAAGTTGTGACCGCGCATAGCACCCTCACCCGAAAACCATCTTACCGACAAACTTTTGCCGGTTATCTCCGCAGCGTCTTCCTTGACCCCCCTCAAAGTTGGTGTGTGCCATGTCTACCTGTCACATGATGCAACACCCTTATCCACGTTCTCATGCATCGACCGAAAAAAAAGAAATAAAAAAAGGAAGAAGACAGAATATGTTATATTTTGTTGTATTTAATGTTTTTTTGATATTTTGTTTTGTTTAACTAAGTCATTTGTATATGTTTAAATAGTACCTTAAAGAACTCTTGCATAGTGAATATATATGTAATTTTAGTTTGTTCAATACAGATTATTAAAAAAAATAAAAAAAAAAAAGTGGTTAGATTCCCGGCTGGGTCGGAGATTTTCTCCGCACAAGGACTGGGTGTTGCGTTGTCCTTATTATCATCATTTCATCCCCATCGACACGCAAGTCGCCGAAGTGGTGTCAACTCGAAAGACTTGCACCAGGCGAACGGTCTAACCGACGAGAGGCCCTCGCCACACGGCATTTCCATGTTGGAACCCTTGCTTTACTTCATTTCAGATGAGGACTATTTTATTTGACAGGTTATTTAAACTCTCAGATTTGCAAGGCAATCCACATATTCTGCATGAATAATCTCCACTCAGAGAAGATAGGTGTTAGGTGTGCGTTGTCTGGCATGCGTATTATTGGGCCCATATTTTTCAATTACTCTTTCAACAGTGCCAGATATCTAGAGATCTTTGACACTTTGTATGCACAGTAAACGGATGCAGAGAAACTGTGTGCAATATTCCAAAAAGATGGAGTAATCTCTCACACATTAACCGAAGTATGGCCCACATCACCAACGTTTTCCGTGAAGACGTACTTGTTAGTAGAGGTATCTGGCCCCCAAGGTTCGCGGACCTAACATCGTGTGATTTTTATTTATGGGGCACACTAAAAATAAGTGTATGCCGACAAACCTCTCACAGTAGACGACCTTAAACGGAATATTACTAGAGAAATTAAAAATATTACGCCTGCAGAATTACAGCGTGTTGCTTGCAACGTCATCGACACTAAATCAGCGATGCCTGGATGCCCATAGCCACCACTTCCAGCATCTCTTATAAACATGTAATTAGATGTTTTAACGTTACTGTTAGCTACTCTTTTTTAGTAAGTTTATTGTTACTTGAATATAGGGCATGAGGTGTACCAGTTTTATGTGGGCTACCCTGTACAAAAATGTAGATTTTAGTCAAATACAGAAACTCGTAATCAAAGATGTAAGATATATTTCACTTATGCAGGATTCGGTATAGGCTGCAGCTGTCTTGATATAATACAGGGGATCCTCTTGATGGTATCCACTAACGGACATTTTAGAAGGTAATTATCAATGGAATTAGCCAACAGCCATGTATTACACGGCTACTGGCGAATTTAATTGATAATTACTTGACCAGCCGATGTCCCCTGTCCATGATGAATCAACAGAGATTGTAGGAGCTGTTCCGTTGTTTGTGTTAGATCACACTCACTTGTCAGTGGCTGTGTAGCCCCCACCATTTGATAAGTTGTTTTGATCGCGCGTGCCTGTACGAAGTCGGTCCAACATTTTCCAGTGTCGCCAGTCTAGGTGGGAGTCCTGGTGTAGAGCTTCCTCTGTGATAAGGGCTTCAGAATTTTCTTCTTGCTTTAATGATTTTATGGAACTTTCATTTGGTTGCACTGGGTATATGAAATTTCGTCTAGATTTAAGCCTTTTGGGCACGGCTTGATGGTTGCGTACCGGGTAATGCTGGTCATTCATCTTTTTGTTCCTTTCTTAGACGCACAGGAACGATCTTCTGACATTTGGTGGGGCAATACCCGATTATGAATATAAATGGTCCACTTTAGCAGGCCTCAGGTAGCCAATTATCTTCTTGCAGGTATCACTTAAGAGCGCTTCCATTTTTCTAGTTTGACGAGATCTTTCCCAAACTGGGCATCCATACTCAGCGAACAAAATCATGTGGCGAAAGCTGTGGAACGGACTACTTTCACATTGGCGCTCCACTCTGCAGCTGATAGTTTGTTCTGTATGCCATTACGTGTTTGTATTTTAGCTTTTGTTTTCTCGATATGTTTCTTAGATGTTAAGGTTCTGTCGAGAGTGATGTCCAGATAGGATTGTCGGGGACAGTTGTTCAAGCGTGATATTAAGCTCCTTTCCTGCCTCCCGGTTATTGACTAATAGAACCCAGTAACTGTGTACTGGACGTCGAATGTTCCATAGAAACGGAAGTAACATCGAGCGTGCCACAAGGAAGCGTAATCGGACCTCTAGAGCTCTCAATACACAAAAACTGTTTATAAGATAGGATCAGAAGCACTATACGACTTTTCGTTGACGATGCAGCCCCCTACGGTAAATTATCATCCTTGGACGATTGTGAGGAACTGCAAAAATAACTGGACAAAAATTCCACTTCGTGTAAGGAATGCCGCTGTCTTTAAATGTGAATAAATGTAAGATAATGCTTGTAACAAAGAGAAAGAATAGGATAGTATCCTAAGCACAATGGGCAGCGTCTTCAGCACGTCATATCGCATAAGTATTTATACTGAGAAGCGATATGAAACGGGAGGATCAAGTAAAATTAGGTTTAGTGAAGGCGAAGGATGACTTGTTAGATTTCTTGGCAGGCTTCTGAAAAGCTGCAATACGTCCATAAAGGAAATCGCATTCAGGACGCTAGAGCGACCAATTCTATTGTTCCAATATTAGTTGTCCTTACGGCGACAGATCAGATATTAAATGAATTCAGAGACACCCAGTTGAAATTGTAACAACACGGAATGCTCGGGCAGTCCTTGGAAGAAAGGAGACCTCGTTCTCGTGCAACCCTCTTGGGTAAATTGAGAGAAGCTGTGTTCGAAGAAGACAGGGTGTTCATTATGGCGCCGCCATCGTGTATCTCATGTAGGGATCATGAAGTAGATAAGAGGGGTTAGGGCGTTTACAAAGGCTTACAGACAGTCCCGCTCTCAAAGGGACCGTAGGAACGTCCTTTCGCCCATTTCATTCGTACTGAGAGGACGTGTAGGGCACGACTGGAGTGCCAACATGTGTAAACAGAAAGACGCAACTCTTGATCGAGTTTGAGAACTACAGGCGTACTTAGTACTTTGTAAGGGTCACTAGTTTTCAAGTACTCCACAACATAGCGAATAAGCGTTTAGTTTCAGAAGCGCACGGTCTGTGGTTCGAATCTCGCTGCTAGTACTTTTGTTTTTCATTCCCAAGTAATTCAAGCAACAGGCATTACTATGACTGTGCAAATTATCAATATCGAATAAATCATTTCATATTTTCATTACGTTATCCTGAGAAAAGGAGAAAAATTGCTCATAAGATTGGAAATAGAAAAGGATACACGAGAATTTTGAATCAAATCAGTACAGTCACGTAATTTTCATTACTGTATCAGCATTTGTGATAAATATAATGTGCAGTCATTGGAGCCCTGCAAGTATCACGATGGTACTGAACACAGAAACACGAAAAGCGATTATTATTGCGACATACAGCACTTGTAATGAACGCCAGAGTTTTGTTTGTTGCTTGGTTTTTTCAATCTGTCTGTTGCAAAATAAACTTCTTTTATCTTTATAAACGGTTCTCGCGCATCACAACATCGCAGCGTACCACTGATATAGAAGCATATCACCGGATATATGGTGTAGATAACTGATGATGTCCGATTGATTGAATGTTTGATCAATCTTCTCTAGAATCTATCTCTCTGTTCTGGTTGACGATGTATGTGTCATTCTGTAGTCGTTTTGTAAGATTCTTTACGTCCCTGTAAAAATAAACCTCGCAATGCTGCATGAGTAACTACTTTGATACTATACGTTGGCAGATCATCTTCATTTTGAAAAGTTTACGTGGAAATTAAAAGTAAAAACCGTATGGACGGCGAGATTCGACTCCAAAACCTCGCGTTTATGAATCGAAGCGCTTACTCGCTCGGCTGCGCACTGCTTGTGTACAAACGACCATACAAAATATATAAGCACGCTTAAAATTAAAGACGTCTCTTTAATTACGATCGCAATTTTATCTACTATGCCATTCTGCCACCTGGCGGTGAATTTATGTGGTTTCCTCTTAAGATAACATCTTCATTTTTTTCAGCCATATTTACATATTTAATTTGTGCGTAAAAGAAATCAGAATTCGTTGTCGCCTATATAACAGTAATTAGCACTTCATACAATAATTCCTATCGAATTCATGTCAGTTCTACAGCCCTATTTACCACTTCGTGTACAGTTCTCAAACCTTGTGCACATTTCAGAAGTTAGCCGTTTCCGACCTCCACAGACCTCTTTCGTTCCCGGTATGCGTTCCAAGATTTCTGTCATCCATTGTTTCCTGCAAATATTTTGCCCGTCTTAGGGCTGGCCTTCCTCTCCTTCTTCTCCTGAGTGGCTTTCAGTTTAAAATATTCCTTGGCCACATATGGTGAGGCATTCTCTTTATGCATCCGTATCACTGAAGCGCTCCTTTCTGTAAAGTTTTTGTTACTGAGTTCGTTATCTCCATTCGCCTCCGTACCTCCTCGTTTCGCATCCTCTCTTGCCTCGGTAACTGCAGACCTCTTCTCAATGTTCTAATTTTCTCCCTAACTTTCCTCGTTTGATCACTGCTCTATATGAAACTATATTCTCTCCCACTTTGTGAAACATTCTTTTCTTAATGTCCTGCCGATTATTATTACTCCATATTATCCCAAGCAAAGCTTTAGTACTTCCTATCCCACTGCTATTCTGGAACTAATATCCTTATCACATGTACCGGTGCTACCTACTATTCTTCCCAACTGTTTGAAGTTTCTGCATGATATATATATATATATATATATATATATATATATATATATATATATATATATATATATATATATATATATCCCTTGTTGTCCAGACTTATTCCCAAACCCCATCTGTTATACTCCTCTTCAATCCTTGGCATGTATTCCACATACCCTTCATCTTGAGACAATATTAGCTGTTCATTCGCAAATAAAAGAGAGTCAAGAGCATCGTCGCCAGTCTTCACTCCCATGCCTGAGCTTTTCCTGTACCTGGCGTTCAGTGCTTGTTCCAAATAAATGTTAAATAGAATTGGTAAAATCCGTCAGCCTTGTTTTAGACGTTTGGCAACGAAAGTATTTTGAGTAACCTCAAAACATGAAAGTGTATAGGACAGAAATATAGCTGAGAAACAACGAAGAGTTAATAAACATTTAAACAATTCTTAGATTTACGTCTAGCTAGCGACTACAGTCTAGAGTTTCTGGTGCATCATCTAAAAAGTAATTCAAATCCCCTTGATGCGATCGAAGTGTACACTAACGACCCAAAACATTATGACCATCTGCTTAATAGCATGTTTGTCCGTCTTTGGAACGAAATACATCACAGATTCGGCGTATCAATGATCCGACAATTTGTTGGTAGGTTTGTGGAGGTGTGTGGCATTAGGTGTCTATGCACAGGTCATGCAATTCGCGTAAATAACCGGCCACTGATCAGCGTACTCGGTGAAGTCACGCGATAGCGACCCAGATGGGTTCCATAGGATTTACATCAGGTGAATTTGGTCGCTGGGACGTCAACTTGAGTTCACTATAGTGCTCCTCAAACCACTGTAGCACGGTTCTGGCTCATAGACACGGGCAATTATACTGCTGAAAGATGGCATCGCCGTCGGGGAAGACATCAAACATGAAGTGATGCAGGCGGTTCGCAGCCGCCAGCGTGTCACTGATTACTACACAGGTCCCATGCAAGCGCAGGATACTGCTCCCACCAGCCAGCGTCCGCGGCGAGATGCACGTTTCGAGACGCCGTTCACCTCGATGACGCTGTACGCGGAGACGACTATCGACCTAATGTAGCAAGAATGTGATTCATCCGAAGAGCCGACACATTGCCACTGATCGACGGTCGAATGCCGAATGTCCCGTGCCCACTGCAATCGCAACTGACGATGTCATTGGCTCAACACGTAATAACGTAGGGGTGTTCCACTGCGGAGCTCCATGTTCAATGAAGAGTGTGACACCAGTATTATGCTCTTTCGGCAAAGATGCTACAGATCACCATCACAACCTCCGGCCCCACGTTCTGTGAAGAGTCTTGGACGTCCAACCACTTCGCGTCTAGTGGTAGTTTCACTGTGCTTCTATCTCTTTCCGTAAATGTTGCCGATAGTAGCACGTGAACATTTGACGATGTTTGCCTTTTTCGAGATTCTAGTTGACAAGCTATGCGTAATAATAATCTGCTCTTTTCCAAAGTCGCTTATCTCAATGGATTTCTTCATTTGCAGCCAGTATCTGCGCTAGGGGGATCCACCGTTCGTGTCTGCTCCGTTTACGTACTTCTGTTACCGCGTCACTTGCCTGCAACACCACCAGGCGCATCCAATGTCGAGGTGGAAAGTGTTCATAATGTTTCGGTGTATTAGTGTACACATCCTCACAATGCATTTGATAGTTTGTAGCGGCACGTTGCAGCTACATGTAGGTGTCCGACTAAAGCCCCATTTATGTAGAGAATCCTTGATTTGGGCTTTCGTGACAAGCATGGATACTCCTCAAAATGGTTCAAATGGCTCTGAGCACTATGGGACTTAACATCTATGGTCATCAGTCCCCTAGAACTTAGAACTACTTAAACCTAACTAACCTAAGGACAGCACACAACACCCAGCCATCACGAGGCAGAGAAAACCCCTAACCCCGCCGGGAATCGAACCCGGGAACCCGGGCGTGGGAAGCGAGAACGCTACCGCACGACCACGAGATGCGGGCGATACTCCTCAGGTTAACAGAGTCTCTGTGAATAGTTGTGACCCTGGTGGGAGAGTTCGTCATATAAATGCACCTCGTATATGAGGCTCTGTGAACATGTTCCATCCGTTGTGCCATTGCTCTGATGAGATGTAATAGTTCTGGCTGAGTGTGTTCATTCGCTCATTGGAAAATGCTCTCCGCCTGACCAAAAAAGTGCAGCACCCAGAGGACATGGTCGGATGCCAATAAAACTTGTACACGGATACACCATCGGCGGATATATACAGGATTAGAGTTTCAATTGTTTGCTACAGGTAGGACGGTCACCAGAGTGAATTAGTATTGTTCGCTGTTGGTTTGTTACCAGGCCTGGTATAAGAGGCTTGAATGGCTTGAATGATCGCTGTGAAGGACACGGAGATCCCCACGTATTTGTGTGAAAAAGCGTTGTCAGCCGCTGACATCTGACATTGTTGGTGTCCATTTTGCCGGCTCTTCGGATCCAGTATCCAAATTTTTGAGGCACTCGGATGTGAGAATGGCTCAATGCTGGAATGTATAGGCCATGAGTCTAGGCATTCTCGTCTTCAAGGTTCCAGTCAACCATGTCTGCCCATCACCAAGAAACAACGACGTGTTGAGCATCAAACTCAGTCCCTTCATATTTGCACCCATCACCCGAGAAGAAGTAATACATTCGCTGCTACCTTCTGTGCCATCCCGCACCATTAATCGGAGATTAGTAGGACATGAGTAAAGGAATTATCATGATATGTGTAGGCTGCAGTTAACAACAGAACACAAACGACTGCACCGGGAGTGGTGGCGTGAACGGAAAGCAGGGACTGCTGGTGAATAGCGTCGCATGGTGTTCAGTGGTGAATTGTATTTCTGCACTGCCCTGGATGACCATCGTCGGTGAGTATGGCGGCGACCTGGGGAGAGGTCCCAGTCTTCCATTGTTTTGGGGAGGCATAGTAGTGTTGATCCTGGTGTCATAGTATGAGGAGCATTCGTGCATGACTTCAGGTAATGGCTGGGTATGATTGAGGGAACAAGCACGGTACAACGGTACCTCACTGGCATCCCTCATCCTTGTGTGTTAACTCTCATGCGATCTCGGTGCCATTTTTCAATGGGATAAAGGTCGCCCACATATGACAATTATTCTATGAACTTTTTGCGTGGTATTGGGGTGCTCCTGAGACCAGCAATATTCCCAGATCTGTCCCAGATAGAACATGTACGGGGCCAGCTTGGACGTCTTCTCTGTCCCAGTGCTATTATTCAGGACATTTAGGACCATTTACAACATTTGTGAGCCAGCTTGACTCAGTAAATAACGCCTTTATGACATCGTTCGGAAGCGAACAGGACATGCAACTATGGTTGAGGGCTTGCAAGGTCGTACTGATAAGTGAGTTCATACTGCCAAGATATTTGTACATTTGACTCGGTTTTGTAATCACTGCAGTAGCGTTACATACCCCATGAACCCGTAACGCTTCATTTCGTTTGCCCCTCCCCTTCTGGGTGCTTCAGTCCTTCTAACGGGTAGTGTATTTCAGTGTGCTGCACATAGAGATCGAAAATTCATAACAGAGGAACTGAGCGCTTAATTTTTCATGCACATCTCATTTATAACAGGAACAGTGAAGCAGTTTAGAATTGGCAAATAGTGTTTTGCAGACAGGCACATGACGACGCCTGGTGACGTGCTCTCGCCTGTGTTGGCAGGTGACGCGCGCGCGGTTCGAGGAGCTGTGCATGGACCTCTTCCGGCAGACGCTGGCGCCGGTGGAGCGCGCCCTGGGCGACGCCAAGCTGGACAAGGCGTCCGTGCACGACGTCGTGCTGGTCGGCGGCTCCACGCGCATCCCCAAGATACAGAAGATGCTGCAGGTGACCGACACCGCTCCTCTCTACTGTTGTCGCTTCATTAAGCACTTTCGCAAATAAGGATAACTTATGATATTTGTGTTTCGTCACCGAATGTCGCAATATTATGATTCTTTATTCCAGAATTCGAATCAAGAACAGCTGACAACATGAGAAACTTAAAGCTCGGTGTGGAGAAGCTACTTAAACCTACAAATGTTGTAAAAAACTAGCTGCCAAACCCCGCGTTGCCCGCGTATTCATTTTTTCAGTTTTCTAACAGAAACGGAAATAAATAATTGCTGTGTTGTATTGTATATCGAAAGAATTGCAATTCAGTGGATTCACGAAAACAAAAAATGGTTCAAATGGCTCTGTGCACTATGGGACTTAACATCTGAGGTCATCACTCCCCTAGAACTTAGAACTACTTAAACCTAACTAACCTAAGGACATCACACACATCCATGCCCGAGACTGGATTCGAACCTGCGAGCGCAGCGGTCGCTCGGCTCTAGACTGTAGCGCCTAGAACCGCACGGCCACTCTGGCCGGCTTCACGAAAACACTTTCCAAAATACGAAACAGTTTCTACAACGCTGGGCGCAGCTGCTTCATATCTCTACAATAAAATTTTGTAAACGCGTCGTGGCAACGCCTCTTCATAGCTCTATTGACGGTTATTGTTTTCGCCCACAGCCGTTTCCACTTCGCAGTTGAAAGCTGTCAAAAGTACTCCCAGATGTCAGGGATTTTCTTACATTGACTCCACTGTAGGGGTGCATTAGTAATGAAGAATAAATGCATTGAAACTTCATGCATGATGCGGAATTTTCTCACGAATTTCAGTGTTTATGACGTCACATCTCTTGAACTATGTGTATGGTACTACAATGTAATTTTGAAGGTGCATTTGGCGGCATGTGTGGATACTGTCTCCGAAATTTATTGCGAATGGAGTTAGTAGCACATAAGTAATAATAATCGCGGTGGTGTAACTTTTCGATTACGCGACTGTAGAAATCACGAGGTTTTGAGGCGAAGAACTCGTCGAGCTACGTTCGGAGCGCGTTTCCATCCGGAAAGGAAGTTCGTTGAAGGTTTTCCGATAGAGAGCGGAGAGATGACAATTTGAGGGCGCAAAATCAAGTGAATAAGGGGGATGTGGAATGGCTTCCCAACCCAACTCATGTATAGTGTCTCTTTCCAGTTTAGCAGAATGCAAACGGCCATTTTTCACTTCACGCTGTCTTCCTGGTAATTGTTCTTGGACTGCGTCTGCAAGATGTCTCAGTTGTTGAGAATAAATGTCAGCAGTGATGGTTACACATCGGGGAAGCAGTTCGTAGTACACCACACAGTCGCTGTTTCACTAGATGCACAACACTACCTTTTGTGTGTTCTTGCCGTGTTCTATCAAGTAGCATTATCCCCCATAAAGGGCACAAATGTTTCTGGGTGTCTACGCTGCTGTCTTCCCTCTATTGAACTCAAACAGAAGAATATTTCGGAAGTCTTCCGATTTCTCCATTTGAAACTCCATTTTCTAGCGTCCACAGCTCCACTCGCTATCTCTAAATGACAAACTGACAACATGTAAACATAAAATAGCAACAGTGAACTACGAATAAAAAATGACTACCGACAAATAAACTCATAGCAACCGGAATACTAACATGCAAAACAAAGACGCTTCGGAATTTGCACCAATCCAATATATAAATAAGGTTGAACAACGGATGCGCAGAATTACAGAGCAGTATCCCCAACTTCTGTCTGTTACAGGCTTTTTGTGCGCATTATAAGCTAATCAAAGTATGCTAATACAGAGTGGCCTTAATATATATGCGATTGCATCGAAGAATTAGTGACCAATAGAACCCAGTACGTAACAGTGGACGGAAAATGTCCAAAAGAAAATAATGTCGAATTTCTAGAAGGAAATGTACGCCCCACGGAGAGGGAAGGATCATACATGGGAAATGCCTTTAACGGTCGCTCCCATCCGCCTCTTCGAAACGTGTCAGCACAACTGTGGACTTCGTTTGTGCGGATAGTTACAGCAACGCCAGTGTTCCCAACCTAAATTTAAAAATTATCACATGGAGTCAACAGCCATCTCCGGCTGTTCGATGACTGTGTTGTTTTCAACAGAAATATAACATCCCTGGATAGTTATAAGGCCGTTCGCAATGACACAGACATGATTTTCACATGATGTAATTGATGACAGTTCTCTTTGACTGCAAATAAATGCAAGATAATGCCCATAACAAAGAGAAGAAACCCGGGAGTACTGATCACAAGATTCTCCTGCCACACCGTTTCGGAGTTTAGGAGTAATACTACGATGGTGTGCGAAAAAGGACTAACAATTACAATCAATAGCAGGGAAACGAGAGGAAGACTTTGGTTTGCTGAGAAAATTCTGAGAAAGTACAGTGCACCTTTTAACGAAGCGTAACAAAGATGTTCAGCGAACGTAAAGAGAATTTTTGGAAGAAAGGCGAGTTTTTCTTGGAAACCTTGTTGGATATATTTAGAAAATTGTACAACCATCTTGTATCTCGGTAGTCATCATGGAAATAAGATGAGAGATTAGGATGGGGACGGAGGCACATATTTTAGCGCCCCTTCATTCGTGAATTGAGTAGGACACAGAGTTGATAATACTCATGTCAAAATACGTTAGGCCATGATTTAACTTACGTGAATTGCAGACTGCGAGTATATATGTATATTATACATTAAGCGGCTGCCGAGCACATGTAAGACGGGTTATGCGCTAAGCCCAAAGAAACTGATTGGCCAAACCTTGGTGAAATGTCTTTTATAAAATCCTATATAGAGGTAGCGTCTTTGGCTACTTATCGAAACGTCCTCGATCCCGGGTTCGAATCCCGCCACTGCTTAAATTTTGAATAAAAATCGTCTGCAATGGCGGCCGAAGACTTCTGCCGTATGAAGTCACCCTCGTTATGCCAACGGTTTTGTCAAAGAGGGCGGAGTAGCCGACAGTGGTTCAGGTCACTTCCTTGCCTTAGGGCCAGGAAACTGCCCCTAAAAGGTCGAAGAACCGGCAAAGGTCAACGGTATGAGGATGCAGACGACAATGGAAACCACCGCAATAAAGAAACATAACGTGTATCCACAGGACATGTGGCCTGTAATTGAGAAAACTGTCACGATGACCTCTCCAGTGGCAAGAGCTTCAGGACTAGTCCACCATTCGGATCTCCGGGAGGGGACTGCTAAGGCGGAAGTTACCATGAGAAAAAGATTGAACAACCAAGGAAAGGGTAACGTTTTACAAGTCGGGACGTGCAAGGTCAGAATTTTGAACGTGGCAGGCCAGCTAGAAAATCTGAAAAGGAAATACAAAGACTCCATCTAGATACAGTGGGGTCAGCGAGATGAAATGCAAAGAAGACAAAGATTTCTCGTCAGATGAGTAAAGGGTAATATCAACAGCCGTAGAAAATGGTACAATGGGAATAGGATTCGTTATGAATAGGAAGTGAGCTACTGTGAACAGTTAAGTGATAGGAGTGTTCTCATCAGATTCGACAGTAACGATAGTTCTGGTGTACATGCCAACGTCTCAAGCAGGAGATGAAGAGAATGGAAACTGAATGGGTAATTCAGCATGTAAAGGGAGATGAAAATCTAATAGTTGTAGGAGATTGGGACACGGTTGTAAGTTAAGGAACGGAAGAGAATGTTACGGGACTATATGGGCTGGGAGTACGAACGAGACAGGATAAAGACTAATTGGCTTCTGCAATAAATTCCAGATGGTAATAGGGAATACTCTGTTCAAGGATCACGAGAGGAGGAGGTATATTTGGAGAAGATTGTGAAACACTGGAAGATTCCAGCTGCATTACATCATGATCAGACAGAGGGTCCTAAATCAGATACTGGACTGTAATGAGTACGGTGGGGCAGATATAGACTCAGATTGAAATTAAGTAATGATGAAGAACAGACGGTAATTTAAGAGAATCGTTCGAAAGAATCATTGTGAATGTAAGTGGAATATTGAAGTACTGAGGGATAACGAGATGCGTTTGAAGTTCGCTAAGGATGTGGATACTCCAATAAGGATACCAGAGAAGACAGCTCACTTGAAGAGGTTAGACACCTCTAAAAAGGAGAGTCACAGATATTGGACAGACGAACATAGGTACGAGGAAGATAACTGCGAAGAATCCTTGGGTAAAAGATGAGTCAATTCATCGACGAAAAAGGGAAGTACAAGAATATTCAAAAATGGTTCAAATGGCTCTGAGCACTATGGGACTTAACATCTATGGTCATCAGTCCCCTAGAACTTAGAACTACTTAAACCTAACTAACCTAAGGACATCACACAACACCCAGGCATCACGAGGCAGAGAAAATCCCTGACCCCGCCGGGAATCGAACCCGGGAACGCGGGCGTGGGAAGCGAGAACGCTACCGCACGACCACGAGATGCGGACTATAAGAATATTCAGAGAAAGGCAGGAATACAGCAATATACAAACCCATTAGGAATAAAATAAACAGCAAATGCAGGACAGCAGAGGCGCAATGGCCGCAGGAAAGACGTAGAGGAATCGAAAAACAAACGGTCGTCGGGAGAGCTGATTCAGCATACGGAAAAGTCAGACCAGTCTTCGATGAAATTAAAAGCAAGGGTGTTAACATTAGGAGCACAATGCGGAATTCAATTGTTGAACGCAGAGGAAACATCAGATAGGTGGAAAGCTTCCAACGAAGACCTCTATGAGGGTGACGACTTGTCTGATGACGCGTTAGAAAACGAAGTTGCAGTCGAGAGGGACGACATAAGTGGTCCAGTAGTAGAATTAGAATTTACAAGAGCTCCGGAAGACTGGAAATCAAATAAGGCATTCCATCGGAATGTCCAAAATCACTGGAGGAAGTAGTACCCAAACTACTAGTCACGTTGGTGTGTAGAGTGTACGAGTGTGAGACTGGCGACGTACCATCAGGCCCTCCGAAAAATACCATCCATACAGTTCCGAAGATAGGTGCGAGAACTATATCTTAACAGCTCATGCTGACAAGAATAATATACAAAAGAATGGAAAAGAAAAGTGAGGATCTGTCAGATGACGATGAGTTTGCTTTAGGAAAGGTAAAGGCACAAGAGAGGCTGTTCTCACGTTGCGCTTGATAATGCAAACAAGGTTGAAGAAACATCAAGACACGCTCATGGCTGTCGTCGACCTAGAAATAGCGTTCGACAACGTAGAATGATGCAAGATGTTCGAAATTCTGAGAAAAATAGCAATAAAATGTAGGGAAGGTGGGTAGTATACAATACCAGCTGCAGTGTCTGGCGTTCCCCAGGACGTTTAATATCTGCCACAGAAAGTGATTGGCCCTGTGCCTTGTGGAAACTCACAGCGAATATAAGCCGCATGGGAACTGCAATCGCTTTAAATGGAAGGACATATTTGAATCACTGGGTTTCAACGGAAAGCGGCTGAATACATCTTCATCTGTATGAAAAGATGGTTAGTTGCGACATCTGTTGTTACAGTCCGCAGCTCGTGGTCGTGCGGTAGCGTTCTCGCTTCCCGCGCCCGGGTTCCCGGGTTCCATTTCCGGCGGGGTCAGGAATTTTCTCTGCCTGGTGATGACTGGGTGTTGTGTGACGTCCTTAGGTGAGTTAGGTTTAAGTAGTTCTAAGTTCTAGGGGACTGATGACCATAGATGTTAAGTCCCATAGTGCTCAGAGCCATTTGTTGTTACATTTTGCGATAAGTGTCTCATTGTGTTTTTGGAGAAGACAACTTCCACTCTTTTAACTCAGTTTTCACTGTTTTAAGTACGGCTGTGTTTGAGCATGACTCGAACTGTTCCAACAGTTTACGTCACAGTTCGGGAAGTCTCGGTTTCTGTTCGATCTTTTGATCGCCCGCGATCAAGAGACTTTTGTTTGTACTATATTCAAGACTTGCCTTAGCGTTTGTATGGCACTGTGGAATTTAATAACAAAAATAACTATGAAACACGGACTAAAATATCTTGTAGGATATATGTCATGTGCAACAACGGCAACTGATCAGTAAATAAGAGTTTGCGATCAGTTTGCTGTCAAATTCTCGCGTTTTCGCTCGTCCCGCGATCTAGTAACGTTTGACGGTACTGTCTCTAAGACGGGAATTGCCACTGTAATTTATTCTTGCATGGAAATTACAGTTAGTTGACCAAGATATGTTTCGTTTGTCAGGCCCTTAACTTTTCATTAATTTTCTTCATTCTTTCCTCTGAATGTAGAAGTCTGAAGTAAATCGGCCAAGAACTTTGAAGTAAATCGGTCAAGTACGTTTCGAGGTGTTTGGTAACAACATATTTTATGTATTTATTTACATGTTGTGTATATAACAAATACATAGCTTATTTTCACCCAAACGTTTATTATTGGATGTGTGCAAATTTGAAGTAAACCGGCTAAGAGCGTTTAGAGATCATTGGTAACAATCTTTCCCCCTTATATATTACATACATATATACGTTTCAAGTCGGATTACGAAATTTTATGTAGACAGTGATCTTCCCGTTGTCTTGAAGGTAAAATGTGCAAAATTTCACCAAGATCGGAATAAAACGGTAGATATGTATGAATTACAAACGAACAAACAAAGAAACGGACACTCTTCTTTATACATAGCTCAAAAAGATTATACAGGATGACTCAGCTGCCCCTACCTATGGGTTTTATGCAAACCGCAGCGCATTTAACTACCACATGCAGGATTATCGTATTCTGCTATGAGATGTAGAAGAAATGAGAAACTGAACAGCAAAGTTGGTGATTACGAAGTAGACGAAGTTAAGAAATTCTGCTACCCTGGATGCAATATTATCCATGACGGAGGACATAAAAAGCAGACTAGCATAGGCAAAGAGGGCATTCCTGGCCAAGAGAATTCTACTGGTATCATACATTGGCCTTAAGTTGAGGAATAATGTATGTTTGGAGCAAAGCATTGTATGGTAGCGAATCGTGGACATTGGGAAAATCGTAACAGAAGAAAATCGAGCCATTTGAGATTTGGTGCCATAGAATAATGTTGAATATAAAGTGGATTGACAAGATAATGAATGATGAGGTTCTTCGCAAAATCGGCGAACGAAGGAACATACGGGAAATACTGAAAAGAACAAGGGTCATGATGCTAGGGCATGTGTTAAGACATCAGCGAATAACCTCCATGTTACTAGAGGGAACCGTAGAGTATAAAACCTTTTTTAAAATAAAAGGGAAGATATTATCTTGACTGTTACCAGCAGCGATTTACGCGAATGGTAGCGTCTGTAGAAGAAAGTACAAAGTAATGTTTCCTGTTACCCGTGTTCTCTTGCAACCTCACTGTTAACTATCGAAAGAGGAATTAAAAAAGTGGCAGTTATAATGTTCATTCTGTAACACTTCCCCACAAGATAAAAAAATAGATTTTTTTCGCCTTGCAACTTTTAAAGTTGCAGTAGCTTGCTTTTATCAATAGTTGCTTTTATCAATAGTTAAAGAGACAGAGATTTTGTTTGCTGGTCATACGCAAACGAGTTTCAACTATCTACACTTTGGCCGGTGTACTGCCGGTGTTCTTGAGTCTCAAAAAACACTGATGAAGACTCCGAGCTACGACGTCGAAATATCATATTGGGAAGACGCGGGACACCGGCAATACACCCGATTCTACAAGATGACAACGGATTGCCGCGAAACTCTAAGAAATTTGACACACGTAGACTTTTTATGAAGTAGATGCCTTAAGTGGACGCACTGAAAAAAAAATCAATAAGTGTGGGGAGTACTTCACTATTAAAACGTTTGCTTCCAACGTTTATTTCAAGTCATTTTCTTAAGTATGCACCTTCAGTGACCGTATTATTACACAGTTATTGGCAGCACTGATACGACTCATACGAAGCACGTCAGTACTTTTCCCTAGTTGTTGGATATCACGGTGTAATGACAATTTGTAGACGTCGCAGCTACAATGAGGAAGCAGATAATGTGGACATTCCCACAGTTGTGTCAACACTGTGACGTACATTAGATTCTAATGAGGCTCAACAGCGCGTTTACAAACAAACGGTTACACCATCAGTTTTCTCCGTCTGCTGGACAGCAACCATTGCTCCTTCCTCGTCTTCCACTAGCGGTCAACAGCTCACACACATTTTCAGCACCGGTGGCATTGAAGTCTGAACACCGTTCCCGCAGTGCATTTTCATCACGTCGTAATGCGAATGTTTGGCAAGACAGTTCAAACGTACTAGTTTCTGTCGCTCTCTTAAATCTAATACTTTCTCATTTAATTTTACAAAGCATCTTCAGAAATGTTTCATCGTCCGTAGCAGCCGAAGAACTGTTCTGAATTTTTTTTTTTAAATGGTAGGACTAACATGAGTTTTATTGCTGCTACATAGCATCATTACCTTTCTTGCCCAATATCTTCATTTGTCATCTGTTTTGTATTTCGCTCTTTGTTGTTACTTGCAATTGGATTACTCTCTTCATGATGTATTCTATCCTTATATGTAATCAAAGGTTGTCAGTGTCATGCAACTAATAGAGACGTAAGTTCGTATCGTCGGCCGGAGTGGCCGAGCGGTTCTAGGCGCTACAGTCTGGAACCGCGCGACTGCTACGGTCGCAGGTTCGAATCCTGCCTCGGGCATGGATGTGTGTGATGTCCTTAGGTTAGTTAGGTTTAAGTAGTTCTAAGTTCTAGGGGACTGATGACCTCAGAAGTTAAGTCCCGTAGTGCTCAGAGCCATTTGAACCATTTTTTAAGTTCGTATCTGATTTTAAATCGCGTCTACTAACTGCGCTATGTGTTCGGATATATCTGTACGGGAGACAATGTCACTTGCTGTGGAAATGACACAGCACTATGACTACATTGTATGCATATGTGAAGCGTCAGCCTTTTGTTGGGGGAAGTGCCGCTATGATTAATGTAACAGCACAGGATGAATTCACAGATCTACAGAAGGCAAAATACTCTTCGGTATACTTTCATTCCACATCACACCAGTATAAGGCAATTTGGAAATTTGTGCTAAGGTCTTATGGGACCAAACTGCTGAGGCCATCGGTCCCTAAGCTTACACACTATTTAATCTAACTTAAACTAACTTACGCTAAGGACGAGACACATACCCATGCCCAAGGGAGGACTCGAACCTTCGACTGGTCAAGCCTCGCGGATCGTGACAAGGCGCCAAAGACCTCGCGGCTACCCCGCGCGGCTCCAGTATACGACAAGAACGAACAATATGGTGATCATCTGCACTAAAACCCATCACTAAGATCACATTGTAATTGTTTCAGAATTGTCTGTGAACGACGAAGTACAAGTTTATCAGCAAATGTAACATTGTGATACCGATGTTCCCTTACAGTTATATAAAAAATATCAGTGCGTGGACAAAACCAAGTTCATAATACTGTAGTAAGATGGAAAGAGAAACTGAGGACTGAGTGATTATTTTTCCTCTGACAATTACTTATTGATAATGGTGTCAGACTGTTCGATTATGAAGTAAGATTAGCTGCAGAAAATTTTTAAGTAAAACAGTAGAAAATTATTTTCTTGTCGCTTTGTAAGAGACATTTGTAGCCGCGGTAATAACCGAATAAGTTATTTAATACCTTCTTCTCCCCTACCTCTACTACCTTGTTTGGCTTTCCTTCGAAGTTCTTTGCTTCGGAGCAAACACTGAGACCTAGGTTCACATTTTTAAGTTGATACCGGTAAATCTACGCACTGATGACCGTTTCGGCTACAATGTGATAAACTGAGTATTAAATAAGAAAGAAGTTACTGAGTAGTTATTCAAAGACAAATTGTTTGGATACTAATGGGAACTCTATGGATTCCGAAAGCTTCTTGATTAGTGTTTATCTTCAGTATGTAGGTTTGGGCGGGGAATTCTATGACAAAGACAGTGTACACTGTCAGTGGATGTGGAAATGACACGGCAGTGTGATTATAGTATCAACAATCATATGCATATGCGAAACATAGGCCTTTGCTTGGGGGACAGTGTGCTGCGATGTTTAAGCTTGTATACAATGAACGCACGGAACTAAAGGAAGCAAAATATTCCTAAGTGTACTTTAATTCCGTGTCACACAAACTCATAAGGGATGTGAAATACTGTTGCATTTAGTGTCACAGTTCAATAATCAGTATGCATGCGACCACGCTCTACCTACAGGGTGTTTCAAAAATGACCGGTATATTTGAAACGGCAATAAAAACTAAACGAGCAGCGATAGAAATACACCGTTTGTTGCAATATGCTTGGGACAACAGTACATTTTCAGGCGGACAAACTTTCGAAATTACAGTAGTTACAATTTTCAACAACAGATGGCGCTGCAAGTGATATGAAAGATATGGAAGACAACGCAGTCTGTGGGTGCGCCATTCTGTACGTCGTCTTTCTGCTGTAAGCGTGTGCTGTTCACAACGTGCAAGTGTGTTGTAGACAACATGGTTTTCCTTAGAACAGAGGATTTTTCTGGTGTTGGAATTCCACCGCCTAGAACACAGTGTTGTTGCAACAAGACGAAGTTTTCAACGGAGGTTTAATGTAACCAAAGGACCGAAAAGCTATACAATAAAGGATCTGTTTGAAAAATTTCAACGGACTGGGAACGTGACGGATGAACGTGCTGGAAAGGTAGGGCGACCGCGTACGGCAACCACAGAGGGCAACGCGCAGCTAGTGCAGCAGGTGATCCAACAGCGGCCTCGGGTTTCCGTTCGCCGTGTTGCAGCTGCGGTCCAAATGACGCCAACGTCCACGTATCGTCTCATGCGCCAGAGTTTACACCTCTATCCATACAAAATTCAAACGCGGCAACTCCTCAGCGCCGCTACCATTGCTGCACGACAGACATTCGCTAACGATATAGTGCACAGGATTGATGACGGCGATATGCATGTGGGCAGCATTTGGTTTACTGACGAAGCTTATTTTTACCTGGACGGCTTCGTCAATAAACAGGACTGGCGCATATGGGGAACCGAAAAGCCCCATGTTGCAGTCCCATCGTCCCTGCATCCTCAAAAAGTACTGGTCTGGGCCGCCATTTCTTCCAAAGGAATCATTGGCCCATTTTTCAGATCCGAAACGATTACTGCATCACGCTATCACCAGGTGTACCGCCAGAATCCAGAAACAATTGAACAGCTGAAGCAGTACATCTCATCTGCATGTGAAGCCATTCCGCCAGACACGTTGTCAAAGGTTTCGGGTAATTTCATTCAGAGACTACGCCATATTATTGCTACGCATGGTGGATATGTGAAAAATATCGTACTATAGTGTTTCCCAGACCGCAGCGCCATCTGTTGTTGAAAATTGTAACTACTGTAATTTCGAAAGTTTGTCTGCCTGAAAATGTACTGTTGTCCCAAGCATATTGCAACAAACGGTGTATTTCTATCGCTGCTTGTTTAGTTTTTATTGCCGTTTCAAATATACCGGTCATTTTTGAAACACCCTGTAGTATAACTCTGTGCATAAGGAAGGGATTCTTAGGGGGTTCATACCTGGAGTTCTGTTAGTGATACACCGAAGAGCCAAAGACACTGATACACCTGCCTAATATCGTGTACGGCCCCAGCGAGCACGCAGAAGTGCCGCAACATGGCGAGCGGATGTCCATGTCCATTGCGCATTCCGACGGACTTGGGCAATTCCAGCAGGACAGTGCGACACCCCACACGTCCAGGATTGATACAGAGTGGCTCCAGGAACACTCTTCTGAGTTTAAACGCTTCTGCTGCTCACCAAACTCCCCAGACATGAACATTACTGAGCATATTTGGATTGCCTAGCAACGTGGTGTTCAGAAGAGATCTCCACCTCCTCGCACTCTTACAGATTTATGGGCAGCCCTGCAGGACTTTGGTGTCAGTTCGCTCCAGTACTACTTCAGACATTAGTCGAGGCCATGCCACGTCGTGCTGAGCCACTTCTGCGTGCTCGCGGGGTCCTATATGATATTAGGCAGGTGTACCAGTTTCTTTGGATCTTCAGTGTATAATTACTTATATATAAAGCTATTGATTAAATCTCATTATGAAATGTCAAAATGTTAAAACTACTCAAACTTGCTTTTTTAGATTAAAGAATCATAAACCAATAAACTCTAAATTACTTCAGTGTGTTAACTGTATACCTCCGACTGTCCCTTATATATATTCTTAGTTTTGAGTTTATAATGTGCGGCACAAAAATATTTTTCCAATGTGACCCATGTAAACTAAAAGATTGAACAACCTTGTTCTATATTGTCGTGGACGCAGGTACGATTAGGAGGTAAATACATGGGGTTAACGTATTGGTTTGCACTACTAATTTAAAAATATAAATCATGAGAACCTTTCAGGGATAACTGATAGCATTTAGTAGGTTGGACACCATACGAAACCTATACTATTGGGAAGAAATCAGGAAAATGCAACAGGGGACCTGAAGGCATGTTGTGAAATTCGTGCGTTGTAGGAGATGCTCCGACAATCCTTAAAACAAAAGCGAAAAACAATCTGGAACAGGTGAACTAACGCAGAGATATATTTTTTGTTAAAAAAGAAGATACTACATGTCAACTTTTCGTGTAAGACGAAAAGGTAATTCGCTATCCAGAACGACGGCGGTGAGAATTGCAGAAATTATATGGGTGTAAGTCTCCTAAACGCTGTAAACGAGAATTCTACATAGAGGAACACTTATTGAGAGTTACCGTCGCGTAATATATCGTAGTCTCGGTGCATTCTTGTATTACTTATTCTGAACAGCCTATTGGTATCATTTTTTACGCCTATGGGAGTGTATGTGAAGGTACTCTCCGAACATGGGATCGTTACTGTGACCTCACTGCGTCCTTCCTGCGACGTAGGAAGGTTTGTAATTTCTCTTTTGTCTGCGTTGCTTAGCATTGTCTTTGCCGTTATCATCGTCATGATGGGAAATAACCGCGAAGAATAGATAAATCTTGGTATTTCTCCTGAGAGATTTCATTAGAAATTCTCCAAGAAGAACAGAAATAAACGTTACAATGCGTAATTCGTGTACCTTTGATGACACAAAATTATTCTTCTCTCCGAGCTTTTCAGAGAAACAGCTACACTGTAAGTGAAAGTTCGCTGAGATAAAATACGAGTAAAGAGATACGTCTCAGAGAAACTACATTTTACTTAAATTCCGGTACAGCAGGTTAGCTAAACATGAAAACATGGCTCTCTCTGTTTAAATTTCAACAAAATCAGCATCGCATCTCTAATTTCAATAACAATAAAACGAAATAATCATTAACAAGCAGATTGTGGCGAAGAAGAGAGAAGGAGTATTTCTCAAGTCCAGAATTACGACTTGTGTACTGCACGTAGTCTAAGAGCACATGAAAAATTCACTGGCAAATTCCGTAAATCATGCCACGATAAATCAAATTCATCCTGTTTTGGAAGATTGGTTGGTAAACGAGGAGGTTACATTATCTTTGCTACATAGTTTCAGAACCAGATTTGACTAGCATGCTATGCCATAGTTAAGCGATACAGTCATGTAATACAATGCCTAACTCCGGAAACCAATGTTTGTCATAGGATCCTGGCGTTGCTGCCTAAACATTTGGTGTACGTAAGAACTCTCTTTGGCGATCAGGTTAAGAACCGCCAGTGTAAACGACCCGCTTCATTCGCTGCCGGATTCTGACTCCTGTGCCAGATGTGTAGAAGGGGTGAGGGGAGGGGAGGGAGGGAGGGCGTCATGGCGCCACTAGTTAGGCAGCTCTGCTTGGCGTCTCCCACGCAAGCTAAAAATCGTGCGATCGCCCAAAATAACCGCCCGGACAGCGACTTCCTGCAGGGCAGGGAGCGAGGGTAGGGCTGATTCGTCGGTAGAACTCGGAGCATTTGAGCAGTGGCGATATTCAGATAATTTGCATCTTCGCTGACATGTGAGTATGTTCGAGGCAGAGTTATGTCTCCCGAAAGTCATGTTTGGAGAAGCACATAAACCTCTCCGGAAGCTGACTGAAGTTGTACCTGACTTATGTTGCGTCATGGCGTGCACGAACACAAGCAGAATGGATGCGCTGCAATATGAGAAATGGAACATTTCCTATGGGAACATAGCTTTATATGAGTTGGCAGTGATACTGTATTAGAACTGATTGAATCGGACAACTTATGCCTAATCAGGTCATGAAAAAAAAATAAAGGTCTACTTCACACCTATCCGACCTGTATCATCTTTTAGTGACTCAAGCAATCATTTAATTCCCGTTATTTGATGAAGACATGCACAAAGTTTGACAAATAACTGATTCGTTTTCGTGGTATAACACTCTCCATCCCTGTCAGTGCGTGTGCAGCTGTCACTGTAGGGCAGGTTGGCAGCGGGACTTGTTCGGAAACGCTACATTCTGGCATTGAACACACGTGCCAGTAACAGTCTGAGTGAGACTTTCGTGGTTTCTACAGAATGGGCGGAAATTTCACCTTGTGATAATCCCATTTCCCGGAGACCGATAAGCCTGACCCATTCTAGCTGCCTCACATGCTTATATTGCGCCCTGTAGCGTCTACGAGGCAAGCTGACGCTTTCTTCTCTCACGGAGTTAGACACAACATTTACTGTCGCGAAAGAGAATGCGCTACTGGGTCTACGAATGTGCCATCATCTTTAATCACTTATTGCTAGTACACTGCCCCATTCGACGTACGTGTTCAACTATTCATTTGGTTGATTTTTCAAGTCTGCAATTTTAACAAACTTTTCTGTATTAAGTGAAGAAGCCAGATGTTTTCTAGATCACTTGGAGTGCTATTCAGATTCATCATCAGCGGAAAGGCGGTAGGACGTTCAGTGCTGATTGGCTGTTTCCTCTGTCTGCGAGTTATTACGAAATTATGGCGGCATTGATATTAATAATCTCCGTATGTCATATTTGAGATTGCTGCTTATGCCCGTCCTGTACATAAGGAGCACATCCATGTCAGAGGTTCATGGTCGTAAACAGCAGCTAGGAATCACATGTCAAAATAAGATTATGCGCTCGAGATGATCTTACACGCTGCACACATTACGATACGAACATTCCAAGAACTGTGAGAGTGGCTAAGTGAAAAAAAGGACTGCGCCTAGAATTAACGCACGACATCGTGTCGTGATGCAGAAGTCTAGGGTGATGCGGTTCTTCTAAAAACGTTTATTCACTGAGAAAGTCATGTAATATATTGCACTGCCTAAAAATTTTAGTCTGAAAATCAAGGAAAAACTCAGGTGACAAACGATAGGATATTCAGAAGATGAGTCAAGATTGGACTGTATAAAGTCATGCTCCGGAAACCACCTTACGGACTGTGACGTACGGTACATGCGGTAACGCTGTCCCTCTCCTCCAGCCTTTTACCTGTGCCATTCGGGAATGGGGTGTGGGAAGACAGATCGACGTTAAATTCTTCGCATTAGCTTTAATTTTTGTCGTCGTTGTCACTTGCCGAGACGTATGTGGGAGGAAATAATGTGTTGCCCGTTTCTTCCTGGAACGTACATTCTCGGAATTTCAATGGTGAACATTTAAATGATGCTCAACGCTCCTTTGCAGGGTCTGCAGTGCAGTTCGCCGATCGACTCTGTAACGCTGTCGCGACGACCAACCGATCCCGTGACGAAATGCGCCGCTCTTCGTAGAATATTACCTATCTCTTCTATTAATAAAACCCAGTAAAGCTCGTAGGCTGATGAATAGTGCTCAAGAATCGGTCGGGCGTGTGTTTGGTAAGCTATTTTTTCATGGATAAACAAATTCGCTTAAGTTTCTTACAATAATTGTCAGTCTGTCATCTAATTTACTTAGAGTTTGTTTTATGTTATTCCACTTTAGGTCACTCGGGCTGGTTACGCCTACTCATTCATTCATTTCAAAAAACAGCAGCTGCGATAGCGTTGTCATTTTCTTCTCGTTACGCCTACTTAACGTTAGTTGGTGTTTCCCGTCAGTTGCTGCCAGTAGTCCAGTCGAGCTGCAGTGGATTTCGTCGCCTATTTCTGCACAATGCATTTACTTAATTCCGGGTTCCACTGCCAGTCCCTACACCAACCGTTCATCCTCTGCAGATGTCCGTCTCGGTAGCTGCGCAGTAAGCGCGACTGTTTCGATTCCCGACCGGGTCCGACATTTACTCAGCTTGGGGACTGGGTGTTGTGTTGTCCTTAAGTTCGTATCTTTATATCTGACATTCCAGAGTTGAGATGGCTGTATGGGTGCGTGCCAAAAGCGACTAAATTAAAAAAATCGTCTGCAGGTCTTGAATTTCGCCACAGTCTTCACTCGGTAAGCTCTTACTTTGTCCACTAAACGGTAGTGCGGAGCTGTATCGAATGCCTGCCGGATATCAAGGGACACGGCATCAGCCGTTGTTTACAGCGCTCTGCACCTCATGGACGAACAGAGCGAGCCGCGTTTCGCAAGATCTCTGTTTGCGGAATTCGTACTGATCTTTACTAAAGACATATTCATCTCTGAAAACATCATAATGCATTGGCATAAAAAGATGTTTCGTAATTCTATAACAGATTGACATCAGCGATGAAGGCCTAAGATTGCATGACCTTTCTTGAAAACGGGAATAATCTACGCTTTTTCCCAATGGCTTGGTACCCACCGCTGCTCCAGCGTACTACAATAAATTGCTAAAAGGGCAGCAAACTCGTTCGCGTGATATTGGTAGAATTTCCACTATTGAGTAATTTTAGTTGATTTTCTGCCATTTCGATGTTCGTGTGACGGTTGAAAGGTGGAACTTTGTGACAATCTTCCGTGGCGATTTCGGAAGACCGAATTCAGTATCCCGGCTTTGTCTCTGCCATCTTCCGTTCCGGTGCCGGTGAGGTCAGTGAGTGAACGAGCAGATAATTTCGACCCGCTTCTTGTATTTGCGTAACACTAAATTTTCTTAGAATTTCCAGTCGGATCGACCGGCAAAATTTTAGCAACAGACTGATGAACGCTTCTCGTATTCGTCTTCTGAAGCCGCGCCTACGCCAACTTCGCCGCGCTGCACCGGACCACTATCTTCGGATTTGCGCGGCGCGGCCGGTGTGGGTGCGGTTTTAAGCTCATTTTGGCTTCGTTCATGTTTTGATATCTCTTACATCTGTGATGGGGATCTCTCTGCTTTCGTAGCAAATTTACAAAGCGGCTATTGAGCCTCGGCAGGCCCTTTTCGTCCTCCACACCTTACTACATTCCTTGTAGCAAACATGGTCATGCGTGCTATCGCAGTCTTATGATCACTGTTACCCTCCTCTACGATCAACTGATTCGAAAAGTCGGGTTCTGATAGCTATTTGGACGTCTAAGATGTTGACTAGTTGCTTCTCCAACTATCTGCTTGAAAGACTTTCAGGCAACACATTGAGAAAATCTTACACGAATCCCAGCTTTTGCATCTGTTTTAATCGCATGACTAGCCCATTCTGTAGCTGATAAAGTAAAGTCTGTCCATGTTGTAACAGCATGACGAGGAAACGTACTCGCCATTTTCTCCAAGTACTGTCTGAAGCGTTCTGCTAAATACAACTACGTTTGACTACATTTGATGCCCAACTTCACTCCGATTATTTCACATTCGGAATCAGTAACAACCGATCTACATATTGTCGAACTCTTTCCAACCCAGCAATAAATACGCCACCATTATTAATATTTGAGCCGGCCGGAGTGGCCGAGCGGTTCTAGGAGCTACAGTATGGAACCGCGCGACCGCTACGGTCGCAGGTTCGAATCCTGCCTCGGACATGGATGTGTGTGATGTCCTTAGGCTAGTTAGGTTTAAGTAGTTCTAAGTTCTAGGGGACTGATGACCTCAGCAGTTAAGTCCCATAGTGTTCAGAGCCATTTGAACCATTTATTAATATTTGACCCATTCTCGCGAGTTAACAGGGCTCAAACATCCACACCAGGCAAGATTGAAGAAACTGGACGCACAACACGTTAACATACATCAGCAATATGTACTATTATGTGCTAAAACACTGATGTTCGATACGAGCCGAGGGAAATGCGACGCCGGGACGCAGATTGAGGGATACATGCTAATTCATCATTATAAAGAATAATGCTTAAACCATGTTGAAGATGAAGAATCACTTTATCTTTTATTTCTGAAAAACAAGTGGAATATTTTTTATGATGTTGAATTCATACAGTATTCAGCTTTACTTAATTATCTACTTATAGTGTCATATTTCTCAGCTTTCGGATACAATTTATCTGTACGCCTTAAGCCATGGAACTGCAGTGCCTGATCACAACGGTTTGATGGCGAGTTTAAAATTACTTGCTGACATTACGCTATTTGAATACTCGTATCATCACTTCAGAACACATGCTTCCTTCTATTTAACGTAGCCAAACAAAGCCTGTTCTGGTTGACCCTGCTATACATATAAGGGTCATTCATAACGAAAAAAGCCGCGGGTTGCAAAATGAAAACCACTGAAGGGATCGTAATGCCTTTGCTTACGGAAGAAGATGTGGCCGCTATACGAACGCTTAGGTTCTGACCTCGCCGCTAGAGGGACATGGGTTCACTACCACGTGACGACAGAACGAACAGGTGCACACGTCGACCGTCCACTGCACTCAATCGTGCTGAAAACAGAGAAACGATGGCTCCAAAAGAAGAGCAAACGGGCCTTGCTCGTTTACTTACAGCGGAATGAGTGCGGGGAACGGACGTTAATCGAAGAATGGCACAAATGTACGGAGAGCACTGCATTTTCGTAGCAGTTCTGACTCTCATCCGATCTTTGGGTGAATGGCTGTCACAGTAACTGCGGGCATCCGCCTGCTGGACAATGGTATTGGTACTGCGCTGTGGCGTGCCAGGTCGTGCGTCACCGGCCAACATCTATTCTTCCTTGTGTCACGCCTTGACACTTGCGACGGACGTGCAGTGTTTTCCGTATACTTGTGCCATTCTTCAATTGATTCCAGTTCCCTGCAGTGCTTTTGCTGTAACGAAACTTATTACAGCCATTTTATTTTCTTTCGAAGCCTCTATTTCTCTTTCCCAGCACTACTAAATGGAGTGGACGGTTGAAACATCCAAGTGCTCACTTCCTTGTCACATGGGTGTGCGCTAGAGCTGCAAGATTAACAGACAAAATTACCGAACAGTGCCCGGCGAGAGGATTTGCTGAGCTGTGTGTGAACACGCTAAAACACTTAGTACTCCTCAAAAAATATATTTATTATCGTTAGTTACAGGTTCCGACATATGTTTGTTACCTTTAATCTTTTAATAAAAGTCGTTGCTTTTCGCAAACTTCAAATTACAATAAAAGAATAATTCTGCTTTTATCACATCGACACTCAATTACTAACGGGATTTTGCAAATCAGTAAATAAAATATTAATGGAGTTCTAAAAATACCGAACCTCTCATACTTAAGTACGAAACACCGAGTACGGGGCTGAGATACCGAAGAGCGGTAAAAAAACGAAAAGCTGGCAAATCAGGTGTGCCCCTATGTCCGTCTAGCTGCGAGTTTGACGGCACACCACATTCCGCATGCAATGGCATTGCGATTCCTTCAGTGCGTTTCATTTTAAAGCCTCTGCCTCGTTTCTTTTCTTTTCTTTTTTTTCTTTGAGTGCCTCTTAATATTCAGGATTTTTGGCCGCTCGACTTGCGATTCACTCTCAGCTAGACATAACACTGGTGTTCGTTTATTCTGGGTCTAATGGATCTGCGGCCCGCCCCCCTCCCCCACCGCATAACCATGGACCTTTCCGTGGGTGGGGAGGCTTGCGTGCCTCAGCGATACAGATAGCCGCAACGTAGGCGCAACCACAGTGGAGGGGTATCTGTTGAGAGGCCAGACAAACGTGTGGTTCCTGAAGAGGGGCAGCAGCCTTTTCAGTAGTTGCAGGTGCCATAGTCTGGATGATTGACTGATCTGGTGTTGTAACATTAACCAATTAACCAAAACGGCCTTGCTGTGCTGATACTGCGAACGGCTGAGACCAAGGGGAAACTACAGCCGTAATTATTCCTGAGGGCGTGCGGCATGCTCAAATGATGATGGCATCTTCTTGGGTAAAATATTCCGGAGGTACAATAGTCTCCGGCAGGTAGGTTAGAAAATTTAAAAAGGGAAATGGGTAGGTTAAGATTAGGTATAGTGGGAGTTAGTGAAGTTCGGTGGCAGGAGGAACAAGACTTCTGGTCAGGTGAATCAGGGTTGTAATACAAAATCAAATAACGGTAATGCGGGAGTAGGTTTAATAATGAATAAAAAATAGGAACGCGGATAAGCTACTACGAACAGCACAGTGAACGCATTACTGTAGCCAAGATAGACACGAAGCCCACGCCTACTACAGTAGTACAAGTTTATATGCCAACTAGCTCTGCAGATGATGAAGAGATTGAAGAAATGTATGATGCCATAAAACAAATTATTCATACAGTCAAGGGAGACAAAAATTTAATAGTGATGGGGGACCGGAATTCGATTGTAGAAAGGGGGAGAGAAGGAAAAGTAGGTGAATATGGAATGGGGGTAATGAATGAAAGAGGAAGCCGCCTGGTAGAATTTTGCCAGAACATAACTTAATCGTAGCTAAAACTTGGTTTAAGAATCATGAAAAGAGGCTGTATACATGAAAGAGGCCTGGCGATACTGGAAGGTTTCAGATAGACTGTATAATGGTAAGACAGAGATTTAGGAACATGGTTTTAAATTGTAAGACATTTCGAGAGGCAGATGTGGACTCTGACCACGATTTATTGGTTATGAACTGTAGATTAAAACTAAAGAAACTGTAAGAAAGTTAGAAATTTAAGGAGATGGGACCTGGATAAACTGAAAGAATCAGAGGTTGTAGAGAACTTCAGAGAGAGCATTAGGGAACGGTTGACAAGAACAGGGGAAAGGAACACAATAGAGAAGAATGGGTAGCTTTGAGGGATGAAATAGTGAAGGCAGCAGAGGATCAAGTAGGTAAAAAGACGAGGGCTAGTAGAAATCCTTGGGTAACAGAAGAGATAGTGAATTTAAATGATGAAAGGAGAGCCGCGCGGAGTGGCCGCGCGGTTAGAGGCGCCATGTCACTGACTGCGCGGCCCCTCCGCCGGAAGGTGTGCGTGTTGTTCTTGGCATAAATTAGTTTAAGTAGTGTGTAAGTCCAGGGACCGATGACCTCTACAGTTTGGTCCCTTAAGAACTCATACACATTTGAACAATTTGATGAAAGGAGAAAATATAAAAACGCAGCAAATAAAGCAGACGAAAAGGAATATAAACGTCTCAAAAATGAGATCGACGGAAAGTGCAAAATGGCTAATCAGGGATGGCTAGAGGACAAATGTAAGGATGTAGAGGCTTATCTCACTAGGGGTAAGATAGATACTGCCTACAGGAAAATTGAAGAGACCTTTGGACAAAAGAGAACCACTTGTATGAATATCAAGAGCCAGATGGAAACCCAGTTCTAAGCAAAAAAAGGGAAATCAGAGAGGTGGAAGGAGTATATAGAGGGTCTATACAAGGGCGATGTACTTGAGGACAATATTATGGAAATGGAAGAGGAGGTAGATGAAGATGAAATGGGAGATATGATACTGCGTGAAGAGTTTAACAGAGCACTGAAAGACCTAAGCCGAAACATTCTATTGGAACTACTGACAGCCTTGGGAGAGCCAGCCCTGACAAAACTCTGCCATCTGGTGAGCAAGATGTATCAGACACGCGAAATAGCTTCAGACTTCAAGAAGAATATAATAATTCCAGTCCCAAAGAAAGCAGGTGTTGACAGGTGTGAAAATTACAGAACTATCAGTTTAATAAGTCATAGTTGCAAAATACTAACACGAATTCAGTACAAATATAGTATAGATTTAAGTGTCAGGAAGTCGTTTCTGAAAATATCTGTATGGAGTGTAGCCATGTATAGAAGTGAAAAATGGACGATAAGTAGTTTGGACAAGAAGAGAATAGAAGCTTTCGAAATGTGATGCTACAGAAGAATGCTGAAGATTAGATGGGTAGATCACATAACTAATGAGGAGCTACTGAATAGAATTGAAGAGAAGAGGAATTTGTCGAAAAATTTGAGTAGAAGAAGGGATCGGTTGGTAGGATACGTTCATCAAGGTATCACCATTTAGTATTTGAGGGAAGCGTAGAGGGTAAAAATCGTAGAGGGAGACCAAGAGATAACGACACTAAGCAGATTCAGAAGGATGTAGGTTGCAGTAGTTATTCGAAGATGAAGAGGTTTGCACAGTATAGAGTAGCATGGAAAGCTGCATCAAACGATTCTCTGGACTAAAGACAACAACAAGAAGAATGGGTCTGAGGTAAATCTGACGGCACCACAGTGTACTTGGGTATATAAAACGAATTCACGAATTTTCCTGAATCACGAACAAAATAAAACGATTTGTCACTTTAGTTGAGTCAACAAAATCAAAGAATATTGTTACAGCGCAGTAGAGTGGCAGATTTTCCACTTACTGAAGGTAAATGATCGGTACTCTAAGATACCCAAAATGTGTCATTTATCGGCTGAGATCACATAACGTCGCACTTCCTTACAAACTGGTACCGTTCCCATGCATTTACGTAACGATTCCCACAAAATATGTCAAAGTCTCGGTAACGCAAAAAGAGCGTGCTGGGTACCTGGTTGTTTTTTTTTCATGAGACCAAGATGAAATCACACAAATTAAACAGCTAATATTTTCAGTTAATATGAACGTAAACTATTAGACACGCCTTGTGTTTACAAGCCTGTCACAAATGTTGTCCGCTGCAGTGAACCTACAACGCTTTTAAATCCAGCAAATTAGCTCCCAGCTAAGTAAACACTCTGTTGTATTGCTGTTACCTTTCTGTACGTGCAACTGGTGCTTTATATTGTTGAAAAACTTATTGGCTTTTAAGCTGTTGAGTTCCAATAATTAATATACACTGGAATCAAGTATATCGTTCCTAAGATTAAAGTTTTGGTATGCACCTCAAAATTAGTTAGGGTTTTAAACAATTTTATAAAATACGGGAATTTTTACGTGTCTTTGACAGCTCTACACACTTTTTTCTTATATTTAGTTAAACATTTTCGTTTTTTACTACCGATTCTCAGTTTTAGTCTTTCCATCCTAATGTCCATCGGACAAGCATATGTGGTAATACATTCAGTCACTATTCATGTAATTCTGCGCTCATTACAGTGGGCAGTACTATCGATGGTAGTATGCATCTCACGCGTCGCTGGTTCTCTGGAACATCCGGAGCTGTGCCCGCCTTTTCCCGCAGGAGGCACTGTCTTGCTGTTTCGTTCAGAAACGCCCGCCTTTATGCGAGGCAACGGCAGAGTCGTTCAGGTTTCGCGTGTCACGGTCGTATGCAGTTGAGTCGCGCAAAAAATATATGATGTGGATGAAATATGAGTTTGGAAATTTTCCGTCGAATGATAGATCAACAGTGCGTGATTAATCGCTTTATTCGCGGAGTGTGCGCGTAATTTCACGTGAAAACAGTGGACATTCCACAATCGTCATTCTTAGTCGTTTGCCTTTGTTAGTCTCCAATGCTATTATTTGAATAGTTATTAAGGCTACCGTAAACTATTACAACGAGATAGCTTAATTTGGAAAAGTAATGCAGTAAAGACAAACTTCAGTTTGATAGTGGAACTAAATGTAACTGCTAATATGAACATGATTGGGTCTAACGATTGTAGGGAAGTGTATCAGCTACAAACTCACTGAACGAAGTAAATTGTATGAACTTTTATCCTTTGAAAGTACTCTTCTCGCTTAAAGTTGGAGAGCTTTAATAACCGTAAGACACATTTCCGTTTCGGAAAACGTAGTCACGTATCGTACGAAGCATGTTCTCTCTGTTAGCCATATCCGTCTCCGATCGCAAAAAAAAAAAATTAATTAAGAATCAGCAAAACACAGTGGCAGGGAGATTACATCATGTCGCATGCATATTGTCCTTCTAAAGAGTTAAACGAAATGAAGAGGAATCAAACTCTGCGCCGAGCAGGCGCGTTGGGATATGGCGAAGTTAATTTAATCCAGGCTGTTCGTTATATATTTGATCTGACAGAGCTATTAATTCGTAATGGTTTTTAGGTCTACAATGATTTTTAAAAGTGAAAAAATGGCTGCTAAATTGCTGTCTTATGGAGAATGTATATAGAGCATCAACATTAACCGACAAATACTGTCCTGAAAAAAAAGGATAGTTTCCTTTGAAAAAACTAATTTGATACTTATCTCGTTGGTCAATAAGGCTACGTTAGAACGTTGTTCGCGATCTTTTGATGCTATTCGTCAAAGTGAAATGGCTTATCAATACAGCGTTTCAAAGAAATATCTGAAGTGAAACAGAAGCCTCATCCCATACACGGGAATTGAGCATGCGACGATACCTCATGGGCACGGAGGCCGTTTGAGGTTCCATGGCTCGCTCTACAACTGGAACAACGTGGACACTTCGACTGAAATGGCTCGAGTGGCGCTCCTCAGGAAAAACCGCTCCCACACCGAACAATGATGCAGTTATTTAATTTTATTTTTTAATTTATTTTTCATACAGATTACAAATTTTTAAATAGAAATTCGTACATGGAATACGAGTTGTTCAGAAGAAATGATTTTAGGTCAGATTTACAACTTGCTCTGCTACCTGTCAGACACTTTATTATACACTCCTGAAAATGGAAAAAAGAACACATTGACACCGGTGTGTCAGGACCCACCATACTTGCTCCGGACACTGCGAGAGGGCTGTACAAGCAATGATCACATGCACGGCACAGCGGACACACCAGGAACCGCGGTGTTGCCCGTCGAATGGCGCTAGCTGCGCAGCATTTGTGCACCGCCGCCGTCAGTGTCAGCCACTTTGCCGTGGCATACGGAGCTCCATCGCAGTCTTTAACACTGGTAGCATGCCGCGACAGCGTGGACGTGAACCGTATGTGCAGTTGACGGACTTTGAGCGAGGGCGTATAGTGGGCATACGGGAGGCCGGGTGGACGTACCGCCGAATTGCTCAACACGTGAGGCGTGAGGTCTCCACAGTACATCGATGTTGTCGCCAGTGGTCGGCGGAAGGTGCACGTGCCCGTCGACCTGGGACCGGACCGCAGCGACGCACGGATGCACGCCAAGACCGTAGGATCCTACGCAGTGCCGTAGGGGACCGCACCGCCACTTCCCAGCAAATTAGGGACACTGTTGCTCCTGGGGTATCGGCGAGGACCATTCGCAACCGTCTCCATGAAGCTGGTCTACGGTCCCGCACACCGTTAGGCTGTCTTCCGCTCACGCCCCAACATCGTGCAGCCCGCCTCCAGTGGTGTCGCGACAGGCGTGAATGGAGGGACGAATGGAGACGTGTTTTCTTCAGCGATGAGAGTCGCTTCTGCCTTGGTGCCAATGATGGTCGTATGCGTGTTTGGCGCCGTGCAGGTGAGCGCCACAATCAGGACTGCATACGACCGAGGCACACAGGGCCAACACCCGGCATCATGGTGTGGGGAGCGATCTCCTACACTGGCCGTACACCACTGGTGATCGTCGAGGGGACACTGAATAGTGCACGGTACATCCAAACCGTCATCGAACCCATCGTTCTACCATTCCTAGACCGGCAAGGGAACTTGCTGTTCCAACAGGACAATGCACGTCCGCATGTATCCCGTGCCACCCAACGTGCTCTAGAAGGTGTAAGTCAACTACCCTGGCCAGCAAGATCTCCGGATCTGTCCCCCATTGAGCATGTTTGGGACTGGATGAAGCGTCGTCTCACGCGGTCTGCACGTCCAGCACGAACGCTGGTCCAACTGAGGCGCCAGGTGGAAATGGCATGGCAAGCCGTTCCACAGGACTACATCCAGCATCTCTACGATCGTCTCCATGGGAGAATAGCAGCCTGCATTGCTGCGAAAGGTGGATATACACTGTACTAGTGCCGACATTGTGCATGCTCTGTTGCCTGTGTCTATGTGCCTGTGGTTCTGTCAGTGTGATCATGTGATGTATTTGACCCCAGGAATGTGTCAATAAAGTTTCCCCTTCCTGGGACAATGAATTCACGGTGTTCTTATTTCAATTTCCAGGAGTGTATTAGGCAAATGACCAAAAATTTTTGTTTTTGCATACTGAACTCCTTTCCGTGCCACTGACAGCTTTAAACTGGATAATAAAGCTCGTCCTTTCCTCTAGTGTTGTGGGTGTGGACATAATTAATCTTATCAAATTGTGATGGATTATTTATGATGAATGTCCTTAACGAATGTATGTATGACGATAACCCTAATGGATCTGAGATAAATCCGATAGTATTACAATGTAACTGGTCTAACTCTTTGAAGGGGAACCTACTCGGTCACCGTGGGTGGCACCGCGTATTATTCATACTGCTCGCTTATGTGCGAGCATAACCTGATGAGTTACCCCAGACAATTATACCATAAGACATGCAGACCACAAGACGTGTATGTCAGGAGATTGATTCGATTGTTTCCAAGATTATAGCGGAAATAGCTAAACTTAATTGTTTGGAAAGCTCAGTAACGCACTACATGTCCAAGGTTTCATCAGTACGTACACCCAAGAATTTGGAACATAATTCCCTAATTACCATCTGCTGTCCATGTGTTACATGGGTTGTTAGTTTGATTATACTGGTTGTACAGAAATGAACACAGTGCATTTTCTCAAAATTTGGGGAGATTCTATTTCACACAACCACTCAATAATTCTTTGGAAAACATAATTAACTATTGTAAGGTGGCAGAATAAATGGTCAGATTCACACCTTACATGAGACCTTTACAAATCGCAATGAGAAGGTGAAGATGACACCTAACGTAAATCGACAGTTCTGAGAACATTTGCCTATCAATATGTAATGCAAAAAGGGATGACAGTCAATTGATGGTAATTAACACACCATTCCTATACAATGCATGACTTTGAGCGGAAGGTAGAACAGGGAACGCAAGTCGAGTCGCGTTTAGTTTTGAAAAGCCAGCTCCACAATGGTGTAGTGAAACCGCGCTGTGGAAGTTACTCTGGCCACCACTTAAAGGGGTGGCAGGAAGGAGGACAGCGACCCCAGGCCAGGTGATTCAAGCTGGAGGGCCACCTGTAGTGCGGGCATCAGTACAAGAGCAGAGAAGAAGCTTTAGAAAACTGCGTTTCGAAATGTCAGTGGGATACAAACAAAAGCAAGTGATGCATTTTTGTCCAGCGAGTGCGACAAATGGATAGGTCAATGTACTTTAGGCATCTAGAACGGGCACAAAACGTCCGATTGGTAGAAACTCACTAGGAGGGAGAAAACTACTGAAGTTTAGATGCAGTTTGATAGAAGGGACGTTGCGATTGGTAGAAGGTGTTTCTACAAAATAAGAGGAATGCTCCTATTGGTCGAAAAAAGCCGTGACATGAAAAAGGAACCCAAGTGGAGGGAGGCAGTTCTGTCATGAGAGGACAAGAGAGAAATTTTGGTTAAGGGACTCTTCCCTGAATTGGTGTCAAGTGCACAATGGAGTGCTTAACGCTCTGTACAATGCAGAGAAGAAATTGGTGTGTGCATGGCATTCACAGCAGCTGCACTTCAGCTAAAATTAGCTGTAGCTCCAACTGTGGAGAAACGAACCAGGCAAATTAGTTAATTGTTCTTGTGAGAACTGAGAGGGCACTATAATATGAACACTGCTCCAAGAATGTGCGTGTATATCGCCACATAATAAGACTAGGGCTGAGTACGTGTTTTCTCGCATAACGAGAATCATAGGGAAAGTTTCTGCTGGAAAGTTCAGCTAAGGCCAGATTAGTTTTGTAGGAATTTGAGTGGGAGAGAGTGGTCTTGCAGAAAGCAGCACGTCGCAGCTTAAGGTAAATACCGTGTGCAGAGGCGTAAACTTTTTTGGTTCACTAGCTTGCGTCCACTGTAAACTAGAGCAGCCTTGGTAATCTTGCACTCAAATTTGTCACTTGACTAACCATCCACCATAGACTTGATTGTCATCCTAAATAATACCGAACTTTGAACAGGAATCAGACGATTGTCGTAGTACTGACTAACATCATAACGTATGTGTAGGAGCAATTTTGTAAAGAAACGTCCAATTATAGTTTCATATTATTGTGCTCTAGGATTAATGTAAAGAAACTTACAATTAAACTTTCATAATATTGTGCTTAAGATTAATATTCTTTCAGAGAGTTAATATGTAACATTGTTGTGTATAAACTTATTTCACTTTTTGATGTTGGCAAGTTGCATTATCCATCGCACTGTTTTTATGTTGGCGAGTTGAAAACTGTGTGAAAAGCTGTAATTTGGTGAGAAATATTGCGACATTAAATTTGTCTTTACAACCCACACAGTTGTTCTCAATTCAAGAATAAGCAAGCAACCATACACTATCTCTTCTGTTGTTTTCTCTCTAACGTGATTTAGTATAACAATAGAATCATGTGAAAAAGTATTAATGCTTCCTGCTGAATGTTAAGTGGAACGTCATTCACATATGTTAGGAATAGGAGTGCACCCAACGTTGAACCCTGTGGGACTCTCATAGCAATTGCTCCCCAGTGACTAAAATTTTCTGTCTCTGCAACACTGTTTGAATTATTCAGTACAACTTTTTTCATTCTGTTTGTTAAGTAAAATTCAAACGAGTTGTGTGAAAAGCCGTCAATACCATAAAACTTGAGTTTTTTTAAGAGTGTAACATGATTTACACAAGCAAACGCCTTGCAAAGATTACAAAAAATCCCGGCTGTCGATATTCTATTTTTTAAGCCTTGTAATATGAGGTGTATAAATAGCATTCTCAGTCTAGCAGTCCTTCTGTAACCAAACCGTGGTACGCTAAGTGAATGTTTCTACTTAAATGTGATGTACCATCACGTACACTAACTTTTCGACTATTTTGGAAAAAGATATCTGTAAGGAAATTGGACGGTAATTAATTAAGCCTTTCTTATAAAGAGGTTTAACAATTGCATATTCTAATCTGAAAGGAGGCAAGAAGTCTGTTTCACTCCTACATAATTTTTCTCGCGCTTCTCTTAAATTGCTTCAGAGGGAGAATGGTTTTGTATTCCCGCACCCCTTAAGCTAACGGCTAGTGGTGTGTCCTTAGTAACGCTGGCTGTGCTGTGGCAGGACTTCTTCTGCGGCAAGACGCTGAACCTGTCCATCAACCCGGACGAGGCGGTGGCGTACGGCGCGGCGGTGCAGGCGGCCATCCTGAGCGGCGACACGAGCTCGCAGATCCAGGACGTGCTGCTGGTCGACGTGGCGCCGCTCTCGCTCGGCATCGAGACCGCGGGCGGCGTCATGACCAAGATCGTCGAGCGCAACGCGCGCATCCCCTGCAAGCAGAAGCAGACCTTCACCACCTACTCCGACAACCAGCCCGCCGTCACCATTCAGGTGCGTGCCCTTCCCTCTACGCTGCTACTGAGGCACGGAATTGGATGTTGCATGCCGAAGCATGGAACTGTGAAGGCCAGAAGTCGAACCGCGCTAGTGTTTCGTCAAATGTGTCCGAACAGACTCAGCTTTTCCATTTGGAGAACTACTAACGTAAACCTACCGGGACTGTTATTTGAGGAGCATCGTTTGGTTCAAATGGCTCTGAGCACTATGGGACTTAACATCTATGGTCATCAGTCCCCTAGAACTTAGAACTACTTAAACCTAACTAACCTAAGGACAGCACACAACACCCCGCCGGGAATCGAACCCGGGAACCCGGGCGTGGGAAGCGAGAACGCTACCGCACGACCACGAGATGCGGGCCGAGCATCGTTTCAAATCGTGTTAAGTGCACAGATCATAATTCTACAGGAAGTGAAAAAAAAAAAAGTTTCGCTTCCTAACCAAATTAAACGTGTCCGAATTCTCGACGGCACAATCTATTTAGATTATATTCCAGAATTAATCATGATTTAAGTCACTTCCCAATGCATGAAGGCACCATTTTAATTGCACTTAATACGTTTTGAACCAGTTCACTGAACAAAGCGCGGTTTGATCCAATCATGTTTTCGCATAATATGGTTGGTAACGCCCCCACGAAACATGCACCTTGCCATCGGTGAGGTGGCTTGGCGAGCCTCAGCAGTACAGATAGCCGAACTATAGGTTCAGCCACAACGGTGGGGTATCTGTTTGGGAGGCCAGACAAACGTTTGGTTCCTGAAGAGAGGCAGCAGCCTTTTCAGTAGTTGCAACGGCAACAGTCTGTATGATTGACTGATCTGGCCTTGTAACAGCAACCAAAACGCCCTTGCTGTGCTGGTACAGTGAACGGGTGAAAGCGAAGGGAATCTCTAGCCATCATTTTTTCCGAGGGCATGCAGATCTGCTGTATGTTTAAATGAAGGTTTCCTCTTGAGTAAAATATTCCGGAGGTAAAACAGCCGCCAATTCGGATGTCCAGGCGGGAACTAGTCAGGAGGATGTCGTCATCAGGAGAAACAAAACTGGCATTCTACGGATCGAACTGTGGAGTGTTAGATCCCTTAATCGCGCAGGTAGGTTAGAAAATTTAAAACGGTAAATGGATGGATTGAAGTTAGATACAGTGGGAATTAGTGAAGTTCTGTCGCAAGAGAAACAGGACTTCTGATCAAGCGAATACAGAGTAATAATGTGAAATCAAATACGGGTAATGCAGGAGAAGATTTAATAATGAATAAGAAAATAGGAATGCGGGTAAGCTACTATGAACAGTATTGTGATCGCATCATTGTAGCCAAGGAAGATACAGAGCCTACATCCACGACAGCAATGCACGTTTACATGCCAACAAGCTCCCCAGATAATGGAGAGATTGAAGAAATGTATGAGCAGATAAAATAAATTATTCAGATTGTTAAGGGAGACGAAACTCTACCATCTGGTGAACAAGATGTATGAGACAGGCGAAATACCCTCAGACTTCAAGAAGAATATAATAATTCCAATCCCAAAGAAAGCAGGTGTTGACAGATGTGAAAATTACGGAACTATCAGTTTAATAAGTCACAGCTGCAAAATACTAACGCGAATTCTTTACAGACGAACGGAAAAGCTGGTAGAAGCGGACCTCGGGGAAGATCAGTTTGGATTCCGTAGAAATGTTGGAACACGTGAGGCAATACTAACCTTACGACTTATCTTAGAAGAAAGATTAAGAAAAGGCAAACCTACGTTTCTAGCATTTGTAGACTTAGAGAAAGCTTTTGACAATGTTAAGTGGAATACTCTCTTTCAAATTCTAAAGGTGGCAGGGGTAAAATACAGGGAGCGAAAGGCTATTTACAATTTGTACATAAACCAGATGGCAGTTATAAGAGTCGAGGGGCATGAATGGGAAGCAGTGGTTGGGAAAGGAGTGAGACAGGGTTGTAGCCTCTCCCCGATGTTATTCAATCTGTATATTGAGCAAGCAGTAAAGGAAACAAAGGAAAAATTCGGAGTAGGTATTAAAATTCATGGAGAAGAAGTAAAAACTTTGAGGTTCGCCGATGACATTGTAATTCTGTCAGAGACAGCAAAGGACTTGGAAGAGCTGTTGAACGGAATGGACAGTGTCTTGAAAGGAGGATATAAGATGAACATCAACAAAAGCAAAACGAGGATAATGGAATGTAGTCAAATTAAATCGGGAGATCCTGAGGGAATTAGATTAGGAAATGAGACACTTAAAGTAGTAAAGGAGTTTTGCTATTTAGGTAATAAAATAACTGATGATGGTCGAAGTAGAGAGGATATAAAATGTAGACTGGCAATGGCAAGGAAATCGTTTCTGAAGAAGAGAAATTTGTTAACATCGAGTATAGATTTAAGTGTCAGGAAGTCGTTTCTGAAAGTATTTGTATGGAGTGTAGCCATGTATGGAAGTGAAACATGGACGATAACTAGTTTGGACAAGAAGAGAATGGAAGCTTTCGAAATGTGGTGCTACAGAAGAATGCTGAAGATAAGGTGGGTAGATCACGTAACTAATGAGGAGGTATTGAATAGGATTGGGGAGAAGTTTGTGGCACAACTTGACTAGAAGAAGGGATCGGTTGGTAGGACATGTTTTGAGGCATCAAGGGATCACAAATTTAGCATTGGAGGGCAGCGTGGAGGGTAAAAATCGTAGAGGGAGACCAAGAGATGAATACACTAAGCAGATTCAGAAGGATGTAGGTTGCAGTAAGTACTGGGAGATGAAGAAGCTTGCACAGGATAGAGTAGCATGGAGAGCTGCATCAAACCAGTCTCAGGACTGAAGACCACAACAACAACAAGGGAGACGAAAATTTAATTGTGATGGGGGACTGGAATTCTATAGTAGGAAAAGGTAGGGAAGCAAAAAATAGTAGTTGACTATGGACAGGTGGAAAGGAATGACAGAGGAAGCCGCCTGGTAGGCTTGCACAGCAAACAGTAGCGTGGGTTGGTTGGTTGGTTTGTGGGATTGAAGGGACCCGACTACCAGGGCCTGCATCAAACCAGTCGTGGGTCTGAAGACCACAACAACAGCCGGCCGATGTGGCCGAGCGGTTCTAGGCGCTTCAGTCTGGAGCCGCGCGACTGCTTCGGTCGCAGGTCCGAATCCTGCCTCGGGCATGGATGTGTGTGATGTCCTTAGGTTAGTTAGGTTTAAGTAGTTCTAAGTTCTAGGGGACTGATGGCCTCAGATGTTGAGTCCCATAGTGCTCAGAGACATTTTTTGAACCACAACAACAGCAAAATGTTTGAAACGTTCATTTCAATTTTTTAGTGATTTTATTGTTGGACACAGACCATCACGTAAGAAAATAAAGTTATTAAATGTTTTTGACGGTAGATCGACGTTTTACAGTCTTGCGCTTAGTCCATCTTCCTAGAGCAAGAGAAGGATCAGGTGACAGTCTCTTATTGTTCTACAATAATGAGTTCAGCTATTTACTGCAGAATGATAGTGATGACTCAAAAACAGCATAACAATTTAACGCTTCAGAAGCAGTATTATAAATATCACTGTCATCTACCTCGTACGACACAACAATGGAATTTCGATTGCTTTCTCCTGTATAATGATTTCCAGTTCTTTATAGTTTTGCAGGTGAAGGGGTTTTCATCATATAACTGAGCGGCGATCTTGTTATATTTTGTTCGGTACGCTGTAAACTTTATTTTTTACTTTCGCTATGTAGAATACTGGGATGCTTCCATGCTTAAGCCTGCCTTCTTTGTGATTACAAGGCGGCTTATCTCGGTTGAAGTACCTAAATCGAAATAGGCCTGCTTACGTCATAATTAAAGATACTAAAATTCAACAAAAATATAAAAAACATGCGTTTACGCAATCTTTCCGCACGAACAACACATCAATGCACTGTAACTACAAATTTCACTGAAAATGATCATTCGTGAACTACTTCAGGTTTCCGTTTCACGCTGTCAGTTTTCGCAGCTCTAGTTCTCATTCCACTTCCTTTCGATCGCTCTCCCACAACTAAATAGCCTCCATGGTGATCGAAAATGCACAGTAATGCAATCAAAATCAGTGCCAGATGGAAATACTGGGAAGAGACTACAAAAGAGCGGGCTAATAACGCAAGCTGAGAAATACGACTTGAACGTAATACCTTTCTAACTGTCGGCTCCACTGTGCGTAATACGATTTCGTCCGATTCATGTTTTTCAGCAGTAAATTACTATGGGACAGAATACGAAATGACCCGGTCTGACTGAAAGGCGTTAAAGATCATACCACAATTGCGGTGAAAACGTAGCAGAGTGTATTTTGACATCAGCTGCATTTGATACGTTTTGAAACGATGTTCCTCATACCCCGCTCCACGTTAAACCTGCAACACAGTGATGACAACATGCAATGATCGTCAACTTGCCGCGCGGTTTAAGGCAGCTTGTCACGGTGCTTGCGGCTCCCCCCGTCGGAGGTTTGAGTCCTCCCTCGGGCATGGGTGTGTGTGTTGTCCATAGTGTAAGTTAGTTTAAGTTAGATTAAGTAGTGTGTAGGCTTAGGGATCGATGACCTCTGCAGTTTGGTCCCATAAGACCTTACCACAGATTTCCACAATTTCAACTTGTATGAGGCGTATTACTTGCTTGGATATGCAAATGATTAACGTTTCAGTAAAAGCCGACGATGCACACTGGCGTGCAAAAATTGAGGACGAAAGTAACTCCCGCATAATGTATCGCTGCCAAGGAACATAACTCGATGAGGCTTGAACCAAACATAGAAAGAACTGCTACAGCGTAGTACGGAAGGTAGCTGAAAGGAATACGAAATGAGACGAACAGAAATGACGCTTTTATTCGAATATAATAAATAGACTGAACCGAGCGAGGTGGCGCAGTGGTAGCACACTGGACTGGCATTCGGGTGGACGACGGTTCAATCCCGCGTCCGGCCAACCTGATTTAGGTTTTCCGTGATTTCCTTAAATCGCTCCAGTTTCCTTTGAAAGGGCACGGCCGACTTCCTTCCCCGTTCTTCCCTAATCCGATGAGACCGATGAACTCGCAGTTTGATCTCTTTCCCCAAAACAACCCAACCCAAGTCGCTGCGGTTCATGATGGTCCGCTTGACATTACAAAGGCGGAACATAGCTCTTAACGGAGTGTGTGATCACCAAGGATGGTAATGAACGCTCTATAATGTGCTCCCGTGCTGGCCAGAAGATTCCTGATGGTAGGTCATTCCATTCTTCAACCAGTGAGGTTGACAACTGCGTGATGGTCGTTCGAACATGTGGACGTGTTGCAGTATGTCTCCCCAATGTATCCCACAAGAGCTCAATGGGTTTTAAGTCGGGGGAAAGGGCAGGTCAGTTCATTCGCCGAATGGAACAAAGAGCAAATAGCTCCTCGACCTACGCTGTTCCATGCGGTCGCGCGTTGTACATAAAAATGAAGTCAGGATCGAAATCAGCCATGAAAAGATATACATGGCGAAGAAGTGCACTGTCACTATAAAGTGACCCTGAACGTACCGTTTTTATAGATATGGAGGACAGTATGTCCAATACGACCCCTCTCCACTTGATAATAGCCGAACCACTGGAACTATCATGCTCGACAATGTTCTTAGTTGCATTAAGTGTTCCAACTCTCACCATACGAGGATACTTTCAGTGTTGTCGAACATGATCGTTTAGGTGGTCCAGGTGCTATGTCGTCGGCAGGTATAATGTTCATGGGCCTACTGTCTTGAAAATCGTTGAATATGGTACACTAAACGGTCAACGTTACTGTCTACACCTTCTTCATGTGCGTCTTTTCAGTTTCTAGCATTTGTAGACTTAGAGAAAGCTTTTGACAATGTTGACTGGAATACTCTCCTTCAAATGCTAAAGGTGGCAGGGGTAAAATACAGGGAGCGAAAGGCTATTTACAATTTTTACAGATCCAGATGGCAGTTACAAGAGTCGAGGGACACGAAAGGGAAGCAGTGGTTGGGAAGGGAGTGAGAGAGGGTTGTAGCCTCTCCCTGATGTTATTCAATCTGTATATTGAGCAAGCAGTGAAGGAAACAAAAGAAAAATTCGGAGTAGGAATTAAAATGGATGGAGAAGAAATAAAAACTTTGAGGTTCGCCAATGACATTGTAATTCTGTCAGAGACAGCAAAGGACCTGGAAGAGCAGTTGAACGGCATGGACAGTGTCTTGAAAGGAGGATATAAGATGAACATCAACAAAAGCAAAACGAGGATAATGGAATGTTGTCGAATTAAGTCGAGTGATGCTGAGGGAATTAGATTAGGAAATGAGACACTTAAAGTAGTAAAGGAGTTTTGCTATTTGGGGAGCAACATAACTGATGATGGTCGAAGTAGAGACGATATAAAATGTAAACTGGCGGTGGCAAGGAATGCGTTTCTGTAGAAGAGAAATTTGTTAACATCGAGTATAGATTTAAGGGTCAGGAAGTCGTTTCTGAAAGTATTTGTATGGAGTGTAGCCATGTATTGAAGTGAAAAATGGACGATAAATAGTTTGGACAAGAAGAGAATAGAAGCTTTCGAAATGTGGTGCTACAGAAGAATGCTGAAGATTAGATGGGTAGATCACATGACTAATGAGGAGATACTGAATAGAAATGGGGAGTAGCACATGTTCTGTGGCATCAGGGGATCACAAATTTAGCATTGGAGGGCAGCGTGGAGGGTAAAACTCGTAGAGGGAGACCAAGAGATGAATACACCAAGCAGATTCAGAAGGATGTAGTTTGCAGTAGGTACTGGGAGATGAAGAAGCTTGCACAGGATAGAGTAGCATGGAGAGCTGCATCAAACCAGTCTCAAGACTAAAGACCACAACAACAACAACATTCGGTCCTGACTTTATTTTTGAGAATGACAACGCGCGACCACATCGAACAGCGGAGCTGGAGGAGCTGTTGGAACGAAAGCACAGCGGCGACGACAGACCTTATGAAATACATTAAATGTATTCGCAATTACGAATAAGGACAACCATCAGCTATAAAATGTCCCGATCCGGCAAAAATTTTCACTGTCGTCGTTCCATTCCACAGCTGATGGTTTTCCTTATTCCCAATTGCGAATGCACTTAATATATTTCATAACGGCTGTCGACGCCGCAGTGCCTGTTCCTTTGGACATGCTGGCATGTCAAAAGGAACTTTGCATCGTAATCAGAATAACACAGGCACTCCATTATCGACTTCATCTGCGTCTACAAGTGCTAGGAAGATATCCTTATTCTTGTCACTATGCCCCTCACTACTGAGTACAATGCAAGAACTGATTTCTTACCTGAAAACAAAATGAGCTTAAACTTAGTTTTCATTTTCAGTTTTATTCAAGTTTTGGTAGCCTTTCTGAGTATAGCTCGCTTTTTCAGGTGTTCGAGGGCGAGCGCGCCATGACCAAGGACAACAACCTGCTGGGCACGTTCAACCTGACGGGCATCCCGCCGGCGCCGCGGGGAGTACCCAAGATCGAGGTGACCTTCGACCTGGACGCGAACGGCATCCTCAACGTGTCGGCGACGGAGAGCGGCTCGGGTCGCAGCGAGCGCATTACCATCCAGAACGACAAGGGCCGCCTTTCCAAGGCCGAGATCGAGCGCATGCTGGCCGACGCAGAGCGCTTCCGCGCCGAGGACGAGCGGCAGCGCGCGCGGGTCGAGGCCCGCAACCGCCTGGAAGCGTACGCGCTCTCGCTCAAGCAGGCCGCCGAGGTGAGCCGGCACTCACTGCACGGCACTGGGCTTGGCAAATAGCGGGCCACCAGCTTAGGCGACTCACTGGTCCCCCTGCTACTTGCTGTTATGAGGGTTGCCTCCACAGCGAGCCAGTATTGCCAAAGTATACACTATAATATAAAGAGAGGACGTGTACCATGCACGGGGAAACGTGAATGTGACTAAAAATAATAGAAATGGAAATTTTTAGTAGAAAACTACAAATACTGAAACACTATCTGATCAAAAGTATCCGGGTACCACTATCTAATGCGGAATTGACCACCAGATGTTACGAGAGGCGGGCCCCCGAGTATAAAATGAGGTGGTGGGTACTGTGTTCGTTGTCAGAAGAGAAGCAGTAACAGAAGGCTGGATTGGTCGCGAGATCTCAGTGACTTCTAACTGTGTCACCTGAATAACAGCCGGCCGGTGTGGCCGAGCGGTTCTAGGCGCTTCAGTCTGGAACCGCGCGACCGCTACGGGCGAAGGTTCGAATCCTGCCTCGGGCATGGATGTGTGTGATGCTCTTAGGTTGGTTAGGTTTAAGCAGTTCAAGTTCTAGGGGACTGATGACCTCAGATGTTCAGTCGCATAGTGCTCAGAGCCATTTGAACACTTTGAACCTGAATAACAAATCCAATCCTTCTAAACCTGCCATATGCGACTGTTGTTGATGTGATTGTGAAGTGGAAACGCGAAGCAACAACCACAGGCAAACCTCATGTAATGACGGATAGGAACTGTCGAACATTGCTGAGAGTGGCTGTGTACAAATGTGAGATATCAGCGCAGGGTAACATTCGAGAGTTCCAGAGTGCTACCGGCTTTCCAACTAGCACATTGTCTATGCGCAGGGAGTTAAAAAGAATTGGGTACGATGGTCGAGCAGCTCCTCACCAGCAACAAGCATTTCTGTATTCTGCGTTAAGCGACGCTTGAAGTGGTGTAATGGGTGACGGCAGCGGACAGTGGATGACTGGAAGCGAGCGATTTGGAGTGATAAATCACGCTGTACCCTGTGAAGTTCTGATGGAAGAATTTTTATTTGGCGATTATCTGGAGCCCGTTACCTGGCACTGGGAAATACGGAGGAACAGCTGTTACAAGAAAGAGGGGGGGGGGGGTGTTTCTCGCATTTAGGACGTGGTCCCCTCATTGTTCATAACAAAACGTTAAATGCGTAGAGATATGAACTCATTTTTCAACATTGTTTACTGTATACTGGAGGAACAATTTGGAGATGATGATTGTGTCAGCGTGACGATCCACGCTGTCATAAAGCAGCATCCGTGAAGCAACGCTTGGTGTACAACATTTCTGAAATGGACTGGCCTGCGCAAAATACCGGCTGAGCCCACTGGAACGCCTTTGGGGTGAGTTAGAGCGTCAGTTTCTCTCTGGACTCAGCGCCCGACATTATTAGTATCTCTGGTTCCGGCACTCCAGGATGAATGGGTTGCCATTCTTCCACAGACATTCTGACACTGATTGAAGCTGTCCCCAGCAGAGTTCAAGCCGTCATTAAAGCGAAGGGTAGACACACCCCTCACTAATGTCCACTAATACCTCTATGGATACTTTTGATCCGATAGTGTAGGCCCTATAGTCTATTTCGGTTCACCAGGTAACCGTTGGTTAATTTGTTCCCAGTGCACTTGTCATATCAGTTCTCTCTGAAAATCTGAGTTTTCGAGATTAATCACCTTTGATTAATTGGCGCCAACGATGAAATGCCGTGGACTCCAATGTAATGTAATCTCTGGTCACTACTACATGACATACAACTTCTCCTAGTCGGGGTTCACTGTCTTGAAGAATTTTTTACAGGACATCATATTCGCCGTTGACTGTACAAATTATTTATTTCACAATTGCGATTTAGGCCTGTGGGCCATTTTCAAGTGGTACTGCAAGAACGAAAAGAACGCAAAAATCATGCACAAAGTCTGTGTACAGAACTGTATAAACATGTCTTGCAGAAAGTAGTACATTTCAGAAATGGTAAAAATAATACATCACTTACTTTTTACCACAGTACATGTCCGTGTTTAAAAACCTTTCGCCAAAAGTAAGCCTTTTCACTATAGAAATACAGTACCATGAAACAGTACATCTGTACATCGTGAGGTAAATTACGTGAAATGTTACCAATGCTTCACATAAATCGCTACAAATCGATATTCTAAACACAGTATTTACATGTGGACTACGGCCGTCGGCGTGAAAAAAACATTCCCAAGACACTCTGCCTCTGCACTACTCAGACATAGTACTCCACAGCATGACAATTTTAAGCTTCATATCATAACATCTTTTTACATCTGTTAACAACATAGATATTTCTAGGTGACAGTGTAGTCGTAAGGTACAAGGGGACAGGATAAAAATATTTATAACGGAGTAACGTAAAAATTCATATGTTATCTGTTCACATGGTCTCACAGTGACTTGGGTAGTTATGCAGAACGTGGAAACAGAAACTTGACGTATTACTTTGTTTGCATACACATTGCAACTGATGAAAAAACACAGAAAGACGAAAACGTTCACCAGTGATACAGCCAATAGCGCATTTGGAGAATTTGGAGAATAGATTACGCGACGTTACCTCGTAAATAAAGGATATGTCTTTTTACCAAGCACTATTATGGGGAATGTAGATACGTAAAAATATATGTACAGAAGTTATTTAGAGAAAATGATTACAAAATCCAGTTGGAAAAAAGAATACCTAAATGTTGGGAGAAACTTCAAAAAGACATTATTGGGACTGGAGTAGAAAGTATTCCCCGAAACATGCATCAAAAGATCTCAAAAAGATCGAAGTGCAACATGTAAAAGATCAACTAACTTCAGTTAAGTCATATTTTAAGGAGAATAACACAAGGAACTTTTATAAACCTTTCAAAAATAGTTTAAAGAAGTACACACCACTAAGATTACAGTGTATAGATCCAAAAACACAAAAGAATGCATATAATAACATGGAAAACTGCAGAATACTTGTGAACTGCTTCGAAGCACTATACAACTGCGATCCACCAAAAGAAGAATTTCATTTTGATAATATAAGCCAAATGCAATCAGACTCAAAGCCAAGAAAACTAAAAAATAACAAAGCATCAGGAGAAGACACTATAATTGCTGAATTGTGGAAACGCTCTAGTGACAACATTATTCTATATATAACAAAAGTCATTAATGAAATGTGGACAACATACAGCTTACCATCAGAATGGACGTCGGCATTAATACATTCACCAGATAAACAAGCAAAGAAAACTGATCCTAAATGAACAGAGGGATCTCCCTCATGCCTGTGACACATAAGATCTTGTCCATGGCACTTTTGAAGAGAGCTGAAGGAATACATGACTACAACTAGGAGAGTACCAAGCGGGATTTAGGAAGAGAAGCTCTTGTAGGAAGCAAATACTAAATCCAAAGAACATAACAGGAATAAAGAAAATTAGAAACCTGAAATATGTGATAACTTTTGCATGTTTTAGAAAGGCATGTCACTGATTTGATAGAAATGCACTAATTAACATTTTAAAGGAATTCTGCCTCGACAATAAAATAACAGAAATAACTAAAGGAACCGGAGCAAACATAACATCAAAAGTAAAATTTCTGGGGAAACTGTCAAAACCATTTGAAATAAAATCGGGACTAAGGCGGGAAGATGGTTTGTCACCCCTACTTTTAAAATGCGCATTAGAGGAGGTAGTCAGAGAATGGAGAAAATCCATCAATGCTAAAGGTATTCAACTACGAAGAAATCCAAATAAAATCACCAAACATTGTTTAGCTTTTGAAGATATGTCACTAATTACTGACTCACTGAATAGCGCCAAAGAACAAATCACAGAACTACAGAAAAAACAGGCGAAATAGGACTAAAAGTATCATTTGAAAAAACATATTTCACGACAAATGTCAATGGTGCACTCCAAATCTCAAAATACATTATAACACAGTATCAAAAACAAACTGTTTTAAATACCTAGGAGAAAGGATAACAAGCAACACAAAAGAAAAAATAGCTAGGGAAAGTAGAGTACGTAAAATGGAAAAGGTATTCCAACTGGCAAAAAACATGTATAACCAAAAATATCTCCTCTAGAACAGGAGACTAAGACACCATCAAACAGTGGTAAGGCCTAAATCACTGTATGAAGCGCAAGCACTTACGCCATTAAGATTTGTGGATCTTGAAAAATTGGAAAAAGATGAAAAAAGAATTCTAAGGATACTACTGGTACTTAAAATTAATAGTGATGTTGAATCCAAATTAAGATCAAATCAAGAGTTCTATTTCTAAATAGAAAAGCTAACTGATGTAATGAGGAAAAGAAGAATTCAATTTTATGGCCACATATATTGAATAGATAGCAACAGACTAACCAAGCAGATCTAAATAGCTATAAACCAAAAAGCACACGGTTCAGTGAAATTGACAAAGACACGAAAAGCGCAGGAATTAGAGCGAACATAATAGATAACATAATACTTTTTAGAGAAGCAACGCAGAAGACTTCGTGGCTGTACTTATAAATATTTATTATCAAGATTAAATTATTTTAGTTTCTTATTTTTATGTCTTATTTGCATGTCAGGATGTAAGTGACAGAATCTCTTATTACGTTTTCAACAGATGACGAGATTTCTGGTGGGTCAGAGTAAAGTTACAGTAGTTCACAATCGTTCTTGAAGAGTTCTCAATAAATTAAAAAAAGTGTCATTTGCTTGAATACGATTTTGTACTTCCAGGAGAGCAACTAGTGATCTTGTATCAGTGCGTTTGTAAATAACTTTATGGACAGATCAGCGTCTATGATGCAGCCTTGCATACTTATTTTTCTTCTGAGCACTTTTGTATTCATCTAATCCTTCAAACAAAGCTCTAACTGTTAAGTCTGGAGATATTAGCAATCGAATAACGGCTCTACCGATTCACCGACTAGGGGACGTACGTTTGTGCTGCCTCGCACTTCTACTAACATCTGAAAAGGCTTCCTGGTGCCAGAAGTACCTAGCCGACGGAACGTCTTCTACTTGTAGCACCATTATACTTTTTCCAAAACAATTGAGTTAAAAGACGTGATTCATCCGTTCCAGCAAAATCTGTGGACCTTGTTGTTCTCAACAGTTCTTTCTGTCCTAATTACAAGATTTCCTCTGCAGACATGACACTGTCCTAAGATCACTCTCTTAGAAATACATCGAGCTAATTTTGGGTGGAGATTTCAATATTAACTGATTCTACAAGGAAATTAGTGATAGCGGAGATACTTCAGTACTACAGCCTGATACTATATATATATATATAATCAGGTTGTATATATATACTGTGATACTGCAGAGCTCGTAAATATTTAAAGAAAATCATATTTATGAATCACCATCAGAATCAGCAGCTCTTGGTGGTTCATAAATATTACTTTCTTCTCGTACAGTCTAACTTACTTTCCAACCAAAGCACAGGGAAACAACAGAATATTTATTTATAGCATCTTCGTATATTATGTTTCTCTAGTTGATAGACACACAGTGAGAACACTTAGTAATGGTGTGTCAAATCGTGATTCAGAAATATTAATACTGATAGGAATTAATGCAGAGTCACATTCGAGGATAGTCTGCATTTAGAGATGCAGGCCAACTTGAAATGCAGACATTTAAAGTTAGTCTCAGAACCTACACTTTTAAAGAGTTGAGGTTACAGAGAACGCCAATAATTTATGCCACACACATCAACAAACCTCCATGACTTTCTTTGATAATTCATTGCCATCAAATAATTGCAAGTATAAAAGCAGTACTAATAAGCAATTACTTTGGACTTTAAAATATCAACTAGGAGGAAACGGGAGCAGTTTCGTAATATGATGGACAGTCAATGTGCCCAGTTACAGAAATTTCGCGACAGACAATTATGTAAAGTGCTAAAAAATTCACCACTCAGGCTATATCAATACATTGCACCTAGAGGATTGGTAGCTCTCCGAACTAAATTCAAACGTGCCGAGTAAAACTGTGAGGGACGGGAAAAATCCACCGTGGTTCAACAACAAAGTTAGGAAACTACTGCGAAAGCAAAGAGAGCTTCACTGCAAGTTTAAACGCAGCCAAAACCTCTCAGACAAACATAAAGTAAACGATGTCAAAGTTAGCGTAAGGAGGGCTATGCGTGAAGCGTTCAGTGAATTCGAAAGTAAAATTCTACGTACCGACTTGACAGAAAATCCTAGGAAGTTCTGGTCTTACATTAAATCAGTAAGTGGATCAAAGCTACATATCCAGACACTCTGGGATGATGATGGCATTGAAACAGAGGATGACACGCGTAGAGCTGAAATACTAAACACCTTTTTCCAAAGCTGTTTCACAGAGGAAGACCGCACTGCAGTTCCTTCTCTAAATCCTCGCACAAGCGAAAAAATGGCTGACATCGAAATAAGTGTCCAAGGAATAGTAAAACAACTGAAATCACTCAACAGAGGGAAGTCCACTGGACCTGACGGGATACCTATTCGATTCTAAATAGAGTACGCGAAAGAACTTGCCCCCCTCCTAACAGCCGTGTACCGCAAGTCTCTAGAGGAACGGAAGGTTCCAAATGATTGGAAAAGAGCACAGGTAGTCCCAGTTTTCAAGAAGGGTCGTCGAGCAGATGCGCAAAACTATAGGCCTATACCTCTGACATCGATCTGTTGTAGAATTTTAGAACATGTTTCTTGCTCGCGTCTCATGCAATTTCCGGAAACCCAGAATCTACTCTGTAGGAATCAACATGGGTTCCGGAAACAGCGATCGTGTGAGACCCAACTCGCTTTATTTGTTCATGAGACCCAGAAAATATTAGATACAGGCTCCCAGGTAGATGCCATTTTCCTTGACTTCCGGAAGGCGTTCGATACAGTTCCGCACTGTTGCCTGATAAACAGAGTAAGAGCCTATGGAATATCAGACCAGCTGTGTGGCTGGATTGAAGAGTTTTTAGCAAACAAAACACAGCATGTTGTTCTCAATGGAGAGATATCTACAGACGTTAAAGTAACCTCTGGCGTGCCACAGGGAGTGTTATGGGACCACTGCTTTTCACAATATATATATATATAAATGACCTAGTAGATAGTGTCGTAAGTACCATGCGGCTTTTCGCGGATGATGCTGTAGTATACAGAGAAGTTGCAGCATTAAAAAATTGCAGCGAAATGCAGGAAGATCTGCAGCGGATAGCACTTGGTGCAGGGAGTGGCAACTGACCCTTAACGTAGAAAAATGTAATGTATTGCGAACACATAGAAAGAAGGATCCGTTATTGTATGATTATATGATAGCGGAACAAACACTGGTAGCAGTTACTTCTGTAAAATATCTGGGATTATGCGTACGGAAAGATTTGAAGTGGAATGATCATATAAAATTAATTGTTGGTAAGGTGGGTGCCAGGCTGAGATTCATTGGGAGAGTTCTTAGAAAATGTAGTCCATCAACAAAGGAGGTGGCTTACAAAACACTCGTTCGGCCTATACTTGAGTATTGCTCATCAGTGTGGGATCCGTACCATGTCGGGTTGACAGAGGATATAGAGAAGATCCAAAGAAGAGGGGCGCGTTTCGTCACAGGGTTATTTGGTAAGCGTGATAGCGTTACGGAGATGTTTAGCAAACTCAAGTGGCAGACTCTTCAAGAGAGGCGCTCTGCATCGCAGTGTAGCTTGCTGTCCAGGTTTCAAGAGTGTGCGTTTCTGGATGAGGTATCGAATACACTCCTGGAAATTGAAATAAGAACACCGTGAATTCATTGTCCCAGGAAGGGGAAACTTTATTGACACATTCCTGGGGTCAGATACATCACATGATCACACTGACAGAACCACAGGCACATAGACACAGGCAACAGAGCAAGCACAATGTCAGCACTAGTACAGTGTATATCCACCTTTCGCAGCAATGCAGGCTGCTGTTCTCCCATGGAGACGATCGTAGAGATGCTGGATGCAGTCCTGTGGAACGGCTTGCCATGCCATTTCCACCTGGCGCCTCAGTTGGACCACCGTTCGTGCTGGACGTGCAGACCGCGTGAGACGACGCTTCATCCAGTCCCAAACATGCTCAATGGGGGACAGATCCGGAGATCTTGCTGGCGAGGGTAGTTGACTTACACCTTCTAGAGCACGTTGGGTGGCACGGGATACATGCGGACGTGCATTGTCCTGTTGGAACAGCAAGTTCCCTTGCCGGTCTAGGAATGGTAGAACGATTGGTTCGATGACGGTTTGGATGTACCGTGCACTATTCAGTGTCCCCTCGACGATCACCAGTGGTGTACGGCCAGTGTAGGAGATCGCTCCCCACACCATGATGCCGGGTGTTGGCCCTGTGTGCCTCGGTCGTATGCAGTCCTGATTGTGGCGCTCACCTGCACGGCACCAAACACGCATACGACCATCATTGGCACCAAGGCAGAAGCGACTCTCATCGCTGAAGACGACACGTCTCCATTCGTCCCTCCATTCACGCCTGTCGCGACACCACTGGAGGCGGGCTGCACGATGTTGGGGCGTGAGCGGAAGACGGCCTAACGGTGTGCGGGACCATAGCCCAGGTTCATGGAGACGGTTGCGAATGGTCCTCGCCGATACCCCAGGAGCAACAGTGTCCCTAATTTGCTGGGAAGTGGCGGTGTGGTCCCCTACGGCACTGCGTAGGATCCTACGGTCTTGGCGTGCATCCGTGCGTCGCTGCGGTCCGGTCCCAGGTCGACGGGCACGCGCACCTTCCGCCGACCACTGGCGACAACATCGATGTACTGTGGAGACCTCACGCCCCACGTGTTGAGCAATTCGGCGGTACGTCCACCCGGCCTCCCGCATGCCCACTATACGCCCTCGCTCAAAGTCCGTCAACTGCACATACGGTTCACGTCCACGCTGTCGCGGCATGCTACCAGTGTTAATGACTGCGATGGAGCTCCGTATGCCACGGCAAACTGGCTGACACTGACGGCGGCGGTGCACAAATGCTGCGCAGCTAGCGCCATTCGACGGGCAACACCGCGGTTCCTGGTGTGTCCGCTGTGCCGTGCGTGTGATCAATGCTTGTACAGCCCTCTCGCAGTGTCCGGAGCAAGTATGGTGGGTCTGACACACCGGTGTCAATGTGTTCTTTTTTCCATTTCCAGGAGTGTATATTGCTTCCCCCTACTTATACCTCCCGAGGAGATCACGAATGTAAAATTAGAGAGATTTGAGCGCGTACGGAAGCTTTCCGGTAGTCGTTCTTCCCTCGAACAATACGCGAGTGGAACAGGAAAGGGAGGTAATGACAGTGGCACGTAAAGTGCCCTCCGCCACGCACCGTTGGGTGGCTTGCGGAATATAAATGTAGATGTAGATGTAGAAAATATATGATATATTGTAAAAGTGTTAAGGCCAAAAGTGGGTGCTCAACTAATTGCATCACTTGTACGAGAGAGAGGTACTGTTAGTGATGCATCAATGTTGTGCAAACCATTTAATAAGCACTTCCTGTTATTTGCAGTCAATTCATATCGAAGTCGCATTGAAAGAATATCCTGGGAGATTACTGGCCACCGCTGTTGGATTCTAAATTTGATTTCATTTCAAACCACGACCGGTTTCAGACAAACGTCGGTTTTCAACTGGAAGGCGCTAGTACCTATGGGCGTACATTAGTTGCGAAAATAAAACAATTCATCATCTCATAGAAATAAAAGCTAGCTATAAACGTATTTGGGTGAAGCAGGGTTCACATCTCGAACCGAGCATCTAGATTTGAAGTCCCATAGCCATCCTAAACCTCTCAAGACAGATTTCTGGAGGTCGATTTTTTCTTCCACGTCGAAGGCCAGTGAGCCTTAAGGACAGACGAAATACCGATTATCGCACGAATCACAGTTAACGACACGATGTGTATGCGAACTTCACAATTGTGAATAGCAAACAAATGACTGGTGCATTATAATTGGTTCATCATCGATGATTTTGCATAGGAAACGGACGGAGAGGGAAATCACAGCGAAGACACATATTACATTTTTATTAGAATACTGGCGCACTGTTTCCGACGTCCTACTGCCTTCTCTGGGAAAATGACGACGATTAAAGTTTTTCCACAATCAGGGTTTGAATCAGCTACCTCGAAGTCGGGTTCCTGTACATTTGAATGCCTTAGTGTTTCCCTCCGTGGAGTTGACTATCACTTTAGCTGAACCAAGCAAAATCAAAAACTTTTTAGTGATTCGCATCCTATGTTCTACAGTCACCTCTCCCGTAAATTTCCCTTGAGCCTTGAACAGCAAAAATATAAATTTATGGGGAAACATTTAATGGAGATGATAAATTACTTTTAAATTTTTTGAGAACTGTTATGAAAGATATCCTGCGCTACAATTTAGGCACTGTGACAAAGATCCTGGACTCGTATTTGGGAGAAGCAGGGTTCACATCTAGAACCGAGCATCCAGATTTGAAATTTCATAGCCATCCTAAACCTCTCAAGGCAGATTTCTGGATCTTTCCTTTGAGAAGCAAGAGGTCGATTTTTTCTTCCACATTTATTCAACCACAACTAAGGCTCTGTCTCTAAAAATGTAGTCGCTGGGTAACGCTTAACCTTAACATTTCCTCCTCACCTTGACCAACTAAACAGAGGTAATTTTGATAAGTTATAACGAAATTTTAATTATATGTGTGATAAGCATGATCCGTGGAACAAGCGCTAGCCTTCCTCATTATGTAAATGATGACGAACATATGTAAGAAAAGATGGAAATTGCTGGGAACGAAGTCAGTGCTATGGTGCGGATGGTCAAACACTTCTCAGCACATCGCCTGCAAAAACTACTTTCTGCTTTGAGCCATATATAGGAACGTGTCCTCGTAGATCAGCACAATAACAAGAGTAGTCATAAAATTCTAATCGTAACTTCGAAAAAATTAAGTTACATAATTAGATTTTTGTTTATTTACAAGTATATCTCTGCAGTTCTGGTTGAGATTGAAATCCCCGCGCCATAGTGCTGCAGCACGCTTCCAGAAGTGCCAGAAAAAAACAAAGCAGCCCATTGATGAGGTACGTCATTTTGTTGTGGCACCTCTGGAGTAGTACCTGTACCAGGACTGCAGCAAAAATTTGATTACTTTTATTTTTTCGAAGTTACGATCAAAATTTTAAGAGTAGCTCCCGTATACAGGGCGATTCCGTGATGTTGTTAAAAAATTTCAAGGGTGACGTAGAAGGGTAAATGCGTCAATTTGAAATAAGGGATCCTGGTCCGGAAATCGTTATGATACCTCTAACATTGGAATACATGTAATGATATGTTGTTGTTGCTAAGAATGTAGGATAGACAGCTTTCAGAGTTGGTACTATGGAGCAAAACAAGAAAGCAATATCTAGCTAATATAGGCTCTAAAATGCATACTTTAAGAGCTATGAGTAGTAGTTCACGTTCGATACTGTGAAACACATCTCTTTTTCTGCAAGCTCATTAGTTTCCATATTTCTGGAGGAAGTGGCATGGACCTAAACAGGAAATAAACGTCCAATAAACATGGGGTCTAAAATGAGTACCTAAAAAACTATGGGCACTTGTTCAGTAGAAGAGACATGTTCCACAGTAGTGACGATAAATAAGTGCTCATAGCGCTTAAGGTATATACACGGTGTGTCAGAAGGAACGCCCCTTCCAATCATGTGGTATCAACAGCATGGTGCAACTGCACACACTGTTCACCTGTCAATTGACGAGATACGCGAATGGTATTATGGATGTCTCGTCTCTCCATTTGGAGGTGTGACTTGACCAGCACGTTCTCCCGATCTGACGCCTTTATATTTCTTCCTCTGATGATATCGTAAGTCCAGAGCGTTAGAAAACCTCCCGAAAACCTCCAGGCGCTGGAGGGCAACATCAGTAGAGACATCGCAGATATTGGTCTTACTATACTGGAGAACACTTTGCGTAGCAGCTTCATAGCTCGTTACATGAGCACTTCGATAAAGGCGGTGCTCCTCTGAGTGATGTGATCTTTCAGAAGTGAGTGCTGTACACCGCCTGAAACTACTAAGACTCACTAACACGGCTGCATTTCTAGATCAAGAAGACCTGTTAATAATGTTTTTGGAAACGATTGAAAAGGAGCATTCTTTCTGGATCACCCTGCATCGTAGAGTCCATGTTTACTGGACTTTTTCCTATTTTGGTCCATACTATTACCTCTGAAAGTTGCCTACCCTAGAATCTCAGCAGCAACCGTACCTGTATATGTACTCCACTGTCAGAGGTACCAGAACGATTTTCGCTTCTAACTTTCGACTCGATCGTTTCCAGACCAGAGATCCTTGAGTCAGATTGATACATTTACCATCCCTCATTCCTCAATCATCACGGAATGACTTGATCTACTGCCCATGCGAAACATATTTTCTGAATAACTCTCTTACTTCGTAAATTATCATTGCCTATTACCGTACTGTATTCATAGTAATAAGAAACCTGATGTAAACAATACACTATGTTTTCTTCCGTGTTTGTTGGAATCTCATTGGATTTCGTTCCACGTGGAGCGGAAGCCAAGCTCTCTCGAGAGCAGTCAAGTACAGTAACAGGGATACGTTTTATGCTATGCGCTACGCGCACATCGGTGAGCGATAATACGGGCCAACAGCTTTACTGTCACATTTAACTTCGACGGCACTGGCCAGTCAAGTGGTCCAACTAACCTGCAGTGATGTGAACAGTTACAGTTAAGATGTAAAAAGAGATGAGCAGACAAACAATGTAGCTTCAAATGCCATTTAATTTTTAGACGGAATGATTAATAAAATTCCAGCAATAACGCACCCTTTTTAGGGGATCAGAGGGAAACCATAACATACTCTCTCTCTTAGCTCAGCCAGTATTGTAACTGGAAACACGACATAAACACAGGGTAATTTTACTGCGTGAGCTGTGCGTGACTTAAAAACTTATTGGAGGAATTTCATCGTGTAGTTAAATATTGAAGACACTGTCGCTACTATTTACAGTCAGTCGTCTTGTAAATCTGATCTCTTTCCATATCCGAATCCGAGAAATACATTTCAACACCGTGGTAACGAGTCGATCAACGGTAAAATACGGGAAGCTATCCAGGGCCCAAGGTTTCTCTTCTTTTATACCGTGCCGTTTTGTATCCGCCAGCGTTCAGCGATGACGTGTGACAAAGTTTCTGTACGCCTGACGGCTTAAATCCCTCGTTATTTCTCGTGACAAATCCCTTGCCTCGAGATCAATTCTGTTGTGTTCTGTTCCTTATCACTCTGGCTGGTGTGAGACCATATCTATGGTGTAAAAGAATGGACATAGTCCAAATAAAGGGCATCTGATCTTTCGTTTTTGTCCTAAAAATTTAATTTGTTACGTTTTCTTAATTTAAGCAATACTGGATAATAAAGAATTTGTATTTGCAATGAAAACTGGAATTTTGCGTGCAATACGTAATTAGAAAAAGGAATACGTGCATGTTTCATAAAACCTGCTGATTAGGTACGTGTTAATAAGCATATATTTCATGAATCTCATATTTGAAAGATGTAGATATTCCGACCTGAACGAATCTCAGTGTACGATTCCACAACGCTACCAATTCATCTGCGCATCCCACTACCAAACACGCCTTAAATTTAGTTCTTGGAAAACTTCAAAGCTGATTTTTTTCTGTAAACTTGTGAGAAACTTTGAGAACAGTCTGTTTCTCGCTACTTTTTAACGATATTGCACGTGCGTGTTTCACTGGGGAGCAGGAAGCAGCGTGAGTTGTTTCCACACTACGTACCAACAAAGCGTTAATCAGCACACAACAGTACAGAGATTGCGACTCTACACGATTTTTAATATAAAAACTGCATATTTAAAATATGATTAAGAAAAACGTTGATTGCTGTTAATACATTAGAATATCTTTAAGTTTCATTCACAGTAACACAGCAACAAGATATCTAATACGTAAATAAGACCTACTTCCAAGAGCGTAACAAAACCGGTGTACGTGTGCTGCGGTCGCTGACCAATCACCGCGTTAGTGTTTGTTTACATCATGTTTAGTCTTATGACGAATAAGGTATAAGAGTTTACTTTGCGGAAGGTGGACAGTGTGGACACCGCATGTGCTTTTGCCGCAGGACGCGGGCAGCAAGCTGAGCGACGCGGACAAGGCGACGGTGCGGGACCAGAGCGCGGAGGCGCTCAAGTGGCTGGACAGCAACTCGCTGGCGGAGCAGGAGGAGTTCGAGGACCGCTACAAGCAGCTGTCGGCCGCCTGCTCGCCCATCATGGCCAAGCTGCACCAGGCGGGCGCCGGCGGCGGCGCGGGCGCAGGCACGGGCTCCGGGGCCGCCAAGGGCCCCACCGTCGAGGAGGTCGACTGAGGCGGCGGCGAGGCCGCTCCGTGAAGAACTCTACTGGACTGTGGCCACACCATTCTAACACACTCCTTACACTAGCCTGCCACTCTCGTTTGGGAATTACTTCGTTGTGCGTCACACACTATGCTCCAGATTTTGTTGTCCCGGTATTGCGTTTAAGCGAAGTCTTAAAAAATGCCGTGGTTCAGTGTCTTATATAATTTTCCTGCTTTGATCTAACATAAATTGCCAAATGTTGCTGACAGTGGCTTAAGAGTATTCCATATCCGTATGTAGGATCTCACGTTCTGCGGCGCTGCTGATGTATAATGTTCTCGCAGCTACGCTGCCGAATTGCTGTGTCTTCTTAGTATGATACACACGTCAAGAAAAGCGTTGCACCACGCCGATATGCCGTGCATATGCATTGCTAATGTGACTGTTCCTGTACTGATCAGGTCAGCCCTGTTGTTGTTCCACGCAACAGCAGCCGTGAGCGCTACCTACGGGTAGAGCGCCACAGTTTCAGGTGAAAGTAAAGCACCAGTAGGGCCGCATTGTAGTCGTCTATGGAACAGCAGACTGAATATCCGCCATACCGCGACAGACAGTCGCGACCAATGACAGGATCCGCATCATCACGTAGGCTTGCCAACCACGGAAGTTGTTGGATGTGAGCACCGGAGTCAGAATGGTGTTGTATGTACATGGAATTGGTTCCAATCGACAAGTAGTATCGACGACTTACACCGCACAGGCCGTTCACGGTCGATAGGTGCGAAGGATGATCAATATCTAAGACTTTTCAGTCAAAGGAACCTTGGACTAAGCCCGCAGAACTGAATTCGGCGTTCCGAGAGGCTAGAAGACGTCACATGTTGCATCGAACAGTTAGGAGACGATTACATGATGCGACTTTCCATTACCAACCACCATGGCGAGCATCATGTCGTCCACACTACGGACACCAATAAAGATTGGTAAGAAATGCAGAACGGACGTAGCAGAATTGGCGCCGGGAGTTGTTTACGAACGAAACACGGATCTAGAATGAGATTTTCACTCTGCACCGATGTGGGCGCTGATATGAAACTTCCTGGCAGATTAAAACTGCGTGCCGGACCGAGACTCGAACTCGAGACCTTTGCCTTTCGCGGGCAAGTGCTCTACCGATTTGGAAGGTAGGAGACGAGGTACTGGCTGAAGTGAAGCAGTGAGGACGGGGCGTGAGTCGTACTTGGGTAGCTCAGTTGGTAACTTAATCACACTTGCCCGCGAGAGGCAAAGGTCCCGAGTTCGAGTCTAGGTCCGGCACACAGTTTTAATCTGCCAGGAAGTTTCGAAACACGGATCTGTTTGTATCCTGATAATCGCAGACAACGTGTTTGGAGACAACCCGCTAATATTTAACGCCTCCAAGACTGTGCCCCACATAGTCAACAAGATGACGGGGGAGTCATGATCTGAGGTGGCATTATAAGGGGCCAACGTACACCTCTCGCGGTTGCTGAGTCCAATCACACAGCTCTGCGTTACAGGAACTGTATAGCCAAAATTTTGGTGATACCTTCAGATGGATGATAACTCGTGTGCTCATCGTGCTGGTCTCGTGAAATGTTACTTCAGCACGCTAGTGTCACCAGAATGGAGTAGCCTGCGTATTCCCAATCAGGAACCCAATCGAACATGTGTGGGGTCGATTGCAACGAGCAGTTTTGGACGTCGATAACGACCCCGTACTCCGTGCAACTTACCCAGAATCGCTATTGAACCGTATGATAATTTTGACCAGGACTGACGTGATGATCTCATTGAAGATATGACACGAAGGATTCAAGCGTACGTCCCAGCAAGGTTAGTTTCCATGACGCCACGTATTGATGTTGCTCAGGACTGCTGCCAAAAAGCGCCATGGGAAACGGACGATATTGTCGTTACAAAAATATTTTTTTATTTGATGAGCTGAACACACTACAATTGAATATATGTGCGTACCTCAGAGACAATTTTTTTTTTTTTTTTTTTGCCACGAATTTCTAAACAAAAGGGTGATGCAAAGCTTTTGTTGGTGTGTGTATTTCGACAGTGTAGCTCGTTTTCATCGTAAGATGTTCCCTGACGTAGTGAAGGGTCGCTGAACACTTCTCTAACTTAATCACACAATGGATCACGGTGCTACAAGAAGTTTGGCACAGACGTCGATGTCCTGGGACAGTGATCATAAGAGAGGTGATTGAGATTGTTCGAAAAAAATCTATTATCGGAAGCTCCGGCTACAAACTGAGAAGCCCATGCTATGCTGCCTTAAAATCAATAAAAGAACACCGGAAAGCTCAAGTCAAACACAAACAAGGAAAATAAGCCAGTGGCACACCACCTGGACGGCACTCACTCTTAGAGGGAGCGGACCGCAGACGAAACGCCTCCTACGGGCGAGGAGCACTCCGGCGTTCAGGTGCGGCAAGTATACCGAACGCCGAAACCAGGACCGCAGGAAGGCGAAGAGAGGGAATAACGGGTGGGTGTAGAAGGGCAGGCATTCCTCCTTGGGCTTCAAGAGGGTAAGACCAGTTTCAGGATTGCACTTCATACCGAGATTCAAGCTGCCTGCCCAAGATTGCGCGAAGCCTTCCAACGACAACGACGGAAGGCTGACCACGACACCAGGGAACGCAGACAAGTGAGAGGGATCAGCGCAAGGAATGGTCAAAAGAGCAGAGTTGACAACAGAAGTCCTCACAGATGTGAGACTCCTCTAACCCCTTCTGAAAATGAGCAAGGGGGCGGCGGGGGAGGGGGGGAGAAAGACTCACGGCCAGTATAGAGAGATACAACATTGAACAAGTGTGAAGGCGACGTCATTAAGACGACAACACTGATAGTTATGACCAGAGTTTTCAGAGTTTCCTTTGGTTGTAAGGCGAATACCGCAACTGTCCCTCTAAATCCGCTCCAAATACATTCCCAATTGATAGACATAAATGCACCCCTCCCCTCAGACTCATACTAATTCAAGATCATCAACTGAAATCAAAATAAAGACGCTGAACAGAATCCATTTTCTAATAAATGGTTGAAAAGAGCGTTCACGCTCTTGAACAGTCCACCTTCCTCCATACGAGGATGGTGTGAAATGTTCACAATAAAATAAAATACCCTGACGCTTCAGTACGTCATGGAGCACCTGACGATAATAGGGAGCTACGTTGTCAAAATGTCGTCCCAAGAGGACACAACAATCCGACAGCATGCCCACGAGAACATTATAAATCCTCATACGGGGTTAAAATCCCAACCCAGCCATTTCGCTTTAATGCTTCAATGTTTTCTCTATTCTCTTCAGGAGAATGCAGGGATGGTTATTACAATAGGACCACTGTTCATTCTTTCTCCTATGTTTGATCTACAGTACTAGTGACTATACGTTGGCATGGGTAGCACAATCTGTACGAATTCTTCGTTCTTCCTAATTTAGGGTCTCCAATTCAGAATGCTTCGAATGCTTTCCAGAACGTAAATACACGTCACTGACCGCTGTACTTCCATTCGGGCGGACGACGGCCCTGTCAGGCTATCCAGATTTAGTTTTCCCATAAGTTTCGCTTGAGGAAAATTCTGCGATGGTTGCTTTGTAAAGGGCATGCTGATTCTTTCCCTACCCTTCCCTAATCCTAGCTTGTGTGCCGACTATAATGACCTCGTTGTCGACTGGACGTCAAACGCTAATCTTCCTTCCTTCCTCTGAGCGCTCGTATAACGCGACAGCTGTGTGAGAATCAGAGTTAATTCTCTCTACGCTTCAGGACATTTCCTATTTTTAACAGTTTTAAGCAATATTTTATATTCGCCTAGACTTAATTTGAAAAATCTTATGAATGTAAATCAGCAAGTAGTTCCATTCGTCACTCCTACTACCATAATTATGAATCCAACTTACCTGGTGATAAAACTAACTGAAGTACCCCGAATCCTTACTGAAATTGTTCTCTTTTACGACAGATAGCTCGCGCAGATCAGTATATCAACAATTGGTCCTATAGTCTGGAGACTGCATATCGTTTCGAAACCTACTGGTAATATTATGAAACGATGTGAAAAACGCTGTGAATCACCTAAGACTTGCACCGCAAATATTTAGATAATGCAAGAAGCAATTGATCTGCCGATTTCACCGTTTGAAATAGTAGGTAGGTGCCCCCCATACTCAGAGAGTTACGGGTTTCAAATGCGTATTTATTTAAAAACAAGTAAAAATATTTCAGTTGGGCAATACGTACTGACAGTACCTCAGTCAGCCGGCTGGTGTGGCCGAGCGGTTCTAGGCGCTTCAGTCTGGAACCGAGCGACCGCTGCGGTCGCAGGTTCGAATCCTGCCTCGGGCATGGATGTGTGTGATGTCCTTAGGTTAGTTAGGTTTAGGTAGTTCTAAGTTCTAGGGGACTGATGACCTGAGTCCCATAGTACTTAGAGCCATTTGAAGCTATACCTCAGTCAAAGTAGACTCAATTAGTTTGTCAATGGTGGTTGTTGTAGAAGTCTAGCGTAAGCACTTTACGAGATATCGTAGTGAACATTAGAACACCGACAGTTGTTTGTTCCATGTGGTAGCACAAACGAATGTGAATTTTACATGGATGGGTATGTGCAGCGTGCAGCCCTATGTAGATGTCAATACGTCTCCGGAGGTGTCGTGTTGTTGAAAGGGACATTGCCTAGGCAAAATAGGGTGAATACACTACCTCTACGGGGTCTAACACGTAAAGAACCAATAGACACTCAAAGCCTGTGCCAAAATGACCACTATCAGCGTCAATACAAACCTGCAATCAGCCTTGCAGCAATTGCTTCATAGGTTGTAGCATTTCAGCGGAAACTTCAGCGCAGGCGGCAGTAATACGCTGTTTCATGTAATCTGTATTGTCTGAAGAGACTGAAGTTATTTAAGAGGTTGACGTGTATTGAAATATCTTTCGGCGTACATGGCACACGAAAGAACGTCTTAATTCCTAGACTCACCGTAAGCCATGAGCATAACCACTTGTTTCGTGTTGGGAAATACTATATTCCAAGCACGTCCTACTACGTCCACTATCACACAATAAGCGACGGGACCGTCGCAATGCAATCACAGTGCACACACAACACAATGTAAATAAATATCACGTTGTCGCCTAGCATCTAAGCAGCACGATGGAACAAACAGCTGTTGGTGTTTACATTGTTCGTAAACTGCTTGCACTACCTCCCTGCAACAAACACCACTGACATTCTTATTTACGTTACTTTTATGGTTTTACTGTCAATAGGTATTGTCCCATTTAAAAATTTATTTTTCTTTTGAATAACTGCACCTTCGTCAACGTCCAAAATCTATGTGTTGGTTGCAAATACCCGTCATTGCCTACAATTCAGTTCTGTGAAACCCGCATATCGATAGTGTCTTCCATGCGCGAAATATATGCGGAGCAAGTGTTAGGTGATTCACCCTGTATAAGGAACACACAAAATCAGTAGTGACAAAGTAGATCTGTCAATGAAACTCCACAGAAGACCCTACTGTGACCCATTCTAAAATGCTGCTACCATGTTTGAATCCTATCTTACAGTGCTGACTGAAAGTTGAAGATTATAACAAGTCGGCATAGCCCATATGAAAGTGTAATAAACGAAACGTATATCGGAATCAGCATAAGGCAACGTTGTTGTCGCGAAGCCTTATTGCGCAATTTTTGAGAACTGATATGTAAGATGTACTGTGGAACTGTTCTCCTGCGCAAGGATCACGAGAGTGTGGTAAGAGACCTTATAAAGCGTACAGAGGAATCCATATTGGCTCTGAGTACTATGGGACTTAACATCTATGGTCATCAGTCCCCTAGAACTTAGAACTACTTAAACCTAACTAACCTAAGGACAGCACACAACACCCAGTCATCACGAGGCAGAGAAAATCCCTGACCCCGCCGGGAATCGAACCCGGGAACCCGGGCGTGGGAAGCGAGAACGCTACCGCACGACCACGAGCTGCGGACAGGAATCCATATTGCCAATTTTCCGTTGTACTACGCGAGAATGAAGTAAGATAAGAATGACTGTTGGTAAGAAGTATCATTTGTCAATAGAGTGTGTATTGCGTAGTATATTTGTCGATACAGATGATGATCTTGAGAACTCTGCAGCAAAGAGTGAAAGTATCATCGTCGTTTTCCCAAAAATTCCTTCTCCAGCCGTCTACAGCGTTTACGAGACAAAATGTGAGGCCTGCATGGACGCAAAATGGCATGGTAGTTCGATTGTCTCCGGCACAGTACGACATTGCAACGACTTGTTAGTCTCCAGACTCCTACCATCTAACCATTTTTCGCAAAACGTTCTATTCTGGCTTTTGTCATCATTTACTAGTAGCTAGCGGCATGCTCCACGTTAGGTGGTGTCACCTCGCTACCATAGTCTACTCGATGGTAGACAGCTGTTTTTGATGGACGAGTACATCTCAATATTGCATCCTGACGCAACCGCAATCTCAATGGTTCTATGACCCTGTGAATGTATCTCAGAGCGAAGAGCGTGGAAATGAGGCCTGATTGTCGAAAAGAGGAGAATGCGGTGAGAACTACAGACTGTCATGAAGATGAAACGAGCAAAGTGACCTTTGTCTTCTCGTAATCACGTTAACTATTCAAAAGTACGTTTGGTGGAGTGGCGCACTTCCTTGTGGATTGCTTTTTACATCAGTTGTGCAACGTGTCGTCGTATACAAAGTATGTTTCCTCGAAGTTTGGTGCTCTCTTGTGCCAAGTTCAAGTTTTTGTCGGTTTTCGTTTTCGGGTATGTGACTATAGATAACCGTCCCTGTTCTGGTTATTACTTAGCATTAGCGTTTTATCTTGTTTCAGCTATACTGCTTTCACGCTTCACTAGAAATTTAGTTGACTGGTTGACTAAATTAATATGTACAGAATATTGTAAAATCCTTTTAATAAGAAAACTATCCTTTTGCATTTCACTCTTTGTAATTTTACGAATAATTTCAGCATTTATTTTGGAAATAGACGTTACACACATAAGCTTTTTTTTGTGATGATGGCCGATTGTCTGTATACACGAATGAGGTCTTGAGAATAAAGTTCCGATCTCGAAGCTGAACGCAAAAAAAACACAAAGTGTAGCTGTAGAACTTCTGTTTCCAAAACAAATACTTTCTCAACCAAATACTTTAACCGCAAATAGAATTCTCCTTCGAAAGTAATGCAAGAGATCATGATTAATTTCAGCGTTACATTTGTATGGAGATAACTCAGACAGTATGGAGTCCTAATATTTCTGTTCGATGTGTGACAGTGTAGTACACTACCTGAGAAAAAAACTGAAGCACCGAGAAGAAATGGTTCCATGTCAATGTAACTTCATACACGCACACACCATCGGCGGGTGTGTAAATGATTACAGTTGCAGCTCCCTGTGGCAGGTAGAACGGCCACAATGTGCATAAGTATTGTAGTGCTTAATGATGCTACGAAGCCTGGGAAGGTAGGGGGCTTGAACAGCGTCAGATATTGAGCAGTCACTGTGAAGGATATGGGGATGCCGCGCACTCATATGAGACGGCGTTATTAGCAAATTACTGGTTCGAAAGGGGCATCGTTGTGGGTCTCCATTTGGCTGGATGTTTGAATTCAGACTCGTGGGGCGTTCAGAAGTGGCAGCGGCTCGATGCTGGACTGAATAGGAGCGTGAGAACAGCCACACTCGTTGCCATGCTTCCGGTCGACCACGTCTGCCCACGACAAGAGGGATTACCGCACTGTGCACCAGGCGCACCGCACCCCTTCACATCTGCGCCCGCCTTTCGAGAACAAGTAACGGACTGCCTGCAACATTCTACATCTACATCTATGTGATTACTCTGGTATTCACAATAATGTGCCTGGCAGAGGGTTCAATGAACCACCTTCAAATTGTCTCTCTACCGTTCCACTTACGAACGGCGCGGGGGAAAAACGAGCACTTAAATTTTTCTGTGCGAGCCCTGATTTCTCTTATTTTATCGTGACGATCATTTCTCCCTACGTAGGTTGGTGCCAACAGAATGTTTTCGCAATCGGAGGAGAAAACTGGTGACTGAAATTTCATGAGAAGATCCCGTCGCAACGAAAAACGCCTTTTTTTAATGAGTGCCACTCCAATTCACGTATCAGTCTGTGGCACCATCTCCCCTATTTCGTGATAATACATAACGAGTCACCGTTCCTTGTACTTTTTCGATGCGGATCCCACACGGCACAGCAGTACTCCAGAATAGGGCGGACAAGCGTGGTGTAAGCAGTCTCTTTAGTAGACCTGTTACATCTTCTAAGTGTTCTGCCAATGAATCGTAGTCTTTGGTTTGCTCTACCCACAAAACTATCTATGTGATCGTTCTGTGGTTCAAATGGCTCTGAGCACACTGGGACTTAACAGCTGTGGTCATCAGTCCCCTAGAACTTAGAACTACTTAAACCTAACTAACCTAAGGACATCACACACACCCATGCCCGAGGCAGGATTCGAATCTGCGACCGTAGCAGTCGCACGGTTCCGGACTGCGCGCCTAGAACCGCGAGACCACCGCGGCCGGCGTAATCGTGCTAGTTTAGGTTATTTGTATCTGTAATCCCTAAGTATTTAGTCGAATTTACAGGCTTCAGGTTTGAGTGACTTACCGCGTACTCGAAATTTAGTGGATTTCTTTTATTACTCATGTGAATAACTTCACACTTTTCTTTATTCAGGGTCAATTGCCTCTTTTCGCACCATACAGATATCTTATCTAAATCATTTTGCAATTAATTTTGGTCATCTGATGACTTTAGAAGATGGTAAGTGACAGCATCATCTGCAAACAATCTAAGACGATTACTAAGATTGTCTCCTATTTCGTTACTGTAGATCAGGAAGAATAGATAGCCTATAACACTTCCTGTTTTACTCGATGACTTTTCGTCTATTACTACGAACTGTGACCTTTATGACAGGAAATCACGAATCGAGTCGCACAACTGAGGTGATACTCCGTAGGCACGCAGTCTGATTAGAATACGCTTGTGAGGAACGGTGTCGAAAGCCTTCTGGAAATCCACAAATATGGAATCAATTTGACATCCCCTGTCGATAGCACTCATTACTTCATGAATATAAAGAGCTGGTTGTGTTTCATAAGAACGATATTTTCTGAATCCGTGCTGACTATGTGTCAATAAATCGTTTTCTTCGAGGTAATTCATAAAGTTCGAACACAGTATATGTTCCAAAACCCTACTGCAAATTGACGTTAGTGATATGGGTCTGTAAATCAGTGGATTACTCCTATTTCACTTTTTGGATATTGGTGTGACTTGAGCAATTTTCCAGTCTTTAGGTGCGGATCTTACCGTGAGTGAGCGGTTGTATATAATTGCTAAATATGGAGTCATTGTATCGGCATACTCAGAAAGGAACCTGACTGGTATACAATCTGGACCGGAGGCCTTGCCTTTATTAAGTGGTTTAAGCTGCTTTGCTACACCGAGTCATCCCGCACCATTGGCTGGAGACTAGCAGAAGGGAAACTAGGGAACTACTGTGCCGTGCGAAGGCTGCCGTTGACACCACAACGTACATGGCAGCGTTCGCAGTGGTAACGCAATCGATAAGCATGGGCTGCTGATGAATGCTGTCACGCCGTTTTCAGCCGTGGGCAACCTACAGCTCAAAAAAAAAAAATGGTTCAAATGGCTCTGAGCACTATGGGACTCAACTGCTGAGGTCATTAGTCCCCTAGAACTTAGAACTAGTTAAACCTAACTAACCTAAGGACATCACAAACATCCATGCCCGAGGCAGGATTCGAACCTGCGACCGTAGCGGTCTTGCGGTTCCAGACTGCAGCGTCTTTAACCGCACGGCCACTTCGGCCGGCCAACCTACAGCACACAGGATTTCGTGCGTATGTGATGTCATTTTGACGTTACTTCCAGTTATTGAAGACCACCGAAACTGGTACCAGCTGTCGTTAGCGTTCGATTCGGGGTGCTCTGGAGACCATATTGGATTCCGAAGTAGATACTCTCGTAACTTGCGTATTATGAAAGTATGCCGTTTCAAGGCAACAGCACATAGAAGATTTATAAAAATACATCGTTCTTGGTAAGGTTTGTTATAATTATACGCCACATAATGACATATATGTGGTTAAAGGCTTAATGAGATATGCGTTACAGCAAAAAAGGTGAAATTTCGGAAGTTCATCGTGATGTAATGGTAGTACACGTGGAGTATCGAAGTGCAATAGCTAAGTGTCTGGTTCGTGTCCTTTCTTTTTTTTCGTCTTCGAGTTTCTAAAATGTCCTAGGAACCCATTATTTATTTAACAGAAGTATCTCATGTAATGTTTAGTGTTATGCAGATGTAATAGTGCTCTCTCTCCTTCCCCCCCCCCCCCCCCCCCCTACGCTCGTCTCTCTCTCCCTCTCTGTCATTGTCAATAACTTACAAATCAAATATGAAACGCACAAATGCAAATAAATATTCGAAACAAGTTGACAATCTGGTAAAACAAATTACCACTCAGGATAAAATAGACTGACACATTTGCAAAATAATTAAAAGGTAACTTAGTCTTAGCCATCTATAAGGCGCAAAAGAAAATTTACGGTCTAGTTCTTTAGGACACTTCTTTTCGGAACTAGAACGTTTTCAATTACAGTACGTTTCTCTTCATTTTATTACAACAAATTTTACCACTACCGACGCGTTTTCGAGATAAACTCAATGTGTCGGCATTTTGAAACAGCATTCATTCATTGGACGTAAGATAAATGAGCTGCTGCTTTAATTCGTTTGCTGGAATGGCTGTCCATCCCCATCCTTTTTAACTACAGATAAACTACTGAAACTAGTTTTGAGAGTTTCTAAAAATAAATTTATGTTATTGAGACACCTTAACGAAAACTGTTGAATATATACATTATAAGAGTCAGTGTTAGCTGACTTCATCTTGTAAATCAGCAAGTCGTCTCACTTTCAGGGTCGATGAAGGCGTACTAGAGAAAGCAATTATTACAACTTTTTCGCTATGCTTTTGACTTTATCTTGCAAACAGCTTAATCTCTCCTTTATCCACTGCCCAGTCCACATGAAAGCTAAACTTTTTACATTTATAAGCAACGTAACTTAGAGGGTAATGTATCCTGCAGTACAGCAAAAGCTTAACTTCCAGTTATCTGTGCTTGAGGTGAGTGTTATTGTTTTGAACGTCGTGTTCGCTTCACGTGTTGTGAACCGAACGATCACGAAGGTCGGTAGACTGCTCTTTCCGCCTTCGACACAGCGTGTGCCGTCGAAATGACGTTACGTTTGCACGAAGTCTTGTGAACCGTAGTTTACCCTTCAGTGACGAGTAGCTGTTCTGTACTATCACCACCGTCGAGGAGTATGGCGGTATTTTAGAGAGAGGTCCCATTGTTCCAAAGATTTGGAGAGGCACAGCGCTGTTACTCCTGGTGCCACTGTGTGGAGAGCCATCGAATATGACTTCACGTCACGGCGGGCAGTGCTTCAGGGAACTCTGACGATTGAACGCTACGCGACGGACATGCTGTGCAGCTTTCTGTGACGTCTCATACGACAGTATCGTGGCGCCATTGTCAACGGGACAACGCTCTTCCATACACGGCACTTGTCTCTAAGAACTGTGTGCGTGCTATTAACGTATTCCTCTGGGTAGCAAGACCCCTAGATCTGTCCCCGATAGATCTTGTGTGGGATTATCTCGGACGTCAACTCCGTCCTAATGCCAGTATCCAGGACATCAAGGACCAATTGCGACAGTTGTGGGCCAGCTTGGATCAGGAGAGCATACAACAGCTTTATGAAACCCGTCCCTTCAGAATCAGTGTATGCATCCAGATGCAACGTGGTTCCACGTCATACAGGTAAGTGGACCCGTCCTACCAAGTTCTTCGTAAATTTCACTAAATTCTGTAATCACTGCGATAACATCACATACCCTTTCAACACGCGAAGTTTCATTTGGTTAACTTAGGCGTTTCACTTTTTTTGGCCAGACAACCGTAACAGCAGTAGCATAAGAGGTATCGTGATCTGTGTTTTGCTGCATTACCACATTACACCGACGGAAGTGAACGACAATGTCGAAGAAGCTAACTACAACTGAAGCTCTGTCAAGACAAGGAAGACAGTATCCTACGCTAGCTCCTATGCATCATCTGTTATATCGCTTGTGAGGAACACATTATGCCCGAATGGACGTGCACAGCAACGTTTATTTAAGCGACCTGAACAGAACACATGCAAAGAGACTCCGTTGACCAGACTGAACGCCCATATTTTGTCGCGAAGAGTGTACAGCGCGAATCCCTGACAAGAGAAATGTTTCGTGTAAGGATCATACTAAAAGCTACACTGCTGCTCTCCGTAAAAGTGCACAATCTTGAAGACCAATACAAAAATAGTTTATTACGGTAATTATTTTAATTAAGTAAATAATTTCGCAAAAGCCGAATGAGATGTCTTTCTCAGAGGGAAGCTTTTTTCGTTTTATTTGTTCTCCAGAATTTGTGCCATATTTAGTCATCTAAAACACATGTGTACTTTGTATGCTTAATAGTACACAGAATTATATTTATATTTACAGAATTATATACAGAATTATACACAGAATTATATTTATATTTACAGAATTAAGAGCTCAAGCTCTCAAAATTTTTTCTACAGTAAATTTTTAACAGATAGCATGACAAGGAAAGCAGAAATTTTCGGGTTATCAGTCCAAACCATTTCTTAAATTTAATCATGAGGGAAACAGAGAAACAAAAATATTAATACCATTAAAAACTACAGGTTTTTCCCTATACTCTTAGGGGAATTTCCGCTCACTTTACAAAGGCGCATGTCTCTAGCAAATAAAATATACGACGAAGCTGATTGAGATGGTATCCCATGCCCATCAAATGTCTTCAAAAATTTCGGTCTTTCATAGTCCACTGTGGGACACGAGAACATACCTTATTTGGATCGCCGTCTGATTAAGAATCACACTCACATGTATAGAACCTTAAATTTTGATTCTATGTAATTGTAGAAGAAAAGAGGCATGATGAAAGCGAAGTAGAATGATGGTGCAAATCGTCGTTCGGTTCAGGTGAGTCCGCCTAAAACCAACGATCTTGTAGGAATTTGAGGTTGTAATGCCGCATAATATCCACCTTTAATTTGTCGTGACACTTTCCATATTTATTGCCATTGATATTTACCATTGCTCTTGACCTCACGTTAGTAGTCTGTACACGCCAAATTCAAGTAGAGACAGTTCCTATAACTGCAGTTTGCTTTACTAAGACGTAAGGTTCCTCATTGTGGCGGAGTGACGTTGTTGCGTGGATGAGCAAAATTTCTGTTTTAATCAGTTTGTGAAACATATAGAACTTAGTGACTTGCAAGAACTAGTCTATCGCAGTTGGGGTTACCGGCGTCATGACGCTACTAGAGAGCCTTTCTACAGTTTCATTTGCTAGATGCCGTAAGATATCCTGTGCTCGTATTTTACATCTAACAACCCACCGACAGTGCCTTAGTGATGTTACGTAAGAGGCAAGAAATTTAGCAGCGCGGGGTAGCCGCGCGATCTGAGGCGTCTTGTCATGTGGTCCGCGAGGCTTGCCCCGTCGCAGGTTCGAGTCCTCCCTCGGACATGTGTGTGTGTGTGTGTGTGTGTGTGTGTGTGTGTGTGTGTGTGTGTGTGCGTGTGTTTTGTCCTTAGCGTAAATTAAAGTTAGATTAAGTAGTGCGTAAGGTTAGGGACCAATGACCTCGGCAGTTTGGTCCCATAAGCTCTTACCACAAATTTCCAATTTTCCAAGAAATTTATGCATGCTATGGAAGATTTTCTCGCTGTCCACGATGGAGGAATACCCAGAAAAGCCGATATCGTTGAAAAGTATACAAATGTCATTATCGGGCAACAACAAGCCAACAAAGCATCTTTCAAATGGCTCTGAGCACTATGGGACTTAACATCTGAGGTCATCAGTCCACTAGAACTTAGAACTACTTAAACCTAACTAACCTAAGGACATCACACACATCCACGCCCGAGGCAGGATTCGAACCTGCGACCATAGCGGTCACACAGTGCCAGAGTGAAGCACATAGGACCGCTCTCCCACAGCGGCCGGCAAAGCATCCTTCATTGCTGCAGTTGTGGGCATGAGCGTAATGCAGCTCGGAGTACCATCGGACGGCACACGATGACGTGGAGGAATATCGCCTTGCAATCACTTTGTTTCAAACGAACAGCTTACTAAAATATACAGACTCGTACACACTATTACATTAAGAAATAAAATAGACAGTTAGGTCACCACAAAAAAGGGAGTGTGTGATTGATGGCAACAAACAAATATCTTATTGTTCCGTACAGTCAGTCTAGTAGTAGACACTAATGCACCTTGTGATTTAAGTTTCATAAATCTATCACTGCTTTAAATCTATCATTGCTAACATGCAAGGATTGGTAGTAAAAACGTTTTCGTTGTTAACTTACAATATCACTTAGTAAAAGTTGGTTCCGAAGAACGAAACGTACACTGCCACCAAGGAAATTTCTTTTCTTGCAAATAATTGTACGTGCATCTACTCAATATGTTATCAACATGTGAGTCAAGTTTCAAATATCGATTTTCTGTTTATAAATTGAGCCTAGTGTTGTTAATAATCAACAATACCTCCTGTTCAACTGGGCGACAGCTTCTATTTGCTGATCTTACCAACGTGATATGAAGTCGTTGCGGCATTTAGACTCATTTTAAAACCATCTTTTTGGAATAGCCGCGCGGGATTAGCCGAGCGGTTTAAGACGCTGCAGTCACGGACTGTGCGGCTGGTCCCTGCGGAGGTTCGAGTCCTCCCTCGGGCTTGAGTGTGTGTGTTTGTCGTTAGGATAATTTAGGTTACGTAGTGTTAGCTTAGGGACTAATGACCTTAGCAGTTAAGTCCCATAGGATTTCACACACATTTGAACATTTTGGAATAATTAGGCTATCTCGGTCGACTCAGGTCTAAATATCTAGAGTGACACTTCTAGTTCCCCGTACACGACGACATTTTAATTAATATGAATAAATTCAAATAGTAACACAAAGACATGGATTGTTTTCCATGGACTATCTGGATTGAAATGCCATATGAGATTCTCATTTTCTAGATCAAATGCTATATTTGTTATGGAAGATGACAGTATTCCATTTGATTATTTTGGTAATACTGTGGTAAACCTTGTTCCCCTGTGCTCGTAGCAATACCATGATCAGATAGGTTCAATGATGATATCTATGCATCTAGAACCACCACTTTGTGAGAACCGTCTTAAATTATATGAATCATCAGTCTGTATAAAACCTGGTCTCAGCCTAATTGATTCTAGAGATATAAGGAACAGTATCACTATATGTAGGTTAAAGGAGGACCTTTCAGTTGGAAGTGTGGTATGTAATACACTGATCATAGTGGGCCAGAAATACGTAACGTAATAAGTGGTCTGTAGTAGGGCCAGCTGCAGCCAAGTGTGGGTGTTTGCGTTACAAAAGACAACACAGCCACCGCAACGCTACGAGACAAGCTAGCCTGGCGAGATGGATAAACAGTTGACACAGCAGTACCTAAGCGGAAGAGGGCAGAAGCCTTTCCACACAGGGAGCCGCCAAATTGTTTATTATACGTGCCGCAAGACATAGCAGGGCCAGGCGAACACAGCTCAGAAGCTTATAAATAGCCATTTTACACTACAACCACTTCTGTTGCTATCGCAACTCTATCGCGACAGGGTGTGTCGCTTGGGCAATGCCCAGGATGCTGTTCGTGGACCACAAATCACTTCTGCGTTAGGCCAGTCACTCCTGAAACAACGAGACCTGCAGCCACCACCTCATCGGACCTGCACCGGTCCTTGGAAGCAGCTGGCCGACCTTCAGCACTGAGCAGGGGATCCCTGCCTTCGCGTCACCTGCTTGCCACATTCTGGACAGTGCAGGGTGCATGAGGCGCGTCACAATAGACGCCGCAACAGTTAGCCGAGGCCACCCGGACACAGAGTCGCCGTTGACAGAGGCAGTTGCCTCACGAGCCACTACCTGGCTGACCCGTGCTCTATCAGCACTGCAGGAGGCCGTTGGATGTCTCAACCACGCTACCACTTTCTGTATTGAGCCTTGTCAGGGAGTCGTGTTAAAGCAATTTGGAATTTCAAGTTTTTTGATTGGGGTTGCACCGCGTCCCCCCTGGATCCTAACTAGTCACAAGCTACTATAACTGTGTCAGAACACTGGTGTCACATTTTCAGCGCAACTTCTGAACCTGGGCCACAATTAGCCAAGAAATTTAATTGTTGTTGTCAAATTGTCTTGGTCATGGAAAAGAAGCTTGACTGTCTTGCTCTTTGTAAGGTAATTTTGTTAAAAGTAGTGAACCCTTGGATTTTTCCCACTTTAAAGGTAATGGGACACACAACTGGCTCGTGCCTGTCCGATGGATGCAGTATAATTTGCAAGGTTATTCAGCACCACGTACAGAAGTTGTGTGTTTCACTTGTGAGCAGTATGGGGATATGGCTAGACAGCGCTAAGAATCAAAATGGCTGATGACTGGAAGAAGAATTAAGTTACTGAATTTCATTTTATGTGTCTTATAAATGTTGGTGTTTCAAAATGAGCGTCGAGAAGGGCGAGACTTTGATAGAGTCAGACACAAAGAATATTAGAATCAGATGCAGTTCGTATACTGTCAGAAAAGTTAGCACAATTAATAGCAATTGATAGGGAGTTGTGTCGTTTGATGGGGGTGCAATTGTCATAGTGAAATATATATGCCAGTCACACATTTGGTTGCTCTTTCACTAGTAAATCAGCTGAGGATGTGCATGTGCCGGCCAGTGTGGCCGAGCGGTTCTAGGCGCTTCAGTCTGGAACCGCGCGACCGCAGGTTCGAATACTGACTCGGGCCTGGATGTGTGTGATGTCCTTACGTTAGTTAGGTTCAGGTAGTTCTAAGTTCTAGGGGACTGATGACCTCATATGTTAAGTCCCATAGTGCTCAGAGCCATTTGAACCATTTTGATGTGCACGTGTTTGTGGAGGAACCTAGGAATTTGGCAGAGATGGAACGTTGGTCTATGTAGATCTTTTTGGGGTAACAAAACTAAGACTAATTGAAAAAGCAAAAGCTTGTGTTGGTTATACAGAAGCTTTCAAGCAAGCCGGAACATTTGAAGAATTTGAAAAGTGGTAGGCTCATCGGTATATGAAGCAGAACAGTGCCAGGCATTTTAGGGAACAGTTGGGCATGGTAACAAAGAGGTATACAGAATCAATAGAGGAATTTGTGGATAGAATAATGAAGATCAATGACTGTACATATGAGTTGAAGGAATGAAGTAATTTTACAGGGAACTGTGCACAGGGTCTTGACGCGTTTTTAAGAGGGTTGCCTTCAGAAATGTCGAGGAGAGTGCGAAAAGGGGTGCAAATTGATTTGTGCGCAACTGTTAGACTGGCAGTAGGATGTGAGAAATTGATGCGTCAATTGGGGTGCAAGTTAAACATATTTCATGAAGTTTGGGTATTGCGCCTGATAGCGTCGACTTGCTGCCACGATATTTCGGCTGACAACAATTCAGTCATCATCAGGTGAATGTTTCTCACTGGATGTTGCTAGTTTATGTCGGTAGCTTTATATCAAAAATAGGAGCGAAGACGCAAGCGCAAAGGCAACCTCCACGTGAGCGACCTCTGTTGAGTTACGCCCTCTCTTCGAATATTGCTCCATGTATGGCGTGCAAGGGCATGCGTAATGTGATACTACATGAGCATTCTCTGTCGGAATGGGCACTCACGGAGTTAAAATTCAAATGTAAAAATTAATCAAATTGGTCACAAAATGTTTTCAATTTGAAGAAATTAAAGAAATCACTGCATTACACATTTGAAAACCGCCATCACGATTAATAAGGTCTTGCGCTAAACATATTTCCACCAATTCCTTAACAATCGAATCCCAGAAGGATTTCGTCTAGACCAAGATTTCCGAGTGGAGATACAATGCTCCGCTATGGCTGACTTACTTGGATGCGAAAGGCGAGTGTGGCGATCACGTTCAACGCATCTTTCAGGCACTGTGCGCGTCGTCTGACAAACGTTGGCTTTGCCACACTGACAAGGTAGTCTGTAGACTCCATGCTTCCACAATCCCAGATCGTCCTTGAGCCGAGAAGAGTACAAGTCTTTGCAAGCGGGAGATAGATTACTTTGACTTGAAATTGTCTTAAGACTCTACCTAATTTCGACGAAGTAATGCAGAAGAATGGGAGGAACTCACTGGGCCTAAACCGTTCCTTCTTCTCTTGCTCTTGTGGGTGGTCACGTTTCTTCTTCCTTAAAGCTGTGCTGATCTGATGTGGAGAATCTCCATTACTTTTAAAGACTCATTGTAGATGTTCCAGCTCCTTTGCAATCTCCATCAGACACAACTTGTGCCCAGTGCACCAACTTGGCCGATAGCAGCTAGACGCCTTGAAAAGCAGTTCCGTATGTGTGGGTTGCAGTAGACAGATTATCGCAATGATCCATCCACTTTCGGTCTGCTCCAAATGAAATGGCAGACAGCTGTCTTTCTCCACTTCCATCGTAATTGTGACATTCACGTGGATACAATTCAGATGCAGCAAAAAGCGTGACAGTTCTTCTTTCCTTTGGGACCTCGCTACAAAAGGGTCATCCACATCTTGCCAGAGGACTTTTAGTTTAAGTTCTGCCGAATCAAGTGCCCTCTCCTCAGACTCTTCCATAAAAATGTTTGCTACCAGAGAGGAGAAAGGACTGCCCATGGCAACACCGTCAATTTGCTCAAAATATACACTGCTGAATAAATAGTAGGTTGAGGAAAAGGGCATGGTGAAGTAGCGCTGTTATATCAGCTTTAAACTTATTGCTGATGAGTGACAATGAGTCCGTGTGAGGGAGCCTAGTGCAGAGTGAGATAACATCGAAGCTTACTTATAAGGCTAACTCGTTGAGTCTAAGTTCCTTCAATATGTTAATAAAGTCACCATAGTTGATTATATAATATGAATACTTCCCCAAAAAAGGTCTCAGTAAACACACAAGATGTCTAGCTTAGTCATAAGTTGGAGCGCCGGTATTGCTCACAGTAGGACGTAATGGAAGATCTTCTTTGAGTATTTTTGGAAGACTCTGTAACCGTGGTGGAACAGAGCTGTGAGGTGTTAATCTTTTCGCAACTTCTTGCGGAAGGGAAGAAGAATTCAGCAACGCTGTCGTTTTCATTCTACTCTCCCTGCAGGGTCTTTATCAATCTTTCGGTACGTCGGTTCACTCAACAAGCTATAAATGTTCTGATCATAGATGTCACGTGGTAACAGTACAGTGCTGATTCCTTTATCCGCTGGAAGGACCACCGTGTGAGGATCTTCATGTAGCTTGTTTAGTACGGTCCTTTCCATCGAGGAAATTGTTCTCTTCTGAGATGGAGCTCTCATAAGTGCGCGACATGTTCACGTCTGATTTCTACTGCAGCTGCACTGGGAAGATGTCTAACAGCTTCTGCAACAGCACTAATAAAATCAGTTGAATGCAAGGTTCTGAGCGTAGGCGCGAAGTTCAAGTCTTTCCCAAGAACTGATGTCACTTTGTCGAAAACCTTATACGTAAAATTGACTCGAAAAACATCTTCTTGCGTTAACGTTGCTGACAGGCTGGCACCTTCGAAGATTGCCTTGCAGTAGACTCCTTATGGATCCACTCCGTCTTGGCCCAGGTCGTGCCATCGACCCACTCCAAAGAGAGACATGGGAGATTGGAAGAAATCTCGATGTGCAGCTAAAACAACTGTTTTGGAATGGGTTTCAGTTCACGGTGAGTAAAACGAATCCTCTCCTTCACTAGCGCTAGACCTGCCTTACGTGTGCTGAACTTCGCAGTGACGATCTTGATAAAATGTGACATACTGGCAAACTTCGGAATGAGGCCATTGTCCCGGTGTTTCAGTAAAAAGACTAAGAAATTAACAACCTCGCTCGCTTATTGCGTAACTTATTCAACCTCTGGACATGTGATGCCATCTCCTTCCCGAAGAGGTATTTGATGTGATTCTCGAAATTTTTCTGGCGTAAAAAGTATTCCAAGAAGTTTCGGGATTGCAGCCGGATAAAGTCGACTTCCTGCCACGATATTTCGGCTGATAACCATTCAGCCATCTTCAGGTGAGTATTTTTCACTGGAGGTTGCTAGCTCCTGTCGCTTAAACACTGAATATAATTGTCCAGTATAAGGTGTTATAGATGTGGGCAGATGGTGCATGTGCAGAAGGAATTTCGCCAGCCACAGGATAGTGGGAATAGAGGCTAAGGTCTGCATAATGCTAACATAGTTCCAGGGGCAGGGGGCAGGGGATGAATCAGGTGTTAAATACCAAAGTGAACCCAATGTACACCTGTAGGCAATCCCAATAAAATTATATGCTACGAAGTCAAACGCAGAGGCGACTTGAGCAGTCAAAGGAATAGTGGGGAAGAAGATTGGCAGGATATTGCTGAACACAGGTGTGCATGCGTCGGTCGCCAGTACAGACTTGGTGGAACATACACAGTGAAACCCACCACGGTATCGACTGCGAGGAGTGTGGGATAGAGATGCCACATCGTTATGGTTGGTGGACACAGATTTTTGCCTGGGTACAGTTCAGTTCAGACAGTGTGTAGGTGAAAGAAGGTTATGACATGATTCTGGGGTTGAATTTCTTGTATCAACTTTGTACCAAAATCACCTTCGGGAACACATGGTGGAGCTTGACGGAAAAATGGTACAATTGGGCGAAACCTCTGCTAGTGTAGCAATGTCGCAAGGGGAATCTATTGAGTATGGCAACCCGTTTAAACCGCGAACAATCACTCTAAGACTAGAGTCACTCTGTTGTGCCTCTATAGGTACCAAAGAATCGCTTTGTATTAAGTCTAATTTACCAGCAGGGGTGTTGCATGTGGTGGGACCGTTGGAAGTAAATGAAATATTCGATCAGGCAGGTTACGTAATGAAAAGAAGTGCTGCATGTGTACCATTGGTAGATGGTGAGGAAATGGTAGCTGTGTTTGTGGACAATTTCACCACCAAGGCTTTAGGTTAACAAAGGGATTGTTGATCGCTAACGTGGATATCCTGGAGAGGAAGAGTGAGACATCAGGGGTGTCAGCCATGGACAGTCGCAAGCGCCACAGAAACTGCATTACGACGGAAAGTGAAGCACCTAAAGGGGAATGCTAAGCAACAGATGGAAGAGTTACCGTTGGGATTTAACGATTCCTTTTTTTCCAGAAAAGCTGTTACCAGCAACGCATATTATCCAGCACCAAATACAGGCAGGAAATGAATCACCAGTTTACTGCAATTCAAATAGAGTACCGAGGTACTTGCAGCAGATTGTAGAGGAATTCATCGATCAGCATATGAAGGATGGGGTTATTGAGGAAAGTAATAGCCCAAGTGGGGCCGGAATTATCGTCGAAAGAAAGCGGATGGGTCACGAAAATGTAGGTTTTGTTGTGATTATCGACACTTGAACTCCAAGGATATAACCAATGCCTACTCTTTGACAAACATTACGCAAACCATAGATTATTTATGCCAGAGCAAGTATTTTTAGATGAAGAACTGAGGGAACGGCTACTTCAGCTGCAAGTCGCTCCAAGCGACGGGACAAAAACAGCATTTTCTTCACCGCCGGGACATTATAAATTCATACGAATGCCTTTCAAGTTGAAAAATGCACCTGCGGTATTTCGGAGGTTGTTGAACGGAGCTCTCAGAAGGTTGAAACCACGTCAGTGCACGGTACATCTTGATGATATAATCGTCTTTTGAGTGATGTAGAGCAGGACACACAATGCCTACGGGAAACATTCCTCAGATTGAGGGCAGCGAATTAATTGTTGAGTACAGGGAAGTGTAATTTTGTGTTAGGAGAGGTGCCCAGCCTTGATGAAATCATTAGTATGGTTCAAATGGTTCAAATGGCTCTGAGCACTATGGGACTTAACATCTATGGTCATCAGTCCCCTAGAACTTAGAACTACTTAAACCTAACTAACCTAAGGACAGCACACAACACCCAGTCATCAAGAGGGAGAGAAGATATCATTAGTAAGGATAGGGTTAAGATGGCCCTGAGGTTAACTAAAGCCGTACTTGAATTTTCTGTAGGTGAATCGGCAAAAGTGCTGCAATCATTTCGTGGAGTCAGAAATTATTATCGAACGTTTATAAAAGGATTTGTGGATATTGACAAACCCTTAACGCAATTACTGAAGGAAGGTTCAAAATTTGTGTGGTCAGAGGATTGTCATCGTACTTGTGAAAAACTGAAAGAAGCATTGACACCTAGTCCAATCTTAGTCCTTAAAGGCAGTACCGCCATTAGACTGTTGTTTATTTACAGTGTTACATTTACACTCACACAATCGTGTTTTCGGCTTCAAAGTGCCACTATCAAGTGTTTTAAGTGTTATAAATTGCCTAAGATGGCAAACTGTCGTATTAAAATACACTATCAGACACGCTGTCTAAGAGTAGATATTTCTGGCAGAGCCTACTGCTTTGTTTCATTACTGAGTACACCCTCAGTAATGAAGCAAAGCAGTAGGCTCTGCCAGAAATATCGACTCTTAGACAATGTGTCTCATAGTGTATTTTAATATGACAGTATGCCATCTTAGGCAATTTATAACACTTAAAACACTTGGTAACGGCACTTTGAAGCCGAAATCGTGATTATGTAAGTGTAAATGTAACACCGTAAATAAACAACAGTCTAATGGCGGTACTGGCTTTAAAGAAATATATTATGACTGTGGCTCCGCATTATGAAACAATTATACAATCTTAGTGCTTGCAAATTTCAATAGAAAATTAATTCGGTCATGTGAGGCATCGAATCATGCACTTGGTTGTGTGTTGTCTCAAGAGTCGAGGACACAGATCGAGGGCGTAGAACATTCAGTGGCCTATGCATCAAAACAAATAGCAGAATTACTCTATGACAGAAAAGCAAACGTCGAGCCTTATCCATGAAACCACCTACTTCAAGTGTTATCTCTATGGGAAAAAATTTCGAGTGATAATAGATCACGCACCGTTGAAATGATTGATGGGGATGAAGGATCCATCTAGCAGGTTGACACGATCAGCAGTAAGACTGAGTGAATTTGATTTTCAGGTCATACACTACTCGGAAAGAAACATAGAAAAGCGGATGGATTTGCAGGAAAGTAGTCGTATTACAAATAGAAGATAATGAGCTTAAGGGATGGAAGGCAGTACAGAGAACAGATGGCGAATGTAAGCAGTTTTGTGTGAAGTCACAGTTTTGTGTACAGGATGGCTTACCGTGCAGAAAAACAGTGAGCGCAACTGGTGATGCCAGCAAAGCTGAGAGATAGATTATTACAGCAGGCACATGATCACGTGTTAGGCATGTCATGAGGGATGTACCTCTACCAACAGAACAGTAGCAGGGCGATACTAGTGGAGGAATTGGAAGGCAGACATGGACCAATATCTGTGAAAATGCATACAGTGTCAGACAAGAGTGCCATGGCAGCGGTTATCTGGAACGTTAACACTGTTTCAATTGCTCGGGACTAGTGTCTTTGGTCCATTGAAGGATACAGGGTACTTATAAATGGTGGAAAATGGAAAATTTTTTATGACTTTATTAAATTCTATAGTCTTTCCTGGCTACAATGATATAAACATTATAGGGTTTCAAATGAAAAATGACCTATATATATCAAATTTTAAAGTTACGATCATGTATGCCGCCACGCCCCCTTTCTTTCTGTTACAGAAACCAGTATTATTTCGAAAAGAGCTGTGAACTTTCTGTTTGCAGCAGTTATACATATGATACATTGTGTATGTTGGTAACAGTGCAGGTTCTAGTGTCTGTAAATGATTATCTTTGCTAGTATTTACTTTTGTTTCGCTGAAGCAATTTGTTCACTTGTTACTGAATGTTTGTTGTCCAAGTGCTACATATATGTGTGGAAGTACATATCCTCCAGTGTGCAATGAATACGAACTATGGCATGCATCAAGAAATTCAATAAAAGGAAATTCCATGGTAACCAGTTCACAAGCAAAGCAAGCCACACTGTTGAAAATAACCTATGTATCAGTTCTTCTAGGAAGAAACTCCCACATGGCACCCCTTCTGGGTGATTCAAATTTTTGTGTTAACAATGAGGCTGTTTGCAGTGGGTTTGTTGTTGTTGATGTGGACATCTTATCTTCTTTGATAAAGGAAGTGGCGAAATATAAACAATGTGATGGTGTAGGCTGTCTGGAAATAACTGAACAACAAAGTAGCAGGAAGGGTTTAGCGTAAAAATTAGTTGTTCTGTGTAGAGCCTGCAATAGATCTACCTCGAAAATGACTTCGAACATTGTGCATCATTCATATGATGTGAATTTGAAGTTAGTGTATGCAATGCATGAGCCCGCATCTCGTGGTCGTGCGGTAGCGTTCTCGCTTCCCACGCCCGGGTTCCCGGGTTCGATTCCCGGCGGGGTCAGGGATTTTCTCTGCCTCGTGATGGCTGGGTGTTGTGTGATGTCCTTAGGTTAGTTAGGTTTAAGTAGTTCTAAGTTCTAGGGGACTGATGACCATAGATGTTAAGTCCCATAGCGCTCAGAGCCATTTTTTTTCAATGCATGATATAGGAAATCGAAAAAAGGCTGCTCAAACGTTTTGTGGTTTGATGGACATTCCTCCTCCTCGCGGTAGGTTCAGCAAGTACATAAAATACTTTTAGGTGCCTTGACGGTTGTGTCTAAAGCATCAATAAAACGTGCAGTAGAAGGAACTGTAAATATTAGTGGAATCATGGACATCGCTGTTGCACTTGATGGGATATAGCAACGTGGAGGACATCGTTTCTTGAATGGTGTTGTAAGTGCTACTTCTCTGTAGAATGGAAAAGTTGTTGATGCTGAGTGCTTATCTAAGTACTGCCTCACCTCCCATGGTAACACTGAAGGACATATTGAACATCAGTGTTCTAAGAATTATGATGGTTACATGGAGGTACGGAGTGTGATGGAGTTCTACAAATATTTCAGAAGTCGATGCCCGTTAATAACGTACGTAGGCGATGGGGGCTCTAAAACTTTCAATAAAATTAATGAGTTCAATGTTTATGGTGATACCTTGGTAGCAAAACTGGAGTGTTGTGGACGTGTGCAAAAGAGGATGGTTGCTAGATGAGGAAGCTACGAAGAGAAATGAAAGGAAAATTGCTATCTGATGGAAAATCTCTGTCTGGCCGAGGCAGATTGACAGAAACTGAAATAGACCTTCTTCAGAGTTATTATGGACTGGGCATTAGACGAACTGCACCTCTGAATGATGTTACAGCAGTAAGAAACGCTGTATGGGCCACCTACATTCATAAGTTGTCCACAGATGACCACCCAGTTCACGGACTTCGCCCTAAAGGAGCAGATTCTGGGTGTGGTTACCAAAAAGCAAAAGAAAGTGGTCAAATACACCATCATAAGCATTCTCTTCCTGAACCTGTTATGAATGAAACAAAACCAATTTTTAGAGACCTGAGTGACCCTGTTTTGCTTAGTAAATGTTTTCATGGGGGCACTCAGAATGCAGATGAAAGTTTCAACCATTGCATATGGGTAAGATTACCCAATAATGTTTTTGCAGGACTAAATACATTAAAAGTTGGTGTACTAGGTGCAGTGATATGTTTCAATGATGGAATGATAGGAAGGTTGGAAGTCCTGAGAAATTTAGGCATAAAATGTGGCTCTAATATGGAAGATCAATTGTTTGTGTGTGACAGACAATGGGTGCATGAAGCTGAAAGATTAGCTCTTCAGGTTACCAAAGAAGCAAGAAGTGCTAAAAGAAATGCCAGGAAGAAGCCTGAAGATGAAGAAATGCTGCAGGATGAAGACTATGCTTGAGGAATGTTCTGAGGCACAGTTTAATTGGACTCATATCTTCATTCGCAATTTGCATAAGTTGTATTTTTCAAAATTCAGGTACAAATATTTCCTAAAGTTTATAACACATTGCACTAATTTTTGCTGTAACTTGCAATAGTCCTTACTTATGTAGTAGACCTAAGCTTTATTGCAGAATCAAGTAAATTATAGAAAAAATAACATTTTTATTAGGAAAAATATTATAAAAATTAAAATGTAATATGTGATAGTTTTTATCCTTGTAATATACATAATAGGTAAAATTAAATAGGTCTAGTACCTCAGCCATCATGTCGTGCATATCTCGTAAAAATTTGGTCTCCTTCAAATGTATAACATTGGATTAAATGGTACCTCAATTTGAGGAAGCATTTTGGAAAAAAAATTGCATCAATTTCTTTGTAATTTTTAATAACCCTAAGCAGTTTCAAAAATATTCAAAATACTTCTAATTTGCCTAGAAAGTGTGCTGCATTACCTGATATCAACAAAAAATCTGTGAAACACATTATAAACAGTGCCTGGAAAAAATAGGTGTTGATTTTTACATAATATTGAGCCAGAAAAGTACCCTGTATCCTTAACAAAATAAATGCAAGGAATAAATATGTGCTCGTGATTATAGATAGTTTTTCGAGATACATGGAAATGGTCGCAACGCCCAACCGACAGGCAGCAAGAGTAGGGCAAGGTGTAGTAAACAACTGGGTATTGAAGTCTGAAATACGTGAGATGATAGTGACGGGTCAGCAAACAAACGTTATGTTGGAGTCATTCAAGTAATTGTATGAGTTGTTGTGATTGAGAAAAAATCTGAGAGTTCATATAACTATAACATATAACTATAGGGAAGATGATAGGATGCTATGTGGAAGCACACCATACCAATTGGGATGTATATTTAATGTATGCGGTCTCAACGTGCATCTCGAAGCTGAAAAAAAAAAAACAAAAAGAAGTGAGTAAGACAGCAAGAATGTCATATTACAAGATTGGACAGTAGATAATGTTATCGACTTTTTTACTCTGAAGAGAAGGACGAAGAAATTTTTCACAAATTATCAAGGGGCATATCAAGTTGTGGAAACTACATCACCAGTAAACGTCAATATCCAATTTCTGATGAGGACAAGGAGCGTACACGTGGGACATTTGAAACAATTTCATTGAGTCCGGAAGTTATCCCAGGAATTGTGGGGTTGGAATAGAAAGAACATGCTAAAAAGAAGGTGCAAAGGAATGAGTGAGAAGTTTTAGATGGAACAATAAGAAGGCGTCCGTACGAGTCAAGACCAAGGAGATAAGAGTAGATTTACGTTTTGTTTTTGTTAGGTATGAGTATAGTGTAGACAGGATGAATTGGTGGAGGACAGCATGGGACAGCATGGGACATAAGGCGGAGGAAAGTGTAATGGGTATGCCTGTCCTCGCGTTGGATATGTCAAGAGACAAGATGAAAAGGATGCAGACCATAATTGTGTTCCTGGTCATCGTCAGAGTAAATGCAAGGTGGAGTGATGTTGGCGAAGCAGGAAGATGTGGGGATTACTAGTCATCACTGAGTAGCACAGGTGATATTTGAAGCATGGGTAACGTGGAACGAGTTGAGACAACTAGAGGAAGCATTCGACAGTTTCTTGCAGGGTGTGGAGATTCACAGTGTTCAAGGAATTTGTGGGGGTATGTATGAAGATACATGGGACTTTGAGAAACTGAGAGGCGAGATGACACAGGTTCTGGGGATTATGTTGGATACGAGGAGGAGAAGAGATTGGATCACCGAGGGATGCCGACGTCTGAAAATTATTTTTGGGACAACTGACGAAGAGGACACGGTGGAAGTAGTAACGCAATTGGTAAAAGAAAAGAAGCACAAAAGTGAGTGGCACACAACACAAATAGAAATTTCGAGAAAACAATACGCCAGCTGTCTGAGGAAGTGATGAACTACGCGAAGACTGTGGAAGAAACAATGCACTGGTACATTAAAATGGTACTAGCCGAAGCAGAAATATTGAATGGGGATCTAGTGATAATGAAGTAGTTACAGTTCTTGCAGAAAAGTGTGTGGGGGATATGCAGAGAGGCATCGGAATTGCGGGAAGCTATGCAACAGGCTGTGTGAGGACGACTGCGAGCAAACTTGTTGTCACGAGATCAGTACCTAGAGGAGCTACATCTTCATCTATCTACATTTACATTTACGTGATTACTCTGCTATTCACAATAGAGTGTCTGGCAAAGGGTACAGAAAGTGCAAAAAAATCCAAAATAAAGTTGGTCTTGGAATCTAGACATAAAAGGATTACCTTTCTATTTTAACCTAGATTGGAAGCAAGGAACGGAGTAAAAGTCAACATTTCAGTTTTCTTTCCAGTGGCAGGCACTATACCAAAGTGGTGTAGTCTACACGTATCTTGTCAAGTGAGGGAAGCTGAGGAAGTTTATCAGGGTTAGATTGCAGCAGCTGTTACTAGTTGCAGATGACAAGAACTGGCATGTGTAAATGGTGGGAGAGGAGTTACAGAAGTATTACACGGTTGAGCTTACGGTTTGTCCAAACAGAGTAATGAGAGACAGTCAAAAATCTTGTGCAGTAAAGTTACTTCTTGGTCAGGAAACGGATTGCAAGAAAGAGGTGGTTAGGCCGGAGGTGTACTACCAGCAGGTTGAGGAACATTGATTGTACTCTACTTCGATAAAATGATAGTAGCAGCCAGTTGCTACGAACAGGAGAAGCTCACGGCAGCAAAAGGCTAGGGCTAGATGGAAGTGAGTTCTACCTGCCACAGTTTCGAGAATAACCCATTTGAGCATTTTGCCTTCTCGGTTGTACTGGCCAGAGGAACCCATGGAAGTTTTACCAGCCGAGAATCTGAACATATTAAACCATATTTAGTACCTGAAAATTCGTTAACGAGCAGGATGGAGACGTTGATGCAGCATGTGGATCAGTACAGGAAGAACCAGTGCCAGAGAGAAACGATCTTGACCATTGTCATACCAGGTACCACTGGCACTTCACGTGTACAAGAAGCGAAACACAAGGTAAAGTTCAGTGAACACGATTTCCAGAGCCTAAGAGGCAATAGCAAGACCTATAACTGTAAGTTAAGCTAAGCTAAAACAGAACTAATGGGGTGTAGGATACATAAAGCATAAGGAAACGTAGTGGTAAGAGCAATCTGGAGTAAAGAGCGGACTAGTGCCAACTGGGCCAGTCACCAGGAAACTTGTCACCCTAGTCTGCATTCAGGTAATCTAGTTTAAGCTGACCAAGGGACAGGGTCTTGTTAAGGAGGAGGGCAGTGTAGCATAGGAACTATATTGGGTCATAAATGTGCATAGTAGGAAGTGGTTTGCAGTAGCGCCAAGTGAAGTGTGTTACGCCTTACAAAATATAACACAACCGTCCCAGTGCTGTGAGGTAAGCCAGTCTGGTAGTGTAAATAATTGACACAGAAGTACCTAAGCGGAAGAGGGTGGAAGCCTTTCCACACCGGAAACCGCCGAAATGTTTAGTATACATACCACAATACATACCAAAACCCAAGCAAGCGCAGCTCGAAAGCTTATAAATACCAAGCCAGTTTACAGTAAAGTCACTTCTGTTAGTATCGCAGCACCGTCACCACAGGGCTATGACGCTTGAGCACCGCCCAGACTGCTGCTCGTGGGCCACAGTTCACTTCTTTATCAAGCCAGTCCACCCCGAAACCACGAGACCTGCAGCCACCACCTCAACGGACAGCACCGGCCCTTGGAAGCAGCTGGCCGGCCATCAACATGGGGCAGTGAGTCACTGTCGTTGCATCACCTTCTTGCCACCTGCTGGACAGTGCAGGGCGTATGAGCCGTGCCACACTATACGGCGCAACAGCTAGCCGAGACCGCCTGAACCCAGACTTAGAGCTGCAGCTGACAGGGCAGCTGCCTCACGAGCCACTGCATGATCGACACTGCGCTCTCTCAGATTGTGGGGCGACAAATACAAAGGAGGCTGCTGGATGCTTTAGCCACACTGCTGCTTCCTTTATTGAGCCACAGCAGGGAGCTGTAATAAAGCACGCTGGAATTTCAAGAGGTTTGATTGGCGTTACACGGCGTTCCCCTACACCCCCAGCTATTCACTACCTACTACAGGTATTTAAGGTAGAGACACACTTGTCATTTATATAGCTGCCTGTCAGTTCGTGACACAGTTTTTATGTTGGCAATGCTTTTTACAGTCATACCGGGTTTTCAAAAAAAAAAAAAAAAAATGTTTCAAATGGCCACTATGCGACTTAACTTCCGAGGTCATCAGTCGCCTAGAACTTAGGACTAATTAAACCTAACTAATCTAAGGACATCACACACATCCATGCCCGAGGCAGGATTCGAACCTGCGACGGCTCGGCTCCAGACTGTAGCGCCTAGAACCGCACGGCCACCCCTTCGGCCTGGGTTTTCAACCAATACCAAGGTTAGCATCTGTTTTGTCTGGAAAGGGTAAGTAAACAAACATTTTACGCAAGATTATTATTTATGTTATTCATTGGCCATACTAACAAAAACAAGTTAAAAAGTGAAGTGGCACTGTGGGTAGTGACGTGAAAAAGTAAAGCGATAAGTAGTTTTCGTCGATGTACATATTTACACTACTGGACATTAAAATTGCTACACCACGAAGATGACGTGCTACAGACGCGAAATTTAACCGACAGGAAGAAAATGCTGTGATATACAAATGATTAGCTTTTCAGAGTATTCACACAAGGTTGGCGCCGGTGGCGACACCTACAACGTGCTGACATGAGCAAAGTTTCCAACCGATTTCTCATACACAAACACCAGCTGACCGGCGTTGCTTGGTGAAACGTTGTTGTGATGCCTCGTGTAAGGAGGAGAAATGCGAACCATCACGTTTCCGACTTTGGTAAAGGTCGGATTGTAGCCTATCGCGACTGCGGTTTATCGTATCGCGACATTGCTGCTTGCGTTGGTCGAGATCCAATCACTGTTAGCAGACTATGGAATCGGTGGATTCAGGGGGGTAATACGGAACGTCGTGCTGGATCCCAACGGCCTTGTATCACTAGCACTCGAGATGACAGGCATCTTACCCGCTTGGCTGTAACGGATAGTGCAGCCACGTCTCGATCCCTGAGTCAGCAGATGGGGACGTTTGCAAGACAACAACCACCTGCACGAACAGTTCGACGACGTTTGCAGCAGCATGGACAATCAGCTCGGAGACCATGGCTGCAGTTACCCTTGACGCTGCATCACATACAGGAGCGCCTGCGATGGTGTACTCAACGACGAACCTAGGCGCACGAATGGCAAAATGTCATATTTCCGGGTGAATCCAGGTTCTGTTTACTGTATCATGATGGTCGTATCCGTGTTTGGCGACATCGCGGTGAACGCACATTAGAAGCGTGTATTCGTCATCGCCATACTGGCGTATCACCCAGCGTGATGGTATGGGGTGGCACTGGTTACACGTCTCGGTCACCTCTTGTTCGCATTGATGGCACTTTGAACAGTGGATGTTACATTTCAGATGTGGTACGACCTGTGGCTCTACCCGTCATTCGATCCCTGTGAAACCCTACATTTCAGCAGGATAATGCACAACCGCATGTTGCAGGTCCTGTACGGGCCTTTGTGGATACAGAAAATGTTCGACTGCTGTCCTGGCCGGTACATTCTCCAGATCTCCCACCAATTGAAAACGTCTGGTCAATGGTGGCCGAGCAACTGGCTCGTCACAATACGCCAGTCACTACTCTTGATGAACTGTGGTATCGTGTTGAAGCTGCATGGGCATCTGAGCCGGCCGCGGTGTCCGTGCGGTTCTTGGCGCTGTAGTCCGGAACCGCGGGACTGCTACGGTCGCAGGTTCGAATCCTGCCTCGGGCATGGATGTGTGTGATGTCCTTAGGTTAGTTAGGTTTAAGTAGTTCTAAGTTCTAGGGGACTGATGACCTAAGATGTTAAGTCCCACAGTGCTCAGAACCTTTTTTTTTTTTTTTTTTTTTTTTTGGCAGCTTTACCGGGTACACGCCATCCAAGCTCTGTTTGACTCAATGCCTTGGCGTATCAAGGCCGTTATTACGGCCAGAGGTGGTTGTTCTGGGTACTGATTTCTCAGGATCTATGCACCCAAATTGCGTGAAAATGAAAATGTAATCACATGTCAGTTCTAGTATAATATATTTGTCCAATGATTACCAGTTTATCATCTGCATTTCTTCTTGGTGTAGCAATTTCAATAACCAGTAGTGTATATTCATGAGAGCATGAAAAACTTTACAAGGACCAGTAAAAGTTAAGGCAACACTTTATTTGAACACATGTTCTACATCTAGAACTACATGTGACAGTGGTACTATATATTTATTTTCGTCTAATCCGCCATTTCTTTAATTTCTGGCTGCGAGAAAGAGCTTACAATGTGATGCCTGCTGCCACTATCACTGCACGCAACACAATTCAAGAGGTACAATATGTGCATTCTCATTGTGGCACACAGTGAGAAAAATTTACGTGTGCTACAATAAGAATGCAGTGGAAATGTATTTACATCTGTTGGACGAATGTTATGAAAACAAACACTCCAAACGGACATTTCACGTAAGTCACATGCAACGAAAATCTGTAACGCAACCATCTGTGTGTGGCGTGTTTATAATTATGCATTATTTATATTTTAGGACAATTAATCTGTAAAAAACACACCACATGTCATAAAGAAAGCGTGTAAACCGTCTGAAGATGAATCACAACGATTCGAAACCGGTGATGGCACCCTTTGAATAAAGGATCTGAAAGTAAATTTGTGGCTGGTTGCTGTCGCAACACCATCAACATTTGTCCTTAGGTTAGTTGGGTTTAAGTAGTTCTAAGTTCTAGGGGACTGATGACCTCAGATGTTAAGTCCCATAGTGCTCAGAGCCATTTTGAACCCTCCTCATACACACACAAAAATAAAGTGGCGCCCCTGACTTTTCACTGGGAAGTTCTAACAATAAACAACTTAGAGGTATTATGAGTCAGATAATCATAGATGTTTTATTCCTTGAATAAACAAGATGGGAACTTGCTCTCCGGTTGACCTTCTGCAAACAGTCAGTTACAGAAAGTTTGAAAAAAAAAAAAAGATCAAATAAACACATTCTGTACGTACTACATCGGTATCGTGCAGCAGAAAAGAATGGTAAAGTTATAGAGTTCGGGTGGTTAAAATCTCGTATCGGCATTACATACAATGAAACAGCACATCAACTAGCGAAAGGTGCAGTCAGGAGCGAAAGGCACTTTAACATCAATCTCCCACAAACAGCCTACTTTCTGAAAATCAAACAACAAACGATTCTGTCGTAGCAGGAGGGATATAACGAATGTCAGAAAACAAGAGGTAAAAGCTGTGCAAGTCTACAACCGTTGATAACAAGACAGCCATTGTCTGCAAACTCTAAAGTTTCAAGGGAAACAATAGTGTCCATTGTTAGAATACCTCTCAGTCACGACTCTTTCTACGTCCACATGCATAAAATTGGCGTATTGTTAATGTGGGGCGTAGCAATATGTGACGCAGGTCCCAGCGTTTTTCGGTACAAACGCTATGAGAAAAGCGGCGTCAAATTTTTGAAGGAGTTCCCGAGACTCTGTCACTGCCTCTCTCTTGGAGATATAACCCGGGGTGCATATTATGACGCCATAGCCATGTTTACAGCATAAGAAGGTAACAGTGTAAAAGGAAAGACAGGTGTTGAATTTAGTGAAAGGACTGAATTAAATATTTTTAATACATTCAAATTGTTAACTATCAATTTATTTGTAGCAGTATAATTGTTTTCCATAATAATTACGACATGGTGCTAAATTGAAGAATGTGTATTCTAAAATTAAGGTACGAAGCCAAATGTTATTTTTTTATGTTCATTCAAGCTCTTAACTTGTGATGGCTAAAAGGAATGCATCTTATGAGGCAATAATAAACAAATAGGCGCTAGACATTTCATTTTTATTGAGATACACTTTAGTGGTGATGCTATAACGAGTGTTTGTAGTTTACTATTTCAGAATTTTTTAGGATAAACAAGTTGGCATAGGCCTACAACTTTTTTAAAAGCGTGATGTAAGAGTTCGAGCTTAGATAATTGCCAGTTAATTGTGGTTTGTAGTTTATTTTTTGTGTTTTTTCCTTAACCTAGAAACTCATCTGACATTTCTCTGGCTGACTCGTATCATATGATATGGAATTCAAGAAGTAACAGAGACAATTGCACAATATCAGTAGGAATGCCTCTCTTATCTCTGTCTTTCCGCTGTTGAATCTCCCGGAAGAGGGAGCGCAGGTACAATTTTTATTCATCGTTAAAAAAGGAAATATGTTTCCATTTGCTAACTAAATGGAAGATTTTATCTAAGAACTGGCTTGTGCTTAATTAGGGGCAGCATGCGGCCTTTGTTGAGTAACACCGATGGGAACGTTTTCTGTTCCCACGGGCGGGGACACGCAATGGATTCCTCCCATGCGTAAGCTCTGTAAAACGACGACGCAAGAACGACCAAAGTCCGCGAAGTCGCAGACAGGGTCCATGCTTCGCTGTGAAGTATGCGCTCCGGAAACAAAACACTGATTGTCCGCCTAGTCTCCTCTTGTGTGTACGAAAGGACTCGCCAGTGACAAATATGGGAATTGTTTACGTGGTGGTACGCCGAGACGAACCGGCGCCCCGATGCTCCTTACTGGCCAATTCTCCGTTGTTGTGAAGACTCGCCGGCCGGGGTGGCCGAGCGGTTCTAGGCGCTACAGTCTGGAACCGCGCGACTGCGAGGGTCGCAGATTCGAATTCTGCCTCGGGCATGGATGTGTTTGATGTCCTTAGGTTAGTTAGGTTTAACTAGTTCTAAGTTCTAGGGGACTGATGACCTCAGAAGTTAAGTCCCATAGTGCTCAGAGCCATTTGAACCTCTCTCTCCCTCTCTCTCTCTCTCTCTCTCTCTCTCTCTCCCTCCCTCCCTCTCTCCCACCCTCTCCCTATCCCTCTCTCCTTCTTTATGTGCAAATTTCCACAGAGACATTTTTTCTCAAAATTTAGCTACAAGGGGGCTTTGAACTTCCTATCTCTAATCGTCATTGACTGACCACGAGTTAGCAGTCTTGATTGGCTAAGGAAGTTTCTGATTCGGCTGCTTTCTTGGTGGAATGCCCGGGACGAACGAGGAGCGAAATTCTGTAGTCACTCTGGTAGTAGTTTGTGACAAGACAAGACTTCGGGCTCTGGTAGTAGTCTCCTTGAAGAGAACACTTCCAACACCTGGGTGCTACATTCCAGCGGAGGAAGATATTTGCTCTCAAGTGCCAGACTTCGATGGGAGCGGACTTCGCCTCCAGTGCGGGTTCTTGATGGACGCAGAGTTGCCTTCAGACTTCTGATGGCTTCTCTTCATTTGTGAGCATGCTCAGCCCTGTGATCGGTATACATTCAGAAAAGAATTAGGAATTGGGTCGAAGTTCGTGCTGGAAATTTCATGAGGGTTTTATAGGGATCGGTGATTGTAATCTTACGCTAATGATTGTATTTTAACATTTTAATTTCTGACTGAACTCATCCCAGTGGACCGTTGTCTGCTCATTTCTTGGTAAAGTAGCTCTTACAGTGCCGGCCGGAGTGGCCGTGTGGTTCTAGGCGCTACAGTTTGGAACCGCGTGACCGCTACGGTCGCAGGTTCGAATCCTGGCTCGGGCATGGATGTGTGAGATGTCCTTAGGATAGTTAGGAGTAAGTAGTTCTAAGTTCTAGGGGACTGATGACCACAGCAGTTCAGTCCCATAGTGCTCAGAGCCATTTGAACCATTTTTGAGCTCTTACAGTGCCCAGTCCGAACTATCAACTCCTTGCAGGATTGATTAATATTATCATATAGCATGATCGGTGCAGTTGTTTCTTTGAGGATTGGATCGGTGATGTAATGGTCGCTATTGGTTGGTTGGTTTGGGGAAGGAGACCAGACAGCGTGGTCATCGGTCTCATTGGATTAGGGAAGGATGAGGAAGGAAGTCGGCCGTGCCCTTTCAGAGGAACCATCCCGGCATTTGCCTGGAGTGATTTAGGGAACTCACGGAAAACCTAAATCAGGAGGGCCGGACGCGGGATTGAACCGTCGTCCTCCCGAATGGTCGCTATAAAAAGCATGGAAGTCATTATTAGATTAATCAAGGTTAGTGTGAACACCTCATACACACATACAGACACATGAATTACATCCATGAGAAAATGGGATCTTATGGATAAGATACAAGATTCCAAACCTATGTGTGAAGTGTTCACCTAAATCTTGATTGATCTGATGATGATGATGCATGCATCTAAATGCGTCATTGAAGAAAGTAGTTGAGCTATGGAGGGGTAGCTGGCGTCGCCTTTCGAATTCCTGGCGCCACTAATTCGATCTGTCGCATGATGTCCCTCTGGTTTGAGGCCACTAAGATCTATGCTCGACGTTGTTGATGGGGACGGGGCATGTTGTGGAGTGGCGAGTTGAAGAGCGCCAACGGAGCGAGGAGGACGGCGTGAGTAAGGCGAGCACTTGCGCAAGAGTCCTGGGCACAGAGTCCCATGTTCCGTCATGTGCCATTTCCTGTTACAGCCTTATTGATATAAATACCTTTGGGTCAGGTAGGCCTTTGGCAATCACAATTTCAGTTAACAACACAGATTGAGCAAGAGATCAGATAATAATAGGGCAATAAAACAGGTAGGACTTGATTAATAAGATTTTCAGCTAACGCAAATTATGAAACAGCTCTTAATTTAATTAACGGGGAACAGGAAAGCCTTCAATAATAACAGCTTCAACTAAGTAAACCAAATAGAGAACAGGCAGGCCTTCTATGATAACATCTTCAGTTAAATAAAATTACGAACAGAAAGCGGGCAGGTTCTCTTTAATAGCAGCTTCAGTTAAGTAAACTTAGCAAATTGAAAACAAGCAGGCCTTCTTTAATGACAGCTTCAATTAAATACAATTACCAAACAGAAAACAGGAGGCCTTCAATGATAATAGCTTGAGTTAAGTAAAATTACCAAATAGAAAACAGGGAAGCCTTCAATAATAACAGCTGCAGTTACGTAAAATAACCAAATAGAAAACAGGCAAGCTTTCAGTAATAACAGCTTCAATAAGTAAAATTACCAAATAGATAACAGGCAGGTCTTTAAAAACAGCTTCAGTTAAGTAAAATTACCAAATAGAAACAGGCGGTCCTGCAATAATAACAGCTTCAGTTAAGTAAAATCACTAATTACAAAGCCGGCCGGAGTGGTCGAGCGATTCTAGGCGCTACAGCCTGGAACCGCGCGACCACTACGGTTGCAGGTTCGAATCCTGCTTCGGGCATTGATGTGTGTGATGTCCTTAGGTTGGTTAGGTTTAAGTAGTTCTAAGTTCTATGGGACGGATGACCTCAGAAGTTAAGTCCCATAGTGCTCAGAGCCATTTGAACCATTGAACTAATTACAAAACAGGCAGGCCTTCAATGACAACAGATTCAGTTAATTGACGTTACCAAATAGAAAACAGGCTAGCCTACTTTAATAACAGCTTCAGTTATGTAAAACTACCAAATAGGAAACAGGTAAGCCTTCATGAATAATTGCTTCAGTTAAGGAACCAAGAGTTTGCATTGCCTCCTCACAAGCGATGCACCAGAAGGCTTCTATGTAAGGATCATAAGACTATGCCAAATAGGAAGGCTAAGATAGGTTACAATGAGAGGACAGGCCTTACAAGGCCCTTTTCGTCGGGTCCAGAGCAGCAAAAGAAATACTAAGACAGGAAGGTTAATTACTTGAAAGCGCCAATAACTAGCAAACGGTAAAAATGCGTCACTGCCAGAGGAAGAATTGGAAACTTGTGGTAAGTTCTATGGGACCTAACTACTGAGGTCATCGGTCCCTAAGGTTACACACTACTTAATCTAACTTCAACTAACTTACGCTAAGGACAACACACACACACACACACACACACACACACACACACACACACACACACCCATGCCCGAGGGAGGATTCGAACTTCCGACGGGGGGAGCCGCACGAACCGTGGCAAGGTGCCTAAGACCGCAAGGCTACTGCAAGAGGAGCTGGTGGTGAAATAGATCAGCTAAGAAATCGTAATCATCGCAGTAGACCTATAGGTATCAATAACAAAATAACAATAATGATCGTAACAGACGAAATGAATTAAAATTTTTGCTGCGGCCGGGACTCAAACCCGTGTCTTCTTGGTTTCTAGGCAGAAATGCTAACCATAACACCACCGCAGAATGGTGAGCAACATTACTGCACGAACGACCTAAGCCGAGTGCCTTCCTCAACACTCACTTCATTTTTCCCTTACATATTGTCCCTACTGCCAGGGCTCTCCGATATTGGCAAGCACTCCAGCATTGGACGTAATGGGACGTCCTTGTACCGTTGGTGATCTTATAATTAAATGTTTCTGTGAGACATTTAATTCATTTCGTCTGCTTCGATCATTATCGTAGATAATAAAAAGAGACTTAAATGTCTCAGGAAAACATTTAATTATAACAAAATAACAGTTAAGTCCACAAAATCCAAAACTTAACTGAAGTTCATGAATCGAAGTTGAAGCTTGCCGGTTCCAAAGGAGTCTCAGCACAGTGAAACTGGCTTCAACTCTCTCATCGGTGTGTCACGTCTCAGAACTGGCTGGCCAGGCTATGTACGAAGACGGCACTCGAAGTCATCCACGGATTCAAATCGACCCACAAATATGCCCAGCGACCTACTCACCAGACTCCATGCCCAAGACTCTTGTGGAAGTGCTCGCCTTACTCGATGTACGGACGTTTCACACCGTCCTCCTTACTCCGTTGCCACTTACCAAATCGCCACGCCACAACATGCACCGCCCCTATCAACAACCTCGAGCAAAGATCTTAGTGGCCTCAAACCAGAGGGACATCACACGACAGATCGAGCTAGTGGCGCCAGGAATTCGAAAGGCGACGGCCGCGCGGGATTAGCCGAGTCGTCTTAGGCGCTGCAATCATGGACTGTGCGGCTGGTCCCGGCAGAGGTTCGAGTCCTCCCTCGGGCATGGGTGTGTCTGTGTTTGTGCTTCGGATAATTTAGGTTGAGTGGTGTGTAAGCCTAGGGACTGATGACCTTTATGCAGTTAAGTCCCATAAGATTTCACACACATTTGAACATTTTTTTTTTGAAAGGCGACGCCTGCAACCCCAGTAAAGGTTACCTCCCCCCCCCCCCCCCCCCCGGCCCCCTTAAACCAATGGATCCCGGTCCAGCCTACGGAAGCAGAAGGGGAAGGTTGGTTAAGGTAAGCTCTGAGGACCTTACCAGTGGTCAGATGCCTGACAAGCAATTTAACCAGACCCAGAACTTTGATGATAGAGCATGGGCATATGAAACGATAAATGATCTTCCCGAACTTTCGCCTTATATGCTTATTCAACGTGGACCAAATGAGGTGAGCCTTAACCTTTTCCAAGGTTTTACAGAGGCTCAGATGTCCTTCCACTAGAAAATTATGAAAATAATGGAAAACGAGAGGCACCAGCTTCTGAGCCAAACAAATTTTAAAGTCATTAGCTTCGTTAACTCGTTTACATAGTATGCCATTCCTGATGGAGTCGTCGCTAGCCTCACCACCGGATAAGAGCTGCTTTCTTAACGGACACTAGAACGGACCTTGAGCCTGTTAGGTTTTAAGGTCCTTAAACAACTAGGAAACTTCAGCCAAAGTGGTACACACAACCAGGTGAGACTCACTAACGCCCTTATTCTGCCAGCTCCTCCTCCTGAAACATGCGACTGGGGGAGTCGGCGACTTTGTTTTCAGTGTAGTCATCACACAACCTGTGACATCCTGCATCTTTTATAGTGCCTACTATGGCACTGACACAGCCTTAAAATTACATAAAAATGGGCGCATTCCTCTTGCGTGACTTCACGTCACACCTGTTGGCAGTTGTTTCTGTCCCATAGCCGAGGGGTGGTTTGAGCAAGGTCTTTAGAGATGATGATTTTGCCTATTTTCCCAGTCCGATGGAGCCCACTTGACAGCAGCATTTAAAGTGTATTCAAGTAAATTCTCCTTGTGATTATTAATGGATCACTTATTCTAACTGCCGGCCAGTGTGACCGAGCGGTTCTAGGCGCTTCAGTCTGGAATCGCGTGACCGCTACGGTCGCAGGTTCGAATCCTGCCTCTGGCATGGATGTGTGTGATGTCCTTAGGTTAGTTCTAGGGGACTGATGACCTCAGATGTTAAGTCCCATAGTGCTCAGAGCCATTTGACCATTTATTCTCTCTGTTTTGTTCACCGTATAAGTACCTTTCATGTGGCTTCTTACTTGTGTGCTCATGAAAGCAAATAAATTGGAGAATCTGGACCTATTGCGTCTTTTCGTAGCTTAGACAAATCTTGCCTCCTTTCTTATTTAAATGATTGTGCAAGACCAGCGTTCATGATTCATTTGCGAAGACTTTTGCATTATTCATTGCGGTACTTATTTCTAGTAAAGTCCGGAGGCGACCAGTTGCAGAATTGACTAGTTTAAGTCCACGACCAGTTTCTTCCAACCCGACTTGGTATCACCAGCATCTAGAAAACTATTCATTCAAGGCATCATCAGCTCAGTAAAATTTGTGTTGATGAGGTACTTATTGTGATTTTCGGTTGTCCAGTCAGACGTGGAAACACTGTCTGCTGTGGAAACATTATGTATGAGGACTACGCATGTACACGATGCCGCGTAGGTCTGCACAAAACGCCAGTCTGTGACAGAATTCATCCCATTGTTCTTGATCTGTGTATGTCCGATAGATCACACTCATGCCTAAATGATTAGCATCACTCGCTACTGATCCTCAGGTAAAGTGATCGAGTCCCAGAGACTATGGCTCATTTTGCTTGCGTGGGAAAATTGGTAGAGGTATCTACACAGCCATTTCAGGCCAAATAATAAATTTTTAGAGTAAGTAAACAGTGTTATTGACACCCAAGTCGTCGAAGTAGCGTCATATTGGAAATTTGCATCAGCCTGAGAGTAACAAAAAGTTTGTTTACATTTTACATCTACATTTACATCTACATAACTACTCTGCAATTCACATTTAAGTGCTTGGCAGAGGGTTCATCGAACCACAATCATACTATCTCTCTACCATTCCACTCCCGAACAGCGCGCGGGAAAAACGAACACCTAAACCTTTCTGTTCGAGCTCTGATTTCTCTTATTTTATTTTGATGATCATTCCTACCTATGTAGGTTGGGCTCAACAAAATATTTTCGCATTCGGAAGAGAAAGTTGGTTACTGAAATTTCGTAAATAGATCTCGCCGCGACGAAAAACGTCTTTGCTTTAATGACTTCCATCCCAATTCGCGTATCATATCTGCCACACTCTCTCCCCTATCACGTGATAATACAAAACGAGCTGCCCTTTTTTGCACCCTTTCGATGTCCTCCGTCAATCCCACCTGGTAAGGATCCCACACCGCGCAGCAATATTCTAACAGAGGACGAACGAGTGTAGTGTAAGCTGTCTCTTTAGTGGACTAGTTGCATCTTCTAAGTGTCCTGCCAATGAAACGCAAGCTTTGGCTCGCCTTCCCCACAATATTATCTATGTGGTCTTTCCAACTGAAGTTGTCCGTAATTTTAACACCCAGGTACTTAGTTGAATTGACAGCCTTGAGAATTGTACTATTTATCGAGTAATCGAATTCCAACGGATTTCTTTTGAAACTCATGTGGATCACCTCACACTTTTCGTTATTTAGCGACAACTGCCACCTGCCACACCATACAGCAATCTTTTCTAAATCGCTTTGCAACTGATACTGGTCTTCGGATGACCTTACTAGACAGTAAATTACAGCATCATCTGCGAACAATCTAAGAGGACTGCTCAGATTGTCACCCAGGTCATTTATATAGATCAGGAACAGCAGAGGTCCCAGGACGCTTCCCTGGGGAACACCTGATATCACTTCAGTTTTACTCGATTATTTGCCGTCTATTACTACGAACTGCGACCTTCCTGACAGGAAATCACGAATCCAGTCGCACAACTGAGACGATACCCCATAGGCCCGCAGCTTGATTAGAAGTCGCTTGTGAGGAACGGTGTCAAAAGCTTTCCGGAAATCTAGAAATACGGAATCAACTTGAGATCCCCTGTCGATAGCGGCCATTACTTCGTGCGAATAAAGAGCTAGCTGCGTTGCACAAGAACGATGTTTTCTGAAACCATGCTGATTACGTATCAATAGATCGTTCCCTTCAAGGTGATTCATAATGTTTGAATACAATATATGCTCCAAAACCCTACTGCAAACCGACGTCAATGATATAGGTCTGTAGTTCGATGGATTACTCCTATTACCCTTCTTAAACACTGGTGCGACCTGCGCAATTTTACAATCTGTAGGTACAGATCTATCGGTGAGCGAGCGGTTGTATATGATTGCTAAGTAGGGAGCTATTGTATCAGCGTAATCTGAAAGGAACCTAATCGGTATACAATCTGGGCCTGAAGACTTGCCCGTGTCAAGCGATTTGAGTTGCTTCGCAGCCCCTAAGGTATCTACTTCTAAGAAACTCATGCTAGCAGCTGTTCGTGTTTTCAAATTCTGGAATATTCCATTCGTCTTCCCTGGTGAAGGAATTTCGGAAAACTGCGTTCAATAACTCCGCTTTAGCGGCACAGTCGTCGGTAACAGTACCATCGGCACTGCGCAGCGAAGGTATTGACTGCGTCTTGCCGCTTGTGTACTTTACATACGACCAGAATTTCTTCGGATTTTCTACCAAATTTCGAGACAATGTTTCGTTGTGGAACCTATTAAAGGCATCTCGCTTTGAAGTCCGTGCCAAATTTCGCGCGTCTGTAAATTTTAGCCAATCTTCGGGATTTCGCGTTCTTCTGAACTTCGCATGCTTTTTCCGTTGCCTGTGCAACAGCGTTCGGACCTGTTTCGTGTACCATGGGGGTTCAGTTCCATCTCTTACCAGTTTATGAGGTATGAATCTCTCAATTACCGTCGCTACTATATCTTTGAATTTGAGCCACATTTGCATAGTCAGTTCGGAAAGAATGGAGATTGTCTCTTAGGAAGGCTTCTAGTGACACTTTATCCGCTTTTTTAAATAAAATTATTTTGCGTTTCTTTCTGGTGGATTTGGAAGAAATGGTATTGAGCCTAGCTACAACGACCTTGTGATCACTAATGTCTGTATCAGTCATGATGCTCTGTATCAGCTCTGGATTGTTTGTGGCTAAGAGGTCAAGTGTGTTTTCGCAACCATTTACAAGTCGCGTGGGTTCGTGGACTAACTGCTCGAAATAATTTTCGGAGAAAGCATTTAGGACAATCTCGGAAGATGTTTTCTGCCTACCACCGGTTTTGAACAAGTATTTTTGCCAGCATATCGAGGGAAGGTTGAAGTCCCCACCAACTATAACCGTATAGTGGGGTATTTATTTGTTGCGAGACTCAAATTTTCTCTGAACTGTTCAGCAACTATATCATCGGAGTCTGGGGGTCGGTAGAAGGAGCCAATTATTAACTTAGTTCGGCTGTTAAGTATAACCTCCACCCATACCAATTCGCACGGAGTATCTACTTCGACTTCACTACAAGATAAACCACTACTGACAGACACAAACTCTCCACCACCAATTCTGCCTAATCTATCTTTCCTGAACACCGTCTGAGACTTCTTAAAAATGTCTGCAGAACTCATTTCAGGCTTTAGCCATCTTTCTGTACCTATAACGATTTCAGCTTCTGTGCTTTCTATTAGCGCTTGAAGCTCAGGGACTTTCCCAGCACAACTACAACAATTTACAACTACAATTCCGACTGTTCCTTGATCCAAGCACGTCCTGTATTTGCCATGCACCCTTTGAGATTACAGCCCACCCCGTACTTTCCCGAGGCCTTCTAACCTAAAAAACCGCCCGGTCCACGCCACGCAGCCTCCGCTACACGTGTAGCCGCCAGCTGAATGTAGTGAACCCCTGACCTATTCAGCGGAACCCGAAACCCCACCACCCTATGGCGCAAGTCAAGGAATCTGCAGCCAACATGGTCGCAAAACCGTCTGAGCCTCTGATTCAGACCCTCCACCCGGCTCTGCACCAAAGGTCCGCAGTCGGTTCTGTCAACGATGCTGCAGATGGTGAGTTCTGCCTTCATCTCGTAAGCAAGACCGGCAGCCTTCACCAAATCAGATAGCCGCTGGAATCCAGAGAGAATTTCCTCAGATCCAAAGCAACACACTTCATTAGTGCCGACATGTGCCACCACCTGCAGCTGGCTGCACCCTGTGCTCTTCATGGCATCCGGAAGGACCCTTTCCACATCAGGAATGACTCCACCCGGAATGCACACGGAGTGCACACTGGATTTCTTCCCCTCCCTAGCCGCCATATCCCTAAGGGGCCCCATTACGCGCCTAACATTGAAGCTCCCAACTACCAATAAGCCCACCCTCTGTTATTGCTCGGACCTTGAAGGCTGAGAATCATCCTCTGAAACAGGGCAGGCAGCTGCATCTGGCTAAGCCAGTGACAGTGCCTGAAACCTGTTTGTCAGACGCACCGGGGAGGCTTTCTGATTAGCCTCCGGGGATGTCTTTCGCTGCCTTCCACGCCTTGGAACGACCTCCCAATCAACCACAGGCGAGGGCTCAGCCCCACTGCGGGCAGCAACTGGGGCAACCACAGCGGCAGACCGATCTGGGGACAGACGGGACGAGGTTGAGAACCCCGTGATACCCAAGTCCGGCTCCCCACAGTGGTGCCCATTGACAACAGCCTCAAGCTGCGCGACCGAAGTCAGCGCTGCCTGCAGCTGTGAGCGAAGGGATGCCAACTCAGCCCTCATCCGAACACAGCAATCACAGTCCCTGTCCATTCTAATCGATGTTGAACAACAGTTACTGAAACACGAGTCCGTGCCTAGAAAACGCAAGGGAAACACGCAAAGAATGTATTAACTAACCTGTACAAATGCCTAACGACTGCGCTACAATCTGCCTGAATTTACGATTACAGTAACTGAAACTCGAAATTACACCTCCTATACGAAGCTCACACGCAATTTAAGTAAGAATCTACGAAGTAAACACTAAAGCGCGATGCTACAACTCCCAAATACTATAATACGCCAGAAATTTATGAATTAAACAATGCAAGTACCCCAAAACACGCAAAGAAATTAAGAATTGAACTATGTAACAAATAAATAAGCACGGGTTATACGACTTGCTGCTGCAGCTGCTTATCCAACGGCGGCAGGGAGCATCAACCAAAATCACACCTGTTGATGAGAAAAATAATATGTTCCCAGAAAATACAAACAAAATTTAAGAAAAAATCCAATTGTAACACATTCACTCAATGTGTGTATATTCCCGTACCTTCCCTTAGTGGATTATTTCGACTTGTGTAAAGATGAAAGTCGCACAGCCCTGATCCCAAGTCCACATACCTCGAAGTCAACACCTGTTTACTACATACACATTCTACTACACACACCAAAAAAAATTTTGCATTACCTCGGATCCAAGAGTTCTGGAACCTGTATAGAAAATTGGAATAGAGATCAACATAAACATCATTTCCACCCTTTTTATTGCTCATGAAAACCACACATTGCATGTTGTACCACCATACAGCGAGACCTTCAGAGGTGGTGGTCCAGATTGCTGTACACACTGGTACCTCTAATACCCAGTAGCACATCCTTTTACATTGATGCATGCCTGTATTCGTCGTGGCATACTATCCACCATTTCATCAAGGCATTGTTGGTCCAGATTGTCCCACTCCTCAACGACGATTCGGCGTAGATCCCTCAGAGTGGTTGGTGGCTCACGTCGTCCATAAACATCTCTTTTCAATCTATCCCAGGCATGTTCGATAGGGTTCAAGTATGGAGAACATGCTGGCCATTCTAGTCGAGCGATGTCGTTATCCTGAATGAAGTCGTTCACAAGACGTGCACGATAGGGCCGCGAATTGTCGTCCATGAAGACGAATGTCTCGCCAATAGGCTGCCGATATGGTCCCACTATCGGACGGAGGATGGCATTCACGTATCGTACAGCCGTTACGGTGCCTTCCTTGATCACCAGCGGCGTACGTCGGCCGCACATAATGCCACCCCAAAACAGCAGGGATCCTCCACATTGCTGCACTCGCTGGATAGTGTGTCTAAGGTGTTCAGCCTGACCGGGTTGCCTCCAAACACGTCTCCGACGATTGTGTGGTTGAAGGCATATGCGACACTCATCGGTGAAGAGAACGTGATGCCAGTCCTGCGCGGTCCATTCGGCATGTTTTTGGGCCGATCTGCATTATGTCGTGGCTGCAAAGATGGACTTCGCCATGGACTCCGGGAGTGAAGTTGCGCATCATGCAGCCTATTGCGCATAGTGTGAGTCGTAACACGACGTCCTGTGGCTGCAAGAAAAGCATTATTCAACATGGTGGCGTTGCTGTCAGGGTTCCTTTGAGCCGTAATCCATGGGTAGCGGTCATCTACTGCAGCAGTAGCCCTTGGGCGGCCTGAGCGAGGCATATCCTCGACAGTTCCTGTCTGTCTGTATCTCCTCCATGTCCGAACAACATCGCTTTGATTCACTCCGAAACGCCTGGACACTTCCCTTATTGAGAGCCCTTCGTGGCACAAAGTAACAATTCGGACGCGATCGAACCGCGGTGTTGACCGTCTAAGCATGGTTGAACTACAGACAACACGAGCTGTGCACCTCCTTCCTGGTGGAATGAATTGGAACTGATCGGTTGTCGGAACTCCTCCGTCTAATAGGCGCTGCTCATGCATGGTTGTTTACATCTTTGGGCGGATTTAGTGACATCTCTGAACAGTCAACGTCTATCTTCAGGAGTTCTGGGAACCGGGGTGATGCAAAACTGTGTGTAGGCCTATATATTCTCTGCAGTAGATGAGATGGTGCGGTGATTTGGACGCTGGAGTCTTATTCGGAATGGAAGCAGCTCATACCGTCGTTTCATGGAATTTCATGAGTTGCCTGTTTCATCTCACTGTCAGGTTCGTCTAACGAGCTTGTGTAGCTAAATAGTAGTCTGTCGTTTCTCTTCCAAGCCGTATCTAATATAAGAAGATGAAAAGGTACAGATTTTTGTAGTAATTACGACTTTACAGTTGATCTATTACAGTTTACAAACAAATAAATGAGACAAAGTTGTTTTAGAAAAATCATTGTTTCTGCACAGCTGCATTGTCAGTTTCTTAAAGAGTCAATGTCGGCCAGAAACGGACCATCTTCAAGTACCTACACCGCGAAATGACAATAAATTCGGCAAGTAATTGCAAAACTATCATACTATACTAATCTCAATTCTTAACCCGCAGCAAATAGTAACTATTAGCATGCATCATGCCGTAAACCATTTACGAGGGTTGGAACTTTAATAGTGGCAACTATTTATTTACAGCTCATACAAAACAGATACGTATTTCAAAGTTTTACTGACCTTCAAAAGTAGTCACCAGCAATGTGTACAACCCACTGCCAGCGTTGTGGAAGTCGTAGGATACTCTTTGCAGCGCCAGTTGTGTTGACAGTTCGAGCGGCGCGGTCTATTGCCCGACGAATTTGGAGCAGTTCTGAAGCGAATGCCGTGAAGTGTTTTCTTCAGTTTAGAAATCGAGTTGAACTTACGAGGGCTTAAGTCAGGAGGGTGCAGTAGGCGGTATAGCACTTAGCAGCCCCATCAGTCAAACAAGTAAGTAACAGCTTGCACTGTACGTGCTTGAGCGTTGTCCTGCAAAATGATGGTCAAGTCCTGCTTAAAGTGTCATCACTTCTGTCTCTAAGCCGTTCATTTTTGGAACACAACCTACGTCCAGCTTAGAGACAGAAGTAATGTCACTTTCTGCAGGACCTGACCATCATTTTGCAGGACAATGCTCAAGCACATACAGTGCAAGCTGTTACTTACTTGTTTGACTGTTGGGGCTGCTAAGTGCTATACCACCTACTGCACTCCCCTGACTCAAGCCCTCGTGAGGTCAATTACATTTCTAAACTGAAGGAAACACTTCACGGCATTCGCTTCAGAACTGCTACAAATTCGTCGGGCAATAGACCGCGCCTCTCGAACTGTCAGCACAACTCGCACTGCTAAGAAACGGCGGTGACTGCTTTGAAGGTCAATAAAACTTTGAAACAAGTATCTGTTTTGTACGAACTGTAAATAAATAGTTGCCACTATTAAAGTCCCAACCCTCGTGTAATACTGGGTACACGCAGCACGCAGTAGGTGATGTAAGAAGCAGAATGCATATTATCTTCAGTTATATAAACATAGACATGGAAGGTAGAATCGCAACCAGAGATACTACACAGGGAAAACAAATACTCTGACAAATTATATCAAAGGTACCAACTTGACAAGTGGTAACTTTCCTGTCATTGACGCAATCAACATACTAACCAGACAAAGTGAAGCAGTGAAAATATTATTATACCAACAGGAGGACTGAACGTACGATTATGTCCAACCAAAGAAAAGTTGCATTCAGCTTATAGCTGTAGCACGTATTATCACTATCTAAAATAAAATGTTCAGGAGACTGAAAATACCATCCTGCCAAACGACACAAAATTTTGTAAACAGCTTATAAACATACCACATTAGTTTACTCTGATAACGTACAATATGCCTAATAGTGTTTTCGATATAGCTGCATGTGACATGGCTACGTGTGGCTCATACTGTAGTGATGGATTATACGCCGTCTCTCTTCACGACGGTACCACCTGTCTGCGAGGGGCTTGTGGATCAGGCAGGTCTCGATTCGCTTTCCGCTCGAGCAAATAATTAGTCGTAGCTCATTGTAGAAAAAGACAAAAGTCTGATTGTTAGTAAAAAAACCGACAACTGTATTTTAGTTACATTTTTACGCCACAGTTATAATCAGTTCAAAGACTGCTGGTGAGCTTTCGATGTCAACTGATGATGTTCATTTAGGACGAAACCTGTAGTGGCGTAAAAAACTTACCACAAATACACAAATTAACAGTTACATTGTTCGTCTGTGGAGCGTGAAATGATCAGTGTGATCGTTATACGAACGTGAAGAGCTCTATAGGCCTAGAACAGAGGCTTGGGCACATAAACAAAAGTCCGTAATTCAAAAGTTGCGACGAACAAAATGCTTAAAAAACCAACAATGAATCTCAAACACACAAACAAAACGCCCAGAAGCGATGAACACAGCGGAGTCTATGAAGTCCAAAAGCCAAAGATTACGTTAGCGGACAGATATGATAGGGCTAAATCTGAAACATCGGGTGTATAGAGAGAAGCAGAAGTGCCATCCACTAGTACGGCGGCGCAGGCGATGATTGAAGACACGGAAGTTGAACACTCTACGAGGGATTGTTACAAGGCCGTTACTGTTCGGGGTACAGGTAAGCTTATAGCAGTCGTGTGAAGGAAAGCATCACACGTTCCGTGAGGCTGATCACAGATGACGCTGTTGCATATACGAAAAACGCTAGAGGACTGTAACGAAATGTACGGAAACTTGCAGAGGATCGACGCTTCATGCACAGACTACCAGTTGACCCCCAGCACAACAAGTATTGCCCATAAATAGCTGGAAAGACCGATTTCTGTTCGATTACACTATTATAAATAACCTGAGACAGTAACAACAGTAAAATATCTAGGCGTACCCATTTGCAGTAATCCAAGTGGAAGGATAGTATAAAACTAGTCTTACAAAGTCCAGATGTCAGACTCAGATTCATTGGAAGAATCCTAAAGAAATGTGATTCATCGACGAAAGAAGTGGCTTGCTAAACACTTGTTCGAGTTATTCTTGAACAGGTCTATTGGTGGTCAGGGACTCTTGCCAGGTAAAATTAATAGAAGAGATAGGAATCAAAGAAGAGCAAGACGCTTCGTCACAGATTCAAATAGTAAACGTCAGAGTGTTGCCGAGATATGAAACTTGAGGAGCAGACGCTACAAGGGAGGCGTTGAGTATCACAGAGAGCGTTAATACCAATATTCCGAACGGATACGATCAGAGAAGAAGATACTAAATCCTGTCTCACACATCTCCCAGAATAACAACGACGGGAAAATCAGAGATATGAGAGGTGAAACAGAGGCATGCCGACATTCTTTTTTCTCACGTATTGTTCGTGAATGGAATAGCCATGAGCGGAAACGTTAGTGGTACCAGAAATATCCTTTGCCTCATGCCGTAACGTAGGTTTTGCTATATCTTTCCAACCGATGTTTGCGGATCCTTGGTGACTATGCTGAAAAGTGTTGTCATGTATCTGTGTAATGCAGCATTCAATAAAAGTTATGTGTCATGCCATAATTATGTGTAACTTACTTTAAGAACTTTCCTAGTATATCACATCTTACGGATGGTTATCCAAAACTGTTTATTCCAATACGTAAACTTGTAGAACAACTGACACTTCTACAGCTTTCTTACATATCTGGCAAATTTTTGCACCTGTAAGAAAGGCCAGTTGACATTGTGGTTCAGAAATCACGTTAAACTGTAGATCCCTCAACAATTATCTGAATAAGTTAGTTCGCAGATCGGAGGAAATTCCCAGCTAATCCTGGTAAAGTACTGTGGTATTATAACCCACCTCTTCACTGCCTACATCTACATCTACATACATACTCCGCAACCCACCATACGGTGCGTGGCGGAGGGTACCTCGTACCACAACTAGCATCTTCTCTCCCTGTTCCACTCCCAAACAGAACGAGGGAAAAATGACTGCCTACATGCCTCTGTAGGAGCCCTAATCTCTCTTATCTTATCTTTGTGGTCTTTCCGCGAAATGTAAGTTGGCGGCAGTAAAATTGCACTGCAGTCAGCCTCAGATGCTGGTTCTCTAAATTTCCTCAGTAGCGATTCACGAAAAGAACGCCTCCTTTCCTCCAGAGACTCCTACCCGAGTTCCTGAAGCATTTCCGTAACACTCTCGTGATGATCAAACCTACCAGTAACAAATCTAGCAGCCCGCCTCTGAATTGCTTCTATGTCCTCCCTCAATCCGACCTGATAGGGATCCCAAACGCTCGAGCAGTACTCAAGAATACGTCGTATTAGTGTTTTATAAGCGGTCACCTTTACAGATGAACCTCATCTTCCCAAAATTCTACCAATGAACCGAAGACGACTATCCGCCTTCCCCACAACTGCCTTTACATGCTTGTCCCACTTCATATCGCTCTGCAATGTTACGCACAAATATTTAATCGACGTGACTGTGTCAAGCGCTACACTACTAATGGAGTATTCAAACATTACGGGATTCTTTTTCCTATTCATCTGCATTACTTTACATTTGTCTATATTTAGAGTTAGCTGCCATTCTTTATACCAATCACAAATCCTGTCTAAGTCATCTTATATCCTCCTACAGTCACTCAACGACGACACCTTCCCGTACACCACAGCATCATCAGCAAACAGCCGCACATTGCTATCCACCCTGTCCAAAATATCATTTATGTAGATAGAAAACAACAGCGGACCTACCACACTTCCCTGGGGCACTCCAGATGATAACCTCACCTCCGATGAACACTCACCATCGAGGACAACGTACTGGGTACTATTACTTAAGAAGTCTTCGAGCCACTCACATATTTGGGAACCAATCCCATATGCTCGTACCTTAGGAGTCTGCAGTGGGACACCGAGTCAAACGCTTTTCGGAAGTGAAGGAATATGGCATCCGTCTGTTACCCTTCATCCATGGTTCGTAAGATATCATGTGAAAACAGGGCGAGTTGCGTTTCGTAGGAGCGATGCTTTCTAAAGCCGTGCTGATGCATGGACAGCAACTTCCTGTCTCAAGGAAATTCATTATATTCGAACTGAGAATATGTTCGAGAATCCTGCAACAAATCGATGTTAAGGATATTGGTCTGTAATTTTGAGGATCTGTCCTTCTAACCTTCTTATATGCAGGCGTCACCAGCGCTTTTTCTCAGTCGCTCGGGACTTTACGTTGGGCATGAGATACGCGATAAATGCAAGCTAAGTAAGGAGCCAATGTAGTAGAGTACTCTCTGTAAAACCGAATTGGGATCCCATCAGGACCTGGCGATTTATTTGTTTTCAACCCACTCAGCCGCTTCACAACTCCAGGAATGTCTATAACTCTGAAAATTTACTGCTAATATCTTGATAGCTGAAGTGTCTTTACAGTGAGCGCGTCCTGATTTCCCTGCCTGCACGTCGACTGGTGAGTGTTCATCAGGACACCTCGCACTACTGCCTAGCCTAAAAAACCCCCATGTGCACGCCACAAGTACTCTGCTATCCGAGTAGCCGCTTCCTTTGTGTAGTGCACCCTTCACCTATCTAGGGGCGTCCTACAATTCCCCGCCCAATAGCGCGTCTAGAAATCTGCAGCCAAGACCGTCACAGAGTCGACGAAGCCTCTGGTTGAAACCCTCCACTCGGCTCCAAACCAAAGGACCCCGATTCACTGTGGGAACGATGCTGCAAATAGTGAGCTCTGCTTGCACCCCGTGTGCGAGGCCAGTGGTCTTCACCAAATCCGCCAGCCGCCTGTACGAACTAAGGATCGCCTCAGTGCCGACTACTTGCAGACGACTGCACCCCGTACGCTCGATAGCCGTAGGCAAGGCCGCCTCCACATCTTGGATAAGGGCCCCCGGCAGACCAACCGAGTGAACGTTGGAATTGTTTCCAGCCCTGTACGCTACTTCCCTAAGGGGCTCCAACACCCGCCTAACGTTGGAGCTCCCAATAACCAGAAAGCCTTTGCCCCCATCTGCCTGCTGGGGCCCTGCTGAAGGAGCGGCCACCTGCCCACTGACAGGATGGACGGGCGAGGCCAGCCGACCAGCCTCCACATTGACCATCGGCCTCGAGCGACGCGAACGCGTTGCAGTCCGCCACTCACCCTGAGGTGAGGGCGGCCCCAACGCGCCGGGTACACTAGAAGGTGCCTCGGCGGCTGAGTCAGCGGACGCAGCAAGCGACACCTGGGGTGTCTCAAGCGACGCGCCAGACCCTCCCCCGTCGCTGCACCTCGAGGCAGCAGCCAGAAGGCGGCTGACCGTGGCCAACAGCACTCTCAGCTGCTCGCGGACCGAGGCCAGTTCCTCCTGCGCCCACACACAGCACGCACACACCCTATCCATCCTACTGCTAATATCTGGACGTATAGAGTTGCGACAAATAAAACAGCAATATGCGACTGCACCGTTGCATCACCAGCGCCAGATTGAGTTCCGATATATGAACAATTACTTATGAACTAAGCAATCAAATGAGTACGATCACGTCACTATACAGATATTACAGTGCGATCCTACCCCTGTCTTAGTACAGCATCACTTATGCGAGAAAGACATGATATCATCCCTCGTATTATATATATCCACATCATGTTTTCTATTCAAGCTAGCTGCGACTTCTAAGTCACTAAGAAAAATAAAAACATTGACTACTCTGCGAAAGTGTGCTTAATACTTCCGCCCAGTACGAATCTCAGCTATGTCTCGTTGAATTAATTCTAGTCGTCTCAACGCTCCATGCCATAGATATGCGCTGACTTTGGTCACTTTAAGCTCAGGAAAACCACCACATCCGGCAGCAGAAACAATGATGTCGACCACATCATCGACACCAATAGTTACCCAAACCAGTTCAAATGGTTCAAATGGCTCTGAACACTACAGGACTTAACTTCTGAGGTCATCAGTCCCCTAGAAGTTAGAACTACTTAAACCTAACTAACCTAAGGACATCACACACATCCATGCCCGAGGCAGGATTCGAACCTGCGACCGTAGCGGTCGCACGTTTCCAGACTATAGCGCCTAGAACCGCACGGCCACCTAGGCCGGCGCAAACTAGTCCTCCTTGTTTTTGGATGGGACGCATTGCCTGATAAATAAAAATGTTCAACCTTCTGTTTAGATCAAGGTTTTTCACAGATTTGCCTCTGTCGTGATCCCAACTGGGATCCATGCTGGCTCGCTACCCGCTCACCTGGTACTCCGTTGAAAAGATTTAGTCGCTAGTACGAGGACGGCCACAAGCAGTCTATTTTAACTTTCTGGGATAGAGGAAAGAAAGACGGTACACATGCTACACTAATAGGAAATGCACATCCCTGATCTGTTCCAAGTTTACGTCACGAAAACGATGGAACACAACATTCAGGATTCTACTGCAACATCATGCCACCCGGGCCTCAATCGATCAAACTCCTTGGCTTGTAGTGGAGGCTGCCTATTCCTTAACTGATTCTTGTCCATGATACGTGCCATTAACATATCTGCGGGCACTGTAAAGTTTTCAAAGGGCCGTTCCATGGCAGCACCGCACTGCATCACTCAGTGAGGCAGTGGTAGCTTCCATGTGATGAACTTTCATGATATGACGTTCGTTTTTTGAACGGTGTTCCTGGTACGCATCTCCAGTCTTGACACTGAGAGTGGTGCTCGAAGCCAGTTGCGTATGAAGGCACACTAAAGGACAGTTCAACAGACGAGAGCTTAGGTAATAAAGTATTCGCAGCAGTATTTATCAACGGCCTGCACGCACAACGTTATCCTTGTGTTGCTTCAAAAATTCCCCTGTCGAGGGACGGGTTGATCTCTGGCTAAAGCCCTTTGGCTTTGCACTTCGTTTTGTGTGTGTGTGCCGGCCGGAGTGGCCGAGCGGTTAAAGGCGCTACAGTCTGGAACCGCACGACCGCTACGGTCGCAGGTTCGAATCCTGCCTCGGGCATGGATGTGTGTGATGTCCTTAGGTTAGTTAGGTTTAAGTAGTTCTAAGTTCTAGGGGACTTATGACCACAGCAGTTGAGTCCCATAGTGCTCAGAGCCATTTTGTGTGTGTGTGTTTACAAAAATTATGGAAATTTAGGTGACGTGTAGTATACATACGGCCAATGGCCTTGCCGCAGTGGTAACACCGATTCCCGTCAGATCACCGAAGTTTACCACTGTCGCACTTAGGTAGCGCTTGGGTGGGTCTCCGTGCAGGTCTGCCGAGTACTGTTGGCCAGCGGGGTGCACTCAGCCATTGTGAGGCCAATGTAGGAGCTACTTTATTGAGAAGTAGCAGCTCCGGTCATGGAAACTGACAACGGCCAGGAGAGCTACCTGCTGACCATATGCTCCTACGTTTCCGTATCCAGTGACGCCCATGGCTGAAGATGACGCGGCGGACGGTCGGTATCCAGAGGGGCTTCTGAGACCTGTTCGAACGGGATTTAGTTTTAGTTGGTATTATTTATACAGTGTACGTGGTCATGTTATGAGGCCCTCACACGTTCAATACCATTGTCATTATATTGAGCATCTGTGGGTGAGTATTGACGTATTGTCGATAATGGAAATATTGACAGAGCAAAAATATTCTCTGGTTTGACATTATTTGAGTTCAGTTGCTTACAGTGTTTCGTGAAACAGCCTCATGGCGCTACCGTGTATCACATAACTACTGTTCACACTTGCATTTCCTAACAGACTTGAATCCACATAGAATGTTAGGTAGAGAAACGAACACACAGTTAACATTGCACGTTATTGAATGTTACTGAATTAATCCTTGTCTATGGAATCAAAGGTCACCAGATTAATTCGACAGGAGCGGAAACCTTGATGAGTGTCAGCAGTTATTAGACATTTATCGCTTGCAATATCCGGAAGCGGAGACATGGTATAAAAAAGAAAATTAATAGACTGAGAACAAGTTTCCAAAAGGAGCTGAAAGAAGCGACGAATAGAAAGTGCTTAGGTGCTGGAACGTCAGACATTTATACACCGAAGTGCTGAACATTCAGCGAGCTTGGTTTCTTATTTTTTCCCATGTAGTCATAAGTTATTTGTCGTATAGTTTAAGGAATCATCGGCTCAATGGTCCGGATTTCTGTCAACAGATTCACATGTGGAAAGTCACTCCTTTTCTTTTAACCACTCACGAACCAATTTCATCTATTTCATTGTTTCCTCTTGTTTGTTTTTGCCAACCAGTGGCAATACAATTATAGCGCACTGTTTCTCTTGGATCGACATACTGTCTTCACGAAATCGTATCGCCAACTAAAAATAATGACAAAAATTATTGATGGTGTGAGGGTCACTAAAGTATGTTGAAGGTTTGACATTATATTGTTGACAATATTATAGTCAGTAAATATTGAACGCTTGAGGGTCCCTTAATTTTCACCTCAAATAACTTTTTATTCGTTAAAGATATTTCAAATCTCTTTTTACTTTGACGAATAGTGACCTGGGGCTCATGAAATCACCAATATTTAGTTTCGCAAAAACGTTAATCACCAGGATCCAGATATGAACTTTTTAAAATGGAACGATGAAATTTTTTGCTCCTGAATAGCTCTCCGTAAGCTATTGCAAACGGTACACGATGTTAACGCCTCGCTCAGCGGAGTTTGGAGGACGGAGGTAACCTTCCAAGCGACGCTCCATACAAACAGCCGCAACTTCAGCACAAAGGTCCCCGCAAATTCTCGGTGATCCTAGCAAAGGGTTGTGGCACTACATCCGACTCAACAGGTTTGCTGCTATGTCGTAAAAATATCATATTTCCATTTTTTAAATATCTCTATCTCAGTGAGTAATAGAATTGAGATAAAACTCGTTTTGTTTCTTGAGCTCTTGGTCGCTATTCAAGCGGGTGAAACGTTATTACGTTGTCATGTGTAACTCTTCAGATTTTATCCAAGGTGTAAAAGTTAGTTGCATAGCACTGTGTATTTCGAAACAAACATAAAAAATTAAAATTAAAAAATGTAAACTACACGATATGTCCGCTGCAAATCTGAAGGATAGGTTAAGTCGATTAATGGGCAATATATCCTCTCATCGTAGACATTAATGAATGTAGCATAGTACGTATATGATTTGACTGAAGATGTGTAGTGTCGTGGGCCCACTTATACGGGACGTCGAAATGGCCGATAGATCGCGGGTCACGTTGCAGAAGGGTATTGTAAGGTTCTTTCGCTCACCACTATCGCAGTTTCTTCGCTGAGGACCGGCTGGACAGAGCAGGACTAGCAGATGTGCTCCGAGAAATGCCAGCGGCCGAGCATCCCAGCGAAGTGGACGGCCTTGTGGCTGAAATCACCATAGATGATCTGGACGCTGCCCTAAAGTTAAACAAATCTCTTGGGCCGGATAGACTCCTTCTTGAGTTCTACAGCACTTCTGCTCCTTTTATGGGACCGACGTGGGTACAGATGTACAAAAAACTCTTAACACCTACCTCACGGGTCTCAACCGAGTTTACAGAGGGTATCATGATACCCATTCCAAAACCAAGTGGTGGTCGTAGACCACAAGACTACCGGCCTTTGACGTTACTGAACGGAGACCGGTGCCCGGCTTCAAGTGGCGACAAAGGACAAAATACATCTAGATCAAACGTGTTTAGGTGGGAAGAACAAGATACACATGGAGCTAGTAAATATAGGGATGTCATAGCAATGACGTCACCATATAGATTACGAGGAGGCCTGGTGACAGTGGATTTCTATCACGCTTTCGATCGAGAGGACCATGTGTTTCTACGCGTGGTCATGGAACGTGTGGGAATCTACCTTACATTTGTGGACACCTTTGGCTCATGGCGTGCATTCGAGAGTGGACGGTGGTAGCTCAGAAATTATCACGATCCAGCACTCATTGCGACAAGATTGGCCCCTTTCGGGCATATTATTTGCAGTCGCTCTTGAACCTGCACTACACGGCTGCCGACGGTGCCTTCAAGGCGTCCAACTACGGAACGCATCTTCCCAATGCCGCGCATACGCCGACGCTGTCGTTCTTTTGGTCAAGGCGAAATCGAGGCGGCGCTGAGACGGCTTCATCTGTGTGGAACAGTTGCGGGCAGTGTCACTGGCCTACGAAAGACCCGATGTATGGAAGTGGGCAGAGAGCTGCTACCAGGGACAGAAGTGCACATCACCAAGGTCTCCACTCTCAAATGTTTGGGAGCGGAGCTCTATGGAAACATATGACGTACCGCGGCGGATAATTATCGACAGCTACTGCGACAGATCCTCACATTAGTCCGGCAAAACGCGCTTTGCGCCACAGATAAGTTCCAGCGCTCACATTGTCAACGTCTATTTGGCGCCAGAAATAGGTCACTAGGCGCACATACTGCCGCTGCCTACCACGATCGCACCAAGACTACAGTCAGCCTTCGGACATTTCGTGACTGCTGACCTCCTCTTTAAAATCCGCTACGACAATTTGACGCTGCCACTGACAGGAGGACGCATCGGACAATGCGCTTGTGATATTTCTTAGTACAATACAACGCTATCGGAGTACCGAGCTCGTAACCTTAATGGGCGCTGTGGTCAACGAAGTGGGCCCCCATTCGCTCCGTCCAGCAGTCAACGTTGGCACATTACGGCACCACTTGCACACGTCAATTACCGTTACGTTCAGGGCAATTTGTCGGGGACCAGGCTGCCCACAACGAAAGATGCATATCTAAGCTTCCTTCGATAACAATCTCGCAGTTTATTCGAACAGAAGTACGCAGCGATACGGTGACAGAGAATATGGGGTACGTGCATTCTGGTACGCAGTGGTCAACGGCAAATTCCCAAACCATCAACGACTGGACACTCACCTAGTGGACACGCCGGTGTGTCCCCACTGCGCGATCGTCGACTCCGACGTGCATCGTTTGCTTTGTGGCAGGGCAATCGACTTTTGCTCTCTCACGAAGTAATTGCTGGCCCTTTTATTGCGTGCGGCGCACACGGCGATCATAGCTGACGACCTACTGTTCTCGGACAAAGTATACTTTCCCATCGCCAAGACAAACGCAGTAATCTGGGTAAAGGGGTTGGTGACGTACCTGTATTACCTGTATCGCGCCGATGACAAGGACGTCATAGACTGCTGCTACATACGGCAAGAGCAACATGTGGTCTTGCGGCGGCTCGCGAAATACAGAACATGTTTTTCCAATTACTTGGGTTCGTTATTCACGGAACCTCTGACTAGCTGGGGTGTTCTGGGAGAGAAAAGTGAAATGAGAAGATAGATCAACGTTCAGGAACTTACGTTCATACCTTATGTACTCAGGGGACTATATATTTTCTTAAGTTAGCGAGAAGCCGACCTGGATACATATGAACTGGACCATTGCAGGGTACCGTTTTTCTCTTGTTGGTGAATTCTTTAAATCTAGAGGCGCGTTGGGAGCCGTTTTACGTTTGGCTGTGTTGAACGACTCCACTAGTTTCTGTATGTTGTGTTGTGCCCTATTAAAGGCAACAAAATAAATAAATAAAAAATAAAATCAAAATCAAAATAAGAAAAGACCATTTCATCCCTTGGACGACATCCTCAGGAACGGGAGGGAGGGAACATTGCGGCCAGCACTAGGGTTGCGACCCTGCCTACCCTGCCTCCGCCAACCCAGGACCGGATTCCGTTTTTTATACGTATACATATAAAATAAACAAAAAACTTAAATGAAAAAAAATAAAAAGTATAGAGCTATGCTTCGGATCCTCGACAGGTTCCTTCTCTTACTTTATAGATAAATGTTACCCATTTCTCTTAGTTTGTAAGTAGGTCATTATTTTGTTACACGACAACAGCCTGTCACACGGCAGTAGGATCATTAATTAAACTGCATACAAGTGTCTACTAACCATGCAGTGCACAACAGTAACAGGTCCGGTCTAGTTCATGTAGTCTTGCTCAGGGGTCGCGGTCGCAAGAGAAAGTAGTTGCAGCATGGCTGGTAGTGTATGTTTCATGACTATCATCTGCTATGGAATAAATGTCACACGGAAGTAAAAAGGTTTTGTGAAAGCTCCTTGCAAATTCCCTCACTTTCAGATCTGTAACTTCTTATAATAGTGACTATGAATTTAATTTAAACCTGTAGGAGAGTTCAAATATGCAAACACTTGCAGCAGTGTGAAGCAATAAGATGTCTATCTTTAGCGACTGCTTTAGCGACTCGGAATGCGATTCGCTAGCTAGCTAGTAATGCTTTCTTGTTGACACTGGCTACCTAATATCAGATAAAAATATTGTTAAATCAGAAAAACATTAAAAAAATCAGAAACATTAATACTATTTTAAATCAACAAATGATCATAGTAGTTTGCTGCTGGCTAAGTGTTTTCAGTTTCCTTTCGAAGAAATCCAACGGTTTATCAGTTTCCTTGGAATGTTTAGCGAGAGGTGACGCAGAAGCTTTGATTGTTTCATACTCTCACTTGACAATACTTCGCCGAAAATTACACATTGAGGTTTATTGTTCATGTCAGTAAAACTATACTTCAGATAACTGTGGTCGTAAAGTCTATTTTTTTTCGATTTTGATTCGCTTCCGTCACTGGACAACTGATCGTAGTGACCGAAACCGCGCGACTATGCCCCCGCTGACCCCTTCTCACCCCCACGACCTTACTGCGCTAAAGGATAGAATTATATCTCTGCCCGCAGAGCACTGCAACTTCTTTTCACATTGTACTTGATTTCTCGATCAGTATAATATCAATAGAAAGAAACTTAAATACATAGCCTTTGAAATCATTGGCATACTTTTATTATGGTTCTAGGGGTCGCAAGAATATTTTTACTTCGAAAGGGGGTCGTAAAATCAAAAAGGTTGAAACACACTGGCGTACACGAACGACGAATACGTCAGTATGATTTTGTGCTGAGTGCATCCAATAACCAAGCTGCTGCTGCTACTGCTTCTGCTCGTGTGTATGCTGCACGGTACCCTCAAAGGCGCCATCCCGATAACAATGGTTTTTGTCGCCTGGAGAAAATCCTTCGGGAAACCGGTAACTTCGTCCATAGGTAATGGGCAGAGGCCCTCTAAGAACTAGACGTACTCCACAAACAAAGACGCGATTCTTGAAACCGTTCACCAATCACCTCGGCGAAGTACTTGTGATATTTTCAGGCACTTCCAAATTTCTCGAAGACTGATTTTGAAGTGTTGCAGGATGAGGAACTGCATTCATATCATTATACATTAACTCAACACCAACTGTCAGAAGACCGCATTCGACGAGTACAGTTGCACCAAATGGAAGATAACGAAAATTTTATAAATAACATGATATGGACTGAGGAATCTAACTCCACTCGTGCAGACATTTTCACCCTTCAAAACGGCCATAATTGGTCGGGACAGAGCCCACATGTCACCCATGAATGTGGCTTTCATGTCCTTTGGTATAGACGTGTGGGCTGGAATCGTGGGAGGAGTGCTTTAGGGCCATTGCCTATTGCCGGAAAATTTGAACTCATCCCTGCATCATACTTTTATTTGGATAACTTTTCCTGACGCATTAGAAAACGTTGCACTGGGTGTTCGGTGACAGCTATGGTTTCAGCACGATGGCGTACCGCCACACTTCGGAATGAATGTGGATAACCGTTTAAATAAAGGTAAATGGTTTGGTCATGGAGGTTGAATGTTCTGGTCTCCACGTTCCCCAGGCCTTAATACACCAAATTTTTATTTGTGGGGCCACTTAAAGGAACACGTTTACAGTACTCTACCCACGAATGTACACCACCTAATAGCTCAAGCGTATGCCGCTTTGGCAATAGCGGATGAAAGTGTATTGCGTAGGTTTCAGCAGGATATGGTGAAGTGAATGGCGACGGGTCTGCAAATGCAAGGTGATCCTTTGAACATCTTCTCTGAAGTGAACGTTGCTCGTACATGCAATGTACATATGGGCTCTGTGAAGATAAGCCTCGACGTCAGACGAACATAATGTAATTATTGTGTGTAGCATAATGAGCAGCCGGCCGGTGTGGCCGATCGGTTCTAGGCGCTTCAGTCTTGAACCGCGCGACCGCTACGGTCGCAGGTTCGAATCCTGCCTCGGGCTTGGATGCGTGTGATATCCTTAGGTTTGTTAGGTTTAAGTAGTTCTAAGTTCTGGGGGACTGATGACCTCAATTGTTATGTCCCATAGTGCTCAGAGCCATTTGAACCACTTTTGAACTATAATGAGCAATCTAGTGTAGCCTACGTACTGTGTTTTTTGTACCTCATTGGATACGGACAATGTTATTGAATTTTCTGTTGGCTTAATTTGTGTCGTGGACGAAACAAGGTGGTCATTTATGCCGGTAAGAAGTTCATATTACGTCTTAATGTTTAAATAACGGTAACAGTAACAGAAGGAATTTCACAAGTTATCTTATTTTTCAGGTGTAAACTGAATACAATTTGATTCTTTAACTGAAAAAAAAGTTTGACATGAACGCGACTCGAACGTCGGTGAGTCTGCATTTTTGTTTGTGCCGGCATTGCCTTTTTCTCCATTTTTGATCTCATTTTGTTCGTTATTGTTTGTTCAATTTGTTTCGGGCGGACGTCCCATGATGCATGTTCAAGTTCATCGTGGATCCATTAACTCAGTTTCTATTATAGTTGTTGTTTGTTGTTGTGGTCTTCAGTCCTGAGACTGGTTTGATTCAGCTCTCCATGCTACTCTATCCTGTGCAAGCTTCTTCATCTCCCAGTACCTATTGCAACCTACATCCTTCTGAATCTGCTTAGTGTATTCATCTCTTGGTCTCCCGCCACGATTTTTACCCTCCACGCTGCCCTCCAATGCTAAATTTGTGATCCCTTGATGCCTCAAAACATGTCCTACCAACCGATCCCTTCTTCTAGTCAAGTTGTGCCACAAACTTCTCTTCTCCCCAATCCTATTCAATTGCTCCTCATTAGTTACGTGAACTACCCACCTTATCTTCAGCATTCTTCTGTAGCACCACATTTCGAAAGCTTCTATTCTCTTCTTGTCCAAACTAGTTATCGTCCATGTTTCACTTCCATCCATGGCTACACTCCATACAAATACTTTCAGAAACGACTTCCTGACACTTAAATCTATACTCGATGTTAACAAATTTCTCTTCTTCAGAAACGCTTTCCTTGCCATTGCCAGTCTACATTTTATATCCTCTCTACTTCGACCATCATCGGTTATTTTACTCCCTAAATAGCAAAACTCCTTTACTACTTTATGTGTCTCATTTCCTAATCTAATTCCCTCAGCATCACCCGACTTAATTTGACTACATTCCATTATCCTCGTTTTCCTTTTGTTGATGTTCATCTTATATCCTCCTTTCAAGACACTGTCCATTCCGTTCAACTGCTCTTCCAAGTCCTTTGCTGTCTCTGACAGAATTACAATGTCATCGGCGAACCTCAAAGTTTTTACTTCTTCTCCATGAATTTTAATACCTACTCCGAATTTTTCTTTTGTTGCCTTCACTGCTTGCTCAATATAGAGATTGAATAACATCGGGGGGAGGCTACAACCCTGTCTCACTCCTTTCGCAACCACTGCCTCCCTTTCATGCCTCTCGACTCTTATAGCTGCCATCTGGTTTCTGTAGAAATTGTAAATAGCCTTTCGCTCCCTGTATTTTACCCCTGCCACCTTCAGAATTTGAAAGAGAGTATTCCAGTTAACATTGTCAAAAGCTTTCTCTAAGTCTACAAATACTAGAAATGTAGGTTTGCCTTTTCTTAATCTTTCTTCTAAGATAAGTCGTAAGGTCAGTATTGCCTCACGTGTTCCAATTCCAACATTTCTACGGAATCCAAACTGATCTTCCCCAAGGTAGACTTCTATAGAAGGCATCTAATTCTCTTTTTCATTTCTTTTAATAGATTTGAATGTAGTGTTAAGACCTACTTCAGGCGTTGGCTCCTATCATCCATACTACCCCCAAAAACCGATCTAACCTAAAACAAAACAAAGCTATGCCACCGCCACTTTCACCCTAAAGCTAACTAGGACGGTCGTACGTCACCACTTCAGGCTCTGTCCACGAACAAAAATTAAATATGCCTCTGAACATTTTATTAAAAAAAGGGTAAAGGAAGGGTTGAAATACTTTATTATATTTTATTTGCTGTTCATTTTGTTCTTATGTTTTTATTTTTAATTCTTTTTTATTCTGTGTTTTCTTTCCGGGGTTGTCCTCAGCAGCCAGACGGCAGAACATCCTGGGCGACTTCTCGTTCAGCGAGGGTGAAACACCCTATAATTACCGTTGATGTCTCTCATCAGTCCATCATGTGCAGTATCTCAGTCTCTTCTCACACCCGGTACACCCAAATGGTCTGGACTCCAAGTAATTCGCAACGAGCGTGCCACACGACGCTTTGCACCATAAAATCGTGTAGTTACTCGTTAAATAATGCCAGAAATCTAACAACCCTGAAACGCTCTCATTAAAAACGTAAGACAAAGCCATACCCTTAACCCACACCGTAGCGTTATGACGAGTAGCAGGTAAGTACGTGACGTCGGGATGGATCAGTTGGGTGGGCTCTTAAGTCTCTGACCAAACACGCTGAGCTACCGTGCCGGCAGCCTCGTATCACTGAGCTAATGGGACAGCTCCGGCAGAGCACTGCGTTTATTCTACCTATTCTTGGTCACGCTGCACGCAGTTAGAGCCATGCTAGAGACTCGTTTTTTAAAGCCCATTTCTGTTAAGCTTATTGGCGGGACTATGTTTTGCTAGACACACTTTTGTCTTGAATTGTGATGAGGAATGTCATACCGACGGCCAAGTGACGCGTTATTTCTTCACCCTGTATACGATGACATGCTGAAAAGTAATGCCTCTATTTTTTTTCTATTCTCAGTGTTAGTTGAGGTATTACATGTCATGCTTATTACTTGGCCGCGTTTTGCTCTTCGTTGACGCAAATTGAAGTCTTCTCCCGCTAGTGGGCTCCGAATTGTAGCATTTGACATGACGGTGTGTAACGTAACTACGCCGAGGTGTACAGACTGCAAGAGTTCGTCCACACAGGGAGCAGCCTCTCTCTCAGCACTACAACGTCAGACCACACACGAGCGCTGCGACATCTGTAACAACCCACCGCCTTGGGTTATCTGTCAACGATCATCAGTCATTGGACCCATCTGATTATAATCTGTTTCCGAACTTACAGAACGCCTTCGAGAACTTCACTTTGATAGTCATGAAGCGTTACAAGCTGAAGTGAGATTGTGGCTCCGTCAACGAAGTTAAACATTCTACGCTGACGGTATCAAGAAACTGGTCTCTCGTTTGGAGAAAAATGATGGTCGCCAGGGTGATTACGTTGGGAAATAAATATGTAAACATGAAGAATGAAGATAGAGAATGATAACAACGTTTGTTTTATTTAAAAATCTTTAAGAAATTCGACATAAAAAACTCGGAAGCATTACTTTTCAGCACGACTTTGCAGCTCAAGTGTATATTCCGGTACTAGCTTCGATTTATAGCTTAGATTTATTGATAAATATATTTTTTTAGTTCGTACCGTGTATCATGGTCTCGACTACGGCTGTAGATCTATTTTCACGGTACTCGATTTAGTTTCTTCCCTACAAGTAGTTAACTTCTTTTCGTTGAACTGAAATGAAAAAAAAAAAAAAGATCGATGGCATTGATGGCCGGGAGCCCCACGTGGGAAATATGGGTGACCGAGTTGCAAGTCTTCTCCGGTGAAGCCACAGTGGGCGACGTGTGTTCAAAATGGCTCTGAGCACTATGGGACTTAACATCTGTGATCATCAGTCCCCTAGAACTTAGAACTACTTAAACCTAACTAACCTAGGGATATCACACACATCCATGCGCGAAGCAGGATTCGAACCTGCGACCGTAGTAGTCGCGCGGTTCCGGACTGAGCGCCTAGAACCGCTAGACCACCGCGGCCGGCGGGCGACGTGTGTGTCGATGATAATTTTCGAGTTCTTACTGTGTGTCTCGATGTCCATTACATTGTAATTATGTCTTTTACAAACCTCGCATTGTTTTATTTTGAAGTATAGTTTATTCAATTTTTATGTGATTCATCATGAGAGTTGTAATTCGAACTATCTTGTCCCTCTGTAACAAAATTCCATAACCAGTACTACCTATACTTTTTAGCTTCCAACATAATGCCAATGATACGGCCTTGTATTAGTCATGTTGTTTAAGACGTTTGTCGCACTGGTCTACGCCTATGATTAGTATCGCAATTTACTCTTTAATTGTCATCGATCTTCTGACCGGTTTGGTGCGGCCCACCACGAATTTCACTCTTTCATCTCAGAATAGCAACTTCAGCCTTCATAAGCAATTATTTACTAAATGTATTCCAGTCTCTGTCTTCCTCTACAGTTCTTTCCATCTACAGGCCCCTCTAATACCATGAGAGTTACAACCTGATGTCTTAACGGATGTCCTATCACGCTGTTCCTTCTTCTTGACAGTGTTTTCCACATATTCCTTTCCTCGCCGATTATACAGACCCTCCTCATTTCTTACCTTACTAGCACCTTCTGTAGCCCCACATCTCAAATGCTTCAATTATTTTGTGTTCTGGTTTCCCCATAGTCCATGTCTCACTGTCAAGCTGTGCTGCAAACGTACATTCTCAGAAATTCCTATCTCAAATTAAGACCTATGTTTGATACCTGCAGACTTCTCCTGACCAAAAATCCTCTTTTTGCTAGCGCTAGTCTGCTTTTCATGTCTTGCTCGCTCTGTCCGTCACGGGTCATTTTGCTGCTTAGCTATCAGAATTCCCTAACTTTACCTACTTTGTGATCACCAATACTGATGTAAGTTTATCGCTGTTATCACTTCTGCTGCTTCTCATTCCTTTCGTCTTTCTTGTATTTACTCTCAATCCATATTTTGTACTCATTAGACTGTTCATTCCATTCAACAGATCCTGCAATTCTTCATCACTTTCACTGAGGATAGCAATATCATCAGTGAATGTTATGATTGATATCCTTTCACCCTGAATTTTAATCCCACTCATGAATCTTCCTTTTATTGCCTTCATTGTTTCTTCAATGTACAGACTGAATAGTAGGGGCAAACGTTCAACCCCTGTCTTACACTCTTAATAATATGAGCACATCGATCTTAGTTTTTCAGTCTTACAGGGTGTTTGAAAAATAACTCCCTAATTTTACGTATAAATTTAATGTGGTGATTAATGAAAAATTACATCAGTATGCATATACCTTGAAAGAGGATTCCTTCAAGTTTTGTTTAATGTTAGCAGACGTCAACGTGGGATCCATTTCTTGCTCTGCACACGTCGACTCGATACTTCACTTCTCGCCTCGTATTCACCAACATTTCAGTTGTAACTGTCCCAACCGCCTCGACGATTCTTTCCCGTAAATGTTTGATGTCTCTGATCTTTTCACTGTACGCAACACTTTGTATGTGGCCCCAAAAGAAAAAGTCCGGTGGGGCTACGTTTGGGCTTCGTGGTGGCCGAAGTATTGGCCATCCCTGCCTCTCCACGTTCCTAGAAAACGAGTGTCAAGAGCCGCACGCACATGGTTACTGCAATGAGGTGGGGTGCCATCTCGTTGCAAGAACACAAGCCCCTTTTACGCCTCAATATCGTCCATTGGGGGAAAGACGTATTCTGTCAACATGTCACAGTAAACGTATCCGTTTATTGGTTGTTCTACAAAAATGAAAGGACCAATCACACGATCCTCCATCAAAGTGATCCAGACATTAACTTTGGGAGAGTCAAGCTGATGCTGAATAACTTCATGTGGATGCTCTGCGCCCCCCCGCCCCCCGCCCCCCCAATTCTGCAGTTATGACTATATGGCTATTAACTGTTCCACTGACATGAAATGTAGCCTCATAGAAAAGAGAATCTTTTTTTAAAAATTTACATCATTATCAATTCTGTGTAGAAAAGAGCAAACTCATACCTTAAGATTTTGTCAGTAGGTAAGCAGACCTGCCAACTGCAGGGGAGCCTAGCTTGGAGAGTTGATGAACGAAACACCACAATCTAGAATAGTGTATGTCACTTTGTACAGATTCTAGGACACATTAAAATTACTGAGTTGTTTTTCAAACACACTGTATAATACACTCCTGGAAATGGAAAAAAGAACACATTGACACCCGTGTGTCAGACCCACCATATTTGCTCCGGACACTGCGAGAGGGGTGTACAAGCAATGATCACACGCACGGCACAGCGGACACGCCAGGAACCGCGGTGTTGGCCGTCGAATGGCGCTAGCTGCGCAGCATTTGTGCACCGCTGCAGTCAGTGTCAGCCAGTTTGCCGTGGCATACGGAGCTCCATCGCAGTCTTTAACACTGGTAGCATGCCGCGACAGCGTGGACGTGAACCGTATGTGCAGTTGACGGACTTTGAGCGAGGGCGTATAGTGGGCATGCGGGAGGCCGGGTGGACGTACCGCCGAATTGCTCAACACGTGGGGCGTGAGGTCTCCACAGTACATCGATGTTGTCGCCAGTGGTCGGCGGAAGGTGCACGTGCCCGTCGACCTGGGACCGGACCGCAGCGACGCACGGATGCACGCCAAGACCGTAGGATCCTACGCAGTGCCGTAGGGGACCGCACCGCCACTTCCCAGCAAATTAGGGACACTGTTGCTCCTGGGGTATCGGCGAGGACCATTCGCAACCGTCTCCATGAAGCTGGGCTACGGTCCCGCACACCGTAAGGCCGTCTTCCGCTCACGCCCCAACATCGTGCAGCCCGCCTCCAGTGGTGTCGCGACAGGCGTGAATGGAGGGACGAATGGAGACGTGTCGTCTTCAGCGATGAGAGTCGCTTCTGCCTTGGTGCCAATGATGGTCGTATGCGTGTTTGGCGCCGTGCAGGTGAGCGCCACAATCAGGACTGCATACGACCGAGGCACACAGGGCCATACCCGACATCATGGTGTGGGGAGCGATCTGCTACACTGGCCGTACACCACTGGTGATCGTCGAGGGGACACTGAATAGTGCACGGTACATCCAAACCGTCATCGAACCCATCGTTCTACCATTCCTAGACCGGCAAGGGAACTTTCTGTTCCAACAGGACAATGCACGTCCGCATGTATCCCGTGCCACCCAACGTGCTCTAGAAGGTGTAAGTCGACTACCCTGGCCAGCAAGATCTCCGGATCTGTCCCCCATTGAGCATGTTTGGGACTGGATGAAGCGTCGTCTCACGCGGTCTGCACGTCCAGCACGAACGCTGGTCCAACTGAGGCGCCAGGTGGAAATGGCATGGCAAGCCGTTCCACAGGACTACATCCAGCATCTCTACGATCGTCTCCATGGGAGAATAGCAGCCTGCATTGCTGCGAAAGGTGGATATACACTGTACTAGTGCCGACATTGTGCATGCTCTGTTGCCTGTGTCTATGTGCCTGTGGTTCTGTCAGTGTGATCATGTGATGTACCTGACCCCAGGAATGTGTCAATAAAGTTTCCCCTTCCTGGGACAATGAATTCACGGTGTTCTTATTTCAATTTCTAGGAGTGTATATTACCCCATCTGAGGATGATCATTACAGACTGGAACCGGTCATCGTGTAAAGAATTCATATTGTGATCAGAGACTGGAATAAAAAAAGCATTTTACCGATCTTTCCCTATAGCTTACCCCTTTTGTCTCATTTAGAATATCTTGCACTATTTGAGATTGTTGAACGGTTTGTGCAGGTCGACAGATCCGGTGAACGTGTCTTGGTTTTTCTTTAGTCTTGCTTCCATTATGAACTCCAACGTCAGAACTCTTCGTAAAGCCAAACTGGTCGACATTTAGCAACTCCTCAATTTTCTTTTTCATTCTTCTTTGTGTTATTCTTATCAGCAACTTTGATGCACCAGTTGTTAAGCTGATTGTGCGATAATTCTCGCTCTTGTCGGCTCTTGCTGTCTTCGAAAGTGTGTGAATGATGTTTTTCCGAAAGTCTGTTGGTATACCGCCAGTCTACACACCAATGATCAAATGGCTCTGAGCGCTATGGGTCTTGACTTCTGAGGTCATCAGTCCCCTAGAGCTTAGAACTACTTAAACCTAACTAACCTAAGGACATCACACACATCCATGCCCGAGGCAGGATTCGAACCTGCGACCGTAGCGGTCGCGCGTTTCCAGACTGTAGCGCCTAGAACCGCTCAGCCACTCAGGCCGGCCACACCAATGTGAATAGTCGTTTTGTTACCACTTGTGCCAATGAGTTTAGAAATTCCGAAGGAGTGTTATCTATCCGTGTAGCGAGTGCAGTCATGATGGCGATGTGACAAGAAAGGAGAGGAAGATACACGGTTTAGACACACAGCCTACTCCACCGGAATAACGCTGAGGAGTCACCGAGCGACATCCCTAGCCAATGGAAGGGTTCACATCGACAGTATCTGTAGCGGGACTTTGAATTTGGCCCGCTACACTCGTTCTCTCAGATATAAATTATACCGTCGCAGCTGTATGAGCGCTCGACGGCAGAGAAAATATATGAGAAAATGAAGGTACTAAAATTGAAACACTTTTTGTTTTCTACCCGCTTTTGTCTTTGAGAGCGGAAGCTTAACTTACTTATTAGCTAGACTTGATCGGATGAAGACGAAAAAACTTATTGATGTGCAGACGTATTGTGGAAGTTGGAGGATGGATGCAGCAACGTAAATTACATTGCATTCAACACCAAGATGATTTTAATTTGTATACCTTAGTCATTCCTGGACAATGAAATTTATTGCAAAATTTCGGAGCAGCTACGACTTTTCACGCAGAAACGAAGCAGGAGATTTTTGGATAACAAGACCTGGACGCCGCACGAGAGAAGCCATGTTAACATGGTAAAGGACGGACTCTTATCTATGCCATTTCCCCCTGTTAATCACATTTTGTTATTCTCTGTTCTCTTTCAAATAATTTTTGTAGTGGCAATTGGTTTGACTTTTGCTCAGAAACGCCACAAGGACCACCCCAACAATAGCTTTTCCGAATCACGAAGTCCGATAACTTTTCTGTAATACGAAGTCCGATTTGCATTTCATTCTTTCCCTTTTTCACGCTCATTAACGATTTTAAAACCCCCTTTTTATTCACCATTTCGTCCCACATTTTCAATCTTTTCTTTTCTTCTCTTCTCTTTGTCTTTTTTATTAGCCACTACATCTCTTCTCTTTTTCTTTTTTATTAACCACTACATATCGTACGCCCTCGCTCCAAAGGGCACCGTGGACAAGTTTGCGATTGTAGCCAGTGGCATGGTCCGCCATTTCACGACCAGGAACTGCAAGCTACCACTTCTCCAAGCAGCAGCGTGGGGAGACGAGCACGGAAGTCGCCGGCTACGGCCGCACAACGCCGCGTCGGGTGTTGCACCGCCTGCGTCAGCGGCCGTGTGAGCGGAAGCGCACTCCTCAGCTTTCCGACCGGCGTCGCCGTCTCTCCGGCCGGTCATCAGTCGGCCGCAGCCGAAGCGTGGCGCCCGCGTCGCCGCCGCTGCGCGCTCGTCACGTAGCGCCAGTGCCGCCCCGAGCTCATGGTGCGCGCCTAGCAGAGCAGTCCGCGCACGATGGTGGCCGCCAGCAAGCCGATGCTGGAGCTGCTGGCCAGCCGAGACTGCCGCCACATCGTCCACCCGTGGACGCCCAGCTGCTGGAGGGCGTCGCTGCGCGTCTTCACCATCTTCCTGTTCGGCTCATCGCGCCTCATGCTGCCCGCCTACGCCGTAAGTACACGTGGCACATGTATTGAACGTATCGATACCACCCGTCTGCGGCGAGCCCTAAGTTCTCAAAACGGCAGTCGTAGGCCACCCATAGAAATCAATTATGCCCTGGCGAATTATAGTGGGAATATTGAAAGTACCAATGCTACCCATCTGCTTTGATCCATGACGTCCCGAAAACAGCACGTGGAAACCACTCATTTAAATCAAATACGCATAGAATACTCGCCGTAATTAGAATGTCGACGGACATGAAAGGCAAGCAGTGGTTGGGAAGGGAGTGACACAGGGTTGTAGCCTCTCCCCGTTGCTATTCAATCTGTATATAGAGCAAGCAGTAAAGGAAACGAAAGAAAAGTTTGAAGTAGGTATTAAAATCCATGGAGAACAAATAAAAACTTTGAGGTTTGCCGATGACATAGTAATTCTGTCAGAGACAGCAAAGGACTTGGAAGAGCAGTTGAACGGAATGGACAGTGTCTTGAAAGGAGGGTACAAGAGGAACATCAACAAAAGCAAAACGAGGATAATGGAATGTAGGCGAATTAAGTCGGCTGATGCTGAGGGAATTAGATTAGGAAATGAGACACTTAAAGTAGTAAAGGAGTTTTGCTATTTGGGGAGCAAAATAATTGATGATGGTCGAAGTAGAGAGGACATAAAATGTAGACTGGCAAAGGCAAGGAAAGCGTTTCTGAAGAAGAGAAATTTGTCAACATCGAGTATTGATTTAAGTGTCAGGAAGTCGTTTCTGAAAGTATTTGTATGGAGTGTAGCCATGTAGGGAAGTGAAACGTGGACGATAAATAGTTCAGACAAGAAGAGAATATAAGCTTTCGAAATGTGGTGCTACAGAAGAATGCTGAAGACTAGATGGGTAGATCATATAACTAATGAGGAGGTATTGAATAGAATTGGGGAGAAGAGGAGTTTGTGGCACAACTTGACTAGAAGAAGGGATCGGTTGGTAGGACATGTTCTGAGGCATCGAGGGATCGCCAATTTAGTACTGGAGGGCAGCGTGGAGGGTAAAAATCGTAGAGGGGGACCAAGAGATGAAGGATGGTAGGCTGCAGTAGGTACTAGGAGATGAAGCGGCTTGCACAGGATAGAGTAGCATGAAGAGCTGCATCAAACCAGTCTCAGGACTGAAGACCACAACAACAACAACAACAATTAGAATTGCAGTTACGCTCATGTCGTCACATTTGTTGGTGACTTCAAATCACCACCAAGCTGTCACATTCCAACCTAATCTACATTGGAAATACTGAATCTACCAATGCCCCCATTCTGCATTAATCTATGACGTCCTTAAATGATGGACATAAGCCACCCACTCTGTTGTATGGCTCATATACTACAACCCTTTTCTAATTGAAATTCGCATTGAGGCGGTTAGCCAACAACAAATGAAAAAAAAAGATTTTCCTCTCTGTTTTTGCTACAAGCCGATGTGCAATGGCCTGCTCAACCTTTCGATTATTTTAAGAAAGACTTTATTTACTTGAGATTTTTCAGTGAATATTCATATTCGTAGCTAGGCTCACCATATGTTTGAAATCGATACGTTTTGAAATTGCGTACACACACGATAACAAAATGATATTCTCTGGAAATTAATTTAAACTGAAAGGCAGGCGGACTTCTTTTACAAAATATGGGAGGTTCTATTTCGTACGTACTAATAATGTGAAATTGGAGCAAAATATTGCTGACTAATGACTTATTATGAATTGACGCCGTTTATGAAAATTATTGCACTGACGGGGAGGGTAACTTTAGATCAGTAACGCGACACATATTTAAAAAGAAATATTATTTCAACAATGTCAATCACTTACACAAAGGATGACACCCGAGACAATACAAGAGTCTAATCAGCTTTACAGTCAGAGTCGGAGAGACGTCAACGCTGATAATGTTACCGGTTGTATAGACCAAAATCAAAACTCATTTTCCTGGTTTAGATACATGTACTATGCTTGTCCGTTATCGCTTTGGGTTTATTACATTGATTACTCTCCTATGACATTTATATTACATAATATATTTGTTAATACGAAAAAAGGGACGCTAGACCATCGAAATCCAATACGCGTAAAATACGCACCGTAACCAGGATTACAGATATTCTCATGACACTAGATTGGTTAGATTCGCTAAATCACCAAGTCAGCTGTCAACTTAATCTTGAGCGAAAGTATCGAACCTACGGATACAACACGTCTATACTAACCCACGACGAATATAAACCACTCATCGATATTCAATATGCATAAAATGCGTGCAATAACAGGGGTTACTGTTTTTAAAACTTTCCACCGTGATGAAAGGCGGGACGCAGTTGAGTGCTGAGTAGAAACGTCTACATACATACGTACTGTATATGTATAAAAGGAAGTGTCTTACCTGACTCATCATCGCCCAGACCAAGCGGCTAGGGACAGAAACTTGAAACTTGGGGACGGTTTCGATCTTCCACTGTAGGTTTCGTATCGTTTAAGAAGGGATTTTTCGAAATTCCACTCCTAAGAGGGCGAAATAAGGGATGAAAGGTTGGTTATAGCTATATCACTATGCAGGCAATTTTGAAGCTGTAACTACGAAAATTGATATTTGGTATCTCGGTCAGAACTAAAACAATGTGTGTTCCAGCATTTTTTTAAATTCAGCTTCTAACAGGGTGAGTAGTGGGTGAAAGTTTTTTGAAAATAAATAATTACTAAAGAACTACTAAAGCATTTTTAAAGCTACATCTATGAAAATTGCTATGACTTCTCACTTGGAAATAAAAAACTTTTTTCTGTGTTCTTGGAAATTGAAGCCTTGGGGGGTGGGTTAGGGGATGAAAAGTTCTATGAAAGTATTTCATTATGCAAGCATTTTTGAAGCTAAATCTATGAAAATTTGTGTTTGGCTCCTCCGTTAGAAATTAAAAGAAATTACGCATTATTCGAAATTCCACCACTAACAGGGTGAAATAGGAGGTTAAAGATTCTTTGGGAACATGAAATATGCGATGAAAATTTTTATGAAAATATTTCGTTATGTTAAATCATTTACAAAGCTAAATCTATGAAAATTAGTATTTGACTTCTCGACTAAAAATAAAGAAATATGTGTAAGGGATGAAAGTTATGTATGGAAACATCATCATTAGAGATCAAAAGGCAGGATTAACAAAAACCTCCGACTCTAGCTACCAGAATCGTTTTTTGATCAGAAATACGTTTAGAAGAGACCATGCTTTTATGGCAATAATTAGCGTGAAAAGTTTTTGTTTTGGAAATTTGTGGGAAGTTCCTATGGAGCCAAACTGATAAGGTCATCGGCCCCTAGGCTTCCACACTACTTAATCTAACTTAAACTAACTTACGCTAAGGACAACACACATACATCCATGTCCGAGGGAGGACTAGAACCTCCGACGGGGGCAGCAGCGCGGACCGTGGCAAGGCGCCCTAGACCGCACGGCTACCCCGCCCGGCGCCAAAAGTTTAGAAGGTGTTGTAGTTTATGAGCTAAAGTGGCTTAATGTACGTTTATACAATTATTTTTGTTGTAACTGCTACGTAGACAAATCATTACGGTGACAATATATAGATACCACTGTGTGTAGATACACTATGTGACCAAAAGTATTCGAACACACCCAAAGACATACGTTTTTCATATTAGGTGCATTGTGCTGCCCCCTGCAGCCAGGTACTCCATATCAACGACCTCAGCAGTCATTAGAAGTTGTGAGAGAGCAGAATGGGTCGCTCTGCGGAACTCACGGACTTTGAACGTGGTCAGGTCATTGGCTGTCACTTGAGTCATACGTCTGTGCGTGACATTTCCACACTCCTAAACATCCCTAGGGCCACTGTTTCCCATGTGATAGTGAAGTGGAAACGTGAAGGGAGACGTACAGCACAAAAGCATATAGGCCGACCTCATCTGTTGACTGACAGAGACAGCCGACAGTCGTAGAGGGTCGTAATGTTTAATAGGCAGACATCTATCCAGACCATCAGACAGGAATTCCAAACTGCATCAAGATCCACTGCAAGTACTATGAAAGTTAGGCGAGAGGTGAGAAAACTTGGATTTCAAGGACGAGGCTCTGCCTCGTGATGACTGGGTGTTGTGTGATGTCCTTAGGTTAGTTAGGTTTAAGTAGTTCTAAGTTCTAGGGGACTGATGACCATAGATGTTAAGTCACATAGTGCTCAGAGCCATTTGAACCATTTGAACCATCATGGTCGTGGCGGTGGTGTTATGGTGTGGTCGTGTTTTTCATGAGGGGGCTTGCACCCCTCGTTGTTTTGCGTGTCAGTATGACAGCACAGGCATATACTGATGTTTTAAGCACCTTCTTGCTTCCCACTGTTGAGGAAGAATTCTGGATTGGCGATTGTATTCATAATGCACGGCCTGTGGCGGAGTGGTTACACGACAATAACATCCATGTAATGGACCTCTCTTCAGCGCAGCACTCCTTGAAGAATGGGCTGCCATTCCCCAAGAAACCTTCGAGCAACTGATTGAACGTATGCCTGCCAGAGTGAAAGCTGTCATCAAGGCTAAGGGTGGGCCAACACCATAATGAATTCCAACATTACCGATGGAGGGCGCCACGAACTTGTAAGTCATTTTCAGCCAGGTGCCCGGATGCGTCACATAGTGTACCACATCTAAAAGCGATTCCGTGTACAATAATATCCGTTTGAAATGAGAGAATTTGGCACTTGGTGTAGGACTGGTGGTAACAACCATAGAAACACTTATCCGATTTGTCTCTTTTTTTTAACTCTCTATATTAAAACCTGTTGGAACGCTTCAGGTATCTAAGGACTGGCAGTCACTAACATTTTTCTTAAATTCTGATGCACTGTCCGCAGTTTAGATACACTTTCGGCACGATGTGAAGATTTTCACGAGAGCAATAGGCATAACAGTGTACAAATTCGATTCAAGAAAAAACAAAAAATATCTGCAGACTATGCAGTCTACGCGAGTGAAGCAACGGGTGTTAAGCTAGCTATAAAAAAATTTGCCTCTGGCTTCAGGGATGGTTTTCAATTCTTTTTTAGTGTCGGTTTCGGGACTGCCGCCCTGTCTTCAGATGCACCTGTTCCATTTAAAAAAATATTTTACAAAATTACATTACAGCAGTGTATATGCAAAATGACAGCAATACTCACAGAAGACGTGTCACTATTAGTCGTGAGATCAGATGATGTTCTTACTCTCGGTCAAACTGTACGTGAAATCTCAGTTACTGATAGTCATGCGCAAAATATTAATACAACATATGGACCTGGATTTGAACCCTGGTATCCTACTAATGTCCGGCACAAATTTTCAATTTTCTCAATTGATTTCAGTCAACGCCCCTTCGCAGTCAATGCCTGAAATAGCTTCGTGTTTTAATTAATACAATAATACTTTCTGCCTTACGTATGTTAAGTGTCGTCATATAATGTTGGCATACAGTTTAGATCTGAACTGAGAAAGTTTGCATTGGAAAGGTTTATATCACACTATCATTATCAACGATTTATGGCGTTAAGAACGAAGTGTGATGACCTTGTGATGACAGCGATGACTTTGTTTTTAAAGCTGTACGTGGGTAATGATAGTCGAGAATGATATTACACGCCCACTATAAAATGTCTGTAATTCAAATGTAAACTGTTTACTGGCGTTGTATGGTGACACTTAACATGCAGAAGTTAGCAAATATCACTATATTAGTGCTTTTCACATGTGTATGAATAATTTCACGTACAGCTTTACCGAGCATAAGAACATTAATCTGATCTCACGATCATATAGTCTACGAGTAATACTGTTAATACATATACGTTCTCCTGTGATGTAAAAAAAAAAAAAAGAAATGATAATGTGAGTAGCTGCATCTGAAGACCCCGGTAGTTCCGAAATCGATAACGCAATAATTTATTGATAATTAGAGATAAACCCGGCATTGTCTGTGTATTCAACCACCCAGTTTTCTATTGCAAACGAAACATTAACGGTACGCCTGCAGTAGACTCGATGTGAGATGATACGGGACAGTTTCTGTAGGCTGGATGCAGCTGCTTCCCATATCTACAACGCGATTTTTTAAACGTCTGTGTGACAATCCCTGTTCGAATCTCTATAGCCGGCATTTGTTTTCGCTTACAAACGTTTGCGCTTCGCAGTTGAATCCTGTCAACACTACTGCCACGTGCCAAGGATTTCCTTAATTTGAGTCGACTGTAGGAGTGCCTTAGCAGTGAAGAATAAACGTGTTAAAACTTCATACATTATGCAATATTTTTTCAAGTATCTCAGCGTTTATGACGTCACATCTCTTGAATTGTGTGTCTTGCAATAATACACTGAAGCGCGAAAGAAGCTGGTGTAGGCACTCGTATTCAAATACAGAGATACGTAAACGTCTGGCGCAATTGTTAGATTGGTTACTGTTGCTACAATAGTAGGTTATCAAGATTTAATTGAGTTTGAACGTGGTGTTATAGTCGGCGCATGAGTGGTGCGACACATCACCTTCAAGGTAGTGGTGAAGTCGGGATTTTCTCGTGCGACCATTTCACAAGTGTGGTGTGAATATCAGGAATCCGGTAAAACATCAAATCTCCGACATCGCTGCGGCCGGAAAAAGATCCTGCAAGGACGGGACAAACGAAGACTGAACGGATTCGTTCACCGTCACAGAGATACACCTTTCCGCAATTTGCTGCAGATTTCAATGCGGGCCATCAACAAGTGTCAGCCTGCGAGCCATTCAACGAGAAATCATCGATATGAGCTTTCGAATCCGAAGGCCCACGCGTGTACCCTTGATGACTGCACGACACAAGACATTACGTCTCGCCTGGGCCCGTCAACACCGACATTGGACTGTTGATGATTGGAAACGTGTTGCCTGGTCGGACGAGCCTCGTTTCAAATTGTATCGAGCGGCTGGACGTGTACGGCTATGGAGACAGTCTCATGAATCCATGGACCCCCATGTCAGCAGGGGACTGTTCAAGCTAGTAGAGGCTCTGTAATGGTGTGCGGCGTGTACAGATGGAGTGATATGGGAGCCTTGATACGTCTAGATATGACTCTGATAGATGACAAGTACGTAAGCATCCGGTCTGATCACCTGCATCCATCCATGTCCATTGTGCTTTCCGGCGGACTTGGACAATTCCAGCAGGACAATGTGACACCCCACATGTCAAGAATTGCTACAGAGTGGCTCCAGGAACACTCCTCTGAGTTTAAACACTTCCACTGGCCATCAAACTCCATTATTGAACATATCTGGGATGCCTTGCAACGTGATGTTCAGAAGAGACCTCCAGTCCCTTGTACTCTTGCGGATTTATGGACAGCCCTGCAGGATTCATGGTATCTCCCCTCGAGCACTACTTCAGACATTCGTCGAGTCCACGCCATGTCACGTAGCGGCACTTCTGCGTGCTCGCTGGGGCCCCACACGATATTAGGCAGGTATACATTTGTGTAGGTACATTCAGCTGCATATATGGAGACTGTCTGCGAAATATGTTGCGAATAGAGTTAGTAACAAAACAGTAATTTAAACGTTATGCATTATTGGGCAGTTTTTCACGCATCTTAGTGTTTATGACGTCTTGTTTCCTGATCTATCTGTCATACAATGATGTAATTTACATTCGCCGCGTGGAATGACCGTTTGGTTTGAGGTGCCATGTCACGGATTGCACGGCCCCTCCTACCGGAGGTACGAGTCCTACCTCGGGCATGGGTGTGAGTGTGTTGTTCTTAGCATAAGTTAGCTTAAGTTAGTTTAAATAGAGTGTAAGTCTAGCAAACGTAGACCTCAGCATTTTTTTTTTTTTTGAGTATGTACATTCAACGGTATATGTGACTACACTCCTGGAAATTGAAATAAGAACACCGTGAATTCATTGTCCCAGGAAGGGGAAACTTTATTGACACATTCCTGGGGTCAGATACATCACATGATCACACTGACAGAACCACAGGCACATAGACACGGGCAACAGAGCATGCACAATGTCGGCACTAGTACAGCGTATATCCACCTTTCGCAGCAATGCAGGCTGCTATTCTCCCATGGAGACGATCGTAGAGATGCTGGATGTAGTCCTGTGGAACGGCTTGCCATGCCATTTCCACCTGGCGCCTCAGTTGGACCAGCGTTCGTGCTGGACGTGCAGACCGCGTGAGACGACGCTTCATCCAGTCCCAAACATGCTCAATGGGGGACAGATCCGGAGATCTTGCTGGGCAGGGTAGTTGACTTACACCTTCTAGAGCACGTTGGGTGGCACGGGATACATGCGGACGTGCATTGTCCTGTTGGAACAGCAAGTTCCCTTGCCGGTCTAGGAATGGTAGAACGATGGGTTCGATGACGGTTTGGATGTACCGTGCACTATTCAGTGTCCCCTCGACGATCACCAGTGGTGTACGGCCAGTGTAGGAGATCGCTCCCCACATCATGATGCCGGGTGTTGGCCCTGTGTGCCTCGGACGTATGCAGTCCTGATTGTGGCGCTCACCTGCACGGCGCCAAACACGCATACGACCATCATTGGCACCAAGGCAGAAGCGACTCTCATCGCTGAAGACGACACGTCTCCATTCGTCCCTCCACTCACGCCTGTCGCGACACCACTGGAGGCGGGCTGCACGATGTTGGGGCGTGAGCGGAAGACGGCCTAACGGTGTGCGGGACCGTAGCCCAGCTTCATGGAGACGGTTGCGAATGGTCCTCGCCGATACCCCAGGATCAACAATGTCCCTAATTTGCTGGGAAGTGGCGGTGCGGTCCCCTACGGCACTGCGTAGGATCCTATGGTCTTGGCGTGCATCCGTGCGTCGCTGCGGTCCGGTCCCAGGTCGACGGGCACGTGCACCTTCCGCCGACCACTGGCGACAACATCGATGTACTGTGGAGACCTCACGCCCCACGTGTTGAGCAATTCGGCGGTACGTCCACCCGGCCTCCCGCATGCCCACTATACGCCCTCGCTCAAAGTCCGTCAACTGCACATACGGTTCACGTCCACGCTGTCGCGGCATGCTACCAGTGTTAAAGACTGCGATGGAGCTCCGTATGCCACGGCAAACTGGCTGACACTGACGGCGGCGGTGCACAAATGCTGCGCAGCTAGCGCCATTCGACGGCCAACACCGCAGTTCCTGGTGTGTCCGCTGTGCCGTGCGTGTGATCATTGCTTGTACAGCCCTCTCGCAGTGTCCGGAGCAAGTATGGTGGGTCTGACACACCGGTGTCAATGTGTTCTTTTTTCCATTTCCAGGAGTGTACTTTCTGCAAAGTGTGATGCGAATGGAGTTAGAAGCAAAGAAGTATTAAATGTGAACGCCATAGACAATGTGGCAGTTTTCCACGCATCTCATTGTTCCTGACGTCATATCTTCTGCACTATGATAGGTAGATGGTTATTAGCCCCACATCGATTGTTGCCTATGTGTACGAATTTTGGTTGAAAACGGTGTAGTGCTTTAGGAGAAGATGTGGAAAACACACACACACACACACACACACACACACACACACACACACACACACAAACACAAACACACACGTACCTAGACCCAGTTTTATAATATGTGTAGATTATTTATAGCTCAGACAGTTATTCTCGCGGCATCATACTCTGACTTTGCCGATTCATATGAAAGTGTCAGCTTCCAGCCTTAGCTACAGATCAATCTTCAACCGCAGCCTATAGTCCTAAAATTAATATAGGAACAAAATATGTTTGGAGTGTTACCTTTTATCTCTGTTTTCGAACGTATAACATCACACGCCACAACATTATTACGTCCCGCTCAAAATTAAGGTGCAGTATCGGTAGGTTCAAGCCGCCCCACGGAACATTATGCCCAACCGCGCACTCCTTTCTTCCTCACTTCATCCCGTTTCCACCACAGTCTTGTTCACTGAAATTGAGGCACTCGCTTCTGTGGACGTGTGCCCTCACAAGCGACGTCAGCCGGCAGACTGCGAAACTGAGGAAAACATAAACTAGTTTGGTCGGATTCGTTCGCCGTTTGTGCCCAATAGGAGGCCAGTGATTAGATTAGATTAGTTTGTCGTACCATAGATCCGTGCTGAGGAGATCTTCGTGGATGTGGAACATGTCAATATATTTTTTTTAAGCTGAAATAACAATACTAATAGTATGAATATATACATCATTTGTTTCTATTAAAAAATTCGTCAATGGAGTAGATGGAGTTGGCCACTAGTAAGTCTTTCAGGCTCCTTTTAAACTGATCTTTATTTGTAACTAAATTTTTTATGTTTGCTGGCAAATTATTGAAGATGAGTGTTCCTGAGTAGTGGACCCATTTTGAACTAAAGTAAGTGCCTCTGTAGGATCTGGCTTCTCACTTCTGTCACAATGGATTCGCTCTACGATATACGAGCAGGGAGTGACGGAACATCAAGTTAAAACTGTGTTTCGAAACCGTACTCGAACCTAAACCCTTGACATTTCCATACATTATTAGTATAATGACAGAGATGGACGAGCATAGTACACGTCTTGCGGAATGTTCAGTCGCCTGAAACGGAAGAGTACTCATAATCCACACATATTACAAAACTGGGTATATGTAAGTTCCACATCTCATCCTAAACCACTGGACCGGTTTCAACCAAACGTGGTACACACATCACTTAATGTAAGGCAACAACCGCTGCGTCTGTAATAACCACGTATCTCCAAAGAGTTGAGGGTGGCGGTGGCGGTGAAAAACAAGTGCAGTACGACGAGCGAGTGCCCAGATTTTATTCATCCAGTACCTAAAAATGAGAGCGCTTTGTGACTTGCAACAAGCTTTACATACAATTTCAAACCTTTACGAAACTTTTTCTCGCTAACAGCCCCCACAAAATGATGCAAGGCGAAAAGTTTATCGCTTATGGACACACAGTCAACACGCATTTAGAAAACATCGTTCTTGTGAAACACAACTAGCTCTTTACTCGTATGAAGTGTTGAGTGCTGCCGGCCGGAGTGGCCGAGCGGTTAAAGGCGCTACAGTCTGGAACCGCACGACCGCTACGGTCGCAGGTTCGAATCCTGCCTCGGGCATGGATGTGTGTGATGTCCTTAGGTTAGTTAGGTTTAAGTAGTTCTAAGTTCTAGGGAACTGATGACCTCAGATGTTAAGTCCCATAGTGCTCAGAGCCATTTGAACCATAGCCGCGGGTAAAAAGCTCCTCCTAAGCCCCAATCAAACTTGTTGCACATATTACTAACTGTCTGGAAAGAAATCCAGTGGAGGCAAGAACCACCAGTCTGTTACTTGGGTGGGGGGGTGATGACTTGTGATGGAGAGAGAAGGTGCGGAGGAGGATAAGCGTAGATAGGGGGAAGCAGGAGACACAAATAGGAGGGAGAAGAACGTGGACAGGGTGAGGAGGAGGAAGGCAAGGAGGATGAGACGGGAAAGGATAAACATAGAGATAAAGGGGAAGAAGAGATAGAGTGAGGAAATGAGAAGATGGATAGAGGGAAAAGGAGGTAATAATCTAACAGAAGACTGGAAAAAATACGTCCCCGGGCGACGCTAATACTGAACTAGTAATTACACACATCAAAAAAAGTTTTTCGTCACCTCGGTTCCGAGAGTTACGGAACCTGCACAGAAACTTGGAACAGAGATCAACATAAACATTATTTACGCCCATTTTATTGCTCATGAAAACCCACACATTGCATGTTGTACCACCATAGAGCGAGAGCTTCAGAGGTGGTGGTCCAGATTTCTGTACATACCGGTACCTCTAATACCCAGTAGCACTTCCTCTTGCATTGATGCATGCCTGCATTCGTCGTGGCATGCTATCCACAAGTTCATCAAGGTACTGTTGGTCCAGATTGTCCCATTCCTCAACGGTGATTTGGCGTAGATCCCTCAGAGTGGTTGGTGGGTCACGTCGTTCATAAACAGCTATTTTCAATCTATCCCAGGCATATTCGATAGGGTTCATGTCTGGAGAACATACTCGCCACTGTAGTCGAGTGATGTCGTTATCCTGAAAGAAGTCTTTCACAAGATGCTGCCGATATGGTTGCACTATCGGTCGGAGGATGGCATTCACGTATCGTACAGCCGTTACGGCACCTTCCATGACCACCAGTGGCCTACGTCGGCCCACATAATGCCACCCCAAAACAGCAGGAACCTCCATCTTGCTGCACTCGCTGGACAGTGTGTCTAAGGCCCCAACGATTGTCTGGTTGAAGGCATATGCGACATTCATCGGCGAAGAGAACGTGATGTCAATCCTGAGCGGTCCATATGGCATATGGCCACACGGCAGCGACACGCTGCAGCAGTTCGTCGAACATTTAAATGATGTACATCCAAACATAAAATTTACATTGGATGTAGAGAAGGAAGGGAAGTTACCTTTTTTAGATGTGTTGGTGGAGCGAAAGCCGGATGGACGACTGGGCCATTCTGTGTACAGGAAGCCAACCCATACAGACTTAAATCAGCTTCCATCATCCGTCTCAGAAGAGAGCTATGCTGAATAGTACACAGAGGCAGGACTATTTCCGACAAGGACCACCTCGGTCCCGAGATTAACCATTTGACTACTGTTTTCAAGAGGAATGGTTATTCTGCCGGTGAAATTAAATCAGTATTGTCCAAGAAAGTAAGACACGATGCCGGCCATATACAAGAAGAGGACCAACAAATAGCGCGGCTTCCTTTTTGCGGTGCTACAACAAGCAAGATCGGCAGAGTCCTAAAGAGGCAAGGAATAAAACCAGTTTTCCGACCACCTAGTAAAATTAAGGAAATGTTGATACCAGTCAAAGATAGTCTCGGCTTAAGAGTGCCGGGAATTTATACTATTCCTTGCGAATGCGGCAAGAATTGCGTGGGCCAGTCTGTAAGAACCGTTGCCGATCGCTGCATAGAGCACCAGCGCCACCTGAAATACAGGTATTTGGAAAAATCAGCGGTGGCTGAACATAGCCTGCTTAACAAGCATAAGATTTTATTTGAAGAAACCAGAGTAATAGCCCACGCATCGAATTACTGGGACTCTGTGATCCGGGAAGCAGTCGAAATTAGACTTAGCGATAATAACTTTAACAGAGACAACGGCTATGCACTTAGCAACACTTGGATAAAGAAAAATCGCAGAGAAAAACTTCCCGCACATGACCTCCTGATTCAAGGGATGGCACTACAAGCAACGCGGGATAGAAACTACATCTATGGAAGTAGAGGGCACCACTTCACTACGCGCCATATCGCTGTTGCTATGACGTATTCCAGCCAATCAGAAGCCGTCCTTTGCATATGAAAGTGGGAACCTCGCTAGTTCACGACAGTCAGTTTTAGCCCTCACGACGACCATGAAGGTAGTGGACGAAAGCTTGGAGTTTTATCCTGAATTGACGCGGCATGTACACCGAGAGATTTTTATTCATATGGCATATTGTTGGGCCCATCTGTACCGCGCTGTATGGTGTCGTGGTTGCAAAGATGCATGGACGTCGGGAGTGAAGTTGCGCATCATGTAACCTATTGCGCACAGTTTGAGCCGTAACACGACGTCCTGTGGTTCAAATGGCTCTAGGCACTATGGGACAACATCTGAGGTCATCAGTCCCCTAGACTTAGAACTACTTAAATCTAACTAACCTAAGGACATCACACACACCCATGCCCGAGGCAGGATTCGAACCTGCGAGCGTAGCAGCTGCGCGGTTCCGGACTGAAGCGTCGAGAACCGCTCGGGCACAACGACCGGCTGTGGTTGCAAGAAAAGCATTATTCAACATGGTGGTGTTGCGATAAGTGTTCCTCCGAGCCATAATCCGTAGGTAGCGGTCATCCACTGTAGTAGTACCCCTTGGGCGGCCTGAGCGAGGAATGTCATCGACAGTTCCTGTCTCTCTGTATCTTCTCCATGTCGGAACAACATCGCTTTGGTTCACTCCGAGACGCCTGGACACTCCCCTTATTGAGAGCCCTTCCTGGCACAAAGTACAATGCGGGCGCAATCGAACCGCGGTATTGACCGTCTAGGCATAGTTGAACTACAGACAATACGAGCCGTTTACCTTCTTCCTGAGGAATGACTAGTTCTGATCCGTCTAATATGCGCTGCTAGTGCATGGTAGTTTACATCTTTTGGGGGCTTTAGCAGCAGCTCTGAACAGTCAAAGGGACTGTGTCTGTGATACAATATCCACAGTCAACGTCTATATTCTGGTGTTCTGGCCGGCCGCGGTGGTCTAGAGGTTCTAGGCGCTCAGTCAGGAACCGCGCGACTGCTACGGTCGCAGGTTCGAATCCTGCCTCGGGCATGGATGTGTGTGATGTCCTTAGGTTAGTTAGGTTTAAATAGTTCTAGGGGACTTATGACCACAGATGTTGAATCCCATAGTGCTCAGTGCCATTTGAACCATCTGGTGTTCTGGGAACCGGGATGATGCAAAACTGTTTTGATGTGTGTGTATGAAGCAGAGACCTGAGTTAAAGGCTAATTCCAATAAACTTGATCTTCCACGAAGTTTCAACCAAATGGACAATGATATGTAAAAAAAAAAAAAAAAAAAAAAAAAAAAAAAAAAAAAAAAAAAAAAAAAAAAAAAAAAAAAACATTATCTCCGACGGGCCTCTCTCTTTGAAAAATGTATTCTGATACATTAATCTATTTTTCTGCACTGCTGTTGAAACCATAAGCGTAGTGACAACTGCTTAAAAAGGGTAGTAACTGAATACTTAGTCAGTGCCTGGCAGAAAATGATAACAATGAGATATAAGGGAACTCTTCCTTTACGTTCTACAATATTATTTCTGTTTCCGGCATCAAGTGGCAACTTTACATCACAACACAGATCAAAGTACTTTCGGATTACACAGATTTTAAAGATATACCTACATTGCTCTTACAAAGAAAGAGAATTACATTTTAAAAATTGCAAAGGAAATAATGGCATTTAAAAACACGAACAATAATGTTGACTTTAGTATTGCTTCTCTCACATACACTTAAAATGAAACTTAAATTAACAGAGAGGAAAAAAGAAATTATGTCTGTTCCCTTAACATTACGTTAGCAATCTAAGCCACAAGTTTATTGATCTCAAATATTTCCAGGAGGGCCATCTTTCAGCTACCGTTACCAGCATGTTGGTGTTCATAGTGACGTTGTACACACTGTTACTGAAAAAAAAACTTGACATCGGTAAAGATATGAAACAGTCTTAAATGAAGAGACACAACTGATTTTTTCCGTTGTTAAATTAAGTTCAGTTAGGCATATATGAGAGAACCAGATTATGATACTGACATCAACTGTTTAACTGTAATGATGTCCTATGACATTTTTAAAGTAATACTTTCCTTTGTAAGAACTCTGTATTGGTGTCACTAACACTGTACGAATCGTCATAGAATAGAAATATGTATGAAGTGAGCATTCAGACGCACAGAACGGAACGTTTTCCGGCAACGTACATAGAGTCTAAAAATTTCTCGACTGTGGTGCGGTGTAATAATTGCACACAAACATTCTGCGGGTTTTGAACTTAATTACGTTGTTAGAGCACACAGATCCGGCTCAAAAGTGTCATGCATAACGCACACACGTTTCCAAGGCATTCGACGTCTGGACTGAACTTATCATACAGCTTTAAAGGGATAAAAACATTTCACTTGTAGTGATGTCAAGCTGAGATGTCGTAAATTGTTTTACTGCAGGAAAGGAAGGGGCAGCCGCCACCAGTTTTTAGTTTTTGTACTGCTCTTTACCGTATTGCCGAATATGTGATTTAATGACTTGTACTGAGAAACGGAATCCTACAACACCGAAGTCGTAAGTCCCAAAAATAGCGAACCTGGAGTTGCTGCATGCAGAAAATTTGCGGTTTATTACAATATTTTTTAGAATGAAATTCTTTTCTTTGCACGCTCCAGTGAAAAATGTTAAATCTCCGTCCTGTTGTCGGGGACCAAATTATTAATTGTATAATGTCATTCTCAGTGACCTAATCACGACTTCTACTATTTCTTATTGCGACTGTATTAAAATAAATCCATTGGTTTGGAGATTTGTGTAATCCGGAGGCAATGACTCAGACTGCGCACAAATCTTATCGGAAAATGAAAATAGACAAAATGTGTAAAAATGCGAGACTCACTTCAAAAGTATTACACGCTTTACAAATGTGTTCGTTACGATGGTGTGATCAAGTAGAAACTAATATCAATTCTGAGTGAGACTTTAAGCGCGACGGCCATGTATGTGTTTGCTGGTTCGCGTGACTGCGTCGTGAGTAATGCAGTTTTAAAGTGGAAGCGGAAACCGAGTCAGGTCGCATTACACGTAGTGACCAGCGTTCCTTCATTAAACTGGAATCCCTATACGGAAAGAACCCAACATAAATTTACAATGCTTTGAGAGAGTTGTGTGGGAATGGTGTAGTTCCTTGTATCACAGTATCAAGATCGTCTGCTCGTCTCCGTGAAGGTCGAGTAAGCACTGAGGACAACACAGGAGTGGAAGGCCACCAACTGCAACAGACTACGCCTCTCAGGTTATAGTTAATAACGTTTTGAGAGAGGATCGACGAAAAACATGTGAGAAAATTGCATATGAGGCCAGACTGTCTGTCACTTCAGTTTACAGAATCATAAATGAAAAGTTAAAGATGAGTTGCTGTGAGATGGGTTCAGCATGATCTGAAAGAAGAGCAGAAAGCAGATCGCAAAACAATCGCAGAAGAATAGCTTCAACGCTGTCGAACGTAAGGAGAGTTTCTGAAAGGATTGGTGCTCTTGATGAAACCCAGATACGAGATTGTCAGACGGAAATGAAGTCTCAGTCGGCATAATGGAAAAGTCTGACTCTCGACGCTCGAAAAAAATTTCTCCGACATGAATCAAAGATGAAACTGCTGACGATCGTTGTATATTACACGAATGGAATCATAGCTACAAATAGTGCCGCAGGGGACCTCTGTAACAAGTGCTTACTGCAAGCTGTTTCTGCAGTATGTTTTGTGCCTGAATATTCATGAAAGAAGGCCTGACTTGCTTGCAGCTGGTATCCTCATTTTGCACGATAATGCGAGACCATATACTGCCCTACTAGTGAGAAGAACGCTCAACAAATATAGATGGGAAATAGTTCCCAGCTCGCCGTACAGTCCTGATATGAGCCCACAAGACTTTATTTTCCAAATTGAGGAAACGACCCTATGGGAAACGTTTTTATACGACTGATGAAACGTCCAGTGAGGTGATCCGAGTAATCAGATAGCTCAACAATGAAGTTCACCCATTCGGAATACAGAAGTTACCAGAACGTTGGGAAGCTGTCGTAAGCAATAATATAGATTATATTGAAGGCCTATAAAGCTGTTTTGTAAAGCAAATTATTTTCTGCACTTCTGTCTTACAATGCGCAGAACGTTTGAAATGACCCTCGTACAACGCCAGCGCGCTCACTCTCTACTGAATTTGTCGTAAATACACTTATGAACCAAAACACTACGACCACTGCCCAGCGCGAGGTTGTATGATGTCTGCTGACGCAGTGGGCACGTGATGCGCTAAGAGAAGTATATGAGTGGAACAGAGACGAGTGGGGAATCATTCTAGCAACGATAAGTGGCGCAAATGTCGAAATCCGCTGACTTGCGACTTTGGCAAAAGCCAGATTGTTGTGGCGCAGTGCTTGGGAGCGAGCATTACGGAAGCGGCGAAGCTGGTAGGCTGTTCGCGTGCTACTGACGTGAGCATCTCTAGAACGTGGTTGAAGAACGCTGAAAGCATTAATAGGCGACAAGAGGCTGGACGTCCATACTCATCAAACAACATGGCGTTCGGGGGCTTGCCTATCTCTAAAGCAGGACAGGCGGCGATAGGTCCCAGATCTGACGACTGAGTACAGTGCTGGCGGAGGCACGAGTGTTTTGGAGCACACCGTTCAGAGCACAGCGTTGAACATGGTGTTCCGCAGTAGAGGACCCCTACATGTTTCCACGTTGACCCAACAACGTCGTCAGTTATGATTACAGTGGACACCGAATTATCGGGATTGGGCCACAGACCAGTGGACTGGTATCGCCTGGTGGCGTGGATCCCATTTAATGTTAAATCAGGTCGATGGTCGTGTCCAGACATGCCGTTATCCAGGAGAAGAGCTGCTCGGAACATGCAATGTGTCACGGACGCAGGCCGATGAGAGCATTATTATGTTATGGGGGACATTCACCTGCCGGCCGGAGTGGCCGTGCGGTTCTAGGCGCTACAGTTTGGAACCGAGCGATCGCTAATGGTCGCAGGTTCAAATCCTGCCTCGGGCATGGATGTGGGTGATGTCCTTAGGTTATTTAGGTTTAATTAATTCTAAGTTCTAGGCGACTGATGACCTCAGAAGTTATGTCTCATAGTGCTCAGAGCCATTTGAACCATTTTTGACATTCACCTGGGCTTCCACGAGACCTGCGACAGTAACAGAAGGCACCATGACAGCTGTGGACTACGTGAACATTATTATGGGCCACTTGCAACCTCTTATGCTTGATGTCTTCGCTAACAGCGATTTTAATTGTCCGTATCAAAGGCCAGAATCGTGCTGCAGTAGTTTGAGGAGCCTGATAGTGAACTCACGTTGATGTCTTGGCCGTCAAAATCAGCTTATCTGAATCCGATGAAACCCAACCGGGACACCGTCGGGCAACTGCTCCGTGCCTACAAACTAATCGCCTGTAATTTATGGGAATGTTCAACCTGGGCGTAGGCATTCTGAGTGTCATCATCTGTTTGTGTGTTTGATTATTTCTAATGTCGTCCATCATTCTCTTCCTACTTCTTCCTCTCATTCCCTCCATTATTCTTTGCTGCAGACAGTTGCTACAGCCAAGATCCTTTTTTCTCGTTCTGATCACTTCCAGTAATCTTCCTTCCACTATTTATTTCATTACTTCTTGATTCATAAGTTTGTCAGTCCATTTCACTTCATGCATTCTTTTCCGTAGCCAGATTTTAAAACTTACTAAATATCTATCGTCTCTCTTATTAATTGTCGACGTTTCACGGCTTTATGACATTACACTCTGTACGCAACATTTAGCAAATTTTTTCTCAGCCCCATTGGAATTCGTCTAGCTGTTAGTGACTGCTTCACCTTTTCAAATATTCTCTTTCCCATATGTATGCTCCTCCTTATTTCTCCTGAACAGTTTCGCTTCCATGTCATTAATCTTACCAGACACAGAAAGGGTATTACTTGTTCTATCATTTTTCCATCTAAGATCTTATTCTTATTTTCTTCGTTTTTGTCTTTGCTATATTTATTTTCGTTCCATACTCCTCGTCCATTCTTGAAATACTCCTCAATAGTTGAACAGTGGAAGTAGAAAACCATCTGAGTACCAAATCCACATTTGTTACGAGAATCAAAAAACAATGCACCTGTTTTTGTACATTACTTATTTGTACCCAAAAACTGAGAAAGTATTTCTATATCAGAGAATTATGCTGCCAACCTCATAGCTGCAAAATATAATGAGCAAACTGGAAAATAAATAATTTATTAATAATGTTCTAAGTGTCATGCCTGAAATCCGGCTGGTTGTAGGTACCAGTAACAAAGTTTTTGTTCCAAGTGCCATTAAAACAGAGCCACTACGTTTTATTTGTCATAATACAAGTATAGAAATATACTGAGGCGACAAATGTCATGGGTTACCTCCTAATATCGTGTGGAAGATCCTTTTGCCCGGCGTAGTGCAGAAACTCAACATGATGTGGACTCAAGTCGTTGGAAGTCCCCTGTAGAAATACTGAGCCAAGCTACCACCATAGCCGTCAATAATTGCGATAGTGCTGCCGGTACAGGATTTTATGCACGAACTGACCTCTCCATTATGTTCCATAAATGATCGATTGTGTTTATATCGGGCGATCTGGGTGGTAAAATCATTCGCGCGAACTGACCGGAATGTTCTTCAAACCAATCGCGAACATTTTTGGCCTGATGACATGGCGCTTTGTTATCCATAAAAATTTCATCGTTGTTTGGGAACATGAAATCAATGAATGGCTCCAAATGATCTACAAGTAGCCGAACATAGCCATTTCCAGTCAATGATCGATTTAGTTGGACCAGAGGATCCAGTCCATTGCATGTAGACACAGCCCACACCATTATGGAGCCACCACCACGTAGCAGAGTGCCTTGTTGACAACGTGGGTCCAAGGCTTCGTGCGGTCCGCACCACACTCGAACCCTATTATCAGCACTTAGCAAATGAAATCAGAACTCACCTGACCAGACCACGGTTTACCAGTTATCTAGGGTCCAGTCGATATGGTCATGAGCTCAGAACAAGAGCTGAAGGCGATGTGCTGTTGGCAACGCCACTCGCGTCGATCGTCTGCTGCCATAGTCCATAGCGTCAAAATTCAATGCACTGTCCTAACGGATACGATCGTCGTACGCTCCACGTTGATTCCTGCGGTTATTTCAAGCAGTGTTGCCTGTCTGACAAGTCAGCGTCTGCGCAAACGCCGCTGCTCTCGGTCGTTTTGTGAAGGCCATCTGCCACTGCGTTGTTCGTGGTGAGAGGTAATGCCTGAAATTTGGTACTCTCCGAACACTCTTGACACTGTGGATCTCTTAATATTGAATTACCTAACGATTTCCGAAATGGAATGTCCCATGCGTCTAGCACCGACTACCACCATTCCGTGTTCAAAGTCTGTTAATTCCCGTCGTGCGGTATGGTCACGTCGGAAACCTTTCCACATGAATCACCTGAGTACAAATGACAGCTTCGCCAGTGCATTGAGCTTTTGTACCTTGTGTACGCGATACTACCGCCATTGTATATGTGCATACCGTTATACGAGGGTGAGTCAAATGAAAACCTTAAATATGTAATAACAAATCGAAATTTTGTGCCGTTATCCTGTAAGCTGGTAAGCGTGCTACAAACAGTGTGCAGATTGGCCTACAGGTGGCAGCATAGTGCAGATGCACACGTACCGTCGCACACAGAACACGAATATAGCCGTCGCAGTACAGTATAAAGATGGCCGCCCAACTTGCGACTTGCACCAGGGAAGAACAGCGTCCTGTTATTCGGTTAAGCAGCAAATCCCGGTTCGAGACCCAGTCCGGCACAAATTTTCATTGTCGTCATTCCCTTGTACAGCTGATGGCTGTTTGTATTCGGAACTGCGAATAATTTTGTGTGTTTTACTTTTCACCTGTTGTAGTTCTAATTCGGGCGAGACAAAGTGTTTTGCATACAGCCGGACTAAAACGCTACTACGTTAGTTTAAGTGGCACACCTCATCTGTTTTAACCTCATTTTTGTAGTATATGCCTTTCTTCTACACTTCGTACTTTTTTTAATGTTTTGGCTTGTAAAAACTGTAAGTATTTCATCAGTCTGTCTTTATTTAGCTATTATTTCCTTAACGTACAATGTACTTTATCCAACTGTTTTGTCATTCTGTAAATTCTGTGGACATACCAGATATTTTCCTTGACCCTACCTGCGTAGCAGACTAGTCATAAGGAATTGCTTTATCACTGTTTTCTTATTTCCTTTTGCGTACAATTTTGTTTAACAATTCACATGAGTGCGATAGTGAATTGACAAGAGTAACTTACGTGTTAAATGTTTCGTCTGCCTGTACTTCCCGAGTCAATTTGCGACAACAATAAAGGAGTTTATTACTGGTTTGCAGAATTTAATTTTCATTCTGAACACAACCTTTACTAGATAAATACCTGTTAATTTTATAGAGAAAAGTTACACCCAGAGGCATTTTCAAACAGTCTCTTTCTGGGCATTGTGGTGATGTGTCGTTTTACGTGATTTTCGAATATTAACGTTAATAATGCCTCCAGACTTCACTCTTCGGTCTAAAAGACTATCGTGCAATATCACTGGCATCCAGCTGATGGGGAATCTTAGAACATATTAAGAATTCAAAAGTAAGTAGTTATCTCCACCAGAATAACGTGATCCCTGTCGAACAGCATGGATTACGTAAACATTTCTCATGCGAAATCCAACTCCCATTTTTTTTCACACAACTTCGTACAAGCCGTGGATCAAGTGAATCAGGTGACTGTAGCGCTATTGAGTTCCGAAAAATATTTCACTCATTACCATAACACCGCCTATTAACGAATGTACAATTACGTGGGGAATAAAAAGGAATTGTGACTAATTTGATGAATTCTAGATATGGAGGACGCAGGATATCTTGAATGGATAGTCATTGACAGATACATTATTGGAAATCAATATAATGGCATAATTCCCGCGAAAGGAGTAGTACAATGTCTGTAGCGTACTTTATCGAATTTTTTATGAAAGTAGTAGATGTCTATAAGACTTGAGCAATCATAACGGAATTACATAGTTTCTTTCATAACGGAAATAACAAAATAAGGCTTTTACATTTCCTGGGCGGAAATTGGTATAGAGGCACTCACTGTCCTGTTGTGTTATTGCGTTGTTAGTACTTTCTCCAACCTTCTTCCTTCCTAATTACCTCAAAAATTCTGATTTGCGTTGTTTTTGTTAGGGTTTGTATTTCTTGCACTGAAATTGTCGTCCATTCTTCTCGTATCGCATTTTTCGGCTCATATATAGCTTAAACTGCATTCCATTGCGGTAAACAAACCTTGAAAGTATTCCCCAACGGCTTTCCACGGGGTTCACATCCGGGCTATGAACAAGGCAGGGCAAGACATCTATATCTTTAGATCCAAACCACCTTTGGTTGTAGCAGAAACAAGCACAGATGCATTGTCTTGTTGAAAAATTAGACTTTCGTTACCTAGGTCCTCATACAAGCCAATCACTTCTGTCTCTAGCATCTCAAAATGGTTCAAATGGCTCTGAACCCTATGGGACTCAACTTCTGAGGTCATTAGTCCTCTAGAACTTAGAACTAGTTAAACCTAACTAACCTAAGGACATCACACACATCCATGCCCGAGGCAGGATTCGAACCTGCGACCGTAACGGTCTCGCGGTTCCAGACTGCAGCGCCTAGAACCGCACGGCCACTTCGGCCGGCTCTAGCATCTCAGTGTACACGTTAGAATTCGTTGTAGTGTTCAGCTAAGCAACGCGTGAATTACCTTTAGTGCAAAAAGCTGCCCAAATCTAACTCTTCCACCACCGCAATTTCTGCACATTCTTACCCACTGTTGTGTTCTCAGATCATGCCAATTGAAATTCTATAAGACAGTAGCAGTTTCAATGTTTGTTTGTCGGTTATAAGTAAACGTCAAGAAAGTAGCATACAAGCAACGGAGATGAGGTTTCTAATAGCAGTAAATGGATGCACAAAGCCGACAGATTAAGAAATTCGGAAATTAGGGAATTTAACATCCTCAACAAAATACAAGAAAACAGAAGAAATTGGAACGAACATCCCGAAAAAAATGAGTGAAAAAAGGTTACTTGTCCATAAAAGAAGATTTAAGCCAGTTGGGAGAAGATGTCAAGGGATACCGAGGAAGCGATGGGTACCCTAACAGACAAAACAAAAAAAACAAAGGTCTGATGTTTTGAGTGAAGATGATGTCTAAGAGGGGCAGCAAGAAAGGTCGCAGGTGCGTTTGACGCGACTTGGCGCAGAGAAACTGAAAAACCGATCTGGTCAACACGTGAAGATGTAAATTGTCCCACAAAAACCTGCTCACAAAGTTTCAAAAACCAGTAATAATATACATAGACATCTAGGAATACTAAATCCTCGTGCGTATTACTCGTTAGTTAGTCAGTTACAAATTCCATAGATAATTTCTACGATTCTTTCATCGAAATGATGTAGAACGAGTCAGTGTACAGGATATGTATACATAATTACTGTTAACACTAATGAACACATAATTTTTTTCTGCTCATGCAACTACACTTAAAATCAAGTTTTTTACTAGTTGCTGACAGATGTAAGTAGGTAGTCATCAAGGGAATAGATGCAGTTGTTGAGGAGAAATGGTTTTAAATTAGATTTAAAACTTGTTTCGCTACCTGTCAGACATTTTATGTTATTGGACAAATGATCAAAAATTTTTATTGCTGCCTATTGAAGTCCTCTCTGAGGCAGTACTCTCTCATAGGGACTGCGAGGACCAAACTAGGCTGATCGCAGTGCGCACAGAAGCGTTTAAGTCGCCGCTCTTCCCGTGATTCTTATGCGAATGGAATAGGAAGGCACCTCACATTGGTTTTCAGTGTGTGTGGGTGTGTCCATCTAGATTTGAGGGACACCAGGTTCTGCCTCTACCACTCGGGAACTGTTATTTACAGTATGAGCGTAACATGAGGCGGAAATAAAAAATGTACACTACAGCATGTACTACGTAGAAACACAATATTTGCATGGGTTATTAACAGACTGCAGTAAAGGCAGTAATTCGAGTCGCAAGCCGTGAACGCAGTACACAATGAGCGGGAAAAACTTGACGCCATAACTGTTTGCCTTTCTGAAGAAGTACGATGTTGTTTCTAGCATAGTACTGCAGACACGCAGAGGAAAACCAAGAACACAATTTGCACAATTAACTGAATTTCTGCGAATCTGTATTGTGCCTCAGTAGGAGGCAGGTTGGACACCCTGCAGAAATGTTTAATATTTTAGACGTGAAACGTTGCCATTAATCGGATATTTGTTTTTCGGAAACTGAAAAATATCGCACCTGCGAAATCAGCTAAGAGGAATGTTTTAAAGGACCTTAATGTTTTCACTTCCCAATAATTACTTCACTTATATGGTATCACGGACTGGGGTATTGTTTATAATATTTTGGCTTAAATGGCTCTGACCACTATGGGACTTAACATCTGAGGTCATCAGTCCCCTAGAACTACTTAAACCTAACTAACCTAAGGACATCACACACATCCATGCCCGAGGCAGGAATCGAACCTGCGAGCGTAGCGGTCGCGCGGTTCCAGACTGAAACGCCTAGAACCGCTCGGCCACACTGGCCGGCTATAATATTTTAAAAATGGATTAATAACAGTCTTGAGCGCAATAAAATATTTATTTGCAATGGTTAACGGTTTCGCTCAGAATGTGACCATCGTCAGACCAATTATACTGAAACATAAATACAGAATGGGTTTAAGCAACTACGTTGATCTCCTCAGCAGCTGATGTTTGTGGAGTCACAACACCTACGCAACGTAGGTATAATTTCTTCTTTTAATTTTTGTTACACATCGTGTATTATGTATGTTACTACTATTATGAGACTTTTCTTTAAATCCATTCGCTATTTATATTTCAGTATAAATGGCCTGAAGATGGTCACAATCTGACCGATACGGTACCCATCGCAAATGAATATTTCATTGCGGTCAACATTGTTTTTAATGTATTTTTAAAGTATTTTCGCCAGACCTCCGCTTTTCTCCGCGAGACATGTTTTTAAAAATTGTCTGTTAGACTATTGAAGGCAACAAAATGAAAAATTCTGCCTTTCTTTCTCCAGGTCTTTATCCCGCGTCGTCGGACTGACGGCATGTAATTTTCATGTTCGGCAATTTTAGAGGTGTAGGGTCAGTGGATGCCCTTTTTGTCGCCACCCATTCCCTCCTTCCCCGGCCTTACTGTTCGACGGAGGTTGTGCACCCCATCTGTTTGCGTCTAGTTTTATCCCATGTGAAAGTTTGCGAACATTCTCTGAATGTTTGCGAATCGTGTAACTGAGGCGGGACATAGGTATTAGCCATTAATCAGTGATTAACGAAGTGCGTTCCCGAATTCCGGAAGCGGCGTGCTAACGCACAAGGCCATCGGACGGGTCTATTTAAATTCGCTATTTTTTTTTCTAAAATGAAGTTGTTACACAATCATCTGGTTACATGACGACTACCATATGGAAAACATTGTGGCATTCGTTGGGACAAGATAAGCAGTCATACGTGTAAGTTACAAATGATTGTTCAGTAAGTTGCTGTTTTCTCTGATGCGAGAATATTGGTGATGTAAGTGGGCATGTGGTGTTTCAACTTGCTTAGTGTATTGAACAAAATGACTGGCAGCTTGCGACAGAGCTCACAGAGTGAGGGTGTGAAAAGGCGAAGCTGGTCGCCTCTTGGTGTACTACTGTAGTGAGCACCTATGGAAAGTGGTTGAAGGATGGTAGAATAACTAATAGGCCGTATGGTATTGGACGACCACGTATCGTCACAAAACGAAGAGGCCGGAGAACCCCCCATTGTGTAATCCAGGATAGGCAGCGATCTGTGACACATCTGACGATGGAGTACAACGCTGGTGCGGTTACAAATGTTTCGGAGCGCATCGTTCAAAGTCCATTGTTGAACATGGAGCTCTACATCACACGACCACTACGTGTGCCTGTGTTGACCCAACGACATAATCAGTTATGGCTGAAATGGGCACAGCATCATAGAGTTTTCACCATGAATCAATAGAAAAGTGCCGTCTGTCGAATGAATCGCATTTCTTGGTTGGGTCCTTACACGTCATCATCCAGCCGAACGGCTGCACGAAACATGCACCGCGCCAAAGATTCAGGCTGGTGAGGGCAGAATTCTGCTATGGGGTACACTGAGTTGGGCTTCCGTGGGATTTTTTTGTGGTAATCGAAGGCAATAGGACACTAGTGAACGACAGGAATATTATTGCAGACCACACGCATCGCTTCATGCTTGAAGTATCCCCCAACGGTGATGACATCTTCCATGTTTCAATGTCAGAGTAATGCTACGGTGGTTTAGGAGGCATTGTGGTGAACTCACATTGATTTCTTGGCTAGCAAATGTGCCTGATCTGTACCCACTGGAACACATATCGGGCGTCAGTTTCATGGTCGTATGCCACCATCCTGTAATCTGCGGAAATTGTTGACCTGTGCGTAGACTTCTGGTGCAGCATACTTCTGGAATCCTGTTAAGGATGAGTAGAAACCACGCCAAGTAGAATCTCTGTTGTACTGAGTAAAGTGCAACAACACGCTATTAAACAGGTGGTCGTAATGTTTTGGGGACAACGGCCATGCCGCAGTGGATACACCGGTTCTAATGAGATCATCGTAGTTAAGCGCTGTCGGGCGTGGCCGGCACTTGGATGGGTGACCATCCAGCTGCTATGCGCTGTTGCCATTTTTCGGGGTGCACTCAGCCTCGTGATGCCAATTGAGGAGCTACTCGACCGAATAGTAGCGGCTCTGGCCAAAGAAAACCATCATAACGACTGGGAGTGCGGTGTGCTGACCACATGCCCCTCCTATCCGCATCCTCAACTGAGGATGACAGGGCGGTCGGATGTTCCCGATGAGCCACCTGTGGCCTGAAGGAGTGCGTAATGTTTTGTCTCATCAGTGTATTTGATAAGAGTAACTGTCTTAATTTCTTCAAGATGGCCATGTAAACTATGCCCATACATAGTTTATTGCGGTTAAATTGCACCATACAAATACCAAATAAATATATTTTTAAAATCAGATAGCATCTTTACAAGTTGGTGACAAGTCTGCTGGTAAAGAAATCTGAACAACAGCTAACAGTAAGGGGTATTAGCTTCCACGTCTAGGATGCTTTGTGTAGAGAGCTAACAACTGTCCTGCAGAAGATTTTAGTTAACATCGATCTTTTACATATACAGAGCGAACATGACCGATTGAAAGCATAGAACTGAACTACCAAAGACTTTAGTTAACATCGATGTTTTCCATGCACAGGGCGAACATTTATTACTTACATGGTGCTACTGTATAAAGGATAGTGTGCGACATCTTGAAGATGGCTACCACAGCTTCCGCTTACAACCTTTTGTACGAACACTAAAAATTTACCGGAGGAAAGTATGTCGGTAACGCCTATACTGGAGGCTGACGGCGTGCCCTAAATAAACGTTTTGAAGTGAGTTGACAGGGCGAAGAGGAGAGCGCTACCTTTCTACCATTATCGTATATACTCATCAGTTGCTTATCAAACAGTACTCAGAGCATAACCACTAATTACTTGTCAAGTAGCGCTAAGTATAGCTACAGACATATGCCTATGAAAACTTTTTCATGATATGCAGATTTTGCAGGTAGTGTTGTTATACGTAGATAATTCGTATAAGTGAAATAAGTTTCGATAATCGTTTTTGGGTTTCATTTGAAGGGTCAGCGGAACAAAACTAGATAAGTCACTTCTTGCTACAGCTCCATTCTGACTGATCATATATATCTGTTGAGAGGCTAAAACTGAAAAAAAATCAAGTCAAGAGATATTAGCATGCAAAGTTTTGCAAAGAGGAAAGATCCTGGTAAGTCGATTTTTCAAGGGAAAGAAGCAGGCAAATCAGTGGTGACTCGTGCATCCACGAGAAAGCACAGCAAAGACAATTCCGATACAGTCACTTCCCCCCTCCTCAGTAAATTTGACGTAAGGAAGAACGAAAGAGAAGATGGCTATCTGCACAGACTTTGATAAAAATTTATCCATGCCAAATATAGCAACTAATGGCGTTTGCTTTAAGCGGCAATTTTCCATGGTTGGTTAGTTGGTTTGGGGAACGAGACCAGACAGCGTGGTCATCGGTCTAATTTTCCATGTTCTTGCAACAGGAGAATCCTTTTTTTATGTCTATCCTGAGTGTCCTACGAAAAAAGGCGCAAATGAAGTGACGTCATTCCTTTTGCATTTCGTCACTCATGCCTTGGGTGAGAACTGTAGACAGGGTGTCATAGCAGGAGCGGACAATATCCGGGGATATGACAGGAAAAATCATTCGAAGAATGAAATCTAGTAAGCATGGGTTGTAAAATGTACACCGTAGGAGCTCTGAGAACTTGTTCATCTACGATGCCGTGAAACAAATCGCTTCTGCAGAAAATTCTTCGCTTTCCATATTTTAGGAGGAAACTGCGTGAACCGAAACAAGGAAAATTGCCAAGTAAACATGGGCTCCTAAATGCATACCTTAAGAGCTATGAGCACTTGTTCAGTAGAACAGATGTGTTTCACGTAGTGAAGATGAACTAGTGTTGATAGCTCTTAAGTATGGCCTTTACAGTAACAGAGCCTATTAAGATCACATCATGTAAATCCAGCTAATGTCGTACTCTGAAATGTCAAATGAATTATAACGAAGTGTCAACCAATGGATGGGCTGTTTGAACTGTCCATACATGCTTATAATGGTGATGTGCAGAACAGCTTTGCAGTTATCTTCTGCCAACTGTAATCTAATTCGACCAATTGCGCTCTTTATTCTAGAGCTCCTTCCAATTTCCAGAATAAAATAAGAAAATTTGCAAAGCCTGAATAAGCTTTTCCATCCTGGTGCTGCGACGTTCTTCAGTCAGCTGCTCCACAGCCACATATGCGTGATAGGGGTGCTTCCGCTGTAATCTCACTACCAGCTATTCGTTTAATGGTGATTCTTATGGAATTACTGCGTCTGTTTCGCTTGAGTTAGCTGTTTCCCCTTACAAAGTGACATTTGACTATGTTTTGCCGCGCGAGGTAGCCGCGCTGTTTGAGGCGCCTTGCCACGTTTCGAGGAGTTGCCCCCGTCGGAGTTTCGAGTCCTCCCTCGGGCGTGGGTGGGTGTGTTGTCCTTAGTTCAAGTTAGTTTAAGTTAGATTAAGTAGTGTGTAAGCCTAGGGGCCGATAACCTCACCAGTTTGGTCCCATAGTAACTTACCACAAATTTCCAATAACTATGTTTTGGGAGATGAATTCATTCTGGAAACACACAGGATGCAAATAACGCTATGTCTACACTCGATACGCCCAAGACGTTTAACTTATGAAACAAAAAGCATTATATGTTGTTATATATTGATGTAATAACAGTTAAAGCATTACAATTGCTTTCTCTCGAGATTCATAAAAATTGACTTACCTGGTTTTTTCCCTCGCCATGTTTTCTAATACTTGACTATGTAATGATGTGTTTTTGTTTTACTTTATGCTAACCATACTTTATGTCTGAAAAAATACATAGTTCAAAACCGAGAAGAGCAGCTGTCTAAACAACTCTTTGTATCCATCTTCTGCTCAGGTTAATCTGTATGTTCTATATAAAAGGCATTGTCGTGACTGACCCGTCATAGCCCAGCACAAACCGCTAAGGAAAGAAACTTGAAATTTGGCGAGCGTGCTGATCTTATATTGAAGACGTCGTTTAAGAAGGCTTTCTTCGAAATTTCTCACCCAAGAAGCTGGAATAGGGGATGAAAAGTTTTTTAAATATTTTCGCTGTGTAACATCATAGATTAAGGGTCGACCTGCGACAGCAATTGCACAACTTGCGTACGGGCCGCCAGACTTCGCCCCGAGCGCAAAGAGTGCATTGCGGTCGCAGGCGCGCGTGTTGCGTACGGGCCGCGAGGTGCCGCCACGAGCGCAACCGTATATAAGTGCCGACCGAGTTCGGCTAGCTCTCATTTTGTTGGCATCTCATTTTTGCCTATTCTCTTAATTGCTTAGCTGTCATTCGTTTATGGCTCATGTTATTGTGCTCTCTTTCAGCCATTCTGATTGTTTTGATTTACTCCCAATTGAGAAGTGCTCATTTTGGCATTTCACTTTTGCATATTTCTCATTTTGTTAATAATATGCTCCTCAGCTTTTTACAGTTAAATTGATTAACAAAGTCTCATGTACTGTTTGTTCATTTCAGCCTGTTCATATTTTGATGTTCTTTAAATACTGTAACAATTATCGGAAGCATTTCTTCCCTTAAACTTATGTAAAGTATTCTCGATGTAAAATTTGTTCTGTGACACAGGTATAAGGTTTTGAATATAAATTATATACGAAATTGTGCTTTAAAAGGAATTTATTTTTTCAGTTTGTACTTCTTCAAACGACAATTTTGTGATATGAGGGAGGAATTTGAGGGGCGAAACCATGGAAACAGTCTTAAGTGATACCCTTTAAAAATAAACATTTCTGTGACACTGAAAGACGTGACACTGTAAGCACCAAAATTTTTTATACGTCGCAGCTGGTAAGGCAGTTTTAAATCTAGAGCTATGAAAATTAATATTTGGTTTCTCAGTCAGAAACAAAGAAGTACATGTTTCAGCATTTTTGGAAATTTAACAACTATAGGAGTGAATTAGTGGACGAAAAATTTTTCTGAAAATAAATCATTATTAAAGAACTGCTAAAGTATTTTTAAAGTTGCGTCTATGACTTCTCGTTTTGAAATTTAAAAAAAAATGTGTTTTAGAGTTTTCGGAAATACAACCCCTAAGGGGGTGAAATAGGAGATGAAAAGTTTTATGAAAGTATTACGTTATGAAAGCGTTTTTAGAACTAACACTATGAAAATTTGAATAGACTTATTTTTAAGAAACTGAAAAATACATGTTTAACTGTTTTTGGTAATTCAATCCCTAAGGGGTAAAATAGGGGATGAACATTTTTAAGAAAATATTTCATTGTATAAAACTAAATCTATGAAAACTGGTATTTCGCTTATCAGTTACATATAAAAAATAAGTGTTAGAGAATAAAAATTTCTTTGAAAATATTACCAAAAGTCAGCAAAAGGCGTGATTCAAAAATCGTAGACTCTAGTTACCAAATTCGCTGACTGGTCAGAAGTGTATTAGAAAAAGAGCGTGTGTCTATGGCCTTAATTAGCGCGGAAAGTTTAGAAGGCGTTGCAATTCGTGAACAACATAAAAATTCGATTAAAGAAAAACAAAAATATTTGAGCTGCCCATTGAGTCTTCGCGAGCGAGACAGCGGGTGCTAGCACCTCATAAAAAGTATCTACATCCAACGTTTCTACTGTGGCGTCAAAAAAAAAAACTGCCCTGAATCTCTGTCAGTAATAAAATAAATTACACAGTTACCAGTACAATATGCTAAGACAGCTAATCAGTCTTCATATACTGTCAATCAGGTTCTACGTTTTCGTGCAGAGGGACTCACAGCAATCGATGCCTGCATAAAATAGTTATTTTCAGTTCATCGAAAGCCTAGGTACCAGCTGAGAATGTGTAATTCCCGAAACTAATCTTGGTGATACAAATAAAGAAGCAATAAATACGTCAGTGATATGGCGTTATCCATTTCATTTATGCAATATCAGCTGTAGAACGCGACATGATAAAATACTGTCTAAATAAATAGTTTCCGTTAAGTATTTATCTCCATCTTCAGTTATAAATTTACTGAATATGGAGAAGAACTGAAGGTGGAGAAATGTACTTTATGAACATAGGCACAAAGCCGTTGCCTAACCATGAACCGTGCGCGCAGTATAAAATGTAAATTGTATTCAGTGAGCTTATGAATAGCACAGTGAATTTGACGTTTTGCCGTTGATCTCATTCTAAGTTACTATCGGGCCCTCCTATAACTACGTACGTATACTTCTCAGTCTTAGACATTTCTTGCCTTTTTTCGCGAGAATTCCAGCACAACCTTTAATTACGTTGAAATACATAACATGCAGGTTGTTTCAAAATGATTCGACCTTTTCGCGCTCACATGGTCTACAGGTAGTTTCTCATTTTCGCCGTCGGACATCCGTTGATCCGTTCCATTGGACAATGACACCAACCGCAATCTGGAAATATTTTTCGAAGGGACTCATTTTTTTTTTTTTTTTAGTCGCCAGTCTTCTGACGCGCCAGGAAATGTTGTGCCAATAAGTGCCAACGTCTTCATCTCAAAGTAGCACTTGCAACCTAAGTCCTCAATTACTTGCCAGATGTATTCCAATCTCTGATTTCCTCTACAGTTTTTACTCTGTACAGCTCACTCTAGGATCATGAAAGTTATTTCCTGATGTCTTAACAGCTGTCCTACCATCCTTCCCTTCCCGTTGTCAGTGTTTTCCATATATTCCTTTCCTTTCCGATTCTGCGCAGAACCTCCTCATTCCTTACCTTATCAATTCATCTAATTTTCAACATTCGTCTGTAGCACCACATCTCAAATGCTTCAACTATCTTCTGTTCTGGTGTTCCCGCAGTCCATGTTTCACTGCCATGGAATGCTGTGCTCCAAACGTACATTCTCAGAAATTTCTTCCCCAATTTGAGGCCTATGTTTGATACTAATAGACCTCTCTTGTCCAGGAACGCCCTTTTTACCGATGCTAGTCTGCTTTTTATGTCCTCCTAGCTCCGTCCGTCATGGGTTACTTTGTTGCCTAGGTAGCAGAATTTCCTAACTTCGTCTGCTTCGTGACGATCGATCCTGATGTTAAGTTTCTCGCTGTTCTCATTGTAGCTACTTCTTATTACTTTGGTCTTTCTTCCATTTGACTGACGAAGTCTGCCATTTATAAGGTACGCGATCATCCAGATTTGGCAGGTAGTGATTCCGTGGAAACATCTTGATCGTTAAAAACTTCTTTTTTTCTTTCAACGATCAAGATGTTTCCATGGGATTACTACATGCCACTTTCGCCTTTCTTCTATTTACTCTCAATCCATATTCCTTAGTCATTAGACTGATCATTCCATTCAGCAAATCCTGTAATTCTTCTTCACTTTCACTGAGGATAGCAATGTCATCATCGAATCTTGTCATTGATATCTTTTCACCTTGAATTTTAATTCCACTCTTCAAACATTTTTTTTGTTTCCATCATTGCTTCTGCGAAGTACAGATCGAACAGTAGGGATGAAAGACTACATCCCTGTCTTGCACCCCTTTTAATCTGAGTACTTCGTTCTTGGTCGTCCACTCTTATTATTCCTTCTTGGCTGTTGTACAAGTTTTATATTACCGGGCTTTCTCCATAACTTACTCCAATTTTACTCAGAACTCGAACATCTTGCAACGTTTGACGTTGTTCGAACTCCATTTCCAGGTCGATTCTTCCTATGAACGTGTCTTGATTTCTCTTCAGTCTTGCTTCCATTATCAACCGCAACGTCAGAACTGCTTCTCTGGCGCCTTTACCTTTCTTAAAGCCAAAGAGATAAGTCGTCGAGCATATCCCCAATTTTCTTTTCCATTTTGCTACATATTATTCTTGTCAACAACTTGGATGCCTGGGCTGTTAAGCTTACTGTGCAATAATTCTTGCACTTGCAGTCTTCGGAAATGTGTGTGTGATATTTTTCCGGAAGTCGGGTGGTATATCGCGAGACTCACACATTCTACATACCAACGTGAATAGTCGTTTTGTCAGTTCACGCAATGATTTTAGAAATTCTGAAGGAATGTTATCTACCCCTTCTGCCTTATTTGAACTTAAGTCCTCCAAAGCTCTCTTAAATTCTGATTCCAATACTAGATCCCCTACCTCTTCTAAATCCACTCTTATTTCTTCTTCTATCACATCAGACAAATATTCCCCTTCACAGAGGCTTTCAATGTATTCTTTCCACCTATTCGCTCTCCCCTATGCTTTTAACAGTGGAATTCCCATTGCGCTCCTGATGCTTTTAATTTCATCAAAAGTTGTTTTGACTTTTCTGTGTGCTAAGTCAGTCCTTCCGACAATCATTCCTTTTTCGATATCTTCACATTTTTCATGCAGCCATTTCGTCGTAGCTTCATGTTTATTTCAATCCTAAGCGACTTGTATTTCTGTAGTGCTGAGTTTCCCGGAACATTTTTGTACTTCCTTCTTTCCTCGATCAACTAAACTATTTCTTCTGTTAGCCGTGGTTTCTTCGCAGGTAACTTCTATGTAACTATGTTTTTCATTCTAACTTCTGTGACTGCCTTTTTAGAGATGTCTATTCCTCTTCAACTGAAAACCCGACTGAGCTGTTCGTTATATTAGTATCTATATCGTTACAGAACTTCGAGCGTATCTCTTCATCCCGTAGCACCTCTGTATTCCACTTCTTTGCGTGCTAATTCTTCATGGCTAGTCTCTTAAACTTCATTTCTACTAAATCATGATCTGAGTCTATATCTGCTCCTAGGTAAATACAATATCGGATTTCGGAATCTTTGCCTGATCACGTGTAATCTAAATCAAATCTTCCCGTCTCTCCAGGCCTTTTCCAAGTGTACCTCCTCCTCTTCTTGTCATTCTGAACAGAATGTTAACTATTCCTAGTTGAAATTTACTGCAGAACTTATTTAGTCTTTCTCCGCTCTCATTTGTAGTACCAAGCCCATATTCTCCCATAACCCTTTCGTCTACTCCTTCCCCTACAACCGCACTCCAATCTCCCATGACGATTAGATCTTTATCTCCATTTACGTAGTGTGCTGCCCTTTCAATGTTCTTACAAACTTTTTCTATCTCTTCATCTTCAGCTTGCGACATCGACTTGTATACCCGAACTATAGATGTCGGTGCTGGTTTCCTCTCAATTCTGACGAGAACAACCCTATCGCTGACCTCACATAATTCACTCTCTGCCCTGACCTCCTATTCATAACGAATCCTACTCCCATTATATCGTTTTCTGTTGTTGTTGATATTAACCTATACTTATCCGACAAGAAATATTTGTTTACTCTCCGTTCACTTCACTAACACTCGCTATATCTAGATTGAGCCTATGCATTTCCCTTTACAGATTTTCTAGCTTCCCTACCACTTTCAAACTTCTGACAGTCCACGCCCCGACTCGTAGGACGTTATGCTTTCGTTGGCCATTCTATCTTTTGCTCATGGTCACCTCCCCCTTGGCAGTCCCCTGCCGGAGATCCGAATAGGGGACTGGTCCAGAATCTTTTGCCAATGGAGAGATCATGATGACATTTTTTCAATTACTGTCCACGTGTCCTGAGCATACACATTATGTGTGTTCAGTTTTGTGGTTTGCACTGCCTTCTGCATCCTCATGCCGTTGATCATTTCTGAGTCTTCCACCTTTAGGGGCAATTTCCCACCCTAAGGGCGACGGAGGGCACTAAACCTGTGTCCGCTCCTCCGCCCTCTCTGCCAACGGCGCTGGCAGAATGAGAGTGACTTCTTATGCCGGAAGTCTTCGGCCGACAATGATGATGATTTTTATTTGAAATTGAAGCGAGGAAGTTGTAATGAGTAATCAAAGACGCTACCCCTAGACACGGTGACCTTGGCAATGTTTCATTTCCTTTAAAAGACTAAAGATTTGTCTGTCATTTCCATGAAATAGTAAGAGCAAAGAAATCATCGTAACATTAATAAATTAAAGAAAGGTGAACACCTGTGATTTTTTGTAGTATTTGTCCACTTATCATTTTTCGAGAAAAGCAACGAACAGTGGACGAACTAAGTTTTCCGTTGTTTGCCTATTTAATTTAATATATTGGATTCTGTGAATTTTCAACCTGAGTGAATCAAAATTTTTCAATCTTTGTTCGATTTCTACGTATATTACTGTAAATAATGGGAAACACCGAAGAAACGTTATTACAGAAACCAGTTATTCTGAACGGTTTTAACAGTCAGTTTAAACTGACGAGGGAAAAGCCGATGTAACCGGAAATCGGTTGTTTCGGCGTTAACCACCATCCCTAATAGAAAATACGTTTTGCGTTCTCCGTTTCAACAGACGCAATTCAGCTATAGCTGTGTTGCGTGGTTTTCGTTGAGAGTACAACAGTGCAAACACGGATCGACCGTGGTGAGCCGTACCGATCTCGCACTGCACAACTGACCTCACGGTCTGGGTATTTTGTGGTGGTGGTTTGTGAAAGACTCCGTCTGCGTGCCTCCCCTCTTAAAATACCTTTGGGCCCACTGTGACGCCCTATAGCAACAGCAGTGAATACAGTTCACTTCAGACACGTTCGCGGAAGTATGGAACAGTTTGATTATCATCTGGAGGTTTGTTGTTCGTCCGGAGGAGGGCACATTGAACATTTATGAAATGTAAATGAAAACTTCAGTCCGAAACGTAACTGTAAACAGTACCTCAAGTTTGTATATATTGACTCGTAACGTGACTTTAATAACGCACTGCATGGTATGACAACGTAATATGCCCAGCAAAAGTCGTAGACAGGTTGCTAACAGGTACCTGCCAGTTTATGTCAGCCACCATCTATCAAAATTGTTTAGTGGTACCGGTATGCTGACGGGGTCGAGGGCCGACGGAATCATTGATTACAGACGAATGACCGAATCATGCACAACAATTCCTTACACAAAGTAAGCGCAAAACACACAAAAATGATCGGCGTCTAATCTCAGGGGCGCAGTTTGCTAAGAGCAGTAAAAAATTGATGACTGAATGCAGTGCGCGTTCCGCCACAACGTTTTTCAAAATGATATGCCTACTTCGCCATTTCAGCCAAAAGTGATGTGAAACTGGGTTATGCAGACATGTAAATATCCACACTGGGAGAATTTATGATAAGAATTGTTGTGGCGTAACAAGACAGCTACGCCACACTGAAGTAGCCGAAAGGCACGCGTAATCTCACTTAGGCTAGAGAGAGGTCTGAAACAGGATACGTAATAAATGGTAACAAGAAAAGTACGTAGCTGCTATACTTAACTTTTAATTCGTCATTGGTTTACAACGTTCTTGATGAGACATTTCATACGATAACTGTCAAACTATGTAAGGCTAATGGCGCCTTGCTAGGTCGTAGCCATGAACTTAGCTGAAGGCTATTCTAACTATCTCTCGGCAAATGAGAGAAAGGCTTCGTCAGTGTAGTCGCTAGCAAAGTCGTCGTACAACTGGGCGAGTGCTATTCCGTATCTCGAGACCTGCCTTGTGGTGGCGCTCGGTCTGCGATCACACAGTGGCGACACGCGGGTCCGACATGTACTAAATGGACCGCGGCCGATTTAAGCTACCACCTAGCAAGTGTGGTGTCTGGCGGTGACACCACATTCCTCCCCCGCAAATCGGCGAACGGTCGTGTTATAAGGCTTCCGCCCGCCATGGGGAGGACCCCATGTTGACGTATGCGACGAGGTGGGGAGCCTAACAGGCGAGGCTGTGCCACCCGCACCCGGCCATTCGGTCCGAGGGGAGCTAGGAAACGCCTGAAAACCTAGTCCAGGGTGCACGTCAACATGCGGTGTATGCGCCCGTAAAGAGACAGGAGGGGCCAAAGGGTCGACCTCCATGGCGTCGGGGTACCCGACGCGCGAAGACGCCATGTGGTCCGGAGCGGGCAAGAGGTCCATGGCGGAGGATGGCTGGTCACGGGAAGCGATCGGCGGCGCGTGACCCAGGGAGGCGCGGAGCTGCAATGGAAGAGGCATTGCGCACATTCACTCACACCTTGTGATGCTAAAACGGTGAATGTTCTTGCAACCGCATCACGCAATGCGTGAGGAACATTGCGCGCTCTGAAAAAGTTCGGTTGCGCGTTGACTTTCAGTTACAAATGTGCTTCATAGTTCGTAGCGCAACCAAGGCCCGGTGCAAAAATGTCTGCAAATTCTTCACACAGACGAGAAACACTGTCTGAAGGCACGGTCTGATTCACTGAGAGGACCTGATTTACAATAGACATGTTAAACAACTGAAATAAATCTAAACCAAACAAGGTCACTGCAGTAGAAGAACGAAGAACGTAAAATGACACAAGTTTTGTTTGTCCCTTGTAAGTTGCAAGAAGAGTGCACTGTCCTAACACAGGGATCTGCTGTCCTGAATATGTAGTGTGCTTAACAGTTGCGGCACGCAACGGAGGTTTGCCCAGTTGTTTGTACGTGTCGTGATTGAGCAATGAAACTGCAGCTCCGTTATTGAGCTGGAATGGTATGACCTTGCCATTAAAGTCCAAATGTACAAAAAGTTTATGGTCCTGCTGACGACAAGAGCGACTGTCTCGTGCAATTTGAACTGATACAGGTACAGCATCACTTGCTAATTGACGTGATTTCCGGCGACGTCGACGCACTGTATTTGTGGGACGAACACAGTCACTGATAGAGACAGTGGCACTGGACGAAGTGGAATTAACTACATGAATGTCCATGGGCGAAGGTCCCTGAGCCTGAGTGTCTTTGGTTCGATTCCGGCGCGAAGCAAAGGGCCTGGAATGATTGTGATTGTCTGATCTGAGCTTTTTCTGGCAAACACTTTGAACATGTCCTTTCTTATTACAGAAAAAGCATATAGCGTGGCGTGACGGGCAATTTTCACGCGAATGTCTAGTAGCACACCGCGGGCATGATTTTACTGCATTTGTGTGCTGGCGCAGCACACCTGGTTTAGAGCGTGGCGGCAGCTGCGTGGACGTGCGCGAGGGCAGTTTACCGGGCCGCGCAGCGCGCCCGGCGGGCCGGTTAATGTTACACACGGCTGGCGAAGTTTCAAAAGATTCCTGAGCAAAGTCAAGCGTGTCTTGTCTATCCAATATGTCTATCACTTGTGGAAGGGAGGGATTGACGAGTTTCAAAATCTGTTCCCGTGTACGAACATCAGAAACGTTCTGTGCAATTGCATCACGGACCATTGTATCTGAATAAGGGAGTCCACATTCACACTCAAAAGCACAATCCCTTGTAAGGCCTTGCAATGATGCAACCCACTCCCTATTAGTCTGACCGGCCGTACGTTTTGTACGAAAGAATGTATACCTTTTTGCAACGACATTGACTGTTTCTTTGAAATAGGCATCCAATGCCGACAAAATTACATCGCAGGACAGAGTTGCGACGTCGCGTCGGGGAAATAATTTCACTATCACACGGTAGGTGGACACACCGACACAGGATAATAAGTGAGGCTGCCGCTCATTACCTTGAATTCTGTAGGCGGCGAGATGAAATCCAATTTGGCGTGACCACTCAGTCCAGGATTCTTGCGCCGGGTGAAAATTGCGAAACGGCGGTGCAACTGCATGTTGACGCTGCGGTAGTGGTGAAGCGGCGGCTGCCGCATCGTGTTGCAGTGCACGTTGACCCTGGACGAGCTGTCCAAGGGCATCCAATAACGCCTGCGTCTGCTGATTCTGCAAGCGATAAAATTCGGACAGTACATCTGGCGAAGCCATGACACAAGTAAATGTAAGCAATTAGAAAGAACAAGACCCTTTCCGTTGACTCGTCGCCAACTGTTGTGGCATAACAAGACAGCTATGCCACACTGAAGTAGCCGAAAGGCACACGTAATCTCACTTAGGCTAGAGAGAGGTCTGAAACAGGATACGTAATAAATGGTAACAAGAAAAGTACGTAGCTGCTACACTTAACTTTTAATCCGTCATTGGTTTACAACATTCTTGATGAGACATTTCATACGATAACTATCAAACTATGTAAGGCTGATGGCGCCTTGCTAGGTCGTAGCCATGAACTTAGCTGAAGGCTATTCTAACTATCTCTCGGCAAATGAGAGAAAGGCTTCGTCAGTGTAGTCGCTAGCAAAGTCGTCGTGCAACTGGGGTCGAGTGCTAGTCCGTATCTCGAGACCTGCCTTGTGGTGGCGCTCGGTCTGCGATCACACAGTGGCGACACGCGGGTCCGACATGTACTAAATGGACCGCGGCCGATTTAAGCTACCACCTAGCAAGTGTGGTGTCTGGCGGTGACACCACAATAATAATAACTAAATGTCTTTTACGTCTGGTTCATATTTAATTCTAAAAATGAATCCGACATATATCGAGTTGACTTGCAATATACGTCTGCTCGCTAAGGCAGGCTGAGAAAAACGGAAGACACCTTTGAATTTCTGTTTTGTTTCAGCTACAGGCTCATTTTATGTCGCTGATTTTCTTTAGGGTTACTTACACATTAAAAAGCTCTTGAACTACGGAGATTTTACGAAAAATTTTGATGTATTCAAATAAAATAAAGCGTACACACACATGTAAAAGAGGTTCTTACTGAATGTTACGAGAAAAGTAAACCTTTTACCTAAAGTAATACTTTAGTATGTGCATTGTAAAAATATGGTCTCGTGGAATTGGATGGTTCTTTTGAAAATAAAAGCTTTGTATTCCTATGCGTAAATTAAAAATTACTCCAGATTTTTACATTCGTTCATCCGGTAATTATAGTCTTGTATTGGTGGGTGATGAGTTTTGAAACACACACTATGTACCACTCTGACATCCTTTTCTTCAAAAATCATATATCACTTAGGATGTTTGAGATTAACGTGATTGAAGACAAAGAATAAAAATGGTTCAAATGGCTCTGAGCACTATGGGACTTAACTTCTGAGGTCATCAGTCCCCTAGAACTTAGAACTACTTAAACCTAACTAACCTAAGGACATCACACACATCCGTGCCCGAGGCAGGTTTCGAACCTGCGACTGTAGCGATCGAGCGGTTCCAGACTGTAGCACCTAGAGCCGCTCGGCCACCCCAGCCGGCACTACTTTATTAACAACATGTTCAATGTTAAACCAGGAAACTAATTGGTTCTAAGTGCAAGTAAGGAAGTATTTGTTCCAAGTGCAATTAATACAGAGGCACTATGACTTATTTGTGTTTGCACAAGAACAGAAATACAGCAGTAATATTTTAACTAGTGTAACTGTAGTTAGAAAACCATTTCTGATTTCTTTTATATTTATTTAAAGAGAATATCAAACTCAAATTCATAAAGAAATCCCTCAGTACTGACACTGTTTCTTAAACAATTCCATTCTTGGGATCAGATGGTGCAAATTTTATTGTAAAATTTTATGTCCTATTGAGGAAGAAATAGAAACGTCGTCGACTGGTCTTTCTGTACTGCAGCTAATAAACGTGGCTAGTCTTTGAAACGAACTACAGCAATGGCATAGAACTGCAACGGTCTTTTCTCTTTTGAGTAGAATGACTTTTTTCTGTTCTTCTGTTTGAGAGTAAGAATTTTTATATAGCTCTTTGATGAGTATCAGACACATTCGATCACTATACCTGTGGAGATGTTACACGCTTGCATCGACAACAGTGATTCGGTAGCAAATTTAAAATCAAAGAAGTCAGTCGTATGCACTGGAATTAAACGAAACGTGTTCAGAGCTTAGTTGACGCAACTGCTGAGGGAAGCACTGCTTGCCACAAGCACGATGCACCTCATAGTCAAGAATGGCTGAAATATTGTCTCCATGATTTGACACTTGGAACAAGTCTAGGGACATGCAGCAGAGCACGGAGAACACAACTGCGGTGAAAACGTGATTTTGAAACAAACCTCACTTAGAAAGTTTTCCATTTTCATTGTTCGATTCAGTATCTGCCGTCTTTCTTACCAACATATATATGTAGGCCAAGGTACTGCGTCCTCAATAATTAACGGTTATCTCCATCAGCAAAATTCTCATCAGTGTCTAAACAGATTTCGCGATATTTCTTTTACTCAGCGTCATAATTTTTATAGTCTCCTCCTATTTCGATCTGTATCACTAAGACAGAAGTATACAACAGTTCGCTAATAAGTATCCATGTTTATTGCCGACAGAGTCTCAGAAAAATAAACGAAATGTTTCTGACCTTGATATTTCATATCGAATTTCGTGAAACTCATGGAACTGCAGTTAAGAGAGAATGGCGTAGACATGTGACGCTGTACACGGCGTCAAAGAAGAGTGAACTATAGAGAAGCATAATGCATAGAAGCAAAGAAGGTAAGCGACTTGTCCGTCGTTACGGATTCACTGTCGTCTTGAAGAATTGTATGAGACAATGTGTAGCTGACTCTTAGAAGTCTCCTTGTTTGCAGACGCTGCACAAGCCAGCCCGGCCGCAGCGCAGTGCTCTCGACCTACGCAACCCAGCCTAGTCCACTTCCCGCTATTGTTTCACTCGTCACCTAAACATTTATTCTGCAGTCCGTTACGCGACCAGTGTTTCACGACAATGTTTCCCGCGCAGCTGATGTTGGCTGACGATTACATAGACTGAGGTCCTGTAAACCTACCTTCTTCCAAAAGTAAGTGTTGACATTGTGTTAATTTTCAAGTAAGAAAGTGAAATGTTAGCGAAGGGAAGGCGCATCACATGGACGACAGCAAGAGAATTGCAATAACATATCTAAAAGTAGACATGAATTTTGATGAGGTGAACGATTATTAAACTCTCCTGCAGCGTGATTAATTTTGTTCTCATGATATACATTTATCATTATGTTGTTAACGTGTCAGGCTCAGAAGTCGTTAGTGAGTGACAGGCTTGGTGATACAAAACAGTGTTATTGTCAAGTTTTAATGCAGAGAAATGGTATAAATAATAGGAATAATGATGATCGGACTTTGTTAAAGACATGGTTTGATGAATTGACTTACAAATACTGAAATGGGCGATCGTTGCGTCAACAAGCAGACCACTTACAACGTATTTACAAGGCTGAAAAATATACAAAAAAATGGTATCATTAGTCATTAACAAGAACAGACTCACTACTACTAAAAGAAAACTCATTTAGGATAAAAGTAGAAATCATTTCACGATAATTTACGAAAAAAATACAATAAGTAACATTCTAATAGCGAGGTCCAAGCAAGAAGAAGGAAGCAGACGCCTATTTGCCTTTCCATCGTTTTGACAGGAGACGGTCAAAATTGGCATAGATATTAATTATGCATCGAAATAAATGTATGAGGTACCATAATTTCCATTGCTCACTTCTTCTTCGTATAAAGATTTATCTCATCACCCCTTTGAATGTCAGAGACAACGCGTTCAATATATCTTCAATCAGGGGCTAATTGCTCGACATGTGATAATAAGTACATTGCTTGAGTTAACCGAACATGAAATGGTTTTATTAAACCGATTAGCTTCTTGAAGATGAATAATGGCTTCTTGTTAACATGTTAGTTAATCAATGTAAGAGAACTGGTCTCTTGATTACGATATTCAGGCAATTGGTTTAATGAGAACAGCTTTGGCATACTAGCGTTAATGTCTGGAATAATATCTACGCTCAGTCATATTTCAGGAAGTATTTGCCTCCCCGTCCCCCTCCCCCTCCCCTTCCAACCATCCACCATATGAGCATAGTCGACAGAAAACCCGTTAAACTGCGACAGGGCATTCAAACTTTAACAATTTACTGAATTAAAGAAGTTATGCATCATTACAGAAGAATATGGTGTGAAATTCAGTACATGTGTCAGGTTTTTGACTATGGTTCTTGCCAAGATAACCGATCAGAATATAACGCTCGGTAAAAATGTCATTCAATGCACGGTTTTAAAGTTTTCAGTAAACTACAGTTTACAATTGTTTTGAATTTCTGCTTTTTTAGCTATGTCCTTTTATCGAGTCTTCGTTTTTTACGCTCTTTCGTTAAGTGATACAGTAGTGTGGTACAGATACAATAGAAACGAGTTCAGTTTGTGCTGGATAACACTAGGTACCAGAAATTAGGACATACTGAATTTTGGTAATGGCTGAATGGTTGATCTGGCGATGACATGGTACGGTAGACTCAAGAACAGGTTGCAGGCGGTGTTGTCAGCCGTTTGGGGACCCATCTTTGTGGCCAAGATCCGGACAGAGGTCGAGGACCGGAAAATCAGCTGTGAGATCGCCGCGCAGTCTCAGTTGCATCTCAGAGTGGCGTCAGACATCTCGTCGTTATCAGGTAACACGAAACAGTTGTACAGTGGAATTAAAATTACGTAATTTCACGACTTACATAGGTTAAGCCGAGATAAAATCTTTGTTAATATAGTGGCTCTGAGCACTATGGGACTCAACTGCTGTGGTCATCAGTCCCCTAGAACTTAGAACTACTTAAACCTAACTAACCTAAGGACATCACACACATCCATGCCCGAGGCAGGATTCGAACCTGCGACCGCAGCAGCGCACGGTTCCGGACTGCGCGCCTAGAACCGCGAGACCACCGCGGCCGGCTTTGTTAATATACAAGTAATTTTTCGTTTAAGTGGAAATAACAAAGAATAACTTGACTTAAACACATGAAATGGATCCGTGTTTAGCTGGAGCGAGGATGGGACGGGAGGGGCGGGAGGGGGGGACATTTTCTACAGACATTCAATTATTTTAAAACATTACTCATTGTTCAATACACGGTACTTTAAACCGTTAACTTACGATTTAAATTATCTGGTGAAGTTAGCAGTTGTTAGTGTCTACAACATGCACTGAGAGAATAGCTCTGTCCGGCAAATTTTCATTTATGTTTACTGTGCAGTTCAAATCAATAATCACAGTGCGCACAGCAAGGGCGTCAAGGGGACGTCCGATTTGTTAAAGAGCATCTCAAAAAGACTCACGTTTTTCATTTATTCTTATAATTTCCATTTATAACGACAAACCATTTTATTCGATAATGAAATCGGAATTTTCACCAATCGGAAATATGATTTCGTTACTAAGCAGTGCCGTATTTTGGCAAACCTGTAAGAAGCAGTTATTTTACAATCTTCCTCCACCCTCCAACCCTCGAAGGTCATTTTACACTCTTCTTCTTTCAGTATGGATTGGAGCTGAGGAAGTGATCAGGAGAGGACGAGCGATATATATATATTTGGAGGGGGGCGGGGGGGCTGACACCTCCGAGAGATGCTCGGTTCACCTTCGATTCAGCTTTTTCCGTTTAAGCAGAGGTCCTGCTTCTTTAATGTAACTGGAATCTGTCAGGAAAGAAGGATATTCGGAATGAGTTGTCTATGATCTATGGTAAGGGAGCAACCCCGGCATTTGCCTAAACTGAAAATGGGAAACCACAGATCATTTTCAAAGCTGCCGGCGGACGAACTCAATCCACCTCGCCTTCCGAATGCGGATTAAAAGTTCAGCGGGTCAACATGCAGAGCTGCCACAAGTCGGTGGAGAAGTTCGAAAAAACTGGTTGTTGTACATTCTTTTAAAATAAAATAAAATGGATCGCAACAAAAGATTGAATTCTGACATTGCAATTTTTTAATTTACTTGCGCATTTTTAGTCACTTGATAGTGCATGAATGATGCATATTTTAAGATCTAATTGTGCATGGAATTGCTGGCTTCAGTTATTATAGTATTACAAGAGCGTAAATATATTTTGAACGAAAGGGGGAGGGAGGGATACGGAGTGATGGATACAGGGCACAGTTGCTCGGAAAATTAAAGCAGTTTGCTGACAAAATCTCATAGAAACGAACGAACAACAAAATGTGCTGTCATCACTACCCCTTCTGCTCTCCACAAACCGCTCCCCATCTTTCCGTATTGGAACTTGGTTTCATAACTGAGTACCGCCCGGGTGACGAGATTGGGCGATATCTTGCCATTTGAGCTACTAATGGTAGAATATGAGCAAACTTTTTAAAGAAATACAACGATCGCCGTTCATCCGATATTTTTATCGATCAACGCGATTTGTTGGGCGACACAGACAAATCCACTGTATTTTTAGCACTGATTTTAATTTAATGTTATTTGTAGTAATATTTAGTAGTGATATTTTGCTCTCCACTGCCTTGTGAGATATTGAAATATTGCAGTCCCAGAGTTCTATCAGCCTCAAAATAACGACGCCAGTGCTAACAATACATTGTTATAGATAGGTAATAATGTATCATAACAGTGCGCACATATTTTTAACTTACCAAAACGCTAGCGGACGGAACAAAATCGGTTTCCTTCCTCTTTCTTGGTACAAACGCATCCATCATTAGAAACCATCATGACGGCACACAGCACAAAAACAATAAACAGTAGCAGTTACATTAAATTCAGCTGAAAGTAAGAACTGAACTGATTAAAAAAATAACTGAGCTCAAGGAAGGCCAATAATTTGTGTTAGCTAAAATAGGGAAGGGCAATAGTCGATAGCACTATGGATTCTTAGACAGTTTAAATCTATCGTTGACCTTGCTGACTATCGATAGTGCTTCTCTGTTCTTCGTCGTATGATTTAAGATCAAAATATCTTTCAATTTCTTTATACAGCAAATAGGTCGTGCATAATTTCGTTTAGGTGACTGAGGGGTCCGGACCTCCTCGACTTCCCGCCCCCCCCCCTCCCCCCCCCCTCCCTTTGGCTACGTCCTTGCGCACAGTGCTCCACGACAGTCACCTTTCGCCGCAGGCAGACAGGATTGTCGGCCTTGCCACGCCGACCGGAACACAATTTCCGTGACGCGTCTGTCATGACCACTTAGTGAGCGTGAGTGCAAGTAACTGGTTCCTCTCACTCAAAGAAAACCACAGTTGATGTATCACTACTAGTGGATAGCAATTTGCTGATCCCAAGTAAGGTAAGTGCAAAAACTTCCACACGATTTTTACTTAACGTTTTCTTGTTATTTACCAAGAGGTGGCTCATCCTAAGCTTCCATCTTATGAACTCAAAGCACTATAGCAGTCTCATTTATATGAAGGAAGATTAATATATAAATAATATAATTACTTCATCTTGGACCTACTGATAACAAACAAACCCGAACTTTTCGACTCTGTAAGCGCAGAACAGGGAATCAGTGATCATAAGGCCGTTGCAGCATCCCTGGATATGGAAGTAAATAGGAATATAAGAAAAGGGAGGAAGGTTTGTCTGTTTAGTAAGAGTAATAGAAGGCAGATTTCAGACCATCCAACAGATCAAAACGAAAATTTCTGTTCCGACACTGGCCATGTTGAGGATTTATGGAAAAAGTTCAAGGCAATCGTAAAATGCGTTTTAGACAGGTACGTGTCGAGTAAAACTGTGAGGGACGGGAAAAAACCCACCGTGGTTCAACAACAGTTAGGAAACTACTGCGAAAGCAAAGAGAGCTTCACTGCAAATTTAAACGCAGCCAAAACCTCTCAGACAAACAGAAGCTAAACGATGTCAAAGTTTGCGTAAGGAGGGCTATGCGTGAAGCGTTCAGTGAATTCGGAAGTAAAATTCTATGTACCGACTTGACAGAAAATCCTAGGAAGTTCTGGTCTTACATTAAATCAGTAAGTGGATCGAAACAGCATATTCAGACACTCTGGGATGATAATGGCATTGAAACGGGGGATGACACGCGTAAAGCTGAAATACTAAACACCTTTTTCCAAAGCTGTTTCTCAGAGGAAGACCGCACTGCAGTTCCTTCTCTAAATTCACGCACAAACGAAAAAATGGCTGACATCGAAATAAGTGTCCAAGGAATAGAAAAGCAACTGAAATCACTCAACAGATGGAAGTCCACTGGACCTGACGGGATACCAATTCGATTCTACACAGAGTACGCGAAAGAACTTGCCCCCCTTCTAACAGCCGTGTACTGCAAGTCTCTAGAGGAACGGAAGGTTCCAAAAGATTGGAAAAGAGCACAGGTAGTTCCAGTTTTCAGGAAGGGTCGTTGAGCAGATGCGCAAAACTATAGACCTATATCCCTAACATCGATCTGTTGTAGAATTTTAGAACATGTTTTTTGCTCGAGCATCATGTCATTTCTGGAAACCCAGAATCTACTCTGTAGGAATCAACATGGATTCCGGAAACAGTGATCGTGTGAGACCCAACTCGGTTTATTTGTTCATGAGACCCAGAAAATATTAGATACAGGCTCCCAGGTAGATGCCATTTTCCTTGACTTCCGGAAGGCGTTCGATACAGTTCCGCACTGTCGCCTGATAAACAAAGTAAGAGCTTACGGAATATCAGACCAGCTGTATGGCTGGATTGAAGAGTTTTTAGCAAACAGAACACAGCATGTTGTTCTCAATGGAGATACGTCTACAGACGTTAAAGTAACCTCTGGCGTGTCACAGGGGAGTGTTATGGGACCATTGTTTTTCACAATATATATAAATGACCTAGTAGATAGTGTCGGAAGTTCCATGCGGCTTTTCGAGGATGATGCTATAATATACAGAGAAGTTGCAGCATTAGAAAATTGCAGCGAAATGCAGGAAGATCTGCAGCGGATAGGCACTTGGTGCAGGGAGTGGCAACTGATCCTTAACATAAACAAATGTAATGTATTGCGAATACATAGAAAGAAGGATCCTTTATTGTATGATTATATGATAGCGGAACAAACACTGGTAGCAGTTACTTCTGCAAAATATCTGGGAGTATGCGTACGGAACGATTTGAAGTGGAATGATCATATAAAATTAATTGTTGGTAAGGCGTGTGCCAGGTTGAGATTCATTGGGAGTTTCCTTAGAAAATGTAGTCCATCAACAAAGGAGGTGGCTTACAAAACACTCGTTGGACCTATACATGAGTATTGCACATCAGTGTGGGATCTGTACCAGGTCGGGTTGACAGAGGAGATGGAGAAGAGCGGCGCGTTTCGTCACAGGGTTATTTGGTAACCGTGATAGCGTTACGGAGATGTTTAGCAAACTCAAGGAGCAGACTCTGCAAGAGAGGCGCTCTGCATCGCGGTGTAGCCTGCTGTCCATGTTTCGAGAGGGTGCGTTTCTAGATGAGGTATCGAATATATTGCTTCCCCCTACTTATATCTCCAGAGGAGATCACGAATATAAATTAGAGAGATTCGAGCGCACACGGAGGCTTTCCGGGAGTCGTTCTTCCCGCGAACCATACGCGACTGGAACAGGAAAGGGGGGGTAATGACAGTGGCACGTAAAGTGCCCTCCGCCACACACCGTTGGGTGGCTTGCGAAGTATGAATGTAGATGAAGATTTTGGCTTTTTATTATGTCAGACACCATAAGATGGTCTGTTAGTGATTGGAAACGGTTGTCTAATAAACTTTGGGGTAATACTGGAAGCGAACTGAGGTTTTCCTTAATGCTTCGGTAACGCCCAGAGGTGTCTGGCGGTCTATAGGAAGATCCAATTACAAGTTTATGTCTACACTTCATACAGACACTGAGCGTTGCTTTAAAAAAATCTCACATTCAGTTTCAATTTCTATTGCGATAAATTGGACTTTCTTGTCTGCTGCAACAAATAACCAACTCCATTTCCCCTCATTCGGTTATTTTGATGTGCACTTGCTAGCAAATTTTGCTCCAAAGATGTCGTTGTTGCTAACTTTGGGTTTTGGCCAGTTTTCTGTGCCTAGTATTACATGAGTTCAATTGCTGTTCAGGACTGCATCAAACTCTGGGACTGTGGTGGCAGTGCCTCGCCAACTTTTCACTAGAATGCTTATATTTTATTTTGTAAGAGGCACTTCTTCGAGTTTTACGTTAATACTCTGGGGTCTCCTATGACTTTCGTTGTTTCGATTGAATGGAGACTGGCTTAAGCCACAAAAACCCTAGTGTACACTCCTTACACAATCTGAGTATAAAGTCGGAGCCCACACGACAGGCATAATTTATTTCAACATACGCTCATAACGCGCATTTGATTGCTCGCTAATCCCTCAGCAGCTGCCGGAAAAGCTTCTTCACCATGTTAAATCATGCCTCCAAGCATACATAAAGAGTGTTCTAGGTGTTCCTTCCCATCTCTTCCTGTCATTTCCCTAAAGAGTAACATCAGTGGCCGTACATTTGAACTGCTACGGTTAACGAACCATTTTGTGCTGTCCTCCATCTGGCACTGGTTACAGCTGTTTCCGATCAGGGAAATAGTGTCTCACTGGCTGTGTCAGTTTCATTGGGGGACAGCATTACATAGCTTTTTGTTTAAGGGATTGGGTGTAACACCCTGCTCGCTGCCTCTTCTGTTCAGGGCTCTCAGACCCACCACTGACACGCCACTCACATTCAAGTAGACGAGTTGTGACGAGTCGTGTACTTCTTGGAAAGAGAAAGGAAGGAAGTTAAGTGTTTAACGTCCCGTCGATAACGACGCTATTAGAAGCGGAGCTCAAGCTTGAATGGGAAAGACTTGCGCTTTGAAACGAACCACCTTGGAATTCACCGTAAGCGAGTTAGAGAAATCACGGAGAATACAAATCGGAATGATTAGATGGGTATTTGAACCACTGTTCTCCCGAATATGACCCCAGTACCTCAGCACTGTGTCTTTCCTCTTGCTTCTGCTTACGTGAGAGCTGGTGCAGTAGTTAGTTCAGTGGACTCGCATTTGGGAGGACGACGGTTCAAATCCCAGTCCGGCCATCCAGATTTAGGTTTTGCACAGTTTCGCTAAATCGCTAAAAGTAAATTCCGGGCTGTTGCTTTGAAATGACACGGCCAATTTATCTCGTCATAATTTTCCAACCTCATCTTGTTTTCCGCCTTAACGACTTCGTTATCGACAGGGTGTTATACACTGGTCTTCCTTCTTCTTCGTAGAGGACAGAGCGTCCCTTGCAGAGAATAGTACTTTAGGTATGTTTGTTGTCTCTGCTACATGACTCTAACCATTTTGACCGATATACCTACTCGAAGCAGCTTCCACTCTCTTGACAGGAGTCAGAGCGATTTCCAGTTGGTTACGAAGTGGAACTAACTCATCCTGTGCTGGAGAACAGCACTCACAATAGGGCTACATTCAGACTGGTGCCATATTTATCTAAATATTAAACAACTTCTTTCTTCTTCTTCTTCTTTATCGTCGCCTTGTCCCACGTCACGTAGGGTCGGCGTTGCTCTTCTGGATCCTTCTCCTCCATAGTACTTTATCCATTGCCTCTTCCTTCTTCCATCCTTTCTCCCTTAGGTCCCCGGATATCTTATCCTTCCACTTCATCTTCGGTCTTCCTCTGCTTCTCGCTCCTTCAATCTTTATATCTTCAACTCTGTTTCCGATATTCTCTTCCCCTTTTCTTTGTAAGTGTCCGTACCACCTTAGTCTGCTCTATTGTATCTTTTTCTCCATAGATCCCACTTTCTCAGCTCCTCTAACAAATTCATTTCTAATCCTGTCCTTCCTTGTTACCCCACACATGCACCCTCAGCATCTTCATTTCCGCCACTTCCATCTTCCTTTCCTGGGCTACTGTGATTGGCCATGTCTCTGCCCCGTATATCACAGCAGGCCTTACCACCAACTTGTACACTTTCCCTTTCAACCCAATCCTCACCTTCTTGTCACACAACACTCCACTCATTTTCCTCCAGTTGTTCCAACCGCAATTTATTCGGTGTTGTATCTCGCTTTCCAGTCCTCCGTCCCTCTGTATGTACGACCCCAGGTATTTAAATTTGCAGACCGATTTCAGCTCATCATCCTGGATCTTGCAAGACCTCATCCTTCAGTGCTAAATATTCTGACTTTGTCTTAAGCATCTAAATATTAAACAACTAACCATAAACTATATTACTTGATATTTTTTTAAATGTCAGTGTCTATTGGCTACAAGGACCTGAAGCTGCAAAAGCCGAAAATGTGCTTTTGCGTAAATAATAAGAGAAAAATGTGGGATCAAACTTACCGATTCCCTAAAGCTAACTTCGTATCTCGAACTGTTGTGGAGCTTATACTTACTAATAGATCCGTGTAACTGTCCAAAACAGTGACAGTGTACGGTAAATATCGATAAAATTCACTATTCCTGAAGCGAGAAACAAAATGGAACACGATAAGACAAATGTAAAACGCACAAAGTGCACAGATACAACGATACAGTTGAATTCGGTGTTAAATTTACATCGCGATCGGAAAATTTCAAACACTCAGAAGATGCAGATAAGGACCCCTAATAAGTTTTTAAAATGGTTCAAAGTCAACTTGCTTTAAATATACACAAATGTAAATTTATGCATTTCACGAACGAAAGAACTTAATACCGTACCCTATGACTTCCATATCCCTGATTTATAGTTGCAGTCAAGTCATAAAAATACCTTGGTGTAACAGTCTGTGGGGATATGAAATTGTTGGCACCCGTGGTCGAAGTGTAGCGTCTTTGAGTAGTAATCGACTTGTGTTCCACGCAAGTCAGATGATTTTTGACAGGTCAGTCAGCCTTCGATAATGGAGCGGCGCGGACGAGATGTTTACTGTGGGTTCGGGGAGTGGCATCACCACTAGTTCAGAGTCCATCACAGACGACATAATATGGCGCACTCATACAGACAAACCACTACAAGGACCGGGTTTCAACCCGACCATGCACGGCCGCGAGTTTCTGATGCTAAACGTTTTATACCCTGACGATTTTAAAACCGATAAGCAGGAGATAATTGGTATCTACCTCTCTCTTACGAGCAGCGTTGTCTATATCAAGTTAGTGGCGAGGTGTGCAACAGAATCCTGTGCGAAAATGCGAACAATCTGAAATTCAAACACTCCGAGGGCCATATTGGGCCAGTCTCCATCGATCACGTGCGACTCGGCTTCGGTACGCTATGAGTTTTCGAACTCCCGTTCTAAGTACCATTGGACGTCATCACCAAAGCTTTCCAGCTTTATGGCAAAGTGGTCAGCCACGTGGCCAAAAAATGGACCTCTTTTACGATATACCGGGTTCTTGACAGACAGATTAAAATTATATTTCATTTCATCATCTTGGACAGTTTCCAGCCACTGGCTGGGTCTGTCGGGAACACAAGCCTCTCCATCGTGTTCTGTCTTTCCACCATTCCCCCTCTTCCACCTTCGTCCAGTTCTCTCCTCTTCTCGTCACTCATTCCTTCACTCCCTTCACTCCCTTCACCCACTATCTCTTGGTCTTCCCCTGGGCCTCTTCCTCTCCAGTTGCAGATCAAACATCCTCTTTGGAATTCTTCCCTCATCCATTCTCTTCATGTGTCCATACCACTGCAGTCTTGATTTTTCTATCCTGTCCTGTACTGGTTCCTCCTTTAGTCTTTCCCTCACATACACATTTCGCAATCTGTCTCGTCTTGTTACACTCAACCTGCTCCTCTGGAACTTCATTTCACTAGCTTGTATTCTACCTTTGTCGCTTTTGTGCATTACCCATGTCTCACTTCCGTATGCCAATATGGGGACAAAGTAGGTTCGGTATATAATTCCCTTGGATTTCTGTGGCACCTCCTTGCTCCAAGTAAGTCCCCTAATGCATTTGAAGAACTGCCCTGCTTTTCTGCACCTTTCATTTATTTCCATTGCGTTTCCCCCCTTACTTTCAATCATGCTTCCCAGGTACTTGAAGTTCTCTACCACTTGTAGTTTTTCCCCTCCACAAGTTATATCCACATTTGGCCTATTCTTCTTCCTTGTTGTGACAATTATTTCACTTTTCTTTGCAGAGAAATGCATTCCATATTGTGCTGCCGTTGCCTCCCATACATCTAACTGCTCTTGCACCTCCTTCTCGCAATTTCCCCATAACATCAGGTCATCGGCAAAAAGCACTGCTTTCATTTTATGATCTCCAATTGCATCTTATACTTGCTGTAGGATTTCATCCATAACAATAATAAACAACAAAGGCGAAAGTGCACTTCCCTGTAGCAGCCCATTTTCCAGCTTGAACCATGCAGTACGTTCCCTCCCCACTTTCACACAACTCTCACTTCCCTCATACATTTTTCTGACTTTTCGTGTTATCTCTTCATCTATCCCTTTTGCGTTCAGCACATCCCAGAGCTTGTCCCTATAGATACTGTCATACGCCTTCTCAATATCTAAAAAGGCCATGATTAAGTCCTTCCCGTACTCATAGTGCCTTTCCTGCAGTTGCCTTACCGCAAATATGAGGTCCGTTGTTGATCTTCCCGGTCTGAAACCATACTGCTCCTCTTGCAGTCTACTTTCAATACTGCTTCTTATTCTCTTCTCCAGGATCTTTTCATAGATTTTTCCACAGTGGCATAGCAGGGTGATTCCTCTGTAGTTCTCACATCTCCTTTTATCCCCATTCTTGAAGATCGGGACTATAATTCCTTTCTTCCAATCCTCAGGAATTCCACACCACCCTCAGCACTCTGTATAGCCACTGGGTTCCTACTTCTCCTGCTGCTCGTATCATATCCACTGTTACTTCGTCCCAACCTGGTGCCTTGCCCCCTTTCATCCTCTTTATGGCTTCTTCCACTTCATTCCAAGTTAGATCATCAATTTCCCCACTATTATAATCGTCTGCCTTAGGCTCTCCATCGCTGTTAGTTACCCGCTTGACGGCATTCAACAGATCTTCAAACTACTCCTTCCAAATCTTTTTGAGCTCATGCATTTCCTCCACAGCTCTTCCATTATTATCCATGATACTCAGCCACTCGCTTCTGTCGTTCCTCTTATTTCTTACCATGGTGTAAAGTACTTTTTTGTTCCCTTCACTGTCCTCTTCTAACATTCTTGTCCATTTTTCTATCCACCCTCCGCCCTTACTATGGTCTGTGCCGCTTTCTTGCTTTCCTTATATTTTACCCTAGCTTCCTCTGTTCGGGTCTGGAACCATTCTCTGAAGGCTTTGTTCTTTCGAAGTACTGCCTCTTTACATATGTTGCTCCACCATGGGGTTTCCTTACTTCTCCTCTTTGTGCTAGTTCTTCCGCACACAGTCTCAGCTGCCTCAACTAGAGCCCTCTTAAAATCTCCCCATTCTTCTTCCACTGTTCTCTGATCTTCCTTTGGCAGCTTCTTCCTGATCAGTGTCTGGTACTGGGTCCTCCGTTCATCCTCTTTCAGCATCCATGTCTTCAGCCTTTTCTCCTGCATGTCTGTTGCCCTCCTATCTTTTTTCTCTCTCAGGGTGGCTACCAACAGCCGATGGTCACTGTCTAAGGCCTCAGATGGAATGACCTTAACATTTGTGAGGCTGCTCATCATCCGCCTATCCACTAGTACATAGTCTACTACTGAACTTTGGGACCAGTCTCCACTGTACCAAGTTATTTTGTGGCTACTTCTTTTCTTGTACCAGGAATTTGCGATCGCCAGCCCATTCCTCTTGCAGAATTCCAGCAACAATTTTCCTTTTCTATTTCGGTTCCCCCAGCCCTCTGGTCCCATTATCTCCTCGAATCCTTTCCTGTCTGTGCCAACATGTGCATTGAGGTCCCCTATTATAATCTGATTACCTCCATTTAGCTGCTTTTGCATGTCATCTTCAAATTCCTCCTTCTCCTTTTTTTGTACACCCCACCTGTGGGGCATATGCTTGGATGATTTCAATGCTTTTTCCTTTCACTCGTACTCTGGCTTTTATCATTCGATCATTGATACCTTCCACCTCCTCCTGCAGACCCTCTCTGACCACTATTGCCACTCCATTTCTTCCCCTCTCATTCCCTATCCAGGACAGTTTACATCCTTTACTTAGTGGTTTTTCACCAACTCCTCTCCACCTAGTCTCAGCAAGTCCCAAGATGTCCAATTTCCTCCTTTCCATCATTTCTACAATTTCTTCTAACTTCCCAGTTAGAGTCCTTACGTTTAAGGTGCCCAGTCGTAAACCATCTCGTAATCCTTTTCCATTGCTTGGTCGGTTTCCTTTAAATCCGTTCCGTGATCCGAGGCATGTTCCCTTTTTGAAAGCAGTTGATTTATCCACTACTGGCTTGCTAGGCCTATCGCAGCTTCACCAGAGCCCCGTTAGCCGTCACGTATCAGGGTTCCCATAGGGCCTTCCCAGCTACCGTAGCGGTCCTGGGGCACACGAAGTCCCCGCTGTTCATCACCCCTATAGGCAGTCCCCTACTTTGTGCCGTTGCCCATCTCCCACGACTTGGACGAGGGGTTGGACTTATGGGAGATAGATTAATTATATTAATATATTATATATATTATTATATTAAATATATTAATTATATTGACAGATTAAAATTATGTTGACGAAACACGTGTCGTCATACCTCGTCATCGCCGTCTGTAGGGTGATTATTACGTACGACGGACAGCCGCGTACTTAACCCGGTTGCAGCCGCGAAGGACTCGTCAGGTGGGGGTGTCTACAACGCCGACTTGCTCAAATACCGACAGGTGAAATTGTGACTCCGCGTACGATCACGAACCTCCCTCTCCATTGTGCAGAAGTTGCATGGACGGTCGCCGCTTCCGAAGTCTACCACACTCGTCGAATAGACGCTCTTGACAGGAAGAACTGGTGGAGCCAGAAGTACTAGACCCATCCACTACGACGGCGCTCGATTCGATCAACCACCTACCTTGCAGAGGGTACGGATGAGGAGATGGACATTGACACACAGGTGGTGACAACTAGAGCCTTTCTTCCCAACAACAGATTATTCCAAGAGATCCATCCCCATACGGATACTGAAACACACGTCTGCAAACAGCATTATCTGCGAAGATACAAGAAACAGCGAAGTTGTCTGTCAGATGACTGCCTCCTGGGAACATCTGAAGAGGGTTGTGGACAGTCTCACTGTGTTGACACTCCAATAAAGAGGTCACAGTAGCACCACACCCTGTAAGATAAGATCGCATAGACGTATCTGTTGCAGATTAGCAGCCAGTAGTGACGGCGGGATCTGTGCCAAGAGCCGCAGCTGAGATATCCTGTCGACTCTCATGGAAGCTGGGCAGGCGATTATGAAGAAGACTCATCACATGTAGCATCAGACACCATGTGAGTAGTAGTGGGGCAAAGAGAGCATCAGGAAAATTAGTTAGTGCGGATTGCATACATTCAGGGGCAAACATACATTTAGGGACAAACCTGTTGTTCCCTTTTGCCAGGTCCTTAACTTATCGTTATGCTAAGTGGACTATGACCCCCTAGGGATAATCTGGCCTTCTGAGAAATCCCCCACCCCTCCACCTCCTCCTCCCCACCCCCTTTCCGTTCTCCTTCTCCTTCCACACCCATCTGGAAACTCCTCTCACCAATACAAGTACACTTCCACACCTGAGTTATTCAAATAGCTCCTAATTAATTAAACTGATCAGTTAACCACTCCCCCTCTGGGAAATACTCCAGGCCTCCCCATCCCCTCCCCTAACTGGAAATTGATTGGAAAAAGTCAGCTGATCACTCATTTGGTGGGAAATTTAGTGCACTATATGGAATATTGTTCAAAGAATTTCTGGTAGAGATGGCAATATGAGGTATATTGTCTATATAAACAATTTATAGGATACAAGGAGGTGTATGGAATACAATTTATTTATTTATTTTAAAAATTGATGAAAGTTGGTTCCATTGTATAGAATATTGTTTAAACGATTTATGGTAGACAAGGCAATTTGTGGAATATTGTTCATTTCAACAGTTTATAGGAGACACAACAATGTTTGGAATATAGTTTATTTATTTATTTAAAGAAGTTGTCGATAAATTGATTGCTCTGTGTGATATACTGTTTATTGAAACAATTTGTGAGCGACTATGTGACAGGGATTATTTAAACAACTGCAGCACTTTTATATTCTGATTGCACACGGAAACCCTCAACGGTCTTAGTTTGTATTTGCTGCTGGAAACAGGGATATTCAGTAACTTATTTTTTATTTTCCTCACTTTTTGAAGCACACCAGTGTCTAAGCACAGACGGCATGATCGGAAAAATTACATGTCTAAAAGTTCATGACATATTTCGGAACTCACATCAGATCGTGAAAAAAATACAAACACAAAGCAGATCGGTTGTCTAAAAGATTCCCCTAGAATGCACTGTGCACTGTGCACTGTGCACTGTGCTTCAGACAAGAGAAATTGCTATAATTTTCTGTGAATTTTCGGTACCCTGCATACGATGGTGTTGAAATGTCCTGAAGCAACAATCGCAGGTGGGGGCAGCATCCCACCTGCCTGAACCAGAGGAGCCTGGTCTGCCTGGACTTGTCTCTGAACACACAAACAAAGAAGATGTCACATGACTCTAAAACATCACGGAAATTTCAGTAGATATCTTGCTCCACCCCCATCTTGATCAAAGCGGTCTGTGGAGACACAACCAGTTACTGTATGTCCTAATTACATAATAGCACTGCTCTGGACCGGAGGTGTTGTCTTGTTGCGAAATTTTCGTGTGTGTGCTCACCTTGACATGCAGGGATCGACTGACCTACTGCACAGTGCCACCACCAGAGGACATCCCACCCCCATTCCTCGACCCCATCCCCTCTCACCCCTCCCAAAAGAAGTTGGTGGGAAAAAGAATCACTCTGTGCTGTAGAGGAAGAAACTCACGACATGAAACTCAAGCCGAAGTCAATTAGATATTGATGCATATTCTTTATTTAATCAGTTTGCGGAAGACAGGGCTCTCCCAGTTGGGTGGAGCTCATGTCTGCAGCCCCACCACCGCTTTCGTTGACGTAATAACTGTATGCACTGAGGAATGGAATGAAGTGCGATGTAGTAGCCGCTGTTTGAGGCCTCCTACATGTGTGTATCATCAGCGCCCCACTGCGAATGTCAAAACCGCCCAGTGTCCTAACTACAGATCACTTAACTAAATACCACCGACCACAGAGCGGATATCAGCCTCTTGATCTTATGGCCCCTGAAAAAAGCTTCAAGTAGCGGCACTCTGTTTGCTGGGAAATTCCAGACTCACTTCCTGTCTGTGTGTCTCTCACGATGCCACTCCCTGTTCGTTTGTGTGAACCAACGCTTCCAAACACGCAGACAGAGGTTTTGGCTAATGCTGCAGACAAAGAGAGAACTGACACAATTTAGATATAAGAATTAGAGTGAAATAATCCATTTACACTATCAAATTAATTGCTTAACAATAAACAGGGTCAAATAGATCACTTAAAACACTCACCTGCACCATAAAATTATTCTTCTGTGTAATAAAACATATTTTCAACGTTTGAGTATAACACACAAACATCATGAAACTCAAGTAATGAAATTTCCGCCACAAACAGATCTTAGCGGTAAACGTATCCGAGATCTGGTACTCACCGACGTTTGAGAACACAAACACCCTACTCAGCCACACCATTTCCACTAAACATATTTGGTGAAAAAAAATCCTACCGATCACAGCACTGGCTATGATGGCAGCTATTCTCCATCCCCCGGCCAGCTGTATCGACTGCTCAGAGCTCGGAGGGACTGTCACCATGCAGTCAATCGATCAATTTACATGTGCGTAACAATCCTCAAGTACAGTCGCCTGTCATTTTGAACCTTCTCAGGCAAACACACACGTCTGCTTCTGTTGCCACTCACCCAGGACACTGGTCACTTCGCTAGCCCCCACTGCCATCGGCAAGATCAGACAGGTAGGCGCATTCTTTGCACCTAACCGCCACGCACAGGCTAAGCTGATCCCTTACTTCTGGTTGCCGAAGCATCGTGACTACTACTGTCACCAACCGTGATGCACTGTGAGACAAACACCTGTGTCTTGTATGTCTACAGCAGATCTAATCAATTCCACCTCAACATAGATCTACTCCCCCCCCCCTCCCCCACCAGTTTATAAAATTCGTATTGGATTTATACAGTAGATCTAATCAATTCCAACCCGACATAGACTTCCCCCTCCAGTTTATAAAATCCACTTTACCCAATCTGAGACAGCGATCTTGTTGACCATACACCTCGAATTTCTCACGCGAAATATTGATTTCTCCCTTTTATACAAGGTTTTTCGAAGACAGAAGAAAACAGGAAGTACAAGCGTTTTTCCATCGTTAAAGTATAATTACTTGCGAAAATCCTGTACAACGCTATGCGATAGACTACATTTCCTCTAAGCATTTTCCCAACAGATAGAAAAAAAATCTGTTTTAATCAGCTTAATATCTACACTCCTGGAAATTGAAATAAGAACACCGTGAATTCATTGTCCCAGGAAGGGGAAACTTTATTGACACATTCCTGGGGTCAGATACATCACATGATCACACTGACAGAACCACAGGCACATAGACACAGGCAACAGAGCATGCACAATGTCGGCACTAGTACAGTGTATATCCACCTTTCGCAGCAATGCAGGCTGCTATTCTCCCATGGAGACGATCGTAGAGATGCTGGATGTAGTCCTGTGGAACGGCTTGCCATGGCATTTCCACCTGGCGCCTCAGTTGGACCAGCGTTCGTGCTGGACGTGCAGACCGCGTGAGACGACGCTTCATCCAGTCCCAAACATGCTCAATGGGGGACAGATCCGGAGATCTTGCTGGCCAGGGTAGTTGACTTACACCTTCTAGAGCACGTTGGGTGGCACGGGATACATGCGGACGTGCATTGTACTGTTGGAACAGCAAGTTCCCTTGCCGGTCTAGGAATGGTAGAACGATGGGTTCGATGACGGTTTGGATGTACCGTGCACTATTCAGTGTCCCCTCGACGATCACCAGTGGTGTACGGCCAGTGTAGGAGATCGCTCCCCACACCATGATGCCGGGTGTTGGCCCTGTGTGCCTCGGTCGTATGCAGTCCTGATTGTGGCGCTCACCTGCACGGCGCCAAACACGCATACGACCATCATTGGCACCAAGGCAGAAGCGACTCTCATCGCTGAAGACGACACGTCTCCATTCGTCCCTCCATTCACGCCTGTCGCGACACCACTGGAGGCGGGCTGCACGATGATGGGGCGTGAGCGGAAGACGGCATAGCGGTGTGCGGGACCGTAGCCCAGCTTCATGGAGACGGTTGCGAATGGTCCTCGCCGATACCCCAGGAGCAACAGTGTCCCTAATTTGCTGGGAAGTGGCGGTGCGGTCCCCTACGGCACTGCATAGGATCCTACGGTCTTGGCGTGCATCCGTGAGTCGCTGCGGTCCGGTCCCAGGTCGACGGGCACGTGCACCTTCCGCCGACCACTGGCGACAACATCGTTGTACTGTGGAGACCTCACGCCCCACGAGTTGAGCAATTCGGCGGTACGTCCACCCGGCCTCCCGCATGCCCACTATACGCCCTCGCTCAAAGTCCGTCAACTACACATACGGTTCACGTCCACGCTGTCGCGGCATGCTACCAGTGTTAAAGACTGCGATGGAGCTCCGTATGCCACGGCAAACTGGCTGACACTGACAGCGGCGGTGCACAAATGCTGTGCAGCTAGCGCCATTCGACGGCCAACACCGCGGTTCCTGGTGTGTCCGCTGTGCCGTGCGTGTGATCATTGCTTGTACAGCCCTCTCGCAGTGTCCGGAGCAAGTATGGTGGGTCTGACACACCGGTGTCAATGTGTTCTTTTTTCCATTTCCAGGAGTGTATTATGTCCTGTCTCACAGGAGTTTAACATTAAAATAATTATTGACTCATGACAGAGTACTAATACCATGTTCTACCTCTGTTATAGGATGCCTCCGTGGTTTCGAAATCCTTGAAGTAAACAAATCCTGCACCACATACAAACTCTCTGAAGGCAACAGCACAGAGAAGCTGTAAATATCAGACTTATAGTATGTATGTCTTCGTAAATTCAATAATAGGTCACATTTTACTGCGACGGTCATCTCCCCCCTGTATAGGTGGAAAAGTGAAATTTCTTTAAAATATTTCTCCGCAACGAAAAAAACGCCTGATTACCTCTCCCACCCCAGAAACATACCTGTGGTGCCACAGCCATCGCTTCCACCCGCCAGACAAGACGTCATTGATATCAAATTGATAGGCATCTTTCCGGCCGATCGGTTCTAGGCGGTTCAGTTCGGAACCACGCTGTTGCTACTGTCGCAGGTTCGAATCCTGCCTTGGGCATGGAAGTGTGTGGTGTCCTTAGGTTAATTAGGTTTAAGTAGTTCTAAGTTTAGCGGACTGATGACCTCAAATATTAAGTCCCATAGTGCTTAGACCATATTTCGTCCTACAATTTCATTTACAGGATCGTTAGCCCACACGAAGCCTCTAGCGCTGCGGAGACTCAAGCGAGTGAAGATATGGCGCGAATGAAAAGTCCGCATATTGCGAAAACCTGAATTCTGAAGAACAAGCATGACACCCTCATTTCAGAGTTATTTTGGCAGATAACGCTTCCACTTCGGTCCTTCCCTGAGCTGGAAATAGCACGGAAGGAGGAACGAGACCCTTCTTGTCGCGGGGGTCCTACAGCTGTCGCTGCATCCCTTGATCCCACCACTCTTCCTCGTTCTCATCTACTCCTTTTCTCTCCATCGCTTCTAGGATATCCTGTAGCCACTCTTCTCGTGGTCTTCCTCTTCAAGGATGTTGCCATGACAGTGTTCTCTTTGGCCATCTGTATTTTTCCGTTCTTTTGGTATGCCATAGTCATCCTAGCTGTCTTTCTTCTTTCATGTCCGTTGTAGAGTTGGGTAGTTCGCGAACGAACGGGTGCAAAGAACAGTTCACCAAGATGAACGAAAGGACCGAGGAACGAATTCCAAGGAACGATCGGTTCATAGTTCACTTCGGTCGCGGCGGTCTACTCGTAGTTCCCGGGAACGAGGAAAGATCGGTTCATAGTTCACTTCGGTCGCGGCTGTCTACTTATAGTTCCCGGGAACGAGGAACGATCGGTTCATAGTTCACTTCGGTCGCGGCGGTCTACTTATAGTTGCCGAGAACTAGGAACGATCGGTTCATAGTTCACTAGTTCACTTCCGTCGCGGCGGTCACTTTGGCAGTTCTCGTTCCAGCCTCGGTCGCGTGCTCGTCTGTCTCGGTTTCCCTCGGCCGCACTCGTCGTTCTTCGCATGACCACCTGTCTCAGTTCCACTTCCGACTGCTCCTAGTTAGTTCAGTATCCAGTTGTTCGTTTCGTTCACTGCGCTCGCCCATTTTACATGTGTTCCAAACTGTACTTGCACTTGGCTCTGGCTATTCAGCGTCCACGAACGGTAATCAAAAAGTATTTTATTGTCACGTAAATTACATAAAAATTGCGTTGTATGTAATAGGTACGTCTTTTCAGGTAACAAAAGGGCATATCAGCTCACTTCATTATACCGATGAACAGCAGAAGACATACTTATAATAAGGCAAGTTTTTTTGTTATTCATATATTTTTTGGTTTCATCGACTTGATTTAGCAACTAACTTTAAATAATTTGCTTAATTTTTAGTGTAAGAAAATTCATATAAAACGATTTTCGTTCGTCTTTCATATACAAAAGATTACATTTAGGAAGGCTCTTATTATTTTTATGTTCGGTTGTTTCCAATTTGCATTACCTGCTAGTTTGGTTTCTTTGAGAAAAAAAAAGTGGGTTGTGGGTCATTTTGGCTCAGTAGGAAAAGCGGTGCCTCTCCATTTGAAAAGACAAAGATTGCCATAAAATTGTATTTACTTATTATCTCAAAAACATTTGTTCAGAAGGAGCTTTCAAACCAAAAACTTTATTACTGCGAACTTTATTATTATTATTATTATTGCTGCATTAACTTTAATAATGCAACATAAAAATCTAATTTTTACTAAGCATGTGACGCAAGTGTGATGAGAAAACCATATTTTATTTTATGCTTCCATAAAGTCTCTACTTCGCCTACGAACTCAGAGACAACGTGAAATATATATAGGGTGTAAACGATTATTGTTTACAACGTAGCATAGCTATGTAGTGGAAGTCGAAACGAAAAATTTTATACAAGACACTTGTGGTCTATTAAGTTGGGAAACAGCCACCAACAGATTTACAAGACTACATGAGCCATAGCCCATGCGCGTCGCTTGAGGATTTCATGTTCTCTTCTCCAGCTCTCTACACATCGTCATCGATTGTTTCGCAATCGTTGCTCGCATTAGTTTGTTATTTCTTCACTGCCTAATTATTACATGTTTGTCTGTTTGTTGTATCTGCTCGGAACGGGCAACACATCGTCCGTAATTGGCGAGCAGTCTGTCTCTAGTCCGTTGAGTCCCCACCCTTAGCTGAGTGGCCAGTCTGTCTTTGGCAGAGCAACGGTACGGACACGATGTAGAGTTTCCATGTGCGGATCGAGAACTAACCGTGATTACATTCTGACGGCCGTTGCTTACGTGCTGGCTTAGCGTCTACGATACATTGCGAATCTTTACTGTGAATCTAAACTCTGATTTACTTTCTGCAGCGACTATGCCCGACCCAAGGCACTCGAGGTGGAGCGTCTTTTCAAAGATGAAATCAAGATCCCGGCGACCGGCAGCATAGGAAGACACTTGTCGATCGTGAACACTACGGTGTATGTAAAAATCGTTAACGACGCGGCGAGCAAACGCATCCTACGCGAGACCAAACAGGGACTCCGCTTCTGTCATGCCGACGGCAAAGTCGGGGAGGTGACCGTCAACCACGCTGGCTTAGGCATGCATACCATACGCGTTTTCGAGCTGTCATTCGAACTTCCAGCAGAGGACACCGTTCACGGCCATACTGCGGAGAAATGCAATCAGTTTCGGACAAATCCTGTCCTAAATGGCATCCGACAGGTCACCATTGATCTGTGAAGCCATGTTCCGTCCTACTTACAGATCGGTGGATGACGTGTAATAATTATGTACGACGCCCAGCCTCGGACCTGTTTCGGGTGCGGCCCAGAAGACCACCATAGTATGCGCACGGAAAGAAAGCGGGCTCCTGCTCATGGAGTCCCAGCAACAGGCGACTTGACCCAGCGCGGAAAATACCCTCTGTTATCTAATAGGCAGCACACAATGGTAGCCGGAGGGCAGCGCCGACCGGCGCAGACTCGCAACTGCCGGCGAGCCTGAATGAGCGCGACATTATTTTCCCGCTTCCGGTGTGCCGGTTGACGACGCGGTGCACTGACAGACTCGAGAGTCCCGCAAACAGTCTTTTTCAGGCGATTTTACAGAAACTAATAGGTAAAAAAATAGATTTTCACGTTACTTATAGCTTCATATGTCGTCTTCACAGTGAAGTACACAAAATTTCGATGATTGTCATACTTGTTGTGACATTCTCATGAAGCAAGACACTTCGTGAAATTCGAAAACGTTGGTAATGGAAAATGTGTGTCGCTATGATTTTGCGTTTGTTGCATATTACATCGTATGTTTCTGTGAGTGAAATTTAGCCAAAATATTCAACTTTTCTTTAGACTTGGGAGGCGATCTTTATCTGTCTCCAACCTAGAGAAAATGGAATTCACACCTTGTGATCAAAAGTATCCGGACACCTGGCTCAAAATGACTTACAAGTTCGTGGTGCCCTCCATCGGTAATCCTAGAATCCAATATGGTGTTGGCCCACCCTTAGCCTTGATGACAGCTTCCACTCTTGCAGGCAGCCCATTGTTCATGGAGTGCTGCACTGAGGAGAGGTATCGATGTCTGTCGGTGAGGCCTGGCACGAAGTCGGCGTTCCAAAACATCACAAAGGTTTGCTATAGGATTCAGGTCAGGACTCAGTGCAGGCCAGTCCATTACAGGGAGGTTATTATCGTGTAATCACTGCGTCACAGGCCGTGCATCATGAACAGGTGCTCGATCGTGTTGAAAGATGCAGTCGCCATTCCCGAATTGCTCTTCAACAGTGGAAAGCAAGAAGGTGTTTAAAATAACAGTGTAGTCCTGTGCTGTGATAGTGTCACCCAAAACAACAAGGGGTGCAAGGCCCCTCCATGAAAAACATGACCACATCATAACACCACCGTCTCCGAACTTTATTGCTGGCACTACACACGCTGGCAGGTGACGTTCACCGGGCATTCGCCATACCCACACCCTGCCATCGGATCACCACATTGTGTCATTCCACACAACGTTTTTCCGCTGTTCAGCCGTACAAGGCGAGGCGTCGTTTGTCATTTACCGGCGTGATGTGTGTCTTATGGGTAGCCGCTCGACCATGAAATCGAAGTTTTTTCACCTCTCGCCTAACTGTCATAGTACTTGCAGTGGATCCTGATGCAGTTTGGAATACCTCTTAGATGGTTTGGATAGATGTCTGCCTATTACACATTATGACCCTCTTTAACCATCGGCGGTCTCTGTCAGTCAACAGACGAGGTCGGCCTGTACGCGTTTGTGCTGCACTTCACGTTTCCACGTCACTATCACATCGGAAACAGTGGACCTAGGGATGTTTAGGAATGTGGAAATCTCACGTACAGACGTATGATACAAGTGACACCCAATCACCTGACCACTTCCGAAGTCCGTGAGTTCTGCGGAGTGCCCCATTCTGCTCTCTCACGATGTCTAATGACTACTGAGGTCGGTGATATGGAGTACCTAGCAGCAGGTGGCAGCACAATGCACCTTATATCAAAAACGTATGTTTTTGGGGGTCCCCGGATGCTTTTGATCACATAGTGTATGACACGGGGTGAATCAGCCTCCAGCGGTTCTCCAGTAGGCCCGTCAGATAACAACAATCAACACCAACAATATCCATTCACACCTTATTCGGGAGATGTTATGAGCTGCAGGAAGCTCACGTGGCCAGTCTCCCGGATATCAATGGCTATACCACCCTCCCTTGGTCTAGGGATAGCGTCTTTCATTAGTAATCAAAAAGTCCTCGGTTCTGGGCTCGAAACTTCCACCGCTTAAATTATGATTAATAATCAGCATTGGCAGTCGCAGACTTCCAGCATAAGCAGTCATCTTCATACTGCCTACATCCTTGTCAAAGAGAGCTGAGGAGCGGACAAAGGTTCAGCTCACACTCTTGACCTTGGGGTGGGAAACTGCCCCTAAAGGTGGAAGAATCAGCAATGATCAACGGCATGAGGATGAAGAAGGCAATGGAAACCACAGCATTAAGGATGCATATCGTGTATCCACAGGACATTTGACCTGCAACTGAAAAAAAAGGAGGTCATGATGATCTCTCCATTGGCAAAAGATTCAAGAATAGTTCTCCATTCGAATCTCAGGGAGGTGGCTGCCAGAGAAAAAGACTGAATAACCAACGAGAGAATAACGTTCTACGAGTCAAGGCGTGGAACGTCAGAAGCTTGAACGAGGTAGGGAAACTAGAAAATCTAAAAGGGAAATGCTAAGTGTAAATCTAGATATAGTAAAGGTCAGTGAAGTGAAATTTAAAGAAGACAAGGATTTCTGGTAAGATGAGTATAGGATAATACCAATAACAATATAAAATGGTGTGACGGGAGTAGGATTCGTCATATCTAGGAAGGTTGGGCAGAGAGTGTGTTACTGTGAATAGTTCAATGATAGGGTTGTTCGTATCAGACTCGACAGCAAACCAACAGCGACAACGATAGCTCAAGTATACATGCCGACGTTGCAAGCTGAAGATGAAGAGACAGAGAAAGTATATGAGGATATTGAACTGGTAATTCAGTACGTAAGGGAGATGAAAATCTAATAGTCATGGGAGAATGGAATGCAGATGTACGGGAAGGAGTAGAAGGAAAGGTTACAGGAGAATATGTGCTTGGGACAAGGAATTAGAGTAAAGAAAGGCTAATGGAGTTCTGCAATAAATTTCAGCTAGTAATAGCGAACACTGTGTTGAAGAATCACAAGAGGAGGATGTACAAAGTACTTGGAAAAGGCGGGGTGAGACAGGAAGATTTCGTTTAGATTACGTCATGGTCAGAGAGAGACCGATATCAGATACTGGATTGTAAGGCGAACCCAGGCGCAGATATAGACTCAGAACACAATGTAGTAGTGATGAAGAGTGAGCTGACGTTTAAGAGGTTAGGCAGGAAGAATCGATACGGAAAGAAATGGAATAGGAAAGTACCAGGGAATGTCGAGATACGATTGGTTAGAGATACAGCAATAGCGAATACCTCAGTAGGCAGTACAGCTGTAGAGGAATGAACATCTCTGAAAAGTACAATTACAGAATTTAGAAAGAAAAACATACACTCCTGGAAATTGAAGTAAGAACACCGTGAATTCATTGTCCCAGGAAGGGGAAACTTTATTGACACATTCCTGGGGTCAGATACATCACATGATCACACTGACAGAACCACAGGCACATAGACACAGGCAACAGAGCATGCACAATGTCGGCACTAGTACAGTGTATATCCACCTTTCGCAGCAATGCAGGCTGCTATTCTCCCATGGAGATGATCGTAGAGATGCTGGATGTAGTCCTGTGGAACGGCTTGCCATGCCATTTCCACCTGGCGCCTCAGTTGGACCAGCGTTCGTGCTGGACGTGCAGACCGCGTGAGACGACGCTTCATCCAGTCCCAAACATGCTCAATGGGGGACAGATCCGGAGATCTTGCTGGCCAGGGTAGTTGACTTACACCTTCTAGAGCACGTTGGGTGGCACGGGATACATGCGGACGTGCATTGTCCTGTTGGAACAGCAAGTTCCCTTGCCGGTCTAGGAATGGTAGAACGATGGGTTCGATGACGGTTTGGATGTACCGTGCACTATTCAGTGTCCCCTCGACGATCACCAGTGGTGTACGGCCAGTGTAGGAGATCGCTCCCCACACCATGATGCCGGGTGTTGGCCCTGTGTGCCTCGGTCGTATGCAGTCCTGATTGTGGCGCTCACCTGCACGGCGCCAAACACGCATACGACCATCATTGGCACCAAGGCAGAAGCGACTCTCATCGCTGAAGACGACACGTCTCCATTCGTCCCTCCATTCACGCCTGTCGCGACACCACTGGAGGCGGGCTGCACGATGTTGGGGCGTGAGCGGAAGACTGCCTAACGGTGTGCGGGACCGTAGCCCAGCTTCGTGGAGACGGTTGCGAATGGTCCTCGCCGATACCCCAGGAGCAACAGTGTCCCTAATTTGCTGGGAAGTGGCGGTGCGGTCCCCTACGGCACTGCGTAGGATCCTACGGTCTTGGCGTGCATCCGTGCGTCGCTGCAGTCCGGTCCCAGGTCGACGGGCACGTGCACCTTCCGCCGACCACTGGCGACAACATCGATGTACTGTGGAGACCTCACGCCCCACGTGTTGAGCAATTCGGCGGTACGTCCACCCGGCCTCCCGCATGCCCACTATACGCCCTCGCTCAAAGTCCGTCAACTGCACATACGGTTCACGTCCACGCTGTCGCGGCATGCTACCAGTGTTAAAGACTGCGATGGAGCTCCGTATGCCACGGCAAACTGGCTGACACTGACGGCGGCGGTGCACAAATGCTGCGCAGCTAGCGCCATTCGACGGCCAACACCGCGGTTCCTGGTGTGTCCGCTGTGCCGTGCGTGTGATCATTGCTTGTACAGCCCTCTCGCAGTGTCCGGATCAAGTATGGTGGGTCTGACACACCGGTGTCAATGTGTTCTTTTTTCCATTTCCAGGAGTGTAGATACAAAGAAGGTCACTGCAAAGAAATACTTCAGCTGACCGATGAAAGGAGGAAGTACATAAATGTTCAGGGAATTTCAGTAATACAGACATACAAGTCGCTGAGGAATGAAATAAACAGGAATTTGCAGGGAAGCTAAGACGAAATGGTTGAATGAAAAATGTGAAGAAATTGAAAAATAAATGATTGTCGGAAGGAGTGACTCAGCACTTATAAAAGTCAAAACGACCTACGTTGATATTAGACGCAAAATCATTGGGGGAAGTGGCAACAAAACGACTTTTCAGCTTGGTGTGTAGGGTGTATGAGTCTAGCGACATACCATCTGAATTTCGAGAAAATATTATTTACACTATTCCGAAGACTGCAAGAACTGAAAAGTATGAGAATTATCGCACAGTCAGCTTAACGGCTCATGCATCCAAGTAGCTGACAATAATAATATACAGAAGAATGGAAAAGAAAAATCAGGATGTGTTAGATGACGATCAGTTTAGCTTTAGGAAAGGTAAAGGCACGAAAAAGGCAATTCTGACGTTGCGTTTGATAATGTAAGCAAGACTAAAGAAACATCAAGACACGTTCATAGCCTTTATCGACCTGTAAAAAGCGTTCGGCAATGTAAAATGGTTCAAGATGTTCCAATTCTGAGTGAAACAATATCTACAAGAACCAAGTGGGAATAATAAGAGTGGGGAACCAAGAGCGAAGTGCTTGGAATAAAAAAGGTGTAAGACGGGTATGCAGTCTTTCGCCCCTACTGTTCAATCATTACATCGAAGAAGCAATGATGAAATTAAAAGAAAGGTTCAGGAGTGGTATTAAAATTCAAGGTTAAAGTATATCAGTGATACGATTCGCTGATGACATTGCTATCCTGAGTGAAAGGGAAGAAGAATTACATGATCTGCTGAGTGGAATGAACATGATAAAGTGAGCAGAGGCGCCATTGAGTTAGTAGACTGATCTGTCTGGCGCCGCTGGCTCAGGGGTAGTATCGACTACCCCTCTTGCGGCCACATTGCCAGTATCTATGAGGAAGAGTTGGTATCTGAGGGTTGTGCCCTTAGAAGGTCTTTGCTTGCCGATATTTACACGGGGTTTGCTGGCCCGAGAGGGAGAGGCACGAAGTTGGGGATTGGTGGTAGCGTCGCGACAAGAGGTGGTCACGAGGTCCGAGCGGCCGGAGCCACGTGCTGCGCAAGGAGGGCCTGCGCAGAGCGAAGATACCGGAGGACTTCACCGGGGTCAGCGTCGGCTACAAGCAGCAGGCTGACATCCCATTGGTTGGTTGGCAACATTCGTGTCGGACGACCGCTCCTGGCTGTCCTCTTCTACCTGGCTGAGACGCACCGTGAATCAATGGAACTGCTTGCTGATAAAGGGGAAATGACTCTGAGCACTATGGAACTTAACTTCTGAGGTCATCAGTCCCCGCTGATAAAGGGGAGTAACATTCTGTAATCCTCACGGTGATTTGTGTCATTGTCTATCTGCCTTCCATATTATTCTGTGGTTTGTGCCCCACCCTCAGAGTTTTACGCGGTCGGCTCTTTGGTCGTAAATATAGGCCGTATTATTGTATTCAGACACTAGTTGTCGTTTGAAAATTTGTCCCGCCATTATATTGTCTTTCCTTTCTGGTTTGTACCCGACATTAACGTTCTAATGGCTCAACTCCTGGTCATAAATACAGCCGCAAAAATTGTGTAAGGCACAGGTTGCCATTAAACAGAAGAGGGACCTTGCGGTTCGATTTAGATGTTGACCGGTTAAATTATTTGATTGTAATTGCATTTCTCAGTCATTAGTTATAATCTGGACAACCCGTTGTACTAAGCTGTTCGTTGCTGTGTTTGAAAGACCGGGTCATTATTGGTGTATTTTAGCTGGAGGTGGTGGTTTCGACGAGTTAGATCTCTTGTATTAAGTGTTCACAGGTAATGTTTTAAAACGTTGCTTCAGAGCAGTCTTAATAACTGACAATGAATTTAACTTTGAAAATATTAACAGTCAGTTTTCACCAGGGCTTTAGACAAAATAAAATTGTCAGAAGGGACGGGTTGGGATCCAGTCGCACATTGGTTACCGACTGAAATTAAGTGGTTGGTTTCTTTGAAGTAAGCCTTATCATTGTCATATTGTTTCCTAATCTGTTTAACCTTTAAGCACAGGTGCGCATCTTAACCCCAACGACATACAGCTTTCAAATTAAAAGTTACGTCTTCTGTTTTGAATAACTGAATCACTCTTGTCGTCAGTGGTGCTTATATAGTTTTCATGTGTTGCAGAAGGGCATTTAATAAGACAGACTGTGTCCAGCCCGGTAGTAAACACCGCTGTTTCACCCGATAACAGGTGGGCTAAAGCTCCAGCCGTCTTGTAATCAAATGGCTCTGAGCACTATGCGACTTAACTTCTGAGGTCATCAGTCAATCATTGTCATACTGTTTGCTGTTTTGCACTACAGCACTTCAGATTTCTTTTGTAAAAGCTTATTCAACTTAAGGTTTAAGATCTAAAGAATTTTGTAAATTTATTCATTTTGTTAAAGAAAATTTTAATAGTTATATATTGTTAAATAAACAGGTTGTGTGAAAAGAAAATTATATTGGTTGGTCCTCCCTTCCACGTTTTCCTTAATTCCAATAAGTACCACGTATCATAATGAGTACAGAACATGGACTAGGAGTAATTTCGAAGAAAGACAAAACTAAAGAGAAGTAGCAGAAACAGGAACAGAGAGAAACTTAACATCAAGATTGATGGTCACGAAGTAGATAAAGTTAAGAAATTCTACTACCTAGGCAGCAAAATAACCAATGAGGGATGGAGCAAGGAGGACATAAAAAGCAGACTAGCACCGGCAAAAAGAGCATTCCCGGCTAAGAGAAGTCTGATAGTGTCAAACATTGGCCTTAATTTTCAGAAGAAATTTCTGAGAATGTACGTTTGAAGCACAGCATTGAATGGTAGTGAAATATGGACTGTGGGAAAACCGGAATAGAAGACAATCGAAGCACTGACGTGTCGTGCAACAGACGAATGTTGAAAATTAGGTGGACTAATAAGATAAGAAATGAGGAGGATCCGGACAGAATCGGAGAGGAAAGGAATATGTGGAAAACGCTGATAAGGAAAAGGGACAGGATGATTGGACATCTGTTAAGACATGAGGGAAAACTTCCATGGTACTATAGGAAGCGGTAGATGACAAAAGCTGTAGAGGAACACAGAGACTGAAATACATCAAGCAAAACACTGAGGACGTATATTGCAAATGCTACTCTGTTACGAAGAGGCTGTTACAGGAGAGGAATTCGTGGCCGGGAGCATCAAACCAGTTAGTAGACTGATGAATCATAAAAAAGAAAGAAAAAACCACCCATGCCCATGGGCTGTGTAGTGCCCATCTACGCCAGCGACGGGATTCTTGGCACTGATATCTTTCTTCCATCAGCTCGGGGCATGGCATTCACAGCCAAGGGGATATGTTTCAGTAATGTCAACACCCCATCGGGCGCCACCCAACAACATGAACGAGCCTGGTTTTATTCTGAGTACGTCGCCCCCTATTTTTAGGGCCATATGAGCAATGCCTGGTAGGAAGTGATTTTAAATGCATTTTGCACCCGAAAATTCAGGCTCCCCACCATAGTACGTACTAGGAACTATGTAAAATGGAGTAGAATTTCATGCTCCACGATACCTGGGAAGTCCAACATGTGCGACCGTTCTGGCCATACCTATCTACAGGTCATTTTGCAAACCGTGGACAGGACAAATATCTCGTGGGATCTTATATCTGATGAGATATGGAAACGACCTTGTCGAATGGTATCGCAATACCATCAGCTTCTACTATGCAATCCTCCGAGATCTCGACGCCCAGCCGCCAATCCCAGACATCCAGATGGAACGGCACAGGCCTAAGTCGCGGATAACTGCGCTGCCACGCCGTAAACTGCAGGGGATGTTTATACAGACGTGACGCCACGACCAGGTAGGATTGAAAATTCCATCCATGCATCACGTAGTGTTCGATGGCGTCGTCGATAGCTTATCAACACTCTGGTCAGACCTCATGACCTGCAGGCGATCAGTCAGGTCGTTAACGCTTCGTTGAACATTACGATATACTTACAATGAAGAGGATGCCTACGTCAGTGCGGATGGCACAGTCTTGCATTACATTACGTGCACCCTCACCCATTTGGAGGTGGACACTTCACCGGTGGCGGTCTCGCAAGATGAAGTCGACGACGCAATCGATAAGGGCGTAGTCAACAGATTGCGTGGCATTGACGGCTTACTGATTGAGTTTTACTGAGCCTTCCGGGGGCTATGGCAATGTGGTGGACGACTACGTTCCAGGGACTGATAACATCTGACCACGCAGTCCCACCCTCCGTTGTTGAGGCCATCATCATTCCGGTCCACAAACTAGCTCACTGTTTGACGGTCACAGATTATCGATCGCTCACTCTACTCAAAGCAGATTAAAAGAACTTTACCTGCTTACTTGCATTTTGTCGCTGCATCTGCGTCTTTGCTCCAGAGAAAAGAACGCCTTTGGTACAAATTAAGATACAGACTGCCACAGGTGAATGCTAAAACTTAATTGTGATGGTGGCGACCTGCAGACTCTCTGCTACAGTCGTTGCTATAGATTTCTATGTCACCTTCGAAACAGTGTGCTAAAGTTTTTTGTTTTCGGTGGCAGCCAATAAGGGAAATCCACCTCCCTTCATCGACGTCCTCTGGCGCCTTTAGTGGTGCCAGTTCAAAAGTCTAAGTCAACGGACATTTGGCAGTGCTGGTACACATCCACAACTTGATTCGGTTAGGGAGCCCCCTTTCTACCCTTCTGTATGATATTTCCCTAGAGTCCCTCATTGGGGGCCTGTCGACGGAGCTTTCTGGACTCACCTTTCACCACCACACCTTTTGCTGCCAGGGAGATGCTGAGGACCTCCTCTTCCTTGTGCACCCCAGCTCCGAGATTCAAACAGTTCCCGAACTGATTACGCATTATGGGGCTATGAAAGGTAGTGCCATTAACATGCCTAAATCTTCTTCGATGTCTATTGGACAAGGCCTAAGCACCCCTGCTGCTAGTGCGGACTTTCTAGTAACTGGTCATTACCTTTAACCACACCATCACACATACAGACGTGACGAATTTTCGTCGCCTGCTACACATCATCTGCAACGGCGTCTTCCAGAACCTCCTGCGCCGCCAGGACACCCTTCAAGCCGGCCGGGGTGGCCGAACGGTTCTAGGCGCTACAGTCTGGAACCGCGCGACCACTATGGTCGCAGGTTCGAATCCTGCCTTGGGCATGGATGTGTGTGATGTCCTTAGGTTAGTTAAGTTTAAGTAGTGCTAAGTTCTAGGGGACTGATGACCTCAGCAGTTAAGTCTCATAGTGCTCAGAGCCGTTTGAACCATTTGAACACCCTTCAATGTCGAGTTACGCAATTCTTATGTGGCATGAAAACTGATCCAGTTGCTCCCTCTATGACTGCGATTGGACAATATCTTAGGAGACCTTTGGCTATTATCTTCTGACTGGTTCCAAGTTTAAAGTCCTTTGAGATTCTTACCTTGCCCCCATGCGATGGTGGCCTCAGTCTCATCAACATCCAGATGCAAGCTGCGGCCTCATATGTGCGTACTAAGAGAAAACAATAGACTGCTTGGGACACATCCTTACACATCCTGCCTGAGGTCCTCCTGCATGCATCTACCTCACCAGTGGTTTCCGTTGGCGACATCGTGCCTCACCTAGCACCCTTCTCGACCTCTTTCATCGACTACAGTTACACACACACACACACACACACACACACACACACACACACACACTGATCTCCCAGACACACGTACCCCAAGACCAAGAATTTTTACATATTACTGTTGTGCCATGTTACCCATAACGTACTGGAGATCAAACACTCCTCCATCTGGGGCCCATAACGTGAACTACCATCTACTAGCCCTTACAGTCTAAGGACATTAGGTCCATGTGGTATCACATACACAGCAGGAAATTTGCCACAAAACAGGGACTACACAAGATCAGTTTGTCAGGTTTCCCTCTTCGACTACTTTGCCGGCATCTAGGCACTGATGCTAGCTGCCTGACGTGTGACTCTTTGCACGATGTCTGGCGATTCGCTATACATGCAGCAAATGACTGCCTGTTGCATCCGAGTGCCACTGGATGCGAGCTTTCCGCGAAAGTTTTTATACCTGGAGGACACATATTTTCCTGCCGCCAAACATCATGCTATTCCGTGGGTTACGGGTTGGGTGGTCAGTTATCTATTCTATGAGGGAGCGAACCCCGCCTCGACTTCTGGACTTATTTATAAATAGCCCACGTGCTCTCGAACACACGTCACGTTACCGACGTTTATTTTCGAACTGTTTGCGAGGGGATCTTTGTTACATCTACACTTAGTTTGGGGAGTGCTGGGAGCTGAGAGCATCTACTCCCCTTCCATCTCCGGCGTTGTCTGAGTTTCAACCACCTTCGATCGATTCTATCGCTGACCTCATTAACTGCGTGTATTTTTTTACCCATTAAGTGTAGGTGATGTTTGTTTCATGTAATTTCATAATAATAGTAAAAATGAAAATAACAAAAATAAAAATGGTCAGATGGCTTCTGGGCTGTCTGCACTAGTCGCTTCCCTCTTGTGCTGTCCAGCGGACGCTTTAGTTGCTAGCCCTGTGCTCCCATGCAACTATTTGACATGTGTGTGACATTGTTTCCACAGGCTCAGTAGGAGGCAGTCACTGTGGGCAGGTCTCGAGATTCGACCTTCGACCCATGCCCTCTCTGCCTCCCCCCACCCTGCCCCCTTTCGAGCCTCCACTGGTCTGTTCCCACAAAAAAAATAAAAATAAAAAAAGTGTTACCACAGGCTCGGTAGGAGGCAGTCACTGTGGGCAGGTCTCGAGATTCGACCTTCGACCCATGCCCTCTCTGCCTCCCCCCACCCTGCCCCCTTTCGAGCCTCCACTGGTCTGTTCCTATAAAAAAAAAAAATAAATAAAGTGGTCATTACATCTGACTGCCATGCAGTGGGCGCAGTTTCGATTCCCAGTCCAGAAATTATTTCCACTCGTGGTTTTGGTGCTTTGTTGTCCTCAGCATCATTTCATCATCATCGACAATCAAGTCACGCAATGTGACGTCAACGGAAAAGCCTTGCAGCTCGGCTGCCGAAGTTCCCCCATGGGGACGTCCAGTCCTCAGTGCCATACGATCATTTCATTTCACTGTCATGGCCCGGCGTCCCATATTTCTCATTTCTTAAGGGGTCAAGTCAGGAAATGCTACATCCTCTGCTCAAGAAGTGCATTTCTAAATCTCTACGTCCCTTTTATTTCCTTCTGCGAGTTTCCAGCACTCACTCACACAACTTGTTACCTGTCCCATGATGGATTTGTATAATTGCATTTGAACTTTTGAGCTCAATTTTAAAGGCCAAAGTCTGGGATTTAATTTTTTGATATCCGCCTTTCTCTTGCTTATCTGGTGTTGGATAACTCTGTCACATCTTCTATCAAGTGGCAGGATACTATCTACATACTTAAAGAGTGTACGCACTTTAATTTGATAAGTGCCCAAGTACAAGCGACTGCTCTCTTCTCTGCAACGTAGATATTTCGTCTTCTCAAAATTAATTTTAAACGCCGACTTTTTATATTCATCCAACAACTTTGAAGTTGTATCCTCTTAATTGTTTGCTTCAACGAACTGATCATCAGGTTCCAATGTACATGCATTTCCTACGCCTGAGATCCAATGCTTTATGCCGACATACATCATAAAGAGTGTGGGCAACAGAAGCATCCTCGTTTCAGCCCTTCAGTTATTGTGAAGGAATTAGAAACTTCTTTCCCCATTTTAATGACATATTATGCCGAGTTTTACATTCATGATACTTCTTACATAATTGTTTTGAAATTTCCCTAACCACAGAACCTCGAGGAAAATCTTTAGTGGCATTGTGTCATATGCTTTCTTGAGATCTATGAAGACCAAATGACTGCTACTGGTCATTAACTGCAGTCAACGATTTACCTACTCTGTACTGACATCACCGATCGAGGTGGTACAGTGGTAAGAAAGACACTGGACTCACATTCAGGAGGAAAACAGTTGAAATCCCCGCTCGTCGAGACAGATTTAGGCTTTCCATGACTGCCCTGAACCAACTACAACAAAGGCTAGGGATAGTTCACTTCGGAAAAAAATGTTTCATCCAGTAAACATCGGCAAATGAAAAACATATTTATAATATAAAAATCGATTTAATTTGCCAGTAATTTCTAAATTTATTGGACAGCCCGTTTCGAGCATAAATCTTCATCTTCAGGTGGCACCGTATAATTATGGGAACATAAACCAGTGACGGTCAGGCCAGTCAGTCCTGGGAGGTCACACGCATGTCAAATAGTTGCATGGGAGCATAGGGCTAGCAACTAAAGCGCCCGCTGGACAGTACAAGAGGGAAGCGACTAGTGCAGACAGCCCAGAAGCCATCTGACCATGGCGGCCTAAACAGCACGAATGGGAGTGTCTACTGCAGACGGCCCAGAAGCCAGATGATCACAGAGGCCTTGACAGCGTGATACGGAAGGGACCAGTGCAGACGGCCCAGAAGCAGCGATCACCTGGCTTCTGAGCTGTTTGTGTTGTACACTCCTGGAAATGGAAAAAAGAACACATTGACACCGGTGTGTCAGACCCACCATACTTGCTCCGGACACTGCGAGAGGGCTGTACAAGCAATGATCACACGCACGGCACAGCGGACACACCAGGAACCGCGGTGTTGGACGTCGAATGGCGCTAGCTGCGCAGCATTTGTGCACCGCCGCCGTCAGTGTCAGCCAGTTTGCCGTGGCATACGGAGCTCCATCGCAGTCTTTAATACTGGTAGCATGCCGCGACAGCGTGGACGTGAACCGTATGTGCAGTTGACGGACTTTGAGCGAGGGCGTATAGTGGGCATGCGGGAGGCCGGGTGGACGTACCGCCGAATTGCTCAACACGTGGGGCGTGAGGTCTCCACAGTACATCGATGTTGTCGCCAGTGGTCGGCGGAAGGTGCACGTGCCCGTCGACCTGGGACCGGACCGCAGTGACGCACGGATGCACGCCAAGACCGTAGGATCCTACGCAGTGCCGTAGGGGACCGCACCGCCACTTCCCAGCAAATTAGGGACACTGTTGCTCCTGGGGTATCGGCGAGGACCATTCGCAACCGTCTCCATGAAGCTGGGCTACGGTCCTGCACACCGTTAGGCCGTCTTCCGCTCACGCCCCAACATCGTGCAGCCCGCCTCCAGTGGTGTCGCGACAGGCGTGAATGGAGGGACGAATGGAGACGTGTCGTCTTCAGCGATGAGAGTCGCTTCTGCCTTGGTGCCAATGATGGTCGTATGCGTGTTTGGCGCCGTGCAGGTGAGCGCCACAATCAGGACTGCATACGACCAAGGCACACAGGGCCAACACCCGGCATCATGGTGTGGGGAGCGATCTCCTACACTGGCCGTACACCACCGGTGATCGTCGAGGGGACACTGAATAGTGCACGGTACATCCAAACCGTCATCGAACCCATCGTTCTACCATTCCTAGACCGGCAAGGGAACTTGCTGTTCCAACAGGACAATGCACGTCCGCATGTATCCCGTGCCACCCAACGTGCTCTAGAAGGTGTAAGTCATCTACCCTGGCCAGCAAGATCTCCGGATCTGTCCCCCATTGAGCATGTTTGGGACTGGATGAAGCGTCGTCTCACGCGGTCTGCACGTCCAGCACGAACGCTGGTCCAACTGAGGCGCCAGGTGGAAATGGCATGGCATGGCATGGCTAAATCCAGCATCTCTACGATCGTCTCCATGGGAGAATAGCAGCCTGCATTGCTGCGAAAGGTGGATATACACTGTACTAGTGCCGACATTGTGCATGCTCTGTTGCCTGTGTCTATGTGCCTGTGGTTCTGTCAGTGTGATCATGTGATGTATCTGACCCCAGGAATGTGTCAATAAAGTTTCCCCTTCCTGGGACAATGAATTCACGGTGTTCTTATTTCAATTTCCAGGAGTGTAGTTGCTGGTCGTACGCTCTCATGGGTATTTTTATGTGAATCTTACCCAGGACTGACTGGCCCGACTACCACACATTTATCTTCCCATAATTACGTATTTTTCACTTGAAGTTGAATCTCTATGCTTCGAAACTGGCCGTGCAATAAGTTAAGAAATTACTGGCAACTGAGGCGGATTTTTATTCTACAAGTAACTCTTTTATGAAGAACAAGGACGAATTTCTTGCCCATTCCTTCCAAATTCTAGCTTGTATTTGTTTCTAATAATCTCATCAGTGGCTAGCCGTTAAAGCTTAATCCTCCTTCATCTACATCTACATCTACATACATACTCTGCAATCCACCATACGGTGCGTGGCGGAGGGTACCTCGTACCACAACTAGCATCTTCTCTCCCTGTTCCACTCCCAAATAGAACGAGGGAAAAATGACTGCCTATATGGCTCTGTACGAGATCTAATCTCTCTTATCTTATCTTTTTGGTCTTTCCGCGAAATATAAGTTGGCAGCAGTAAAATTGTACTGCAGTCAGCCTCAAATGCTGGTTCTCTAAATTTCCTCAGTAGCGATTCACGAAAGGATCGCCTCCTTTCCTCCAGAGACTCCCACCCGTGTTCCTGAAGCATTTCCGTAACACTCGCGTGATGATCAAACCTACCAGTAACAAATCTAGCAGCCCGCCTCTGAATTGCTTCTATGTCCTCCCTCAATGCGACCTGATAGGGATCCCAAACGCCCTAGCAGTACTCAAGAATAGGTCGTATTAGTGTTTTGTAAGCGGTCTCCTTTACAGATGAACCACATCTTCCCAAAATTCTACCAATGAACCGAAGACGACTGTCCACCTTCCCCACAACTGCCATTACATGCTTGTCCCACTTCATATCGCTCTGCAATGTTACGCCCAAATATTTAATCGACGTGACTGTGTCAAGCGTTACACTACTAATGGAGTATTCAAACATTATGGGATTCTTTTTCCTATTTATCTGCATTAATTTACATATACCAGTATTTAGAGTTAGCTGCCATTCTTTACGCCAATCAAAAATCCTGTCCAAGTCATCTTGTATCCTCCTATAATCATTCAACGGCGACACCTTCCCGTACACCACAGCATCATCAGCAAACAGCCGCACATTGCTATCCACCCTACCCAAAAGATCATTTATGTAGATAGAAACCAACAGCGGACCTACCACACTTCCTTGGGGCACTCCAGATGATACCCTCACCTCCGATGAACACTCACCATCGTGTACAACGTACTGCGTTCTATTACTTAAGAAGTCTTCGAGCCACTCACATATTTGGGAACCAATCCCATATGCTCGTACCTTAGTTAGGAGTCTGCAGTGGGGCACCGAGTCAAACGCTTCCTTCTTTCCTTCCATTTTAAGTTAGTGGCGTGCTTGGGGCTTGGAGGGAGGGGGGAGTGACGACTCTTGTAATCACATGATGCTGCACCGAGTGTGTCAGCTCGCTGTTGTCGTCCACCAGTGGCGCGACAGTGGTGTTTCTGGCAGCCGCTCGCGACGTGTGCGTGACGTGTCAGTCGCGGTGTGTTGCAGGCGCAGGTCGCGGTCGGCGGCTGGCGGCCGAGCCTGGCGTCGGCGCTGCGCGCTTTGCTGCGCTCCCTCTGCTTCGGCACCTCAGTCACAACGGGCATATTCGTCTTCCACTGCCTCTTCAGGTGAGTCCGTCCGACACTCCTCACACCTCTCCAGCAGCAAAGTTCGTGCAACGCTGTAAAGTTGATGCATTCAGTTGTTCTGAAAGAGGTGATGCTATTCAAAATAATAAAAGCGGGTTAAAAGCTGTGGGCTACCTGGGGAAGTTATCCTTGGATTACTGGGCAACTGTTTTTTTATTTTTTTATTTTTTTTATTTTTTTTTTTACCAGGAATCCAGTCTAGTTTACCAAATTGCCAACCAGACTACCATTAATTATAATCTTTTAATAGGCATCTTACAACAACCGGTGATATATATATATATATATATATATATATATATATATATATATATATATATATATATATATATAACATTGATCATTGTTTCGTTAAAATTTCAGCATATTAAACTTGATTCATAACTGAACTGGTGCCTCATTTAGGATTGTGAAAATGAAGAGTTTGTAATCTTACGGAACACATCAAATATTGAGCCAAGATTGGGAGACTGCATACAACACTGCATTCATAAAATAACACACGAAGAACGTTGAAACATATGCAAGAGGAAATTAACCACAACCAACCGATTCAATTTTTACCCAAAGAAGTTAGAGTTGTAGCGCAATCCTGTCCATCATGAAATTACCACACACTGGTATACTAAATTCATACTAATTGTGTGTGAAATCTTCTCGAAAAGAATAGCTGAGGGCTACTTTGATGATTACACCACAAGCTTCACGTGGTCAACTTGGTTTACACAAAGAGTGTAACTCCACAATAATTTTGATGATTAAAATAAATTACATCGAAACGCAATTTACAAAATAAAAACCTTGAACTGGTTACTATCGTCATACTATTAACCTGATGGGTCAAACAATTATATAAGCACGTGGTACTGGTCTCACAAAGTACACCCCACGTGGGTTGAACGTAAAGAAAAGTTTCTATATTGAAAAAAATATTGTCAAGATGAGATGTTATAATGTCACACTCATTCACATTTAAGATTGATGATCTTAGTTAGGGTTACGGATCATCAACATGTGGTTCCACTTTGCTCACAAAGTAGTGACAAAGCAACTACTGGAAGATATTCTGAACTTCACACTCGAATTACACTGCGTTGCAATTTAAGATAACATAAGATATTTTAGATATAAACCTGAAACAAAGGTGATTAAATTTTCAGTTAGGCTGAAGTTAAGAAATCCATTGTCCTACAGACTTAGCAGAGACGCGCTTAGCTGGGGATATTACCACTTCAGACGCTCGCCATGGACAGCCTGGCGTGGGCCCCTATCGAGGGTGCCTCACAGACACAATCGGATGTGACCAGAGAGGCAGCTTCCTATACCAACATGACAAGGGACGGACAGGACCATACCAAGAATAGAAACCTCTTTACTTTTACAAAGCGTAGCTACCAGTTCCGACGTTGGTTCTACTGTTCTCTAGCAGACAGGCTTGTCTGCTACCATCAAGCATACAACAAAAAATACATTTGCTCATTCATCCTTTCACACAGAAGGGAAGGGGGATGACAGTATCTTATCATATACACTATATAAAAGAAAGCGGGTGTAGGTTCCATACGCGACTGTGTGACGTGAATTACATGTAAACTGTATTTTACATTGTAGTAATGTGACAGATCGTTTTTGTTTATGTGTAAACGTAACACGTTCCACTGCTTAGTCTCCTCCCAGATAGAGTCAGAAACACAACAGTAAATTTAGAAGTGGAATGTATGCCGTAAATGACAACAGATTTAAGAAATTAACATGAAAGGAATCCAACATAGACCTTTCAACGCCTGAAGAATTTAGAGAATTACAGGAGCATATGCGGAGGATTGGTAAACAAAACATTTGTAAGGCAGATTCTTGAGTGCCGCTCATCGGTCTAGGAACTACATCATTTCATCAAATCGAAAATTAGAAGACCAAACGGAGCGTGGAGCACTTCGGCACACGCTCGTCTACTCGGCGCGAGTGTCTTTCGAAGATGCATAACAAACTCCAGTGGTAGACGCTACAAGAGAGGTATTGTGCATCACAGAGAGGTTCAACGGCAGTAGCAATAACAGTTTTATTTACCCGTAGATCACCGTGCGAGGCAATACTGTCCCTACGACTTATCTTAGAAAATAGTTTAAGCAAACGCAGATATACGTTTCCAACATTTTTCGACTAGGAGAAAGTTTTTGACAATGATGACTGGGCACTCTCTTCGAAATACTGGAGATGCAGGGACAAAATAGAGGGAGTGAAAGGCTTTTTACAACTTGTACGGAAACCAGACAGCATTTATAAGTGTCGAGGGGGCTGAAGGGGAAGCAGTGGTTGAGAAGGGAGGGCGAAAGCGTTGTAGTCTACCCTCGATGTTATTCAATCTCCACATTGAGTAAGCAGGAAAGGAAACCAAAGGAAAAACTGGAATAAGAATTAATGTTTAGGGAGAGGAAATGATAACTTTGAGGTTTGCCGATGACATTATAGTTCTGTCAGAAACTGCAAAGGACTAGTAAGACAGTTGAACGGAATGGACAATCTCTTGAGAGGAAGATTAGTTTGATAGATCACGTAACTAATGAGGAGGTACTGAATAGAATTGGGAGAAAAGAAATTTGTGTTGCAACATGATTAGAAGAAGGGAGCGCTTGGTAGGACACATTCTGAGGCATAAAGGGATCACTAATTTAGTATTATGGGGAAGTGTGGGTGGTAAAAAATCGTAGTGAGAGACCAAGGCATGAATACGATAAGCAGATTCAGAAGGCTGTATGTTCCAGTAGTTATTTGAAGACGAAGGGCCTTGCACGGGATAGAGCAGCATGGAGAGCTGCATCAAACCAGTCTTCACATTTCAGACCAAAACAACAACTACTATGATATTCGACATGTCGTGGTACTACAATTTAAAAGAAAATGTAATTCATATACACGATGGTCAGAAACAGTCTAAAATACTTGCAAGGGTGTTGCAGGGTAGACTGTGCTGGTAAATGGAAATGTCGTGTGGCTAGGGTCTCCTGGAGAGTAGACCGTTCGCCGTGTGCAAGTCTTTCTATTTGACGCCACTTTGGCGACTTGCGTGTCGATGGGGATGAAATGTTGATGATTAGGACAACACAACACCCAGTCCGTGAGCGGAGAAAATCCCCGACCCAGCCGGGAATCGAACCCGGGCCGTTAGAATTGACATTCCGTCGCGCAGACCACTCAGCTACCATGACGGACGACTGTGCTGCTGGTGGCACTTGAAGATAGGCTGGAAACAGTGTTTACCGTTCCAGCAGCGCATTGTCATTTCAGATGCAGGCCACTTGGGCTAAAGAATGCACTGGCAACTTTTCAGCGTTTGTTAGTTGGGGTAGTCTATCCCGATGATATAATTGTCTGTTCAAAGAATTTACTGGAGCCTGTGAGACATTTGGATGTTGTCTGTGGTACATTACGATAGGCACATTTAACGTAAAGTTCATTTTGCGCAAACTCAAGTAAACTATTTGAGGCACGTGATTAGTGAGCGTGGCGTACAGACTGAACCTCGTCTTAGAGATGGAATTCAAAATTATCCGATATGTCAAATAACTAAGCAGGTACAGTCGTTCATTGGCCTCTGTAATTATTATAGACGGTTCGCGATAGACTGCGAAAACAGCCGGACCACTGAACAAGCTGCTGAAGAAGGGGACGAAATTCCGTTGGTCGCAGGAGTATCAGGAAGCATTTGAAAAACTGAAAGAAATATTAGTTTCAGATCCAGTCTTTCGAGAAAGAGTTTATCCTTTCGTAAATTGTTTCAAATGAGGTTGTGTTTTGAGACAGATCGTAGATGTTCAGGGAACATCCGGTAGCTTACGCTTCAAGGCACTTAAACATGGCCGAGCGTAACTACTCAATAACGGAGAAAAAGATGTTGACGGTCATATACGGTATTACATATTTTTGGTGTTATCTGTATGGTAGAAAGTTTATGATCGTGACAGATCATGCCACATTGAAATGGTTGCTTGGTTTCAAATATCCATCTAGTACCCGTAGATTAACTCGGTGGCACTTAAGCTTAGTGAATTCGAGCACGAGACAATCCACAAGCCAGGGAGATCACACGCAAATGCAGATTCGTTAAACCGCAGCGTAGCAATGTTAAGTATGCTAGGGAAGGGCGTTGAAGAGTGGCAGCAGGCACAGGCAAGGGATAAAGAGTGCCAGGCAGCTGGGGAGGGGGTTGTAGCATCTTCTTTAGGCAGCTGTGGAAGTGTGTTTAGCTAACCGTTTAATTCTTTACTGTCCACTAAGAGATACGAGGGTGTACAAGATGTTATGTAAATAGGCCAGTTGTTTACTACACTACTGGCCATTAAAATTGCTACACCACGAAGATGACGTGCTACAGACGCGAAATTTAACCGACAAGAAGAAGATGTTGTGATATGCAAATGATTAGCTTTTCAGAGCATTCACATAAGGTTGGCGCCGGTGACGACACCTACAAAGTGCTGACATGAGGAAAGTTTCCAACCGATTTCTCGTACACAAACAGCAGTTGACCGGCGTTGCCTGGAGGAGGTGATGCCTTGCGTAATGCCTCGTGTAAGGTGGAGAAATGCCTACCATCACGTTTTCGACTTTGATAAAAGTCGGATTGTAGCTTATCGCGATTGCAGTTTATCGTATCGCGACATTGCTGCTCGCGTTGGTCGACATCCAATGACTGTTAGCAGTATATGGAATCGGTGGGTTCAGAAGGGTAATACGGAACGCCGTGCTGGATCCCAACGGCCTCGTACCGCTAGCAGTGGAGATGACAGGCATCTTATCCGCATGGCTGTAACGGATCGTGCAGCCACGTCTCGATCCCTGAGCCAACAGATGGGGACGTTTGCAAGACAACAACCATTTGCACGAATAGTTCGACGACGTTTGCAGCAGCATGGACTATCAGCTCGGAGAACATGGCTGCTGTTACCCTTGAAGCTGCATCACAGACAGGAACGCCTGCGATGGTGTCCTCAACGACGAACCTGGGTGCACGAATGGCAAAACGTCATTTTTTCGGATGAATCCAGGGGTCTGTTTACAGCATCATCATGGTCGCATCCGTGTTTGGCGACATCGCGGTGAACGCACATTGGAAGCGTGTATTCGTCATCGCCATACTGGTGTATCACCCGACGTGATGGTATGGGGTGCCATTGGTTACGCGTCTCGGTCACATCTTGTTCACATTGACAGCACTTTGAACAGTGAACGTTACATTTCAGATGTGTTACGACCCGTGGCTATACCCTTCATTCGATCCGTGCGAAACCCTACATTTCAGCAGGATAATGCACGACAGCGTGTTGCAGATCCTCTACGGGCCTTTCTGGATACAGAAAATGTTCGTCTGCTGCCCTGGCCAGCACATTCTCCAGATCTCTCACAAACTGAAAACGGTTGGTCAATGGTGGCCGAGGAACTGGCTCGTCACAATACGCCAGTCACTACTCTTGATGAACTGTGGTATCGTGTTGAAGCTGCATGGGCAGCTGTACCTGTACACGCCATCCAAGCTCAGTTTGACTCAGTGCCTAGGCGTATCAAGGCCGTTATTACGGCCAGAGGTGGTTGTTCTGGGTACTGATTTCTCAGGATCTATGCACCCAAATTGCGTGAAAATGTGATCACATGTCAGTTCTAGTATAACATATTTGTCCAATGAATACCCGTTTATCATCTGCATTTCTTCTTGGTGTAGCAATTTTAATGGCCAGTAGTGTATGTGTTCAAATAGTGTAGTAAATTCTGCTCAACGTATACGTTCCATACAAAAGATTAAATTTTCAGAAAATACGTTCATTTGGCTTACTTTGTGGATGAGATTTTGCTATCAGAATATGCTTGATGTTACAATCGCGCAGAAAACCTTTCCGTTTCTTGCATTTAAAGTTTGGAGTAATATCTGTTAGAAATGCAATGTAATCCCTAAGAATTCTTTTGACGATGACAGGCGCTGCTGTCGTCTTCGTAGCATACAGTTCGACATATTTAGAAAAAAAGATCATAAAGAACCACTAAGTACTTATACTGGACTGGCAATGTCAATATTTACATTTTTGTTCGATTCTCTCCCAAATACTTGCATTTCCATTCTAAGATGTATAAGTAAATGTAATATTGTCACATAGTCCACAAAATGTTAGAAAATGTTAGTCCTCTCGGCGAATTGTTCGCAACAAGATAGTATCCTCCAGTCACCTACTGCGATTTTTATCAAGTGTGTCATTATGTATTCTAATTTTAACACTCGTAACCGGAAGTAGCGTTTTGATCATGTTAGCAACTTATAAACATACATTGCTGTTTGTAAGGCTCGAGAGAAAATTGCTGTCATCAATATGTAATCAGTGTTTATACCGCGATACTCACTTGCAGTCTTCAGTATTCTCTGCTAATATGGAGTTGGAATCCTGGAGAAATGGCAGTACATGTTATCTTAATGTACGAGGTAACACACATCGACACTACAGTGAGTGGTTAAATTCTATAAACTAATGACACTATTGTATGCTCTGTGAAATGGCAGTAACGAATACGCGCCTATCCCATGTGAAAAAAGTACCACAATGCAACAAATACGTACTAAGTATTCATTATCCCTACAATATGAGTGTGTGACTTCGCTTTAAGACTATCCCTAGTATACTAGTAAATAAACGATGAAAAACAAATCCAGTCACAACACAATTGTTTTTATTGTAAAACAATTACTCCTACCGGCGGAGGATGGGAATAGGATAAACAAGCATTTTACTTAAAACAAATTAAAAGCGGGAAATGTTGGAAGCCTACACGTAACCCTTCACAATAGATGAAGACCAACGTGCAGACAAACCAACAGTATGCAGGCAACCTCAAAAATTTTATATTACACATTTCTTTAAATACCGAGAATATTTCCAACAACGATGTGGCATTGTGAACATTTGTTGTTTGCAGGGTGTGGTATGTGTTGCAGTGGACAGACCAACTCAGTCGGTAACTGTATAAGCACATGGAGTGGAAGTTCAATGCAAGATGCTCCACCTACACTAATAGGTTTGAATGGAATACATGTGGAATTCAAAGCATACAAAAAGCAATTGCGAAATACTGTTGTACAGCGAATGTGGTCGATGTGGAACGAAGAAGAATAACAATTTTTTCATAATGCGGGGCCACAGTCAAGATGGTATACTCAGTGATGAAACAAAGCAGTAGGCTTTACCAGAAATATTGATTCATAGACAATGTGTCTAATAGTGTATTTTAAATACGACAGTATGCCATCTTAGGCACTGTATAACACTTAAAACACTTGATAATGGCACTTTGGAGCCGAAATCATGATTTTGTAACTGTAAATGTAACACTGCAAATAAAAAACAGTCAAATGGCGATACTGACTTTAAAGAAGGAGAATATGTGTGTTTTAAAGTGCAATGTATGTAATAAGTGTAGTCGCTATGTCAAAACATTGAATGTTTATATAATATATGGGATGAAATTAAAAACGTTTTCATTAATTGATATTTTTATAAGTTGCAACATGTGGTAAATTACATCATGCATATTATTATTATGTTTTCGTGGAAATGGATGAATGTTAACAGAGCTTAATACCAAACTCTTTATTCAGGAATATGTGTATCGGGGTATATTTGTTTTTTTGTTTTGTTTTATAAGATGGCTACCGGAACGTAATCTTAAATTCCTCCTGTGTAAACTAGTGTGCACTGCCATATGTCACGGTACCACGGGAACACATACAATAAGATGTTGGCAATATGTTAAACAGCTACTGCGCACGTGACGCTTGCGAGTGTATGTATACTGCCACTCGCTACCCCGGTGGTGTCATATGTATTTTTTTTTTATACTGCTATAGAGAACATTTAATAGGGAGTGATTTAAGCATGTTCTACACACTGGCTCTTTTTCTTAAGGTCTATGAATAACATTGCTTGTAGACTCAATAACAGTGCAGTAATATCCTTGTTTGACGGTTTTGTGGTGAAAACTATATTACACCCTGTGCTTCCTTTCACGCTGCTACCATTTAATACATTTGGTCAGCCCTCCACAGGGTGAAATTCGAACGATCCATTCCATAATTATGAACAATGTTCTTTCGGGTAGGAAATTATACATGTATTGTATCTTTTAAAAATTAATAATTTATTACATTTTTCCATGTGTACAGACTTCTAAGTATGCTCATTTTTCTTGCTTGGAAACCGTTTGCCATAAGACAATGTTTGCCAAATAATGTTTTGTTTCATATGTTAACCTCAGCATGTACATTATCTTGCCTGTATGCATCCATAAAGTCGCCCAACTCGGGACTAACGCACAGGGGATATTTCATTATACCTCTCAAAATGTCATTTAACACAGTGTTCACATTTTCAATTACTTGATATATATGGTAAGCAGCGAAAACCATCACATAAGTAATGCCTGGATGTTTGTGACACTGTTGTTTTGACAGCACCCTATTCGTCGTCGACCCTATGCTACAATTTAATGCTGCGCCGCTGAAAACGCTTACTGTCGAGGCACAAAGACGGCTGCTGCTGCTGTTGCTGGTGTTGACTGACGTTGCTGCTTGGGGACTAACGCACAGGGGATATTTCATTATACCTCTCAAAATGTCATTTAACACAGTGTTCACATTTTCAATTACTTGATATATATGGTAAGCAGCGAAAACCATCACATAAGTAATGCCTGGATGTTTGTGACACTGTTGTTTTGACAGCACCCTATTCGTCGTCGACCCTGTGCTACAATTTAATGCTGCGCCGCTGAAAACGCTTACTGTCGAGGCACAAAGACGGCTGCTGCTGCTGTTGCTGGTGTTGACTGACGTTGCTGCTTGATTTGGCCTGGTTTCTGCTCGTTGGTTAACTGGCTCTTGATATGCGATAGTCGGTCACACAAGTGCTTCCACTCTATCTGAACAGCACGTTGCAAAGCATCCCAGATATGCTCAATAATGTTCATGTCTGGTGACTTTGGTAGCCAGCAGAAGCGTGTATAATCAGGAGAGTGTCCCTGGACCCACTCTGTAGCGATTCTGGACGTATAGGATGTCGCATTGTCCTGCTGGAATTGCACAATGGACATGAATAGATGCAGGTGATCAGACAGGATACTTACATACGTGTCAACTGTCAGAGTCGTATCTAGAGATGTCAGGGGTCCCATATCACCCCAACTGCACACGCCCCACATCACTGCAGAGCCTCCACTAGCTTGAAAAGTCCCCAGCTGACGTGCAGGGTCAATGGATTCATGAGGTTGTCTCCATACCCGTACACATCCACCCGCTCGATACGATTTGAAACGAGACTCGTCCGACCAGGCAACATATTTCCAGTCATCGACAGTCCAATGTTGGTGTTGACGGGCCCAGGCAAGGCATATATCTTCGTGTCGCACAATCTTCAAGGGTATACGAGTGGGCCTTTGGCTTCGAAAGCCCATATCGATGATGTTTCGTTGAATGGTTCGCACGCTGACACTTATTGACGGCCAAGCACTGAATCTGCAGCAGTTTTCGGAAAGGTTGCACTTCTATCACGTTGACGATTATCTTCAGTCGTCGTTGCTCCCGTTCTTGAAGGATCTTTTTCCGGCCACAGCGACGTAGGAGATTTGATGTTTTACCGAATTCTTGATATTCACGGCACACTCATATAATGGTCGTACGGGAAATTTCCCACTTCATTACTGTCTCGGAGATGCTTTGTCCATCGCACGTGCGCCGACTCAGTAACCGATCTAGCAACTGCTCCAGACACTTGTTGTCTTATATAGGTGTTGGCGATTGCAGCGCCGTATTCTGCCTGTTTACGTATCTCTGTATTTGGAAAATGTGTGGTAAGTTCCTATGGGAGCAAACTGCTAAGAAGGTAATCGGTCCCTAGTCTTAAACATTACTGAACTAACTTACGTTAAGGACAATACACACACACCCATGCCCGAGGAAGGACTCGAACCTTCGACGGGAGTAGACGCGAGAAGCGTGGCAAGGCGCGTAAGACCGCACGGCCACCCCGCCGGCTCCCTGTATTTGAATACGCATACCTATACCAGTTTTTTGCCGCTTCAGTGTATATATAGCCAACATCACTCAACAGGAATTTCAGCGTTATTTGTAGCAAACTCATACGAAAAGTCCACTTGTCACTTTTCCGAACAAATTTTTACATAATTGACAAATTATGGTGACGTCACCACAAGACAATTCGTCTTGAACATTGAGATGTTCTGGTCGAAGTATACATTGATTCAAAGCTGGTGAAACTCAATCAGCGAATAAACCTTGAAGATGGTAATCGTACATTAGTAGCATTTATCTTAGACCATCAACTACCTAAAAAGTGATGTAAGTCGTGTGATCAGTGCAGTGTTACTAGTTTAGTTATTGGTTCCACATAGAGTTGTGGTAACATGTCCGCTCAACACACGCAAAGAATCTTCTGTTCTAGCAAGATACTAACATTAGGTTCCTGACCCTCAGATACAGCAGCAATACGTCGATGACACTTTTTTCATGTAGTTATCAACACTGCATTGTGAAATAAATACGTATACCTTCGATAGGTACAATTTCAGTTTGCAACACGCGATTGGCGCGGTTACATCACCATTATGAAACGTCAGGCTCCACATAAACAGTCAGCATCACTTAAGCATCATCTACGTTCCTGCATATATGTGTCGGTGTAGTGTACTACATTTCTGTGATTTGAATCGTTTTATTCTTCCATTTCCAGACAATGTGGTGGAGTACCTTCTAACGAAAATGTCTCAGTAGGAGTACATATCCATTTTTCGTATGTCTTTTACTCTAAATTCAAGTGGATGTAAACATGTTAGCATTGGAATGTTCTCTGTTCACGAATTCAACTCACCAGTGTTTTTGAAAATCCACGTTACTGTGGTACAAAAGTAATATTAAATCTTACAGAGTCGTGCAGGCTGTGTGACAACTCAGCAGCCATTGCAGACATGTTTACTCAAAATACTCAAAGAACACCTAGTGTGATACTAGGTGATCAGAAGATCAGTGCTGGTGGCTTCCCACGAAAGATAAAAACTTTTAACGAAACGGAATCGACTCATATGCAGGAACAGGACCTCCAAGAATTTAATGTATAGCAGTTTTTCGATAGAGCACACACACACACACACACACACACACACACACACACACACACACACACACAAAAGCGCGCGCGCGCGTGCGCACGCACGCACACGCACACGCACACTCGACCGGAGACTGAGCTGGCAGCCTTGTGTTTATAGTTTCTGCGAAACATTATGGATCAATTTACTGGGACTTTCGTCTCAAACTCTATATCCCGTGGAAGAAGATGTAGCTCATTATTTCGATGCATGTTGCATGTCAATACACGGAAATATGTATGTGTTTATGACATTTGATGTTTGCATAGAATTGCTATCATATTTGATTATGTGTATATACCTAAGCATGAAATATGTGCTTGACATTTGTCTTCTTATTTTACTCTATAAAACCCCCTTTATGCTAGCGTAGTTATATAGTATACAACATGAGCAGCTGGACGAAGCGTCCTCTCCATAATGATTGCGTAACGGCTTCACTCTGAAAAGGGAAATGCAAAGGCTCAATACAGATATAGTAGGGGCCAGTGAAGCGAAATGGAAAGAGGCCAAGGATTTCTCGTCAGGAAAGTATAGGATAATACCAACAGCAGCAGAAAGTGGTATAACGGGAGTAGGATTTTTATGAATAGGAAGGTAGGGCAGAGAGTGTGTTACTGTGAACAATTTAATGATAGGCTTGTTCTTACCAGAATCGACAGAAAACCAACACCGACAGGTATCCATGTCGACGTCGAAAGCTGAAGATGAAGAGATAGAGTATATGAGGATGTTGAAAGGGCAATGCAGTACGGAAAGGGAGACGAAAGTCTAATAGTTGTGGGGAACTGGAATGCAGTTGTAGGGGAAAGAAATGGAAGAAAATTTACAGAAAAATATGGGCTTGGGGTAAGGAATGAGAGCGGAGAAAGACTAATTGAGTTCTGTAATAAATTTCAGCTAGTAATAACCAATAATCTGTTCAAGAGGAGAAGTACACTTGCAAAAGGCCGGATGCTACAGGAAGATTTCTATTAGATTACATCATGGTCAGACAGAGATTCCGAAATCAGATACTGGATTGTTAGTTGTATCCAGGAGCAGAAACAGACTCAGATCACAATATAGTAGTGATGAAGAGTACGCTGACGTTTAAGACATTAGTCAGGAAGAATTAATATGCAAAGAACTGAGATACAGAAGTACTAAGGAATGACGAGATACGTTTGAAGATCTCTAAGGTTATACTGCAATAAAGGAAAGTTAAATAGGCAGTACAGTTGAAGAGGAATGGACATCTGTAAAAAGGTCCATCACAGAAGTTGGAAAGAAACACGTAAGTACAAAGAAGGTAACTGCGAAAAAACCGTGGTGAAGGGAAGAAATACTTCAGTTGATCGATGAAAGGAGAAAGTACAAGAATGTTCAGGGAAACTCAGGAATACAGAAATACAAGTCGCTGAGGAAGGAAATAAACAGGAAGTGTAGGGAAGCTAAGAAAAAGTGACTGAATGAAAAAAGTAAAGAAACTGAAGAAGAATGATTGTCGGAAGGACAGATTCAGCATACAGCAAAATCAAAACGATCTTCTGTGACATTAAAAGCAAGGCTGTTAAGATTAAGAGCGCAACGGGAATTTCATTATTAAATGCAGAGGAGAGAGCAGGTAGATGGAAAGGATACATTCAAAGCCGCCTCTATGAGGGGTAAGATTTGTCTGATGTGATAGAAGAAGAAAGAGGAGTCGATTTAGAAGAGATACGGAAACCAATATTAGAGTAAGAACTCAAAAGAGTTTTGGAGGAATTAAGTTCAAATAAGGCAGAAGGGATAGATAACATTCCATCAGAATTTCTAAAATCATGGGGTAAGGTGGCAACAAAACGACTGTTCACGTTTGTGTGTAGGATGTATGAGCCTTGCTACATACCACCTGACTTTCGGAAAAATATCATGCACTGCAAGAGCTGGCAAGTGCGAGAATTATCGCACAATCAGCTTAACACCGCATGCATCCAAGCTGCTGACAATAATAATATACATCAAAATGGAAAAGAATATTGAGGATGTGCCAGGTGACGATCAGTTTGGTTTTATGAAAGGTAAAGGCACGAGAGAGGCAATTATGACGTAATAGAACCAAGACTAAAGAAAAATCAAAGCACGTGGCAGACTCTGCAAGAGAGGCGCTCTGCATCGCGGTGTAGCTTGCTGTCCAGGTTTCGAGAGGGTGCGTTTCTGGATGAGGTATCGAATATATTGCTTCCCCCTACTTATACCTCCCGAGGAGACCACGAATGTAAAATTAGAGAGATTAGAGCTCGCACGGAGGCTTTCAGACAGTCGTTCTTCCCGCGAACCATACGCGACTGGAACAGGAAAGGGAGGTAATGACAGTGGCACGTAAAGTGCCCTCCGCCACACACCGTTGGGTGGCTTGCGGAGTATCAATGTAGATGTAGATGTAGACACGTTCATAGGATTTGTCGACCTGTAAAAAGCGTTCGAAATTGTCACATGGTGCAAGATGTTCGGAATTCTGAGAAAAGTAGGTTTAAGTTATATGGATAGATGGTTAATATACAACATGTACAAGGGCCAAGAGGGAATAGTAAGAGTGGACAAACAAGAACGAAGTGCTCGGATTAAAAAGGGTGTAAGACAGGGATGTAGTCTTTCGCCCCTACTGCTCAATCTGTACTTCGAAGAAGCAATGATGGAAATAAAAGAAAGATTCAGTAGTGGAATTAAAATTCAAGGTGAAAGGCTATCAATGATGCATGTTGCTGCTGACATTGTTATCCTCAGTGAACGTGGAGAAGAATTACGAGGGGCGTTCAGAAAGTAAGCTCCGATCGGTCGCGAAATGGAAACGACTATGAAAATCCGATAAAGCTTTGCACAAATGTGTTGGGTAGTGTCTCTAGTATAACCCCAGTTAGCATCACGTCGCTCTTCTCATTTCTGAGCTCGCAGTGAGTGCGTAAAGATGTATAGAAAATAGTGTCTGCCGCCAAGTACGAGGGCCTGGTGAGAAATTTCGCCTGAAGCTATGCAGCTAACATTACATAACTGTCGTGCTGTTTCTTCTTCAAGACAATTCTCAGCCGCATTCTGCAGGGGCAATGAAGATGCTCCTGCATCGTTTTCAAATGGAAATGTGAGATTACCCACAATACAGTCCACAATTGTCTCCCCCTGAGTTTCATCTCTGGTCACATGAACCGCTGTCTTTGAAGACAACATTTTGGCACAGACAACGAGGTGTAGGCCAGCGTGGAGAATTGGCGGAAAGCACTGGCGGCTGCCTTCTACAATGAGGCTATTGAAAAGTTGGTACAAGGCTATGACAAAAGTCTAAGTCAGAACGGCGACTACGTAGAGAAGTAGCTGAAAGGTGTAGCTAATTGTTACAAGTAAAACATTTCTGATGTTCACTGTGGTTTCAATTTGGCAATCAATCGGAGCTTACTTTCTGAACAGGCCTCGTACATGAGCTGCTGAATGTAATGATCATTCTAATGAATACAGAATATGGACAGATAGTAAATCGAAGAAAGACGAAAATAATGAAAAGTAGCTGAAATAGGAAAAGTGAGAAACTTAACATCAGAATTCATGGTCTTGAAGTAGATGAAGTTAATAATTCTTCTACCTACTCAGTCAAATAACCAGTGACGGATGGAGAAAGAAGAACATCTACAGTAAACTAGCACTGGCAAAAAAGGCATTCCTGGACAAGAGAAATCTGCTAGTATCAAATATAGGCCTTAATTTGAGGAATAAATTTCTGAGAATGTACGTCTGGAGCACAGCACTGTGTGGTAGTGAAACATTAACTGTGGGGAAACCGACAGAGAAGAGAATCGAAGCATTTGAGATGTGGTGCTACAGACGAATGTTGAAAATTAGGTGGAATGATAAGGTAAGGAATGAGGAGGTACTGCACACAATCGGAGAGGAAAGGAATACGTGGAAAACACTGACAAGGAGAAGGAACAGGACGAGAGGGCATGTATTAAGACATCAGGGAATAACTTCCGTAGTACTAGAGGACGCTGTGTAGGGTGAAAACTGTGGAGGTAGTAAAAAACTGGAATACTTCCAGCAAATAACTGAGGACGTAAGTTGCAAGTGCCACAGTCAGATGAAGAGTTCGTCACAGGAGAGGAATTCGTGGCGGGCCACATCAAACCAGTCGGAAGATTGATGACAAAAAAGCTTTGGTCTTACGTAAAATTAGTAAGCGGGTCAAAATTATCTATTCAGTTACTCAGTGATCATAAAGGAGCCGAAAAAGAAGATAACAGCGAGAAGGCCGAATTGCTGAATTCGGTCTTCCGAAATTATTTAATTGCGGAAAACAGTAACTTGGTCCTTCCTTTGAGTAATCGTATGAACCTCGGAATGGCAGATATTGAGATAACCGTTGGAGGGACAGGGAAGAACTACAGGTGATTAGTAGTGGAAAGGCATCAGGACCAGGTGAGACACCCGTAAGATTCTACAAAGATTATGCGAAAGAAATTGCTCCCCTTTTAGCAGCGAAAACCTAATACGCTGGAACAAAGAAGGGTACCCAACAGTAGAAAAGGACGAAGGTCATTCCCGTTTTCAAGAAGAGTCGTAGGACAGATGCACGTAATTATAGGCCTATATCGTTGACATCAATCTGCTATGAATTATTTTGCACTAAAAATGATGATGTTTTTGGAGAACGAAAGTCTCCTCTATAAAAATCAAAAGGCATCCCACAAACAGAGATGTTGCGAAACACTACTTGCTCTGTTCCTCTATGAAGTCCGCAAGAGCTGTAGACAACGGCGCTCGGGTTGACGCCGTGTTCCGTGACACCAGGAAGGCATTTGCTGGCGTCCAAAGCCATCGTCTGCAGAAAGAAGTACCTGCTCACCGAAAATCGGACCCGATTTGCGTGTGGATTCAGGAATTCCTTGCAGATAGAACTCAACATGTCGTTCTGTGTGGAACATGTAAAGCTTATTTCCGGAGCACCCCAAGGAAGTGTGATGGGACCATTACTGTTTACTATGTATGTAACGATCTAGTAGCAAGCGTCGAAAACTCCTTAAGACTGTTCACACATGATGTGGTTGTGTATAATACAGTAGCGACACTAGAAGACAGTATCGAATAGCAAAATAACCTACAGAAGACTGATGAATGGAGCAAGCCTCTGGCAGTTGACCCTGGGTGTAAATTCATGCAACATATTGCGCATACGCAGGAAAAGAAATCCACTACTGTACAACTAGATTATTGATTAAAAATTGCTGAAAACAGGATCTACCGATAAATATCCTGGAGTGACTATCCAGAACGACCTAAACATAAACAATATAGTAGGGAGAGCAGACCCCAGACTGAGATTCGTATAAAGAATCTTAAGGAAATGTAATCCACGAAATAAGTGGCTTATAAGGCGCTTGTTCTACCAATTTTTGAGTATGGTTCACCAATATGGAATCCTTACCAAATGACAGAAGAGATCGAGAAGGTTCAACTAAAAGCGGTGCGTTTCGTCACGGGGTGCTGTAAACTTACTGCGGATGACAACCAAGAGGGTCTTGCTATGAAAAGCAATGGCACCCCACACCATCATTCCTGGTTGTCGGGTCGTATGGCGGCCGACATACTGGATGGTATCCCACAGTTGTCCGGGGCGTGTCCAGACAAATCTTTGATGATCATCGGGGCTGAGCTCGAACCGGGACTCATCACTGAAGACAATTCTACTCCATTCAGTGAGATTACAGGCCGAAGGCGTGTCTGGAGACACCCCAGACAGCGACGGGATACCGATCTGACTGTCGCCCGCCGTTCAGTCCGACAACTAGGAGCGATGGTATGGTGTACCATTTCATTTTATTGCGGAATCCTTTTGCTTGTCGTACGCGGTACCCTTACAGCACGGCGGTAGGTCGACGATATTCTACGCCCCGCTTTGTTGCTCTTCATGGCAAGCCTTTCTGGGCTTACACTTTAGCAGGATAATGCCCGATGGAGAAGGCGATGGAAACCACTGCATTAAAGACACATACTGTGTATCCGCAGGACATGTGACCTGCAACCCAAAAGTGTCATGTTGATCCCTCCATTGGCGAAAGATTCCGAACTAGTTACCCATTCGGATCTCTGGGACTAGGAGAAATAGATTAAAATACCAACGCAAGGATCATTTTCTACGATTCGGGACGTGGAATGTCAGAAGTTGAACACGGTAGGAAAACTAGGAAATATGAAAAAGGAAAAGTTAATGCTACATATAGATATAGTATGGGTTGTTGTTGTTGTGGTCTTCAGTCCTGAGACTGGTTTGGTGCAGCTCTCCATGCTACTCTATCCTGTGCAAGCTTCTTCATCTCCCAGCACCTACTTAAACCTACATCCTTCTGAATTTGCTTGGTGTATTCATCTCTTGGTCTCCGATTTTTACCCTCCACGCTGCCCTCCAATACTAAATTGGTGATCCCTTGATGCCTCAGAACATGCCCTACCAACCTGTTCCTTCTTCTAGTCAAGTTGTCCCACACACTTCTCTTCTCCTCAATCCTATTCAACACCACATTAGTTATGTGATCTACCCATCTAATCTTCAGCATTCTTCTGTAGCACCACATTTCGAAAGCTTCTATTCTCTTCTTGTCTAAACTATTTATTGTCCATGTTTCACTTCCATACATGGCTACACTCCATACAAATACTTTCAGAAACGACTTCCTGACACTTAAATCTATACTCGATGTTAACAAATTTCTCTTCTTCAGAAACGCTTTCCTTGCCATTGCCAGTCTACATTTTATATCCTCTCTACTTCGGCCATCATCAGTTATTTTGCTCCCCAAATAGCAAAACTCCTTTACTACTTTAAGTGTCTCATTTCCTAATCACCCGACTTGATTCGACTACATTCCATTATCCTCGTTTTGCTTATGTTGATGTTCATCTTATATCCTCCTTTCAAGACATTATCCATTCCATTCAACTGCTCTTCCAAGTCCTTTGCTGTCTCTGTCAGAATTACAATGTCATCGGCGAACCTTAAAGTTTTTATTTCTTCTCCATGGATTTTAATACTTACTCCGAATTTTTCTTTTGCTTGCTTCACTGCTTGCTCAATATACAGATTGAATAACATCGGGGAGAGGCTACAACCCTGTCTCACTCCCTTCCCAACCACTGCTTCCCTTTCATGCCCCTCAACTCTTATAACTGCCATTTGGTTTCTATACAAATTGTAAATAGCCCTTCACTCCCTATATTTTACCCCTGCCACCTTCAGAATTTGAGAGAGAGTATTCCAGTCAACATTGTCAAAAGCTTTCTCTAAGTCTAGATATGCTAGAAACGTAGGTTTGTCTTTCCTTAGTCTTTCTTCTAAGATACGTCGTAGGGTCAGTATGGCCTCACGTGTTCCAACATTTCTACGGAATCCAAACTGATCTTCCCCTAGGTCGGCTTCTACTAGTTTTTCCATTCGTCTGTAAAGAATTCGCGTTAGTATTTTGCAGCCGTGACTTATTAAACTGATAGTTCGGTAATTTTTCATCTGTCAACGCCTGCTTTTTTTGGGATTGGAATTACTACATTCTTCTTGAAGTCTGAGGGTATTTCGCCTGTCTCTTACATCTTGCTCACCAGATGGTAGAGTTTTGTCAGGACTGGCTCTCCCAAGGCCGTCAGTAGTTCTAATGGAATGTTGTCTACTCCCGGGGCCTTGTTTCGACTCAGCTCTTTCAGTGCTCTGTCAAACTCTACACGCAGGATCATATATCCCATTTCATCTTCATCTACATCCTCTTTCATTTCCATAATATTGTCCTCAAGTACATCGCCCTTGTACAGACCCTCTATATACTCCTTCCACCTTTCTGATTTCCCTTCTTTGCTTACAACTGCGTTTCCATCCGAGCTCTTAATATTCATACAAGTGGTTCTCTTTTCTCCAAAGGTCTCTTTAATTTTCCTGTAGGCAGTATCTTCTTACCCCTAGTGAGATAAACCTCTACATCCTTACATTTATCCTCTAGCCATGCCTGCTTAGCCATTTTGCACTTCCTGTCGATCTCATTTTTGAGACGTTTGTATTCCTTTTTGCCTGCTTCATTTACTGCGTTTTTATATTTGCTCCTTTCATCAATTAAATTCAATATTTCTTCTGTTACCCAAGGATTTATATTAGCTCTCGTCTTTTTACCTACTTGATCCTCTGCTGCCTTCACTACATCATCCCTCAAACCTACCCATTCTTCTCTACTGTATTTCTTCCTACGATTTTTTCCCTTACGCTCTCCCTGAAACTCTGTACAACCTCTGGTTTAGTCAGTTTATCCAGATCCCATCTCCTTAACTTCCCACCTTTTTGCAGTTTCTTCAGTTTTAATCTACAGTTCATAGCGAATAGATTGTGGCCAGAGTCCACATCTGCCCCTGTAAATGTCTTACAATTTAAAACCTGCTTCCTAAATCTCTGTCTTACCATTATATAACCTATTTAAAACTGTCAGTATCTCCAGGGTTCTTCCATGTATATACCCTTCTTTCATGATTCTTGAACCAAGTGTTAGCTATGATTAAGTTGTGCTCTGTGCAAAATTCTACCAGGCGGCTTCCTCTTTCATTTCTTACCCCCGATCCATATTCAGCTACTACGTTTCCTTCTCTCCCTTTTTCTACTACCGAATTCCAGTCACCCATGACTATTAAATTTTCTTCTCCCTTCACTATCTGAATAATTTCTTTTATTTCGTCATACATTTCTTCAATTTCTTCGTCATCTGCAGAGCTAGTTGGCATATAAACTTGTACTACTGTAGTAGGCGTGGGTTCCGTGTCTATCTTGGCCACAGTTACGCGTTCACTATGCTGTTTGTAGTAACTTACCCGCATTCCTATTTTTTATTCATTATTAAACCTACTCCTGCATTACCCCTATTTGACTTTGTGCTTATAACCTTGTATTCGCTTGACCAAAAGTCTTGTTCCTCCTGCCACCGAACTTCACTAATTCCCACTATATCTAACTTTAACCTATCCATTTCCCTTTTTAAATTTTCTAACCTACCTGCCCGATTAAGGGATCTGACATTTCACCCTCCGATCCGTAGAACGCCAGTTTTCTTTCTCCTAATAACAACGTCCTCTTGAGTAGTGAAATGGAAAGATGAAGAGTATAGGGTAATATCAATAGCAGCAGAAAATGGTATAGCGGGAGCATGATCGTTACGAATAGGAATGTAGGGCAGACAAGGATGGTTCGGTGATAAGCTTGTTCTCATCAGAATCGACAGTAAATCAACACCGACAACATTAGTTCAGGTATGCATACCGACGTCGCCAGCAGAAGATGAAAATGTAGAAAAAACGTATGATGATATTGACTGGATAATTCAGTTCGTAAATGGAGATGAAAATCCAATAATAATATCTGATTGGAATGTGGTTGTAGGGGAACAAGTAGAAGAAAGGGTTACGGGAGGGCGTGGGATTGGTAGTTGGAATGAGATAGGAACGGGACTAATTGAGTCCTGCAATAATTTTCAGTCACTTACTGCGAATATTTTGTTCAAGAATCACATGAAGAAGAGGGATACGTGGGAAAGGCCAGGAGATGTGAGAAGATTTCAATTAGACTACATCATGATCAGGCCGAGATTCCGAAATCAGATATTGGATTGAAAGGCGTATCCAGGGGCAGATATACACTTAGATCACAATTTAGTAATGATGAAGAGTAGGCTGAAGTTTAAGACACTAACCATAGAGAATCAATGTGCACAGAAGTGGGATACGAAAATATGAAGCATTGAAGAGGTACGCGTGAATTTACCTGAGGATATAGATACTGTGATAATGAGTAGTTCTGTTGGCAACTCATTTGAAGAGAAATGGACATCTCTAAAAAGGGCAATCTCAGAAGCTGGAAGGAAAGACATGGGTACAAGGAAGTTAACTGCGATGAAACCATGGGAACAGAAGACACACTTCAGTCAATCGACAAAAGAAGGAGGTAAAAACGCTTAGGGTAATTCAGGAATACAGAAATAGAAGTCTGTTAAGAACGAAATTAATAGGAAGTGCAACGAAGCCAAGACTGAATGGCTGCAAGAAAAATGTGAAGAAATCGAGAAAGAAATGATTGTCGGCAGGACTGACTCAGCTTTCAGAAGAGTCAAAACAACATTCGTTGAAATTAAAAGCAAGGATGATAACGTTAAGATTGCAATGGGAATTCCACTGTTAAATGCCTCTAGAAGGGAGCGGATAGGTGGAAAGAATACATTGAACGCATAGAGGCAATTGTAGTATTCCGCTTTATAATGGAAGCGAAACCGAAGAAAAATCGACATAATCTCAGTATTTGTCGTCCTGGAAAAAGCGTTCGACAATGTCAAATGGTGCAAGATGTTCGAAATTCTGGGAAAATAGGTGTAAGATATAGGGAAAGACCTGTAATATACAATATGTGCAAGGACCAAGAGCTAACAATAAGTCTGTAAGACCAAGAACGATGTGATCGGATTAAAAAAGGTATAAGACAGGGTTGTAGTTTTTCGCCCTTGCTGTTCAATCCATAAATCGAAGAAGCAATGACGTAAATAAAATAAAGGTTACAGAGTAGGTTTAAAATTCGTGGTGAAAGGACGTCAGTGATTAGATAAGCTGATGACAGTTCCATACTCAGTGGAAATGAAGAAGAATTACAGGATGTGTTGAAGGGAAAGCACTGTGTAATGAGCATGGAATATGGACTGAGAGTAAATCGAAGAAAGATGAAACCAGTGAAGAGTAGCTGAAATGAGAACAGCGAAGAACTTAACATCGGAACTGGTGATCACAATATACGTAGATAGCAGAATAACGCGTGACAGACAGCGCAAGGAGGACATGAAAAACAGTCTAGCGCTAGGACTTTTCTGGCCAAGTGAAGTCTGTTAGTATGGAAAATAGGCCTCAAGTGGAGGAAGACATTACTAAGAACGTACGTCTGAAGCAAAGCATTGTACAGTGGTGGTACATGGACGGTGGGAAAACTGGCACAGAAGAGCGAAGCATTTAAGATGAGGTGCTACAGAAGAATGTTGAAAATTAGGTGGATTGGTAAGGGAAGGAATGAGGAGATTCTCCAGAGAATAGACGAAGAAAGGAACAATTGTATGGAAAACACTTACAACAAGAACGGACAGGATAATATGACGTCTGGAATTACTTCTATGGTACTAGAGAGAGCTGTAGAAAAACTGTAGAGGACGACAGAGATTTGAATACATTCAGAAAATAACTGAGAACGTATGTTGCAAATGGTACTCTGTGATGAAAAGGTTGGCAGAGTATAGGAATTTGTAGTGGGGTGCATCAAACGAGTCAGAAGACCATTGACACAAATTAAAAAAAATTGCCAGTTGGACCGAATCTGGCACGATATCTCTCAGGGGGACATCCAACAATTTTATCAAGCAATGCCAAGCCGAATATGTAGCTGCTTGGATAATGGCCACAGGTGGACCAATCCAAAATTGCCTTGCTCAACTTCTGAAGCTCCTTTTCTTGAATGAATCTTCCAATTTTTGTGAAAGTCTAATCATTTGTTTGTCTGTAAGTGTACATTCTACGGATTTCCGTCCCATCCGGATAATTCTTCCGTGGTGCGTCTCTTTTTTTGTAGACTGTGTGGTGCCACTTGCTAGAATGAGCATGCCAAGGAGACGAATCGTGAAATCAATGCGACACCTGTACCCGCCTTTCGTCGCCATGCCCTCCGCCAGGCAACCGAAATAGTACTAACAGTGTAAATAACATTTAATTGATTCATATGCGATGGTGCATAATGGTAAGCTCTGTTGACTCCTAGCGCCTCGCTAGTAAATGTCTCAATATTAATGATCCTGACTCCTTGAGGTACACGAGTGGAATAATCGGAAAGTTTTAATTAACACTTCTAAAAAATTAAGTGATATAATTAATTCTTTTGTTCGTCCTCGGGTAAATGTCTGCAGTTCTCGCTGCACAGTACCGTAACAAGTTACTAGAAAAGGCAAAGCATAATGCCGCTGTCCACTGATAATGAGGAATATCGTCACGTAATTAGTTGTCAGCAGTAGCAGAAATGTTGTACCTGTGACAGGCAAATACAGACGGACAAAAAAGTCATCACCTTCGGCCTAACAAAGCTGCAGAATTTCTGCCGCTGCCGTAAACTAAGACCCGACGATATTTCTCCTAATCGATGGACAATGCCATTGTGCTCCTACAGCGACGTGCCAAGGTTCTGGGGCGTGAGTATTTCAGTGTATAACTGTACCTTGAATCAAACAAAACAGTTAGTTCGTCACTTTATTTGTTCGATTTGATAGTTAAAACTTTATGGCTAGCACTCCTTTACAGCTTCTAACAACCCTACCACAACAAAGGTCAAAATTTTAATAACGATTGTGGTGTTGCTCACGCTGCAAAATACTGCATTTTCGGGCAACAACAGTCATATTATGTGGCAGGTGTCATTAGAGCACGGTTAATAGTCATTTCATGTAATAATGAAACAACTAGGCACTCATCTTTTTGTGTTTCCCACGCTGGTCTCGTCGTAAAATCATGGCTCAATCGTTGAAAATCTAGGTGGTGATGATTCCAAGCTCGGATGCAAAGAGGCCTAGGTTTTATTCTGCTATATTCAAAAGTTTTGTAGATGCGCTTCACAAAACATTCTTCAAGATGAAACCTTCCAAAGTTAGCACAATGGTGATGTAAAAAAATAATCAGCACTCCGAATTTAAGTTTCACTTCCTTTTAATTGCTTTTATTGCAATATCACGTAAACACACAAAACATCACTTCACAATACAAAACATACTTGAAAACATCTTCCTCACATTTTATAAGCCAACTACAATATGCATCTTTCCAACATGACGTCCAAGACTTGACTTTTTCAACGTCCGACTCTCTAACAAGTTAACAACTAACTAACTATCGCTTACGCGCCCAAAAATCAGAGTTACAAGTATGTCAAAGATCATAGTGACAAAAGAAATAATACACATAAGAATAATATCATTGCAATATAAACATATTGATGTATCAAAAGTGAAATCAAATCTGAATGTTGTCTCAGAAACATGTTAAGTAGTTAACAGAAATACAGTAGGATATTACTGGTATCGAGAGGTTCAGGTGAGGTACCATAATGGTTACGTAATTCAAGTACCATTACAAGCTCCTACTTGCTTTGACGCTTCTGGAGGTTGCATATCTACCATACGCCAAAACTGTCTTCTACTGCCCAATTACCAGTTTGTGATGTTAAAAAATTTATTTTCTTGTTTCAGATATTTACTTGGCCGCTATCACCGGTCAACCGCATTATTTTGGCCAGCTTTCCTCGCTGGCTTGTCGGTATACATTGAAGACGACAGACGAAAACCAATTACAGCATTTTACTACTACACGTGGGTAAGTGAAATAGTGTGCTTTTGCCGTGAATGGTTTTGTATCTTAAGTGGACTACTCATAATTAGAACAATTAACACACTGCTTGTGACCTTTATAATTTAGTGATACGGATGTTTTGATTAACCATCACAACACAAGACAGGAACCACTGTCGTAATGGGCCGGCCGCGGTGGTCTCGCGGTTCTAGGCGCGCAGTCCGGAACCGCGCGACTGCTACGGTCGCAGGTTCGAATCCTGCCTCGGGCATGGATGTGTGTGGTGTCCTTAGGTTAGTTAGGTTTAAGTAGTTCTAAGTTCTAGGTGACTGATGACCACAGCTGTTAAGTCCCATAGTGCTCAGAGCCATTTGAACCATTTTTGAACTGTCGTAATGATTATATGCAGGGTGTAGCAGAAATGTTGCGACAGACTTCGAGGATTTGTAAAGAGTGTGTTTAGGAACAAATCGAGGATAGGAACCCGTGTTCGGAAACGTCATCCATTGACGCTACAGAGCGTCGAAGAGACAGGCCCCAGAGCCTACCATTAAGCCACCTCTTCGACGCTGATGGACCGTAGACGGAACGTCTTGTAATCTTATTTGTTAGTCTTAGCGACTGATTGCCACGATCGCCAGTGGAGAAGATGGAGCTAGCTGCTGCGTAGAAAGGCCTTGTCTCCTACGAATGCGAAGTTCTATTGCCAGGGCGGATGACCGTTTCAGACAAGGGTTTCCATCCACAGTTTATTTTTCTCCTGGAACCATCTAAAATGTTAAATGTTTTTCTGTACGCAGGAGAAAAGTAAACTGCAGATGAAAATCCGTGCCGTGTACGAAACTGTCATCCACCAAGGCAATGGAGCATCGCATCCGCGTGAGACAGGGCTTTTTACGCTGCAGCTAGCTCCTCCATCTCAACTGGCGATCATGGCAGTCAGTCGCGGTCACAGAATAACAAACAACATTGTGAGACTTTCCGCCTGTGTCCGTGTGCGTGGAAGTCACGTTTGCTGCCGAAGTGGTTGCCTAGTGGTAGGCGACAGCGCCTATAACTTCGAAGCTACGTAGCGTCGTTGGATGACGTTTCTGGACATGGGTTTCTACCTTCGATTTGTTCCTCAAGACATCCTCTATAACCTCTAGAAGTTTGTCGCAACATCCTGGGACTACCTGTATATACAGGGGGGTGAACAAAAATATGGAAATATCTCAAATACATCACATTTCTATGCCAAATATCGTGTAGGAAAGCCTTTGGCACTCGGAACAGCCTCCAGTCATCTCGGAATGGATGAACACAGATCCCGTATGGTTTTCAAGGGAGTCTCATACTAGCCAAACACTGGCAAGTTCAGCAAACGATGCTTGAGTTGTATATCAATCAATCACCCTTTTCTCCAAAGCAGACCACAGTGGGTTGATAATACTGAGATCTAGTGACTGTGAAAGCCAGAGGTGATGCAGAATTCATCATGGCGCTCACTAAACCAATAATGGGTGACGCAGGCTGTGCGAACAGGGGCCCTGTCATCTTGGAACGCAACATTACCATCGGGATAGTACGGTGACCTTCACACCTCTCAAGACCTGCTTTCTTTGGGATTCGAATTATTATATTCTTCTTGAAGTCTGAGGGTATTTCGCCTGTCTCATACATCTTGCTCAGTAGATGGGAGAGTTTTGTTATGGCTGGCTCTCCCAAGCCTGTCAGTAGTTCAAATGGAATGTTGTCCACTCTCGGGGAATTGTTTCGACTTACGGTTCAGTGCTCTGTCAGATTGTTCTCGCAGCATTATATCTCCCATTCATCTTCATCTACATCCTCATCCATTTCCATAATGTTGTCCTCAATGAAATTACCCTTGTATAGCCCCTCCATGTACTCCTTCCACCTTTTTGCTTTCTCTTCTTTGCTTAGAACTGGGTTTCCATCTGAGCTCTTGATATTCATACAAGTGGTTCTCTTTTCTCCAAAGGTCTCTTTAATTTTCCTGTAGGCAGTATCCATCTTACACCTAGTAGGATAAGCCTTTACATCCTTACCTTTGTCCTATAGCCATCCCTGCTTAGCCATCTTGCACATCCTGTCGATCTCATTCTTGAGACATTTGTATTCCTTTTATATTTTCTCCTTTCGTCAGTTAAATTCAATATCTCTTCTGTTACCCATGGATTTCTACTAGCCCTCGTTTTCTTACCTATCTGATCCTCTGCTGCCTTCACTACGTCATCTCTCAAAGGTACCCATTCTACTTCTACTGTATTTCTTTCACCCGTTCTTGTCAGTCGTCCCCTAATGCTCTCTCTGAAACTCTCTACAATCTCTGGTTCTTTCAGTTTATCCAGGTCCCATCTCCTTAAATTCCTACCTCTTTGCAGTTTCTTCAGTTTTAACCCACAGTTCATAACCAATAAACTGTGGTCAGTATCCACATCTGCCCCTGGAAATGTCTTACAACCTAAAACATGGTTCCTAAATCTCTGTCTTACCATTATATAATTTATCTGAAGCCATCCAGAGTCTCCAGGTCCCTTCCACGTGTACAACCTTCTTTCATGATTCTTGAACCAAGTGTTAGCTATCTTTAAGTTATGCTTTTTGCGAAGTTTTACCAGGTGGCTTCCTCTTTCATTCCTTACGCCCAATCCTTCTCTTCCTTTTTCTACAATAGAATTTCAGTCCCCGATGACTATTAATTTTTCGTCTCCCTTCACTATCTGAATAATTTCTTTTGTCACTTCATACACTTCTTCAGTCTCTTCATCATCTGCAGAGCTAGTTGGCATATAAGGTTTACTACCGTGGTAGGTGTGAGATTTATGTCTACGTTGGCTACAATAATGCGTTCACTATACTGTTCATAGTAACTTATCCGCGCTCCTATTTTCTTATCCATTATTAAACCTACTCTTGCATTACCCCTATTGATTTTGTATTTATAGCCACCGAACTTCACTAATTACCACTATATCAAACTTAAACTCATCCATTTCCCTTTTTAAATTTTCTAACCTACCTGCCCGATTAAGGGATCTGACATTCCACACTCCAACCCGTAGAACGCCATTTTTTTCTCCTGATAACGACGTCCTCCTGAGTAGTCCCCGCTTGGAGATGCGACTGGGGGACTATTTTACCTCCGGAACATTTTACCGAAGAGGACGCCATAATCATGTAAGCATACAGTAAAATTGCATGTCCTGGAGAAAAATTACGGCTGTAGTTTCTCCTTGCTTTCAGCCATTCGCTGTACCAGCACAGCAAGGCCGTCTTGGTTAATATTACAAGGCCTGATCAGTCCGTCCAGGCTGTTGCCCCTGCAGTTACTGAAAAGGCTGCTGCCCCTCTTCAGGAAGCCACACGTTTGTCTGGCCCCTCAACAGATACCCCTCCATTGTAGTTGTTCCCACGGTACGGGCTATCCGTATCGCTGAGGCTTGGTTAAGGTGTTAAAGTATTAGGTGTGTGGAAACAAAGGAAAACTGGAAATGGGGATTTAGAAATCAGTAAACGAAGATTGGAGTATATGGCTAAGATAATTTCAATAAAGGGATGAAAAGTGAGCTTAGTCTGCTCGACTCACTGACTCCTGTAGCTACAAGGGGCGTGTTTTTAAGTGAGTATTGTTTTGAAATAAAAATAAAACTAGTAGACTTTTCTTGGAAGTTCCATTTTTCATGAAAGTCTGTACTTCACTTTTGTACATAATTCCCACCAACTTTTCGCCACTTAGCGCATATACAGCCAGCTTTTGGATACCATCCTCGTAGAAATCTGCTATGTGACTGTTGTTTTGACTTCTTCTTCATCGTCGTGGTGCTGACCAGCCTGATGCCTCATCAAATGCTGGAACACATCGAAGTCACTGGGTGCTAGATCGAAGCTGTACGCAATTTGATCAAGTTGTTCACAGCCAAGCGATCGGATCACCTCTTGATTTCGGTTGTCCACGTGTGTGCGGGAATTGTCATGGAGCAAAACGATCCGCTTACTCAGCATGACATGTCTTCTGTTTTGGATTGCAAGATGCAGTTTTCTTAAGGTCTCACAACAAGTCGCAGACTTTAAGTTGATCACCAAGTGGCAAAAAATCCACAAGGAACATCGCGTTCCTGTTCCAAAAAAGTAACACATTATTTTCTGGACTGAAATTGTTTGCTTGAACTTTATTGGGTGATGCTGAATTCCGCCATCCTAGGATATAACATAAACTACCCATGTTTCATTGCCTATGACAATTTGGCTTAAAAAGTCGTCACTCTCCTCAGTGCATCACTCTAAGAAAGTCAAAGAACTGGCTAAACGTTTTATTTCGTGCAACTCAGTCATCAAAAGTACCCAGTGTGAGCTTAACTTTCGGTAATTTAAACATTCGGTAACAAATGCATAAAAGTAGTAGAGTTACAGGGGTGCCACCCCACTCTGCATTGTTGCCAAATGTATCCAAGATGGCAGCGATGACGTCATCTAATATGGCGTAGTGTAGAACTGGCAACACCGGATATGACGTGCTGCGGATCCACACTTGAACGCTAACTCAGGTGTACTGCATTTCCTGGGAGCCATCTGCGACACAAGCATATACACAGACATACAGGAAACAGAGCAAACGTTCTCCAAATGTGGAGGTGACTGGATACAATCGAGTACAGTGCTACAATACACCTCCCGATCAGTGCATTTGGGCTAGGTGTTGGGAGCTGTGTTACATTTACAAGCAATTTTAGAACACAGAACTATAGGTTATGTCATGATCGCATGGACAGAACTGACATTAAAAAAAAATAGAATTGTGAAAAATGACGAGGAATAGCTATGAATTGACCGAACATACATTGAAATGCGGGGAAATTGAGGAAGTACTTGCATATCTTCTGGTTCGCACAGAACAATTTCTACATGGAAACGAGTATGCGGCAGCGAGAGGAGTCTGAGAAAATGTCGACATGGAAGCTAAGGGAATCAGGGAGGCAGTCGATTTTTTCTCTGTCGAGATAGCATTAAACTGTATGTCTATTGAGGAACCAGTGATACACGTGAGTTGACTACTGTATTTGACATTTTTTTGGAAGACATAGAACCGCCCGCTTCTAAGCCTACTTACCCCTGCATTAAAGGATAACAGAGAGTGGACGGGGTGATCGATTGAGATGGAGCTGTAATGAGGTACCAGTTAATGGTAGACTTATGATGCACTCTAGAGAGGGAGAAGACGCTGCAAATCAATTTTTCCACTGTTGTATCAGGATGCATCAGTCACGTGACATAGCCAGCATTCGACTCATATACAGCCATGTGTTCTGTATGTGATTTAAAGCACTGTCTACTTGCGATCGTCAGTCATCAGAGGACTTCCATCTCAAGTGTGATTAAACGTGACACATTCCTCCAAACGAACTTTGATTTTGCGATGTACTCCACCCCCTGTCGCATCTTGGGTGTAAAATCGAGACTTCAGCTTCATAACTAAGTTAGCGATAGGTGCTTGTAAGGCGCTGCAATCCTCGTGTATACATTTGCCCAACATACGTGGTGTTTACAGAGTTAGTGTCAGAATGACTTGTAATTTTCATATGTCGGAAGCTGCTGCTATGCGTTTATCTGTTTCCTCATAAGCGGTATCCCCCGTTACTAAAGATCGTTTTATGTAGGGATGATGCATGCATAGTATAATTTCTGAACCGTGATTGGATGTGAAAAGTGGACACCATACATCTCCAAAAGCTATATTATGCTTGTATCACGCAGAGCAAATGTTTTATGGAAGTAGTTTTTTCGTTTTACGGTTCGATAACATAGTATCGTAGAGAAACCGGGAAGAAGGGTGTATGTCACGTGCTTGAAATACATTTCTTACATTGGAATATTAACACCGCTACATTCCATACGACTGATAGGTTGTAAACGTAAGCGATCCAACATTATGGCTCGTTTTAAGTGCAGAACATTGTAGCCTGAGGAGTGCGTGTGTTTATGTTCTCTCTTAGCAATACCTTCCAGGTACTGATCCTAGACTCCAGAATAATACTTTAAAATTGATAGCTTGGTTGATTTACGTAAAAATGCTTTCCGAACTAGCCCCATACCAAGCCTCTGTGCAGAGGCTTGTGAACCGCCACTTCATATGCGGCGACGGCTACTTACAGTGCGGCAGGCGTATAAAACTTTGTCCACACCATACACCCTTGCATACCATACCGTTGCTCAACCTCCTCTGGCACGATTGTTTCATAACCGGCAACGTGCGACGCAGCCCTATGGGATTCGCGCACAGGATTGCCTCGCTGCGATGTCTATGGCTGGTCTTCGTGTTTTACGTCGCGGTTGGAGCAGATCTCCACCTTGGCTCCTCCGGAGACCCAAACTTATTTTAGATTTGACTCGTTTTAAGAAGGATGACACACCAGATTTTACGTTCCAATCTCTGTTTTTTAACATTTTAGATGTGCATCACGGTTTCACTGTTGTTTATACTGATGGCTCCAAACAGGAGACTTTCCTTGGCTGTTCTGTGGTGTTCCCTGACCATGTTACCCGGATTCGCCTCCCTGCTGAATATACCGTTTTCGCAGCGGAGCTCCACGCGATCCAGAAGGCACTGGAGCTGATGCATCGTGTTCGGGGCGATCGATTTCTTCTCTGCTCCGATTCTCTTAGTGCCTTACAATCAGTGCAGAACCTATACCCGACTGAGGAGATGGTCCAGCTGATACATGACCAACTGTACTTGCTCCAACGGCGGGGTAAAGAGGTATCCTTCTGCTGGGTGCCTGGTCATGTCGGCATATGGGGCAATGAACAGGCTGATCGGGCTGCCAAGGAGGCCTGCAGAGAGCAGGATGTGGTCCAGTGTCCTATCCCCTTGCAGTCAGTCATCGCTGCACTCCACAGGAAGTGCATGGAGTTGTGGGAGGACGAATGGCTGGCGGTGACGGCCAATAAACTGCGGTCGGTAAAGTCAACCACTCGGCCGTGGCGTTCCTCCTGCCGGCTGCTCAGGCGGGAAGAGGTTGCCCTCACACGTCTTCGGATCGGGCACTGTCCTCTGACGCATAGCTATTTATTACGGCGGGAGGATCCTCCGTTTTGTGATGCTTGTGGTGTGCACATCTCTGTCCGGCACATTTTAACAGACTGCATTTTATACCGTGACGCAAGGGCAGAAGCACAAGTTTATGGGGATCTGCCTTGTGTTTTAGCTAACGATGAGACGTGTGTGTGTAGGGTTTTTAAGTTTTGTGATGTGTCTGGACTCTGGCCTAAACTTTTAGGCTGGAGGTTTTAGTGTATTGCAGAGTGGCTGACTCCTCCCAGTTTTTCCTTGCGGTCAGCCAGCCACTTCCATGTGCTACATTGTTTTAGCTCCCTCTACCATTTCTTCCTGTGTTGTCCATGTTTTACTGCTGACGCCCTGCTTCATCCCACGCTTCGGTGTGGGTGAGCACATATTTTTCAATGATTGTTCCCCGTGTTTTATGTTCCGTTCTATGTAACTGTTCTGAGTTTTTTTTCTTGACACCCGTCTCACTATGTTACTGATCGGGCGCTGAAGACCTTGCTGTCGTGCGCCTCCAAAACCCCTCTACTACTACTACTACTACTACTACTACTAAAAATTCTTTGAACTCCATCTCTCTGGACCTCCATCACGCATAAAAATCATCCGTTTCTTTTTCTTCTTAACTGTCTGCTATTACATCATGACAATTTCAAATCTGTTTCTATACATAGCTTTTTAACACGGATACTAGTGTAAATCTCGAGAAATCTTGTGCACTTGGATGGATGAGGACTCGGCAAGCTCCATTCATTCACAAGACGTGGAATGAAGCAGTCTACTTCCGGTCGGTTGCAGATTAAATCGGTAATGGTGCTGCAGGGTGGGTTGGTCAATGACAGATGGGGTCTTTCACTCTCTAATTTTACCCTAAGACAGCGAGAATGCTCTGTGACTCCCATATGCAGAGAGATATATCATAACTTAAGCACTATGCTCGAGGAGTTAGAGATATGTAGAGTGCTGTCTGATATACTTTGATGGTGTATGTGTTCGAGAATTAACAATGAATGGACATACTGCACAGTCAGCTATCCACATGCGCAATGATACTCGCAAATTGGAGAAGAGCTGAATTAGCTATGATACTGAAATTGGGAAACATGCTGTTACATCACTGGTCGGTGCTGAAATTACTGTAAAATTGCTAAAATTGTTCACACTATCATCAGTGATGCTTATTATTAGAGTACATCGATGGTGTCTTTTCCATCCCATCTGTCCACTGGCATGTTGTTGGTTACCACATAATGACTTACTGACACATCGCTTGTTTGAGTTGGAGAAAGAGTTTTGGTGGGGGGACAGTACTTTCTGGGGTGGCTAGCATCGAAACAGTGATTGTGTACGTGACTAAAATATGTCAATCAGTCTAAACAGAATGTAGAGTCGTCAGCTATTCGGTCACTATGACAGATTAGTTTAAATGTAGAGCTCGTGGATCACATTCGGACTGTAGTTTGGAAACTCTCCACAAAGTGACAAAACTCTTCCAGTTTCCTTATGTTGTAACTGTCTTTTATTTAAAATCGGCCAGTGTGTATGGCGTGTTATGGTAACCGCAGTAACAATGTGATTTACACTGTATGACGTCTAGTTTTCTGCGAGAGGCCATTGATCAGAACGTCTTAATGTCATTTAGAACCTGACACTGGTCTCGAAGTTATGGCATAAAAACAAAATTTATGGCAGTGTACAAAGCATGCTACAGCAGAAAAAAATAATGTCTCAAACAACAAGACATGACCACAGGGAGCGTCTCTTGCGATTTACAGTGTAGTCCGTGGGATGTGATCATCCTCCTACAGTACAAGTGCTGAAACTTTAAACTGCCCTCTGCAGTGGATTAAAAGCTGTATATTTAATAGAATCATTCCACATCAACAGTAGCAGTAGTTTAACACGCAAATACAGTGATGGACAGGGTGCCTCATTAGGATTGCTAGAAGGAATGTACCCTGTGCTATTCTGGGAAGCATTGCGACATCTCTCTCTCCGCACTGGATCCGCACCGCAGCCATGCATCATCGCACCAGCACTGGCGCCTAGGTGAGTTCTGTATTGGATGAAGTTAGTGGAGCTTTTATAGTTCCTAATTTTTTCTCTGTTGGATGGTACAGAATAACGATGATAGCATGTTGGGCCGATAGATGTGAATGGACATGGATCTCCTTCGGACTGTAGTATCTGTATGTAGTTTGGGGGCGCCCCACAATGCGCCCTTTTCCACCGAATGGTCAAAACATTGCCCTGTTGCACTAACTCAGGCCGCTCTGCTTCTACACGGTTTGCAGAAGGTGGTGGATATGGCTTTCTCCGACTTCTGCTCAGTTCCGACTTAAATTGGAGCGGTGCAAAGCTGCATAAATGGGGGCAGTCACAAGATGCATAGAGACTGACTAAAACCACGTTGGATTTTTACTGTAGTACACAGGTTCGAGAAAGGTGACTCGTTTCGAGATATGAGAGTGCCAGAAGTATGATTCACTTGTGGTTGTGATCCAACGCAGTTATGTGGTTGAATGGGAGGACTTGATTCCAAATCATAGACATCATTTCTAGCGGATAGCGTAACACTAGACATCTGAAAAACTAGTGTACATTTCTTGTGACCTCAGTCAGCCCACCCTCTACTACTGTTTGTGATCCTTCTCAGTCAGTCATCGCGTATAACTCAGTGGATATATTGCAGAACCTCTGACATGGTATCGAGACAGAAAACATTACATATACTGGAGAAATATCTAGCAGCGTGAAAGGAGTTGTAAATAATGGTTACATACCACGTTCCTTAGCCAACTCACTTTCAAAATTCAGCGATTTTATCACGAGGTTGCATTGTGGGTTACGTGTAAATCGCACTGCTGGTCTGATAGTATACACTGCAGCTATCACTGTCTTGGTATCTGTCTGCATAGAAAAACCACCTCATTAAGAGGTAATGTCTTACCTAGATTTATAAAGCAAGCATAGCATTTTAACACGGATACTAGTGTGCTCCTCCAGAACCAAGACCGCTTGTGACAGTAACACACAGTAGTTGTTGCGATCGGGTTTTTTAACATCTAGCAGATTACGTCTCTCTTTCTAAGACAAAGTGGTAGCACTAGAGAGAAAAACGTATGAGACATGTCCACCCAGCTCTGATTTTGTCTCAGTATTATTTCGTGTTGTGGGCAATCAATTATTGGCGAAGAATTATACATGGTAGTAGTAGTAGGGGATGCGTGATAGGTTTGCATTGAGCATCAGGCTTATAAAGTATGTGTTGTGGTCAGACATGTGCAAAAAGGAAGGTATGGATTTGACGTGTTATACTGTGATAGCAGAGGGAAGAGTATGTCAAGTCATAAGAATGGTACAGATATTTCTATTTCCAGAGCCACAGCCGTCAGCAGGTTGTATTTCCGATACTTCCCTCATTGTCGAGTGTCGTTCAACTGAAACCGCAAACGTAACATTTTTTTGTAAGTATAGCAATCAAATATATATGTGACTGATTTTGTAGGATGATTCCACCTATGCGTGGCCTGTGGTGGGAACGATTCACGTTTCCAGCTAACGGTAGAGGCCGTCTGAATGGAGACAGCCGAATAGCGAACTAATACTTAGTATGTGTTGGACGGCTTTCGTGATCAAGTGGAAGTTTGAGAATAGTGAAATGGACATGTGTTTGCTCTGGGCCATTATTCCTTCCCTTGTAAATTGTCAGATTGACTGTTTCTTCACATTTCCCATCTTTATTTAGTTGAGAGAATATCGATCGTGGTATGTGCATCTAACAGGTGGAAGACGTGTTTGCCAGTTCTCTAGATATTAGAAACACCTTATTTGACTTTGTAAATTATAGGGATGATTTGGAATCTCTTACATCGTGGACATCGGTATTCATGTGTGGAAATATCTATTTCCTCTGTTTGGTTCAAGTTCTCACGTAAAGGTCTTCACAGACGGGATAAGTTTCTAGTTACTCAGTGGTCTAGAGCAACCTCCACCTCGCTAAAGTTTGGGGTTTGTAGAGAAATAATTTCCAGTCTATATCTTCGGAATTATGTTGCGCAAGCGATTGGTAGGATACTGCTGTGTACAAATCATGTGAAAATATATTTGTCCTTGTGATCCCAGAGTCTGGAGATGGGTGTAGTAAAGCAAGCAAGCAGGTCTGGACCAGAAACAGTAACGCGTTTGTGCAGAGGGGGAACGAGCCCGAATTTGTAGAACAGTTCTGAAAGTAACTTCGGTCCAGTGAGGGCGCTCTGGTCACCCGTCGGGACTGGATGACCGCTGACCTCGCAGGAAAATATCTAGTGCTGCACCGAATCGTCAGTAACAACCGGAGGTTGCACACTTCTTTCCTCACCTTGCACGTTCGTATGGTACTCTTTAAGCTGTCATCCATTTCCGTCATCACTAGTATTTCGTAGTCGGTGGGATTCTCAGTCAGAGGAGCCATTTCAAATACGAATGACTGTGTATTGGCGACTGCGGCTTGCCAACAGTGTGCTTTAGGCATCATGCATGCATCCACCAAGCGGTGGAATTTCAGAACGGTACTTAATTTAAATACACGCCTCTTATATCTTTGCCAGTAAGATAGACAAGTGTCTAGAGATGTACTCATATAGCTATTTGTTTGCACCGCTTGACTTTGTCCTTATTCTTAACTCTCTGAGAAAGTGTTGCTTTTCCCGGCTGTAGTAACCGCAAATACCCACATGTTGGAGTGATGCTCGAAAAATCTCAGATCGAGACCATTAACTGAATTAGGCATACACAAAAAAAAAGTAAGCATCTAAATGTGGTGAGAATCTTACAGCTGGGAACAGCATGGATCATATCTTTGACCCTGTGGAAAGACCAACAAACAGCATTTACAACTGCACTCTGTGCCAACCAGTTCCATGTAGTATCAGTTAGCGAGTAACTGTGGAACAGCTGCTGCGTGGTGTTTAACAGTGATCTGCAGTTTGTCTCTTGGGATAATAACGCCTATTGCAAAATACGAGCAAGCAAGATTTACGTATTGTCTTAAACACAGTGGGATAGTAGCACTTACTGTAAACAAGCAATGGTAAGCAGCCATAAATTGGAGTCCAGGTAGAAATGCAGGAATAGAGACTGTTTAAGTAAGGGGTTGCTACAAAAGTTGAATCTGCATCTTTCAGCACTTCCTTCCGGCATCATATTAGAACTGATGCAATTATGAATGTCATATTCGAAGTCAATCGTGACATGGTTCACTTCCTCCCCTCCCTTTCCCCTCTCCACTCGCCCACGCCTCTCTACTCCTCTCCCCTACTTCCCATTTTTGCTCTCACTCAATACTGATCATTTGATGTCTGTACATGAACCATGGACCTTGTCGTTGGTGGAGAGGCTTGCGTGCTTCAGCGATACAGATGGCCATAATGTAGGTGCAACCACAAAAGAGGGGTATCTGTTGGGACGCCAGACAAACGTGTGGTTCTTGAAGACGGGCAGCAGCCTTTTCAGTAGGTGCAGGGGCAACAGTCTGGATGATTGACTGATCTGGCCTTGTAACATCATCCAAACCGGCCTTGCTGTGCTGGTACAGCGAAACGCTGAAAGCAAGGCGAAACTAAAGCTGTAATTTTTTTCTGAGGGAATGCAGCTTTACTGTGTGGTTAAATGATGATGGAGTCCTCTTGGGTAAAATATTCCGGAGGTAAAACTGTCTCCTCAATTTCGATCTCCGGACGGGAACTAGCCTGGAGGTAGTTATCAGGAGAAAAAAAACTTGCATTATACGGAGAAGCAAGTTCCTCTGGGATGGAATCTTGCAGTCTCGTTCGAACCCGCCTGCCGTCCAATCTATCAGCCGTGATCTACAGAAACTGTGCCTGTGTCTGGTGGACGGCCGTTTGGCGCTCTGGTGAAGGTTGTTGCGACGCTAGCTCTTGTAAGAGCGTGTAGTAAAACTCAGAGGTCGATCTGAGCCAAAGCCCCGTGTCTCGTCCATACATGAGCGTGTGGCGAAGAGCTGGTTTAGCGCAGTATGTCCTCCAATGTGTCGTGGAATCATAGGTATGACGCTGTCGCTCACATTTGTGCCAGGTAGTAGCGACGGCTACAAGGCAAGCCTCTTACTGGAGAATGCTGACGTTAAGTGTCCAAGGTCATCTACTAGGGCTCTTCTGTTGTCGTGGCAGAGTCACGGAGCAGATGAAGGCCTTACGGTCGATGAATGTAGTGGGCCACACCTCGGCAACGACAGTCGCTGCCCGAAGACCTCAAGAGATGTAAATCCTGTCCACCCTGATGGCCGAGTGGCTGGTGAAGTGTGTTTATACGCATCGGTCACCGTGGATGAGTGTCCATGTATCATGCAAAGCGAGATTCCGGACCATAGCGTGAAGAGCTGGACATGGGACATGGGATCTGATTCTCAGGGTGTAAGACACTGTTTAAGTCCCCGCCCACCACGAAGTGCTCTGCAGCGCCTTGAAACAATTAAGCTACCTCAGTGGAGTAATAGAGTGTTCGCTCTCGACGCTTCGCAGACGGGGCATACAGATTCACAAGGCAGACTGCGCCGATCGTGAGCGCAGTGCCTCTCGCTGATGGCAAATACTGAATATCCGTTGGTTCGATGCCATCGCGTAGTAATATGGCCGAACCATTACCGCCATCAGAAGTTGGGTTGACGTAAGACGTGTATCCATAAACATCCAGGCGAAGATCAGGCCGTATCTCTTAAAGAAAGACGATGTCCTTCAACAGATGGGTTTTGATTGCGGAACTAATGCCGTTGATATTGACTGTACCTATCCTATACACCTGGGCCATTAGATATTGCGATGATGTATCCTGCAGTCGTTTAAGCCAGTAAGCGACATGTCGCCCGTCCCACCGTCCCTGCCACCCGCACCATAGATATTACTGATCGGCAGAGCCAGGATGTCCGTCCGACGATCCGTCGGCCACGGGCATCAGGTTGTCGCTCGAGTCTGATATCATTCTTTCCAATCTCTATCTGGGACGCCCAGTCGCCAAGCTGAAGGTGTGGTATGTTACATGACGTTCATTTGGTATCTTAGCCACAAAATCGCCAGGGGGCTCGTCAGTGAGTTTAGTGTGGCTTTGTCCTTGGGCTGACGTTGCCAGCAGCGAACCAGGAGCTGTTGGAGTGGGGTCCACAGCCCGTGCCGCAGATGAATTGTCCTCATCCTCCTGCTACGTGCCACCATCTCGCGAAGCATTTCCTGCAGACAGCCTCCTCTTCTTTCGTCTCTTGGGCGACTTCTGCTTGTGGGAACGCGTGTCCGCGTCCTGCGGATCGTGATAAACAGAAGGCACCTCACGCATCTCCGTGTCCGAGCTCGAATCGATCTGCTGATGCTCTCCTTCTGCACACGGCTGGTCTCTGCTGTCGAGCATGGTGACGGTTCCGATGAAGGCTGCGTCGTCGTGGGCACGGAGACCGGTCCCACGGGGGTCGATAACTGGAACGGAACAACGTCCGCGTCCATCATGTTCCTCGCTGCCTCACCGTATGTAACAGGCAACGTTATCGGTTGCCTTGTAGGCGTCGTGTCTGCACTTGGTGTCTGGAAGAGGCGTCTCTGTAAGCATTCAGAGCGTACATGCCCTTCCTGCCGGCACCCTGAGCAAGCCCGCAGTTGATCGTCATGTACGACGGGATGTGTTTGTGCAGTTCGATTCGCTCCTGACGCACTCCATTCAGAACAGGATATGTCTCGAACGTATGCCACTTTTCTTCCACGTGACTTAGTACTCCCCTGTAAAGCCGCAGCGCGTTCACGACAAGCGTGGCCGGCACTTCAAACGACATCTCGAAGATCCGTATGTTCCGAACGCCAAGTCCTGCTTGTTGCTGTTCGAGGGGTGGAAACGATATCCATCGGCGGAACGGCGAATAAGGCTTTCGCACCTGCTTCATCGACAAATTTCAGGTAAACTGTGCTTGATACGATCGAAAGATGTATAGCGAGAAGTTCCTGTCGATCGCGGTGCATTACTTCATACAGGAAACGCTCTACTTCGTATCCATTAGGTCTTGCGTACTGGGCAAGGAACGTTAATTTAATCGTGGCGTTTCTATAAGAAAGCGCCATGGTCGTTTGAGGTTATCTGTTTACACTGCAATACCACTACCCGCGCGAGTAAACAACGACCTGCTTGCGGAGAGCCGCACAGAGCCCCGCGCACGTCCGCTTCGCAATACGGCGGAGAACCGACTGACCGACTGAGCTACGTAAGCACGATTCAGGGTTCGTCCTCACAGCTTTAGTTCCTCCAGTACCTCGCATCCTACCTTCCTACCTTGCACTAACTGACAGCGCCAGCAAGGTTCGGCTCTTTAATGCTTTAAGAATCATTATAATACTGTGGCATTTTCTCAGAATTTTTGAATGAGTTGGATGGCAACTGACAATTAAAGGGACTCGGAACGAAACTGAGAGAAAAGAAGGAATACACCAGTAGGTTGTCCAATATCAAAGCGTTCTAAACCTGTAATCCGACTGCTTGACTTTTAATCATTAGGTGCCTCTTTACCTGAGGCCTAGGGCAGGAGTACATAACGCTTCCTGCCATGTGGCTAGCCTGCAGAGGTTCGTCGTGTTATGTGAGGTCTCATTTAAAGTAGCTGGCATCTGACAGCTAGCGTGTTGGACTGCTTCCCTATCAATATGCTAGTGGCATCCTGACGTTGCTGGCTCCCAACGTGTTGCCGCATACTCCCACAACGGAAATCAGTGCAAGCTTTCCGGGATATAGACTATTTCAAGAACACAACGTAATTCTGACCTCATTTAATATTCAGAACAGATTTTTGACATGTTCAAACGCTCTATGGAGATTTATACCCTATGTGCATTTCCTTTTTATAGGAAATAGAATAGTTGTTAGTTAAGTATTGACAAAATTGCAAAAATAAGAAAATAGCCGCCGCCTTCCGTTGGCTGTAGGTAGCAAACGCAATGTGACATGGAACTTCGGAAAGACCAGTTGCCGAGTAAAGTGCACTACTGCCCATTAAAATTGCTACACCACTAAAATGACGCGCTACAGACGCTAAATTTAACCGACAGGAAGAAGATGCTGTGATATGCAAGAGGCCATGCATTCACACAAGGCTGTCGCCGGTGGCGACGTCTACAACATGCTGACGTGAGGAAAGTTCCAAACCGATTTCTCATACGCAAACAGCAGTTGACCGGCGTTACCTGGTAAAACGTTGTGGTGATGCCTTGTGTAAGGTGGAGAAATACGTACCATAACGTTTCCGACTCTGATAAAGGTCGGATTGTAGCCTATCGCGATTGCGGTTTATGGTATCGCGACATTGCTGCTCTTGTTGGTCTAGATCCAATGACTATTAGCAAAATATGGAATGGGTGGGTTCAGGTGGGTAATACGGAACGCCGTGCTGGATCCCGACGGCCTCGTATCACTAGCAGTCGAGATGGCAGCCATCTTATCCGCATGGCTGTAACGGATCGGGCAGCCACGTCTCGATCCCTGAGTCAACAGATGGGGACGTTTGCAAGACAACAACCATCTGCACGAACAGTTCGACGACGTTTGCAGCAGCATGGACTATCAGCTCGGAGACCATGGCTGCGGTTACCCTTGACGCTGCATCATAGACAGGAGCGCCTGCGATGGTGCACTCAACAACGAACCTGGGTGCAGCAATGACAAAACGTCATTTTTTCGGATGAATCCAGGTTCTGTTTACAGCATCAGGATGGTCGCATCCGTGTTTAGCGACATCGCGGTGAACGCACATTGGAAGCGTGTATTCGTCATCGCCATACTGGTGTATCACCCGGCGTGATGGTATGGGGTGTCATTGGTTACACGTCTCGGTCACCTCTTGTTCGCATTGACGGCACTTTGAACAGTGGACGTTACATTTCAGATGTGTTACCACCCGTGCCTCTACCCTTCATTCGATCCCTGCGAAACCCTACATTTCAGCAGGATAATGCACGACCGCATGTTGCAGGTCCTGTACGGGCCTTTCTGGATACAGAAAATGTTCGACTGCTGCTCTGGCCAGTAAATTATCCAGATCTCTCACCAATTGAAAACGTCTGGTCAATTGTGGCCGAGCAACTGGCTCGTCACAATACGCCAGTCACTACTCTTGATGAACTGTGGTATCGTGTTGAAGCTGCATGGAGAGCTTGAAAGTCTACCCCTAGTTTGTTATGCTGATTATTTTTCATGTAAGAAGTATCTCCCTTTAATATAAGCGGACGCAGTGCTCCATGATTCCCATTTATACCGCTATGTGTCTAATTCTTTCAATTAGGCCCGATAAGTTGAGATATGGGTAATCAAACCCGTAGAAAAGATAGTGTTCTAATTTAAAAATGAAGCAACGGATAACGCAACATCGGTAAATGGCCATGGAACAATACGTGCACATTAGGGACTGTAAGACTTTCTTTTTTTTGATACTATGAATTCCGTTAGTTTGATAAAGTGCATAATGCATACAATGGATATGCCTGGATTGAAAATTCATAGAATATAGCCATTATCTCAGTGGTATGGATGACGGATACTGAATAACGCTAAGGGAGAATTTCAATTATCATTCTGATTTATTTCGATAATATTTAAGAAAACTATTACCCTCTGTGACAAAACATAGATGAAATCTATTATATTTAAGAAAACGACCACTCTCAGTGACAAAACATTCATGAAGCACTGACTATCTCTTGCATCTCGTCATACCGGAAACATAGACAACACTTCGTCGTCAGTTACATCTACTAATGATTAAAATGGGTAAAAATGAATGTTATTGAATGGTGACCTCTGAACACCATTTACTTATTGTCACACCTATTCAACGCGCGGAGTAGAGAAGGATATTACCTTTCACTCTCTCAAACATTACTTGGTTTACTACACATGCAGTACCATGCGGATAAGTTCATGTTGAAACCGGGTATTATGCAACCGCAATGCAACGTGAGCAAACCAGCCCAGGCTTCATGACTCCACTTTATTCATGCTATGATTAACGAAAGGCAAATCCAGTGACTACCGTAATGAATGCTGGCAACACGTGGCCAAGTTCGACAACAAAGAAACAAGTAAAATAAACCGTTGAATCATGAAAAATTTATATTGCTTGTATCCAGAACTAAACTAAGCAACAAATGAAAATTAATGAACCTATCCGCTATTGACCTAAGAACAAGAACCGTTGGTTAATGCCCTCAATCACCTCGCGCCCAAATCCGCTAGTTGAAACACATTAATCTGAAAAATTTAAACAAATAAAATATCGCTGAACGTTTCCCGGTATTAATTCACACCCGAACATGTTTTAGAATCAATGTTACCCCAAAAAGCCTACATTATGAATAACTTTTCTCACCATCCATGACGAGCGGCGCACCCCTGCGTCCGTCTCGTTCAATCGGCGGCCCCAGTGCCCTAACATGGCGCGTTCCAGGACCAACCGTCAACCGTTCAAAAAAACTGGTGGTGGGGGTAGGACCCCAGTGAGAACCAACCTCACAAACTCTGCCCTACTCATCCCCTCTATCTTTGGAATCACAAACTCTCTTCCGAATCTGCTCACGTTATGTTGGTGCTAAACTACCCTACTGCTACCATCTATGACCAACCCAGATTATTATATATTCCATACATAATTACGTTTATCCATCCACATACATCACGGGATCAAAGGATGAGAGAGGAGGTGTGACACAAACAGAAGAAAAAATATACACGGAAGCATTCTTGAATCCAAAGGTTAATTAGCTAGACGAAACATTGAAAGGACGCTCTCAGCGTAAAATGAATTATTAAACATGTAGAAATTAATCAGTTAGTTAAATGAAGCGTAAACCTGTGACGTTTCAAGCTGTACCTGTACACGCCATCCAAGCTCTGTTTGACTCAATGCCCAGGCGTATCATGGCCGTTATTACGGCCAGAGGTGGTTGTTCTGGGTACTGATTTCTCAGGAACTATGCACCCAAATTGCATGAAAATGTAATCACATGTCAGTTCTAGTATAATATATTTCTCCAATGAATACCCGTTTATCATCTGCACTTCCTCTTGGTGTAGCAGTTTTAATGGCCAGTAGTGTATTTTGGTTATCAACGAAAAAAATTTTTCATCTAACTCTAAATTTTTCGATGTATGACATAATATAGTCGAAGCTGTTTCCCAGATGGAAAATTTCACCCATTCTAAAAAAGTATCATAACTGGCCGTAATTAAATTCTAGAAGAGATTTTTAACATGCTTTTGGGCATTGTAAAGGTGTGTATTGTAAGTGAATTTAGAATATTAGTATGCGTTTTGTAGGAGACAGAGGTTTTTCTATCGCCGCAGAAAGTGGAGCGCTGTGGTGGCCACTTGCAGACGGTGCTTGTTACTACAGCGTCCATACGTGTGACCTTAGAAATCAGGTTGCAACTAATTTGTGTAGGACTATTTTAAGGTGTCAGGCAAATCCAACACCTTCCATGAAAACGCTGACATGATAGCAAATCCGACAGTATGTCACATAGTTCCGAATAAATCCTGACATTAAATTAATCAAAGTAATACGATCAATGAGTGAGCAAATGGAATACCACAGACTAACACAAGAACGCCTAAATGCGTGTCATACCTTTCCACCGTGAAACAGATGCAGTTCAGAGGGGAGAAACGAGAACAGAAGCCGAGAGCAGAGTCGTGTAAGCTAGAAGGCCCTACAATAAGGGACAGCTAGAAGGCCCTACGATAAGGGACACCCAAAATCCAGCCGACCGCCAAGACCACCCCCCAGCCCATGTTGAAAGATAGAGCCCTCCAGAAGAACAGTATAGATCTTACGATAACACTAAAAGGGCCACACCAGCTTCAAGTTTTATCGTGAGACTATAAGAGTCTCTGTTACGTAGCAAACGTTAAAAACATTGCCCCACCACGAAAAGTATAACGTTTCTCATTGGATACACAGAATTTTTGTAGATGGAGCTTAAGGTTAACATTGAGACCCTGACTGGCCAGTTGAAAACACAGCCAGATAGCTTTTCTTAAACCAACTTCGGTAAATTGTAGTAAGAAGAAGTTAGAAAAGAGTTGCTTCCGAGACGGCGAGGTGTGTGGAGCTGCGCCGCCCGCCGCCCCCTGACGCTGCCTAAACACCGACAAGGTAATGAACCCACAGGATGCCGCTTAACAGCGCATAACGCTTCACTCAGAAGTGCAGAAGTCTCATCTGTTACATACCCTTTTTACGTAATACTAGTGTCGATCGTCGATTAAACTTCGTGGTATTCACATTTGCTATTAGAAGTTAAAAATCTGAAACGCGATGATTTTTCTGTTACGTAATTATTGAGAAGCCACATCAGCCACTGTAATTTGCGACAAATTAGACCATTTTGATAGTTTTCTCTTTTATGAAACTTAACTTAAACCTAGATTATAGATGTGATATGGCATAGGTCATCCTTCGATCCATTGTAGAACTTGGAAACCCATTCAGGGAATATTCGTTCACATTTTTGTTGAACGCAGTTGGTTTTTATCATCCTGTATTAAAATATTTCCTTTTATCAATAGTACAATTTATAAACAATGTTTTGTGAGTAGACTAAAAATTCCAATGGTAAACTTAACTACTTTCTCGACGTTATTTTACCAGCTAACTAAAAATAGGAAAGCCTTGAACCCCTTCCACTAAATTTAGTTAGTATTAACATTCTTTTACAGCGAGTGCAGTGGAGCTGACGCTGAAATCATTAAGTATTCGGTTATATCATCGCTAATCTCACTGAACTCTACATGTCATGTGTGGTCTGGCGTCTCCTTACCAGCAACAGGTCCCAGTTTCAAACTAGTCAATTCCCTAAAAAACACACTCAGAGCGTCGTTGCGCGAAAGTGGTAGGGAGACACGACTTAGAACAAACAGACACCACGCAGAATGTTAGACTATAAGCACACCAGTGCACTGATTGAGTGTAGCGACGGTTTCGCTCCCCTCGCCGCTTCCCACGTTACACGAGAACAGAAGCTGCTTTATTTGTTAGTTAATGTGTAGTGTAGCGTGGCTGGGTTGTGAGCTTATGTGGTGGTCCGCAGCTGCTGGAGTGGCTGTTCCGGCGGCTGTCCGCGCCCTGGCCGACCGTGCGCTCCCGCGCCAGCCTCACGCTGCTCTTCACGGCAGCCAGCGGCGCCCTCATGTGGACGCTGCGGCGCGGCGACCACCCCAAGGACACGCCCATCTTCTGGTCAGCACCCACCTGCCCGGCTCTGCCAGCTGCGCTCGAGCTGATGCCGAGAAGCATACTGGTTGTCATCAGGAACCCCATGTTACGAATATTAATTTTTTATGACAAACCTTGTACATCGTCTTTTGTATCGTGCTCTGATACTAAAATATTGAAGTCTGTTAAAGTGATCATTGCAGCTCAGCTACAGTAGCATCTTACACGTGCCAGTCGTACGAGGGTTGTCCAGAAAGTAAGTTCCGATCGGTCGCGAAATGGAAACCACTGGGAAAATCCGGTAAAGCTTTGCACAGATGTGTTCGGCAGAGTCTCTATTATGCCCGTCGATCGTGTCGCGTCGCTATTTTCAGTTTTGAGTGAACAGTGAGCACTTAAAGATGCGTAGGGAATAGCGTATACCGCCAAGTATGCGTGCCTCAATACAGATTTCGCCTGTGTCATGCAGCCCACATAACACAACTGTCGAGCAGTTCCTTCTTCATGCCAAATCTCGGCCGCACACTGCAGGGGCAATGAAGACGCTCCTGCGACGTTTCCGATGAGAAGTGTTTGATCACCCCCAATATAGTCCGTAATTGGGTACCCCAGAGTCTCATCTCTGCTCACAAGAACCGCTGACTATGAAGACAAAATTTTTCCACAGACGTCGAGCTGCAGACCAGTGCAGACAACTGGCCGAAAGCACAGGCCGCTCCTTTCTATGACGAGGATTTTGGAACGTTGATACAACACTACGACAAAACTCGAAGCTGGAGCGCCGACTATATAGAGAAGCAGGTGGAAGATGTACCTAACTGTTGCAAATAAAACGTTTCTGGTTTTCTCTGTGGTTTCCATTTCCCGACTGATCGGAACTTACTTTCTGGAAAACCCTCGTATTTGTTGTTGGTTCACAGTATCGTTGAATTTTTTAAATAACCTCGACTGTATTACCACACTTACACGAATCTAATGCGTCATCGATTTTAATGCGCACCCCAATTTTAATAATTAAATTAATAAAAATAGGAATTTTGGGACAGCGCTGGTAGGATATTTTTGTATTGTTTAAATTTATTTTACAATGCTAACTTTATTTCAAACGATAGTGAATGTATTTTTAAGTTAATCATTACCGTACTAAGTGACATTTTCCTTATTAAAACAGAACGCCTAACTTGATTACCTTGAAACGTCCCCTTTCAACAATTATACACGACTGTGCTTAAACTGACACACAATATTTTTAGCGCAATGCAATCTGACTTTCAAAAATCCCTACAAAAGAATGGCCCTGACTAACATTAAACTATACCTTTCACAAATCACTAAATCACTTACCTCACAATAATCTTTGTTTCTCCCACTACTGCAATACAGCAAGTGCCACTACTGCCAGCTAAATAAAAGATTCAAACTATGGAAGGCACTAAATACTGATAGGGATAGTTAGCAAATGAAAGATATTAATAGAGAACAAACAATGTATTTACCTTGATATCATCATATATAAATAGAGCAGTTCATGACAAATTTCAAAACTCCGCCATCTCTCCCCACATCCACCACTGCTGGCGGCTCACCTCCAACTGCGCAACGCTACGCGCTGTTCACAGCCAGCTGCCTAACAATACAATGGCGAGTATTACAACAATGCAAAGCAGCCACAGACTGCACACAGCACAGCCAGTGATTTTCATACAGAGGTGGCGTTACCAATAAAAAAACCTAAACAGCCTACTTACATAGCCCCCATGCTTCCCACAAAAAATTTTACAAATTGGATTGGGCAATGGCCAATACAGATTTGAAAAATTTTTTTCATAATTACAATAACAAAGAAATCAAATGCACACACTCATTGATACGATGTTGGTCAAAAGCTAAAATTGTCTCACAGTCCATAAAGACAGTCCTAATCGTACATAACAGGAGAATAGCAGTGTTTTTCTCAAAGTCTGAGCAGTAAAAGAAAATGCACACGGAAGTAGTGGATTTCCATGCAGTCTTGAAGAAGTAGTGTTGTCCTTCCAATGGAAAGACAGTGCTGACTCTCGACATGCAGACAGGTAATGGGCCACAACAGAGCAAACCCACAGCAGAGTCAGTCGAAATTTTGAAGAGTATTGGTAGGTAGGTCATCACAGAGCAGACCCACTGTAGTCCTGGTAGAGATTACGGTATTGGTGGGCCACCAGAGGTGCAGACCCACTGCAGTCCTTGTAGAAATAATGGCATGGTGGGTCATCATAGATGCAGACCCACTGTAGTCCTTGTAGAGATAATGGTACTGGTGGGTCATCAAAGATGCAGACCCACTGTAGTCCTTGGAGAGATAGCCAGCAGCCATCTGTTGTGACTGTGCAGGTGCACAATCACCGTTGAAGAGTCTTGCAGATAATATAGCAAGTCCATAAACCACCACTTGTGCACTCACAAAGTTTTTGGAATTGTCCTTAGAACCAGCAATGCTGTTATCCAGTCCCTTGCTGAATTATTAACACATGTGCAAACACTAACAGTCCCTACTTCTCACATATTGTCCATATACTATGACCAACAGAAACGTGTGCAGTGAAATGTAACTTACAAGTTAATAATAAGATGAACTGGTGTCAATTACAATTTTATAACATAAGAATACAATTACAAAGGTACAAAATACATCATTAAAGAACATAACAATTCAGATAACATTTGTAGTAACAAACTTTACAAAAGAATCGAAATAACATATACATCAGTGTTACAGGAATTATGACATAAGTGAATATATAAAATAATGAGAATAGTTTTCGAAACATTAATTTCACACATGAGCATTAAATCAGAACAGAATAAATAATGTCTAAACATCTTTACAAAGAAAATAACATAGTATTTGAAAAATTCTACAACATAAATCTTATTAGCTAAACACATAAAGACAGGAAAAAGACAAATACACAAGGGTACATATACACATACCAGAATAACACAGGAGAAAAGGACAGGGTTTGTTTTCAGTGTAACATTTGGTACTGCAGTATTTTGTGAACAAAACCTTTTTTGTTCTTGGAGATCTCCCTTCGTTCATCATTATTCCCAAAAAGTCCTATCTGTACCTCCTTTCTGTATTCTAACCATATTTCTTTCAAAATAAATATGGCTTATTGTACAATACTCATTTAGGCCCAAATCGTTTTCATATAACTTTCAAAGCATTATTTCCCTATTCTCCATAGTTAGGTTCTTATATAGTCTACCCCCTCATAAGCTAACTTAAATCTACTGAGCTCAGATGCTAAACTAAGGGACGAGGCAATGCAGCAGCACATAACAAATCAACACAAACAGCAATGACAAAAAATACAGATTGGCAAAGCTAGCAGCAGCAAATGTAATAACTTATATCAAAACATGACATAGCTCAAGCAGAAAAAAATATTACACTAAAAATGGCCATGTCTAATACCTCTGTCACATCTTAACACTAGAGTGATGCATCACAATTTATTCTACAAAAGAAATTACCAAGTACTTGAAAAGAAAATTATGAATGCAGTTCCTGTGAAGGTAAATGTCGCTTTGTGCTCCCTCATTTTTTTGAAAAAAATTATTATATACTCGATCTGTAGACAGAAAATATTTATATTAGTACATCTATAAAATTTTATTTTAACCAATGCTGCAGTGCAGCTAGAAACTAGATATCAAATGAAATAAGCAACTATGTACACAGCAAAGCATAAGAACATCGTTCAATAGCCATGTGGCATTTCATAAGTTAGTAGAAAAATCTCTCAACTAGAGAGACAGTAGTCATAATCAGGTGTATAGACATAAAAATATTTCTCGTCATTTCATTAGGCATCCAGTGTAATCATATGTTTTCAAGTTCGACCGTGTCGTTTTTGCGATGCTTTCTACAAAGGAATGTCAGAAGCGAGGTTAATGGCGTCTTTTTTTAATTTTTTTTTTCTACCTGTGCCGCTGAAAAGGGCTCGCAATAATGGCTTTTCCTCCAGGCAACTGGCACACCTGGCCACTCGCAACGCATTACATCACAGTCACTTACCTTTCTTACCGACATATTTACGACAGCAGTTTCCGCTACAGTGACAGTCTCATATAAACATTTCACAGGTCGAAAATTTGCGTAACAAATGTGTAGAAAAAAAATCCTGTAAATATAACAGTGTTCAAAAAATTTTCGCCAGCATTGTGATACATTCACGCATATACACACATTTCATAACTCTTAAAGTACGATTCTTGGTTTCCAACATCCTGTTTCACAAGTCAAGAGTCCCTACCCACTACTCATTACTCCTTACCTTATTACACATATATATATTCGTCGACACGTCAATCTTGCGACGACACTTCAATATTTCATCATAATAAATACATAGCATAACCAAATTCCTCATATAGCATCATCTTATTGATCATAAACATATCTCAACAGCATAATACACATCGTCGTCGTAAAAATAACATCATAACACCTCAGTCAAATCTCAAAATCGTCGTAGCTTCCTCCAATAATTTCAAAACCTAAAAAAATTCTCTGCTCATTTCAATAGTGTCATCTACCTCAAACGTACTTTAAAAATCATGATCTCACACCAAATACATCATTCAAAGCTCTCATAGCATCACAATATGTCCGAAAAAATATGATCAGTTTACAAAGTACAGACAAAATACAGTTTCATAAGTGTGAAGTTACCCAACTGTGTATTGCGTAAACATGTGTCACTGATGTAGTAAAAAAAATGTTTATCTCTCAGTTAAATGATCAGATAGCTGTGTAATTTGTGTGTTAGAGAAATATGGTACCGATGTGTAAAGTTGTATAAGCAAATACCATATTAGCTAGGGTTCCTTGTGGTTGCCACACACATGGTACACAAAGTAAGCGTTTACCCCCCTGAGGATTAATGTAATTATACCCTCAGGTGCTACAGATTACAGCAAAGGGATGAAATGTATCACAGAAAAACCTTTGTATCATTGTACTTCAAATATCTTTAAAAATAAATGTTTTAAGTACAAAATTAATCACTCAAATGCGTGTCCTGTAGCGCTAAATGTGCGTTTTGCTGCAAGATAATTCTGTGGAAGTGTCGTAATTATCGTCCTCTGAAAGCTAAGTTCTGCAGAAGTCAATGTACTTACCCCATCATAAACGAAAGTGAAATGCTTTGTGTATAGATATCTTAGTTATTACGCTTATTGCCGTGATGAGGAAAGTACTGTACAGTAACGTATTGTTATGCCACGAAAAAGGTTGTCTCATTGTTGCTATACCACAAAAGTTACTACTAAAACATGTTTTTCTTCCTAGAAGAATTCAGAAAACTGTGCAGATATAAAACAGATACACTGCAAAAGCAACATTGTAAATTGTCACTCATTAGTAGCGTCGTGATAACATCGTGTAGCTGTCACATAAACTAACCACTGTGTCCTCTGGTATCTTACAGAAAGTACTTTAAACCCAGAATGTATTTTCAAGTAAACCAAAATGTTGCATTAAAATCTTATTAGCAGTACCAGTATGTGTCCTAAGTATGTAAGCCTGATAGTCGTTACGCAATCGTGCAACTAACAAGCAAGAATGTACAAATACAACACTGTGTCGTCTGTTCACTATAACAATCCATTCGTAATTTCTGTTTAAAAATGTTCCCTAGGTTCTAGACTGGATAGTTAGCTTCAAAACATAGTTACATGATAACAGTTTCTAAAGGATACTAGTAACGTGAAGTGAAACGTTTTATGGCAAAGACAAAGTTAAAAAGCAGATTATCTTTCAATAAATGGTTTCACATGTGAAATGTGGTGTAAACCTTTACTCTTCCTAGTACACAGGGTTTCAACTTCAAAGCAATTATCATGTTGTATACATCGGTAAAGAATGCTAAAATTTTTCTCAAGGCTAGAGTCTTACGTTATTTTTCTCGGAGCCAGCGGGCGCACGCGGCTGCCTGCTGTGCGAGTCATTGTCTGTCTCTTTGTTGGCGCGCGCCGTTATTGGGATTAGGAGACCTAACTTCTACAAATTCACTCTGACGAGAAGGCCCTGCCCTGTTTGAATCCCGCCAGTTCTGATGCAATTCAGGTCTGTCGTTACGAATATATCGTCTGTCGTCATGTCGGTAGTTCCTGTAGTTTCTTTCTTGTCGGTTAAGTGGTGGAGTATTTCTCCCTGAATCGTAACTGCGCGCTGGACCGTTGCGTCTAAAGTTATTCTGTCTCCCTTGATGATAATTGTTTTTGTTCCCATATTGTCTGTTTCTCTGATTGTCTCTGTGATAGTCATTACCGCAGAAAGGTGATCTTTCCCTGTAACTATTACTCTGCCAGTGGTTGTCATATGGGTGGTGTCTGTTCTGGTCACGATTTACGTTGTAAGAATAGGCTTGTCGTGGCCATTTATTGTTTCTGTCGTCACGGAATTGTGACGGATGTGACCTGTAGCGATTGTTTTCCTGTTTTCGCATCCCGCGACTGTCTGTGTCAATTTCTGATTCTTGTAAGAGTCCCTGAAAAGCTTCAATGTCATCTTTGCAACGTCCTGCCAAAATAATATGCCGTAAATGTTCAGGTAATTTGATTAAGCAAATGCGGATGAGTTCTGAGGGGCTGTATGGGTTTGACAGGTACTGATTCTTGTGCAACATGTCTTCAAAATATTTCACAAGACTGGAGAATTCAGATTGTTCGAAATGTTTCATCATTATGATGCCATGTTTTACTCAGTCTTGTGTGGCTTGAGACCAATATGCTGAGAGGAAGGCATGGTAAAATTCTCCTTCACTGTGGCAATCGTGAATGACCGATCGCATTCTTACAGCTGGTTCATTCTCTAAATAGCCACACATGAATTCTAATCTGTGTTCTAACGACCAGTTGGGAGGAAAACAATGAGAGAATTGATGGAGCCATGCTTGTGGATGAATGTCGTTGCCAGAATTCTTAAATGTTTTGAATTTACGTGTAGTAATGAACAGCTTATAGTCAAAATCATCATGTCGGCAAGTCGCATGTCGGTCATTGTTACGTCGTTTCGGCGGTTCCATCTCAAAATTCGGCGTACCTTGCCAACTTCTTTCACAATTTCCGAAGTGCCCTGTGTTGTTATTTTGTGTCTGTTCCTTATTTCTATGTCCCTCTTCCCGTATTGGGGCGCGAGTGTCCTCTGAAATACGTAATTCTTGTACTACTTGTGCCAACTGATCTTGCACTTCCCGGATTTCTCTTTTGTACTGTGTATTGATTTGATTTTGATTTTGTTTGAATTTTCTAATTTGTTCATACTCTTCAGTGTCCGTGAAGGCTACAGGCGTTGTGTCATTCAGATCATCATCTACCTTTGTAGATAAGTTAGTGAACTGATCTGAAAGTTCGGCTACTTTATCCGATAGTGAAATCATTTCCTCTGTATGTTTTTCTGAACCAAGTTTCAGAGTGTCCATTTGTGTTGAAATCGTATCTACTGTGTCCTTTAAGTTTTCCTGAGTTTTTGCAAGTTGCATAACCGTATCGGTAGATGCAACTGAGTCAAATTTTGCTTGCAAGGTCTCATGACTTTCATGAACAATAGTTTGCAGTTCTTTTATGGCTGCTTCGTGATTCTGTAGTGCATTTTCATGACGCGAAAAAATAGGTTGGAAATGCTCACAAATTTGTGTTTTTACGTCATTACAGACTTTTTGACATTTCGATTCAATGTGATGTAACTCAGTAGTTAAATCCTCACGTGTTTGTTCAAGAGTTTGCTCCAATGAGTCTAACTTTTGAAGATTTTGTTCCATTGCGTCTAACTTTTTAAGATTTTGTTCCATTGTGTCTAACTTTTGAAGCTTTTGCTGTGTTTGTCTCTGATTTTGTTCCATTGTGTCTAACTTTTGAAGCTTTTGCTGTGTTTGTCCCATTTGTTGTATTAATTGTAATAACAATGCATTGGTGTCTGAAACATGTTCCTCAGTGCTTTTCGGCAGTGAATTTACACCGGAAACATTCACATTTTGACAAGCAGAAAATGTGTCTTGACTTATTTGAGAAAACGGTGAGGATCCAAAACCTGAATCTACAGTATTTGCGAGATCGTGTCGTGTCATTTCGGCTTCCTGAGGCGAGCTATTGCCGACCGATCGATCGATAATGCTTCCCTCTTCACTAATTGTTTCACTGTCCACGCCATTGTTTGCCGCCCGCTCCATTTCCCTATGCACAATTACCAAATTACTACTTTGAACATCAGTTAATTCATTACTCGGTGGCGCTAACATACTGCTTTCATTTTCACTGTCATTTCTCAGTTTACTTTGGAGCCTAGTGTTACGTTTTTCACACGCCATTATTGTCACAGTATTTCACACGACAACACAGAAAAACACAATTTGAAGAGCAAAAATAGGGGATCACATTAACATAGCACTGAAAATAATATCTAGTTAATTGCAGCTGCGAAATACTTGGTGCAAATCTACATGCATGCCACAACTGTTTTACTGTACAACAATGAAAGACTGCAACTACAAAGGAGATTCTCTCTACAGTTACTCGCTAGCAATAAACAAAATCTACACTAATTACACAAACTACAAGAAAAATCAGAAGATTCCAGTGAGGTATCCTAGGCTAAGGGTCGACATATGAAACGTCCCCTTTCAACAATTATACACGACTGTGCTTAAACTGACACACAATATTTTTAGCGCAATGCAATCTGACTTTCAAAAATCCCTACAAAAGAATGGCCCTGACTAACATTAAACTATACCTTTCACAAATCACTAAATCACTTACCTCACAATAATCTTCGTTTCTCCCACTACTGCAATACAGCAAGTGCCACTACTGCCAGCTAAATAAAAGATTCAAACTATGGAAGGCACTAAATACTGATAGGGATAGTTAGCAAATGAAAGATATTAATAGAGAACAAACAATGTATTTACCTTGATATCATCATATATAAATAGAGCAGTTCATGACAAATTTCAAAACTCCGCCATCTCTCTCCCCACATCCACCACTGCTGGCGGCTCACCTCCAACTGCGCAACGCTACGCGCTGTTCACAGCCAGCTGCCTAACAATACAATGGCGAGTATTACAACAATGCAAAGCAGCCACAGACTGCACACAGCACAGCCAGTGATTTTATACAGAGGTGGCGTTACCAATAAAAAAACCTAAACAGCCTACTTACAACCTACATGATATACAAAGAAACATACTGTATATTACATTCGTTACTCATAATGTCCGCATTACTGGAATCCTCGGAAGAGTCTACTTCAGAAATCGATTCATTTCCTCCTTCCCTCCCATCCGCCATCCTCGGTGTCGTCCCAGAGCACATCATCTTCACTGCCATCCAGATTATTTGAAATACAGCATTTCTTGAATGATTTTACGATCATTGGTGCTTCGATGCGTTTACAGGCAGCCGAAACACAGTGCGCAATAATGTAGGGTGTAGCACGCTTAATTTTTCCTGTCGGAGTCAGTTCACGATTTGGTTCGCAAAACCATTTTTTGTACTGTTACGTTCTCCTGAACGTAACCTTTAGAAAGTTTATTGATACTAACGTCCATCGGTTGTAATACAGAACTCATTCCTCCACTAATTATAACAAGGTCACAAGATAGGGTGTGGATCTTCTTTTCTACGTCGTCAGTGAGATGACCCCGAAATGCATCAAGACATATCATCGATGGTTGCTTGGAAAGTCCACCAGGACGGCGTTCCCACACGTTTAGTAGCCAGTCAAGCATTAAAGTTTGTCATCCATCCCTTTTCTTGATTCGGAACAATGGCGTCATCAGGGAATAGCTTTTCATTTTGTGGAGTCTTGGGGCATATTTTTTGCTTGAAGATTAAAAAATGTGGAAGTTTGCTCCCATCAGCTGTGGTTGCCAGCATTACTGTTACTCGCTGTTTTTCACACTCAGGTGTTTTGATGGTAACATCTTTTGTACCCTTCTCGTCAGTCGTGTAATTACGTGGCATATCAAACCAAACTGGGGTCTCGTCAGCGTTGCCTATTTGGCCCATCGAAAAGTGTGGTAACATACCTCTGAAATTCTTGAAGTTTCTTCTCAAAATCCTGTGGATGCTTTCGGCATATTGTTGTGCGGCGTCGCAGAGATGAGCCTGTTTGTTTCATAAAGGGATCAACCCATCCCCGGCTAGCCTTAAACTCTTGCTTCGTTATGTTAGGAGCTGCAGCCACCTCTTTTGCTTTTTTTATTGTGTTGTCACTGGTCACAGGTTGCCCATTCTTCCACTTTTCTCGGACGAATTCCAAAACATTTACTTCAACGTCAGGAAGTCTTCCTTTGCGAGGTTAAGTGAATTTCTTTCTAATAGTGGTAGTTGCAAATAATCCCAATTTCTGTTTCTTCCATAAGCGAACGTTTCTCTCAGTTACAATGAACTCTCTTTTGTCCTTCTGTTACCATATTTTTCAGCATAAAGAATTATTTAGCGCTTGAAAGTAGCTTCATACAACATTCTTCTCTGCTTGCTTTCGATTTCGTGCCTATCTAATGCAAACACAATGGTGGGTAGTACTGTGGAAGGCAAACAATAATGAACCGAGGTTAAGAAGTACAACAATGCGTTGTAATGTACAGCACAGTACCTAAATTTCAACGAGCAAATAAAAACGAAAAAAAAACGACAGTTCTATTTTCGCCGACAACTCTCGTGCCTCTCGTGGCAGTAATGGATTTTGTTCTGACGCCTGCGAACGGAATTCAGAACTTGAAATATACACCAGCTCTTTTAACTCGATAACGTCTTAACCAATTTACGTCTTCTTTTCTTTAATTCTCAGATATTATACCTATATTTTTTGCGAGAGTTCTATAAGTGCTTTGCTACTTCAGATCACATCGAGTAAGGAATACCGGTGAACGATTCAAGTTCGTACTGGAATCTAATGCGACATCGAATCTTATGCGCACCCTAATTTCGAGTACTTCGTATGGTAAAACAAAGAGCGCAGTAGATTCTCGTAAATACGGTATGTGTTTACGGAAGAACTGATGATGTGGCATTATGGGCCAGGAGCCCCAGTCTGCGGTTATTCTGCCACCTGGTCCAAGTTATTTTTGAGAAGATGAGGTGAATTGATTAGGCGAACACCAATAACCAGTCCCCTCCGAAGAAAATTTCCGACTCAGCCGGGAATAACACCTTGGTCCCCGTGATCCGATCTTAGCTCGTTCTTTATACCTTTCCCATGAATGTGGCGACAACTTCGAGAGGTTGTGGAGGGTGTCTTGAGGAATAGAGCGAGGGTAGGAACCCGTGTCCAGAAACGTCATCCAATGACCGTATAGCGTGCCATTAGGCCACCCCTTCGACAGAATGCATGATTTTTTGCGCCGGTGGACCAATGGCGGAACGCTTCGCAATGCTGTTTGTTACTCTGTGATCGCGACTGATTGCCACGATCGTCAGTGGAGAAGACGGAACTAGCTGGTGCATGCAGACGCCTTGTATGCTATGAATGTGATACTCTGCTGCCTCTGTGGAGGATCGTTTCAGACACTGGCTTCCATCCACAATTTAATTTTCTCCTGCAAGCATTTAAAATCTCCAGCGCTTTTCGGTACACACGAGAAAATTGAACTGCAGATGCCGTGTCAAATGGTTCAAATGGCTCTGAGCACTATGGGACTTAACAGCTGTGGTCATCAGTCCCCTAGAACTTAGAACTACTTAAACCTAACTAACCTAAGGACAGCACACACATCCATGCCCGAGGCAGGATTCAAACCTGCGACTGTAGCAGTCGCGCGGTTCCGGACTGCGCGCCTAGAACCGCGAGACCACCGCGGCCGGCATGCCGTGTCCGGAAGCGTCTTCTACAAAGGCAACAGAGCATCACATTCACAGCAGACTAGGCTTTTCTACGCCGCACTTAGCTCCACTGTCGATCGTGACAATCGGTCGCGATCACTGAATAACGAACAACATTTGCCAGACGTTCCGCCTATGGTCCATCAGTGTACAGCGTCACGTTTGCTGCCGAAGTGGTTGCCTAGTGACAAGCGCCGGCGCCAATAACTTCGACGCTCTGTAGCGTCGCTAGATGACTTTTCTGGACATGGGTTTCTATCCTCAATTTTTTGCTCCTCAAGACACCGTCTACAGCCTCTCAAAGTTTGTCGCGAGATTTCTGCGACACCGCGTACGAAGGATGTCTCTGCTAAGAGGCGCCAAGTGCATTTTCTCTCGTGTAATGGCAGGCATTTGCAATTTTGTTTTTTCATTCGCAGCCCACACAAATACCACTCATCGCGTCTTCCATGCGACGCTCACTATCGACAGAAGCGTCGGTTTGTTCGCTGTTACTAACAAAATCATTTTTAGAGCGGAATTTTACGCCCCCATTCGATAAAACGGTCCCGGATTGGCCTATTGCAATATTCGTTTTATCTATACGTGTTAACAGGGTCATCCAAATACGAAGAACAGCTACTACTACAGGAGCGACTGAACGCTGCTGCTGCATGGCGGGAGCAGTCAGTGCGGGCCAGGCCGATGCAGTCTCGTTTCATGAGAAATCCATTTTGTAACATACCGATAAAATTATTTAGGAGTATTGCATCTATCTGTTTGGTTAATGATGTGTTCTTGTACTGTGGTAATGTGTTTTATTCTCTGTACAGATGGTGTGTGTGACAAAGGCTGCAATGCGACATAGAGGCTAATGTCATTTTTATTCTTTTTTTTATGTTGCTACTTCTGTTTTTTCACCACATAAGTAATTTTTAGTTTATTTTTAACCCAAATTATTCATCGTTGTACAGTGAAACATGTAATGTACGTATTTTTATGAGCAGTATATCTAATCTTTATGTATAACAATCGGACATGTTGCTGATTGCAACTGTGTCCACTTCGTCAGCAGCATGTCTAACCTTTAAGGTTAGACATACTGCTGATAAAAGTACGTACAGTACATGTTTCACAATATAGCCATGGAAAAATACATTTCATACGAGGGTTGGAACTTTAATAGTGGCAACTATTTATTTACAGCTCGTACAAAATAGATACGTGTTTCAAAGTTTTATTAACCTTCAAAATAGTCACCAGCATTGTGTATAACCCGTTGCCAGCGATGTGGAAGTCGTAGGATACTGTTAGCAGTGCCAGTTGTATTGACAGTTCGAGCGGCGCGGTCTACTGCCCGACGAATTTGTAGCAGTTCTGAGGCGAATGCCGTGATTTGTTTCCTTCAGTTTAGAAATCGAGTTGAACTCACGAGGGCTTAAGTCAGGGGAGTGCAGTAGGTGCTACAGCACTTAGCAGCCCCATTAGTCACACCAATCAGTAACAGCTTCCACTGAACGTGCTTGAGCATTGACCTGCAAACTGATGGTCAGGTCCTGCAGAAAGTGTTATCACTTCTGTCTCTATGCTGCTCATTTTTGGAACACAACCTAATACCAGCTTAGAGACAGAAGCGATGACACTTTATGCAGGACCTGACGTCATTTTGCAGGACAATGCTCAAACACGTACAGTGGAAGTTGTTTGACTGATGCGGCTGCTAAGTGCTATACCACCTACCCCTGACTTAAGCCCTCGTGAGTTCAACTCGATTTCTAAACTGAAGGAAACACATCACTGCATTCGCTTCAGTTTGAAGTATACACAGTTTGAACTCGATATGAATGTTAATTAATTGTCCTCTACACATGCGTATGCAATGATATGGTAGTGAAGTGGAAGTAGATGAAGAAGAAAGACTGATATCTGGTTTCTAGCTTTGTCAAGATTTAACGTCAGAACGATCAAGAATGTTACAGTTTAGCGTCTGGAGCTAACACGACAATAAATATACTAGAATTTACTGGTAGATGTATATAGGAGCAGTTCATTCTCGGTTGTCGACGCTCCAGCGATGGTGTGTATGTGTCCTTGCCGCAGGTTCTTCAGGCCGTCTCGGCGCTCAGGCGACATCGAGAGCAATAAGGGCTGTTCGCACCAGGGAAGCTGCTGGAACCACGGCCTCACGGTACGTCTCTGCATTCTCACTGTGTCTCCTACATTTTTAGAAATTCTCGCCTACTTTGTGGGAGTGCAGTCCGTACAGCTCTTTTGTAGCACAATTCTCCGCTGCTTAGAAGGAGCGTTTTAAGTTATAGTGCGCTTCTATCGTGTGCTATACACAGAAAGCATGCAAATCCACACGTGATTTTTTTTCCCCAGGTGTCAGCCATCATGGTACCTCTTCGTGAGTTCTGCTGCTCTTTTTGTGTTTGATGTCATAAGTTGGCACTGTATCAGACATAGGCAATTTTTCATTAGTAAAAAAACTCATTTACAAATTAATATCTATTCCGTGCTGTAAAGCCGGCCGGCGTGGCCGAGCGGTTCTAGGCGCTTCAGTCTGGAACTGCGCGACCACTGCGGTCGCAGGTTCGAATCCTGCCTCGGGCATCGATGTGTGTGATGTCCTTAGGTTATTTAGGTTTAAGTAGTTCTAAGTTCTAGGGGACTGATGACCTCAGATGTTAAGTCCCATAGTGCTCAGAGCCATTTGAACCATTTTTGAACCGTGCTGTAAATATTGTCTGAGCAGCATAAATTAAATGAACTGTGGCACATATCCCAATGTCCACAGCTCGTGGTCGTGCGGTAGCGTTCTCGCTTCCCACGCCCGGGTTCCCGGGTTCGATTCCCGGCGGGGTCAGGGATTTTCTCTGCCTCGTGATGACTGGGTGTTGTGTGCTGTCCTTAGGTTAGTTAGGTTTAAGTAGTTCTAAGTTCTAGGGGACTGATGACCATAGATGTTAAGTCCCATAGTGCTCAGAGCCATTTGAACCATTTGAACATATCCCAATACTCCTGATCTACACATACTTTAATTCTACAGTGCCTCATTCATTCCTCTGTGGAGAAATACACAGCTGACTTTTTCCTATCTAACATAAAACTACGAGGAAATTACATGGTAAAAGTGCATTGAAAATATGAGTATATGGCGTACGAATTACTGACGAAATAGTATTCTCAGATGAAGCTTCTATGTAAAAATAACACACGAATCTCTATAGCTTTCAATGGTCTTACTTCTCCTCTGTCTGACTCGTTAAAAATTGATATTTATGTTCTTTCATCTTCACAGCAGCTGGGTTCCTCTCGTAGTCAGGCCTGAGCGACCTAGCCTTCCTTTCTAGTCCTTCCCAGTATATATCTTTCTCCTCCCTGAGGATGAACTAATAGTTCGGAAAGGTAGGATAGTGTCGTGTACTTTTATACAACACCTGATCAAAAGTATCCAGACACCCCTTTGTGGACGTTACTACGGGGTGTGTCCACTCTTCGCCTTTATGACGGCTTAAACACTGCTGGGGACAGTTTCAATGAGGTGTGTGAGTGTCTGTCGAGGAATGGCAGCCCATTCTTCCTAAACAACTAAAACCAGAGAATCTGGTGATATTGGACGCTGGAGCGAAGTCGACATTCTCACTCATCCGCAAGGTGTTCCATTTGGTTCATAACGGGGCTTTGGGTAGCGCAAAGCATTTCATGAGTGTTGTTGTCCACAAACCATTATCACACAGATGCTACTTTATGACAGCATGCATTGTCACGCTGTTACAATCATCGCCTTCGAAATGTTTCTCTACTGTAACGCAGTACACAGTACTGTACAATATATTCATATATTCCCGCATTTAGCGTTTTATGAAGAACAGTAAGAAGGCAGTGCACTAACCACGAAAAACACCACCTTACCGTAGCACCACCTCCTCCGTACTTCACTGTTCGCTTTACACGTGATGGCAGTTAACGTTCTTCTGACGTTTGCCTCACTTAGATCCTTCCATAGGTCTGCCAGAAAATGTAGCGTAATTCGTCACTCCAAATCACTCGTTTGCAGTCATTTTCCGCCCAGTGGTGCATCTCTTTACACCCCTCAGTTTCGCTTAGCATTGACTACGGAAATGTGAGCAGCTGCTCGACCACTGTATGCGATTCTTTTTAACTCCCTATGTACAGTCACTGTGCTAGCTGGACTGCTGTAGCACTTTGGAAGTCACAAGTGGTTCCTTCCGCTAATATCATGCAATGTTTACAGCCGTCCTCCACAATGCTGGACTGTCCCTGTGTGTCATTAAATGAGATGTGCTTGTTCTTGGTTTAGCTATGGTTTCTCCTTCGAATTTCCCCTTCACAACCAAATCACCAACAGTCTGGCTGAGCAGCCATACAAGAATTTAAATGTCTCTGATGGATCTGTTATTCATGTTGACATCCAATGATAGTCCACGTTGGGAGTCACTGATCTCTTCTGACCGCCCCATTCTCCTGTTATTGCTTCTCTGCTGGAAGCGCAGTACTCCCCGCCTCAGAATCATGCAGAGGTCTATTCCTCATTAAATAGGGAGTTCGGATACATTCAGTCAGGTAGTGTATGTGTCTGTCGACAGGACTAAATATTGGAGGTCCTAAAAATAAGTAACGTCATCCCCGTACAGAGGCGCTCGCTTACCTGTCGCTACCGACCGATCGCCGTGTCATCCTCCGCCAGTGGTGCCCTTGGATGCGGTATAGAGGGGCATGGGGTCGAGCACACCGCTCTCCGTCAAGTACTGGCCACAATTTTGCCCTTATAATTTCAGATTTTTCAGTGGATTTTCGTTTGATACATGAAGTTTACTGAAACACAGCAATGTCTGTCCTCTGTCTTTTACCAATGACCGCCTCATCCAGCTCCTTATCGCCTTCTATGATAGTACCGAACGTAACTGGAAGGTGTACTGCAGTGGAAACTCCGACTTATTTGCCAGTAAAGCGCAGCCGCCGATCAATTGTGCTCCGATCAAACGATCGCTGCCTCCACATTCTCGTTTTCTTCTACGATGTTACCGGATAATATAAGAGGGAGAGCACCAACGCAGACTCCGACTTGCTCGTCGGTCTACCAGGTCCGCGGACCAGCCGTAGTTGCTCAGTTTCGCTAGTACGAGGGGCGTTTGGAAAGTCCGTGCAAAGTTCGAGAGATGGCACCACCGGCGCGTATCGAGATCATTTTTAATTAGTAGTATCTTTGGAAAGAACGCACACCAAGTTTCAGCCATATTGGTCTATTTCTTTGTGTTTGGCATTCGTGTGAATGAAGGAAGTCGAGTGATTGTCAAAAAATGGACGAAGAAGAATTTCGTGTGGTGATTAAAGATTACTTTATGAAAGGCAAAACGCCTCATAAGACTAAAGAGAAGCTTGACAAACATTACAGAGACTCTGCACCTTCGATTAGAACATTTAACAAGTGGTTTCAAAATTTTTGGAGTGGCCATATGGGCTGTAGTGATGCTGAACGTTCTGGACGCCCTGTGGAGGTTACGACTCCAGAAATCATTGATAAAATCCATCATATGGTGATGGATGACAGAAGAGTTGAGGTGCGTGAGATTGCTAGTGCTGTGGGCATCTCGATTGAACGGGTACATAATATTTTGCATAAACATTTGGACATGAGAAAGCTATCCGGAAGGTGGGTTCCGCGATTGCTCACGCTTGACCAACAACAGAATCGTGTGAAGTGTTGCAAGGATGGTTTGCAGCTGTTCAGGAAGAATCTGCAGGACTTTAAGCGTCGTTTCGTCAGTGTGGATGAAACATGGATACATTAGTATACTCCTGAGACCAAACAACAATATAAACATGGTTTACCAAGGGAGGCCGGCCGGAGTGGTCGTGCGGTTCTAGGCGCTACAGTCTGGAACCGAGCGTCCGCTACGGTCGCGGGTTCGAATCCTGCTTCTGGCATGAATGTGTGTGATGCCCTTAGGTTAGTTAGGTTTAATTAGTTCTAAGTTGTAGGCGACTGATGACCTCAGAAGTTAAGTCGCATAGTGCTCAGAGCCATTTGAACCAACCAAGGGAGAATCTGCACCAAAAAAGGCGAAGACCAGTCCTTCAGCTGCAAAGATTATGGCGACTGTCTTTTGGGATTTTCAAGAATAATCCTAACGGACTATCTGGAAAAAGGTAAAACTATTACAGGTGCATATTATTCATCGTTATTGGAACGATTCAAAACCGATCTGCAAGAAAAACGCCGGCGATTGAACCGCAAAAAAAGTCCTCTTCCATCACGACAGTGCACCAGCAGACACCTCAGCAGTTGTGGTCGAAAAATTAATGGAAATACACTATTGGCCATTAAAATTGCTACGCCACGAAGATGACGTGCTACAGACGCGAAATTTAATCGACAGGAAGAAGATGCTGTGATATGCAAATGATTAGCTTTTCAGAGCATTCACTCAAGGTTGGCGCCGGTGGCGACACCTACAACGTGCTGACATGAGGAAAGTTTCAAACCGATTTCTCATACACAAACACCAGTTCACCGGCGTTGCCTGGCGAAACGTTGTTGTGATGCCTCGTGTAAGGAGGAGAAATGCGTACCATCACGTTTCCGACTTTGATAAAGGTCGGATTGCAGCCTATCTCTATTGCGGTTTATCGTATCGCGACATTGCTGCTCTTGTTGGTCGACATCTAATGACTTAGCAGAATATGGAATCGGTGGGTTCAGGAGGGGAATACGGAACGCTGTGCTGGATCCCAACGACCTCGTATCACTAGTAGTCGAGATGACAAGCATCTTATCCGCATGGCTGTAACGGATCGTGCAGCCACGTCTCGATCCCTGAGTCAACAGATGGGGACGTTTGCAAGACAACAACCATCTGAACGAACAGTTCGACGACGTTTGCAGCAGCGTGGACTATCAGCTCGGAGACCATGGTTGCGGTTACCCTTAAAGCTGCATCACAGACAGGAGCGCCTGTGATGGTGTACTCAACGACGAACCTGGGTGCACGAATGGCGCAACGTCATTTTTTCGGATGAATCCAGGTTCTGTTTACAGCATCATGATGGTCACACCCGTATTTGGCGACATCGCGGTGAACGCACATTGGAAGCGTGTATTCGTCATCGTCATACTGGCGTATCACCCGGCCTGACGATATGGGGTGCCATTGGTTACACGTCTCGGTCACCTCTTGTTCGCATTGACGGCACTTTGAACAGTGGACGTTACATTTCAGATGTGTTACGACCCGTGGCTCTACCCTTCATTTGATCCCTGCAAAACCCTACATTTCAGTAGGATAATGCACGACCGCGTGTTGCAAGTCCTGTATGGGCCTTTCTGAATACAGAAAATGTTCGACTGCTGCCCTGGCCAGCACATTCTCCAGATCTCTCACCAGTTGAAAACGTCTGTTCAATAGTGGCAGAGCAACTGGCTCGTCACAATACGCCAGTCACTACTCTTGATAAGCTGTGTATCGTGTTGAAGCTGTACGTGTACACGTCATCCAAGCTCTGTTTGACTCAATGAGCCGGCGTATCAAGGCCGTTATTACGGCCAGAAGTGGTTGTTCTCGGTACTGATTTCTCAGGATCTATGCACCCCAGCTGCGTGAAAATGTAATCACATGTCAGTTCTAGTATAATATATTTGTCCATTGAATACCCGTTTATCATCTTCATTTCTTCTTGCTGTAGCAATTTTAATGGTCAGTAGTGTAGGATTCCAACTCTTTTCACATCCCCCCTTTTCTCCAGACGTGGCACGCTCGGACCACTATTTGCTCCCCAATTTGAAGAAATGGCTGGCGGGACAAAGATTTTATTTAAACGAGGAGGTGATTGCCGCAATTAATAGCTATTTTGCAGACTTGGACAATTCCTATTATTCGGATGGTATCAACAAATTAGAACTGCGTTGGACAAAGTGTATAAGTCTTAAAGGAGACTATATCGAAAAACAAAAAAGGTTTACCTCAACACATAAGCAGTTTTTATTTTTGCACGGACTTTTCAAACGCCCTTTGTGTGCTCCTTATGGCGTTCTTCGCAGCCCTGTAAATCACATTGTGAAAATATATGGCATTTCCGTGTGAGACACAGGATGAGGGCAGTTGGCATGTGTCGCAGCTGGCGGCGAAGTACCTGGCGGCGGGCGTGGCGCTGCAGGCGGCTCGCCACCTGCTGGCGCAGTGGAGGCGGCCCGCAGGCCCCGGCAGCGGGCTGGCGGCACTGCTGGGGCGCGCCCTGTGCGGCGACAACTCGCTGGGGCTCTTCCTCGCCGCCTACGTCGCTCTCTACCAGGTACGCTAGGCCGCACCACACCACGCGCTCTCACTGGCTTACAAATTCCCACTAGTAAACGCATATAACGCAACAGAATTGTTGAGGCTTTTGTGGCCACTTTTTCATGTATTACTTGTTGCAATTGGTCCTGGGATCTTCAGGCGTTTGTTCTATCATTCTTCTGACGTTTCGCCAGCACGAGTGGCTGTCATTGTCACAGGAACACGTATACTTTCACGAAGTCGTGGAATACCTCCTATATCGTGTCAGACCTACTTTATCCAGCGTAGTGTAGCAACTCTACATGTCATGGACTCAACTTCGTTGTAAGTCCTCTGCAGATATATTGAGCCATGTTGCCTCTATAGCCGACCATAATTGCGAAAATGCTGCCAGTGCAGTATGTTGTGCAAAAACTGACCCCTCGATAACGTCCCATAAATGTTTCATGGGATTCAAGTCGAACAGTCTGGGAGTAGCGCGATAAAGCGGGTGCCCACACTTTTGATCTCAAATTACTGTGCTAATTAATTAAATTGATCAATTAAAGCACCCCTCCCCTTAACCTATTGTTCTTCTAAGGGGTTTACGACACCCTTGTGGTTGATTTATGCTCCCTTAGGTACGGGACAAAAGCTGCTTCTGAGAAACCCCCACCCCTACCCCTCCCTTATCATTCTGTGAAATCCACAACACTACGCCTCCCCCCTTCCCAATATGAAAACACTTTTGATATCAAATTACTCAACTAATTAGTTAAATTGATCAATTAACTACCTCTTTCCCCTCTGGGCAATCCCCCAGCCTTCCATTCCTCTCCACTACTTCCCCCCCCCCCCTCTTACCCATCTGGAAATTGGCAGGAATAAGACTCAGTCTGTGCTGAGCTGCTGGTGAGGAACGATCGCACGATACAAAATTCATTCCATGTCAGTTGTCATAACGATATAATGTTCAATTCAGTTTGCTTACTTGGGCAGAGTTCACGTCTGCACCACCACTTTCCATGCCGTAATAACTGTAAGCACCGAGGAATGGAATGAACTGTGACATGTTAGTCGCCGTTCTGGATCACCCGCTTGTTTTTATAGTGGCCAGGTCACAGAGTTTCAAGTGCACACATCTACACACCACGGGGGTCGGGCCGTGTCTGCCGCCCAAGCGCCACTGATTACTAACTGCAACGCCGAACACACATATCTGCATGCCATGGAGGTTGGAAACAGCCCAATGTCCTAATTACAGACCACAATACTATATACAATCGACTGTGGAGCAGAAGTTGATGTCCTTTGATATTAGATACCCGGGAAACCATTTCTGCTGTCTCTGCTACTTTCTGTTGTAGCACCTGTGCCTCAAACCAGTAGACCAAGGTGATGTGCCTACCTGCCAGAGCGACGTTCGTTTGTTCTCATGGCCCCCAAACAAAGCGCCAGGGATCGACGTTCCTTTGATCAGGAAACTGCGGACTCGCTCCCTTTCTCCGTCTGTCTCAAGTGGTTCCTTCCTATTTGTGTGTACACTTGTATGAGCCAGTGTGTTCAAACACACAGACAGAGATTTTCATCCCACCTCAGAATACTGTGCTCCTATTGGCCGAGGACGAAGGGAGAGCAATTCCGATATCAAAAATGGCGGGAAATAGTCCGTCTGTACTACCCTATCAAAGCTCTGGAAGGTGTAAGCCAAATGGATCGCTTAAGCACTACCAGCACCTTACGATGATTCCTCTTCGCAATAAAACGCGTTTTCAACAATTGAGTATCACACACACACACACACACACACACACACACACACACACAAACACATCTTGCAGATCAAGTAATAAAATTTCCGCGACAAATAGACTGCAGCCCTAAATATATCTGAGGCCTTGCATGCACTGATGTTTGCAAACACAAGTATCTCCTCCATCACAATGTTTCCACTAAACGCAACTGGCGAGAAAACCTGCCGATCGCACACACTCCCGATAACGAAGAGCACACTGTGTGCTGACTGCAGGAGTGCCATGGGCTGCGGCTCTGCTAGCAGCAGTGGCAGTTGCGCTGCCAACTCCACACTCTCAGAAGCAGGAGAGACTGTCACCGTGACAGCCAAGCTGTCGCCTGATCATTTTACATGGGGTTAATAATCGTCTACTGCAAGCACTCGTCATATTGAATCTCCTCATGCAATGCAATATGTGCGGTGGTGTGTGCTTATTGAAATAAATGTTCATACTTCCTGTTTAATCAGGGGATCAGGAACTATTACTATAAATAAAAGTTTTGATTTCTTACCGATTAATATATTTAATAAAAGTTCACATGCACAAACATAGTAATAATCATCTAACCATTCTGAAATTTAGCAGTTTTAACATTAATGTACTGAAGCATATATTAGTTTCATCCCTAGATTATGGCGCAATACTTTGTACAAAGAAGGTAGCTGCGAAGAAACCATGGGTTACAGAAGAAATACTTCAGTTGATTGATGAAAGGAGGAAGTACAAACATGTTCCGGGAAAATCAGGAATACAGAAATACAAGTCGCTGAGGAATGAAATAAATAGGAAGTGCAGGGAAGCTAAGACGAAATGGCTGCAGGAAAAATGTGAAGACATCGAAAAAGATATGATTGTCGGAAGGACAGACTCAGCATACAGGAAAGTCAAAACAACCTTTGGTGACATTAAAAGCAACGGTGGTAACATTAAGAGTGCAACGGGAATTCCAGTGTTAAATGCAGAGGAGAGAGCAGATAGGTGGAAACAATACATTGAAAGCCTCTATGAGGGTGAAGATTTGTCTGATGTGATAGAAGAAGAAACAGGAGTCGATTTAGATGAGATAGGGGATCCAGTATTAGAATCGGAATTTAAAAGAGCTTTGGAGGACTTACGGTCAAATAAGGCAGAAGGGATAGATAACATTCCATCATAATTTCTAAAATCATTGGGGGAAGTGGCAACAAAACGACTATTCACGTTGGTGTGTAGAATATATGAGTCTGGCGATATACCATCTGACTTTCGGAAAAGCATCATCCACACAATTCCGAAGACGGCAAGAGCTGACAAGTGCGAGAATTATCGCACAATCAGCTTAACAGCTCATGCATCGAAGCTGCTTACAAGAATAATATACAGAAGAATGGAAAAGAAAATTGAGAATGCGCTAGGTGACGATCAGTTTGGCTTTAGGAAAAGTAAAGGGACGAGAGAGGCAATTCTGACGTTACGGCTAGTAATGGAAGCAAGGCTAAAGAAAAATCAAGACACTTTCATAGGATTTGTCGAACTGGAAAAAGCGTTCGACAATATAAAATGGTGCAAGCTGTTCGAGATTCTGAAAAAAATAGGGGTAAGCTATAGGGAGAGACGGGTCATATACAATATGTACAACAACCAAGAGGGAATAATAAGAGTGGACGATCAAGAACGAAGTGCTCGTATTAAGAAGGGTGTAAGACAAGGCTGTAGCCTTTCGCCCCTACTCTTCAATCTGTACATCGACGAAGCAATGATGGAAATAAAAGAAAGGTTCAGGAGTGGAATTAAAATACAAGGTGAAAGGATATCAATGACACGATTCGCTGATGACATTGCTATCCTGAGTGAAAGTGAAGAAGAATTAAATGATCTGCTGAACGGAATGAACAGTCTAATGAGTATACAGTATGGTTTGAGAGTAAATCGGAGAAAGACGAAGGTAATGAGAAGTAGTAGAAATGAGAACAGCGAGAAACTTAACATCAGGATTGATGGTCACGAAGTCAATGAAGTTAAGGAATTCTGCTACCTAGGCAGTAAAATAACCAATGACGGACGGAGCAAGGAGGACATCGAAAGCAGACTCGCTATGGCAAAAAAGGCATTTCTGGCCAAGAGAAGTATACTAATATCAAATACCGGCCTTAATTTGAGGAAGAAATTTCTGAGGATGTACGTCTGGAGTACAGCATTGTATGGTAGTGAAACATGGACTGTGGGAAAACCGGAACAGAAGAGAATCGAAGCATTTGAGATGTGGTGCTATAGACGAATGTTGAAAATTAGGTGGACTGATTAGGTAAGGAATGAGGAAGTTCTACGCAGAATCGGAGTGGAAAGGAATATGTGGACAACACTGATAAGGAGAAGAGACAGGATGATAGGACATCTGCTAAGACATGAGGGAATGACTTCCATGGTACTAGAGGGAGCTGTAGAGGGCAAAAACTGTAGAGGAAGACAGAGATTGGAATTCGTCAAGCAAATAATTGAGGACGTATAATTGAGGACGTAGGTTGCAAGTGCTACTCTGAGATGAAGAGGTTAGCACAGGAAAGGAATTCGTGGCGGTGCCACATCAAACCAGTCAGTAGACTGATGACAAAAAAAAAAAAAAAAAAAAAACAAACTTTGTATGCTACGCACAGGCAGGTTATGATGACGTGGAGTTAGTAGCAGTGACCTCACCTACATCTACATCTACATAATTACTCTGCTATTCACAATAGAGCCTGACAGAGGGTTCAATGAACCACCTTCAAGCTGTCTCTCTACTCTTCCACTGTCGAACGGCGCGCGGGAAAAACGAGTACTTAATTTTTTCTGTGCGATCTCTGATTTCTCTTATTTTATCGTGATGATCATTTTTCCCCCTGTAGGCGTGTGCCAACAGAATGTTTTCGCAGTCGGAGGGAAAACTGGTGATTGAAATTTGATGAGAAGATCCCGCCGCAACGAAAGGCGCCTTTGTTTTAATGACTGCCACTCCAATTCACGCATCATGTCTGTGGCACTATCTACCCTATTTCGCGATAATACAAAACGATCCGCCATTCTTTGTACTTTATCGATATCATCCGTCAGTCCCACCTGATGGGGATCCCACACTGCACAGCCGTACTCCAGAATAGGGCGGACAAATGGTTCAAATGGGTCTGAGCACTATGGGACTCAACTGCTGTGGTCATAAGTCCCCTAGAACTTAGAACTACTTAAACCCAACTAAACTAAGAACATCACACACATCCATGCCCGAGGCAGGATTCGGACCTGCGACCGTAGCGGTCGTGCGGTTCCAGGCTGTAGCGCCTTTAACCGCTCGGCCACTCCGGCCGGCTAGGGCGGACAAGCGTGGTGTAAGCAGTCTCTCTAGTAGACCTGTTGCACCTTCAAGTGTTCTGCCAATGAATCGCAGTCTTTGGTTTGCTCTACCCACAATATTATCAATGTGATCTTTCCAATTTAGGTTATTTGTAATTGTAATCCCTAAGTATTTAGTTGAATTTACAGTCTTAAGATTTGTGTGACTTATCGCGTAATCGACATTTAGTGGATTTCTTTTAGGACTCATGTGAGTAAAGTCAAATTTTCTTTATTCAGGGCCAATTGCCACTTTTCCCACCTTACATATATCTTATATAAATCATTTTGCAATTCTTTTTGGTCATCTGATGACTTTACAAGACGGTAAATGACAGTATCATCTGCAAACACTCTAAGACGGCTATTAAGATTGTCTCCTACATCTTTAATACAGATGAGTAACAATAGAGCGTCTATAACACATCCTTGGGGGAACACCGGCTATTACTTCTGTTTTACTCGACGACTTTCCGTCTGTTACTACGAACTGTGACCTTTCTGACAGGAAATCACGAATCCAGTCGCTCAGCTAAGGCGATATTCGGTAGGCACGCGGTTTGCTTAGAAGACGCTTGTGAGGAACGATGTCGAAACCCTCCTGGAAATATAAAAATATGGAATCAATTAGACATCCCCTGTCGATATCACTCATTACTTAACGAGTATAAAGAGCTAGTTGTGTTTCACAAGAACGATATTTTCTGAATCCGTGCTGACTATGCGTCAATAAATCGTTTTCTTCGAGGTACTTCATAATCATTAGAATACAGTATATGTTACAAAACCCTATTGCAAATCGACGTTAGTGATATGGTCCTGTAATTCAAGGGATTACTCCTACTTCCATTTTTTGGTATTGGTGTGACCTGAGCAATTTTCCAGTCTTTAGGTACGGATCTTTCTGTGAGCGAGTGGTTGTTTATAATTGATGAATGTGGAGCTGTTTTATCAGCATACTCTTAGAGGAACCTGATTGGTATACAGTCTGGACCAGAAGTCTTGCCTGTATTAAATGATTTAAGCTGCTTTGCGACACCGAGGATATCTACTTCTATGTTTCTCTTCTTGGCAGTTGTTCTTGACTGGAATTCAGGAATACTTACTTCGTCTTCTTTGGTGAAGGAGTTTCGGAAAACCGTGTTTAATAACTCTGCTTCAGTGGCACTATCATCAATGACTTCACCGTTGTTATCGCGCAGTGAAGGTATTGATTGCGTCTTGCCGCTGGTGTGCTGTATGTATGACCAGAATCTCTTTGGGTTTTCTGCCACATTTCGACACAGAGTTTCGTTGTGGAAATTATTGAAAGCATCTCGCATTGAAGCACGAGCTATATTTCGCGATTTTGTAAAATTTTGCAAGTCTTGGGGATTTTTCATTCTTTTAAAATTTGGCATGCTTTTTTCGCTGCTTCCGCAACAGCGATCTGACCCGTTTTGTGTACCATTGGGGTTCAGCACCATCACTTATTAATTTATGTGGTATGTGTCTCTCAATTGCTGAGATACTACCTCTCTGAAATCATTCCACAATTTTTCTACGCTTGCATGACCAGATTGGAAGGAGTGAAGAATAACTCTCAAAACGGCATTAACAGCATTTTTATCAGCTTTTTTTTTTAAATGGATATACTTCGAGTTTATTTTTGATGGTTGTAGGTGTTACGGCCTTCGGCCTAACAGCAACTGCCTTGTGGTCGCTAATCCCTGTATTCGTCACAGCACTCAATATTTGTCCAGGATTATTTGATGCTAAGAGGTCAACTATGCCTTCTCAACCATTTACGCTTACAGTGGGGTCATGAACTAATTGTTCAAAATAATTTTCTGAGACAGCATTCAGTACAATTTCGGATGACGTTTTATGCCTGCCGCCGGCCTTAAACGTATACTTTTTCCAGCATATCGAGGGTAGATTGAAGTCTCCACCGACTACAACTGTATGAGTGGTGTACCTATTTGAAATGAGACTTAAGTTTTCTTCGAACTGTTCAGCAACTATATCTTTTAAGTCGCGCGTTTGATAAAACGATCCAATTAATGGTTTAGTCCGATTGTCAAGTATAACCTCCACCCAAACTATTTCTCAGGAACTATGTACTTCAATTTCAGCAGAAGGCAAACTACTTCCGACGGCAATAAATACTCCACCACCAACTCTATTTAATCTATCCTTTCTGAACACAGCTAGATCGTTTGAAAAATTTCGGCTGAATTTATTTCCGGCTTTAGCCAGCTTCCTGTACCTATAACTATTTGAGCTTCAGTGCTTTCTTTTAGGGCTTGGAGCTCTGGTTCTTTCCCAACACATCCACGACAATTTACAATACCGATCGTTTCTACAACTAACTTACTGTGTTTTACCTATACCCTTTTAGACGGACGCCCTTTCTGTGGTTCCCTGAGACCCTCTAACCAAAACAAAAACGCCCAGTCCCTTCCACACAGCCCCCGCTACCCTTGTAGCCGCTTGTTGTGTGTAGTGGACTCCTGACCTATTAAGTGGAATCCGGAAACCCACCACCCGATGGTACAAGTCAAGGAATCTGTAGCCTACACGGTCACAAAACCGCCTGAGACTCTGATTCAGACCCTCCACTCGGCTCTGCACCAAAGGACCACAGTCGGTTCTATCGACGATGCTGCAGATGGTGAGCTCCGCCTTAACCTCGCCAGCGAGATTGGCAGTCTTTACCGTTTCCGCTAGCCGCCAGAAACAGAGAGAATCTCCCCAATCAAAAGCGATACACGTCATTGGTACCGACATGAGCCACCACCCGCAGTTGGCTGCACCCTGTGCTCTTCATGGCATCCGCAAGCACCCTTTCCACATCCGGAGTGACTCCTCCTGGTATGGACACGGAGTGTACACTGGCATCCTTCCCCTCCTTGGCAGCCAAGTTCAAAAGAACCCCCATTATGCGCCTAACATTGGAGCTCCCAACTACCAGCAAACCCACCCTCTGTGAATGCCCAGACCATGTGGGCCGAGAAGCTTCCTCTGGAACAGGTTGGACTACTGCATCCGGCTCAGAGACATCATCAGCCTCAGATAACGCCCGAAACGTGTTCGCCAAACGAACTGGGGAGGCCCTACGATCTCCCACTTGACCATAGGTGAGGCGTCAACCTCAATGCAGGCAGTACCCAGGGCAGCCACAGCAGTGGACCGATCGAGTGGTATGTGGGATGTGCTCGACTTCCCTCGCTTTCCCGTGTCAGACCCCCTACAATGATGCCCCTTGGCTGCAGCCTCAAGCTGTGTGATGGAAGCCAATGCAGCCTGGAGCCGTGAGCGAAGGGTCGCCAACTCAGCTCACATATGTAGACAGCAACCACTGTTCCAATCCATTACTGCAATCGCTCCTGTTTGCAGCCTGTAAAAATATATAACAAACGAATGGTGTACTCGCCTTACTAGCATCAGGAACACGAGGTGCTCTGTCTCTGATGGTCTATCCAACACTAGCATACTACTGCAACCCACATCCTTCTGAGTCAGTTTAGTGTATTCATGCCTTGGTCCCCCTCTACGCTTTTTCCCCTCTGCACTTCTTTCCAATATTAAATTGATGACAGCCATTGTGGCCGAGCAGGTCTAGGCGCTTCAGTCCAGAACTGTGCGACTGCTACAGTCGCAGGTTCGAATCCTGCCTCGGGCATGGATGTGAGTGATGTCCTCAGATGTTAAGTCCCATAGTGCTCAGAGCCATTTGAACCATTTAAACTAAATTGATGATCCCTTGATGCCTCATAATGTGTCCTACCAACTGATATCTTCTTCTAGTCAAGAAGTTGTGCCAGAAATTCCTCTTCTCTCCAATTCTATTCAGTACCTCTGCATTCGTTACATGATCTACGTATCTAATATTCAGCACTGTTCTGTAGCACCACATTTCGAAATCTTCTATTCTCTTCCTGTCTAAACTATTTATCGACTATGTTTCTCTTCCATACATGGCTACACTACATAAAAATACTTTCAGAAAAGACTTCCTGACACTTAAATTTATACTCGATGTTAACAAATTTATCTTCTTCAGAAACTCTTTCCTTGCCATTAGCAGTCGACATTTTATATCCTCCTTACTTCGACCATCAAATAGCGATACTCATTTACTACTTTAAGCGTCTCATTTGTTAATCTAATTCCCGCAGTATCACCCGATTTAATTCGACTACATTCCATTATACTCGTTTTGGTTTTGTTGATGTTCATCTTATATCCTCCTTTCAAGACCATGTCCATTCCGTTCAGCTGCTCTTCCAGGTTCTTTGTTGTCTCTGACAGAATTACAACGTCATTGGAAAATCTCAAAGTTTTTATTTCTTCTCGATGGATTTTAATTCTACTCCAAATTTTTCTTTTGTTTCCTGTACTGCTTGCTCAATGTACAAATTGAATAACACTGTGGATAGGCTACAACCCTGTCTCACTCCCTTCCCAACTACTGCATCCCTTTCATGCCCCTCGACTCTTATAACTGCCATCTGGTTTCTGTACAAATTGTAAATAGCCTTCCCTCCCTGTTCAAAAAATGGTTCAAATGGCTCTAAGCACTATGGGACTTAACATCTGAGGTCATCAGTCCCCTAGACTTATAACTACTTAAACCTAACTAACCTAAGGACATCACACACATCCATGCCTAAGGCAGGATTCGAACCTGCGACCGTAGTAGAAGCGCGGTTCCGGACTTTCCCTCGACGTATTTTACCCCTGCCACCTTCAGAAGAGCACGAGAAATGGCCGACAGCTCTGCAGTGAAAACACTGTAGCCGTCTGGCAAGGAGTGCTGTTCAATATGTCCTCCATGAACATATGCGAAGCCAACGTGACCATTAGTCACCGAGCCGTCGGTGTAAACCACTTCATGGTCCCGGTACATGTCAAGAATTGAGAGAAAGTGACAGCGGAGAGCCGTGGGGTTAACTGGATTCTTAGGACCATGTGGAAGGTCCAGGCGAAGCTTTGGCCTGGGTGTACACAATGAAGGAGTACGTGAATGGGCCTCGAGTCTAGGTGGTAATGGCAAGGACTCTACTTCGGACAGATCGGACGCGAACCGCAATCGTAAGCCCTGACCTGGGCCTCCTATGCGGGAGATGAACTCCGTGGGTGGGAAAAGGAGACTGCAGTTCGGATGCTCAGGAGAACTACGAATGTGTGCAACGTAACTGGTGACTTCTTGTGCACGCCTTACCTTCAATGGAGGGACTCCAGCCTCCACTTGGGCGCTGGTCACCGGACTCATCCTAAAGGCTCCCGTTGCCAGACTAACGCCACATTAGTGCGCTGGGTCGAGTAAACGCAACGCTGAGGACGCCGCCGAACCATTAACCAGACTCCCATAGTCAATGCGGGATCGAACAGGGCTCTGTAGAGTTGCAGCAGCGTAGAACGATCTGCACCTCAGTTGGTGTTGCTCAGTTGGTGCTTCCAGAACTTCCGCTTCAGCTGACAAAGATGAGGAAGCCACGTCAATCGGGCGTTGAAAACCAGTCCTAAGAATCAATATGTATCCACTACAGTGAGTGGATCGCCGTTAAGGTAAAGTTCTGGTTCCGGATGAACGGCACGACGCCGACTTCACGGCTGAAAACTGGAAGCCGTGGGCTAGAGCCCATGACTGGGCCTTGTGGATGGCTCCCTCTAGGCGCCGCTCAGCAACACCAGTACTGGAGGAGCAGTACGAAATGCAGAAGCCGTCTGTATACAGAGAACATTATCCAGGTCCCGTCTTCTTAAGTTTCCACCTTTTTCCAGTTTCTTCAATTTTAATCTATAGTTCATCACCAATAGATTGTGGTAAGAGTCCACATCTGCCCCTGGGAATGTCTTACAATTTAAAACTTGGTTCCTAAATCTCTGTCTTGCCATTATATAATCTATCTGAAACCTTCCAGTGTCTCCAGGCCTCTTCCACGTATACAACCTTCTTCCATAATTCTTAAAAGTGTTAGCTATGATTAAGTTGTGCTCTGTGCATAATTATACCAAGCGACTTGCTCTTTCATTCCTTACTCCCGTTCCATATTCACCTACTACTTTTCCTTCTCTTCCTTTTCCTACTATCTAATTCCATCCCCCATCACTATTAAATTTTCATCTCCCTTCACTATCTGAATAATTTCTTCTATTTCATCATACATGTCTTCAATCTCTTCGTCATCTGTACTATTGCGGCAGGCGTGGCCTTCCTGTCTGTCTTTGCTACTATAATGTGTTCACAATGCTGTTCGCAGTAGCTTATCCGCCCTCCTATTTTTGTATTCGTTATTAAATCTACTCCTGCATTATCGTTATTTGGTTCTGTATTTATAACCCTGTATTCATCTGACCAGAAGTCTTGTTCCTTCTGCCACCGAACTTCACTAATTCCCACTAAGTCTAGCTTTAACCTATCCATTTCCCTTCTTAAATTTTCTAACTTGCCTGCCCGATTAAGGGATCTGGCATTCCACACTCCGATTCATAGAAGATCCGAATGGGGGACTATTTTACCTCCGGAATATTTTACCCAAGAGGACGCCATCATCATTTAACCATACAGTAAAGCTGCAAGTCCTCGGGAAAAAATACGTCTGTAGTTTCCCCTTGCTTTCAGCCGTTCGCAGTACTAGCACAGCCAAGCCGCTGTGGTTAATGTTACAAGGCGAGATCAACTATCCAGATTGTTGCCCCTGTAACTACTGAAAAGGGTGCTGCCCCTCTTCAGGAACCACACGTTTGTCGGGCCTCTCAACAGATACCCCCTCCATTGTGGTTGCATCTATGGTACGGCTATCTGTATCGCTGAGGAAAGCAAGCCTCCCCGCTAACCATAAGTTACATGGTTCATGGGAGGAGGCAGAACCGATTATCGCTGGAAAAAATTAGTTCCAATTTTGACTACCAGGTACAAATCTGGCGCTGTGACTAAAAGAAATATGTAAAGAAATGTTTCCATAAGTAGCGGATTAGGAACGAGACCTGGAAGAACAGTTCATACAAGTGAGAAAGACATAATATTGATTTTATTATTAACCGGCGCTTACGCAGCTTGCTCTGTATGAGCGCCAGACGAGGGGCTGTGCAGGTCCATATTTGCAGATGGTGGTCAAACAGCAATTTTTTTCAGCATTAATGAACTCCGCATTAACGCATTATCACATCTACAAAGTTTCGCTGATAAACGGTAATTGCAGCAGACACTGGACCTCCGTGAGCAATTGTACTTCAATTATAACCTCCCGGTAGAGAAGCATCAGCACCTACTTTTTCTAGACGTTTCGGTTATAAGGAAGGGAGTGAACTTGAATCGCACGTCAATCGAAAACCGACACACATAGACAGATACTTGCACAAATTATTATATCATCACCCGAACCAGAAAAGAGCAATTATTAATACGCCCTTAGCGAACAAAGAAGATGCATATGCTATAGAGTCTCGGACGCCAGATGCAACATCTGGAAGTCGTACTGAGGAGCAAAGGGTACTTCACTACTTGAATATGCGTCATAACTCCTAACACGCGAAGAGTGGTACGTCGGAAGAAGAAATGTCGGGAAGTGATGGACAGAATCGGTCGTACACGATTATACAGTGCATCAGATCGCTAAAGGAGAAAAGGGATCCACTCCCAGTGTCGGGAATATGCAGCATGTCGTGTACATGTGGAAAATAGATTGGAAAGATTGGACATTCCATCAGTATTGCGACCATTGAACGGCACTGAAGGTTGTGAGAAATGGAGAAATCGGCCGTGGCGGAGCGCTAGCTGTATGGGACCGACCACACAGCACTTCCGCGTCATGATTCACTGCCAAGTGACAAAGCTCGATGGAAATTGGAATATACATAGAAAGAATTGTTACAGAACGGGATTATTGACTTCCAGGTCTTTGAACAGGATGGAGCTGTTGTAACGCTGTACTCCTTTTCGTTGGTACATCTTTTCGTTGGTACATTCGGCCATGACTTCATTTTTATGCATGGCAGCGCGCGGCTATATCGAACAGCGCAGGTGGAAGAGCTCTTGGAACGAGAGGATATTCGGCGACTGGACGGGCCTGCTCGTCTCCCCGACTTCAATCCATCGACCACGTGTGTAATGCGTTGGGGAGGCGCACTGCAACACGCCCAGCAGCACCAACGACCGCCCAGTAGTTGTTAAGCGCGATGGCGGAAGGATGGGACGTCCTACCACAAGACCCAACCCTGTGGCCACCAGAGGAGCACTCTGCAGAGCATTCATTGCTGTCTGTAGTCCTAGGCGACCGGACACCCTATCAAGAACCATGTACCGCCTTTTCTGTTCAGATGACCTTCATGAATCCCTTCAATGTGATTATGGTCTTTGAATAAAAGTATCATTTCTGTTCGTCTCATTGCGTATTCTCTCGGTTACCTTTCGTACCATACTGTAGTAAGTCTTTTATAAGTACGGTTCAAGTTTCATGGAGCTATGTTACTTGGCAGTGACCCATCATACGAACGTTACTTTCGTCGTTAACTTTTGTTCACAAGGGTAAAATTCGCCGACACGCAGGTTCTCGCCATTGAGAAGAGTTATCACAACCGTTGTTCAGGGACACCCTAGAAATTCACAAACGTGGTAACATATTTAACAAGAAAGAAGAAAGCGTTAAGGTAAATGAATTCCGTTACTGGTAACGGGGAAAGGCCATGAGACGTTGCCGCGAGAATACCTACACACAGGGTGAGGCAGCTAAGACAAGGCGCTTCAGATACATCCACAACGAATCAATATATCGAGTTGCGGTTTTCGCCAAATTATAGCGGACAATATGATGAATTTCGGACATTCAGAAGTAATTTTTATCGTTTATAATCGACCCACGCGAAGCTAAACGATTTCAAGGCGCAGCCTGAAGAGTAGCTATTACCTGTTTGAAAAACATCAATCGATATAAATCGTTCCAACAATGTTGCCCGTCATTATTTAAATCCAAATTGAAAATGTTATTCAACACTCTTCAAAATTCAATTTCTGTAAACCATTATAGGAAAATATATTTTAATATATCTTTAGGGGCGGCTCCACCTTAAGACCTTTAAAGACGAGTCGCACCTGCTCAAGCATATGCAGCGAATATCTAGAAGAAATGTGCTCCAAAATGAAGTAAACCGTGGGAAAACATTGCAGAAACGAGGATTCCCGTGTAACAAATATAATATCACTAATGAGTCGGAACAGTTTCGAAACTGTTTGACAGGACGCTACGTGCAATAAGCAGACGCAAATCGCTGACGCATCAAACGCCGCGCGGGGTAGCCGCGCTGTCGGGGGCGCCTTGTCACGGTTCGCGCGGCTCCCCCCGTCGGAAGTTCGAGTCCTCCCTCTGGTATGGATGTGTGTGTTGTCCTTAGCGTAAGTTAGTTAAAGTAAGATTAAGTAGTTTGTAAGCCAAGGGACCAATGACCTCAGCAGTTTGGTCCCACAGTACCTTACCACAAACTTATCAAATACTGACTGGAAATATGGAAAGAGCCACTCAACTTTTGCAGAACATTTGAGAAAAAGTAACCACAAACCTACTACAAGAGAAAATGATATGAAAATAATTAGAATAAATAATGAAAGACATCTCCTAACACTACAGGAAAATTATCATATATACAAAACAAAGGCTGAAAAGAAACAACTACTAAATGCCCAAATAAATATGACTAACAACTCACTGTTTACACTCATTGATCATACAATAGACAGAAATCTCAACTAAATATTACACATCTGATTCCTCTAATAAGTATACACAGGAAAATATAGTAATGATAATAATTATTATTATTTTTAAGATTAAATAAACGAATAGAAAATAGTAATAAAAATAAAATAAATAATTTTTATTTTATTAAAAAAAAAGAAATCTCTCTCCCTCTCTAACACACACACACACACACACACACACACACACACACACACACACACACACACACACACACATTCGCAAAACAGTTGAATGCAGAAAACTGAGAATGTTGGTAACACTTAGGAAAACAAATGAATCTCTGTATTAAAAAGATGGCAGTTACAGTGATGTGTAACGTAAACAGTAAACTGAAAGTGAACTGTAAGATGTCCACCTGGTTGCCAGACGAGAAAAAGCAGTTTGCTATGATGCAGTGAATTAGAAGTTACCTGTAAGTAACTTTCCATTTCATAAAAAAAAACGTTAAGGAACTGTTTTTAAATCTATAACGTAGATGTGAAACCATAACCTATGTGTGAAAAGGACAAATCATGTAATATTTCAGGACACCCACTGAAGATGCCTTGTAAAAAAGGCGAAACGTGTCTGGGTGTATAAATAAAAATAAAAATTTCGATGTACAGCATGCAAAAAAGTCATTTTCTTTGCAACAACTGCAATTTACTGATATTTTAAATACCTGACCTAACACTCAAGATTTTACTTTCTTCACTAACTGTAGTACTGTATTTTTAAGAGAGTATGTAGAAAGAAAGAAACGGCTTTCCCTACAGGCAAAATTATTATTATAAGGAAATGTATGTATATTTTGCAAATGTCTTTATAGATGGATTTAACATTCCTTGTTGAATTTTCGCACTCCACGTAGCCAATATTAAAACCGGCGTCCAAACAAGATTACCTTTCCGAAGTTTACCTTCTCTCTGGAGGTTGTAGTTTTTACCTTTCTGTCAATAATGGTTTTTAAGTCGTGTGAAGTTCTAATGCTAGGCGACCGGACATTTTAGCTGTGCTTGCTTCTCTTTCGCCGCTAGTTAATGTTTGAAAACTGGTTTTAAATAACTATCAGACAATTTTTCGACTTGTTTGAGACATATTTTGTCATGAATTATTCAGGCAAGCACTACTTAACGTGCCGCTCATAGGAGAACACAAAACAGACGATAAAAGACAACAGAAGATCGAAAATTTTCAATTTTAATTAAGAGTCCTTTGTCCTCTTCAGCGAAATTATATCTTAACTTTCTTATAGATCTTTATACAATGTAGTTTCAGATTATCAATAAAAAATTGTTTTTATCGTCGGTACTTGTATCATTTGCCATTAAAATTTTCATCTCACTTTTACCGCACGTACTTTACATCACATAACCTTGAAAAGTAGTCGTACTGGCTGTATTGTATCCAGCAAAAAGCCAACACAAATAAAAAATAAATGTGTGGTGGCCGCAGGCGGTGCGCTGTGGGTTGTGCCGGCTGCGGGGCGAGGACCGGTCTGCGCATGCGCTCCTGGCCGGCCTGGCAAGCGGCACCGCCTTCTGGCTCCACCCGGACCTCACCATCGCCTTCGCCGCCGTAACGACGCTCGTACAGGTAGCGCACGCAGCGACTGCAGCAGATGGCCTTCATACGTGTTTGTACGCTTCTGGCCAGCGCAACTTTAACACAGTGCATTCACTCATGCCCTACAATTCCTTAACAGAAACGGTAATAAAATTCATTGTACACAGGTATTTAGACGTCGGGAGTAGAAAGAAAGGAAGCTGACGTTATTTACGGATTGTAATTTAAGTTCGGATTGTACTGTACTTATAGATTCGCACAGTGCAGATGAGTGTTATAGAAAGTGACTGAGGCACTGGAAGCATACGAACTTACACGTGGTTAAAATCGTTACCACTCCTAAGACACAGAGGCCTGCAAGCAGTCAGTCTAACTGCATCATTAAGACTCCACGATCAGGCTAACGTTAAATTGGAAAACATATAGCAACAACAGTCAACGCACCTCTATCTAGTGCATCCTTACAACTTCCACGGAAGAAAAGGACAGTAGCATAGTTAATGGCCACATATGACAAAGGACACACTAAAATAAAAACCTTTCGATATTCTTCTATATTTACATCTAAATCTACATCCATACTCCGCAAGCCACCTGACATTGTGTGGTGGAGGGTACCTTGAGTACCTCTATCGGTTCTCCCTTCTATTCCAGTCTCGTATTGTTCGTGGAAAGAAAGATTGTCGGTTTGTCTCTGTGTGGGCTCTCTCTCTGATTTTATCCTCATGGTCTCTTCGCGAGATATACGTAGGAGGGAGCAATATACTGCTTGACTCCTCGGTGAAGGTATGTTCTCGAAACTTGAACAAAAGCCCGTACCGAGCTACTGAGTGTCTCTCTTGCAGAGTCTTCCACTGGAGTTTATCTATCATCTCCGTAACGCTTTCGCGACTACTAAATGATCCTGTAACGAAGCGCGCTGCTCTCCGTTGGATCTTCTCTATCTCTTCTGTCAACCCCATCTGGTACGGATCCCACTCCGGTGAGCAGTACTCAAGCAGTGCGCGAACAAGTGTACTGTAACCTACTTCCTTTGTTTTCGGACTGCATTTCCTCAGGATTCTTCCAATGAATCTCAGTTTGGCATCTGCTTTACCGACGTTTAATTTTATATGGCCATTCCATTTTAAATCACTCCTAATGCCTACTCTCACATAATTAATGGAATTAACTTCTTCCAGTTGTTAACCTGCTATATTGTAGTTAAACGATAAAGGATCTTTCTTTCTATGTATTCGCAGCACATTAAACTTGTCTGTATTGAAATTCAATTGCCATTCCCTGTACCATGAGTCAATTCGTTGCAGATCCACCTGCATTTCAGTACAATTTTCCATTGTTACAACCTCTCTATATACTGCAGCACCATTCGCAAAAAGCCTCAGTGAACTTCCGAGAGATACTGGCAGAAGTAAAGCTGTGAGTACCGGGCGTCTGTCGTGCTTCGGTAGCTCAGATGGTAGAGCACTTGCCCGCGAAAGGCAAAGGTCCCGAGTTCGAGTCTCGGTCGGGCACACAGTTTTAATCTGCCAGGAAGTTTCAAAACAGAAAGAATATGAAAATTGACATTTTCGGTCAATTTCACGAACGTCCCACTTTAATACGCGTTCAGATAGATCTTCGCACACAGATCTCAGTAGTGTATCCTAAGGTTGGATCTCTGTCAGAGGTCATTCTGATGCAGAAATTAATCACAGGTATTTCCCGCATTATTATATCACTGTGACACCTTGTAAGTCTCGATGAAAAGATTTACATCTACGTCTACGTGGATACTCGGCAATCCACCCTACGACTCGTGGCGTAGGGTAACCCGTACCACTGCTGGTGATTTTCCTGCTCCACTAGTAAAGAGAGAGAGGGAAAAAATGGCTGCCTGCGTGCATGTTGGAGGCAGTAGAATCACTCTTCAGGCAGCTTCAAATGCCGGTGCTCTAAATTTTCTCAAGTGCTCTTCGAAAAGAATATCGCCTTCTCTACAGGGATTCCCCTTTGAGTTCCCGAAGCATGTCCGTAACAATTGCGTGTTGTTCGAACCTACCAGTAACAAATCTAATATCCCGCCTCTGAATTGCTTCGATGTCTCCCTTTAATCGGACTTGGTACGGATCCCAAACACTCGAGCAGTATTCAAGAATATGTCGCACTAGCGTCCTATATGCGGTCTTCTTTTCAGATGAACCACATTTTCGTAGAATTCTCTCCAATAAACCGAAGGCGACCATTCGCCTTCCGTACCACAATTCTCAAATGCTCGTTCCACTCCATATCGCTTTGCAACGTTATGCCCAGATACACTACTGGCCATTAAAATTGCTACACCAAGAAGAAATGCAGATTATAAACGGGTACTCACTGGACAAATATATTATACTAGAACTGACATGTGATTACATTATCGCACAATTTGCGTGCATAGATCCTGAGAAATCAGTACCCAGAACAACCACCTCTGGCCGTAATAACGGCCTTGATACGCCTGGGCATTGAGTCAAACAGAGCTTGAATGGCGTGTACAGGTACAGCTGCCCATGCAGGTTCAACATGATACCACAGTTCATCAAGAGTAGTGACTGGCGTATTGTGACGAGCCAGTTGCTCCGCCACCATTGACCAGACGTTTTCAATTGGTGAGAGATATGGCCAGGGCAGCAGTCGAACATTTTCTGTATCCAGAAAGACCCGTACAGGACCTGCAACATACGGTCGTGCATTATCCTGCTGAAATGTAGCGTTTCGCAGGGATCGAATGAAGGGTAGAGCCACGGGTCGTAACACATCTGAAATGTAACGTCCACTGTTCAAAGTGCCGTCAATGCGAACAAGAGGTGACCGAGACGTGTGACCAATGGCACCCCATACCATCACGCCGGGTGATACGCCAGTATGGCGATGACGAATTCACGCTTCCAATGTGCGTTTCACCGCGATGTCGCCAAACACGGATGCGACCATCATGATGCCGTAAACAGAACCTGGATTCATCCGAAAAAATGACGTTTTGTCATTCGTGCACCCAGGTTTGGTCGTCGACTACTCCATCGCAGGCACTCCTGTCTGTGATGCAGCGTCAAGGGTAACCGCAGCCATAGTCTCCGAGCTGATAGTTCATGCTGCTGCAAACGTCGTCGAACTGTTCGTGCAGGTGGTTGTTGTCTCGCAAACGACCCCATGTGTTGACTCAGGGATCGAGACGTGGCTGCACGATCCGTTACAGCCATGCGGATAAGATGCCTGTCATATTGACTGCTAGTGATACGCAGCCGTTGGGATCCAGCACGGCGTTCCGTATTACCCTCCTGAACCCACCGATTCGATATTCTACTAACAGTCATTGGATCTCGCCCAACACGAGCAGCAATGTCGCGATACGATAAACCGCAATCGCGATAGGCTACAGTCCGACCTTTATCAAAGTCGGAAACGTGATGGTACACATTTCTCCTCTTACACGAGGCATCACAACAACGTTTCACCAGGCAACGCCGGTCAACTGGTGTTTGTGTATGAGAAATCGGTTGGAAACTTTCCTCCTGTCAGTACTTTGTAGGTGTCGCCACCGGTGCCAACCTTGTGTGAATGCTCCGAAAAGCTAATCATTTGCATATCACAGCATCTTCTTCCTGTCGGTTAAATTTCGCGTCTGTAGCACGTCATCTTCGTGGTGTAGGAATTTTAATGGCCAGTAGTGTATTTAAACGACGTGTGTGAAGCTGGACATTACTAATGCTGTATCCGAATATTACGGATTTGTTTTTTCTACTCATCCTCAATGACACGTTTTTCTACATTTAGACTAGCTGCCATTCATCACGCCAATTAGAAACTTTGTCTAGCTCATTTGTATCCTCCTACAGTCACTCAGCTAAGACACCTTCCTGTACACCACAGCATCATCAGCAAACAAGCGCGGATTGCTGCTCGGCCAGTCCGCCAAATCATTTCATCCTATCACACTCCTTTGGGGCACTCCCGACGACACCCTTGTCTCTGATGATTCTTAGGTGTAATGCCATTTTTCTAGGCTGAATTTTATATTCATGTTTAGACATTAAAGCACATTTCCTTCTTTTTTCTGTCTGTGAATAAACCGCATCTCATGTATTTTGTTGTTATTGTAAGGTGAAGCGGCTTGTCCGTAATTCTGCTACGAACCCCCTTACCATGCAATATACGTGAGTGGAGCATGTTCCTTCCTTCGCTCTGATACGGTCTTCCTTTCCATAGCAGAAAGACAGCTGTAAGCAGAAAGGCGTAATATTCTGCCTGCTGAATGCACATGCGGTTCTTGTAACGCGACTGGTGGAATGTTGCAGCTGCGGGTGGCGCACCTCTGCGACCGGCGCCTGCTCGAGCCCGTGTGGGCGCTGTGTCTGTCTGCGCTGCTACACGTGGCCGTCCTGGACCGGCTCCACTGTCCCCCGGGTTTCATGGCCCTCACCGAGATTCTCGCTCCAGGCGTGTGAGTACTGCTGCTACTGCTTGCTCTCCGCACTGCGCTGTCACTGGCACTTACATGTGCAAGCGACTTGCCCAAATGTAGTGAGTAACCAGCGAACCCGACAATGCTTTGCAGTTTCTAAATATCTATGTAGGTTGGATGTATGTCCTGATATCCTTCTCCCCCCTCTCTCTATCCTTCTCCTCCTCCCCACTCGATTTTGTCCATCTGCTCCTCCCTCCGCCATCTCTGCGAATCACCTTCCCCCGCTCTCATATATTGCTTATCCCACATTCTCTCTATCCATCTGCTCCTGCATCATCTCTCTGTCCATATCCTCCTTCTCTGTTTTTATATCCGTTTCCTGCCCCCTTCTCTGTACATCTCCTCCTCCCCCTCTCTCTGACCTTATTTATTGTTATTGGAAACGGAACCTTGATTGGGAATAGAAGTCAAAATGAATGGGTAATTTGGTTGAGTATCATTAGTACACGGGCTCTGAGAGAGACCTTCCCAGCTGTTGAATCTGTGAGGATAGTAGCTTTAATGACAGTGGTTTTAATCTACGGACAGGTAGGATTAAAAGTTAGCCATAGACACAACTTTCCTGTTTTCTGTTAAAAATGACTGTGAAAAGAAAAACAAAACCGAACTTTTTTCAGTATAGCTGAGCATCCTTTTTCTCGCAGACAGTTTAATACTATGTGTTTATAAATTGTCTACATAGCACAGATACATTGTCCCAGACAGGGTCAACGAAAAGAGTTCAAAGACTTGATTAAAATAAAGCAATAAGTTACAACACACACACACACAGGCACAACGAGAAGACCATCACAAGTAGATAAACCCCTTGGCCAGTACGGCATGCGTCAATATAGATGACACACACAGTCACGCAACGCATCTCAAACACATAAGTGCAGTCATAGGTAACTGAAACCACACGAGAAGACTTCACAGACTTCATTAAAATAAAGCATTAAGTTACAACACACACACACACAGGCACGACGAGAAGACCATCACAAATAGATAAACCCTTTGGCCAGTACGGCATGCGTCAAAATAGATGACACACACAGTCACGCAACGCATCTCAAACACATAAGTGCAGTCATAGGTAACTGAAACCACACGAGAAGACTTCACAGACTTCATTAAAATAAAGCATTAAGTTACAACACACACACACACACACACACAGGCACAACGAGAAGACCATCACAAATAGATAAACCCTTTGGCCAGTACGGCATGCGTCAAAGTAGATGACACACACAGTCACGCAACGCATCTCAAACACATAAGTGCAGTCATAGGTAACTGAAACCACACTGCGAGCAGCAGCACCAGTGCATGATGGCAGTGATGACTGGGTGGGGGTGAGTTGCAAGACCATCAGACACAACAACGAAAAGACCAAAATAAGTAGATAAAGCTTTAAGGTAGACGAAAGACACACACACCCAAAGTCACGAAACACACACACACAGGCACAACGAGAAGACCATCACAAATAGATAAACCCTTTGGCCAGTAAGGCATGCGTCAAAAATAGATGACACACACACAGTCACGCAACGCATCTCAAACACACAAGTGCAGACTCAGGAAACTGAAACCACACTGCGAGCAGCAGCACCAGTGCATGATGGGAGTTCAGGTAACTGAAACCACACTACGAGCAACAGCACCAGTGCATGATGGGAGTGATGACTGGGTGGGGGTGAGTTGCGTTTGTGTGTCTGTGTGTGTGTGTGTGTGTGTGTGTGTATGTATCTCTTTGACAAAGGCCGAAAGCTTTATTTATTTGAGCCGGCCTTTCTATTGTGCTTATCTGCGACTCAGCATCTCTGCTAATGGTGAATGGCAACTTTCCTTTTCAGAATATTGTTGCATTCCATCCTGGATTTTCGATTGTTTGATGTCTATATATGCAGTTGTTGAGGTTGCGCGCAGTCGGTACTTCAGTTGCAATATACCGAGCTGAACATTACCTTTAATTTCCGTGAACTGAAATATAACAATTATTCTAGGATCTTCATTGGTTAGACTGTCGAACAGACCCTCCGTTGTAATACTTTTAGCCGAATCTTCCCTCAATTTGTCTGAATTGAGAAACAACAGTTTCACTAAGATCATAAATTTATTGAAACGAAAGAAATCGGAATTGATTGTTTCGACAATGATTTGCCGATGGTTTACCGACGATCGAGCACGCCACGCACAACTGACCACGGGAAAAACTTCGCAATTCAAGGTTTACTCCACAAACTTCCAACAATTGTGACCTTGCGATTTATTGATCGTCATTGCGAATGCAAGGCGAACCAGACAATGGACACGCTTCAATTGAAACAGGAAGTCGATTAGAATCAGTAGTATTCTTGGAATGAGAATGTCTTCGCCTTTGAACTTTCATATGATTATGGTTGCTTCAGTCACGTTGTTCATCAGCTTATTAACAGCGAGTATTTTCACATTGTATAGTTTCGGTTGGTTCACACTACGTAACACGATTATCACCAGGCCGACCTCGAGCTGCTTCATTTTTATGGATGACATTGCACGACGACATTGAACTCTGCAGGTGGAGGAGGAATGGATTGACCTGTGCGTCCCTTGGCTTACATCCCATTGAGCACATATGGAGACGTACTGGGGCACGTCCACATGCACTAGCGACCGTCCAGTAGTCGTCGATTGCGCTGATCGAGGAATGAAACGCCCTACAACCAGAACTCGTTACCAACCTTGTGGCCAGAATGGCAGCACGTTGCAAAGCGTGCGTTGCGACCGTGGTGATCACACACACTATTAAGAACTTCTTTTGTATTGTCCTGGGGACCATCATAAATCGCGGTGACTCTCGTATAACTATTGTCTTAGAATGAAAGTGTCATTTCTGTTCGCCTCATTGCGTATTTATTTCAGTTTCCTTCTGTACTATTCTGTAGCTTTGCTTTCTATGTACGTTCCTAGTTTCATCTAGTTTTATTATTTGGCACATCACGTGACAATTAATGTCGTCCTTAAGTTTTGTACGCCGATGTGCATTGGTGCTGCAGACGGCTGAATGCAAGAGGAAACTACAACCAATATTTTTCCCCGAGATATGCAGCTCTAGTGTATGGCGTAATGTTGATGGCATCCTTTCTGGTATAATGTTCCGGAGCTAAAATTGTACCCAATTCGAATCTCCGGATCGGGACTACTGAGGAAGATGTTGTCATCACGAAAATATCACCACCAGTCACCAGACACTTAATCGATTCCACCTCCTCCACCCCCGTCCTGACGCATGGCGACAGGAAGAACGAAACATTTGCTCACGAACGTACACAGTTATGAATACAAAACAAAACAGGAGTAACACAGGAGGAGGTCTAATAGTGGGCCAATGCAAGATATGACCAATAACAGGACTACCTAGGAGTAGGTCTAATAATGAAAATATGAATGCGAATAATCTACCGTGAACAGTTTAGTCAGTCCGTGAACCCATCCACCATAGTAGCACATGCTTATATGCCCGCTATATCGACACAGATGATGACGATAAGGAAATAATAAGTTAGTTTCATGTTCCATGGATCATTTTCTCGATATAACGTAAAGCTGTGGAAGGAGTTATTTTATATTCACATCACAGTCTTATTTTGCAAATATGCCTACATGCCGATCATTTACAAGGGCTTTTTTTCTAAAGAACAGAAGACTTACAGATGTGAGCTACTAAGTCCTACCCAGCATCTTTCACACGTTACAATAAGAGAAATTCTTCTATGGAACAGAAGTAGTTGTCAAGGAGAAACATTTCAGTTTCTTCTCAAGCTTTACTTTGCTGTCTGTCAGACCTTTTATAACACTGGGCAAGTGATCAAAAATTTTGGTTACAGCGTTGTGCTAAACACTGCCTTAATGTGGCGTAATGAATATAATTACTTCTTGTGGCATTTTAATTACATATTATTGTTTCTTTTGAACTGCAGTAGATTATTTACAACTGACTTCATGAGAGAACAAATATAGGACTGCAGTAATCAGGATGCCTAACTCCCTAAACAGATCTCTACAAAATGATCGTGGGTGAGGACCACATATTATTCTTACAGCACGTTTCTTTCTTAAAGATGAGTTATTTCAAAACATTATTCTATATGTCATTATTGAATGAAAATATGCAAAATACGTCAACTTACTGATTTGTCTCCCCCTAAGATTCGCAATGATTCTAAGTGCGAATGTGGCTGCCTAAGTTGTTTTAGGAGTTCCAAAATGTTGTTTTTCCACTTTAAATACTGTTTAAATCTAGGGTTTCAGGCAGCCGCTGTGGCCGAGCGGTTCTAGGCGCTTCAGTCTGGAACCGCGCGAACGCTATGGTCGCAGGTTCGAATCCTGTGAAGTCCCATAGTATTCAGAGCCATTTGAACCAAGGTTTCATCCCTGGATTTAAACCCAGTGGAGAATCTGTAGGACCACCTCAATCAGTCTGTTCGCGTCATGGATCCTCAGCGCAAAAACTGGCCACGGCACTGGAGTGGGAATGGCTCCGCATTCCTGTCGGTGTCTTCCATAACCTCACTGACTCTCTTCCTGCACACCTCATAGCGGTCCACTTTGCAAAATCTGATTATTCAGGCTTTTGGTCACATTAAAGTGACTAGACACTGTATAACGGTAAGAAAAAATTTTGAAACCAGATTTTAAACTGTCAGACCTTTCCAACTGGAGATGCGGATCACGATCATAATTTATTAGCTATGAAATACGCTAACTGAAGGAACGGAGAAATCTACGAATTAAGATAGAATCTGGATAAACTGACAGAACGAAACGTTTCTGATCAGAAACGTATTTCCAAGCCGCAGCAACATACAAAAACGCGGTATTCACAAATGAGAAGGAGAAAACGTCAATCCAACTAAAAAGAAACGCGTTTGGCACAAAAAAAAACATCACAGCTCATGTGTAGTCAAATACTACAGTGTGGCTGATTTCGGTTGACAGCCACAGGACACACACAATGTAAAATAAAAGGATGCCACAACTGTCGTGAAACATGTTTTGACGTCTAAACAAAACAATAATTTGTGTACTTGAAAATAGGTGAACCCGTCCTTCATTCATTATTATTTTCTGCAAGCAAGGGAACTGAAATCAAAATTGCGGAATGACTACAGTTTGCTTTGTCGATTTATATCCATCGGCGGAATTTGGACCCAACTGCCAATATTTCCTTGACATAGTATCATGACGTCTCAACAGAACACATGTTCATTTCAGTTATTAGCTCTGTGTGAAGATCTCATAGGCCTCTGTGAAGGTCGTTAATCTAGATCCTTGTGTTACGTGATTGTAACGTACAAGGGTCATTCAATAAAAAACCGGATTTTTTTAAAAAAAAACATTTAGCGTGAGATTGGAATACAACACTCGTTTATTTTTCAACGTAATCCACCTCGCATTCTCTCAGACTTACGCCAGCCCTGGACAAGCTTCTCAATTCCACCTGCAAAGAATTCTTGGGGCGTATGCGTAACCAGTTCCACGCTACTGCCTAGATTTCCTAAGTTCAGACTGGAATACTTATCGTAAGGATAGGTTAGTCACCAATGGCGGCGGCGTGTTTATTGCAGTAAAGAATTCGATAAAATCTAGTGAGGTTATCACGGATTGCGATTGTGAATTAATCTGGGTGAAGTTAAGCATCAAAGATCGGTCAAAAATGGTAATCAGATGCTTTTATAGATCACCCGGGTCAGGAACTCTAGTGGCAGAGCGCTTCAGGCAGAACTTGCAGAATATCGTTAGTAATTTTTCTTATTATGCCGTTGTTACAGGGTGTGACTTCAACTTGCCAGGTATAGACTGGGAGTGCCATGCTATCAAAGCTGATGCCATAGACAGGGATTCGTGTGACATTGTTCTGGATGTCTTGTCCGATAATTACTTTGAGCAGATAGTGAGAGAACCACCTTGTGAGGGTAACGTCTTAGACCTCCTGGTAACAAACAGACCTTAACTTAATAGAATTAGGTAACGTAGTGGAACGTATCAGTGATCATATAGCTGTGGTAGCATCTTTCAAAACGAGTCTTACAAAGAATGTTAAGAAAGGCAGGAAGATAGTTTTGCTTAGCAAGAGTGACAGGATATAAATTTCAGAGTATCTGAGAAGACAGCATCAAATATTCGATGATGAATACGAAGATGTGGACAACAAAAGGAAAAAAATCAAAAGCAACGTGCAATATGCTAAAAAAGTGTATTCTGGGTAAGGTCTTAACTGATGGGAAAGACCCATCATGGTCGTGTCAGGAATATGCTATGTAATCAAAGAGAACTTCGTTTCAGATTCAAGAGAATTAAAAACCTATCTCAAGCTGAACGAAGCGCCAATGCGTGTAAGCACAGCAATGAGAGAAGCGTTCAATGACTCTGAAAGCAAAACTTTGTCAACCGATCTGAGTAAAAGTTCTAAGAGGTTTTGGTAGTTGAAAGTCTCTTGCTGCCGGATCGGAAAAAGAACTCGATTCGATACTTGGACGATCCAACTGTTTGGTCGCCCAAATATCGAATCGAGTTGGTTTTAGGATCCGGCAGCAAACCCGAAGAAGTTTTCGAGACTTATTGCGCCGGCAAAGCCTACGAAGTCACAGGTTTTCGTCGTATTTAAAATCAGTAAATGAGTAAAAATCATCTATTCATTCACTCAATGACCATACTGGCACCGAAACAGAAGATAACAGAGAGAAGGCCGAAATACTGAATTCGGTCTCGCGAAATTGTTTTACGGTGGAAGATCGTAACACTCTCCCTCCTTTCAATGGTCGTACGAATTTTGACATGGCAAATATTAAGATAACCGATGGCGGAATAGAAAATCAACCCCAATCGTTTAGTAGTGTAAATGCATCAAGACCAGATGAGATACCTCTAAGATTCTATGAAGATTCTGCGAAAAAGCTTGCTCCCATTCTAGAAGTAATTTATCGTAGATCGCTTGAGCAATGAAGAATGCCTAGTGACTGGAAGAAAGCGCGGGTCATTACTGTTTTTAAGAAGAGCTGTAGGACAAAAAATGGTTCAAATGGATGTGAGCACTATGGGACTTAACATCTGAACTCATCAGTCCTCTAGAACTTAGAACTATTTAAACCTAACTAACCTAAGGACATCACACACATCCATGCCCGAGGCAGGATTCGAACCTGCGACAGGTGTTCGACAACAGCTCCGTTCCAGTATCTGTATCAAGATATCAATGACCAATTGCATAAGTTTTGGATCAGATTGGCTGGGGACGGGATACAATGGCTTTGTGACTCCCTTCCCAACGTAATCAGAGCATGCATCCAGCCATTTACACTATCAACCTGTGAAGTTTCATTTCGTTTCCTCGAACACTTCTGGGTGCGTCGCCTTTCTTGTCAGTAGGTGTATGTTCTTATGGCGAATCTAGGCAGGTTCTTACTAGATTTAGAAACTTTCTGTTACGTAGAACCGCTGTCTAGTGAAACGAAAGTAACTTCACCTGTGTCCCACGAAAGTGTGACAGTGGTTTAGTGAACTCTGACTTTGAGCTGTTGTTGGGCTCTATGAGGAAGCATTAACCAAGAACCATATCGGGTCTGATCTCTACAAAATATGTGACTTTTACAAAGATAGGCTACTATATTACCCCAAATCTAAGTTTCGTTAAAGAAAACTGAAGTCATTGATTTATTGGCTCTGAGCACTATGCGACTTAACTTCTGAGGTCATCAGTCGCGTAGAACTTAGAACTAATTATACCTAACTAACCTAAGGACATCACACACGTCCTAGCCCGAGGCAGGATTCGAACCTGCGACCGTAGCGGTCGCTCAGCTCCAGACTGTAGCGCCTAGTACCGCACGGCCACTCCGGCCGGCCATTATTTATTGATCACATGGTGGGAAGTTGGATTTCGGTCACAAAATATACAGCTAAAAGTATTTTTACTGCCTATGGTAGGGTACTGTTCAAGTTCGAACCATATCAGGTTGGATTCAGAAGATGCATCAAGAGTATACCAACAAGGGCATTACTTGTTTTGTAATTACTCACTTGTTTTGCTCAACAGACTTTCTGTGCTAGTTCAGCTGGCAGATAACTTGCTCAAAACCTCTCAAAGATTTACTTCGAAGAATCTAAAATCTTTTTCAGTATCTAATTACTCAAATTTTTCAGCCTGCTAACACTCTTTAGCCTCGAATAGGACATGATGATAAAATTAGACTCATAATTTGTGGGACAGAGACATGGCAGTAGCCATACTTGCTTCGCTTCATCCGAGAATGGAACGGAATAACATTTAGTACAATAAAATGTATCATACGTCATTTAGTTTGCAGAGTACATACTGGAACCAGGATACAGCTCAGGTGCGCCAAATGACTATCCTGCCCAATTACAATGTGCAGTGGCATGAAACTTTTGTGTTTATTCTGTCATGGTAATAGCTTGTTTATTTACTGACATGGCTACTGGTTTAAGTAGAAATGTAGAAACCTGTTACTACCTGGGAATCTGTGCAAATTGCTTGTGTTTTCTTTTACAGAGTACTCGGAATCCACAAACGGTTGTTCTACCTCGAGTAGTACGAGTAGATCGGCTGCCGGACCAATGAGCAGCGCAAGAAATGGGACTTCTGCTTGCGGTGTACCAAGATGCAGGAAACAGTCTTCGAACTCACGTGCTGAAGCTTCTGCTGTTATCCTACGGATTGGTGCGGAGATCACTGCCAAGGAATCTACTGTATAAAATACTTCATAAATGTGACCGAAAAGTGACCTTGTTAGCTATTCAATAGCGCACTCCTCGTTATCAATCTTACATACTATAAAAGCTTTATGTGGGTTTTTAAACCCCTGCCTATAAAAAAAATTACACCAAAAATTACGTCCTAAGAAGTAGAAGCTGACAGTTTCATCCAGAACTTCAAACGTGTTTCTCCTCTTCTTTATACACAAGTCTAATTTGACTAATAGTAAATGCCATGAGAGCAATGAATTCAGTGTTTGACGCGGAGTCGTACACTTACAAAACAATTTACAGTGATTTTAAAGAATTCCAATATTTTGTTTTACAGCAAAGCACATTACCTTGGTCATAGCTTTGTAGTTTTATGTTCTACTTGGACGTTTCTCATATGCCTTAAATATCATGCACTTCTAAACCCTTTATTACTGTTGCTGGACGAAAAGTAATGACATTTAACAGATGTGGTATGTTGCTCTCCTTGTTTCTTGTTCTGTTACTAAAGACCTCAGCGTAGACAGAACGTCAAACACGAATCTCCTTTCCCTCCTACTGTCGAGGTTCATGTACAATTTATCTGCGATAGCACTTACTTTTATCGGATAATAAAAACATACATCCAAACTATCTTAGAGATTTATTTTCATTTATTAATAACTTCATATTGTTGCTCTTTGGCTTAGGTAGAACATAAAATATAAAATAGATATTTACAATTACATCGAATAAAATGACGAGTTTTAAGTACAACAAAAGATAATTAAAGTGCGTATTTTTTTATGAAATACTGTCGAAACAAGCTTAAAATGCAGTAAAATATTAATATAATTCACAAATGTTTGTATATTGCATTCTTGATTTTTTTGTGAATAATGTTATAATTTAGAATTTAGTACTGCTTTGACGAGCAGGCAGTATATGCTATGAACGATGGGGAACTCCAGTTAAGATTGATGAAAGTAAGGAAGGGCGGGATGGTGAATCGCGGAGAAAGATTGCGTATTGGCCGACAGGGAGCGAGATAAAGTGGCTGACAACTGAGAGAAGTGTGAACAAGAGGCAGGACTCTGGATCGGACAGACTGAGTGTTGAGACGTGGTATTAGGAATCGGGGTAGCATACTGAAACCCTGATCGATAAAGCTTATTAGGTGAGGTGGAACTATGGTTAGTAATACAGACAGACGTCAACACAGAGATTTACGTCGGGTAGTGGTAGCTCGTTAAATTGGCTTGAGACGGATATGGAATGTGGTAAGTTCGAGCAAGGGGAGAATACGTTCATAAGGGAAAATTAGCAGTACAGGGTTGGAAATGGTTAAAGAAAAATTGGATTTTATTCTTAGAGTTTGTATAATATACAGAATTCTAGAAATGTTCAAAGAATTTGAGGAGAAGAAATAATTTGACTAGCTGGTGTGGGAAATAAAAGACAGATGTGGGTAATGGGGAAGTGCAAGGAGTTTGAGGACTTGGACTGTACAATTTAAGCAATATGGATAGGCTATCTCAGCAAAGGTTATGATATAAGAAATTGTGTAGGATGTGTGAATCCTGCATTAGTGATCTCTGTAGTTTCTGTTTACTGTAAGTTTTTTGTTGGGTTTTTAATGTGTGTGGTAACCAGACTGGTTTATTGATTGGAGCTGAAAGAGATACCTATATTTTCTAGTGTATTTGCAAGAAGTATGGGATAGTTGTGGACGGTGAGGTGGAAATTAGAGAGATGGAAACTACATGTGGTACACTGTATGATTGTTGCTCGCATTTCGCGGAATTTAATTTAGAGTCCAGTGGTTATGTTTGGGGATGAAACAGTTGAGAAGTAATTGAAGGGAACTGAAGACGAAGGTGTTGGTGTTGGCATAACGGAGAACTCGAATGTGAGCAAGCGATTTAGATGTGTGAAGATAGAGAAATGGAAATTACATCGATCTTTGGGGCATCCTTGCCTATGGATGGAGGAATGGGGCTGGTTATGGTTGACAGTGATTGAAGAAGGACAACATACAGTAAAGCAAAACAGTCCTCCAAAGTGGTGAGTTATATTTACGATTATAAAACTGCAAATTTTAGGGAAAGCTTGCAGCAGTTAGACTGGGATGAGGTGTACTGGGAAACTGATGCTAATTTAAAAATAACCTATTTCATGATACATTTGTGAGTATTTCTGAAAACAATTTCTCTAAGAAAACAGTGAGATATAATTGTAAGAAATCACGTAAAAAATCATGGATTACTAAAAAGATAAAAATATTTTGTAACCAGGAAATGGGAATATATCTAGTAGCAACAAAGAGTAATGACTCAGAAACAGTCAAATATTATACAAATTACACTGTACTATGTTAAGGAAATTATTAAAAAGTTCAGAAATATGTGTATTACGTCTGAAATTAGAATCTATGACAATAAAATTAATATTATTGAAAGGGAAACAGGGCAACCAAGAGCGCGGTAAGACTATTTAACCATTAATCTGAATCAGAAGTTTACTTAAAAAACGTCAGAGGTTGAAAATACTTTTAATAATAATTTTGTAAATGTTTTGGAGAAAATAGGATCCAGATGTTCATTAGAAAAGGCAAAGCTATATATGGAAGAGGCAATACCTATGCAGTTTGATGAAACTGAAATTCTGTCCACTTCTCCTTCTTAAGTTAGGAAAATAATAAACTCGCTCTGAAGTAAAAGCCCACAGGGAATTGACATCATCTCCAACAAAGCACTAAAAGCTTCTTCGCAACAGATAAGTAGGATTCTCAGTCACGCATGTAATAGCTCACTGAAACAGGACATTTTCCCTGATAGACTGAAATAAGCTATTGTTAAACCATTGCATATAAAGGGGGCAGGTCTGATGCCACGAACTACCACCCAATCTCATTTCTGACAGATTTGTCCCAAATTCATTTAAAAGTAATGTATTTAAGAGTCGCTTCACATATTTGTAAAAATAAAATACCAACAAAATGCCATTTTGGTTTTCAGAAAGTTCTCTACAGAAAATGCTGTATATCCCTTCACTGATCAAGTATTAAATACTCTGGATAAACGGACATCATCAAATGAGATTTTTTGTAATCTCTCAAACGCTTTTGACTGTGTAAATCATGGAATGCTTCTACATAAACTTAAGTATTGTGGTATGAGTGAGACAGTGCACAAATGATGTAATTCATGTTTAACTGCAAGAGTACAAAAGGTTGGAATAAATAGTTCACATAACGCACAATAATCAACAGGAATCAAGGATGGGGTCCCAGAAGGTTCAGTCTTGGGTCTCTTATTTTTCTTACTATACATTAATGACTTGCCACTCTTTATTCACGAAAATGCAAAGCTAGTTCTGTTTGCTGATGATAAAAGTATAATAATCACACCCAGCAAACAAGAATTATCTGATGAAATTGTAAACAATGTTTTTCAGAGAAATATAGCTAAGGCAGAATATTCCAAATTTTTGGGTATGTGTATTGATGAGAGATTGCGTTGGAAGAAACATATTGATGATCTACTGAAACGTTTGAGTCCAGCTAATTATGCTTTTACGGTTGCTGCAAATTTTGGCAATAAACATATAAGTAAATTAGCTTACTATACCTATTTTAATTCACTACTTTCGTTTGGGATCATTTTTGGGGTATTTCATCATTAAGGAAAAAAGTATTCAGTGCACAGTACTTCATGTTTGCCTAATAGAATAAGGTTTCAATGGGCGATTTCTTATTCAGAAGGAACAGCAGCATTTCAAAGGTTCTGAATATTTCAAGATGCAAGCCATCCTATAGAATGTTAAAGCGTATCTGGCGCCTGCAGAGAAGACTAACTTCACTTTATGATTGTGGATAGTGAAATCATAATTGAATGCTGTGTAGCGTGTCTAAGGAAATGTGACTTAAATAACTCGTGCCGCCATGGGTAATATTAAATCAATTTCTGGCCTCTTACATATGTACTTTAAGCTCAGAACAAAGGGTAGTCATAAAAAGTTACAGCACATCTAACTTGGAGTTGTCGGATCATAGTTTGTTCTCATCGAGAAGAAGCTAATGAAAGCGGTTTGTGACGGTGAGGCATTTGATCGCTTACAGTTTCCCATTTTACTTTTGTTAATTGACAAATGTTTTTTAATTCCTTACATGTCTGTTGCCCAGAACGGCCTATCTTTGCCTATAGAAGATTGTAAATGAGTCACCGTAGTATCAATGACATGTAAACGTAATTCAAATGAAGGACACTGTCCTGTTCTTGGGTAAAACAACGATGACTCGCTCATAAACAGGTCTCATTTAAACTCACCATTGCCTCCACTAGTTTTGCACAGAGAGTCATTACAGCCACTCATGTGGCATAAACATTATTCGCATTACATTTGCGAATCGTGTTTATATCTCACAGCATGCTCAGTTGCAAATCGAGAAGAGAGGTCATTTATGACAGTAAATACCTTCAGGAGGATAATGCATAAAAACTGATTCTGAGAGATCTATATGACTGCTACGTGTAAGTTACGTGGAGAATAAAGTAATAAACTTCAGCTACGAATACTGGTGTCTCAAGTCACACAGCGAGGCGAACGCTGATTTGAACGTCAAATGAATACACTATGCAGATCCAGAAGGATGTGGGTTGCAGTAAGTACTGGGAGATGAAGAAGCTTGCACAGGATAGGGTAGCATGGAGAGCTGCATCAAACCAGTCTCAGGACTGAAGACAACAACAACAACAACAACGTTACTTGCAGAACACTGGTATCGTCAACTACTTTGTGTGGGTACACTGAAATGGTAATAATCATTTGCTTTATCCATGCACGTAGTACGCTTCATGCCAGTTTGATATACATTGCAACCCGTCTTCATGGCGTGCACATAGATAATTACATATTACTTGCAATTATTATTACAGGCAATACTAATTTAACAAAGTTATCCACAACTTGCCAGTGTCTCAGATAAAAACTGATGTAGTCATCTCTACCTCCTACATTAGCCATGAGAAAACAAATGTAGCTGTTCTTATATTACTTTCACTCACTTCCATTATATAAAGCAACTGTGAGGTGGCGGTTGAGCTGTTTAGCAAACCCCCAAGGTGCTGTAAGTCCGATTCCCGGTAATCCACAGGAAAGAGAAGCCACTCATAACATAATGTACATTTCAAAGAAACAAGGTCAAGCAATGGACAACATTTTATTAAAGGAAAATTACTACGAGTTGCCCAATTATGGTGAAAATATGAATACCATACCTCACACGGATATGTTAAGGAAGAGACTCACCAAACTACAAAAGGAAACTAGCGGTCACTGTGGCAATCGGGTATATTGTCATAAGATATCAAACAAAATGACTTACTCACTGAATCAAACATATAAACATTTCATAATTTGACAAGGGAATACAAACTATAGCCTCGGCACAGGTGGGTGGCCTTATGCAGACATAATATGAATCTGTACTGCGGATACGGCCAATGACTGCCGCAGTGGCTAGTGATCTGGAGATAGTTCTCCAGAAAAGCAAGAATAACCACCACTACTTTCGCCAAAGTACATGATGGGTGCGACTAGCTGGCTGCGAATGTTAAATCTGTGCAGTGACATCCTGGTGCAAATTAACTAGCTTCACGTCCCCCTTGCCGATGGTTCATGCGTACCACTGTTAAACTATGCGACTTTGAAAGACGGCTGCAGTAGTGGTTGGAAATTCTAATTCGGCCCGGTACTCTGCTCTAAGTCAGAGACATCTCCCTCTGTGCATATCTTCAACAGTTGCGTTCGCAGTGATATCCCTGCAGCAAGTGTTTCTGACTTTGCGAAGCTTAGCAGGTGTTGCTAGCATAGGAATCTCACCGGACAGCTGCAGTAGACCTTGAGTTCTCACCAATGATAATTTTACCAGTGGAAAAAGCTGCTATTGGAACTAAAAAAAATGCGAATATGTTCGTGTTTATTTAAACGACTGGCTGAAAAGTGGGGAACTGGCTGCCTCATTCTGTATTGCTCAGCACCTTTAAAAATTTTCCCAAAAATTGTGGCATGCAAACTTATGCGCCCTTCTTTGAACATGCAACTCACCTCAAACTCCAACAACCTGTCCTAAATGTAACTCACTCACACTCACTAGTCCATGGCTGTAAGCGGCTCATATCCATCCGCTATCAGTTATCCTTTCTCAATCACTCAATTAGCCCAGCTCATTTTCATTATCTCTTTGTCCCTCTCTTTGTTTCCTGTGTCCCAGTCGCAGTCCCCTTGGGTACTGTCCTACTACTACAGTCTCCTCTCTCTCTCTCTCTCTCTCTCTCACTGTCACTGTCCCCTCCTGCTCTCTCTTACTGCTAATACCTCATTCCCTCCTTTCCAATGCTGCTGCCTCTTCCCACTGTCACTACCTCTCTCTTCCTCGTTGTCGTTGTTATATACTCTGTCTCTCACTATCATTGGCTCTCATCCACTTCCACTTTCTGTTTCACTTAACTCCTCCCCCCCAGGCAATCTGTCCTTCACTCTTTTCGTAGCTCTGTTCTGTCACTGTCAACTGTGTTCTACTGTCACCGTATCCCTTTCTTTCTCTCGAACTGTCATTGTCTCCTTCGCTCTTTCTATAACACAACCACTGTCTACTATCTTCCAGTATTTATTACTTGTCAGTCTCTTTGCCACTGCCACTGTCTTATTCTCTCTCTCAGCATAAAAAGGTGCGAATATATTCGCATGCTAAATTTTTTAGATAATTTTTAAAGAGTCTGAGGAAGGCATAATGAGGCAGCTGATACCCCACTTTTCATTTAGAAGCTTTTAAATAAACAGGAACATGTTAACATTTTTTGTGCTCTGATAGCTGAATTTTTCCGCTGACTCCCTTCTTTTCCCTGCTGTAGCAGGGCAAGTAACACATATGAAAAGAAATGCATTGGTTAGTACAGTTTAGGTAGTATATTTATCTGAAACTGAAATAACTTAAAACTAATTTTACATGTCAGACCGAATTTTATATGCAAAAAAGTTCCGAATATGCTCCAGTGCTACAAAATGGGGTTGGCAGATGATAACGGAGACACTTTAGAGCATATTTCTCTGTGCAAAGTCACATTATAAACTACATTTCCGCCTCAAACCGGATTTTACGTGCGTATTTTACGTGTGGTAAGGTACCTTTGTAATTTGGAAACGGATAAAGATATGCAGAAAATTTTGGAGGCTGTTCGAGATCGTAACCTTAGGAATGCATCGTAAAAATTACAGCCAATTGCTGTCCATAGCCATCTCGGAATCCGTGTAGGGTTTTGGTACCAAATGACAAGTTTTTGGGGTGTTTCTCGATAAAGGACAAAGATTTTTGTAAACAGTGAGATGGCTCTTCTAGACAAATGCCTAGAGAATACAGCGCTAAGATTTTAGTATTTTGCTATGGTTATTTATTACTTAGATCCCAGCTCATAGCGGATTTTACATGTAGCATAGGCTAATTTTCGACCTCTGTATCTCGGAAACGGATAAAGATATCAATAAAATTTTCAAGGTAGTTCTAGATTGGAATCTTAGGAACATATCGTATGAATTTCAGCCATTTGCTGTACGTAGCTGCCTTGGAATCATAGGTTGGGTTTTGGTCCGCTGGTAACGACGAAAATATGGTAAGAAATTGTTTTTATGGGGTTTTCCGAGGAGCCGCCCATGAAATAATGGTGCTTCCGGAAGTCCCATCACCTACCGTTGACCAAACCAGATGCAAAAAGAGCCAACCGATTAGCTCCATTTGCCTAAGCAGGAGGAAGTGTGTGATATTCATGCTATGATCCTGTACTGTATGACAGTGACAAAAAGACGAACCTACTGTTGGGCATAAAAAGCCTTGCACCTATGAGCGTGCAGGAAAACACGCTTTCTGCCGAAATACCTGTAAATACTGTGAGCCCTTGCTCAGATTCCTCAGCTGCACAGCAGCGTCCAATGTCTAGCCTCGTGGTCTGAAGCGCCGTGTTTTATCCTGGCCTTCACATCTTATCTAGCCGAAAGGATTCCTTTTAGTCTCTCTCAAAAAGCAGTAAGTAACGGAACGCAGTCTGCCCTCTCCCGAGTTCCTGCTGCACGGACACGGGATGTTGCTATTTCCTTGTCGTATATCTGCACGGGGATGGTGTAGTATATCTACATATAACCTATTATTATCTAATTTATATTTTATTTTTATTTTTAATTTGATTTTGGGTTCCACTAGGAAGATATGCGAAGGCACATATCGTTCATAGATTTTACTAACGCATAAATGTAGCGTGGGATCCTGTATAATTATTGAAATTACTTAGACGAATCAATGCTCAAAAACAGTTAATTATCATAGGCTATCTACAGATATAAAAAAAACTATTTCGCCATTTTCAATACGTAAGGACCTACCTGTGATTTAATTACGTCTTACTGCAGGTCGAATCTGTGCCTTATTGCACGTAACATAAATCGCCTGATTAAATGGTTAAGTACTTTGAAAATGTCAGTTTCCTACAGATCATGGATGAAAGAAATAATATCGCCGATCTCCAGCGTCGCCTGTGGAAATAAAAGGATAAGAATTACAATCATTTGAAATTGCCGCTTAATGGCGGCCAATTGTCGCCGTCCAGCGATGTTCATCTTACTGCCGGCATGGCGACTGAAATTCTTTTAAAAATGATGGAATAAGCAAACGGGATATGTGGTGCATGTTATAGTTAAAATTAACAACAGCAATAATTTAGACATCTATTAGAGCTCAATGATCAAATAATAAAACATGTACACACCTTATCATATAGATGGCGCATAATGGCTTTCTATTCGAACAAGAACAAGCAAGAGAGTGTCTGGCGCTTTTGTTTCACGTCGATACCAAAAAGAACAAAGATAATGATAATGCTTATGTTACAGACAATAGATTTTCTTTGTAATCGCATTTTTCTAGACTTTCAGTAGAGTTTCTCTTACATATGACAAATATAATTGCTCAATATAGTGGAAAAATATTTAAGAATTTATAGTTTTCCAAATTTGGACCATGGGACGTCATAAGGCCCCCTGGAATGCCATAGTCACATGTTCTCATGACCGGGCATGACATTCCACATAATGTGCATGAAGCACTTTCCCTATAGTTTTTCACTTCGCATCACAATATTTAACATAATTCCAGTCATGGATGTCTACGATTGTCTGATACCTTGAGTTCACATCAATACATTTTACATCGTTCAACAAGGTTACAAAATTTCAACATCATTGGTACATATATTTAAGAAATCAACTTTATTTTACCAGAGATAGTCTGTTACTAACTGAAGCTACGGACATTTATTATTATCGCTCTCCATTCGGACGAGGGTCCTCAGAGAAACCGCAGAAAACCTGGGCGGAGCGAAACAGACTATCCTTAATCTCTATCTGTTTAGATAATTTGACAAACGTATGACGATGCCGTTGGTCGATGGTGTCGCCAGCTGGTAGGCGCCGTCGTCAGCCGTCGGATGTTCGTGGGACATTGCAGGTACGGCATCGCGTAGTCGATGCTGCGTCATCATGGATACGCCAGGCGGGAACGTTCGGAGCGTCGGCTTGGAGGGAGGCACCGCCCCCCACGTTGATGTTTGACCGCGCTACCGTCCGCCAAGGCTTCGTCGGTGTCGCCTCCTACGTTGTCGTCTCCCCAAACAGCTCGTAACGCAAAGGAGCGACCATGAAACAAGTTCGATTACGCGGTATTATTTGTTTAACACACAGATGGTAATTCGCTGTGGAAAAAAATGCACGCATAATTAGTCACTGCTTTTGTATAGTTCAGGGCCAGCTCTGGAACTCCACGTGCTAAATTCCAGTAATCACGTAGTCCTGCAAACGTGATTGATTTTTTCACTTCTTTAAATATTCTTAATGTTTCGCGCTATATAAGCGTCGCAAAGTCGTCGCACGCTGTACACTTCACGGTGTCTTAGAACGTTGACTATTCACTGTTCATAACCTGTTCTAAAAACATCATTCCGAGCGCGGCACGTCACTCGCCGACCACGTGTCCGCTTCGCGTTGGAATGTTGATTGTTGTGGCGAGTGAAACGCTGTCTATTCCAAATACATCGTTCGCACAGTTGCCTGAGATGAAATTATACAGTTTTTCCATAATCATCACACTGTGTGCATTTAACCACATCTATTCGTTAAGGACGTCCGCCAAACTCTGTACAAAGTACGGCGATCGTTCACTTAACACATCTGAGAATGGTTTAATTTCCAGTTATAAATTGGTTAACAAATGACAAAAGAAATGTTTTCTTCGTGTGATAAAACTATAAATTAACAACATTCAGATTTTTGAAGTTACTTGTACCGTGAAACCATTCTCCTTGCCAAATTACATGTTTCTGCGTCAAGTGGAAGTGCCATATAGGTTTTAACTTGTGAGTTTGCAAGAATCAAAATATGTTACATAAATCGCCATACCCTTTGCTTGCATTGACTTAGAACCTCAGCATTTTTGCACGACAAAAGGACTATAGACCTTAGTATGTGACAGAAATTTCAAATCGATAGATTTGTCCGTTCCTGGGAAATCGGATGTTAAGAACAAAGTGATAGAATCGTCAGATTACAATTGACATAAGTTTTTTCGTGATACATAATTACAAATTAATAATTTCGGATTTTTTCGTATACTTGTACTGTGAAAAATTTCTTCTCGCCAAATTTCATGATTCTGGGTCAATGGGCAGTACTCTGCAGGTTTTGATGAGAGAACTTGCGAGTATCAAAATATTTTACATAAACGACCGTATTTTCGATTGCATTGACTTAGACGATTCCCGTAACCAGGAAACCGTAGACGTTGAGATGCGACGGAAATTTCAACATGATGCATGTACCTGTTGTCGCCTGCCCGGTTGGCCGTGCGGTCCAACGCACAGCTTTCCGGGCGGGAAGGAACGCTTGGTCCCCGACACGAATCCGCCCGGCGGATTTGTGTCGAGGTTCGGTGGACCGGCCAGTCTTTGGATGGTTTTTAGGCGGTTTTTCAACTGCCTCGGCGAATGCGGGCTGGTTCCCTTTACTCCGCCTCAGTTACACTATGTCGGCGATTGCTGCGCAAACAAGTTCTCCACGTACGCGTACACCACCATTACTCTACCACGCAAACATAGGGTTTACACTCGTCCGGTGTGAGACGTTCCCTGGGGGGTCCACCGGGGGCCGAAACGCATAATAACTTTGGGTTCGGTGAGGGGTGGCGGAGGGGTGAAGTGGACTGCGATAGTCGTCATGGGGTTGTGGACCCCTGCGGCTGCGGCGGGGACGGAGCCTGTCCGTCGTTTCTAGGTCCCTGGTTAACATGTAATACATACAATACAATGTACCTGTTGTTTGGTAAAAGGGTTTTGAACAGGAGGACAGGCAGATAGACAGACAAACAGACAGATGGACAATAAAGTGATCCTATAAGGGTTCCATATTCACGGATTTTTCGCGGGACCCTTAAAAAAAAAAAAAAAAAAAGCTACAACGGATTCTATCGGCATATGTGGTAAGTTTGCAGCCTCTAGAGCACCTAGAAACTGTAGTATAGTGTCTTGTTTACAGAAGAGTTATAGTTCAGCCTGGAGAGAGAGTCTCACCTGGACCACCAGGCGCTTCCCAGGAAGAACCCTATAAACATATTAGTATGGTGCAAAGAGTCCGATATAACCGCAGCTGTAACCTCAACTGGTACGGTACCACGTCACGAACGCAGACACCATTCTATATGTTGCCTAGGGCTACTGCGACATCTGCAATCTAAAAGGCCCAACTTGATACCTCGACTTGATGATGGGCTATCACTCGCTGACGATTACGATTGTCTTCTTCGAACTTCAGTTTTTATGGAATCTTAAGTGACTGTAAAGGCTAACCCTGGAGTTGCAGATTTTTCCACATTCTTGACACACATCTGTTCTGGTGGGGACTGGCAGCGGAGCGTTGCTTATTTTCAGGAGTTACCGTTGTTTCCTAGCATTGAAGTTGTCAATTTATATTTCCGCCTCAGTTGCTCGAAGCGCTGAATATCTTCTCAAATGTTGTGACACCATGCTGGACGGTTAAGTGCAGTAGTTTCCCAGTTACCAGTTTCAATTTGACAGCTTTTAATGTTGTTGTTTAATCTTTGTATCGCTTCTGTGATCATTCTAGTTTTCTTTGGCCATTCTTTAGCCGGGAATACATAATTTGTTTTGGTAGGCGGTATTCAGGCATACGAACAATGTGGCCCGTCCAGCGGAGTTGATGCTTGATGATCATGGTTTCAATGCTGGTAGAGTTTGCTTCTTCCAGAATACCTTAGGTTTCTTCTCAGGTAGCTCTGATAGTACTTTTCCAGACATTGTATGTGAATTCTGTAAGTAGTCCATGTTTCGCACCGATAAGTTAGAGATAGTATAACGGTGACCTGGTATACATAGAGCTTGGTCTTAATGCTGATGTTATGGTCATGGGTGAAGACCCTTTCCTAAAGACGACCAAGAGCCGCATTGAAACATTTGGGACGTTCTTGGGGAGGGGGGAGGGGGGGTATGGCAAGTTGGGTGCAGGTTGGTGTAAGATCTGTGTCTTCTGTATGTTAAGGCTTAGACCATTGCTTGTGTATCCTTCATCAAATACATTTAGGATGGCTTTTAGATATTCTTCTGAGTTGACTAGAAAGACATTATCATCTGCATATTGAAGTTCAATAATGATCGTAGTGGAAACTTTAATTTTTGGCTCGTAGTCTTTTGAGATTGAACAAACCACCACCATTCCTCTAGTCTACTTCTATGCCCTTTGGCTGCTTCCCGTCTACAAGATGAAATGTAGTTCCAACAAATATTGAAAAAAAAGTGGGAGCTATCACACAACCAGGCTGCACACTCGTTGTGATTTCTACATTCTCTCCAGGGCTATTGTTGACAAGAACCAAGCCATTCGTGTTACTGTGCAGTAGTCCAAGGATGTTAATGTACTTCACATGACAACCTATTTTAGCTGAAATCTTCCAAAAGGCTTCTCTCATGACTGATATTGATTTGATGATGATTTTTTGGTTTGTGGGGCGTTCAACGGCATGGTTATCAGCACCCGTACAAATACCCAGTCTTTGCACTTTCCAGTCTCACCAATTCCTGAATGACTATCAAATGATGAGGACTACTCAAGCACTCAGTCCCCGGGCGGAGAAAATATCCCCCCCAGCCGGGAATCGAACCCAGATTCCCCTGACCCAGGGCCAGCAACGCTATGCAGTAGGCCATGAGCTGCGGATCTCTTGGCTGAGTCGGAAGTCTTGACAAGATCTATGAATGACATGTATGCAGGATGCTGTGGTTCTTTACACTTCTCCTGCCTCTGTCTGGCACAGAAAATCATAATTGTGGTACTGCGATTAGGCCGAAATCCACATTGTGTTCAGGTAAACAAACTTCAGCGAGAGGTATCAGGCGGTTGGATAGAATTCGAGCAAAAACTTTTCCAGCAGCAGCTTTTCTGTCATATTTTTCGTAGATGTTAACTATCACTGCATCTCTGAAATCAGGAGGAATAATTTCAGTGCTTCATATTTTGACAATGAGAATTAGCATTTGATCAGCAAGGATACGTCCATCTTCCTTGAAACATTCAACTGGGATTCCATCTAATCCGGCGGCTTTGTTATTTTTGAGTTGCTTAATAGTTTTCTAAACTTTTTGTAGACAAGGACCCTCGCCAAGAAGAGGTTTTATAGGTTCTTGGCGGAACTGTAGAAAGTGTTATTATTGAGGATATCTGGGATGCCTTGCAACGTGCTGTTCACGAAACATCTCCACCTCCTGGTACTCTGGACAGCTCTGCAAGGTACAGTGTCAATTGACTCCAGCAGTACTTCAGACATTAGTTGAGTCCATGTCACGTCGTGTTGCGGCAGTTCTGCGTGCTCGCGGTGGCTCTACAAGATATTAGGCAGGCGTACCAGTTTCTCTGACTCTTCAGTATAGATCACGTCGTCCGGTGTGGTTTGTGGTAACATCTTCTGTTGCTGGCCAAGCGCACGCTACTGGTCAGCAGTGTTCCGTGGCGGCAGACATTCGGTATAGACCGTCGTACACATTTTCCACGGGGTTTAAGTCTTCGCCATAGCCGGTCCCAAGCCCGGTTGAGAAAGAAGGAGGGGGAGGAGAAACACCTCTTTAAAAGACCTTATTCATCTAGCCCGGGTGGTAGCATCTCGTGAGGGCCCCATGACAGGGTACGGCGAAGACCACAACGGCGGCGACGGCGGAGAACATGAAATTCAGAACAGCGGAGCTGGCGGAGGGGCAACCCGTCTTTCCGGGGTTAATACAGATGGAATCCACTGTCTTGTATAGTTATCAATGCATACGCCCCGACCCTCACTTGTGAAGACGATGAAACGGAAGCCTTCTCCTCCCAACCTGAGTTGCTTCTATCAAGAATACCCCAAGCTGACAAAATTATTCTTTCGGGAGACTTAAGTGCAAGCGTTGGTAGAGACTCAACACTTTCCCCAAGTGATTGGAAAAAGGGGGTAGGGAAGTGCAGTTCTAACAGAACTCTTCTGCTCACGAAATGCTCAGAACACAGTTTAATTGCCCCTAATACCATCGTCAGGCAGAAGGATAAATTTAAAACCTCATAGCAACATTATTGAGGATGCTCATGTCAGGGCCGTTTGGTGGCCTGCGGAATTGTTTAAACTCAGAAGAGTGTTCCTGGAACCACTCTGTAGCAATTCTGGACGTGTGGGCTATTGCATTGTCCTGCTGAAATTGCCCCCCGTTGGAATGCACCATGCACCATGTCCATGGACATGAATGGATGCAGGTAATCAGACAGGATACTTATATACGTGTCACCTGTCAGAGTCGTATTTAGACGCATCAGGGGTCGCATATCAATCCAACTGCACGTGCCCCACACCATTACAGAGACTCCACGAGCTTAAACAGTCCTCTGCTGACATACAGTAGGCCATGCGCAGGGGCAACCGAGTTTGTTTCCATACCCGTACACGTCCATCCGCTCGATACAATTTGAAACGAGACTCGTCCGAACAGGCAACATGTTTCCACTCATCAACAGTCCAGTGTTGGTGTTGCCAGACCCAGGAGAGGCGTAAAGCTTTGTGTCGTGCAGTCATCAAGAGTAAACGAGTGGGTCTTCGGCTCAGAACGCCCATATCGGTGATGTTTCCTTGAATGGTTCATACGTTGACACTTGTTGTTGGGCCAGCTCTGAAATCTGCAGCAGTTGGCGGAAGGGTTGCACTTCTGTCACGTTGAACGATTCTCTTCAGTCGTCGTTGGTCCCGTTCTTGCAGCATCTTTTTCCGGCCCCAGCGATGTCGGGGATTTGCTGTTTTACTGGATTCCTGGTATTCACGGTACACTCGTGAAATGGTCGTAAGGGAAAATCCCCACTTCATCGCTACCTCGGAGATGCTGTGTCCCATCGCTCGTGCGCCGACTATAACACCACATTAAAACTCACTTAAATTTTGATATCCTGCAATTGTAGCAGCGGTAACCGATCTAACAATTGTGCCAGACACTTGTCTTATATAGCCGTTGCCGACAACAGTGCCGTATTCTGCCTGTTTACAATTCTCTGTATTTGAATACGCATGCGTACATGCGTACACCAGTTTCTTTGGCGCTTCAGCGTCCTATACTTATGAGGAAACGCTGTGCGTCCTGCATTTCCAGGTGAGAGCATCACTCCTGGTGTTGATCTTCATGGCGCTAGAGTAGTGATGTAATACACGATGAGTGCTACCGTGGTCCATGATTTCTTTTACGGTACGGTATACCTTGTATCTACATCACTGCGTCGCGTGTCTCGACGTTTTTGAAGGGACCTTTTAGTACTGTGTACACAGTATCAGTACACTCATATTTTTTCGTGTGTCTCACAGATCTGTTAATCTAGAAACATGAGCGTAGGACTATAAGTGCATTATGGTTGCCTCTAGTTTGGTTCATATGCTGAATCTTTAACGTCCACAATTCACTTATGTTAGTACAAAGTGACTAAAATTTTCACGAGTGTACTGAAGCCAACTCTGAAAATTTTTGGACAACATGGTTGTGGAGATTAAGCAGCGATTAGTATGATTAATCGATTATTCAAAAATAGTCTCAATCGCATTTATTATTATTATACCGCCAACCGGTTTCAGCCCGACGTAGTGGTCATCTTCTGAGCGTATACACCATTGGTCGACTGCTGGTGGTGTCACTCCTGTCTACATAACGGCAGGATACCATATGTAGGCAGGAGACTATATGTAGACATGAGTGACACCACCAGCAGTCGACCAATGGCGTAAACACCCAGAAGATGACCCCTACGTCGGGTTGAAACCGGTTGGCGGTATAATAATAATAAATGCGATTAAGACTTTTTTTGAATAATTGATCAACTCTGAAAATGTCTGCGTAGTGGAAGCCAATAAGAGTCCATTCGACGTCGGACTGTAATACAAAGTTTCCAGATATCTCTTCAGTCGAGTACAATCTAAGGCTCTGTAAACTCATGAGGAAAGCTTTTACCATAAGATACTGCTTTTTATAGAGTTTTTCTCTACTGGGGTACATTTTTTACAATAAATTTACCATTACAGCATCATTTCATCATCACTGTTGGAAATCAGAATGTTGGATTAGGATAATGGATTTAAACATTCGAACTCATACAACGTAGATGTATGCGACATGACTACAATGTTTTTATGAAATTTAATTGCTAAATGCTATGCTATAGTTGTAATCTGCGACCCCTCACCCCAAAGTACGGGCATAAAACGCAAATTTGATAGCGGTGATAGCGCATATCACAGGCTGCTCTAAAATTCCCCTTACAAACTTCTAGGACTTGTCAAGGGGACTGAGTAGAAAATATTTTGAACTGGAGCCCAGTCCAGAGACGTACCGTATCCGTGCTGCAACCATTCGAAAACATGTTGTTAATGCGGCCACTTTAACAAGTAACATATTACGAGTGACCGAGTACATCACTTCTTTAACAATTACACTCATTAATAACCAAAGAAACAAAGATGAAACTTAATCAGTTTTCACAAACTGCCAATAAAACGCAGCTTTGGTTCGCCTTCCCCAGAACATTTTCGTCGTATTCTTTCCAGTTTATGTTTTTCATAATTGTAATTCCTAGGTATTTAATTGAATTTACGGCCTTTAGATTTATTTGATTTATAGTGTAACTGAAGTTCAACGAACTCCTTTTAGCACTAATGTGGAAGACTTCACACTTTCATTATTTCGGGTCAACTGCCGATTTTCGCACCATACAGATATTTTTCTAAATCTTTCTGCGATTTGTTTTGACTTTCTGATGACTTTAGTAGAAGATAAACTACAGCATCATCTGCAAACAACCTAAAATGGGTGCTCAAATTGTCTCCTAAATCGGTTATACAGATAAGGAACAACAGAAGACCTATAACACTACCTTGGGAAACGCCAAAAATCTCTTGTGTTTTACTCGATAACTTTCCGCCAGTTACTACGAACTATGACCTCTGTGGCAGGAAATCACGAATCCAGTCTCATATCTGGTACGATATCGCATAAGCACGCAATCTGATTACAAGCCGCTTGAGAGAAACGGTGGTAAATGCCTTCCGGAAATCTCGTAATACGGAATCACTTTGAAATCCATTGTCGATAGCATTCAGTACTTAGTGTGAGTAAAGAGCTAGTTATGTTTCACAAGAACGATGTTTTCTAAATCCGTATTGATTATGTGTCAATAGACTGTTCACTTTGGATTCCTCCTATGGCCTTTCTCGAATACTGGTGTGACTAGTGCAGTTTTCCAGTTTTCGAGTACGGATCTTTCGTAGAGCGAGTGGTTGTATATGATTGCTAATTAAGGAGCTATTGCATCAACATACTCTGAAAGGAACCCAACTGGTTTACAGTCTGAACCGGAAGTTTACATTTTACTTTTTCCTTTTGAAAGGAGGGTTAACGTTCTGATCCACTATAAATAAGGTTCGATGTAGCGACCACCAAGTTCGGTGTACATATTGTACCTACGAATGATGTTGTGGTACACACACTCTATCACACCTTGTGTCTCTGAATTGTCCTGCAGGAACCACAACTCGGGCCACCGTATCTTCTTCTTTCGCCTGTTTAGCTTAGTGGTTGCACGCTTGCCTTCCATGTAGTGGGCCCAGGTTCGAATCCCGGCACTGTTGGAGCTTTTCTTCGCTCGTGGACCTTGTGTTGTGTTGTCCTCGTCATCATGCAACATCACCGACACGAGCATTGCCTAGTGTGGCGTCACCTGAAATGAAACTTGCATCCCAGCGGCCGAACTTCCCCGGGTGGGGGCCTCCCGGCCAACAATGCCACACGATCATTTCATTTCTGTTTTTCATTGTCTCTTTATACAGGTCTCAGAAACCAAACAGCAGAACAAGAAGTTCATCGGCGTCAAATCTGGTGATTGTGAAGGCCACACGATTGGACCACCTCGGTCTATTCCTCCGTGTCTGAATCGTTGGTACAGATGTTCCTGAACGTGCTATGAGATATGAGCGGATGTTCCGTCATGCTGAAACAGCATCCAACAACATGCCGGACACGTGTTGTAGGAAGGTCTAGTAGATGGGACCCGTGAGCTTGGATGGAAGCATCTACAGTCCAAAAAGATGACCATCCAAAATGTCTGCCCGCACATTAACACCAAATCTGTGTTGGAATCCCTAAACATACGTGGCATGTGAATGTGGGTTTTCGTCTGCCTGGACATGGCTGTTTCGAGAAATGGGGACACAATCCATGGTAAATTTATATTCTTTTGTGAAGAGAATGCGCCGTGGAAATACTAGGAGCTGGTTGATTCAGCGGCGCAAAAACTATGTATAGAACTCAATGCGTGCTGCAAAATCGGCTGGCATTAGTGACTGTATCATTTGGAGATGGTACTGATGTAATTGTTGGTGAAGCACAAAATAATAGACGATGCTGGGAGAAATATCTATAGCCCGCGCAATTTCTTGTGTACTCGTTGACCACTTCTCCTCAACTTGGTGCAGTACGGCCTCTTCCACTACGGGTGTGCGGCGTCTCCTTGGGGCACCACAGTCGCGCCTGCTGACGGTGAAAGTACCTCTTTCGCGAAGGTGCTGCGTAATTGTGGCGAAATGGGTATGTGATGAAGTCGGACGTTGAGGATAACGATCACGATAAAGGCGACGAGCAGCTCTTCCTTTACCGTTAGCTTCGACGAGCAGAAAGATAATGTCAGTGTTTTCTGCAAACGTGTGCTCTTGCACTCACAGACACGTGAATGAGACTCGAACTAGGTCAGAGAAGTAGGCAGACGTCAAACGACATCATCCGACCCGGCATAAGCACCCTCATCTATGACTACCCTGATGCATACCTACCTAGCAAACGTGTTTTCCAACGACTGTAGCACGGAAACGGTACATTTCCGGACATGGGTTCCAGTTCAAAATACTATTTACTCAGACCCATCTACAAGTCAAGAAGTTTGTAACGGCTCTTTTGGAGCATCCTACATACTGCAAAGACAATAACGTCGATGATTCATATTTTCCCCAGTAGACTTCAGTATTAACAGCTTAATACACGACTATACTAGAAGGCCTTAATTACACTCACAACATGTGACATGAGAGAATAATTATCTAGCCACACTTGCATTTATAGTTGATGCTGCAAAAGAAACATGTAGCCAATAATATCAAAAATTCTTGGCATAACGTATCAGTAGAAACGGCGGCAGTACTATGTTAATGATGATGATGATGAGCGTTTGGCGTCATTGGCCGGGAGGCCCCTCGCGGGGCAGGTCCGGCCGCCATATCGCAGGTCTTATTACATTCGGCGCCACATTGGGCGACCTGCACGCCGGATGGGGATGAAATGATGATGAACACAACACAACACCCAGTCCCTGAGCGGAGAAAATCTCCGACCCAGCCGGGAATCGAACCCGGGCCCAGAGGACGGCAATCCGTCACGCTGACCACTCAGCTACGGGGGCGGACTATGTTAATGATAAGAAGACTATTACTGAACGAGCGAAGCAGGTCAGCAAAGAAGAGGAATTGTAACTGTTGGCACTCTTGCGAAAAAAGCAGTTCGCAACGGGAGGAACAAATGTGATCAACAAGAACGCCTCAAGGCTGTGTAGCTTCAGTTAGAGACAAACAGAATCATAAGTTGCATTTTTCTACCGATACAAGGGATGATATGCAACCCACGGTGAACGCTATTACAGTGCGTCTTGCGTTGTATTGTGACCTTTCAGATACAGAACAGATCGCCTGACAAAAAAAGTGAAGCATCCAGAAGACATGTCAATGTAATCTTCATACAAGTAAATATAATCAGTGGGTATGTAAATTTCAATTCCCTGTGACAGGTACAACGGCCAGCAGAGTGCATTATTGTTGTTTGTGTTTAGGCCTGATAAGGGACACAACTGCGTCAGGTGTTGAGCGTTGACAGTGAAGGATACGTAGATGCTGCTACGCCTGTGACACAGCGTCATTAGCATCTGACAGAGTCTGAAAGGGACTTCATTGTGGGCCACCATTAGGCGGGCTGGTCGAATCGTGCAGTATTCAGATTTTCGGGGCATTTAGGTGTAACAGTGGCCCATCGTTGGAGTGCCTGGAAACGTGAGAGCAGGTATAACTGTTGAAGTTGGTGTCGACCGCTTCTGACAACCAAAAACAAAGATCGCCATTATGTGCACCAAACCCATCGTAACCCCTTCCCATCCGCGCCTACCATCCGAGAACAACCCATGTACTCCCTGCAACATTATGTCATCCCGCTCCATTGGTCACAGACTAGCAGCATTCGGAATAGGTAGCTACCGTTCCATTTGTAGGATGTTGTTAACAGTGCAACACAAACGGCTGCGTTTGGAGTGGTGTCGTGCTCAGGAACCATGGACTGTTTATGACTGCTGGCGTTGCATTATGTTCAAAGATGAACAGAGGCTCTGCACTTTCCCGTAAGATCATAGTCGGTGCATATGACGGTGACCGGGGGAGAGGTCGCATTCTTCCAGTGTTTTGGACAGGCACAGCCGTGTTACTACTGGCGCCATCGTATGGGGAACCATCGTACACTAAGTGATCAAAAGTATCCGGACACCCTCAAAAACATACGTTTTTCGTATTAGGTGCATTGTTCTGGCATCTACTGCCAGGTACTCCATATCAGTGATCTCAGTAGTCATTAGACATCGTGAGAGAGCAGAATGGGCCGCTCCGGACTTCGAACGTGGTCGGGTGACTGGATGTCACTTGTGTCATACGTCTGCATGCGAGATTTCCACACTCCTAAACATCCCTAGATCCACTGCTTCCGATGTGGTAATGAAGTAGAAACGTGAAGGGACACTACAGCACAAAAGCGTACAGGCCGACCTCGTCGGCAAGGGTACTACCTCCGGAGGAGATTGGCCCCTCAAGTGTGCGGGGTAGGTTTGCTTACTGGGGACACCATTTATTTGACAAAAATGGGACACCTTGTTTTCGTTGGAGAGCCTTTGGGCACAGTATGTTGGTCCTTGAGGCCCACAGTCTTGGTATTTTTATATATTTCATTGAAGCTTCGTTGTCCTGATGTGACTTTTTCTATTGATTTGCATCTCTTAGTTGTATTGTAGGATAGATAGCGGAACTCTCATTTTTTGCCAAGGGGCTGGTTCTACTGTTGCTAAATCCTGTAGTTGCTGTCTGGTAGGTCTGAGCCTTTCTATTTTCTCGATGAGTCGTCTTGTAGTGGTGATGATTTGGCTGTCGACGGTCGGCATGTTAAGTTCTTCATGTATGCGATTTGTCCTCGTCCATCTTGGTGCGTTAAGGATAAGCTTTAGGCATCTGTTTTGAAGTATTTGGAGTGGTTTCCTATTGGTTCTACTAGTTATGCCCCACGACGAGCAGCCGTAGAGCATCATGGGTATGGCTACTGCTTTGTATATGTTTAATTTTGTTCTTTGATACATTTCCTTGCTGGCCAGAAGAGGGTAAATTGCGTGGATGGTTCTTGATATGCGTAGACGTTTTTGTTCTATGTGCTGCTTAAATAGCATTTTGTTGTCTATTGTTACGCCGAGGTATTTGACTGATGTTGTCCATGGTATTTGCGTTCCATTTAGCTCAATTTGGTCGTGGATCTGTGGTCGACGGCGTGTAAATAGTATGTCTTCTCCGGGTTTATTTTGATCCTGTTTCTTTTGGCCCATTTTTCTGTGTGGTCCACTTGTTGTTGTAGTCTATTTATTGTCGTTGATAGTCGTCGGTGCGTTTCTAGGAGTGCCGTGTCGTCTGCAAATTGCGCTATTGTCGAAGTTTCAGTTTTTGGGATGTCATTTACGTATACTGTGAATAGGGTCGGCGAAAGCACCGAACCCTGCGGTATTCCTTCCTGTAATATTTTTTGAGCTGATCGTTTGTTATCAATCTGAACAAAACATCTTCGGTCGTGTAAGAAACTGTCAATCATTTTAATGTAACATTCAGGTATGTCGGTCTGGTCTTTTAATTTCGTAATTAGGTTGTCCTTCCACACTTTGTCGTATGCCTTTTCGACGTCTAGGAAAATTGCGGCTGTATATTTGGAGAGGTTCATGTTTTTGGTAATGTGTTCTGTAATACGGAGGATCTGGAGTTCTGCTGACAGTTTTTCTTGGAATGCAAATTGTTCTTGTCGGATGATGTTGCCGTCGAGAAAGGTTGTCGGATTCTTGGGAGCAGGATACGTTCCAGGAGCTTTGACATCGTTGGGAGTAGGCTTATCGGTCTATAGTTTTGTGGTTGCTTCAGGTCTTTTCCAGGTTTGGGGATAGGTACTATTCTGGAAATCTTCCATGCTTGAGGAAAGTAGTGGTTGATTAAACAGGCGTTGATGATTCTGGTGAGAAGGACAAGAGGTTTTCTTGGCAGGTTCTGGAGATGAATGTTGGAGATGAGGTCCGGTCCAGGAGCGGAGTTTGTGCCAAGTCGGTTGATAATTGTTTTTATTTCAGCTGGAGTGGTTAGTTCTGGTAGATCGCGCGGAGGTGTCTGACGTTTATTCTGGGCTGTAGTTGTTACATGTTGTTGACATTGCAAAATGTCGGGTTGTAGGTTTCCAAGAGGTTCTATTGTATTTTGTTGTTCATAGGTGGCTGCAAAAAGTTCTGCCTGGCTAAAGGCGTCGAAGATGAGATTGTTATTGTGTAGTGATGCCGGTTTGTGTGTTTTCGTGCGTCGCAGGTTTTTGATTAGTTTCCAGTCGTCTGTACTTCGGAGTTGTAGAGTGCTCATGCGGTCTTCCCAGACTTCGGCTCTCCATTCCTGTACACGGTGATGGATTTGCTTTTTGAGTCTGTTTAATTGTCTTCTGTCTTCCGGATTTCGAGTGTGGAGCCATCGGCGTCTAGCTGCGTTTTTAAGGTATTTGAGATCTTGTATGAGTGGTGGCAGATTGTGAGCGTTTGATTCGGTAAATATTGTAGTTGTAGATGCTTTTTCATATACTGTCTTAATTTTGTCTGTTAACGAGCCGATAGCTTATTCTATTTTTTGTGTAGTAGTTAGGTCCAATGTGGGACGAATGTTGTTATTTAGCCGTCTGTGGAATTGGTCCCAATTTATAATGGTTTTGTGTCGTGGGTGAGGCGGTTCTATTGCATTACCGATGTGGCTGATTGCAGGTAGGTGGTCAGAAGTGAGATCTTGAAGGGTTCGGAGATGTAAGTCAGGATCGAGGTTCTTGGTTATGCAGATGTCCAGGACGTCGGGTTGCTGGCGGTGATTGAATGGAATGTGGGTGATATCTTGAGGAGCGGAAATTACAGCATTCAGTCTTCCTTGTAAATTATATAGCGTGTTTCCGCGTGCATTGTTCCGTCGTGAATTCCAGGTAGTGTTTTTAGCATTTAAGTCGCCGGCCAGTGAGATTTTGTTGTTGTTGTCGAATATTTGAAGTAAGTCGTTTTCTTCGAGTGTTGCTCTGGGGCTGAGGTATGCAGCCACCAGTGTTATTTTTCCTTGAGCTGTTTCTATTTTAACTATTGTGGCTTCTAGTGGTGTCATTTGTGGCGTAATTTCAGGGTTATGTCGTATATGAGAGCGAATGAAGATGGCCGTTCCGCCTCCCTGTCGGTTTGTTCTGTTTGTTCGGTGGCATAGCATATTTCGAAATTTAAATGATTGTGATGGACGTAAATGAGTTTCAGTGGCAAATAGTATGTCGATCTTGTTCTCTTCAATGAATTCGTTTAATAAGTCTTTTTTGTTGTGTATTCCTGATGCATTAAAATTACAAAAACGGAGGTTTTGGGTCTTGGTAGGTCTAATTTCCATTTTCGGTGACAAAGAATTTCATTATTCCACCGACAATTGCCATTACTTTTGATACTAAGTCTGGTGCAGTCATGAATTGCTGAAATGTGGTGGTGATGATTGAAATGATGTTCGTCCACTGTGAATTTTTCCAAAAGTTTTTCATGTGGTTTAGGAAGTCGAGGAAGGAAGCAGGTCCGGTTGATTGGTTTGAGGTTGAATTTGTTGTCTGATGAGTCTGGGCGTTTGAAGGTGATTCCTGGTTTGTCTGGAGATTTGCCCATGTTTTGCGTCCTCTGCGGCTGGCTTCGGCTGGAGTTGGCATTGGTGTGTTTTTTATGGCTGGTTGAATTGTTGCTACTGCGGGAGTGGTGGTTCTTGGTCGTTGTGCTTGGTATATCCGGATTGCTTTTTGGAATTCTTCGCAGCCGTGAAAGGATGCGGGGTGGCCGTCTTGTTTACAATTTACGCAGTGTGAGGTGGCATTTACTGGGAGGCTGCAATCTCGCGCTCTATGTGCGCCACCGCAGCGGACACAGCGAGTAGGCATTGAACAGTAGTTTCCTGTGTGAAAGAATCCCTGGCACTTTTTGCATTGAGGTGGACCGTCTTTGTTTTGATATGATTCAACTGTTACCTTCGTGTCAAGTACGTAGCGGACGTGGTAGATGGCGTCGTTTTCAGGTTTTCGGTCAAGAGTTACGCAGAATACATCCATGGGTGTTAGTTGCTTCGTATTATTGTCTCTTTTCTTGTACTGGTGAATGTTTCTCGGCATGAAGTTGAGGTCTCGTAGGTCCTTGTCTATTTCTGCTTCTGTGACTGTTTCGGGTAAACCTTTGATTACAACTTTTAAATGTCTTTCATTCTGTGGTTGATGAGTGAAGTTGGAAATGTTTTGGTGCTGGTCCTTCATTGAGTCGAAATGGTATTTGATGGTGTCTCCTTTGTAGATCGCCTGTATTGGTCCTTCCATATGCTTATTTAGTGCAGCATTGAGTGTTACGTAATGTCCCTTGTATTGAATAGTGATGGGCGGGATTCTCGGTTTCTTGGGGATGGCTTGAGGAGCAGTAGATGATGATGGTGGTGGATGGGTTGCAGTTGATGGATTGATATTACTATTGCTTCGTTGAGGCGGAGGTGCAAGAGGTTCGAAACGGTTTTCTGTCTGGATGGAGAATTGTTTGTGCGGTGCAGTGTCATCTTCTGTATTCTTTCTCTTCGCTGTTTTACGTGGGGGAGGGGTTTGGAATTCCCCTTCCCCATCGTCTTGTTCCATCTCTTCTGTTTCAGATATTTCAGAATCAGAAGAGTGGTAATATTGTGAATAGTTGTCGTCGTCGTATGTATGATTGGTGTCTTCATTTGTTGAGTTTTTATCTGTGTCCTGTCGTGGTGCGTCGTGATTGGTTGGTTTGTCATTACGGAGACTCGCCATGTTGCTGTCTTGTTGTGCTTGTTGTAATTTTTTAATTTGTTGTCGGAGTGCTTGTTCTACGTCTGTTTCTTGTACGGTGTTGGTATTAGGCTCAGACCTACCCGCGTGCTCTGCCTCAGCCCTATTGCTAAGTCTTTGCCTCGAAGGCCGCGGACGTACAGCTCGCGGGGGGCCGGCCTGCTCCCGGTCGGGCCCCCGCGTCTGAGGCCCTGGGTCTTCATCATTCCCTGCGCTACTCATTTCAAGCCCCAGCTAGTCCAGGGACGTTCTCCTGCTTCCTATTGCGCCCTGTCACCCTGACGACACGACAATTTCGCGCTACGTTCACCAGGTGCGAAGTAATAACGCCGCCCCTTAGTGAACGTCACACAGCTCGCGCTGCTCGGAGTCCGATGAGACTGTATCAGGATCAACTGCAACAGGTGGGAGGTGAGAATTCTTGGATTTCATGGTCGAGTGGCTGCTCATTATCCACACACCACGGTGGTAAATGCCAAACGACGCTTCGCTTGATTTAAGGAGCGTAAACATTGGACGAATGAACGGTGGAAAAACATTGTGTGGAGTGACGAATCACGGTACACAATGTGGTGATCCGACGACAGGGTGTGGGTATGGCGAATGCCCGGTGAAGGTCATCTGCCAGCGTGTGTAGTGCCAACAGTAAATTTCGGAGACGGTGGTGTTATGGTGTGGTCGTGCTTTTCGTGGAGGGGGCTTGCACCCCTTGTTCTTTTGAGTGGCACTATCACGGTACACGCCTACATTGATGTTTTAAGCACATTCTTGCTCCCCACTGTTGAAGAGCAATTCGGGGATGGCGAATGCATCTTTCATCACGATCTAGCACCTGTTCATAATGCACGGCCTGTGGCGTAGTGGTTACACGACAATAACATCCCTGTAATGGACTGGCCTAAACAGAGTCCTGACCTGAATTCTATAGAACAGCTTTGGGATGTTTTGGAACGCCGACTTCGTGCCAGGCCTCAACGACCGACATCGATACCTCTCCTCAGTGCAGCACTCCGTGAAGAATGGGCTGTGATTCCCCAAGAAACCTTCCAGAACCTGATTGAACGTATGCCTGCGAAAATGGAAGCTGTCAAGAAGGCTAAGGGTGAGCCAACAACATATTGAATTCCAGAATTACCGATGGAGGGCGCCACGAACTTGTAAGTCATTTTCAGCCAGGTGTCCAGATACTTTTGATCATATAGTGTATATGATTCAGATCACGGTTGGTAATGATTGAGGGAATTCTGACGGCACAACGGTACGTTACATACATTCTGCGTCCTCATGTGTTACCTGTCATGCGACAATACTGTGGTGCCCGACAGAACAGGTGTGTTACCAATTCAGACGTCAGTTCCGCCCCAGTGCCAGTATTCGGGAAATCAAGGATCAGTTACAACAGTACTGGTCCTGCTTACCTCTGAAGAGGATGCAACGACTTTATGATACCCTTCAACAACAGAATCAGCGCACGCAGGCTAGAGCGGGTGCAACATCATACTGATAAATGGGCTGATACAGCCAAGTTGTTTGTAAATTTGACTCAGTTTTGCAATCACTGGAGTAACATCAAGTACTGCCTCAACCAGTGAAGTGTTATTTCGTTTTCTCTTCCCCTTCTGGGCGCTTCATCTTTTTTGTAAGTCAGTGTACGTACATGGTCTATCATTGTTGAGGCTAATGTCATACACACGTATAAACGAAGCTAAGAGTATGCAAATAAATCAAATTAGCTTTCTACAATAGCTCATAGTAATAATATTTACAAAAACCATGGTGTGGAGGTTCTTCTTCTTACTATAAGTCTAAGACATTGCATCTAACTTGAACTCCTTTCTTTTCTTATGGCCAACGACTTGAGGAAGTAGAAGAATTCGAACATTAGACGTCTAGATTCTCGGTGGTGACCAACCGCAGGAGAGAGCAAAGTTGAGCTGATTGCACAAGTTCACACCCTAAAGTTTAAAATTTTAAGAACATGACTGTATGTGTGGTGTGGTGTATGTGTGTGCGTGTGTGTGTGTTTGTGTGTGTGTGTGTGTGTGTGTGTGTGTCTGTGTGCGTGCGTGCGCGCGCAGAGTCCAACATATTGTTTTCCAACTTTGTCATTTTAACTGGCTGAGTGAAAAATGTACAGAGATAGTAAAAAAGGACTGAAAAGTTTGTCGTAAGCAGTCTGTAAATGACAGTAACTAAAAATTCCTAATGTAATTTACACTGAAACGTGAAAAGCAAATGTGTAAATTAATACGGAACTGCCCTCAAAAGGAAATTAAAGATACCATTAAATTTTTATAAGCCTTGAAGCTTCTTGACACCGTATGTCTCCTGGAGAATACATTCTTAAATCTATGTACCTCAGTAATTCGTTATAACGGTGAAATTAGGCGAAATGGCTTCATCTTCTGCTCATGGTTCTTCAAGTTCGAGCTCCAATCGTTAGCTTTGCTTCATAAAGAATCGTTAATTAATACATTTTAGAAAGCAGCACTGTAGCAACGTTTTGTGCACGTACCTTTTCACTATCATGATATACGCCCATTAACGAAGGAGGCCATTGCTTCGAGTTCGAAGAAAACCAGGTGAACTTGCCGGATTGTTCTGATCGAATACCAAAACTGAATTCCAGCGAGTACCTTTTGAATGGTGTATTAGATGTACGTCATGTCACTTCGCTTAACAAGAAACAGCTGCTCATTATGCGCCGTAAAGGGTGGTATTATCTGGAAAAGCCCTACAGCACACGCTATTAGCTACATGTTTGACGTCCTTCGAACGACCAACAGTTAGTGACTTACGCCACACAGGGTTCGTGTTACAGAGTGGCTTCGATGAAAACGAGTCCCCAAGTGAATACCATGTGAACGGCTTTGATAACCTGAGTTCAATAGACGCAGGAACTTATATATTACCCTGAGCTATGTTTCATGGTTTTAAAGAGACCCATTAGTTCTATTGATCGCTGGGGCAACATATAGATCCTTCTGGAATATGTTAGACGGTAATGTGCTTCATCTCTGTGGCATGTTCTGAATGGGGTTCTGAATGTACTCGTTCTAGTGCTCGAAAGTAGGGTTATGGCACCTTCATTTGAATGATTACCGTGTCACCAGTGACTACGGAAGTCCAAAGCATCAAGTAGGAAGCGATACGCACAACCTATTAGTATGAAATTTATTAAACCAACAATCACGCATCAGTCGTTGTTACAGGAAGAGTTTGGAAACAAACTGCACCGGTATTTTATTGGTATTCAGTGGCAGAGCTTTAACGAAGGCTAAACATAAACAAATATCCGGTAATTGACATTCGCCTCGTATAAACGTTCAACGTAATGCTGCAGATTAAACGCCATAACTTTCGTTGACACAGGGTGTTCCGAATAACGTATAGTTAAATCAGTCTTCGTAATCAAAACCCAGGAAAATGTACACAAATACCAGATGAAAAACTGTACAAGCTGTGTTCTTTTCTTCATGTGAAACAAGAAGCATTGGTTAAATTTATTGTTGTTAACGAGGCATGCCCGTAAAGCAATATCACTCAAAAGCCAATGAAGTTTTTTCGATACTGAATTATTAACTCCTGTTAGCTCAAAATGCTATTATGTACAGGAAAAGTTTAAGCAGCTTAATTTCACTGCAAAGATTACAGAACGACGAATACAAAGAGTCTAACTGATCTGTTTTATTCCGAGTAGTCTTTGTGTGCGCCAAATATAGTATCTCTGTGTTGAGTGAAGAGAAGTCGCTCCTCCGTTCCAACACTAGGAAATGCTTTACATCTCATGATTTCCGGCATCAAACATTATTTTTCAGTGTTGTGTGACGATGGAGCATTGTTTAGATTGACGGCAGATCCTGTTAATGGACGCTACACAAACCAAAGTAAGTCGTCAAATTTAGCGCTTACTTTTTGAGAGATGTTACCACAAACTGTCAACACTGTGCTTGAGTGATTATATTTGTATGGTTTTCCTACCTATGTTAATTTCCATGAATCATAAGAAAGTACATAGCAGAAGTTACTAATACCTATACAGTTTCCGCTGCTGTTTTGATTCGAGAGAGAGAAGTGATACCTTCCCAAAATTGAACCGCAGAGCCACTTGAAGAAATATGGCAACCAAATGACAGATTGCAGTATTTCTTCAACTGAGTTAATGAAATGTAGTGGTGTTAAATCACTATTACTGTAGTTCATAGAAGCATAGAAGTAGTCAGAGAAGCATCAAAGCAGTATCTGTAAATAATAATAATTAGCGTGTAACTCATTAAAACGATAATTACACTCACTGTTAGAGTAAGAGTTGAAACAAACTCACAGATAGTTTATCGGTACTCAGTGACAAGACTATCACGAGGATTAAACATGAACAGAAATCCAATAATCGATGTTGGCTAGAACGAATCAGCCTGCATAATCCCAGTGGAAATTAAATATAAAGCTAGTACGATGTAAATAAATAGAAACTTCAGTAGCACTTTGAAACAGGAGTATGACTGAATCCTGGAAAGAAATAGCAAAATAGGATATTTAAATTTCACATAAAAGCCAATCAGATGTATACGTATTTTGGTATTCCATGGTTGTCCTATTCTTAATCGCAAGTAAGAATCTGGTGCTTTGGGTTTACTTAAACCTCACAAATGCTCATATCTGATACCTTTGGATGCCTGTTCACTCTTTAATTACTGTGATGCTCTGACTAATAGTAACATTTATTACTGTATGGACAATATTAGGGACTGCTCCATCTGACACTATGCCTACAAGGGGCTACAAAACCGTTTCCTAAACCGATTTCACAATACCGATCGTGGTTGGTCACTTGAAAGGTCCAAAATAGATTCTGTAAATCCGTTTCTAGATTCCAGTTTCCTGCTTCCACAATCGGCTGATATTAACATGACACAAGACATTACTTTAATGTCGTATTGGAAAAGTCTCTTGAATCGAGATTCTCTACCATAGATTGTGTGTCATCGCTGTAAACAAAATCGATACTGACTCCGTGACAATCGCGGCTTCGATATATATCGCTTGCAAGCGCTGATGGAAATTACCGACACATACGAAAAAAGACGTCATTTACGTTTTTAGTTTGCTTCTACACTCCTTTTCCACAATGAAGAATTGTTTCCCACAGTGTCTATACACGCCAGCCACTTGCAAAAAAACTGCGTGCGTTTTGCGACTGTTTCTGACAGTTTTCATTGAAAACTGAATGTCATATTTTAGTAGTCTTATAGAGATAATTGAAGCCTCGGATAGTATTATTCTCACGTAACTAGATTTAGTGCTGTGCAAAATTACTTAGGCTTCTGTTGGGAGTACCATCTGCTGCCGACTTACGACATTAGAAATTGCGTGGATTATAATTGTCAGCCGAGTGTCAAACTGCGTTCAAAAGTTAGCGATTTTGACTTCTCAATGTTGTACCAAATGTCAAAAAATAAAAGATAAAGTATGAGTGAAAACACGTGGTTCGACACTTGCAAATTGACAATAGAGCAGAGTAGCATCTTGGTTTCCTACTGTGCTTAAAGAACACTCATTGTGAAACATAGCTTCACAAACTGAATTACCGACTAACAGTGTTTGTGATTATTTCGGTTTTTGCTTATTGTGACTAATGACAGTGCTCCTATGAGCGGTGACAACAAGATTTTAGAAATTGATCACAACTCTAAATATGGGAAAGGACAGCTCCTCAAGAACTAAACTAAACATATTTGGGTGTTTAGAGGTATCTAAAGACAATTTAAAAAATGCTTCATTGTTAAATTCATTCCAGGAAAAATCGAACTTTAGTGCCTCTTAGTAAGAACTTTATCTTGCCTAGAACCAAAGCGATAGCAAATGGCTGTAAGTCGTATATACACTCCTGGAAATTGAAATAAGAACACCGTGAATTCATTGTCCCAGTAAGGGGAAACTTTATTGACACATTCCTGGGGTCAGATACATCACATGATCACACTGACAGAACCACAGGCACATAGACACAGGCAACAGAGCATGCACAATGTCGGCACTAGTACAGTGTATATCCACCTTTCGCAGCAATGCAGGCTGCTATTCTCCCATGGAGACGATCGTAGAGATGCTGGATGTAGTCCTGTGGAACGGCTTGCCATGCCATTTCCACCTGGCGCCTCAGTTGGACCAGCGTTCGTGCTGGACGTGCAGACCGCGTGAGACGACGCTTCATCCAGTCCCAAACATGCTCAATGGGGGACAGATCCGGAGATCTTGCTGGCCAGGGTAGTTGACTTACACCTTCTAGAGCACGTTGGGTGGCACGGGATACATGCGGACGTGCATTGTCCTGTTGGAACAGCAAGTTCCCTTGCCGGTCTAGGAATGGTAGAACGATGGGTTCGATGACGGTTTGGATGTACCGTGCACTGTTCAGTGTCCCCTCGACGATCACCAGTGGTGTACGGCCAGTGTAGGAGATCGCTCCCCACACCATGATGCCGGGTGTTGGCCCTGTGTGCCTCGGTCGTATGCAGTCCTGATTGTGGCGCTCACCTGCACGGCGCCAAACACGCATACGACCATCATTGGCACCAAGGCAGAAGCGACTCTCATCGCTGAAGACGACACGTCTCCATTCGTCCCTCCATTCACGCCTGTCGCGACACCACTGGAGGCGGGCTGCACGATGTTGGGGCGTGAGCGGAAGACAGTATGGTGGGTCTGACACACCGGTGTCAATGTGTTCTTTTTTCCATTTCCAGGAGTGTACTTTGAAGAAAGAAAGATTTGATGTAGATTATATGTGGGGACAAGCGTGCAGTTTTACAAACAGGGGCATTTTATATACAAATAACCGTAAAAAATCAAAAGGCCCTATTTTTTAGGTAAAACAGAAAACAATTACCCCCACGTAAAACGACATTTTTATATACAAATAACTCACTTTACACACTCATTACAGTTCATGAGTGCAAACCGACGTATAACTTTAATAAGGAAGCTGAAATTATACTTTCATCTACTTTCGAAGTATAAAGAATGTAAATTTAATAAGGTAGCTGAAATTATACTTTCAACTACTTTCGAAGCATGAAGAATATAAATTTAATAAGTTAACTGAAATTATACTTTCAACTACTTTCGGAGTATAAATAATATAAATTCTAGACCATATTTCGTACGAAATACGCAAGAAATCAACAGAATGAATTCAAGATCATAAAACTCATTATCACTGTTTTTAAATTTCTTCATTCTTTTAGATCTTAGTTTAATTTTACCTTCTTCAGAAAACTGAAAATCCCAACTGGTAATTAATTTGTGATATCTGTTTGGTAAAATAATTGTAAATTTATTATACAGTTCCATACAAATTTTTCCCCATATCTAGTTTTCAAATATTCACAACCCATAATGTAGTACAATTCATTTGCTTCTAGCTCTCCAGTCTTTTTAAACAAATTGGAACTGCTTGAATTATTGAGCTTCTTCAGTAGAGTACCCACTTATACAGAATAAAAAATTAATAAGATTAAAAATTTTCGCTTAAAATCCTCCACTGATTATCATATGTGAGATTTTTGTTTCCATGCATTATTATGTACGCAACTGTGGCATTCGCAATTTTATCATGAAAAGTTGGAACTAATTTTATTGTAGTTTTCTGCATGACTAACACACCATTCTCCTAGACATATTTATGACTAAAATAGTATAATTTTCAATAAAATTTAATAGAGTTACGTTGACACCACCATTCAATTGAGTCTCTTAAAATCTAGGAAAGCATCACATGCTTTCAGATAATTATTTGGTGGATCTAGATTCAATATTTCTTGAGGAAAAATTGTGTTTGTTCCATTCTTTCTATAGATATTTTGTAATTTAACATGATCCGCTGTACTGCCACAAATTGTGATTATGTGGTGTAAAACTTCCTTGTGAGACTTCTCAAATTTTCTAAAGAGATACAGTTAAAGTGTACCCCCAGCTAGAATGTACTTAATACTGATTACTGGAACTTCACAAGTAGGCTTTCGGGGGATAGTTGGAGTCTATCTTCAAGCGGTTGCTAGTTCATGGTTCAGCACTTCCATGACTCTCTCCCGTGGACCGGCCAAACCCGTGATCATTCGTGCTAAACTTTTTTGTATACATTCAATACCTCTGCTACTCCTGTATGTTATAAGGCTCACATACTTGAACAATATTCTAAGAGGAAGAGCGTTTTGTAATAGATTTCCTTTGTAGACCGACTGCATTTTCCCAGTACCCTGCCAGTGAAGAGAAGTCTGCCCCCTACTTTATCTATGACTAAACCCATACGATTTTCCTATTTCATATTCCCATTACAATGTCACATTGATGTACATGTAACAGTTAACTGCTTCTGATTGTGACTCATTGATACTGCAGTCACAGGGTACTATACTTTTGTAGTAACGCGTTCAGTTTTACATTTGTCAACATTTAAAGTACATTGCCAATCATTAAATCACTTTGAATTCTTACAAGGATTTGATTGGATAATTGTATAATTTTTCTAAGCTAATATTTCATTATACACAGTGTCCCAGGAAAAATTGTCAGCATTTATGGATATGACAGGAACGGTCATTTGGAGCAAGAAATTTCATATGGGCATATGACCTATTCCGAATTGTTCCCGTGATAGAATACGTATAATGTACGATGCACAGTTTACGCATTGAGGTGCTGCTCCTACACAAGTTGTTGAACTATACTTTCAGAAGAAAAATGAGAGTTTGGAAGAATACCTGTTTCAATCAATGTACTGAAAACTCTGGTAAACACTTTAGTGTCAGGATTTTGCAGTGTGGGAGAGCGCTGATGGTATACGGCAGCAGCATGAGCTCTACATCGCAGGAGCCGCGAACATACACCATATCTGCGTATTCTTCATTAGTGTAGATGCGTGTCATTTTAGCCAGGGCTTTCCTCTGATATACTCTCAGTCCCTACTTCACACCACTGTCAACTCCGTGCTCAACTGGCTAGGTTGACAGCCCCGAACAAAGAGGTTGAAAGCAACGCAGTAGGTTGGGCTAGAATAAAACGTCAAAGAGGTTGAGCGAGTAAGACACGTACGTGTGCACCACTAGCCCACATTGAACGTATTCATCTCCGAAACCATTCGCAATAAGGCATATGCTGACATGCAGTTTTTTGCTTCAGATCAGCGTTCTCTCACATCCCTGAATGTTGATCATTCCTCCTGGGACACACCATAGGTCGCTGCATAATCTGCCAACAGTCCGAGGTTACTACTAATATGTGTGTCAAGTCATTAACAGACATCATGAACAGTAAGAGACTAAGAAACTTCCGTGGGCCACGCATGTAGTTAAGTCCTGCACCTGTCAGTGACTTTCCATCCAAGACAAATGTTGTGTCCGCTCTACGAATTCTGAATCCAGTCACAAATTTCATTTGATGCCTTCCATGCTCGTACATTCGTTGATATGAGTTGGCGTGCGTCTGAGTCAAACCTTGCGAGAACCTCGCTGTTGTATTTGATGTGGTCCGTATTTTCGGAATCCATCGCTTTTGAAGGTCGCCTAGCTTCGTATTCAATTTTTTAAAATTTTTCATTTTAATATTCTCCTGTAATATTAAAGTACAATTCATTGTGGCCTGATAGCCGAGTAGGCTCGTCATTCCAGTAAAGGTTGCTTATTCCTGTGGAGAATGGCAACATGTTCATTGTACACTCATTGTCGGTAGCCAATAGGGGGCCATGGAAAAGAAATCACGTGATAACTGCTGGTCGCATAGTGTGTTGGTTTCAAGCTGAACTTTCTTTCTGGTACCAGCAGTGTCGTCTATTTTCCATACAGCCTTTTTCCTCAGAATTTGTTACCACACTGAAATTAACATCTTCTCATGACCGTCAAGACTGGCTAATTGCCTAATCTGCCTTCCCACTACATGTGTGCTCCGAGGATTAGACCTCTCTCTCTCTCTTTCTCCACTTTTGTATGTCCTATACACAGCCAATATGCCAAAGCCCCTCCTCTACAAGTCTTTCAGTTTGCTGCTGACACTGCCTTCCTTGGTCTCAACTTTACCCTTCAGAAATCTCAATGGCTCCTCCAGACACATCTCGGTTCATCTCCTGGTGCAATACAATCAGTGGTGACTTAAAATAAACCCTTTTAAAATGCAGACAATAACAATAGGACGAACTACTCACAGCTTTTGCTCCCACAACTATTAGCTCGACATTTATGGCTACCTTATCTAATTAAGTAACACACTAAAATAATTCGGACTAATGCTTGGCCACTAATTAACTTGGAAATACCATCTACTAACCTTCAACAATAGACTGAAACTACTGACTACTAACTGGCCAAACACGAGGAATTGCACCTTTCACATCCCTCCACACCTATAAATGCTTGACCCGATCCATCCTCTGTTATGCAAATTTAGCATGAATTTCCAACCCTCCAAATTTCTGTCAAGCCCTACAGATCCTAGAAAGACCTGAATTCTGCCAAACCTGGATTGTCTTATGTTCCCCTACACGTATCCTCTATCGACATGTAAAATTCCTCAGCCTTTGAAAGTGGTGCGTGGCTCACCTACCCCCTTTTTATAATTATATGTGTATTTCATGACTAATTATAGCACGATCTTGTTGTCCACGTTTTTTGCTGATTTCAAACATATGCTGATGATTAGGAGATCACCGCAAGTATATGTGTTGTTTTATTTCATTCTTCACTTGAAACTAGCAGTGTCTTCCATGCAGCCGTTTTTAAATTCCCTTCCTTCTTTGTCCAATTAAATTGAAAGGATGGTGGTGTATATTGTGGATGTCTGATGCGGGTCAGAGAAGTTTCTTTTGCCCTACAGTAGCAGTATCAACCTTCAAATTCTTGCCTTTTCTCTTAGTTTGAGCTCCAGCGATGCATGGTAAAACTAATCTGTAGCAAATCATGGGCTTTCAAGTTCTTTCTGCCTGGCCAGAAAGAAAGCATGTCCAGAAAGAAAGCCTGCAACGAATAGTACAGCTGTGCAGTTACCCTAGTCCTCCTGATTAGCTGTTCGAGCTGATGCTGCCCCCTCTTCCGGTAAAAAAGTGAGGCGCTGTTCCTAACGGAATAGGCTAACAGCATTAGGGTTTTGCCTTCCAGAAATTAGTGGAATTCTGGAAACTGTTTTCATCATTCAAGCAGGCCTCTAATACGAGTAATCCGAGTTTGCCTCCATTTCTTAGTGTAGCTTTAGCCGTCATGGAAAGAAAACCACAAATATCTCAACCAGCATCAACTTTCTACTTTCCGTTCAATTAATTCCTAACTTACAAGTTATTGAGATTTAGTAGTTTTGAAACTATCAAATTGGAAGAAGAATATTATGTAAAATATAAAAAAATTACAAGACTCTTAGAAAAAAGAAATATGTTAGATTTATTATTGTTTTACTGCGTTAATTCAGTTGAAAATAAACTAAGTTACATGTGATTATATAAAATTCCGTCAAAGTAATATAGTAAAACAAAGTATCTTCACTTGAATCAGCGGCGTACCGAGTTGTTAGCACCGCAAGCGGCAAAACCCTCACTGTGACTGTGTAAGGGCCGCAAAAGAAAAGGTTGTTTCACAAATATTCTTTTCATTTAACAAATATATTTATAACAGTTACATTCTCAGTAGAACTAAATTCTAGAAGCACCCATCCTAGTCTGTCTGGGAGGGAAACCAGTGAAAAAAGTTACAGGAATGAACAGTGAGGGGAGAACCACCACATGAATGGCTAGCCGGCCGCATACGACCCACGGGCCACAGTCTGTACAGCTCTCACTTAGAGTAAAAGATTAATGTTTAGCTATGTACAACCATGGACCTTGCCGTTGGTGGGGAGGCTTGCGTGCCTCAGCGATACAGATGGCCGTACCGTAGGTGCAACCACAACGGAGGGGTATCTGTTGAGAGGCCAGACAAACATGTGGTTCCTGAAAAGGGGCAGCAGCCTTTTCAGTAGTTGCAGGGGCAACAGTCTGGATGATTGACTGACCTGGCCTTGCAACATTAACCAAAACGGCCTTGCTGTGCTGGTACTGCGAACGGCTGAAAGCAAGGGGAAACTACAGCCTAATTTTTCCCGAGGAAATGCAGCTTTACTGTATGATTAAATGATGATGGCGTCCTCTTGGGTAACATATTCCGGAGGTAAAATAGTCCCCCATTCGGATCTCCGGGCGGGGACTACTTAAGAGGACGTCGTTATCAGGAGAAAGAAAACCGGAGCGTGGAATGTCAGATCCCTTAATCGGGCAGGTAGGTTAGAAAATTTAAAAAGGGAAATGGATAGGTTAAAGTTAGATATAGTGGGAATTAGTGAAGTTCGGTTGCAGGAAGAACAAGACTTTTCGTCAGGTGATTACAGGGTTATAAATCCAAATTAAAATGGGGGTAGTGCAGGAGTAGGTTTAATAATGAATAAAAAAATAGGAGTGCGGGTTAGCTACTACAAACAGCATAGTGATCGCGTTATTGTGGCCAAGATAGACACAAAGCCCATGCCTACTACAGTAGTACAAGTTTATATGCCAACTAACTCTGCAGATGATGAAGAAATAGATTAAATGTATGACGAGATTAAAGAAATTATTCAGGTAGTGAAGGGAGACGAAAATTTAATAGTCTTGGGTGACTGGAATTCGTCAGTAGGAAAAGGGAGAGAAGGAAACGTAGTAGGTGAATATGGATTGGGGGGAAGTAATGAAAGAGGAAGCCGCCTTGTAGAATTTTGCACAGAGCATGACTTAATCGTAGCTAACACTTGGTTCAAGAATTATAAAAGAAGGTTGTATACCTGGAAGAATCCTGGAGATACTAAAAGGTATCAGATAGATTATATAATGCTAAGACAGAGATTTAGGAACTAGGTTTTAAATTGTAAGACATTTCCAGGGGCAGATGTGGATTCTGACCACAATCTATTGGTTATGAACTGCAGATTGAAACTGAAGAAACTGCAAAAAGGTGGGGATTTAAGGAGATGGGACCTGGATAAACTGAAAGAACCAGAGGTTGTACAGAGTTTCAGGGAGAGCATAAGGGAACAATTGACAGGAATGGGGGAAAGAAATACAGTAGAAGAAGAATGGGTAGCTCTGAGGGATGAAGTAGTGAAGGCAGCAGACGATCAAGTAGGTAAAAAGACGAGGGCTAATAGAAATCCTTGGCTAACAGAATAAATATTGAATTTAATTGATGAAAGGAAAAAATATAAAAATGCAGTAAATGAAGCAGGCAAAAAGGAATACAAACGTCTCAAAAAAGAGATCGACAGGAAGTGCAAAATGGCTAAGCAGGGTTGGCTAGAGGACAAATGTAAGGATGTAGGGGCTTATCTCACTAGGGGTAAGATAGATACTGCCTACAGGAATATTAAAGAGACCTTTGGAGATAAGAGAACCACTTGTATGAATATCAAGAACTCAGATGGCAACCCAGTTCTAAGCAAAGAAGGGAAGGCAGGAAGGTGGAAGGAGTATATAGAGGGTTTATACAAGGGCGATGTGCTTGAGGACAATATTATGGAAATGGAAGAGGATGAAAATGAAGACGAAATGAGAGATAAGATACTGCGTGAAGAGTTTGACAGAGCACTGAAAGACCTGAGTCGAAACAAGGCCCCGGGAGTAGACAACATTCCATTAGAACTACTGATGGCCTTGGGAGAGCCTGTCCTGACAAAACTCTACCATCTGGTGAGCAAGATGTATGAGACAGGCGAAATACCCTCAGACATCAAGAAGAGTATAATAATTCCAATCCCAAAGAAAGCAGGTGTTGACAGATGTGAAAATTACCGAACTATCAGTTTAATAAGTCACAGCTGCAAAATACTAACGCGAATTCTTTACAGACGAATGGAAAAACTGGTAGAAGCGGACGTCGGGGAAGATCAGTTTGGATTCTGTAGAAATGTTGGAACAGGTGAGGCAATACTAACCTTACGACTTATCTTAGAAGAAAGATTAAGAAAAGGCAAACCTACGTTTCTAGCATTTGTAGACTTAGAGAAAGCTTTTGACAATGTTAACTGGAATACTCTCTTTCAAATTCTGAAGGTGGCAGGGGTAAAATACAGAGAGCGAAAGGCTATTTACAATTTGTACAGAAACCAGATGGCAGTTATAAGGGTCGAGGGGCATGAAAGAGAAGTAGTGGTTGGGATTGGAGTGAGATAGGGTTGTAGCCTATCCCCAATGTTATTCAATTTGTATATTGAGCAAGCAGTAAAGGAAACAAAAGAAAAATTCGGAGTAGGTATTAAAATTCATAGAGAAGAAGTAAAAACTTTTAGGTTCGCCGATGACATTGTAATTCTGTCAGAGACAGCAAAGGACTTGGAAGAACATTTGAACGGAATGGACAGTGTCTTGAAAGGAGGATATGAGATGAATATCAACAAAAGCAAAACGAGGATAATGGGATATAGTCAAATTAAATCGGGTGATGCTGAGGGAATTAGATTAGGAAATGAGACACTTAAAGAAGTAAAGGAGTTTTGCTATTTAGGGAGTAAAATAACTGATGATAGTCGAAGTAGAGAGGATATAAAATGTAGACTGGCAATGGCAAGGAAATCGTTTCTGAAGAAGAGAAATTTGTCAACTTCGAGTATAGATTTAAGTGTCAGGAAGTCGTTTCTGAAAGTATTTGTATGGAGTGTAGCCATGCATGGAAGTGAAACATGGACGATAACTAGTTTGGACAAGAAGAGAATAGAAGCTTTCGAAATGTGGTGCTACAGAAGAATGCTGAAGATAAGGTGGGTAGATCATGTAACTAATGAGGAGGTATTGAATAGGATTGGGGAGAAGAGAAGTTTGTGGCACAACTTGACTAGTAGAAGGGATCGGTTGGTATGACATGTTTTGAGGCATCAAGGGATCACAAATTTAGCATTGGAGGGCAGCGTGGAGGGTAAAAACCGTAGAGGGAGACCGAGAGATGAATGCACTAAGCAGATTCAGAAGGATGTAGGTTGCAGTAGGTACTGGGAGATGAAGAAGCTTGCACAGGATACACTACCATGGGGAGCTGCATCAAACCAGTCTCAGGACTGAAGACCACAACAACAACATGATGTACAACCTGTTCCTCTTAATTCTATAATATTACTTCTTTACACACTTCGAGAATGAGGGTCTGTATTCATACCACTTATACTCGTTGGCTTCTGCTCTTCCTTCTTCCTAAATATCTTTAACTACGTCACAGTCATCCGTGTCAATAATAGGGATGTCAGTTGGAACACAGGTTCGGGATCGACTTTTGTATAGTTCGCAAACAGTGTTACATTTAATGCCGTGGAGCAACCTCCATGGCAGCTTGTGCCACATAAGTATCAACTGATTTTCAACAGTTCTGCACGTGCTGCTTCTTTGATAGTGGGAACTGACAAGATGCCGAATTTTGTAGCCTTCCAGCCCCGGTGCAGTGGATCTAGTGGTTTGTTCTTCCAACCTCGCACTTGGAAATACGTCTTCACGGAATGCTGTCGATCAGCTGCTTCTGTAGGAGGCAAAGAGGCAAGGTTGAGAGTCTTTGACATTCGTTTTTCAAAGAATTGATAGCGAAGCACATTCAGTGGTCTTTTTCCATCTTCGCAGTACAGGGCTGCTACAAACTTCCGTCCAGCATCATCAGTGTCATAAGCAATAGCACTGAAATTGCTGATTATCTCTGCTGCTTTCTGTACGTTGTCTTTGTGTCCAGTGCCTTGAGGAGTCTGCTCTCCCTTGGCCAAAAGAGACGAAGTCGTATCGCTGCCAGTGAAGACATGTAGAAACAGAAATTTTGTCTTTCTAAACTTGAGACGATTTTAAATTTAGGAGACTGTAGACTACGTCGTCTTGTCTGCCTCTTCCTGGTTTCAGGAGAAATATGTTTGTGGATAATGGGGTTAATGCAGTGAGAAGGTCGGCGGTGTCCTCACCGACGACAACGCAAGAGTGCTGAGCAACGTTAACAGCAGTAGCTACACATTCTACATCTACATCTACATTTATACTCCGCAAGCCACCCAACGGTGTGTGGCGGAGGGCACTTTACGTGCCACTGTCATTACCTCCCTTTCCTGTTCCAGTCGCGTATGGTTCGCGGGAAGAACGACTGTCTGAAAGCCTCCGTGCGCGCTCTAATCTCTCTAATTTTACATTCGTGATCTCCTCGGGAGGTATAAGTAGGGGGAAGCAATATATTCGATACCTCATCCAGAAACGCACCCTCTCGAAACCTGGCGAGCAAGCTACACCGCGATGCAGAGCGCCTCTCTTGCAGAGTCTGCCACTTGAGTTTATTAAACATCTCCGTAACGCTATCACGGTTACCAAATAACTCTGTGACGAAACGCGCCGCTCTTCTTTGGATCTTCTCTATCTCCTCCGTCAGACCGATCTGGTACGGATCCCACACAGATGAGCAATACTCAAGTATAGGTCGAACGAGTGTTTTGTAAGCCACCTCCTTTGTTGATGGACTACATTTTCTAAGCACTCTCCCAATGAATCTCAACCTGGTACCCGCCTTACCAACAATTAATTTTATATGATCATTCCACTTAAAATCGTTCCGCACGCATACTCCCAGATATTTTACAGAAGTAACTGCTACCAGTGTTTGTTCCGCTATCATATAATCATACAATAAAGGATCCTTCTTTCTATGTATTCGCAATACATTACATTTGTCTATGTTAAGGGTCAATTGCCACTCCCTGCACCAAGTGCCTATCCGCTGCAGATCTTCCCGCATTTCGCTGCAATTTTCTAATGCTGCAACTTCTCTGTATACTACAGCATCATCCGCGAAAAGCCGCATGGAACTCCCAACACTATCTACTAGGTCATTTATATATATTGTGAAAAGCAATGGTCCCATAACACTCCCCTGTGGCACGCCAGAGGTTACTTTAACGTCTGTAGACGTCTCTCCATTGATAACAACATGCTGTGTTCTGTATCGGGATCCTCGGCGAATAGCCTAATACTAAAGTGCTCACCCTCAAGCTGTACAGTCAGTAAAGAAATGAGGCTCACTTTATTTTGTTCGTTCGACAGAAACAAAATTTTTGCCACGGTTACTGACTTTACCATCGCCATTAAACGTGACAGTTGGTGCCGTTCTTTTGTTGGCTCTACGCAGCCGCTCAGGTAATTTAGTGATCCTGTCGCTTGTCACATCATGGAATGCGTCAAACAGAATCAATCGTGGCCTTTCTTCCTTGCCAATACTTGATGTAACCTACATACTTTGGCGTTGTAGAAGACAATAGGTTTCTTCAGCTCTTTTTTCGCATAATCCTATGATGCGGATTCACCACAAAATAAACGGTTTATTTTACACTCGAATTTTTGAAGCGACGATCGATAAATGTGACGCTCATTTTCCAATGCACGCACTCTAGCGCACCGATCATTCGAATAAGATTTTCTGCAGTTTCATGGGAAACAATAGTGGGCCAGTTCACCAAACCAATATGTTTACCACCCTTTCTCATCTTGTTAGTCTCTTTAACTTTCGAATTCCTTTCTCCTTCACTCTGACGACATCCACCCCGTCCATAATACTTTCACTGGAGAAAAAACATTCAGATATTGCACTGCCTTCCACTGACTAACTTAACCTAACATTAGTCAGCTGATGACTGCATGGGACATCAAAAATACGCGCCCTGGAAAAGGCATATCAATGGTGGAGTAACATAATGCAGAGACAAGTGTTCTGATGAGTAAACGAACGATAGTGAAATTGGAAGAAACTCTTCAACCGAAAGAAAAAACTTGTATTGGTCGATAACTACGTGATTTACATATAATTGAATAACAGAAATATTTACTTATCAGCTATATTTTTTGTCACTTTCTTTGACTTTTGAAAACACAATTCGATGCTTTCTTCCGCAAAAATTTTGTATTAAATTGGCCAAGTCTCATATGGTGAATATTTTAGAGAGACGAAACGAATGTTTTTCGAAAGTGAAAAATTATCGTGTGTGACGTAGTTTTTCTGTAGGAAAATTTTATCGAATAGTCAAGTTTTTGTAGTCAATGGAAGCATAATTTAATGCTCAACATTTTTGGTAACCTTGGCTTTTTCGATGAAAACTCGTTTTTCCAGAGGGATTTGAAAAAAAAAAAAAAAAAAAAAAAAAAAGAACAGAAAAAGTCTGACATTTTGGCGATTTTGTTTTCATCTGGCCAAACTCAAATTATTCATTTCAGAGGCCTACTTGAGGCATAAAACAGTTTCCAGAATTCCGCTAATTCTTAGAAGGCAACACCCTTATTTGGAGTTTTTGTATTGACATAGAGAGGGTAGCGAGCTTTAGTCGCGAAGTCGTGCAGTGGGCCTAGACTGGTGGGATGCTTGTTCCTCGGCAGCATGATGTTAGGAAGCGTCCTGTGCATTACAGTTGTTCTTAGCATGAAAGTACAAGTCTTTACATGTATTATTCTTAATGTAGTTTCACCATCTTTTATTACATTCCCGTGTGATGACTGGTTAGCTTGTGAGCAGTGTTAGGCCTTGTATGCAGTGTAGCCTAGTGTGCAGCTATACCATCTCATGTTGGCAGCCCGAGTGACTATACTCTGCTTTCCTGATGAGTCTTGTATCATACTTTTATTCAATCTCTATTGTATTTCATCCAGAAGAGTGTTATCTGAAAGTAGCTTTCAATCGAAAAGTGACTTAATCTCAGGGTAAAATTTGAAGGCATAACAGCTGCCAGCTACAAGTGTATGTTGTTGCACTCTCGAATACCCCTCATTAGTCTTCATCCAACGGCTTCACCGGAACTTTTCCCAGTAGTTCTAACGTCGTTGGCCTCGTTTTCTCTGTGCAACCAGTGGCGGAATAAAATGCTCTTGGTAGATCTGCGCGACTTGTGTTCTTCTCTTCTCCCAGAGTGGGGAGGTTGCTGCTCTCACCCGTGTCCTACTTAAAGGCACTATTACTAGTTCAATATTTTACTCGTTATTCTATAATCCATGTGTGTCTGAAACCATAGTCAGTTTGACCATTAACGCCAGTATAGTAATGTTGTTTTCTATAGCGAGTTGTGCATTTCTGTAATAAAACATAGTTAATATGACAAATGATTTACCATTTAAATTCATTCCTGCAAAAGAAAAAGAATGTAACACAGTTGCATGAAAGATAATGTACAAGGGTATAAGTCAGAAAATGATAAAGAAATTATACGCTCTGCATGGTCATTCTGAATCGATGGCATTTCTGTTGTGTTTTATTTCTTTCCTTTTCATTTATTAAATATCAGTTGGTTAGTGCTTAAATTCTCATTCACAAAAGGTTTCGTTCGACGCATGCACGTGCGGTGAGCGCCCAGCTTATACCAAGGACAGCAGTATAATAAATCCGCTCTTTCTGTTACAACAAATGTTTGGAGTAGTTTCATCGATCTCGTCTAAAATCCACTGAACATGGCGAAAGAGGAAGGACCCATATTAAAGGTTATACTGTAACGCATTATTTGATAGACCTAATGTTAATTTGGTACCCCAGATTTTGGTTAAGAAAATATGAAGAATAGGGAGTATTTCTTAGTGTCACAAGTGAAGATGCTTGAGGTCCATCGAAATACCCATACATGCAATTATAACCACGGCACTTCTTTTACCATCTCTCCCATTCTGAACACCTCCGAACATCCTGTTACCCATAAACAGTAATCACCCTCTCCCCTTTGCTCTCTCAACCTGGCACTCTGTAGCACTTACATCAACACATCCCCCAACACTACACCTACACACTCTCCAAATCCTTTCCTATTGAAACTTCAGTCACCTTCTTATACACGACAGCAAAATGCGCTCAGATACACTGTCCAGCCACATCAATGTGACTATCCGTTAAAAGCCTGAACAACCACTTTTTGAAAAGTGGGCAGCCTCGAGATGTGCAGAGAGAGAGTCAGTGAGGTTGTGGAAGGTACGGAGAGGAATGTGAAGCCGTCGTCAGTGACACGACCAGGTGCACTAGGTTTCTCAGTTGAGAATCCATGGGGCGAAACAGCTGGTCAAGGTGGCTCCACTGATTCTCGATTGGGTTTAAACCTGGAGAGTTTGGTAGCCAGGAAAGTACGTTAAACTCATCGGGTGCACTTTGAACCACCCACATATGCTACGAGCTGTGTGACTCATTGCCGGACGATGTGGCCGAGCGATTCTAGGCGCTTCAGTCCGGACCCACGCTGCTGCCACGGTCGCAGGTTCTAATCCTGCCTCGGGCATGGATGGGTATGCTGTCCTTAGGTTAGTTAGGTTTAAGTAGTTCTAACTCTAGTGGGCTGATGCCCTCAGATGTTAAGTCCCATAGTGCTTAGAGCCATTTGAACCAATTTTTTTGTGTGACGCATTGCATTATCCTGCTGGTAGATGCCAGTGGCCGAGGAGAAACTAACTGCATATAGAAGTGCACATGGTCCTCAAGGATAAATGCATACTTATGTTGATCCATTGCGCCTCAAGAATGATGAGAACATCCAGGGAATACTCTCCAGCCTGAACCCCTCCAAGGATTGTCGTAGGCTGCTTGCTTTCAAATGTTTCACGCTGTAGACGTGACCTGTCTGATAGAGCATAAAATCTGAAAAGACCACGTGTCGCCACTCAGTGGACGTCCAGTTGTGTACTGGCGTGCAAATTCCAGCCTTCGTCGCCAATGAGCAGCGGTCAGCATGGGTGCATGAACCAGATGCCTGCTGCAGAGGCTCATACACAGCAACATTCTCTGAATGGTCGTTGAAAAGACACTGTTGGTAGGGTCTTGGTTCATCTGGGTGATTAATTGCTTAGTAGTTGCGCATCTGTTAGCCTGTACACTTCTCCACAGCCTTCGTTCACCCCTGTCATCTATGGCCCGTGGCGGCCCACGGCGCACCACAGTTGCCTCAGTGCTGTTTTTGGATAGCGCCGTTTGGCCTTTCACGGAATACTTTGACAATGGTGGTATGCAAAGAGCCTACAAACGTAGCCATTTCGGAAATGGTTTCACCCTAGGCCTGAAAACCAATGACTATTCCCTTTTGGACGTCAAATCGCTCTGTTTCCGGAATTGTTACACCGACTGCTCTGTTTCCGCATTCCTCGACACCCTTGATATTCTAGTAGTACAGTAGGGCCATTTCTGGTACAGTTTCTGTCACCGATGACGTCATCAATGAGTCAAGGCATATCTCCACCACCTCCTCCGTCTGACAGAGGCCAATGGTCCTATGTACAAAACGGCAGGAATTCAAATTTTGGTGGGAAATTCAAAAAAAGCCCAATTGCAATAGTTTGTTTCCTGTGAATGGGGGAGGGGAAGAGGGGTTGTTGTTGTTATTCTAAATATAAACTGGAGAGAAATTTAAAATGATACATGATCATGAATATTGGCTGTGATTGTATGACATCAAACCTTGCTAAAACCTGTTGATCTATTTTTATAACAGTGTGGAATTCTGTCCCACACTTGAGATACTGGCTCAGTCCTACTCTAAGCTACTATTAATTCAGAGGTGTGTGGTCACTGCCCATTCTTTAATTTTGAATGCGTCGTTATTTTAACATCGGTGGGGGAAGGGCTCTCTCTCCCCACCTCCCTGCCTCCTGAGCATTCATGACACCCCTTTCACCCCATAATAACTAAATGGCGCCACCCATGGTCAGTATGCATTTTGCATGCCATGGAAACACAGCCCGTCCAGGCCACCAAACTGGGCACTGAGCTGCTAGTACCGCAGAGCACTGAGGCAGCCTGCACTCGCCTGTGACTTGCTCTGCAGACCTACCGCTAAGTTCACTACTCTCTCTGTCTGTCTGACGTTTAGCTACAGGTACTCATATTTCAATAGTTTTAATGTATCCGTCCTTCGAGAAAGGAAATGTGCAATGCAGATGTCTCTCCACATTGTACCAAAATCTGAACACTTTATGCTTAATTTAAGGTGTAAATGTGTTCATTCTTATAGAAAGGACATGTGCAATGCAGATTCAACTGCACATTGTAAATTGCTATTAAATACATATGACAGGTTAGAATGAAAGAAAACGGATGACTAGTGTTTAATAAACCGATTTATTTGTTCATCAAAACAAATGGCAGATTATGTTTTTTGACTTATGAAAAATGTCTCACATATTGGACTGCTTCATTTGTTCCAGACAACATATTTGTTCTGAACGCAAAAAAAACAATATAATAAAAATAAATAATTTCAGATCCTATACTTTCTAACAAAAAATATTGGAATACGTCACATAATTTTCAGTATAGATAAGCGCTATGCCTTACATTTTTACATAGTACATGGAAATCAGGGTACAAGAACTGTATACAAAATTTACAAAAGCAACACAACAATTTACAGGAATACGTATACAACAAATATGTCTCACAGGTTACGTTTTCAAAGAAATTTCACAATTTACAAATAGTTGATGGACTTTTATTCTTTCACATCTTCGAATACTCATGGCACAGCCGGCCGCGGTCGCCGAGCGGTTCTAGGCGCTTCAGTTCGGAACCGCGCGACTGCTACGGTCGCAGGTTCGAATCCTGCCTCGGGCATGGATGTGTGCGATGTCCTTAGGTTAGTTAGGTTTAAGTAGTTCTAAGTTCTAGGGGACTGACGACCTCAGATGTTAAGTCCCATAGTGCTCAGAGCCATCATCACTCATGTCACAACTGGCCGACTTGTACATTTTTATAGCTACATTTTGAAATGGAATATTTTTTAAAGCTTTCCCCTGTGAGACATAGCACTAAACTAAATGCGATCTCTTTTGGTATGGCCAGCAGCAGTGAAGCGTAACCTACTGTACAGATAATACACATATGATGTGCAGAAAACAGTTAAATTTCAGCACATGATGTTCATTCGCATATACGGTGCGCAGAAAACTGTTTATCTCGCACAAATGATGTGAAACTCACCCACACGATATGCACTTGCACACTCCGTCACCCAAGTAAATAGTGTGTGGACAGCTGTGGTTTGAGCCTGGCAACACAAATGACTCCCTTGTCGCCATACCAAGACAGATTAATCGTCAGTTACGAGACAGGGTGCGAAAGACATTCCGGAGGGCTGAACGGAGGGCCTCTCTAGCTTGTCTGACGAACCGGTTTCAGGCTCTGTCTCCGGCTGATACTGATCTTCGGCCGGTCATGGCTGTTTGTCCTGTTCCAGAGGTTGCCCCTCAGTCTGCAAGATCCGGGCGGTCGCAGAGGCTGGGCTTACTGGTAGTTGGGAGCTCCAACGTCAGGCGCGTAATGGGATCCCTTAGGGATACGGCTGCAATGGAAGGGAAGAAAACCAATGTGCACTCCGTGCGCATACCGGGGGGAGTCATTCCAGATGTGGAAAGGGTCCTTCCGGATGCCATGAAGGATACAGGGTGCACCCATCTGCAGGTGGTCGCTCATGTCGGCACCAATGATGTGTATCGCTATGGATGGGAGGAAATCCTCTCTGGCTTCCGGCGGCTATCTGATTTGGTGAAGACTGCCAGTCTCGCTAGCGGAATGAAAGCAGAGCTCACCATATGCAGCATCGTCGACAGGACTGACTGCAGACCTTTGGTGCAGAGCCGAGTGGAGGGTCTGAATCAGAGGCTGAGGCGGTCCTGCCACCGTGTGGGCTGCAGGTTCCTCGACTTGCGCCATAGGGTGGTGGGGTTTCGGGTTCCGCTGGATAGGTCAGGAGTCCACTACACACAGCAGGCGGCTACACGGGTAGCAGGGGTTGTGTGGCGTAGACTGGGCGTTTTTTTTTAGGTTAGATGGCCTCGGTCAAGTACAGAAGCGGCAACGGGCTCAAAGGATGCGGGGCAAAGTCAGGACATGCGGGGACCAAGCAGCAATCGGTGTTGTAATTGTAAACTGTCGAAGCTGCGTTGGTAAAGTACCGGAACTTCAAGCGCTGATAGAAAGCACCGAAGCTTAAATCGTTATACGTACGGAAAGATGGCTGAAGCCAGAGATAAATTCTGCCGAAATTTTTACAAAGACACAGACGGTGTTTAGAAAGGATAGGTTGCATGCAACCGATGGTGGCGCGTTTGTCGCTGTTAGTAGTAGTTTATCCTTTATTGAAATAGAAGTGGATAGTTCCTGTGAAATATTATGGGTGGAGACTATACTCAACAACCGAGCTAGGTTAATGATTGGCTCCTTTTACCGACCTCCCGACTCATCAGCATTAGTGACAGAACAACTGAGAGAAAATCTGGAATACATTTCACATAAATTTCCTCAGCATGTTATAGTCTTAGATGGAGATTTCAATTTACCAGATATAGACTGGGACACTCAGATGTTTAGGACGGGTGGTAGGGACAGAGCATCGAGTGACATTATACTGAGTGCACTATCCGAAAATTACCTCGAGCAATTAAACAGAGAACCGACTCATGGGGATAACATCTTGGACCTACTGATAACAAACAGACCCGAACTTTTCGACTCCGTAAGCGCAGAACAGGGAATCAGTGATCATAAGGCCGTTGCAGCATCCCTTAATATGGAAGTAAATAGGAATATTAAAAAAGGGAGGCAGATTTCAGACTACCTAACAGATCAAATTTGTACAGAAACCAGATGGCAGTTATAAGAGTCGAGGGGCATGAAAGGGAAGCAGTGGTTGGGAAGAGGGTGAGACAGGATTTTAGTCTCTCCCCGATGTTATTCAATCTGTATATTGAGCAAGCAGTGAAGGAAACAAAAGAAAAATTCGGAGTAGGTATTAAAATCCATGGAGAAGAAATAAAAACTTTGAGGTTCGCCGATGACATTGTGATTCTGTCAGAGACAGCAAAGGACTTGGAAGAGCAGTTGAATGGAATGGATAGTGTCTTGAAAGGAGGGCATAAGATGAACATCAACAAAAGCAAAACGAGGATAATGGAATTTAGTCGAATTAAGTTGGATGATGCTGAGGGAATTAGATTAGGAAATGAGACACTTAAAGTAATAAAGGAATTTTGCTATTTGGGGAGCAAAATAACTGATGATGGTCGAAGTAGAGAGGATATAAAATGTAGACTGGCAATGGCAAGGAAAGCGTTTCTGAAGAAGAGAAATTTGTTAACATCGAGTATAGATTTAAGTGTCAGGAAGTCATTTCTGAAAGTATTTGTATGGAGTGTAGCGATGTATGGAAGTGAAACATGGATGATAAATAGTTTGGACAAGAAGAGAATAGAAGCTTTTGAAATGTGGTGCTACAGAAGAATGCTGAAGATTAGATGGGTAGATCACATAACTAATGAGGAGGTATTGAATAGGATTGGGGAGAAGAGAAGTCTGTGGCACAACTTGACTAGAATAAGGGATCGGTTGGTAGGACATGTGTTGAGGCATCAAGCGATCACCAATTTAGTATTGGAGGGCAGCGTGGAGGGTAAAAATCGTAGAGGGAGACCAAGAGATGAATACACTAAGCAGATTCAGAAGGATGTAGGTTGCAGTAAGTACTGGGAGATGAAGAAGCTTGCACAGGATAGAGTAGCATGGAGAGCTGCATCAAAGCAGTCTCAGGACTGAAGACCACAGCAACAGATCAAAACGAAAATTTCTGTTCCGACACTGACAATGTTGAGTGCTTATGGAAATAGTTCAAGGCAATCGTAAAATGCATTTTAGACAGGTAAGTGCCGTTAAAACTGTGAGGGACGGGAAAAACCCACCGTGGTTCAACAACAAAGTTAGGAAACTACTGCGAAAGCAAATGAGATTCATTGCAAATTTAAACGCAGCCAGAACATCTCAGACAAACAGAAGCTAAACGATGTCAAAGTTAGCGTAAGGAGGGCTATGCTTGAAGCGTTCAGTGAATTCGAAAGTAAAATTCTATGTACCGACTTGACAGAAAATCCTAGTAAATTCTGGTCTTATGTTAAATCAGTAAGTGGATCGAAACAGCATATACAGACACTCTGGGATGATAATGGCATTGAAACAGAGGATGACACGCGTAAAGCTGAAATACTAAACACCTTTTTCCAAAGCTGTTTCACAGAGGAAGACCGCACTGCAGTTCCTTCTCTAAATCTTCGCACGAACGAAAAAATGGCTGACATCGAAATAAGTGTCCAAGGAATAGAAAAGCAACTGAAATCACTCAACAGAGGAAAATCCACAGGACCTGACGGGATACCAGTTCGATTCTACACAGAGTACGCGAAAGAACTTGCCCCCCTTCTAACAGCCGTGTACCGCAAGTCTCTAGAGAAACGGAAGGTTGCAAATGATAGGAAAAGAGCACAGGTAGTTCCAGTTTTCAAGAAGGGTCGTACAGCAGATGCGCAAAACTATTGACCTATATCTCTGACGTCGATCTGTTGTAGAATTTTAGAACATGTTTTTTGCTCGCGTATAATGTCATTTCTGGAAACCCAGAATCTACTCTGTAGGAATCAACATGGATTCCGGAAACAGCGATCGTGTGAGACCCAACTCGCTTTATTTGTTCATGAGACCCAGAAAATGTTAGATACAGGCTCCCAGGTAGATGCCATTTTCCTTGACTTCCGGAAGGCGTTCGATACAGTTCCGCACTGTCGCCTGATAAACAAAGTAAGAGCCTACGGAATATCAGACCGGCTGTGTGGCTGGATTGAAGAGTTTTTAGCAAACAGAACACAGTATGTTGTTCTCAATGGAGAGATATCTAATGACGTTAAAGTAACCTCTGGCGTGCCACAGGGGAGTGTTATGGGACCATTGCTTTTCACAATATACATAAATGACCTGGTAGATAGTGTCGGAAGCTCCATGCGGCTTTTCGCGGATGATGCTGTAGTACACAGAGAAGTTTCAGCATTAGAAAATTGCAGCGAAATGCAGGAAGATCTGCAGCGGATGGGCACTTGGTGCAGGGAATGACAACTGACCCTTAACATAGACAAATGTAATGTATTGCGAATACATAGAAAGAAAGATCCTTTATTGTATGATTATATGATAGCGGAACAAATACTGGTAGCAGTTACTTCTGTAAAATATCTAGGAGTATGCGTACGGAACGATTTGAAGTGGAATGATCATGTAAGCCCGCATCTCGTGGTCGTGCGGTAGCGTTCTCGCTTCCCACGCCCGGGTTCCCGGATTCTATTCCCGGCGGGCTCAGGGATTTTCTCTGCCTCGTGATGGCTGGGTGTTGTGTGCTGTCCTTAGGTTAGTTAGGTTTAAGTAGTTCTAAGTTCTAGGGGACTGATGACCATAGATGTTAAGTCCCATAGTGCTCAGAGCCATTTTTGAATGATCATGTAAAATTAATTGTTGGTAAGGCGGGTGCCAGGTTGAGATTCATTGGGAGAGTCCTTAGAAAATGTAGTCCATCAACAAAGGAGGTGGCTTACAAAACACACGTTCGACCTATACTTGAGTATTGCTCATCAGTGTGAGATCCGTACCAGGTCGTGTTGACAGAGGAGATAGAGAAGATCCAAAGAAGAGCGGCACGTTTCGTCACAGGGTTATTTGGTAAGCGTGATAGCGTTACGGAGATGCTAAGCAAACTCAAGTGGCAAACCCTGCCAGAGAGGCGCTCTGCATCGCGGTGTAGCTTGCTGTCCAGGTTTCGAGAGGGTGCGTTTCTGGATGTGGTATCGAATATATTGCTTCCCCCTACTTATACCTCCCGAGGAGATCACGAATGTAAAATTAGAGAGATTCGAGCGCGCACGGAGGCTTTCCGGCAGTCATTCTTCCCGCGAACCATACGCGACTGGTACAGGAAAGGGAGGCAATGACAGTGGCACGTTAAGTGCCCTCCGCCACACACCGTTGGGTGGCTTGCGGAGTATAAATGTAGATGTAGATTTAGACTGTGTGCACCTCATGTCTCGCGATTGAATACTGAACTGCCGTACCACACATGGAGCAGCGAGGGGAGCACCGACAACACCACTCTGCAAACACTTGAAGTAGTTTTCAGTCGTGAGTGCCATTGATGCCGCACACCACAGGACTTTAACCCATCTAAGAGCTGCTCTTGTATCTGCGCGGCACACGCACATTTTTCAGCGGAGAACCGGCCGCGGTGGTCTCGTGATTCTAGGCGCGCAGTCCGGAACCGCGCGACTGCTACGGTCGCAGGTTCGAATCCTGCCTCGGGCATGGATGTGTGTGATGTCTTTAGGTTAGTTAGGTTTACGTAGTTCTAAGTTCTAGGGGACTGATGACCACAGCTGTTAAGTCCCATAGTGCTCAGAGCCATTTGAACCATTTTTTTCAGCGGAGACCTACAAACTCCACAACTGGTGACCCATTCATCTTGTCTTTCAGGAGACTGATAATCTTATTGCTGGCAGGTGTTATGTCATAAAGATATCGGACGATAACCAGACGTTTGGAATGCGTCGGGGTGACACCTTATTATTGGATATGAATCACAACCGTTCACCCAATAGATATCAACTTTGGATTTGCGTAGTGAGTTTTCGCAAGACAGTAATGGAACTGATACATGGAGTTTGTAGGGGTCCATCATACTCATACTGACACAAACAGCATTCGTGGACTCTACCGATACTTTATCCGTCTCCAGAGCAACGAAATCTTTGTTGAAAATTGTTGCCCATTTAAAATTTGGCGCCAAAACGCTCCATTCGTCGAGTAACTAAGTGAGTTTCATGATATTCTCTGACATTTTGTATAGTTTTCCCGAAAACTGCATTGTTCATAAGTTTGTAAAAACAAATGTACATGTCACAAGAGCCCTCTTCTTAGTGTTATTTTATTCATGTTGGATCTTGTGAACTCTGCAGTCGTTAACGATGGTCGGCGAATGACGCAACAGCCACTAATACTTTTTAAATGTTTTATTTTGTGCCATGCCAGGCTACGATGCCCATCTTCAGATGCCTAATATTTCGTTACATAGACGTTGATCAAAAACTCTGTGTAACGAAAATATTAGCCATCTGAAAATGGGCATGTAGCCCGAAACCGGTTATGGCACTAAAATGAAACATGTAAAAAGTATTTGTGGCTGACTGTGTCATTCACCAACATTTTTTTAGGGTTTAAATCATGCATACCTTCAACGAGGGATACTGGTTGAAGAAATTAGCGCGGATGCATCCCCATCTTGAGACATTACTACAATATAGTATGTACCTTGTTTTTCCATCTAGCGTTGTCATCAGCTTGGCGTGGGAACCGTTTTCAAAAACTCGTTGCTCTGGACACAGAGGTAAATCAGTGTGCTCGTCATACAAACATATGGGGTACGTCAAATCTACCTCTAAAATATACCCTGTTTTGGAATCTGCCCACACATATTCGATGTTTATTCCCAGTCTGGTGCACTCCTTATAAGACAGCCACTGAAACCCTTGAACAGGTAAAGGTTGTTGTATGGCTTGTATGTATAAAGTGATTATATCCATGAACATGATGTAGCTTAAATCATCAGATGCAATGAACTCTTCACACATCCGCAAGTCGTTTTTGCCTTGGCGTACCTGTGGACTCTTTGACAAAGTCCACCACGAAACCCTCATTTGCAAAAAGAGCATTATTCTTGCAAAATGTCAGCATCGGTTAAGAGTTCAATGTTGACACATGTCCTTTTCAACATATCGTCCCACGAAAGCCTTGGTGTGGTGTAGTAGTAGACAGGATGCAGTTCGTATGTGTCCATGCATTCTCTCCAAAATCGTTCGAAAATATCTGCAAGTAAGCGCACTTCCATATCCACATAAAGTTTCGTGTACTTCACAAAACTAGAGACATCGAACTCATGCAATTCCCTTACATGTCCATACGCTGCATCCGATATACCAATGCCTGGAAGTGTGCTGGAGAATGCGGTTATGTCATCCAGTGTGTTTTTGTCAAGTCTGTCCCATGAATCCAGATACTCGTATGGGAAAACCCCCTTCTTTGTTACAAGTTAAAACTCAGGATCATCAGGAAATGCGGCTCGAGTGAGATGTAAGTTCTCCTGATGTATCGTTTCAGGAAGTTTCTGTAGTGGTGCCTGCATGACTGTCATGAATCGAAGAACCTCAGTATAACTTTCTTGGTGATTCTCTTCGAAGACAACTGTATTGTTGGGTAGGACACTAATCTGATCTTTGCTCATTCTGTAATAAGCCAAGGGCTCGCCATGGAAGCGAGCATCATACCCGCTAAATTGTGGATTAAAACGGGTATGTGTCCTGGGAGTTGATAATTCAAGTTGCATACACTGTGTGCAGCACCGCTGAATTTGTTAGTTAGATGGCAATAATGTCCACGTGATGTTCCTGCTTCTTTATCTAACAGCTGCTCACAAATATAGAAGTCAACTGGATTCTCGTATAGTAATTTAACCTCCTGCATTTCAGTCATGAGAATGATGTTGTCATAAATTCCATCAACTTTCCGTTCAATGTCAGGTTTTCAGGCTTAGAAAGTAACCTATCCGCAGGTTTATCCCTGATGTACAAATCAAAATGATTAAGTTTTGAATCGTACGAGCATACAACTTGATAAACGTACGTGTCATTCTGTGAGATTGGTTTGTGAGACAGTAGGATAACCGTCACAGCCTGCCTCAGGGGCGAGGAGACATTCAAGGTCGGCTTATACGGCGTAGAGTACTCGATCCTTGCAGAGAAAATTCTTAAATTTTAAGATTTTATTCTCCTCGGTAAGCATTACTGCACTTACTGGGTCCTTGGTAGAGCACTCTACTTTATACTTTGTTAAGCTCTTGTTTTAAACGAGCCCATGCTCCTAAGGCTATGCCTGGTTTTACTCATTTGGGAGAAGAGAACGCGGGACATACTTTGGATCCAGCAGCTGTCTGTCGCCTTCAGAGACTAACAATAAAACTGCATGGGGACTATCGACTTTAGAAAACTAAACGATTCGAATGAACATGTGTGTAATAACACCATCATTTGACTTGAATTTGCTCAGGGCATATACGAGAACGTGAATAGATGTAAGGTGTTTCTGCCTCTCAAATTTATCAATGTCCTGAGGGCTCATGGGGAATTTAATACCATCGCGTTTATAACATCCATAACGTTCGTACGGTATTTTTCTGGTTGCTCAGGATACTGTTTAAGTTTTCCTTCGCAAGCCAGAAGTGAGCATAATAAGCAGGACTGGTCTTTATTTTGGACATTAACAACGGCCTTTTAATCAGCGATAGCCTCTGAAGTTGGACATGTGAGGATCCTCCACATATTGGATCATTCACATGTACATGAACGTCCAAATACAGAATTCTATGGAGAATTTTCCCTCGGTCTCTTTGCTGGAAAGGCCTGTGTAGGCTTCAGATCGTCAAAGAATTTAGCGACTGAGGTCCCCATCATTATCTCGCAACTGTTACCTCATTTATATATTGCATTATTCGTCACACCCACCTTAAGTGAGAGAGGATGAACTTGCAGTATATCGTAGAGACGCACTTAATGGCAGGATACTGCGGATCCTTTAAGATCAGTGAAAGCTCCCTTTCCAGTACAGGCGAACACCCATTCACGAAAAAATCACGTCTTGATACCTTAACAAGTCACTGACGCAAGTAAGCAGGATCCTGTATCAAAGTGCACCTCATGTCACTTAAAATGACAGTTCTGTGCAATATACCAGAACATCGGCATCCCCCGCTGTAAGAACGGGTTGAGGGACTGCTGCTGGCCGACAGTTCATCGGTACTATCATCAGAGAGACCCCATACCTACGACCCAGGTGTCGGTGTTGCTCGTGGCTGCCCATCTGTCAGTGCAGGTGCAGTTACTCACGACGGTCGGGCCGCCACTCACACAATCCAGCTCCTGGCACTGCTGCTCATGGGAGTGATGATGCAGGCATTGGCAGTACCAGTGACTAGGGTGGCAGCTCCAAGTTATAGAGCAATTCTGAAACATCACAGAACAACCGTCTATAAGTAATGAGAAAAAGATCTATGCACTTACACAGGCAAGCAGTTATATAACTACCTGAAAAAATTTACACATGCACACACACTCACTCACTCACTCACTCTCTCTCTCTCTCACACACACACACACACACACACACACACACACAGAGAGAGAGAGAGAGAGAGAGAGAGAGAGAGAGAAAGAGAGAGAGAGATACTTACTCAAGAGCTCATTATTCTTATTACTTGGAACTGGAGGTTGTCTTAGGGGGCTATTACAGGCAGTGGAGAGAGTGGGGAGGGCATCTCAAGTGCATTGAACATTTCTGTGAAACAACATTACAACAGTCTATAAGTATCAAAAGACAATTGTAAACACACACACACACTCACACACAAGTAAAAGAGATACTTACGTAAAAGTTCATGGTCATCATTAACATCAATGTGACCGAGTAATGATAGCCCTCCCCCGACCCTCACTTGCCAAAAATGTGCTAGGGCTTGGAACATCATCCAGGGTCGCCCTTAAAGTGGCTTCATTCATCAGCCCTAAAACAACAACAAACATTCTGTAAGTATTGAAAATACAGACAGACAGCCAGACAGAAACACGCACTTACATAGAAATGATACTCATGTTCAAGATTTTCATTCTCCCAAACACAGTGCATTAAAGCAGCAAAAACCTCACTATAGAAAAGGTCCAATGAGACAATGTCCTCATCGAAAATCTCCTTGAAACGAGGACGCTTGCTGCTGCTGCTGATGCTGGTGCTGGTGATGCTGATGCTGCTGGACGACATCATCACTGCTATAAGAGAGAGAGAGAAAGAGAGAGAGAGAGACATGATACTAGAAGGAGACTGAGGAGAAAGTAGACCTCCTGAGTCATCTTACAGATTCTCAGACGGTAGTGATGTCGTGGGGGTGAAGTCGTTACGGAATCGTTATGGAGAGGGCGCTTCGTCCACCAGCTCAAGTTGGATACTATGCATCTACACTAGCATAAAGGGGGTTTTATAGAGTAAAATAAGAAGACAAATGTCATGCTCATATTTCATACTTAGGTGTATACACATAATCAAATAAGATCGCAATGCTATGCATACATCACATGTCATAAACACATACATATTTACGTATATTGACATGCAACATGCATCGAAATAATGAGCTACATCTTCTTCCACGGGATATAGAGTTTGAGACGAATACCCCAGTAAACTGATCCATAATGTTTCGCAGAAACTGTAAACATAAGGCTGCCAGCTCAGTCTCTGGTCGAGTGTGTGTGTGTGTGTGTGTGTGTGTGTGTGTGTGTGTGTGTGTGCTATACATTAAATTCTTGGAGGTCTGTTCCTGCATATGAGTCAATTCCGTTTCGTTAAAAGTTTTTATCTTTCGTGGGAAGTCACCAGCATTGTTCTCCTGATTACCTTGTGTCACACTAGGTGTTCTTTGAGTATTTTGAGTAAACATGTCTGCAATGGCTGCTGAGTTGTCACACAGCCTGCACAACTCTGTAAGACTGAATATTACTTTTGTACCACAGTAATGTGGATTTTCAAAAACACTGGTGAGTTGAATTCGCGATCAGAGAACATTCCAACGCTAACATGTTTACATCCACTTCAATTTAGAGTAAAAGACATACGAAAAATGGATATGTACTCCTACAGAGACATTTATGTTCGAAGGTACTCCATCACATTATTTGTAAATGGAAGAACAAAACGATTCAAATCACAGAAATGTAGTACATTACACCTACATATATATGCAAGTACATAGATGATGCTTAAATGATGCTGACTGTTTAGGTGGAGCCTAACGTTTCATAATGGTCATGTAACAGCGCCAATCGCGTGTTGCAAACTAAAATTAGTTCCTATCGAAGGTATACATATTTATCCCACAATGCAGTGTTGGTAACTACATGAAAAAAAGTGTCATCGATGTGTTGCTGCTGCATCTGAGTGTCAGAAACCTAATGTTAGCATATTGCTAAAACAGAAGATTCTTTGCGTGTGTTGAACAGAAGTGTTACCACAACTCTTTGTGGAACCAATAACTAAACTAGTAACACTGCAGTGATCACACGACTTACATCACTTTTTAGGTAGTTGATGGTCTAAGATAAATGCTACTAATGTACGATTACCATCTTCAAGCTTCTGTATTCGCTGATTGAGAGCCACCAGCTTTGAATCACTGTGTACTTCGATCAGCACATCGCAATGTTCAAGACGAATTGTCTTGTGGAGACGTCACCAGAATTTGTCAATCACGTAAAAATTTGTTCGGAAATATGACAAGTGGACTTTTCGTGTGGGTTTGCTACAAATAGCGCTGAAATTCCTGTTGAGTTATGTTGCCTATATATACACTGAAGTGTCAAATAAACTTGTATAGGTATGCATATTCAAATACAGAAATTTGTAAACAGGCAGAATATGGGGCTGCAATCGGCAACGTCTATATAAGACAACAAGAGTCTGGCGCAGTTGCTAGATCGGTTATTGCTGCTAATTGGACGATTATCAAGATTAAGCGAGTTTGAACGTGCTGTTATAGTCGGCGCATGGGTGATGGACACAGCATCTCCAAGATAGCGATGAAATGGGAATTTTCCCGTACGACCATTACATGAGTGTACCGTGAATATCAGGAATCAGGTAAAACATTAAATCTCCAACGTCGCTGCGGCCGGAAAAAGATCCTGCAAGAACGGGAGCAACGACAACTGAAGAGAATTGTTCAGCGTGACAAAAGTGCAACCATTCAGCAGATTGCTGCAATTTCATTGCTCGGCCATCAACAAGTGGCAGCGTGCGAACCATTCAACGAAACATCATCGATATGGGCTTTCGGAGCCGAAGGTCCACTCGTGTACCCTTGATGACTGCACGACACAAAGCTTTATACTTCGGCTGGGCCCATCAACTCTCACACTGAACTGTTGATGACTGGAAACGTGTTGCCTGGTCGGACGAGTCTCACTTCAAATGGATCGACGGAGAAGATGGATTTGTACAGATATGGTGACAAGCTCATGAATCCATGGACACTGAATGTCAGCAGGGGACAGTTCAAGCAGATGGAGGCTCTGTAATGATGTGGGGTGTGTGCACTTGGCCTGATATGGGACCCCTGATACGTTTAGATACGACTCTGACAGGTGACATGTATGTAAGCAACCTGTCTAATCACATGCATCGATTCATGTCCATTGTGCATTCCGACGGACTTGGGTAATTCCAGCCGGACATTACGACGTCCCAAACGTCCAAAATTGCTACAGAGTGGCTCCAGGAACACTCTTCTGTGTTTAAACACTTCCGCTGGCTACCAGCCTCCCAGACATGAACATTATTGAGCAAATCTGGGATGCCTTGCAACGTGCTGTTCAGGAGAGATTTCCACCTTCGTTCTCTTACAGATTTACGATCTGCCCTACAGGATTCATGGTGTCAATTCCCTCCAGCACTATTTCAGACGATGATCGAGTTCATGCCACGTCACATTGTGGCAGTTCTGCTTGTTCGCGGGGGCCCTACACGATATTAGGCAGGTGTACCAGAGTTTCTGTGACTATTGAGTATATATATATATATATATATATATATATATATATATATATATATATATATATATATATATATATTTGTTTACTACCTAAACAGCAGACTGTAGGATGAGAATATGTTACAATAGCTGGCAGGTTTTTAAAAACTTCCTCTATCTCTACACCTAGCTATAAACAGGGTGAAAGCCGAGAAGACAGGTTACGACATGTCAAATTTTCGAATGACATGACTACCTGTCAGGTTACTCACATGCCCTGACCAGTGAAACGTGGTGTCGAAGGCTTCAGTTAGTTACTAACAGGTCTGGCAGCCATTGCCCTGACAGTAGTGACGTTATGCGACAGCTATCATGCAGCAGCTGCAGGTGACCAGTGTGCACGGCTAGTGGTGGCGTGGTGGGGCTACAGCTGCTAGTGTAACATCATGTGCCACATCAGTAGCAGACTTCCAGGTCTGTGTGCGGCCAGGCAGCAAGGCCGTTGTTGTAGTGAGAACTGGCTTCACAATGATAATGCCATGGCAGAGGTAACAGTGGCTGCACAAAACACTCACTCAGCTGAGAATTCCCGGCTGGAGCAGTGATGGCTGCCCAGGTGCGCTGTCATGCGAATGGTCTGGCATCCGGCGGTGGTTGAAACCTGACTGGTGTTCAGCGGTGATGGCAGCCCCAGCCCCAGAGCCCAGCGAGACTCATGGCACCTACGGCCTGCAGTTGACTCTGAGGCCCAGTACCAAGTTACTATAGGGAGGTGAGTGCAGCGAGAACGCTCGTGGGGGACCGGGGGGGGGGGGGAGCGGTAGGGGCAGAGAGCCCTTCCCCCACCAGTGTTTGTTTAAATAAAGATACATCCAAACTTAGAGACCATACACCTCTGAGTGAATAATAGCTTATAGTAGGACTGGGCCAGTATCTCAAGTCGGGGCCAGAACTCCACACTGATAAAAACAGCTCAATAGATGTTACAAAGATCTGACATCATAGAGTCAGGGCCCGTATTCCAACTCTAGGACAGGGCTCTACACTGTTATAAATAGCCCAACGGGATTGAGCTGTATTGTGATGTCATAGAGCTGCACCAGTATGTCTCAGTCACCATCTTGTATTCCAGTCCAGAAATCTTGCATTCTGACGTCATAGTTGGGCTGGTGCTCGTATTCCAAGTCTCAGATTGTGACGCTGTAAAGCCAGGGTTAGTATTCCAACATCACAATACACCATTTTGAATTTTCCCCCAATTTATACTTAGGACAGTAGCAATCCTCCCTTCATAGGAAACACACTAGTGCAATTGGGCTATTTTTTGAATTTACCATCAAAATTTTGAATTTAACTCCATCATTTGAATTCCAACCATTTCATACATAGGGTTATTGGCCTACGTCAGAGGGGGTGTGTATGGTGGTGGCGGTGAGATGGGTGTGTGAGTGAGGAAATCCTATGACTCATTGATGATGTAATCAGTGACACACTCTGCACCGGAAACGGCCCTACTACATTACATATACCTGCACTGCTAGTGCTGTCATCTGTCATCTGTGACTAGTTATTGCACGCTGACGTCAAACATAAGTTGTGGCACGTTAACATACCTGGACTGTGTATATCCATCCTGTGACATCTAGCAAAACCCACCCCTCCTCCCTTTGTCAGGGCTCCCATTCTCGCCACTCATCTCCACCCACATCCTAAGACTTCGTTCAGAACCTCAACCATTCTCACACTCCCAAACCCCTTAGTCAAACATCTAATCAAATAAAACCCATTCTATGCAGAACCGCAAAGCATGCAAATTCGATAACAGCCTTACCCCCTGGCAGTCTACATATACTCATCACTTGACTGAACTGAGTAAATTTTTTTAAACAGTCAACAGAATAGCCCTTTATCTTTTGACAAACGCAACTCAGAATCTATATCGTACTTCGTGAAAACTTTCATTTTTAAGGGTACGTAAATTTTTTAATTTGCTTTGAATTTTTTAAATCGTTTGCTTTAAGAGCGGTGAATTGTAACCGCTCAAAGTCCTCTCCCACTTTTGTAGGGTGTGGGGGATGAAACAACAATAGAGGAAAAGCTCCTCACCTTAATGTGTGAGACGGGGTTAAAATGCTCATTACTCCTATACATTAGTAAAAGTTGTGCGTTAAGCTAACTACATTCAGAAATATTCCCAGATTCAACCACTGGAATGGGAAAAGTTCATCACAGACGTCCACTGCACAGTCTCCAGCTGTTTTCTAGTTACGCATGTGTGTAATCTGTCCCAAGACAAAACATCATAGCAGTTTCCAGACTGGAAATAAGTCACCCAAAAGCATCATATTTCAGTTTTACCTAAAAAGTAATGGAATCTATTGACTTCAATGGAACCTCCCAACTCTGTCATTTTTATGAAACCACTTCGAATCAGCTAAGGGTTCCATGTTCTGCTATGCGGCCCCTTCCTGCTGAGTATGTATAAGTGCACAAAACCCTAACATTCACATAAATAACATGAAAATGATTATTTAGAATTATACAGCCATACACCGGAATGCACTTCCAACCCTTAATCTTCCCGGATTTAGAAAATAACTTTATGCGTCATGAAAGATCGCTCATTTCCAACTTGATCACTCAAACTCACAAAATATTACCCCCAGTTCACAGGGCCTACTACTTGCTTCCGACACTCATAAGTCCATCTGCTCACTTCTCTATTTGATGCTCTCTCAATTGCTCTATGAAATTCTGAGACTTTTATACTTTCAAATAATATAGCTGAAAGTGGGGGTACTATTATTGTGGTCTACTATTTTATCTTCGCAATTTTTGCAGTGTCGGTGGTTATGTAATTGGGGGGTCGCACAGAATTATCGCTGACTATAATGAGAAATTTGGCCTTACACTTTTCTGTTAAATGTGACTGACAAAAAAGAATAAATGCATGCAACGGAAACGGTAACAGCCAGTACAACTGTGCAGTGACGAATTTCACTCAGTGAGCATTTTGTTGGATTCATCACTGGTATTGATTGAAAATTCTTTGATGGAATAGAATATGGAATCAATTGACATAGTAACTAATTTTTATTCAGTTGCCTTATTTTATTACAGAAATTCAGCATTGATTGTCACATACGTAAAACATCAATTATCTGCTATGATCCCCTACGCATTAACAAGGGGTTCAGTTTTTCTTGTGAGAACTCAGTGTGGGATATCCTCATCGTATACATGGGTCTATGATAAGGTTCACGGTAGGAGAGCGGGCATGCACACAACCAAAGGAATCAGTACTGACAGAAACTAGGAACACAAATGATCACAGCACCGACTCCAACAGATTTCAGTGACACCGCCAACAGAATATCTGATGCAGGAAACTAACAACCCAGGGGTCACTTTAACTACACGAAGTACCACTTTAATGATAGCGACCCGTGAGCACAAGACTATGGATCCCATGTTACCGGCAGTATTTTCTAAATAGTTTGGAGTGAGCGCTTTACAACCCTAACTACGTTTGATAATCAGAAGGAAGGAGTCTGCACAAGATTTTACAGTGACTTCATAATATGACTACATGGGTGGCTCATAACTAGCACAAGTTCTACGTACTTGATCTAAATCTTCACTGAAAGGATTAAAATACATTAGTGACAGTCAGAACGAACACATTCCAACAGAAACGTGAATACTCACCAGTGGCTGGCAAAAGAATATCCTTTTCGCCAAAATACAACAGCCACCTCTGACGCTGAGCCCATATCAAAATCTTATGGTGCTGTGCCCTTGGCCAGTCCCCAATGCTCACTCAAAAGCGCGATTCGCGAGGCACTGGAAAAGTATAGGTAGCGGGCGATCATAGTGCTTTGACAACAGAGGAAACATCCAGTACATTCTCGAAGCTTCCTCATGTGATCTCCTCATAACCGATTCTAAGACTTGGTTTTAAACAGGGTGAGAAAGTGCGATACGGGCTTTGTGGTTCGCTCCCGTTGGCCAGGTTTAAAGAAAGCCAGCAGATTTTCCCATGTGATTGGCGAGAGAGACAACGAAAGGTGCTGCCTCTAATTTGACGCAAAGTCGCTGGGTTACCGTTTTGATGCAAGTGGTGCGTAAGGAATTGTGACATGAAAGCAAATGAGGCCCCAGATCCCAGTAATTACATTAGGAAATTAAATGAAATAAAGTTTCAACCAGACATCCTTTTCCGTGTATCGACGTGTGTCAGAACAACGTCTAGTTTATAAAGATTAAATATAAACCCGCAACAGGTTGAAAAGAATGAAATCATGAAAGATGCATGAAAGGAACATCCACATTTCACAGCTATGGGGACTTCAGTCCACTTTGTTTACATTTTTGATATCATGCGATTACATCAGTGTCCTAGCCACAACGTCACAGACTATATCCTCTGATCAGTGATGTCATCACTGTTACGAATGATGTATGTCACTAACCACATCTCTTTTCCATTACTTCAAGCAGTCAGTATGTATCCCCCATGTTCAATCCAAATGACTATTATAATTAAAAAAAATACATAACTGTCACATGAATTGCATAAAATGGCACAGTGCTAAAAAAAGAATCTTGGCAATACTACAGTGTTTCTGTGTCAAAAAAAGTAAGCTTCACCTGCACTGCATAAAATGGTGCCATTGTTGGTGTATTACTAACAATATTTAAAAAAAAAATCACATAAGCTTCATTAGAATTGCGTAAAAACATCTCCATCTTCAAAAACAGGTAGTGTCAGTACTACAGTATTTCCTTGTCAAAAAATATGTATCCTTCACTTGAATTGAAGCTTTGCTAAAAAATTATATTTTAACACTCTCTCTCTCTCTCTCTCTCTCTCTCTCTCTCTCACTCTCACTCTCTCTCACTCCCTCTTTCTCTCTTCCTCTCTCTTTCTCTTTTTCATACCACACTTTAAGAAAAGTTTCATTAAAATTTCATATCACATGTGTGCATAAAGCATGGAAAAAACTACATACAGTATTTCCACATCTACCTCACCATCATCATCAGAAAATTTCATCTTGTTCTCTGTCTGATTTATACTCCACTAATGTTTATGTCGAGTTCTGTACTGCTTCAGTGAATTTCATCTTTCTATCTGCCGCTTTCTTAAGGTTACAGATGGAATCGCATGTAAAACTAATGCAAAAGTAATATAGAAATAAATTTTATTACGAAAAAAATTTAAATCATAGTTAACTTCGACTTGCAGTACAAATCGTTTGTCATTATCCGCTGTCACACAGTAAAAACGTAAGATTTTAGTACACAATATTGTTCATCTTCAACACTTTTACAATATCATTTGGTGTCAATTTAGATTGTTACAATTCAAGTAAATATTGAAACATTCCCAATTAATACGATATCGTTTGTTACAAACCAAAATATGAGCCTAACTTTAATTTTGTTGTGACTGTGGCCTAATAGATAAAAGGTAATTGGATTTAGCAGCTTCAAGAGTTGTTTCTAATCAGAATATGGGTGCTCAAAAATGGCCAACACAATGATCAAAGGATATTTGCAGTAACTAATGGTAAGATGTTTTACATAGTTTGTGTCATCGACAATAGCGGTAGTAGTATACTATGTCTATTTGAAATGGATGTTGTGATTTGAAGAATTTTACACTACTGGCCATTAAAATTGCTACATCACGAGGAAATGCAGATGATAAACGGGTATTCATTGGACAAATATATTATACTAGAACTGACATGTGATTACATTTTCAAGCAATTTGGGTGCATAGATCCTGAGAAATCACTACCCAGAACAACCACCTCTGGCCATAATAACGGCCTTGATACGCCTGGGCATTGAGTCAAACAGAGCTTGGATGGCGTGTACAGGTACAGCTGCCCATGCAGCTTCAACACGATACCACAGTTCATCAAGAGTAGTGACTGGCGTATTGTGACGAGCCAGTTGCCCGGCCACCATTGACCAAACGCTTTTAATTGGTGAGAGATCTGGAGAATGTGCTGGCCAGGGCAGCAGTCGAACGTTTTCTGTATCCAGAAAGGCCCATACAGGACCTGCAACATGCGGTCGTGCATTATCCTGCTGAAATGTAGCGTTTCGCAGGGATCGAATGAAGGGTAGAGCCACGGGTCGTAACACATCTTAAATGTAACGTCCACTGTTCAAACTGCCGTCAATGCGAACAAGAGGTGACCGAGACGTGTAACCAATGGCACCCCATACCATCACACCGGGTGATACGCCAGTATGGCGATGACCAATACATGCTTCCAATGTGCGTTCACCGCGATGTCGCCAAACACGGATGCGCCCATCATGACGCTATAAACAGAACCTGGATTCATCCGAAAAAATGACGTTTTGTCATTCGTGCACCCAGGTTCGTCGTTGAGTACACCATCGCAGGCGCTCCTGTCTGTGATGCAGCGTCGAGGGTAACCGCAGCCATGGGCTCCGAGCTGATAGTCCATGCTGCTGCAGACCTCGTCGAACTGTTCGTGCAGATGGTTGTTCAAAAATGGTTCAAATAGCTCTGAGCACTATGGGACTCAACTGCTGAGGTCATTAGTCCCCTAGAACTTAGAACTAGTTAAACCTAACTAACCTAAGGACATCACAAACATCCATGCCCGAGGCAGGATTCGAACCTGCGACCGTAGCGGTCTTGCGGTTCCAGACTGCAGCGCCTTTAACCGCACGGCCACTGCGGCCGGCTAGATGGTTGTTGTCTTGCAAACGTCCCCATCTGTTGACTCAGGGATCGAGACGTGGCTGCACGATCCGTTACAGACATGCGGATAAGATGCCCGTCATCTCGACTGCTACTGATACGAGGCCGTTGTGATCCAGCACGGCGTTCCGTATTACCCTCCTGAACTCACCGATTCCGTATTCTGCTAACAGTCATTGGATCTCGGCCAACGTGAGCAGCAATGTCACGATACGATAAACCGCAATCGCGATAGGCTACAATACGACCTTTATCAAAGTCGGAAACGCGATGGTACGCATTTCTCCTCCTTACACGAGGCATCACAACAACGTTTCACCAGTCAACACCGGTCAACTCCTGTTTGTGTATGAGAAATCGGTTGGAAACTTTCCTCATGTCAGCACGTTGTTGGTGTCGCCACCGGCGCCAACCTTGTGTGAATGCTCTGAAATGCTAATCATTTGCATATCACTGCATCTTCTTCCTGTCGGTTAAATTTCGCGTCTGTAGCACGTCATCTTCGTGGTGTAGCAATTTTAATGGCCAGTAGTGTATTTCAGGTTTGTTAATAAATATATTTGCTTTGGGTCCAGCAGCATTACATGTTATAACCACACTATCTGGTTATGTGTTAATGGTTCTGTTAAACTGGAAATAGGTTTGCGAAAGGGTGAGTTTGGAAAGTTGTCTAATATAATGTATGCCTTCATCTGGTAGTTTCTTTATGAATCACGAGAGTATGTTCTATAATATCTATTGTTTCTTGTATAGATATTTAGTGCAGAGCTTTGTTATGCCAAGTGAAACGAATTTAGCATTGTGTTGGTTTTCTATGTGCTTTATTGTTCCTGCAGTAATACTGGAATTTTGTGAGGTGTAGTTTTTCCCATATGTGAAATATTTCATCATCAGTTTGTTGATTATTTTATTAATTCAGTAAGTTGAACTGCTAATACTGTTATCAATTGGACATATGAGAGCCAAAGGCTTAAATTTCGTTAAATGCCTATAAAGTGCTGGGGTTCGTGGATTCATTACAATAATTGTTTTCTTTTTGTTTTCTGTTAACTCTGTGTAGGAACTTTTTATTTGTTTCTGGTTTGTGCTGAAAATTTAGTTGTTGGATCGGTGAGTAGTTCAGTAATCTTATTAGTTTCAACGAATTTTTTACTTTGCTGGTAATCATTATGGTTAATGATAAGTATACTAATACCCTTATCAGATTCAACTGCTGTGGTGCGGCTTTTTGTCAATGTTTTCTTCATTTTTGTATGCAACAACATAAATGTCTTTGAGTAAACAATTATCTGTCAAACTTGAATTTCTACAACTGTCAGAATAATAAAAACCTTATTATAACACATTGAACAACAAGTTATCAGACATGGGTGAAAAAAACTTGATAAATTATATATTACATAAAACATAAAGAAATGTGATTGTTTACAGGTGTACTGATGAATGCAATAAAGCCAAAACAGTCTTAAACACACAAATAAAATTTCAAGCAGTATAGCATTTACTAATTTTCTGCATAATGGCTATTCTATTTGTATCTTTGAACAAAGTATTATCGTGTATAATATTTGTCAAAACGTAATTCCAATGCAACAAAATATACAAGTAATTGACAGTACTTTAATTTCTATTAAATCCTTCAGATACAATCTCTTATTAATGTGGTTGTCCAGAAATAAGTTTAAGAGGGAATAGGTACTTATCCCGTAGTAAATTATGTTTCTGTATTTTAACATTGCAAATAAGATTGAACATACTTTTTATTGTGCTGACACACATGGTTTAAAATTTAAACACAGTACACATTACTCCTTATACTGTGCCAGCATTCTATTTCTTTGAAACTCAATACAAAAGCGTAAATTATGAAACTCTACAGCTAATTAGATCATCAAATTATTATTCCTTTGCTCTTCATGAGCAATACTTATCATCACTTACAATATAAATACATATAGATACAAACAGAACATCTTGTATGATAATAAATGACAGAGTTCAACCATTATCTCTTAAACTGCTTCATACTTCGTATACTTTTCGACTTAAAGGTCCAGGCGGAGGTTCGAGTCCTCCCTCGGGCATGGGTGTGTGTGTTTGACTTTAGGATAATTTAGGTTAAGTAGTGTGTAAGCTTAGGGACTGATGACCTTAGCAGTTAAGTCCCATGAGATTTCACACATATTTGAACTTTTTTTTTGGGGGGGGGGGGGGGGGGGGGGGAGGTTCCAATAACAGTGTAGGCGTTCACACGGCCAAATTCCACAGTGCGCGAACAAGTGTTACCAAAATGCAAGTCTCGCGAGCTCTTACCACGATTATAATTACAAAAAAGAGTGCAAAACGCATCGAGAATGGTATAAGAGAATATGGAGAACGACTAGTGGAAGCAAGAAAGTTCACGTGAGCCAGAACACGTGTCGAAATACTGTTTGGTCATTATATACACCAACATTCGCGAAAACTAACTAATTTAAATTCAGATATTATAATACGTCCAAAACCTGGATTCCATTTTAAGGAATAACGCAGATATTGGTAGCGATCAGAAACCTTTCGCGGAACATGCTTAAGGGAAATGAAGAATTGGAAGAATTAGTTACCCACAGCTTAAAGCACACCTCATCAGGAGTAGGTCCTCTGTGTCTCGAGGTGATACGGAAAGTTTCGTTACACACCACATTTATACGTGCCTCTCACTGGAAATCATCGTTAAATCGTCAGACCGATCGTTGTTCCTGATTCGCAAAAAGTTACCTGCTCCAGGTATATTGATACTGAGACGGTATCTTTGCTTCAGTAGGTATTTAAACTGCTGAAGTTTTAGTAAGTAATAGAAGCGTGATGAAAGTATGATTAATGTTCAAATGTGTGTGAAATCTTATGGGACTTAACTGCTAAGGTCATCAGTCCCTAAGCTTACACACTACTTAACCTAAATTATCCTGAGGACAAACACACACACCCTTGCCCGAGGAAGGACTCGATCCTCCGCCGGAACCAGCCGCACAGTCCATGACTGCAGCGCCTGAGACCGCTCGGCTAATCCCGCGGGGCAACGCATGATTAACGTTTTTTCTCGTGCATAAGGATAACACAGCCAACATTCAGCTGTTTCAACATTCAGATCTCTCACGCAGTATGTCTCCGTAGGAGAATGTAGGTATTTTCACTAGGCATTTCCTTCTCCCACTATTAACATTCCTCAGAAAAATGCCACTTTCTGTCAGGATTTTAAGCAGTTTATTGCGAATAGGTATCGCAAAAGCACCTGCCGTAATGCAAGTGTCAGCAGCCCTTAAGCTAGCACAATAGACCCCGATCATAACACGTTTAGAAGGATTACGGAATGACCGACCCATCATCTCCAGGCTGTACATATCTCCTCTCTATTATCCCCTCCCCCACTTTTCGCCTGTAACTGAATACCAGTAACCGTCAACGTCAGAATACGTCGTGACAGCCCGGGGCTCGGCCTTGCCTCGTATCTCTCCTGACAAAGACCGTCTGACGAGTGTCGCAGCTTGCACTACCGTAAGAGTTGCGTGTCTTGCTGTTACCAGGTACGTCGGCAGCGGCGGCGGGGCATATACCGGCTACCGATCGCTACGGCCGCCAGCGCAAAGTGTCTGAGCCACTACAAGGTGGACAGCCATCCAGCGCATTCGTTGAAGGGGCGGCACGGCGGCAAGCGTGGCAATGCCCACGTTCCAGCGGGCTGCGACGGGCTGCTGCTGGCTGCATCCGCCACAGACAGACTGCGGGCGCGCGGTGGAGGGCTCGCAGGCGGCTGGGACGGCGGCGGGCTCTGCGACGACGCTTTCCAGCAGTTTGTTCACGAGTGCGAGGAGGACATGAAAGGGTCCAGGGAGGGCTACAACGGTGACAGGCTCTCGCTGCAACACTGTACTGTACATGTCGATGTCGGAAACTCAAACGGATGCGAAAATGAGCTCGGTCGAGAAGCAGACGTTGAAGTGGACAGTCAGGAAACAGATCGCGACAGCTTATTGGAATTTACTAGTGTAAAGTTCAACAGCTGCGAAGAGTTTCTGAAGGTTCCGGAAGCTGACTTGACAGATCTAAGGTACAACAATGATTTGCAGTTCTCCACCGCATATGTTACCGGAAGTATAGAGCCTGAAAACAATCGAGGCACTGTCCTTATAGACGTCGGATCGGAGGGGGAAAGCAGCGTTGAAGATTCTGCTGCGGAGCGCACGTATAACAGTGACGATTTTCCGCGAGACGACAACGTTTGTCCGACACCTTTCTCACAAATGCGCCACGACGATCCAGAGCAAAGGCAAGAGCGCGACGACTTCAACACAGAGCTAATATCAGAAGAAAGGGAGAATACCGTGAATGTTGCACAGTTATACGACTGCTGTAGTCCGGATTTCGTGCAGGAAAGCTGCCTAGGAGCTACTGACGACTGCAGCAACATGGTTGCTGACGATACACAAGAAGATCAGCCTTGGGGTAAATCAGTAACCCTAGGGCAGAAGTGCGACCTTATGCAGGACAGCGGAGAGCAGAAGACCAGCATCTCCTGTGTAAACAGTGCGGGGAATAACATGATCGAGCAATCTGATCCCGTTATTACTAGTATCAAAGCAGAAAATACCAATCCCACCTTCGAAGAAATACAAAGTACCCAAAACTACGTCTTGCTGGAAGAAGACGAGGTACTTATTTCCTTCATTTGTTTAAAATCGTGACCTGTTTCCTATATTTAAAGGGTAATTGTAGCTTACATTACATTTTCCGCATCGACTATACACTAGTATGCAAAACCTATGGACAAAAGTTATTTTCGCATGATGTATCACTGCCAAGAAATACATCTCGATGAAACACAGACCATACATAGAAAGAAATGCTACAGTATATCACAGAGGGAAACAGAAATAAAGACGCACTGAGACGAACAGAAAATACGCTTTTATTTAAAGACAATAATTACACTTAAATTAACGTGATTTATAATGACCCCTTGGACATTACAAAATGCATGACGTGGCTCATAATAGGGTGTGTGATCACAGCATGCTCTGCAACTTGCTGACAGGTTGGCCACAAGGTCAGAAAAGAGTTCTCGTGGTAGGGTGTTTCATTCCTCCACTAGCGTGGTTCAAAGACTTTAAGATTAGTACGTACTTGTTACATTATGCCTCCCCACACCATAAAACCTGGACCACCAAAATGATCATGTTTCTGGATGCATGACGTTTAACCTTCTCCCGCCAGGTGAGGGCACGTCGAGCACTGTCGAACATGATCGTTTTGGTGGTCCAGGTGTCATTATGTGGAGAGACATAAGATTGTATTTGTCTACCGACCTCCAAATCTTAGAAACACGGTACGCTGACATGTATACGTTATTGTGAAGTTGTGAGCCTTGTCAGAAGTAAATTCATCGCTGACTTCATATTTGAATGACAGTGAGCGACAGAAATGAACTGCGCTGGTCGAGCAGCTCACGGAAACACAGGATATTTGACGAAAGACTGCCCTGTCCCTTCTCCCGACTCAAATCCCATAAGGCACTTTTGGGACGTCATGTGGAGAGGTACTGCAGCACATCCACACGCAACAGCCGTCAGCCCCGCGCTGCTGGAAGAATGGAACGTCCTACCCGAAAGAATTCCTTATCAACCTGGTGGCCACCATGGGATTGCTCTGCGTCCGTTGTAATCACACACCCTACAAAACTGTCATTTCGTCTCATAGCGTATTTCTTTTACTTACATTTTGTAATACACTGTAGCAGTTATATATATATATATATATATATATATATATATATATATATATATGTATATATATATTATTTCCTCCTAAAATATATATTTTGTTACAATATTCTCTAAATCAGCATAACACTTAATGCACCAGACCCTTTTTTAATGACATGGTAAACTTGGAAAGAGACGGTTAGGTATCTAACGGAAGTGTTCAAGCTTCTTATCCGTATTACTGAAATGAAGAGCCAGCAGTTACGACTTTCTGAAATTCCTTCATTTGTTCAGGCCATAACGTTCACATTCCTATGCCCATCTTCAAACGGCTACATTCAGGTTTTTCCTACAAAATTGATTGCAGCCAAAAGAAAACATTTCTCAGATATTAAAACAGAGAACTGCACGTTGCTAATATCACGGACTGTACCATCAACTGGATGGGCCAGTCAAGGATACATATATTCCTCAAGGGGTTGGTGGCGTGAGCTGAGGTTTGGGTCCCGCAGTATCCTGCTGGAATATATCATTTGGCACCCTAGTCATGTGGGGTGCGACAACGGAGTTTACCATTCTTGCCACACACTGATGAGTATTTAGTCTCTGTTCAATAATTGCCTAATGAGTCATGCTGTCATATCCAACAGCTTCCCACATTATGATTCCAGGAGTTGGAGAGGTATACGTCTCTAGAGTCTCTGCTTCCTGTGGCCTTTCACAAGGTGATCTAGGGGCACTTTGGCTTGGCTCTCACCACTGTAAACAGAAGCGAGAATTGCCATTGAACACCACAGAATGAAACTCAACATCCCAGTCAACTCTGGCTCTACACCACGCAAAATCTGTTATCTCTGGCACGGTGTTCACAACAACAGACACGTGGCAACTCGAGATTTCAGATCTAGTTACCGATAATCTGTCCCAGCAGTTCATGGACACACACTGTTGTCTTTCATCTGTCCGTCATAACAGCGGAACATTCCTACGACGTTCTCGTGGCGTAGCCACTCTGGGAGTACCCGTGCCTTCGCTTCCTGCCACGCTATTGTCCAGAGACCTTCTGGTCATCACCTGCTCTGCAACCATTTCACTGTGCTGTCTGTCTATATGAGGCTTCATTACCATTAATGCCAATAGTTCTACCGTTCTGAAAGTCCAAAACATGGCGACAAGTTTCATAAACATCATCTGGGCATGCTGTGGCACAAACTCCACTTGAATAGTTTCAGTACTCACACGATTCTTCAGCTGGTAAGAATGAGTCCCTTCTGTACTCGAAATACTGAAAATTAGCTCATATAATGAAATTTTAATCAACATATCCCACTGACATGGTAATAACTCTTGTCGTTGCTGTCTTCAGTCCGAAGACTGGTTTGATGTAGGTCGCCATTCTACTCTATCCTGTGCGAGCCTCTTCATTTCTGAATAACTACTGCAACATACATCCTTTCCTTCTGAATCTCGTTACTATACTAGTCTCTTGGCCTGCCTATACATTTTTTACCCCCCCCCCCCCCTCCACACACACACACACACACACACACACACACACACTTCCCTCAAGTACTAAATAGGCGATCCCTCGATGTCTCAGAATGTCTCCTATCAAGCGATCCCTTCTTCCACTCAGCTTGTGTCACAAATTTCTTTACTCTCCAGTTCTATTCAGTACCACATCATTAGATATGTGGTCTACCCCTCTAATCTTCAGCATTCATCTGTAGCACCACATTTCAAAAGCTTCTATTCTCTTCTTGGAGGAGGACATTAGTTTTTAACGTCCCGTCGACAATGCGGTCATTAGAGATGGAGCACAAGCTCTGATTAGGGAAGGATGGGGAAGGAAATCGGCCGTGCCCTTTCAAAGGAAGTGATCTAGGGAAATCACGGAAAACTTAAATCAGGATGGATTCTCTTCGTGCCTAAACTGTTTATCGTCCTTGTTTCACTTCCGTACATGGTTATACTCCATGCAAATACTTTCAGAAAAGACTTCTAACACTTAAATTTATATTCGATGTTGACAAATTTCTTTTCTTCGAAAACACTTTCTTGCCATTACCGGTCTACATTTAATATGCACCGAGCGAGGTGGCGCAGTGGTTAGCACACTGGACTCGCATTCGGGAGGACGACGGTTCGATCCCGACTCCAGCCATCATGATTTAGGTTTTCCGTGATTTCCTTAAATCGTTTCAGGCAAATGCCGGGATGGTTCCTTTGAAAGGGCACGGTCGATTTCCTTCCCCATTCTTCCCTAACCCGAGCTTGTGCTCCGCCTCTAATGACCTCGTTGTCGACGGGGATGTTAAAAAACACTAACCGAACCATTTAATATGCTATTTGCCTCTGCCATAGTCAGTTATTTTACTACCCAAATAGCAAAACTCTCGTTTCCTAATCTAATTTCCTCAACGTCATCTGATTTAATTCGACTACATTTTGCTTTTGTTGATGTTCATCGTATACCGACCTTTCGAAACACTGTCCTAGCCGTTCAACTGCTCTTACAAGTCCTTTGCTGCCTTTGCAGGATTACAATGTCATTGGCAAACCACAAAGTTTTTATTTCTTCTCCCTGGACATTAACTCCTTCTCCAAATTTTTCTTCGGTTTCCTGTACTGTTTGCTCAACGTTGTCAATATACAGATTGGAAAACATCGAGGATATGCTACAACAGCTGGATTTCTTTCTTCCAAAGACCTCTTTAACTGTCTTGCAGGCGGTATCTACCTTTCTCCTACTGATATATGATTCTATATTCTTACATTTGTCCTCTAGCCATTTCTGCTTAGCCATTTTGCTTTTCCTGTTAGTCTCATTTTTAGACGTTTGTATTCCCTTTCGCTTGCTTCATTTGCTGCAGTTTTATATCTTCTCCTTTTATCAATTAAATTCGATATCTCCTTTGTTATTCCAGGATTTCTACTAGGCTCTGCCTTTTTACTTATTTGATACTGTGCTCTCTTCACTATTTCATCTCTTAAAGCTACGCATTCTTCTTCCATTATATTCCTTTCCCCTGTTATGGTCAGTTATTGCCCATGCGCCCTCTGAAACTTGCAACAGCCTATGGTTCTTTCAACTTATCCAGCTCCCATCTTCTTAATTTCCTACTTTTTGCAATTTCTTTAGTTTTAATTTACAGTTCATAATCAATTAATTGTAGTCGGAGCCCACATCTGTCCCTAGAAATGTCTTACAATCCAAAATTTGTTTCCCAAATCTCTGTCTTACCGTTATACAATCAATGTGAAACCTTCCGGTGTCTCCAGGTCTATTCCACGTACAAAACCTTCTTTCATGATTCTTAAACCACTTGTTATCGATGGTTAAACAATGCTTTGTGCAAAATTTTGCGAGGCGGCTTCCTCTTTCATTTCTTTCCAAAAGTTCATATCCCACAATTAAATTTTAATCTCTCTTAACTATCTGAATAGTAGAGTACTAACAGAGTAGCTTTTGGTGGCGTTCCGTTAAAGTGTTCATGTTGTCACGCTTTTCATGTCCGTCAGTGTGCATACTGTTGTAGTATGCCGATACATGGACACAAAACAGGAAAGAAAGCATCTCGCCAGACAGTGACGCCTGACGCACTAGAGCGTGCCATTCTATACGTGGGAGGGCCTCCACTTGCTTGGGATCGATAATGTACATAGGAAGCGCAGACCTGTGACCGAAGGGGCCCTTCAGGACTTAACGTAGCGACGCAGGTATCAGCAAACTAAGCATTATTCTGAATAGCTTTTAGAAGCAGCGTCTTTCGACAAGTGTATGTTTCTTTTAGTGTAGGAAATGGGAACGTTAGTCTAGAGCAGCGGTAGTTGCAAACAAATAATCCGGTTGGAAAGTCTAGGAATCTGAATTGACCGATCAGATGTGGAGACATACTCACATATAATTTCGCCGGACGTCAGGAGAGACAGGAGACTTAAAAATAGTACTACATTGGGACACTGGCCGCTACACCAAACGTGAGGTAGTTCAATACCTGCTGGGAGGCCACTCAAGACTCTGATCTTGTTGTTGGTTATTTTCCTCGGTTTGCTGTTCAGGTATTGTCCGTACTCTGTTGACGACTGTCGACTTCACGTTTTTCTCTGAATCCGCCTAGTGGCACTCTCCCCCCTGGGTAATGGTTATAAAATTATTGATGTCTTTTTTAACCTCACTCTGTGGTATAAAGTGCTGATACTTTTCTTCAAACACCTCAGAGTGAGTTCTTAATTAGTTTATTAAACTAAGTCCAACTACAATTAATTTAGCTGTTGTCTAAAAAGTAAATATACTTTGTAGAACAAAAAACAGATAAATGTAGATTAATTACATTCGTGCAGCTGACACACGTAATTGTTTTACTTTTATTGACTGCTGATGCTGCGTGTACGTACATCTTCCCAAGTTACGTAGTAGATGGGGGCCAAAGAAAAGACTTTTATGACAGCATGGTATTACAGTTGATGTAACACAATTTATACTACTATCTAAATTACTCCACATAACTCACTTTGTTGCACAACATGCAAAAACATAACAAAAACCAAATTTTACTGATATGAGGTCCGTCTTTGTTTCAGGACGAGAAATCTTCTTCTCGTCTCTCAAGCACGTGACACATTAGATTCGAATCAGTGGCTAGTTATTTGATGGTTAAGTGATTTGTCTGTCTCATTGCTAGTTACATGTGACGTACGGTAGTGTATTCTGATGATTGTTTTACACCGCTACGATTTATTTGTCCATCAATGCACCAATGGTCAATATAGTTGTGCAATATTTAGTGTGGTTCAAAAAGTTACACGATCAAAACGCTGTTGCTTTAGTAGTTCCACTACTTTGTTGCAAGTAGAAGAAGAAAAAATAGATGAAAGAAAAATCGTTGTAATGAACGTCAAAAATTCACTCTTGAATTTTTTTACTCTTGATATTCCAACATATGATACGTTTCCGAACTGTAAATGCTTGCCCCCATATTCAAAAAACAAAAAGTAGAATGAGGGATGCAGTTTCGCCAAGTCAGCGTTTTTCTTTCAGTCCCTTATTCGTTTCACGTACTAGCTGAAGTTTGTTGAGAATTAACTTTTTTTTAAATCCTTTGTCGTACTCGCAGGGCAGTGCTCTTTATATATAGTGAGAACAACTGATAAAGATCATTCGTAATTTTCTAATTTTTATATTCATCTGCCGTAGTAACCCATAGTTTCAGCAGTGATTCATACATTTTGATGCACGAAATGTATTCGCAGTTGCCAATATAGACAACCATCGTCTCTATAATGGAATGACGACAATGAAAATTTGTGGCGGGCCGAGACGCGGACGCTGATTTACCGCCTATCGCGACCGGTGCCTTAGCTTTAGGCTATCCGAGCACACCTTACAGCTGGACCCAAACTTTCATTTGACGTGAACCACGTTTCTATCGTACTTCGATGCTGTCTAATATGAATGATCTTTCTTCTTGTTTTGAAGTCATTTTAATAGGCAAACTCAATAGCGGACACAAAGCAGCACAGAAGATGTACTTCAACGAAACATGTAATCGACTAGCAAGGAAATTGTCAACGCAGCCTCCAGATGGCACAATATTTTTTAGATAACGTAAAATGTTTCAAAAGTTTCTGATGTGCTCAGTAATAGTAAACGATGTCATAACATAACCCACACACATTCAGTACCATTGCACATCCGGAAGTAGTGAGCCATAATATTGTTGGCCTAGCGGCCACTTAATGAGGTGACCGAGCCTACTTGTCATCGTTGATTTCGTCCAATATGGCATATGCAGAGCTTGGCCAGAAATGAAAGTGACAGATGTGGGAGCTCCACATGACCAAGCGTTTAGAAAAAATAACATTTTTGACGCAGATCGGGCGAGAAATGAACCTTCTATGATAGCGAAGTTTCCACACACCGGTTGGCGCTGCAGAAAGAGCACACAATGCTAATCCGAGGATCTTGGTGTCTGGTCCGTACCCGGAAACTTTTTTTCTTTTTATTTTCATTTTTTAAATTACTTACACTGCAAATAAACAGAAATAATGCTGAATATATTGTATTTAGTAATATTTTCGCTAAAGGTATGAAAAGGAAAGGTCAATGAAAATTTCAGATTGCAAATAAATTTCCAGGAAAGAGTTGTAACGAATACAGAGAAATTAGTAGGTAAAACTATATATTTTTATTATTCTACAATTGATTATATACACTGCTGGGGGGAAATTCATCGAAAAATAGAGAGAAAGCTGTAAATTTCTTTGCATCTTGCACAAGTTGTAAACGTCGCATTTTTACAATTACATGATTGTTTTAAAGTTTCTATAGAAAAACAAATATGCTTTACATTCATGAAAGGTCCTCTCTAATAGCATAGCGTGGCAGCAAGCCACGCTTAAGGCATGGTTACAGCAAAATTGGCAGTGTGACGTATTTTGTTGCGGTCTTATCGGGATGTGATGTCTACTTCACTCTCGACGATATAAGAGCGGTTTTGAAGCTTTTGGATCATCTTGAAATATCTCATCCTTTACTTGTGCATTTGTTTGACCTCCTGACGAGTCACACAACTGAATAAATTTGCTGTCCTGGCCGTAAGGTTTCATCACATCGGTCAAAGCATTTTTGTATAGCGTTGTGTAATTTTATCAGATTTTGGTGAAGTAATGATGACATTTCAGCTTTTCATGCGTTTTATGAAAATATGAATACACTGACCAGTCACAGTAATTGTCCAGTCACATCTTTCAGAGCGGTTCTGGAAGGTACTGACAAGGATGTGGAGTCATGCCGACTTCAGTGTCATGGTCACCTGCGTTAGGTTTCTCGATTGAGGATCCTTGACGCGAACAGCCAGATCGAGGTGGTCCGACAGATTCTACAATGGGTTTAAATCTGTAGAGTTTGGTGGTCAGGCGAGTGCGGGAAAACCCATCCTGCTGCTTTTCGAACCACTACGAGCTGTGTGACGCGTTGCATTGTCCGGCTGGTAGATGGCATCGTGCTGAGGAAAAACAAATTGCATGTAGGAGAGGACATGATCCCATGGATAGATGCATACTTTTGTTGACCCATTGTGGCTTCCAGAATAACGATATCACCCAGGAAATGCTCTCCAGTCTGGACCCTTCCGATGATTCTTGCAGGGTGTTTGCTTTCAGACGTTTTCACGCCTTACACGCCAATGAGCTTCGGTTCGATGCAGCATAAAAAGTGATTCATCTGAAAAGGTGACCTGCCGCCACTCAACAGATGTCTGGCGTGCAAATTTCAGCCTTCGTTGCCGATGAACAACAGTCAGCTTGGGTGCATGAACCAGGCACCTTTTGCTGGGGGACCAAACGCAGCAACGTTCCCTGACGGTCGTTGAGAAGACACTGTTGCTAGCCCCTTAACTGATCTGGGCGACCAGTGGCTCAACAGTTGCACGTATTTTCGCCCATACACATTCCCACAGCCGTCATTTATGGCCTGTCGCATTTTAGATGCCCTCCACTGCTAGTGTTGCCAGTTGCCGTCTGTAAGTGGTTATTGCACGTTGACGGCGGAGTTCACATTAAAGTGACTGGACACTGTAAATACAATGTATTGCGCTTTATTTTGGTTTATTTCTGTGTTGTTGTTGTTGTTGTGGTCTTCAGTCCTGAGAGTGGTTTGATACAGCTCTCCATGCTACTCTATCCTGTGCGAGCTTCTTCATCTCCCAGTACTTACTGCAACCTACATCCTTCTGACTTTGCTTAGTGTATTCATCTCTTGGTCTCCCTCTACAATTTTTACCCTCCACGCTGCCCTCCAATGCTAAATTTGTTATCCCATGATGCCTCAGAACGTGTCCTACAAATCGGTCCCTTCTTCTTGTCAAGTTGTGCCACAAGCTCCTCTTCTCCCCAATTCTGTTCAATACTTCCTCATTAGTAATGTGATCTACCCATCTAATCTTCAGCATTCTTCTGTACCACCACATTTCGAAAGCTTCTATTCTCCTCTTGTCTAAACTATTTATCGTCCATGTTTCACTTCCATACATGGCTACACTCCATACAAATGCTTTCAGAAACTACTTCCTGACACTTAAATCTATACTCGATGTTAACAAATTTCTCTTCTTGACAAACGCTTTCCTTGCCATCGCCAGTCTACATTTTATATCCTCTCTACTTCGACCATCGTCAGTTATTTTGCTCCCCAAATAGCAAAACTCCTTTACTTCTTTAAGTGTCTCATTTCCTAATCTAATTCCCTCAGCATCACCCGACTTAATTCGACTACATTCTATTATCCTCGTTTTGCTTTTGTTGATGTTCATCTTATATCCTCCTTTCAAGACACTGCTCATTCCGTTCAACTGCTCTTCCAAGTCCTTTGCTGTCTCTGACACAATTACAATGTCATCGGCGAACCTCAAAGTTTTTATTTCTTCTCCATGGATTTTAATACCCACTCCGAATTTTTCTTTTGTTTCCTTTACTGCTTACTCAATATACAGATTGAATAACATCGGTGAGAGGCTACAACCCTATCTCACTCCCTTCCCAACCACTGCCTCCCTTTCATGCCCCTCGACTCTTATAACTGCCATCTGGTTTCTGTACAAATTGTAAATAGCCTTTCGCTCCCTGTATTTTACCCCTGCCACTTTTAGAATTTGAAAGACTGTATCCCAGTCAACATTGTCAAAAGCTTTCTCTAAGTCTACAAATGTGTAAGTAAGGTAAAAATTGAAAATAAAAAACCTTCAGATTTCCGTTCTGTAAACGTTCAGCTGCGCCAACCGTTGCATGGCAGCTACTTTAACATAAGTGGTGTATACCTCTCCCGACCGCACCAGAAACGCTATTTGTTCTAAACGCTTTGCCATCTGGATCTCCCCCACTTCTGTCACTTTCACTTCTGACCGAGCACTGCAATAGCATAAATTCGGAAGAAATCAGTGATGACGAGTAGGCGCGGTCCCCTTGTGAGAGCAGGAACGTGCGGTGTCGGTACGCGTGTGGTGTGGCAGGGCGAGGTGGTGCTGACGCTGGCGGTGGGCGACGACGGGCAGCTGGTGCCGACCGCAGACGGTCACGGCGGACAGCTGCCGCCGGGGATCGCCTCCCAGCTGGCGGCCTCGGCCTGCGCCGACGCCGACGCCGACGCCGACGCCGTCATACACGACGCCGACGCCAGCGCAGCACGTGCGTACCTCTCACTCTTTCCACTCCTTTGCCGCCGCCCTTTCTTCATGTCACACAGGGCCACGCACGAATTGCCACAATTAGAACTGTAAGACTACTGTAGGCTACAGTAGACTACCACAGCTAAGTGTAGACTACGGAAGTTTTCCTAGTAGCTTTGGTCAGTTAAGATCGTACCCGCCTTACTTGTACGTTGGGTGTGTTGCATAACTTTCAGGCATTACCTCAAACGATCGCTTTGTTTATATCTGCTGTCAGTGTCTCTAAAGTCCTCTAGAAACAGCGCACGGGTTTGTGTGTTTCTCCTTAGCGTAAGTAAGTTAGATTAAGTAGTGCTAAGCCTAGGGACCGATGACATCAGCAGTTTGGTCCCACAGGAACTTACCACCACCATCACAACCACGGTGTTTCCTTCAGCCGGCTGGGGTGGCCGAGTTGTTCTAGGCGCTACAGTCTGGAATCGCACGACCGCTACGGTCGCAGGTTCGAATCCTGCCTCGGGCATGGATGTGTGTGATGTCCTTAGGTTAGTTTGGTTTAAGTAGTTCTAAGTTCTAGGAGACTCAGAGCCATTTGAACCATTTTTTTTGTTGTTTCATTCACCTGTCAGTGTTTGAAAAGGGTCTCATTGTGGGATCCATTTGGACGGCTGGTCGAATCGCGGAGTACCCAGATTTGTGGGACAGCTCTTTCAGCTGGCGAGATGTTACTCCGTTGTGGCGCACATTTCAACAACGTTCGACAAGATTCACGTCGAATTTCGTCTGCAGAATCCACAGGGAGACGTCTAATGGATTACTCAATGGAACTGATGAAATCCGTTAAAGGCAATGAAGCAGGTTTAGGAGCGAAGTTTAAACCTTTCGCAAGCACTGACATCGTAGCATCGTCAAAAGATTTCTCCGTGAGGTTCACCACGGATCGTCCAGAGCTATATATTGGCCAGACGAAAAGAACTGTCCATGAACAATGCACAGAACATGAAAGATACACCCGTCTGCGGCAACCGTCAAAATCGGCGGTAGCAGAGCACTGTATTTCATTGGGACATTCAATGGAATACAATGGAACAAAAATTTTAGCTCCGGTTTCCGGATTTTGGGATTCCGTAATCAAGGAATCAGTGGAAATACGTCTTGCCGATAATCTTATAAATCGTGACAATGGCTTTCAGCTGGATAAAAATTGGAATCCTGTTATTAAAATTATACAATCACAGCGGAATCGACAGCGTCATTCGATACTCAATGACTAGATGATCTTTTATTTTCACCACCGAGGGCAGCACGTACAACTCGGCTATGCCGCGCATGTCAACACCTGATGCATGCGCTGTAGGATGCCAGTACATTTCGCATGCGCGAGATTCGGCATAAATACTGCTACTGTACCTGGGCTCTTCAGTAGTTGTGTACTCACCTGATGATGGCCGGACGTCTCTGGGCCGAAATGTCGTGGCAGAATGTCGACGGGATCCGGCTCCATACCCGGAAATTATTAGAAGTATTTGAAGACAGTTCTTGTAACAGTACTATCAGGTAGAGCGAAATTTTAAGCCAGATGTGCGCACTTAATCGTCACAGTTAATAATAACTTTCTTTTAAATACTCACGATTACGATTAAATGAAGACACACGAGCACCTATACACCACAGCATGTAGTTAGGAAGAACTATTTTTGATTAAGTGGTCATTTCCATGAGTAGTCTACCCTTACATAAATTTCAGGTATAGAGTTTCAGCAAATACTTATAAGTTGAAAGTGGTTCAGACCAGTAAAACTTCATCAGCATCATGCAATGCACCATGAAATATAAATGTGGCTGTATTAGGTGTTTTGTAAAGATTATTACCGAAATAAATATTAACTTCCAACAAGCTACGAACTTTTAACCTCGAACTTCTATGAATAAGGAACTAATTAGCATGTTTGCGTGCATCCAATGACAATTTGTTTATTTAAATTGGTCATTTGAATTGCAAACTCTGTTTTTGTCATTCTGTAACGATTCACGTCACTAATGACAGTGCAGGTGGAAGGGGAACAGTAACAACTACCGTTAGTGATCAATGATGTAGCTGGAGAGGACAGAGCAAACTTGTGCTAAAGGGGACTAACTTCGTAGACACTAGAGGCAGAGAATGCACTCTGGTAGATGTGTAAGAATAGGGTCCCCGTTTAACTTTGGGTTAGATGGCGTGTAGCTACTTGTCTGCAGGAGTTGGGGCTTAGATATTTTATCAGCGTATTTGCTAATTGGATTTGATGATGGAAGTACTGAATGCTGATTTGGTGCGCACTGGGTTCATAGTAAAACTTTCTTTTACTGGCTGTTGAGACAAATGAATATTTTGCTGCAGATACATACGTCTGAATTTTGGATAAACATTTCAGTTGAAAATATAAACTCTCTTGTCCTAGCAACTCGTTTCAATTTACTCCAACTATTTTTAAGTATTTTCTGCGGTTAATGATACCAGTAATGAACTTCAGTAATAAAAGAGGAAATGTTTTCACACCATTATGTGGTCGGCCATTAGATTGGTCATTAGACTGTACAGGGGTAGGACAAAAATGTGGAAACACCGCAAGAAATGCGTAGTTGAACATTAATGCAGAGACAATAAACGTAAACGTGATCGATAGTAGGCTGTAATGTTATTTATACATGGCGATGTATGCAGACAATGTAGTACTTTTCCAGGTTGGTTTTACAGGTGTTTGACAATAACAAGGAGTGGAAATTAACTAATCGCACGATTAAATAAAAATCACATTACAGCCTACTAAGCCGGCCGTGGAGGCCGAGCGGTTCTAGGCGCTACAATCTGGAACCGCGCGACTGCTACGGTCGAAGGTTCGAATCCTGCCTCCGGCATGGATGTGTGTGGTGTCCTTAAGTTAGTTAGGTTTAAGTAGTTCTAAGATCTAGGAGACTGATGACCTCAGAAGTTAAGTCCCATAGTGCTCGGAGCCATTTGAACCATTTGAACAGCCTACTAAGGAGCATGTTTACGTTTCATTAGACATCTGGAGGCTGTGGATCAACAAAAATACAAAAAATTTTAATAAATGCAGACGGTAGTCAAGCCTGCACATGGCGCTGTTGTATTTGACTATGAACGGCACCTGTGCAATGTTCATCAACACATTGCCGAAGATTTCTACTACATATAGGGAAAGTGGAAAAACATCATTCGCAAAGTCACAATGCAGACGAAAGTGTGAGTTTAATGATCGTGACAAACGGTCATTGAAGAGGATTGTGGCAAAAAATAAGGGGACGACAGCTGCAAAAGTCACTGCAGAACTGAATGTTGCACTCGTGAATCCCGTAAGATTATGTGACCATTTTCACTGATCAGACCCATCTCATGGTACAATGTTTGTCCCCCAATGGTCTTTCTGTGTTCAAGACGACAGGGCTGCTTTTCACACAGTTCTCATCGTCCATTACTGATTTTTGAGCACGAAGATGAACACCCACACCGCCCCAGGCCATCAAAATTACCAGATCTCAGTATTTTTGACGCTTTGTAGTCTACACTGGAGAGAAGGGTACGTGATAGCTATCCACATTCATCACCGTTACCTGGACTTACCACTGTTTTGCAGGAAGAATGGTATGTGATTTCTTGAAAGCCATACAGGATCATCCATTCTAAGACGACTGCAAGCTGTTCCGAGTGCCAAAGGTTTTCCTATGCTGTATTAGGCATGATAATGTGTAGTGTTTGTGGTTTTTCCATATTTTTGTCTATCCCCTCTATATGAAATGACCCAAGTTCTTAATTAATTCCATGGTATGCTGTAGTTCAGCACCTAGAAGTAGGATGGGAAAGGGGCATCAGGTCGCAACTGGTAGATGCAACAACTATACAGGGATGGTTACACGTACCTTAGTTAATGACTGAGGTGTAATGGACAGATATCTTGACTGAGGTGTAATGGACAGAAATCTTCTAATAAGGTCGATGCAGCAGTGTGGAAACGTTAGACCACTATGTCTACAGGCAGCATTGGAGGAGGACGCGGCCGGGACCAGGAAGCATCGCTCCTGCTGTCGGATGCAGACCTGGTGCTGGCGGGAGAGGCCATCCAGGAAGCTCTCGACGGCATCCCCTCGCAGCCTACGCCGTCGTCAGTGGTGCGTACACCTGCTGCTCCCACTAAACTCTCTACTGTTGTCAATGTGTCCGTGTTTCGTGAAATTTCGTGACAATAGATTTGGCAGCTGCCGTTTCCTGTGAGGAAAAGGAGAGAATTACTTAGCCCCATAATCAAACACCATATACAGCATACTGTATTACACTACTGGCCATTAAAATTGCTACACCAAGAAGAAATGCAGATGATAAACGGGTATTCATTGGACAAATATATTATACTAGAACTGACATGTGATTACATTTTCAAGCAATTTAGGTGCATAGATCCTGAGAAATCACTACCCAGAACAACCACCTCTGGCCGTAATAACGGCCTTGATACACCTGGGCATTGAGTCAAACAGAGCTTGGATGGCGTGTACAGGTACAGTTTCCCACGCGGGTTCAACACGATATCACAGTTCAGCAAGAGTAGTCACTGGCGAATTGTGACGAGTCAGTTGCTCGGCCACCATTGACCAGACGTTTTAGTTGGTGAGAGACCTGAACAATGTGCTGGCCAGTGCAGCAGTCGAACATTTTCTGTATCCAGAAAGGCCCGTACAGGACCTGCAACATGCGGTCGTGCATTATCCTGCTGAAATGTAGGGATTTGCAGGGACCGAATGAAGGGTAGAGCCACGGGTCGTAACACATCTTAAATGTAACATCCACTGTTCAAAATGTCGTCAATTCGAACAAGAGGTGGCCGAGTCGTGTAACCAATGGCACTCCATACCATCACTCCGGGTGATACGCCAGTATGGCAATGATGAATACACGCTTCCAATGTGCGTTCGCCGCGATGTCGCCAAACACGGATGCGACCATCATGATGCTGGAAACAGAACCTGGATTCATCCGAAACAATGACGTTTTGCCATTCGTACACCCAGGTTCGTCGTTGAGTACACCGTCGCAGGCGCTCCTGTCTGTGATGTAGCGTCAAGGATAACCGCATCCATGGTCTCCGAGCTGGTAGTCCATGCTGCTGCAAACGTCGTCGAACTATTCGTCCAGATGATTGTTGTCTTGCAAATGGCCCCATCTGTTGACTTAGGGATCGAGACGTGGCTGCACGATCCGTTACAGCCATGCGGATAAGATGCCTGTCATCTCGACTGCTAGTGATACGAGGCCGTTGGGATACAGCTCGGCGTTCCGTATTACACTCCTGAACCCACCGATTCCATATTCCGCTAACAGTCATTGGATCTCGACCAACGCGAGCAGCAACGTCGCGATACGATAAACCGCAATCGCGATATGCTATAATCCGACCTTTATCAAAGTCGGAATCTTGATGGTACGCATTTCCCTTCCTTACACGAGGCATCACAACAACGGTTCACCAGTCAAAACCGGTCAACTGCTGTTTGTGTGTGAGAAATCGGTTGGAAACTTTCCTCATGTCAGCACGTTGTAGGTATCGCCACCGGCGCCAACCTTGTGTGAATGCTCTGAAAAGCTAATCATTTGCATATGACAGCATCTTCTTCCTGTCGGTTAAATTTCGCGTCTGTAGCGCGTCATCTTCGTGGTGTAGCAATTTTAATGGCCAGTAGTGTACTAGTGTCCAGATTGACACAGTCAAGTCTGGATGTAACACTGCAAAGCGACATGAGGTGGAACGAGCATGTGAAAACTGTTGTAGGGAAGCCAAATGGTCGTCTTCGGTTTATTGGGAGAATTTTAGGAAAGAGTGGTTCAGCTGTAAAAGTGACCGCATATAGGACGCATTCCGTTTACCGTAAAGCTACAAATACAGACCTGTATTTACAGGCGTCAAGCTGCCACAAACCATCACAAACTATGGACGTCCTTCGAACGTTGGTGCGCCAGGCACATGTTGTGTCTAATGGAGACACCTTGTAAAGAAACTAGAATACCTACAATCTGTGTTCAAAGATAATGGATATTCTCCACATGACATTAGCACAGTTTTAAGAAAGAACAACCAACAAAACGAAGAGGAGAAGGAATGGCACCAGTCCAGGGCGGTCCTCCCACACGTGGGCAATATTTCATCGAAATTAGACAGATTGTTAACGGAACATTATGACAAAGTAATCTTCCGCCCACTTACAAAGACTTGTGCTCTTCCCGGTTCGGAGAAGGACGATCTGGGATTGCGGAGGGCTGCAACTTTGTCAATGTGGAAAAGCCTACATTGGTCAGACACCGCACACAGTGCGTGAAAGATGCGTTGAACATGATTGCCACTCTCGCCTTTCGCAGCCCAGTAAGTCAGCCGTAGCTGAGCATTGTATCTCCGCAGGACATCCCATGGATTATTCTGCCACGGAAATCCTGGCCTCTGTAAGATCCTTCTGAGTTTCAGTTGCTAAGGAGTCGGTGGAAATGCGTTTGGCGGAAGATTTTATTAATTGTGATGGTAGGTTTCAGTTGGATAAGGCGTGGGATCCGGTGATTTTTTAAATTGCTTCAGAAAGAAAATATTTTGTCACTAATGACACGTCTAGCGATAGTTAATTCTATCAATTTTCACATCTGGATTTTAACTCTGCGAGTGCGCATTCCACCAGAGAGAGCGCTTGTGCTATCTCCATTACGCATGCGCCTGCGCGCAACAGATGGAGCAACATTCTAAGAGGGCGCGTAACTCGACAGAGATCGCTCATGCTGCTGCTGCCTTTGCGCGTGCTTTTCCGCGCCAGCTTTTGGTATAATGTTAACGATGCGAACGATCAGTCTCTAATGCAAAACACTCTAACATGAAGTAAATTGAATGGTTGTCAGCCGAAATATCTTGGCAAGAGGTAGAAGTAATTCATCTGCAATACTGAAACTTCATAAAACCCTCTTCACGCCGGAAAAATTTCAAGAATCACTTCTGTACACACATCAGCACTGGTTCAGAAAGCGTCGCTGTTGCGAAACTCAGCTTGCCCTTTTGTCACATGATATCTTGCGAACCACTGATGAAGGGCAACAGGCAGATTCCATAATCTGGAAATAGTTTGACGTGGTGCCCCACTGCAGACTGTCAACGAAGGTACAAGTATATGAAATAGGTTGCCAGATATGTGAGTAGCTTGAAGACTTCTTAAGTAATAGACGGCGAGTGTTCATCAGAGACAAGATTATCGTCAGGAATACCCAGGGAAGTGTGATAGGACCGCTTTTATTCTCTGTAGACACAAATGATCTGATGGAGTGAGCAGCATCTGCGGCTGTTTGCTGGTGATGCTATGCTGCATGGGAATGCGTCGTCGTTGACTGACTGTAGGAGGATACAAGATGACTTAGAAAAATTTTCTAGTTGGTGTCATGGATGACAGCTTGCTGCAAATGTAGTTAAGACAGATGAGTAGGAAAAAATGGTTCAAATGGCTCTGAGCACTTTGCGACTTAACTTCTGAGGTCATCAGTCGCCTAGAACTTAGAACAAATTAAACCTAAATAACCTAAGGACATCCTGCCCGAGGCAGGATTCGAACCTGCGACCGTAGCGGTCGCTCGGTTCCAGACTGTAGCGCCTAAAACCGCACGGCCACAACGGCCAGCGAGTAGGAAAAGAAATCCTGTAATTTTCGAATACAGCTTTAGTAGTGTACTACTTGACACAGCCACGTCGACTTAACATCTAGGCATAATATTGCGAAGCCATATGAAACGGAACGAGCACATAAGGAGAATAGTAGGGAAAGCGAATGATCGAACTGACTTTATTGGGAGAATTTTAGGAAAATGTGGTTAATCTGTAAATGAGACCACGTAGTGTGACTTGTGTTGAGTAATCCTCGAGAGGTTGAGGTCCGTGCCAGGTCAGATTAAAGGAAGATGTCGAAGCAGTTAGAGGCGGGCTGCCAGGTTTGTTCCGCTAGGTTCGATCAACATGCAGGTATTACTGAGATGCTTCGTGTAACTCAAATGAGAATCCCTGGGGAGAAAACGACGATCCCTTTTTCCGCGAAAGGAAATTTAGAGAACAAGCATTTGAAGCTGATTGTAGAAGATTCTTCTGCCGCCGACGTGCATTTTACGTAAGGACCACCAAGACAAGAGAAACAAGGGTTCATACACAGGCATGTAGATAGTCGTTTTTCCCTCGCTTTATTTGGAGTGGAACAGGAAAGACAATGGCGAGTAGTACATGAAACGTATTCGCAGTTGCGAATACAGCCAACCATCAGCTGTTAAATGGAATCGTCGTCATTCCATTACACAGCTGAAGATTGTCCATATTCGCAACTGAGAATACATTTAATCTACACGCATGCTCATAAATTAAGGATAAATGCAGAATTTAGTGCCACACAACGTGGCGCTACACAAAACTGGCGCTAATAGCATAGGCACATAGGGAACAACACAATGACACAGATGTGTAAGTCCACGGCATTGGTGATAAGTTGAGAAAACCATCCCGAAACACATGTGCTACAAAACGCCACTGTTTCCTGCGCATGTACCACGACATCAATATGGGAAATGATCACCATGCACTCGCACACAGGCCGCACAACGGGTTGGCATACCCTGGATCACGTGGTCGAGCAGCTGCTGGGGTATAGTCTCCCATTCTTGCACCAGTGCCTGTAGGAGCTCCTGAAGTGTCGTAGGAGTTTAAAGAAGTGCAGCGATACGTCGACCGAGAGCATCCCAGACGTGGGATTTAGGTCTGGAGAACAGGCAGGCCGCTCCATTCGCCTGATATCTTCTGTTTCAAGGTACTCCTCCACGATGGTAGCTCGGCGGGGCCGTGCGTAATCATCCATCAGGAGGAAGGTGGGAGCCAATCCACCCCTGCAAAATGACGTCCCGATACACCTAGCCTGTTACAGTTCCTTTGTCAAAGACATGCAGGCGTGTACGTGCACCAACCATAATCCCAACCCACACCATCAAACCACGACCTCCATACAGGTGCCTTTCAAGGACATTAAGGGGTTGGTATCTGGTTCCTGGTTCACGCCAGATGAAAACCCGGCGATAATCACTGTTCAGACTATACCTGGACTCGTCTGTGAACATAACCTGGGACCACTGTTCCAATGACCATGTACTGTGTTCTTGACGCCAAGCTTTACGGGCTCTCCTGTGACCAGGGGTCAGGTGAATGCACCTTGCATGTCTCCGGGCAAATAAACCTTGTCTGTTTAGTCGTCTGTAGACTGTGTGTCTGGAGACAACTGTTCCAGTGGCTGCGGTAAGGTCCCGAGCAAGGCTACCTGCAATACTCCGTGGCCGTCTGCGGGCACCGATGGTGAAATATCGGTCTTCTTGTGGCGTTATACACTGTGGACCTCCCGTACTGTAGCGCCTGGACACGTTTCCTGTCTGATAGAATCGTTCTCATAATCTTGAAATCACACTTTGTGGCACACGGAGGGCCCGTGCTACGACCTGCTGTGTTTGACCAGCCTCCAGTCGCCCTAATATTCTACCCCTCACAACGTCATCTTTGAGCCACTTTCAACACACTTCTGCACACTTACTCGCTGCACAGTACTCTGACATGCACCAACACACCTCTGCCTATGTGGACTGCTGCCAGCGCAACCGTGCGACGACTGCAGGTCAAATGCACTGCATGGTCATACCCCGAGGTGATTTAAACCCGCAAACTGCCCACCAGAGTGTTGTTTCACCATGTATCAGCATTATCCTTAATTTATGAGCACGAGTGTATTTCATTACGCCTGTAATTGCCGCAGTCCGTGTAGCTTTGGACATGCGTGCATGTCCGAAGGATCTTTGCGTTGTACTTCTGAACAACAAAGGCACTGCAATATTGTGTATGACTGGTAGTGGTTGAGAGTACCATCCGTCAAGCACCGTACGGTGCCTTGCGGAGTGTGTATGTAGATGTAGAGGTAGATCTCTCAGAAAGTGACTGGTGACGGATGGCTGCAGCAGCAGCGGCGGCGAGACGATCGCCTGCACTTTGGCGACGTGGAGGAGGCACTGGACGCCATAGAGGGTGGCGACCTGGCGCCTCAGCGCCAGCGGCACCACCAACTCCACCAGCGCCAGCAGCTGCAGTTCCAGAAGGCACCGCAAGCCACGCCTGCGGCGCTGCCCGTCAAGATGGTGAGTCCTGCCACTTTGTTGGAGCGTTCTGAATATCTGCGCCACGTTCTGGGATGACGAGTGCCTGAAAAGAAACCTCTCATATTAAGACCTTGAAAATGTCTACTTTGTCTTTTTTATACCTTGTTTAATTGCTGCGCTATAGCTGTGTTGAGTGAAGTGGAAAGTGTAACACCATGAACGTACTGACCGAATGTTACCTGTACCAGATACTGCAATATTCCCAGACCTAGCGATATATTTATTAAAATGTCATCCTTATTTGAGCCTACTTTCAGTATTTTCACCTCAGGAAAGTCATATTCATAAATCATGTATGACGTGTCTCCATATGGCTATTATGTGTTCTAACATTACTGAAACTTTTCAGATAGACACCGCAACACAGCAAGTCCAGAGGATGTGCAAGTGCAGGTCATTCCCAATTTTTGAACCCTGAGAAGGGCCTTCCGTTGGCTTAGCGGTCAACGCAGCGTCGTACTGTACTGACAGATCGCGCAGTCAGTTGGCTATGCTTCTATGACTAGAGAACGCGTGGTGACGAAATGTATTCTGGCCAGCAGAGCGGCAAGACTACAGTAATTTGCTGATGACGAGAAGAATGAGCAGTATGAAGCTTCCTATCTCACTGAACGTGAACAATGGTGTAGCATGCAGACGTTCCTATTCTGAACACTGTGATTTTAAAAGACAGGACACATTCGTAAGGTTCCAGTAGAATTTGTTACTTTTAGCTGTTTAACAACCGCTATCGATAAATATCGTTCAGGATGTTTATCGATAACAGTTGTCTCAACCAATAATCGAGAGAACAATGGAATCCTGCACTAAAAAGTAGTTAACACAATGATTATCTCACAATGAGCTAACTAAAAGACAGACGCACAGAAGAAATTCGTACAGTTGTTAGCAGTCTAGATCAGAATCGCAAGGAACACAGATTAAATCCTCATCTGACCATCCAGATATTAGTTTATCATTGTGTCTGTTAAATCGATCAGGAAAATAGCGGGTTGGTAGTACTGTAGCTGTACCATTCCGAGTGCAGTCTGTATCACTGTCAGGTTTCCATCGACGTATTCGTGGCGAGACATTCAGCAAATCCAAGATGGACAACTGTTCTATCGGTGGGAAACTCAAAGAATCCAATATGCGATCAAAGATGACTGAACTGGGGATACGGGTGGAGCCTGAAACATGGGCAATTTAAATAGCGATTCAAAGTGGCTGATCTGGGGATACATCCCACGTACTTGTCAGGTTTACAGGGTTTTCCTCAGCCCTGTGATGACATAATCCACGACAGTGGACCTGTGCATCGGAGCGCAGCCTGCACTGTTGCCAGATTGCTTGTTCTAAATAGAGAATTCCAATGGCCACTTGTAAAAATTAAAGATGGTGACTGAGTTTTCCCTTGACATCACAGACCACTGTGCTAAGATTAAAATGGCGGTAGCACAGTTCTCCTCCCCCCCCCCCCCACCCCGCCCCCCACCACCTCCACTACTCCTCTGATGTCACAGATCACAGACATATCTTGCATGTGCAAACACTTTCCCTCAGAAAATTGCCAGTCCACGTGAGCTGTTGCATCACAACCAGGATAGGATAGAATCGTTGTATCTTTATTTACACAAATGCAGTGCCAGGAGTGACCCTTGAGCTGTGTTGCACCTGTCTGCATGCCGCAGCTAGATCTCCAGCTGCCCTGCTGTGCAACCGCCGCTTCCAGACGGCCAGGCCGACTGGACATCATGCTACTCCTGCAGCCATAGAGGCTGACTCATCCACACTATGCCGCACCAGCTACCAACTGGTGGCTGTGCCCTCAGCATGCTGCCAGCTCAGGCGCCAGGTGCTAAGTACAAGCAGTCACACTGGACCTCAGTACACTCCGTGTGACGTCATAGGCTACCATGTGAGCACTCATTTTCTCCAGGTGTTGGCGCATTCCTGTCACAATGCTACACAGTTGCTTTCCTAAGACCTTAATCACACTCCAGTTTTAGAACTGACAATAGTTTCGTCTTATGGTTCGCATCCAAAAACACTTCGAGAGAGCATCTGCCAACTTCTGCATGGAAGACTGTCCCACACAGATCTCAATGAATGAATATTTCCTGAATAAACACCCACATTCTTGCAACGGTCTTGTCAAAGCGGGCAGTAGAGCGGAGAGAGCTTCAGGGCATTCTCTTGTCCTTTCGATGGGAAACAGCCCCTAAAAGGTGGAATAATCAGCAATGATCAATAGCATTAGGATGCAGAAGCAGTGCAAACCACTGCATTAAAGACATGTAAGGCGTAATCACAGGCCATGTGGCCTGTGATTTAAAGTGTCATGATGGTCTCCCCACAAGCAAAAGATTTCGGAGTAATACCCCATTCGTATCTTTGGGAGGAGACTGCCAAAGACGAGGTGACCATGAGAAAAAAATCGAATAACTAACGAAAGGAGAACCTTCTACTAGTCAAATGGTTCAAATGGCTCTGAGCACTATGGGACTCAACTGCTGAGGTCATTAGTCCCCTAGAACTTAGAACTAGTGAAACCTAACTAACCTAAGGACATCACAAACATCCATGCCCGAGGCAGGATTCGAACCTGCGACCGTAGCGGTCTTGCGGTTCCAGACTGCAGCGCCTTTAACCGCACGGCCACTTCGGCCGGCTTCTACTAGTCGAGGTGTGGAATGACAGAAGTTGGAATGCGTGAGGAAAGCTAGAAAATCTGGAAAGGGAGGCGCTAAGGCTCAATCTAAATAATAATTTGACTGAAGTTACGTTATTCATAATTAAACTTTTTCTTGACGACAATAAAATTTTGCAAAATTTTACGTTGATCGTTTTTGGGATGGATTATAATCAGTAATGCAATATTGCTGGCAAAAATTAATTATATTCTGAATGAAATGATTTTACAAACGTTCAAATGGGACTTACTTTTTACAATAATCTTACAACCAGCAATGCGCAAACATACCTTCAGTAGTCTTGAGTTTCTCAAAAAATTAATTCAATAATATCAGTTCCTCTTACGATAATAGTTAACTGATGTCTCTGTACATCCATTTATAATCTCTTGTAAATCATAGCTGGTGGTTGGCAGGCACACCGCTCCTCTCAACCTCTCGCTTCAGACCTGCTACCGACTCGCTTCACTTCTCGCTTACTACTGACTTCCTACGAACGCTAAAGTGCGGTCTCTCCCGCCAACAATGCTTTCTGGTGCAGACGATCCCTGATACCATTACAAAATGTATCAATGCGCGGTCTTTCCCGCTCTTTTCTTAAAATGTATCCATACGCGGTCTCTCCCGCCTTTTTAAAAATTATATCAATGTGCGGTCTCTCCAGCCAACAATACTTTGGTGCAGACTTTCCCTGCTACCACAATTATTTCCAACATGAGAAATATTCATTATTCTTGCTTATTCCTATTAATAAAATATAAACATCTTTCATAAATTGTGGTTTGACAATAGACAATAGAAATATACACGTCCTACAACATCAACGGCAGTCGACGTGGGCTGCGTTAGATGGGTTGAAATGTCGCTGCTGGACATCCAATGACTCTTCCAGTTTTGATATAACTGAGCTCTCCTGATCGACCCTGTCTACTGATAACACAACACTCCTTCCCTCCTCTTAGACTGGCGGGTTCGCCTCTCGTGCCATCTAGTGGTCAATTTCGCATTACGCAAGAGTGTCCAGATAGTTCCAGTCTGATAGTGCATATATTTAATGACCGAATGGCCCTCACTTCTCTGATACGTCTGTTAAATACATTACATTAAGCAGAAGAACAAATTTCATCTTGACTTAATTACTAAGCTGCGATGTGTACTGTTAGTTGAGGTAAATAGTACGTTGTTGTCAGGGGCCAGCTGTGCATAAGGAGGTGGAGCGCGCTGCCCGGGCGCTGTTCAGCAAACGGACACGGACGCTCTACCACTGGATGTACCCTGGCACGTCCAAGAGCAAGCTCAAGGCCACCGTCGCCAGCGCCTGGGAGACACTGCCCGAGTCCGAGAAGCTCTTCTACATGTCGCAGGTCAGTGAAGGCGCTACAAGTGGCTGCTTCTGGGAGAGCTTACTGGTACTAGGCGAGCATCTGGCCTCTCGTATCTGAAAACTATACCACTAACATCTACTGCAGCGTCGCGGACGAAGAAGTTTGCAGCACGATCATTTCCTTCACACGATACGCTTAAACACCATCATCATTATTATCCACTGGTAACTAGTGTTGCACTATACGCACTGCTTTTAACAAGTTACTTCAATTTCTACATCTGCATCTACACTCAGCAAGCCACCCAACGGTGTGTGGCGGAGGGCACTTTAAGTGCCACTGTCATTACCTCCCTTTCCTGTTCCAGTCGCGTATGGTTCGCGGGAAGAACGACTGTCTGAAAGCCTCCGTGCGCGCTCTAATTTCTCTGATTTTACATTCGTGATCTCCTCGGGAGGTATAAGTAGGGGGAAGCAATATATTCGATACCTCATCCAGAAACGCACCCTCTCGAAACCTGGCGAGCAAGCTACACCGCGATGCAGAGCGCCTCTCTTGCAGAGTCTGCCACTTGAGTTTGTTAAACATCTCCGTAACACTATCACGGTTACCAAATAACCCTGTGACGAAACGCGCCGCTCTTCTTTGGATCTTCTCTATCTCCTCCGTCAACCCGATCTGGTACGGATTCCACACTGATGAGCAATACTCAAGTATAGGTCGAACGAGTGTTTTGTAAGCCACCTCCTTTGTTGATGGACTACATTTTCTGAGGACTCTCCCAATGAATCTCAACCTGGTACCCGCCTTACCAACAATTAATTTTATATGATCATTCCACTTCAAATCGTTCCGTACGCATACTTCCAGATATTTTACAGAAGTAACTGCTACCAGTGTTTGTTCCGCTATCATATAATCATACAATAAAGGATCCTTCTTTCTAGGTATTCGCAATACATTACATTTGTCTATGTTAAGGGTCAGTTGCCACTCCCTGCACCAAGTGCCTATCCGCTGCCGATCTTCCCGCATTTCGCTGCAATTAACTAATGCTGCAACTTCTCTGTATACTACAGCATCATCCGCGAAAAGCCGCATGGAACTTCCGACACTATCTACTAGGTCATTTATATATATATTGTGAAAAGCAATGGTCCCATAACACTCCCATGTGGCAGGCCAGAGATTACTTTAACGTCTGTAGACGGATCTCCATTGAGAACAACATGCTGTGTTGTGTTTGCTAAAAACTCTTCAATAGAGCCACACAGCTGGTCTGATATTCCATAGGCACTTACTTTGTTTATCAGGTGACAGTGCGGAACTGTATCGAACGCCTCCCGGAAGTCAAGGAAAATGGCATCTACCTGGGAGCCTGTATCTAATATTTTCTGGGTCTCATGAACAAATAAAGCGAGTTGGGTCTCACACGATCGCTGTTTCCGGAATCCATGTTGATTCCTATAGAGTAGATTCTGGGTTTCCAGAAATGACATGATACGCGAGCACAAAACATGTTCTAGAATTCTACAACAGGTCGATGATTTAGTACCACCTTCCTCCAGGTTTCCGATATCCTCAGTTGGATTAGTTTGTTATCCATCCATCAACACAATCTTGGTCCACAGAGAATACAGTTTCCGTGGTGTTTCATTTCGTTAAATATCTAGGCACTGAGCTTCCATACAGCCTTACTACACATCAAGCCCACTGCACTCACTTACTTCGCACAAGCGTTTTGATTCGACTGCCACCCAGTACCTACACGTATGTCAGTACTCTGCAAACCACTGTGTAGTGCATGGAGGGGGGGGGGGGGCACTTCTCACTGTATCACATATTAAGTTCCTTTCCCAGCCCATTCGCGTATGGACAGCAGGCATAATGATTGCTCAAATGCCGCTGTGCGCGTTGTCATTACTGTAATCTTGCGGTAGTGCCCCCTACAGATGCGACAAGTAGGCGATTGTAGAATGTTCCTGGGTTTTTCGTTTAATGCTGTTTCTTTAAACTTTGTAAGTTGGCATTCGCGCGATAGTTGGCGTGTGTTCACCAGTTCAGATTTTTCATCATCTCCGTGATGCTGCGCCATGCGTCAAACTAACTAATAAGCATTCTTGCTGCCTTTGTTTGTATATCTTTAGTATTTTAAGTATTGTTGGTAAGAGTCCTATTCATTTGAGCAATGTCCTAGAATAAGTCGTGCGAGTATTTTGTAAGCATTTTACTTTGTAAACTCTTTGCATCCTACCCGTGAACGCTGGCAGCCTACGAATGAACCCAAATCTGTCGCCTGCTTTAACTAAGACGAAGCCTACGTATCATTTCATTTTGTATCCCTAGGACTCACGGAATACTACGTAGCTGCGTTTTCTGAAGTGCTTAGCTTTACATTCTACAACATTTACAGCACGTTACCAATTTCACACCACTTTGAAATTTTTATTAGGCTCTCACTAAATGTTTGTGCAGCTTGTTTTCAGATAACATTTCACTAGGGATAATAACGCTGGATACAAAATTCTGATTTTACTGTTCATATTGCCTACTAGGTCATTAATACACAACATGAACAGAAAGGTTCCCAACACACTTCCTTTGGGGCACGCCCTAAGTTGTTTTTGCATCTGTTGATGACTCTCTACCCAAAATAAATGTTGCGTCCTCCCTATCAAGAAATCCTTTCTCTTCTTGGTTTCTCTATTCTTCCACTTTCCTGTGAGTTGATCCGTTCCAGGAATTTTACTCAAATGGTTCAAATGGCGCTGAGCACTATGGGACTTAACTACTGAGGTCATCAGTCCCCTAGAACTTAGAACTACTTAAACCTAACTAACCTAAGGACATCACACAACACCCAGCCATCACGAGGCAGAGAAAATCCCTGACCCCGCCGGGAATCGAACCCGGGAACCCGGGCGTGGGAAGCGAGAACGCTACCGCACGGCCACGAGATGCGGGCAGGAATTTTACTCATTAGCGTAGTACATAAGATGTCAAGTTTCTTTCACTCCGATTTCCTTGCTATGAATGTCCTACAAGATTTACTTTAATTCGCATGACTGCACACATAATGACGCCTGAAGACTTATCGACACACAATGTTTGTAATCTACCTTTAATGTATGCTTCTCAGACCGCTCACCAGGAGATGGTGGAGAGCACTATATACCAAATATTAGCATCTATCCATCCTATTCCATTTGTGTACCGATATATGGAAAAATTAAAATGTACAGATACTGTATACAAATATTGGAACCCGCCCAATTGATGTTATCTAATAGTTCTTGCGAGAGACATACAGTGAGTTGAAACTTCCTGGCAAGGTTCGCAGGAGAGCTTCTGTAAAGTTTGGAAGGTAGGAGACGAGGTACTGGCAGAAGTAAGGCTGTGAGGACGGGGCGTGAGTCGTGCTTGTGTAGCTCAGTTGGTAGAGCACTTGCCCGTGAAAGGCAGAGGTCCCGAGTTCGGGTCTCGGTCCGGCACACAGTTTTAATCTGCCAGGAAGTTTCATATCAGCGCACACTCCACTGCAGAGTGAAAATCTCATTCTGGATACAGTGAATTGTTCCATTTCTTCCTCGAATACTCAAGGTGTTTCCATGAACAGCATTATCTTTCTTCCAAAGATTTCGATTCATGGTCCCTGAACATTTCTTTCCCACTTTCGTAAAGCTACACTAACATGTTACAGACCCATGGACGCTTCTTTCAGTTGGGTTTACGTCTGCTGTTACGGCTGTTAGATAAGAACTACTCTAAAATTCGTCTGACTACGTCCTTTCCTTTAGTGATGCACCGCACATCCCTAGAACCTTCCAAAAATTTTGTCTCTGTTCGTCATCCCTACCACTGATTTGAAGTGGCAGTTCTATTTATACTGTTTGACAATTGCTAAGGAACAAAGGCATTGTTGGACAAGAATATACACAGGCAACGATGGACGACATGAAACATAACACACACGAAATAGAGCTGGAGTGGTACATTTACAAAAAAAAAATGGTACATGAATTTTATCCTTGGTGGATGTTAACAGTCCAGCATATTTTATCAGCAAGAAACTTAGACATTCTTAGTAACTTTTATATCTATGAAAACAAATCTTCATTTAAGAATAGCTATGAACTTATTGAGCATATTAAAGACTTACCCAATAACATAGGGATGCCAAATTTGCTTCAGTGGACATAGTAAACCTTTACACCAACATTCCTATACATGACACTATTCAGATAATTAAAAACAACCTATTAAAACACAAAAAGCTATCCAAGGCTGAGATATGTGAACTCACTGACCTGCTAGAACTAGTCCTACCACACAATTACTTTACTTTTAACAACAAAAGTTATAAACAGGAAGATGGTCTTGCAATGGGCAGTAGTTTGGCAGGAATACTTGCAGATATTTACGTTAACCACATAGAAAATAAATTTTTCAGATCAGATAGCTCATTTGAAAATAAAACAATATATTACAAAAGGTATGTGGATGATAATATTATCTTGCACAATGGTACAACTGAGGAGATTGAGAAACTAGCTAAAGGCCTCAGCAGGATGCACAACAACATCAGATTCACTGTAGAACACCAAGTAGATAAAGGCATCAATTTTCTTGACCTTACAATATCTAATGTAAACAACAATCATGTGCATTCCAGATTTACTGAAAACCCACCACTAGTGACGCGTCATTAACAACTCATGTAATCCAGTACAACACAAAATGGCATTCTTCAGATCCACACTTAATCGTATACATAAAATCCCACTCAGCCCCCATGATTAACAAAAATAAATTAACATTATCAAAGAAATTGCACGTAGAAATGGATACAACACAGATGTAATTGATAAACTTAACAACAAAATAAAAAAGAAACAATGCACACCTACTAAACCAGATTCACAAGAAGGAAAAAACACATTCGCCCGCATACCCTTTACAGGTAAAATTTCATACCAATTTGCCAACCTCTTTCGGAAAACTGGTATTCAAATTTCTTTCAGCACTAACAAGAAGCTACAACAGCACATCTTCCACAACAGTAAAACAGATAACCAATGCCACCACAAATCAGGTATTTATCAACGTTTATGTGACAACTGCTCACAGTTGTACATAGGCCAAACTGAAAGGAGTTTCACTATAAGATACCGTGAGCATATGGGTGCCTTCCAGCTAAATAACTTTGATAAATCCACCTTTGCAATGCACCTATAAGACCATGGTCACTCACCCACGGCCATTGCAGACAACCTACAAATACTATACACTGTGAACAAACGAAAGAAAATGAGTCTGCTCGCAGAGCTAGAAATTTATATCCACAGCTCTAACTAACCAGACCTTATTCTCAACGAACAAGTTGAGCTTGTAAACAAATCTTATCTTCACATATTTCATTTAATATTCAAAAACAAAAACTAATTATCCTCTGGTATAATAACAAAGTAATACTATACGGAAATTCGATGTAGCAGTCGTACAACAGTTCAAGTGTCACTATTGTAATTTTTAATAGTCATATTGTAAACACAAGCTGTAGCTGTCATTGTATAATTTATAATAGCTTTCAAAATTTCATGAGTTTAAAATCATTCTACTTCCTAGCACTAAGTTCTCTGACAACAGTGTGGCTCAAAACAGTTCTAGCTGTCATTTTTTAATTTGTAATAGCTTTTAGTAATTTCATATATATATATATATATATATATATATATATATATATATATATATATATATATATATATATAGCATCATTGTACTTCCTAGATCTAAGTTCTCCAACAAAAATGTGCATCAAAAAATTTCATAATGTGTATCAAAAAACTTCGCAATCTATAATAGCTTTTAAGCTTCTATATGTGCAACACCCTTGCACTTCCTGTGGCTACGTTCTTTGACCATAACTTACATATTTCTGTATGAGCAACATCTTTACACCTGCTACATCTAAGTTCTTTGACCATAGCCCACATGTTTGTTTGCAAACAGTGAAATATGCAGCTAAACTTTATAAACCTGAAATATGGACGTGAAAATGATAATACGTGTGAAATTAAGTGGAAAAGTCCCTACCCCCACGAACCATGGACCTTGCCGTTGGTGGGGAGGCTTGCGTGCCTCAGCGATATAGATGGCTGTACCGTAGGTGCAACCACAACGGAGGGGTATCTGTTGAGAGGCCAGACAAACGTGTGGTTCATGAAGAGGGGCAGCAGCCTTTTCAGTAGTTGCAGGGGCAACAGTCTGGATGATTGACTGATCTGACCTTGCAACACTAACCAAAACAGCCTTGCTGTGCTGGTACTGCGAACGGCCGTAATTTTTCCCGAGGGCATGCAGCTTTACTGTATGGATAAATGATGATTGCGTCCTCTTGTGTAAAATATTCCGGAGGTAAAATAGTCCCCCATTCGGATCTCCGGGCGGGGACTACTCAGGAGGACGTCGTTATCAGGAGAAAGAAAACTGGCGTTCTACGGATCGGACCGTGGAATGTCAGATCCCTTAATCGGGTAGGTAGGTTAGAAAATTTAAAAAGGGAAATGGATAGGTTAAAGTTAGACATAGTGGGAATTAGTGAAGTTCGGTGGCAGGAGGAACAAGACTTCTGGTCAGATGAATACAGGGTTATACATAGAAAATCAAATAACGATAATGCAGGAGTAGATTTAATAACGAATACAAAAATAGGAGAGCGGATAAGCTACTGCGAACAGCATAGTGAACGCATTATTGTGGCCAACTTAGATATAGTGGGAATTAGTGAAGTTCGGTGGCAGGAGGAATAAGACTTTTGGTCAGGTGAATACAGGGTTATAAATACAAAATCAAATAGAGGTAATGCAGGAGTAGGTTTAATAATGAATAAAAAAAATAGGAGTTCGGGTAAGCTACTACAAACAACATAGTGAACGCATTATTGTGGCCAAGATAGACACGAAGCCCACACCTACGACAGTAGTACAAGTCTATATGCCAACTAGCTCTGCAGATGACGAAGAAATTGAATAAATGTATGATGAGATAAAAGAAATTATTCAGGTAGTGAAGGGAGACGAAAATTTATTAGTCATAGTTGACTGGAATGCGAGAGTAGGAAAAGGGAGAGAAGGAAACATAGTAGGTGAATATGGATTGGCACTAAGAAATGAAAGAGGAAGCCGCCTGGTAGAACTTTGCGCAGAGTATAACTTAATCATAGCTAAAACTTGGTTTAAGAATCATGAAAGAAGGTTGTATACATGGAAGAACCCTGGAGATACTAGAAGGTATCAGATAGATTATATAATGGTAAGACAGAGATTTTAGAACCAGGTTTTAAATTGTAAGTCATTTCCAGGGGCAGATGTGTACTCTGACCACAATCTATTGGTTATGAACTGTAGATTAAAACTGAAGAAACTGCAAAAAAGGTGGGAATTTAAGGAGATGGGACCTGGATAAAGTGAAAGAACCAGAGGTCGTACAGAGTTTCAGGGAGAGCATAAGGGAACAACTGACAGGAATGGGGGAAAGAAATACAGTAGAAGAAGAATGGTTAGCTCTGAGGGATGAAGTAGTGAAGGCAGCAGAGTACCAATAGGTAAAAAGACGAGGGCTAGTAGAAATCCTTGGGTAACAGAAGAAATATTGAATTTAATTGATGAAAGGAGAAAATATAAAAACGCAGTAAATGAAGCAGGCAAAAGGGAATGCAAACGTCTCAAAAATGAGATCGGCAGGAAGTGCAAAATGGCTAAGCAGGGATGGCTAGAGGACAAATGTAAGGATGTAGAGGCTTATCTCACTAGGGGTAAGATGGATACTGCCTACATGAAAATCAAAGAGACCTTTGGAGAAAAGAGAGCCACTTGTATGAATATCAAGAGCTCAGATGGAAACCCAGTTCTAAGCAAAGAAGAGAAAGCAGAAATGTGGAAGGAGTATATAGAGGGTCTATACAAGGACGATGTACTTGAGGATAATATTATGGAAATGGAAAAGGATGTAGATGAAGATGAAATGGGATATACGATACTGCGTGAAGGGTTTGACAGGGCACTTAAAGACCTGAGTCGAAACAAGGCCCCGGGAGTAGACAACATTCCATTGGAACTACTGACAGCCATGGGAGAGCCAGTCCTGACAAAACTCTACCATCTGGTGAGCAAGATGTATGAGACAGGCGAAATACCCTCAGACTTCAAGAAGAATATAATAATTCCAATCCCAAAGAAAGCAGGTGTTGACAGATGTGAAAATTACCGAACTATCAGTTTAATAAGTCACAGCTGCAAAATACTAACACGAATTCTTTACAGACGAATGGAAAAACTAGTAGAAGCCAACCTCGGGGAAGATCAGTTTGGATTCCGTAGAAACACTGGAACACGTGAGGCAATACTGATCTTACGACTTATCTTAGAAGAAAGATTAGGGAAAGGCAAACCTACGTTTCTAGCATTTGTAGACTTAGCGAAAGCTTTTGACAATGTTGACTGGAATACTCTCTTTCAAATTCTAAAGGTGGGAGGGGTAAAATACAGGGAGCGAAAGGCTATTTACAATTTGTACAGAAACCAGATGGCAGTTATAAGAGTCGAGGGGCATGAAAGGGAAGCAGTGGTTGGGAAGGGAGTGAGACAGGGTTGTAGCCTGTCCCCGATGTTATTCAATCTGTATATTGAGCAAGCAGTAAAGGAAACAAAAGAAAAATTCGGAGTAGATATTAAAGTCCATGGAGAAGAAATAAAAACGTTGAGGTTCGCCTATGACATTGTAATTCTGTCAGAGACAGCTAAGGACTTGGAAGAGCAGTTGAACGGAATGGACAGTGTCTTGAAAGGAGGATACAAGATGAACATCAACAAAAGCAAAACGAGGATAAGGGAATGTAGTCGAATTAAATCGGGTGATGCTGAAGGAATTAGATTAGGAAATGAGATACTTAAAGTAGTAAAGGAGTTTTGCTATTTGGGGAGCAAAATAACTGATGATGGTCGAAGTAGAGAGAATATAAAATGTAGACGGGCAATGGCAAGGAAAGCGTTTCTGAAGAAGAGAAATTTGTTAACATCGAGTATAGATTTAAGTGTCAGGAAGTCGTTTCTGAAAGTATTTGTATGGAGTGTAGCCATATATGGAAGTGAAACATGGACGATAAATAGTTTGGACAAGAAGAGAATAGAAGCTTTCGAAATGTGGTGCTACCGAAGAATGCTGAAGATTAAATGGGTAGATCACATAACCAATGAGGAGGTATTGAATAGAATTGGGAAGAAGAGGAGTTTGTGGCACAACTTGACAAGAAGAAGGGACCAGTTGGTAGGACATGTTCTGAGGGATCAAGGGATCACAAATTTAGCATTGGAGGGCAACGTGGAGTGTAAAAATCGTAGAGGGAGACCAAGAGATGAATACACTAAGCAGATTCTGAAGGATGTAGGTTGCAGTAAGTACTGGGAGATGAAGAAGCTTGCACAGGATAGAGTAGCATGGAGAGCTACATCAAACCAGTCTCAGGACTGAAGATAACAACAACAACAACAAGTGGAAAAACTGTCACCACAGCATAACTACAATAAAGATGCTTCATCTTTATGTAAGTACAGATATATTTTCGACAAATGCTGCCTGGCCACTTACAATTGTCCCACTTGCACCTGTTTAGTCACCAGTAAATAATTTTTTGTATTCATACAGTGATCTCCAGCAATATAAACATGTACATGAATGTATAAACACCTGAGGATGGCCGCAAGATCGAAATCGGCCGTCTGACAAATAAATAACCTTTTATTGTGACTGGTAGCCGAAATTTTTCTACACCCTAAAAGTGGTACAATTATCACCACATGGAAAAGCAGAATAACAGAATAACAGACGTAAATAATGTTCATGTTTTACACAGGTCATACTCCAAGCATCAAAGTCGATATTGGGCTCTCAGTAAAGGATATACCCTCTCTGGTAATAATGCACATTTTGCAGCTGTTATTCATGCTGGTTACCAAGCTGTTGAGGAGTCCTTGGGAGATACTACATTGCTCCTCTCTCAAGGCGGGTTTTCAATTCTTGCACGGTTTGGGGAGGGGGTACTTCAATGAGAAACACGTTTGCTAAGAGCATCCCAACCATCCTCTACATTGTTTGGGTCCATGGGGTACGAAGGCCATTTCAGTCCAGGGAGTAGGCCTACTAAGGCCATTTTATACGCTCAATATCTTCACTTTCCTGTGGGTGCGACAACTCAGCGGTCCTTTGTGGGCGGATATTATCGTCCATAAGCAGAAATTCGGGACCTACCGCATCCCTAAACAGACGGACATGATCCACAATAATCTCCCTGCAGTACTGCTGAGCTGTAGTAGTACCTCCCGGAAATATAAGCAGCGGTGTTGGGACGTTATGCGTAATGCCTGCCCACATCATAACGTTTAGGCCGTACCAGTGACGTTCATGAACATTCTATGGTGTGTACAGTGCTCTCCTTTCTCTCCCCACATTAACTGTTGGCCATAATCACTTGCCACTGCGAAGCTGGATTCGTCGAAGTTCATCACTCTGGACCACTGTTGCAGACACTATCACATGTTTCTCCCTACACCAATGAACTCTTTATCGGCGATGGCGTAGTAGAAGTGGGATGCATTTAACATGCTTCCGTGCCGGCCGGAGTGGCCGTGCGGTTCTAGGCGCTACAGTCTGGAACCGAGCGACCGCTACGGTCGCAGGTTCGACTCCTGCCTCGGGCATAGATGTGTGTGATGTCCTTAGGTTAGTTAGGTTTAATTAGTTCTAAGTTCTAGGCGACTGATGACCTCAGAAGTTAAGTCGCATAGTGCTCAGAGCCATTTAACATGCTTCCGAGCACACAAATCAGCCTAATTTAATCACCGCTAAAAGGTTCTGACAGAGACACGTGTACCGGTAGTGGTTGCAAGGTCCGCAAACATCTGCCTAGGTCTGAGATGTCTATTTCTTTTGCTCTTGCAGTGCGTTGGTCCACCTACGACCACCGGCATGTTTTCGCATATCATTTCCATCTTCACGGAATGCCACACTAATCAGTTTCACAACTTGCTGCACGCACCGTATTGCATGAGATGTCGAATTCATACTGAGCGTTTGTGAACAGCTTCGCTACAGTTCACATGTTCTGCCATCTACGTTTCCTTTTACTATCATTGGACGGGTGTTCGTCACTAGTTGCCGGTTTTTCAGTAGTAATTGGGAGTTGTTCCTTAACAAGTGTCAACTGTTTCTTAGCAATTGTCAAGCAGTGTACCATCACTTGTAGCTTTCCTGCTTTCTTTATTTTCTTTTCTCATTGTTAATGTACGACATTTCCAACTTCTCATTTAATATAAGTTCCAGATTCTTCATAAAATACTGCAAGTAAGATAACAGATTGTGGCCGAGCGGTTCTAGGCGCTGCAGTCTGGAACCGCGCGACAGCTACTGTCGCAGGTTCGAATCCTGCCTCGGGTAGGGATGTGTGTGATGTCGTTAGGTTAGTTAGGTTTAAGTAGTTCTAAGTTCTAGGGGACTGATGACCTCAGAAGTTAAGTCCCATAGTGCTCAGAGCCATTTGAACCATTTGATAACAGATTTATGACATGGTAACTGTATAGTCAATCATGAACAAATATGTGTTTTACGAGTCCACCTTTGTAGCTGAGTGGCGAGTGCGGCTAATTGCCACACTGAGGACATACATTCGATTCCCAGTACTGCCCCCGTCGGAGGTTCGAGTCCTCCCTCGGGCATGGGTGTGTGTGTTGTCCATAGCGTAAGTTAGATTAAATAGTGTGTCGGCACAGGGACCGATAACCTCAGCAGTTTGGTCCTATAAGACCTTACCACAAAGTTTCCAAAATTTCCCCCTACTGCCAGGGATTTTTGCTTGCTGGGAGCACTATAACAGGGTCCAATCAGCCCCGTGATGCCAGTTAAGGAGGTACTTGAGTGAAAAGTAGCAGCTGCAACGTATGAAAAGCCGTCAACGGCCCTGTTAGTAGTGTAATAACCGCAAGCCCCTCTATACCATATTCGAATGACTGCATTGGCTGAGGATATAACGGCAGTCGGCCGGTCAGGATTGCACCGTCTGGGCCACAACGATGGATCTCATAATTATATTATATTATATGTGTTTTGCGACATGATATCTGTACCGATCTAGTCTACAGTCTGGGTAATTGCTCAAAAAATTTATAGAAATAAATAAATTGTATGTGGATACATGTCTTGCTGCTAAAAAGCCTGTCCCCTGACTCAAGTTACGTCATGTGTCTGTACGATCCTGCCCGGTCGATCGAATGATATGATTGACCTCTCGGACGCTAGTCGCCAGGGGTCACTCAGATACTCCATAGCCGGAGTCCTATCAGCGGTCAGGCCGCGCAGCGCTTTGTAACTGATTAAGCTGTCTATAGAACACTCAGAGTGAAGCCTCAGGGAACGGGTACTGAATGGGGGCAGGGCCATAAGAGAAAGATTCGCTTCTCGGCTTTTGCAATATCAATGTGTATTTATTTATCAATTCGTTACATCCTTGAATCTACAGATTCTCAATGTACTCTTGCGGGCACTTGGCTGATGCTACAGGTATTAGATACTATCATACACAGTCATGTCACCAATAAAAATAAATTTCGTATCAATTTCACTACTCCTAAGAAAAATAGATACAGAGTCATCTCATTAGACTGCTCTAATAGATAATCTTACATGGCAGTAGCAAGAAAAGATGAGATATTCAGTGACAGAATCCAACAACGTGAACTATATGTCGCGGGAAAAATTGAAGCAGTAAATACAAGGTTAACGGATATGCTCAGGTTTATCAAGCCTATAGATATAGAACGTGCGTCCCATCATCACCAAGTTCTATGCTGTCTCAAAACTGGTTCAGTGTACAACAGCATGTCGACAAAATATAAAGTTATCAAGGCATGCGCGCGGGGGGGGGGGGGGGGGGGGGGGGGGCGGGCTATCTGGCAGAAATTACGATTGCTGAAATTAGGACAGGTTCAGCGAAGTCATTCTCTCTAAGAAGCACGTAAACCAGTAACTGAAAGTCTAAAAAGCCTCACACATAATATGGATGGATGCCCCCTGATTGACCAATATATATTTCCTCGCACTCCCTACATTTTAATTTATGAAATCCATATCTAGAAAATTTTGTTTGGTTTTCTAGAGAATGACATTTTTATAATCTTATTGTATTCTCTGCCCCGAATCCAATTTTTAGGTCTGTTTCTTGAAGGGGATGCTGAATTTTGAAACGAGACTCCGATAACACATGAGCAACAATGAAAACAATCCATCAGCATTCAGCACACGTTTTAGAGAGCAAAAACCACGAAACGACAGACGTAGCACAATGCAAGTTAGTTTTACACACCGCTGATAAAGATAAATGTCTAATAATTATGGAGAACTAGAAAATTTTGCTGACATGAAAAACGATCCGAGTAGTATTTTTAACGAACAGAGTGGCCTAAAAATCAAACATTTTATTGAAAATTTTACCAAAATTCTCATCCAGAAATGAAGCAACCTTTTAAACAAAACAGACTTTATACTATCACTGTTTACACATTTACTTCTATATTAATTGTATTTACATGTATACTTTTTAACTACAGGCGAGAGGAACATAGAGATTACACACATTACCAAAAACAATGAAAAATACACATGAAGCAATGTCTTTGACACCTTCGGCATCTTTGACAGCAACATATGTACTGATATTTGAAATCACGACTTGCCTCATTTATAATCATGTGAGACTACATAAAATTAATAGACTGTCTGAAAAAATTCTATGAAGCCTTAAAAATGAAATATAAGTTATTGCTGAACAACCCAACACAAAAATCACATAATTATAAACACATTCCAGCTCCCATAAAAAGAGTCTATAGCATTTATTACGTATTAATTTTGTGTCTCTTCTGTTTCACCACTGATGATGAGCATGTGTTCGATACCGTTCTGGTGAATTAAAAGAATATAAAAAACATGCAGCCTTATCATTATACATACAAATAAAAGTTTCTCTCTCTAACTTGTGGTGTTAGCCCACTGCCTTTTCACTTTTACGTATGACCACTTACACAATAAATGTTTCTCACTCTCATAGATCATCCCTTAGTAATTACATAACACTAAATTACTTCATAAATTCCTGGCAAAATTACATAGAAGAGAATACAATTGTTACCACTGATGGTGAGTCCTACTATTCCATGTAACCACTGACAAATCTACAGTGTGCCATAAATCGTTAGTATCCCCCATTAACCATCACACAAAATATCGCTTAAGGAAAGTACTTTATTAATCTTATTGACGCAGTCAAGTACAAGAAAAGAACCTGCAGAATAACTTCATTTAAATCGTTCAAAACTATATTCTTACTATTAATCACAATAAATGTTCATGTAAATTAACAAACCCTCTAATACCACCACCAACAACTATAGAACAAACTAAAATAATACTGGAAAATTCTTTTGCATCTTAACAAACTATTCTTAACAAATCATCTTTAACCTTACATGGTCTGGTTCCACTAATCACTTCCGTCTGGCGTTTCTATTCGTCTGTCCAGTGGTTTCCTAATCCGATGTTTCAGAACATCATCTGGAGCTTTGTATCTGCAACAGTAGTTCTTATGTTTTCAAGAAAAAACACCCCCATAGTTATGTTCCCATATATGCCACGTATGTTATTATCATACACAAAACGTTGAAAGGTAGTTTCACTGATTTCCCTCGCTTTAACGCTGATCCGTCAGCCCCCGGTAGCTGAGTCGTCAGCACGACAGAATGTCAATCCTAAGGGCCCGGGTTCGATTGCCATCTGGGTCGGAGATTTTCTTCGCTGTTGTCCTAATCATCATCATTTCATCCCCATCGACGCGCAAGTCACCCAAGTGGCGTCAAATCGAAATACTTGCACCCGGCGAACGGTCTAACCGACAGGAGGCACTAGTCACACACTTTTTAACACTGAGCCCAGATTGAATTCTTCTCGTACTGTTCTGCTTTATTGTACCATCGCTCACCCAAAGCAACTTCCTGGTGCCTCACAGCACTATATCACGCATATTAACTCTTAATGTTTTCGTCCACAGTTTAACTGGTTTTCCCTCAAGACAGATGAATCTTGTGACAGTATTTCACTGGTGTAGCTTCCCCCAACTGGAACATTGGCACCCAGAGTTTCACTGTACATTGACAAAGGTCAGTTTTGGAATTATGCTTGAACAGCATGTCTAATTCTACAGTTAATGATTAATGGAAACCATCTCTGCTCTATTTTTGACTTTACCACAACTGGCAACCTGAAGATGTTCAACGAATGAAACTGGTCTTAACACAATGATTATGTAATAACACAGCTAAGATGGTTTTCATTAGTCATTAACATTAGTATCAGCTGTGGTAGGCCCGACTCAGCTTCATCAAGATTATTTCTAGCCCTAGATTTTCGCAGTACCCTTCACCCACATTACACTCATTATACACAATGAACTGTGGCTGCATTGTAAATATCCTGCAGTTCGTGTCAGCAACCTGTGCTTTCCGCCACTCTGCAAAGTTGTGACCTAGTGCTCATACTGCTGTAACCGTCTGATCCACAGGCACACAATCCTCTAAAGATTCAGCCTTGTCTGCCCAGTCATAACCAAAATCACTTTCTGTCGGGCCTCTCTGGATGAACCAAAAATCGTCGACACGTGCACTTTTCCTGTGCATCTGGTTCATACCCCATAGCCACTAAACACAACACATTACCACCCAATGAGGTACTGCAGTACTTAAATCACCCGTATTGCTATCCACATACTTATTTGCTTTAAAACAGCACACACTTACTTTGTCTAGCACTACAGATGACTCATACTACGTATTTCCATAAGATGTTGGAGATAACTCTACGTTACACTCCTTAACTTCTACAATATTACTAATTTCTGCATCGATGCAAGTACTGCGATTTCTTCTTCTTTCAAATTTCTCCAGACTCTTAATATCTCTTACTCTTTTCGTCAAATTCCTTCCAGCTCTTCTCCACACACTCTGGAGTAATTCTTCTGTGAAGAGCTATGTTCCATTCCTAAATCTTTATTTCCTTAGAAAAACACGTATTGTCTGCTTGCAGCTGAGTTGCCTCAGCCGCTAAAATTCATAACGTTTCGTCTATGAACCTCCCTGTGGTAAGGAATGCAACATGATTAACAACTACATAGAACCCAATAAACGAAGGGAACAAAACAGAAGATCTACACTGGCACTTAAAATCCAGTACTAACGTTTTAACTTAATTTCACCACCTGTGGGGCTACTCATTACTACTTTTGTACGTACTTAAACACAATGAGGCACCTGATTAAACTAAAATACACTGCCCATTCCAAACGGTGCAAACAAGCACACATTTCCTACAGTACTCAGACTCTGCTATCATGGAAACCCAATTCAGTGAAAACAAAAAACAAAAACAGCAACAACAGGGTAACTAAAATCAAACGCTGAGAAGGACACTTAATTCTAACACTACAATAATACTTTTCGACAAAACTCAGTTTCACCTCCTGAGTCACTAAACCCTGTAAACGCCCAATTCACTTCTGGTCAATGAGTTATGCCACTTACTCGTGGTACGGCATATTGCCCATACTAACCAGACAAAAACTGACACTCATATTTACAACTCCACATAACCGTGCCTGAACTTACTTGGCACACTTTCACAAATGCAAATAGTGTTGAAAACTTGACTGAATATCAGATGAGTCCATGTGATACTTGCAGTAAATACAAAAACACAAAAAAAAACACTGTGCACTGTGCCCAAGATGGATGACCTCTGCAGTGGCAGGATTAAGTTGAGGCAGTTGGTTGTTGACAGGATGTTGACCAATGGTTGCTAAAGGACGCATCATTTTACGTTTTATTGAGGAATAAACTACAACACTCGCAGTGACACTCTGTGTGGCAATGCCCCCCTTGGTGTGTGCTGCCAACAGCAGCTGCAATGGCACTGATGCGACACATGACCAGTGGCCTCTTTGATGTGAGTGGCAGGACAGCACTGCTAACATGCTGAGTCGTGGCAGCTCATGTACCATATGGGCACATTTTGCAGCTGTAGACAGGGCATGTTAGAAGGCACAGTAACGTGCCATGATTCTTGTAGAGGAAGACTGTCCTCAGCAGTGGCATTCACCCTTGCAAGCAGAGGTGTACAGTGCCAGTATGCCTGGGAAGCAAAAAGAACACATCAGATAAGCATTATATGCAAGTGTAATTTTTTCTAGCACACACACACACACACACACACACACAGATATATATATATATATATATATATATATATATATATATATATATATATATATGTGTGTGTGTGTGTGTGTGTGTGTGTGTCTGTGTGTGTGTGTGTGTGTGACTAGCAGACAGGGGTGCAATCATCATTGCTTAGTAGCAACGATTTTTCAATCCCCACCAGCCCACAGCTCAGGAACTAATATCTGGCTCATTAACATTGCCAATGAATCACTGTCCATGAGTGGTGACATCACAGTGTATACATCATCGTCATACATAACATAAAAAAATTCGTTAAAACATGCCTTCACACAACCACAAACAAACAGATACATGTACAAACACATAAAATGTTTCTCTACCTAACTGACCTGTTAGCATTGAATGGGGGCATCTATGCCTGATACAGCCTTCGTGCTATTAAGGGAACATTTCATACTTAATGTTTGATGGACACTGACAAGAAACAAGCTTGTGTAGCCCCTACTGTATAACTGCCAAGACCGTTGGGGGAAAGGGGTGTAAGTGCTCTCCAACCATATCGCCAGAGGGGGTGCACTCCAGGAGTCGATTAATGTGGGTACCCTGATGCAAGTCGCACATTTTTGCTTTTAGAGAGCATGGCTACCAGTAACAGCTACTAACAAATATTATTATACCATTATTTTTATTATTTAGACTTGCAATGAACATTCGGCTACTATTTGGCATTCGGTCTATTTGGCTACTTTCATCCTATTCAGCCAAATACCGAATATCTAGGTACTATTCGACCAAATACCGAATACTTATTTAAGATTTTTTGTTGTAGTCAGACAAATGGTAAAATTAAAATTTTGATTTATTTTACAATAATAATGTATTTTTTTGAAATCATTGAAGTAGTCATACGTACCTAATCAACTTCTGTATTATAAAAATTAACTAAAAACTAGGTATTATACAAAATGAATTTATGTATTCCGTGGGCACATTTTTTAAAAATAATAAATTTCTATGCATCTAAATTCTCGTAATTAAACTTTACAAATGGAAGATTATGGTGCAGAAAGACTAATTTTTCTGCATTTTTAGATAGCAGTCTTCTCCTTTTCTTCTCGTAGACATTCCATGCTTCGGAGAAACGATCTTCTGAATATATATTACTCCCTGACGCTGACAAATAGTTTATCTTTTCATTCTTGCCACCAAGTGAATGAATTGTCATGACGTGATATGTTCTTAATACTTAAATAAAGGTCTAATTCAGTTGCAACTGCATCTTTCTCTTTCGATGTCCCAGTACAAGCTGCGTTTTTATCTGCAGCCACTTCTTCGAAGAAATCCATAAAAGATGAACCTGGACGCCACTGCAGGGCAGAAATTCAGTATTCCACGTACTTATATCTGTTTGCTACCAGTTCTCTACTGCCACAAAGGCAGAAAATAAAAATTTACGTTTTGTTAGGTTGCGTTCAAGACGGTTTTTCGTCTGTACAGCCTTTTTATCGTGATCTATTTCATTCCAAATGAATCACGCTGGTAGCTGCCCTGTGTATGTAATGTATGCCTGATAGCTTCAGTACTCATCACTGATAGCATGTGAGTTAACGAGCATTACGCTCACATTGAAATATATGGCCGAAAGAGTAAGCCTACAGGAATAGTGAAACGAACCCTGTCGCCCAGGACCGCATGCAACAAAGGGCACAGATTCACCACGCGATGGGGAGACTCACAGGCGTCTGTTGTCTATTGAGGCCTAAGCGCTGTAGTGTGCGAGTGAGACAAACGAGAACCTACGTCATAGGGAAACCCAGAAGAAGGGTCTTGTGGCCAATGAGACAGCAGTATTAAACATGGCGGACCTAAGATCGGCCATAAAGGGAAACATTTATGAAAACTTATTTAATTCTGTAGTATTGCAGGGAATCAAGCCACAGTAATTTTAATCTACGATCCTTCATAAATTTTCATGGTGATCCCAGTAAAACTTGAATATTGATCATATCTATAATACACTCCTGGAAATTGAAATAAGAACACCGTGAATTCATTGTCCCAGGAAGGGGAAACTTTATTGACACATTCCTGGGGTCAGATACATCACATGATCACACTGACAGAACCACAGGCACATAGACACAGGCAACAGAGCATGCACAATGCCGGCACTAGTACAGTGTATATCCACCTTTCGCAGCAATGCAGGCTGCTATTCTCCCACGGAGGCGATCGTAGAGATGCTGGATGTAGTCCTGTGGAACGGCTTGCCATGCCATTTCCACCTGGCGCCTCAGTTGGACCAGCGTTCGTGCTGGACGTGCAGACCGCATGAGACGACGCTTCATCCAGTCCCAAACATGCTCAATGGGGGACAGATCCGGAGATCTTGCTGGCCAGGGTAGTTGACTTACACCTTCTAGAGCACGTTGGGTAGCACGGGATACATGCGGACGTGCATTGTCCTGTTGGAACAGCAAGTTCCCTTGCCGGTCTAGGAATGGTAGAACGATGGGTTCGATGACGGTTTGGATGTACCGTGCACTATTCAGTGTCCCCTCGACGATCACCAGTGGTGTACGGCCAGTGTAAGAGATCGCTCCCCACACCATGATGCCGGGTGTTGGCCCTGTGTGCCTCGGTCGTATGCAGTCCTGATTGTGGCGCTCACCTGCACGGCGCCAAACACGCATACGACCATCATTGGCACCAAGGCAGAAGCGACTCTCATCGCTGAAGACGACACGTCTCCATTCGTCCCTCCATTCACGCCTGTCGCGACACCACTGGAGGCGGGCTGCACGATGTTGGGGCGTGAGCGGAAGACGGCCTAACGGTGTGCGGGACCTTTGCCTAGCTTCATGGAGACGGTTGCGAATGGTCCTCGCCGATACCCCAGGAGCAACAGTGTCCCTAATTTGCTGGGAAGTGGCGGTGCGGTCCCCTACGGCACTGCGTAGGATCCTACGGTCTTGGCGTGCATCCGTGCGTCGCTGCGGTCCGGTCCCAGGTCGACGGGCACGTGCACCTTCCGCCGACCACTGGCGACAACATCGATGTACTGTGGAGACCTCACGCCCCACGTGTTGAGCAATTCGGCGGTACGTCCACCCGACCTCCCGCATGCCCACTATACGCCCTCGCTCAAAGTCCGTCAACTGCACATACGGTTCACGTCCACGCTGTCGCGGCATGCTACCAGTGTTAAAGACTGCGATGGAGCTCCGTATGCCACGGCAAACTGGCTGACACTGACGGCGGCGGTGCACAAATGCTGCGCAGCTAGCGCCATTCGACGGCCAACACCGCGGTTCCTGGTGTGTCCGCTGTGCCGTGCGTGTGATCATTGCTTGTACAGCCCTCTCGCAGTGTCCGGAGCAAGTATGGTGGGTCTGACACACCGGTGTCAATGTGTTCTTTTTTCCATTTCCAGGAGTGTAGTTTAGGATTTACTGTTTAAGTGAAATTAACAAGTTTTGTAACAAAGACCTGAATGCTAAAATCTGAACGCTTTGTTCGATCTTAACGATCGGCATTTCATAAAGAAGCGCATCATTAAAATGACAAACGATGTAAATATCAATTCTGTAACTATATTTGTTTAAAAGATATAGTAAATTCAAATTTTCATTATTTTCAATTAAGTATCAGATCAGCATTTCTTCCACACAAAACACATTGAACGATGGCAGGATGACACCTTATTGAATCATTAGGTAATAGAATATTTGTTGTAAAGTTTAGTGCATAATAGTTACTATTGTTCTTCACTTATTTATCAGAAAGCACATTGGTGCAAGGCTACTGGCCGTGACATTCAGAGTTAAGAAGGAAATTGTATTGGTATTATGTAAAATAATTTAACGTTTATTATGTAATGAATATTATTGTTACGTTATTTTGAAAGTGAAAGTAGTCAAGCTTCGATTATTTAAATATGTTAAAATGTAAAGTAATGTAGAATAAGCTATAGCCAATCAAATGGACGGCTTCAGGGAAGGGAACTACGCTAGTCAGTTGAGCGACGATGCTCGGCGCGCGGGAAACGCGGCCGGGTACAGGAAGAGGGAGAGCTCGTGCAGACGCAAAAGCAGACATTTCTGCTGGAGACACCAAAGGGGACAGTTCGGATTGAGACGCAAAAGCGGACAGTCGTTCTTTGGGCAGCTAGGAAGTGAAACGACAGAAAACTTCGCGTTGTGCGGGACTTAGTCTCTGAGCGGTGATCAGCCGCGCGCCTGGTGTCAAATGGATATGCGCTCGAGTGCAACAGTAACTCTAAATACAACTTCCGCTGTCAGTTTGCTTTCTGAATAAACATTATTCTAACCAAATCGCTACTGAGTGGCCTACATCAATTATGGGCCGTTAATTTAGCTCCCGATATTATTATTAATGTTATTATATGTTACGTTAATTTTGTATTTCGCAAACTTGCCATCAGCCACACAATTTAACCAAAGGGTCACAAGTGTCTAATTTAGGGCGTGTAATGCGACACGTGCAGTTCAACCCCTAGACGAGTTTGAGCCAAGACATTTCGACGAAAAGGAACCGCATGTGAGCCCGAACATCTTTCGGATGTTAGCTCGCAAGCATCGGTTTGTTAACTTCCATTTTAATAAACCTTATTCCGCTTGAGACGGTGAGCGGATACAATTGTGACCAGATCCCGTACCGAATTCCACGAACTTTTCCATAAGGCTGCAATTGGAGTTTTATCAGTTTGTTTGGACTCATCACGTGGACACTACAGACGTGTGCATTTGTCAAATGCCTTCGCTGATTGGAGGCATGCTGCCACAGTTGTTCGGTATTGAGGAAGCTGGATAATTTTTTATTTCATCCGTTTCATTTGAACTTATATACAATTTTTGCTGGAGTGGTTACCGGTTCGGGATGGCACGCCCATTCTCAAACTACACAACATAGTATTAACCAGCCGAGCAGTCTAAGGCGCTGCAGTCATGGACTGTGCGGCTGGTCCCGGCGGAGGTTCGAGTCCTCCCTCGGGCATGGATGTGTGTGTTTGTCCTTAGGATAATTTAGGCTAAGTAGTGTGTAAGCTTAGGAACTGATGACCTTAGTAGTTAAGTCCCATAAGATTTCACACACTTTTGAACATTTTTTTTTTTTGTTATTAACCGTAACTAACAAAATGGTGATAAAACACACGAATAGGTTCGATATAGGATGGTAAACTGTTGGCAACAAGTACTGTCATTGATATTATCCTACGTGTTGCAACAGCAGACGCATAATGGTTGAGTGACTGCATGCTTTAATGCAAGTAGCCGCGCGGAGTCGCCGTGCGGTCTGAAACGCGATATCACGGATTGCGCGGCCCCTCCCGCTGGAGGTTCGAATCCTCCCTCGGGCCTGGGTATGTGTGTGATGTTCTTAGCATAAGTTAGTTTAAGTAGAGTGTAAGTCTAGGGGCCGATGACCTCAGCATTGGAATTTCAATGTACGAGTATAACTGTTTTGCTCCTACTTCATTGGTACGAATATTTATCAAGCCGTACCTCATGACAGACTTACAAATAAATAATAAATTAAGCTGGTTTGCTGATTGCTATTCCCAAAGAGAACATACTGACATGTATTTCATTGTTGTGTTAGTTTTATATAATCATAATTTGTTCCAGCTGTTACCCACGACTGCTTCCACATATCAGTAGTTTTTTAATTTTTATGAATGGCGGTGAGTAAGTATGCTTCTGTACTTGGAGTAACATCAACTGCCATCATGTGTCTGCCTGTACGGGTAAGCATAGCTTGTGATGTGCTCCCCATTGCCCCTTCTTCCAGGCTGTCCCAAAGTACGATGTGTTGGCACGCGCAGCGTCACTGCCGAACACAGAGGGGCGTGGGCAGGAGCGCGCATCTATGCACCGTGTTATTTGTGTACATGTGCAACAAACAGAGCGGCAGTGAAGATTGTATAAGCATTCTACTCGTTACGTTATATTGCATCACGTAGCACATATCAACAAATAACAGCATTTTCACAAATATGATTAAGTTCAAAAGTCAAAGAGTAAATAGCTTTTTCAAACAGTAAATATTATCCCCTGATTTGCGTCCTATTCTGCAGTTGAATACGTATCTTGTACTACTTACGTTTTTAAAGTAGGCCTATGTTCTTCCTCAGGTTTTGAGCTATCTCCTTACTAAATTTCATCGAAATCGGTTCTTCCAGTTGAAAGGTCTCTGTTGGATTCCTTTCATGTTAATTTCTTAAATCTGTTGTCATTTACGGCATACATTCCACTTCTGAATTTACTGTGGTGTTTCTGACTCCGTCTGGGAGGAGACTGAGCAGTTTACTTTTACGCATAAACAAGAACGATCTGTCACACTACTACACTTTAAAACACAGTTTATATGTAATTCATGTCACAGAGTCTCATACGGAACCAACATCTGCTTTCTTTTATATACTGCATATGATAAGATACTGTCATCCCCCTTCCCTTCTGTGTGAGAGGATGAATGAGCAAATGTATTTGTAGTTGCATGCTTGATGGTAGAAGACAAGCCTGTCTGCTAGAGAACAGTAGGACCAACGTCGGAACAAGTAGCTACGCTTTCTAAAAGCAGAGAGGTTTCTATTCCTAGTATGGTCCTGTCCGTCCCTTGTCATGATGGTGTAGGAAGCTGCCTCTCTGGTCACTTCCGTTTGTATCTGTTAAGCACCCTTGGTAGGGGCCCACGGCAGTCTGTCCGCGGCGAGCGTCTGAAGTGGTAAGATCTCCAGTTAAGCGTGTCTCTGCTAAGTCCATAGGAAAATGGATTTCTTAAGTTCAGCCTAACTGAAAATTTAATCACCTTTACTTCAGGTTTAGCTCTAAAATATCTAATGTTATCTTAAATTGCAGCGCAGTGTAATTCTCGTGTGAAGTTCAGAATATCTTCCAGTAGTTGCTTTGTCACTACTTTGTGAGTAAAGTGGAACCACGTGTTAATCAGTAACTCTAAGTTCATCAATCTTAAATGCGAATGTGCGTGAGATTATAACGTCTCGTCTTGACAGTATTTTTCAATATAGCAACTTTTCTTTATGTTCAACCCACGTGGGGTGTACTTTGTGAGACCACTACCACGTGCTTATATAATTGTTTGACCCATCTGGTTAATAGTAAGACGTTAGTAACCAGTTCGAGGTTTTTCTTTTGTAAATTGCTTTTCGATCTAATTTATTTTAATTATCAAAATTATTGTGGAGTTACACGCTTTGTGTAAACCAAGTTGACCACGTGAAGCATGTGGTGTAATCATCAAAGTAGCCCTCAGCTATTCTTTTTGGGAAGATTTCACAGAGAGTTAGTATGAATTTAGTATACCAGTGTGTGGTAATTATATGATGGACAGGATTGTGCTACGAACGTAACTTCTTTGGGTGAAAATTGAATCGGTTGGTTGTGGTTAATTTCCTCTTGCATATGTTTCAACGTTCTTCATGTGTTATTTTATGAATGCAGTCTCCCAATCTTGGCTCCATATTTGATGTATTCCATAAGATTACAAACTCACATTTTCACAATCCTAAATAAGGCACCAGTTTAGTTATGAATCAAGTTTAATATGCTGAAATTTTAATGGAACAATGATCAATGTTAAAATAAATGTCCAAATATAAACTGATTTATTTCTTTTTATTTAAATTGTCTTTTCAGATATATATATCACCGGTTATCGTAAGATGACTACTAAAAGATTATAATTAATGTTAGTCTGGTTGGGAATTTGGTATGCTGGACTGGATACCTGGTGAAACAGTTGCTCAGTAATGCAAGGTTAACTTCCCCAGATAGCTCACAGCTTTTAACCCACTTTTATTGTCTTGAATATCAGCAACACTTTCAGAACAAATTAATGCATCAATATTACACATGGCGACCCTGTTCTGTGATTCCGCTATACTCTGGAATCTCTGTAACGTTAGATTGCGAGCATTGTATCATCTTAATTTTTTTCCCCTGCAGCGCTCAAACAACATCTACGTTGTTTCTGAGGAGACTTTCAAAAGATTCACGGCGTTGTTGAGCGGCGTTGTGTTGTTTCTCTTGTTGTTTTCTTTTCTATATTTGTGTGTTTTATATGTGTGTGTTTTGTTTTCTCGCTTGTAAATTGCACTGTCTTCGATCAAAGATATAAAATTGTTTTGCGTGTGATAAAGTGCGCACTAGGTTGGGTACCTATCGTGTGACTGTCGTAATTTTTGGGGGATACATTTATTCTGGTTAGTGTATTGCGTGCCGGGTATAAATTGAACTAATGCAGACACGTAACCAAGCTAAAAGTAGGCGGTCCAACAACTTAAGCAACATGGACCCGGAGGATAATATGATTTCGAATATTAACGCGTCGGACGGTTCCGAAAATGCAATGGGGAATACTTCACACGAAATGCGAAACAGGACGAATGGGCTTATAGCAGAGCCAGAAATTAATTTGCCTCCAACTAACCAAATTGATTTGGCAGAACTCATGAAACCCTTATTGCAACAAAATAAAGAAAACGCAGAGAAATCTGAAAAATCGAATGAGACATAGGCGAACAAATGACGCAGAAATCTGAAAAATCGATCCGTGAGCTAGGCGAACAAATAGACGAAAAACTAATCCAGAAGACAAATAAAGTCGACAAGTCAATGCAGAGAGTGTCCGATGACATCTCACAAAGAATAAACAATCTGGCAAGTGAAATAAAGTGATATTATGAAAGAATTAGGTCATACACTTGAACAAATCGATGATCGTCTGCAAGCCCTAGAACAGGGCAAGCGGAGTCACGATGCGGAATCGAAAGAGAGCGAGGAACAGCTACTTAGGAATATCCAAGCGCTGAGAGAAGAATGCCAAAGGGAACACCAGCAGGTATTCTCCAGGGTCCAGGAGAGGCGGAAACGCATTGTCCCGCGTCCGTTAGCAACACGGAAGCGGGCAACTGTCAAGCGATTCACGCACTCGAACAGCAAGTAGAACAATTGAAGCAGACTGGGGCGGAGGACAACAGACAAATACATGATAAGATTGCGGCATTAGCGGACATCGTAGGCACTATGAAGGTGACGGAGAGCGATAACAATACTACACCGGTAGCGGTCGAAGAGACCGAAGAAGTGCGTTCGCTTCTTAGATTTCAGAAGGGACAGTTCGAAGTGAACAGGAGGCACAAAGCTGTAACAGGCGAATTACAAGAACACATGGCGCATCTGGAAAGACGCATGGGGTGTGATTCCGAACTCGCCAATAGCACTAAAAATAGCCGTACGAACGGTGCAGAGAGGGACTCTGGCCACGAGGGAGATTATGACGACAGGGAAGAATGTATTTTGAGGGGCAGACATGAGAAAAATAGAAACATTCAAGGGCCTCAGCAGGAGGAAATGCGGGGATTTGATTTCAAACATTTCCAAACGGTGAGAAAGTTTGAGATATTTCGAAATTCGCAAAAAGGAAGGCATCCACGAGCATGGCTCGAGCAATTTGAATTCTGTCTTCCCCCCGACTGGGCAAGTTCACATAAGATAGAATATATATGTGGCGAACCGGCGATTCGCATGAGGTCGGCAGCGCGTCACTGCAACTCCACTCGGGAGTTTCGAAAGCCTATTGGTCAGAAGCGGCACAAGGTAGGGTCAAGCATGGCACAATTATGCTGCCAAATTTGAACCAGTCTGCTTTCGGCAGCCCAGCACGCCTATTCAACCACATGCTGCAGGCGAATCAATTTCTATGAGTTGGAATATAATACAGGAGAATTCCCGCCTAGTCAAGCACAAAGTTATTACGGGGCACAGCAGTGCGACCGCAGTCGTGGCCGTAGTACTAATCAACGGTGTGACTGGTCGTCGCGACGCGAACGGAACAATAATCGGGACCGGCCGTATAGAAACTGGGATAACAGTCGCGAACACAGGTGGAACAATGGAAATGATCGAGGACGTGGACAAGATCGTGAACGCAACAGGTACGGCAACCAGAACGGTGAACACGGTGGGAACAGGATTGTAGGCAAAGCACCACATGATGTTGAAATTCGGCCGGCTAACCCAAGACATAATCCAGCAAATGGAAATGAACAAAACCAGCAATGACAAATGATCAGCGCAGAAGGCGTCCAATTGGAACAAATGAGTGACATCGCAAATGAGTACATAGGGTGTATAGAGAGGAGAATGAATCGATTGGTTTACATTTGTGACATATGCATTTTGAATAATATGTTGGTAAAAATAATGATAAAGATGTTTCTATGTGATTGATTGAAGTGATGTTTTTAGTTTTTTTTTCCTTCCTTGTGCAATTAGGATTTAGGTTGGTTCAAATGTGAAGATAAAAGGTTTCTTTGTGAACAACTGAAATGCTGTTTATGTTTTTTTTGTGTAAATTGAAAAGAGTCGTTCCTGAGGGAAGCAAGATCTGTGTTGAATTAATGCTAAACTCAGGGGAATGCCTGATCTGTGGGTATTGTGGGTCTGACATACCCAGGTCCCCAGCTGTTAGTAGCCTTGTTTCCGATTTTCTGCTTTCAGTGCTACAATCTATCTATTACTATTCTATATCTGTCAGTATAAATGAGGATCTCTTACTATAGTATGCGCCCTGTATGAATATTTTAAGATAGGAGAACTCTGAGAAAGGAATGAGTAAGTTTGGAATCTTGAAAACAGGATGCAATAATACGATTGTTTAACTAATGGCTTCCCAATATGCGCTAATATCTTAATATTGATGATATATGTTTTTTTGTTCTTTATAGCTGAGTATCTAACGTGCTGTCTGTGGATTTCTTCAGTATATTGATTCCCTTCAAGGTGAAAGAAGAATTGTGGTTGGTGTAATTTACGTGGCCCTGAAATATTATTGTGGTAGTGAAATACGAGCAGTTTTTCAGCAAATGGAGAATGGAACAGAAATATGGATCCTTTCTGTAGTCTTGATTGATGTTGAGCCGGAGCCTGAAAATTTATTCTGCGTTAATACTTGTCCAAGAAAAGCGACGTTTATGTGTTTTGCTGAAGCTGTGAGCATTACAGCTTACCGTTTTCGCTGGTGCGGGATGCACTGCAGCATATATGAGTTGAACTGAAGAAATTTCCCTCTTGAAGGTAGAGGAAGATTAAATAATTTTGATTATGGGACCGAAGGAAACCTTGGTTTAATGTAATAAGGATGAAGCAAAACATTTGTCATTTAAACTGCAGGAGGATTCGGATCTTTTGTGTCAGTTATAAGTTCAATAGGATGTTAAGATGAAACTGTTTTACAGTATAGAGGAGACCACAATTTTGCCATTCATGAGAAATGAATCCAGAATAACCACCATAGGTGACATAACTGATTTGGAAGCGAAAGGTAACATAAGAAGGAATGAAGTGGGAGCAAAATGGGTAAGACAGTGTAGTATAACCTGTATGATGAAAATATTTTTACCCTTCTCAGAGTCATCTGTGTGATTAATTCTTGTGATAACGTAATTTTTTACTGTTTTATGTATAAACATATGAGTATGATTAGTGTATAATTGCGAGTCTCTTATCAGGTGTGTCAATTGGTATAAATGTTTCGGCGTGTAAATAACCATTGTTCTTTTTACTATGTATGTTTAAGGAAAGTTTCTCCATATTTATCATGTGACAAGACATATGCCACGAGCGTCAAGAAGAGGACGAATTAGAACAATGTTATAGTGGTATGAACACTGTGTTGAAGAAGCATTGAGGTAGCTTGTTGGATTAACTAGTAGTGGATTGAAGTAAAATTTTGAGTAATTCATGTTTATGGGTAGTTAGTTTGTAGAATAGACAACAGGTGTGCATGTGTGTGTGTAAATAACATGTGAATCCTATGCTGTCCTGACCTATACTTGCACAAGGCGTAATTCCATTCATTTTAGTGAATTAATAAGTAGCGTTTGATTTATTAAAACGCAAGTGATGTGGATTTAGATATTATATTGTCAGTCCATTTGATTTTTATTTTTATACTGTCATTTTTTTTATATTGTCAAGTCATTTCACTTTTATTTTTATATTGTCGATTCATGTAACTTTTTTATTTTAAAAAAATTAAATCTCACTTTTGTTCTTAAAAATTGTGTAAGACGATACTAAGTGGTATTATGTATGACATTTTGTAATCACATAACTATGATGAACAATTTCTGTGAATGCAGTTGAGAACGTGAAAGCGAACCGGCTAAACTCTTACGAGACAGCGGGAGGAGCGAGGAGGAGGACTAGCTGTAAACAGGCGGGTTTCCCAGCAGGACACACAGTCAGCCGGGCCACTTCTGGAGCGCGCTCAACAACAAAAGAAGGGTGCGGGGAAAACACTTTCCCTTGCACCCGGAGCTAATGGCCGGCCGCACCAGTGCGACCCTTCGTGGAGGCGATGACCTGAGATGGCCGAGCGGTCCACCACGCGGAAATCCATCTGCTGGCAACGCACCACATGCACGCGACCGCGACGAGACGGCCACGGCGAAACGACAGAAGACAGGCGATAAAGGGGCGTGGAGCCTTTTGACAGGTACTGTCCAGAGAAACTTGCAGACAGCAACGACGCCTATCCCCATTTCCTGGCGGAAGCCCACTGTCAAGCGACAGTAAATCATGGTTCGATGTTCTCTGGTAGCTAAGGGTGGCACAAAGAAGAGCCATTAAGTGTCATCCTTGCCCAGGAATATCAACTTGGCGAGTCAAACGAGGATACCGCACGAATTTGACAACACAAACATGGAACCAAATCGAGATGTACGTGACACAGGCCAGTAAGAGAAGCTTCATGAGAGGGCAGAGATGGCGAGATTGCACGCAACAGATGGACAAAAATCCCTACCCCCCCCCCCCCCCCCCATGTTGTGCCTCGGAACACTGCAACTACTGAGTGTATTTTGCAGGGATTCGATTTATTGGTGTTTTTTTTTATTAGACTGACTCGTGTATTTTGCAGGTGTTCTATTTATGGTTTTTTTAGACATTGACTCTTGTATTTTGCAGGTGTTTTATTTATTGGAGTTTTTTTTTTTAGACGTTGACTACTGTACTTTCAGAGCTGTTTTATTTATCAATGTTTGTTTTTGTGTGATGTATTAGATTTGTGATATTTTGTTTCGTAAATTCATTCCTGTGGCATTGCTTCGTTTATCAGTCAGATAGCTATTCATTCTCATTGGACTGTGATCGATTAGCCTTTGCAGGGGGCATATTTATAGTGAGGAACCCCTTAAGGATATCAATCACATAATTAATTGTAGTTTCAGTATTATGACACAGTGATCATTGTTTGCTAACTGAAAGTAGTAGAGTGATTAAATTAGTGCCCCAAAGTTATTTTAATTCTACAAATTATTAGTTTTATAAGATATAGAATTTTTTTGCGATAACCACTTTGTAAAACATATTTTTATCTAATCATTTTTTTTTATTTTTTTTTATTTTTTTTTTTTTTTTTTTTTTTTTTGCTGATTGAGCATTGTAATGTTCTGCTTTATAATACTGATGGTATTTTCATGTTTTTTTTTAATTGCTGTGGCACCTTTGCTATCTTCATAAATTTTACTTATTAACAAACAGTCACAAATTTTCCTGTGATCAGTTGGCTCTTGCAATGAGCAAATACTGGTGAACTCCATAAGGGTAACAACCAGAAATTGTTTTCATATTAATGACACAGGGACCATTGTTTTTAGTTGCTGACCGAATTAGATCTACGCTATCTTTTAAATAGGTGTCACAGATTTTTTTTTTTTTCTCTCTTTGAAATTGGTAGATTCTAAAGATGTGTTGAAATTATTGTGTTTTAGCAAATAGCTGGTGACCTTTTGCTTTTTCTTTACATTTTTGGCTTAAGTTGGGTGTGAGAAGCCTGCTTGGGAATGTCCTAGCATGGCCAGAAATTACCCTGCACAGTCTTTTCCCGGAGCGTTGGGTTATGAAAGGTCTCTGTTGGATTCCTTTCATGTTAATTTCTTAAATCTGTTGTCATTTACGGCGTACATTCCACTTCTGAATTTACTGTGGTGTTTCTGACTCCATCTGGGAGGAGACTGAGCAGTTTACTTTTACACATAAACAAGAACGATCTGTCGCACTACTACACTTTAAAACACAGTTTGTATGTAATTCGTGTTACACAGTCTCATACAGAACCTACATCCGCTTTCTTTTATATACTGTATATGATAAGATACTGTCATCCCCCTTCCCTTCTGTGTGAGAGGATGAATGAGCAAATGTATTTCTAGTTGCGTGCTTGATGGTAGCAGACAAGCCTGTCTGCTTGAGAACAGTAGGACCAACGTCGGAACAAGTAGCTACGCTTTCTAAAAGCAGAGAGGTTTCTGTTCTTAGTATGGTCCTGTCCGTCCCTTGTCATGTTGGTATAGGAAGCTGCCTCTCTCGTCACTTCCGTTTGTATCTGTTAAGCACCCTTGGTAGGAGCCCACAGCAGTCTGTCTGCGGCGAGCGTCTGAAGTGGTAAGATCTCCAGTTAAGCATGTCTCTGCTAAGTCCATAGGAAAATGGATTTCTTAAGTTCAGCCTAACAGAAAATTTAATCACCTTTCTTTCAGGTTTATATCTAAAATATCTAATGTTATCTTAAATTGCAACGCAGTGTAATTCGAGTGTGAAGTTCAGAATATCTTTCAGTAGTTGCTTTGTCACTACTTTGTGAGTAAAGTGGAACCACGTGTTGAAGATCCGTAACTCTAACTAAGATCGTCAATCTTAAATGGGAATGTGCGTGAGATCATAGGTGTACAAATTACCCCTGCAGCCTGCTTGCCCCTAGCTCCTCTGCAACCTTTCATGCAGGTCAGCCTGCCACGACGTAAACACAAGAGTGCGCGTGTACTGAGGCATGGTGGGTAATGCGGCCGACTTGGGCTCCCGCAAGCGCGGGCTACCTGGGTCCCCGCAGGACTGCCAAGCTTCACGGGACCCGCTCAGCTTGCTGCGCCTAACAACAGGTTGCGCTGTCAAGCTACCGTGACTAGAGTAGCCAGGTAGTTAGCCCGCAGTCCATTTATCGCAACGGTGGGGGCAGCCCAATGAATAGGTCGAACTTTAGTGAGATTGAAAAAAAATTGACAACTGGCGAATACATGCTGGTAACGAAACAGAGCACAAGTGCCACATGGGAAACGTTTTCGTGTGTTTATGAGGCCGCTTCAAATAAATCGGTAGGTGTGTCTCAATGCAGACTATGTAGAAAGCTTTTAAGTACTTATTCGGGAACCTCGAGTATGTTACGACGTGTGAGCAAATTTGACAAGCAGTTCCCTCACTCCGTAAATATCTTGAAAGAGGACAAAGGTTTAGTGGCCGAAAAGTGCGTCGAAATGTGTGCTAAGGACCTGAGACCATTTAGCAGTATAGAGGGAGATGGATTTCTTAATTTAGGGTAGAGACTGATCGACATAGGTAAAAAATATGGCTCAGTTGATATTAAAAATATTATGCCTTCCTGAGTGACAGTAGCTAGGAAAGTTCAAACCTTAGCCGATAAAGAGCGCAGCAAAATGCTCCCAGATATAGTGCATACGATTCGTTCTGGTATATGTGCCAGTACAATTGATCTATGGACAAACAATTACAAAGGGGTGCATTAAAATCCGTGACAATGCATTACATAAATTCAGACTGGCGTTTGAATAAATATGTACTGATGTGCTCTGCGTTTCCTGACTGCCCAAAAATTGGCTCGAATATTCTAAACGCAAGCCAGGTGCCATTACAAAGACGTGGCTGGTTTACCTTTCGCAACATAATGATTGCCGATCCGACTTAATTGCAGATTGGGAGGCGGTAATCCGGGCAAATCCAGCGAATTTAAAATTCCGTAGGATAGTTGACTAAATCATCTTGGTTAGTAACGGAATAAACCGACTTGTATGTCATCAGTTCGCCAGGTATCATATTTTGAATCTGAAAATTAATTTCGTTAACATCAAGGTTTTTTGCAGCCAATATAACACGTTCGCTCAACCAAAATTGGTTTGGAACTGTTAAACGACATTTGCTGTGCGCGAATTGTCAAACACAATGACTGTGAATGTGGCCGGCCGGGGTGGTCGAGCGGTTCTAGGCGCTACAGTTTGGAGCCGCGCGACCGCTACGTTCGCAGGTTCGAATCCTGCCTCGGGCATGGATGTGTGTGATGTCCTTAGGTTAGTTAGGTTTAAGATGCTCATGGAAATATTCAAAAACCTTCTCCATGGAAACATGCGTAAATGAGCCAACTTTCATGGTAACCCGCAAATGATTTCAAAATCTTTTGTAAGGTACTCTATTCCATGCACTGTCCGAAATATTATGTAGACAGTGATGTTCCTCTTGAAGGTCAAGTGTGCAAAATTTCTTCTTCAAGATCGGAATAAAACTATAGGTTGGTGTAGAAGTGTGTAAGTAAAGTACCCTCCGCCATGCACCGTTCAGATTTTAAGCAGACAGCGCCCTTCAGCCTGCTTTGAATATCAAGTGTGTCAAATTTCATCAAGATCGGAATAAAAACGTACAATTTGTCGAATTCCGTTAAGCAAAGTAACCTCTGCCATGCACCCTACAAAATTTTATGTAGTCTGTGACCTTCCTCTTGATTTCAAAGTACAGTGTGCAAAACTTCATCAAGATTATATGCAATAAAAACACACGGACACAATGATAACGCACTTTCAGTTTTCCTCAAATTTTCCAATTTTTGGTCGATTTTCCAAAAATTTTATTTCTTAAAAACCTTGTCCTGAGAATTACGAACACAGCAAAAAAAAAAATTAGCCGAATTGGTCCAGCCATTCTCAGGTTTTACGCTTATCAACACATTTGGCAATTCGTTTTTATTTATATAGATAGTAAGCCCGAAATATACGCGTAAAGGAAGAATTTACAAATAAAACCCAATATTTTTTGACCTGAAATATATATATAATGTTGGGGTTTCTCTTTTGGTACTCAGGTAAAATAAAAACTTTTAATTAACGTTCATAATACGACAATGACGCGCGCAGACTAAACGGCTGCGTAGCGCAGCTCAGCAGTAACATGGGCAGGCAAGCAAGTTTCCCGCAGCCTGCCCGGGTTGCGTTCTGCTTGGCTTGGCTGGGAGTGAAGCAGCCTGCCCGTTCTGTTGACAACGCGCGGCGGTCTGCCCGCCTGGCCACCGGGCAAGCATGGGCGGGTTAAAAGCGGAACATGTACACCACTGCATGAGATTATAACGTCTCGTCTTGACAATATTTTTCAATATAGCAACTTTTCTTTATGTTCAACCCACGTGGGGTGTACTTTATGAAACCAGTACCACGTGCTTATACAATTGTTTGACCCATCAGGTTAATAGTAAGATGATAGTAACCAGTTTGAGATTTTTCTTTTGTAATTTGTGTTTCGATGTAATTTATTTTAATTATCAAAATTATTGTGGAGTTACACTCTTTGTGTAAACCAAGTTGACCACGTGAAGCATGTAGTGTAATCATCAAAGCAGCCCTCAGCTATTCTTTTCGGGAAGATTTCACAGAGAGTTAGTATGAATTTAGTATACCAGTGTGTCGTAATTTCATGACGGACGAACGTAACTTCTTTGGGTGAAAATTGAATTGGTTGGTTGTGGTTAATTTCCTCTTGCATATGTTTCAACGGTCTTCATGTGTTATTTTATGAATGCAGTCTCCCAATCTTGGCTCCATATTTGATGTATTCCATAAGATTACAAACTCACATTTTCACAATCCTAAATAAGGCACCAGTTTAGTTATGAATCAAGTTTAATATGCTGAAATTTTAATGGAACAATGATCAATGTTAAAATAAATGTCCAAATATAAACTGATTTATTTCTTTTTATTTAAATTGTCTTTTCATATATATATATCACCGGTTATCGTAAGAAGACTACCAAAAGATTATAATTAATGTTAGTCTGGTTGGGAATTTGGTAAGCTAGACTGGATACCTGGTGAAACAGTTGCTCAGTAATGCAAGGTTAACTTCCCCAGATAGCTCACAGCTTTTAACCCACTTTTATTGTCTTGAATATCAGCAACACTTTCAGAACAAATTAATGCATCAATATTACAGGGTATGTAACCATAAACGTAAACGTCCTGCATGATGCAACAGTTTTTCAACGCACCTCAGTGTTTGTGACGTCATATATCCCAAACAGTGTGTCGTACATTGGTATAATTTTGCAGGTACATTCAGTGGTATTGTGAACACAGTCTGCAAAATGTGTCGTCAATGCATTTAGTAACAGAGAAATGAAATGAAATGATTGTGCGGCATTGTTGGCCGGAAGGTCCCATCCGGGGAAGTTCGGCCACCGTATTGCAAGTCCTTTTTAGGTGACGCCACATCGGCGACTTGCGAGTCAATGATGATGAGAATGATGATGGACACACAAGACCGAGTCCTCTGCCGGGAATCGAATCCGGCCCCCTGCGTGGTATACGGTAACGCTACCACTACGCTACGGATGCGGACAACAGAGAAATAATAAATTAAAACGCCATGCCGGATGCAAGAGTTTTATTTCACGAACAGCGAAAGAGTAGTAAACAATAAACTTTTTTTCATCATTTTTTAGACGTTGTAAGCGAGAAGAAGTTTCGTAAAAGTTTGAAATTACTTATAAATCTTGTTGCAACTCACTGAGTGCCCTAGTTATCAAATAATGGATTAATAATAATAACTGGGGATTCACGCGTCGTGGCCAACACTACTTTTTCACCCCTACACCCCACCTCTTTGATAGGAAGGTGGTTCTTACCCCCACAGTGATTCTTTCTATACAGTAAGTGACATGTGTGCCAAGTTCTGTTGAAATCAGTCGAGTTGCTTCGAGGAAATATGGAAAATACATACATAGATACAAACATTTTCATAATGCGCAAGGATATTTTTTCCGTAGTCCGATTTTGATTAAACAAAGCCTACATGGTGCCGCAAGCTATGCCCAAGTTACCTACGAAAAACCCCTGAAAATTCATTTAGTAGCTTTGGAGAGACGTGTTCAAACAGACAGATGCGACATTTTTCCAGATGTATTATTCTATAGATTACACAGCCAGCAATTAGTACACTCCTGGAAATTGAAATAAGAACACCGTGAATTCATTGTCCCAGGAAGGGGAAACTTTATTGACACATTCCTGGGGTCAGATACATCACATGATCACACTGACAGAACCACAGGCACATAGACACAGGCAACAGAGCATGCACAATGTCGGCACTAGTACAGTGTATATCCACCTTTCGCAGCAATGCAGGCTGCTATTCTCCCATGGAGACGATCGTAGAGATGCTGGATGTAGTCCTGTGGAACGGCTTGCCATGCCATTTCCACCTGGCGCCTCAGTTGGACCAGCGTTCGTGCTGGACGTGCAGACCGCGTGAGATGACGCTTCATCCAGTCCCAAACATGCTCAATGGGGGACAGATCCGGAGATCTTGCTGGCCAGGGTAGTTGACTTACACCTTCTAGAGCACGTTGGGTGGCACGGGATACATGCGGACGTGCATTGTCCTGTTGGAACAGCAAGTTCCCTAGCCGGTCTAGGAATGGTAGAACGATGGGTTCGATGACGGTTTGGATGTACCGTGCACTATTCAGTGTCCCCTCGACGATCACCAGTGGTGTACGGCCAGTGTAGGAGATCGCTCCCCACACCATGATGCCGGGTGTTGGCCCTGTGTGCCTCGGTCGTATGCAGTCCTGATTGTGGCGCTCACCTGCACGGCGCCAAACACGCATACGACCATCATTGGCTCCAAGGCAGAAGCGACTCTCATCGCTGAAGACGACACGTTTCCATTCGTCCCTCCATTCATGCCTGTCGCGACACCACTGGAGGCGGGCTGCACGATGTTGGGGCGTGAGCGGAAGACGGCCAAACGGTGTGCGGGACCGTAGCCCAGCTTCATGGAGACGGTTGCGAATGGTCCTCGCCGATACCCCAGGAGCAACAGTGTCCCTAATTTGCTGGGAACTGGCGGTGCGGTCCCCTACGGCACTGCGTAGGATCCTACGGTCTTGGCGTGCATCCGTGCGTCGCTGTGGTCTGGTCCCAGGTCGACGGGCACGTGCACCTTCCGCCGACCACTGGCGACAACATCGATGTACTGTGGAGACCTCACGCCCCACGTGTTGAGCAATTCGGCGGTACGTCCACCCGGCCTCCCGCATGCCCACTATACGCCCTCGCTCAAAGTCCGTCAACTGCACATACGGTTCACGTCCACGCTGTCGCGGCATGCTACCAGTGTTAAAGACTGCGATGGAGCTCCGTATGCCACGGCAAACTGGCTGACACTGACGGCGGCGGTGCACAAATGCTGCGCAGCTAGCGCCATTCGACGGCCAACACCGCGGTTCCTGGTGTGTCTGCTGTGCCGTGCGTGTGATCATTGCTTGTACAGCCCTCTCGCAGTGTCCGGAGCAAGTATGGTGGGTCTGACACACCGGTGTCAATGTGTTCTTTTTTCCATTTCCTGGAGTGTATAAGTGACTGCTGTTTTGGTTTGTTAACTGTAATAAATAAATATTTACAGTCACGGATCATGCTGGAGAGCGTAAACGTTCAGATATCTTTGTGAGCAGTTCGTAGGTATAAGACTTGCTGTAAGTGCAAATGTCCTCGTTGTGGATCAGGTGATGGGTCGGTTCGGGACGCCGGAGAACAACCTGATGGTGAACCCGCAACTGGTGGGGATGTCAGCGGACCAGCTGGAGGCGGAGTGCGCGGTGGCCGGCCTGCTGGCTGCGGAGGCGGCGGCGGAGGCCGAGGAGTCGTCTTGTGAGAGCGATCTTTGCCGACCCACGCGCAAGAGGGGAGCACTCGCAACGCTGCCCTCCTTCCAGTATGTACTTCAGTGGATAAGTATACGATGCTCTCTTTCTCTTAAAATGTTTCTTCTACAAAAAAAAAAAAGATACCACAGCTCTTGGACTAGCGATTAGTGTCATGGTCTCGCGGGATCTGGGTTTCTATTCCCGGCCAGGGTGGATGATCATGTTGGTTTGTGGGGCGCTCAGCTGTGCCGTCATCAGCGGCCATACATAGTCCCAATTTTTTCACAGTCCAATTTTTTACACAGTCTAATCTAGCCACTGACACGAATGATGATGATAAAATGATGAGGACAACGCAAACACCCAGTCCCCATTCCCGAATCCGGCTGGGAATCGAACCCGGGACCCCGTGATCCAGAAAAATTCGTGGTAAGTTCTTATAGGACCGAACTGCTGAGCTCATTGGTCCCTAAGCTTACACACTACGTAATCTAACTTAAACTAACTAACGCTAAGGTCAACACACACGCCCATGCCCGAGGGAGGACTCGAACCTCCGACGACGGGCAGCCACTCGAACCGTGACAAGGCGCCTGAGACTCGAGGCTACCCCGCGCGGCTCCTTGATCCAGAGGCAGCAACGCTAGCCACTACACCATGAGCTGCGGACGGGCAGGGTGGAGATTTTCTTTGCTTGGAAACTGGTTCTTTGTGTTGTCCTAATCATTTCGTCTCATCTTCAGCGACGCACAAGTCGCCAAAGTGGCATCAAATAGAAACACTTGCACTAGGCAATAAACGCCATACAATCATTTCTTTTCTTTCAGCTGAGACTTACATTGCTGCCTCCATAACTCTCTCTTTTAATCACAACGCGCAAAATGAATATCTGTCGGAAAATATAAGATGTTTAAAAAAAATACATAGAATTTCCTAAGACTACGTCTCCTAAGTGAATTAAAATACAAGGTTAGGAAGCGGCGGATTTCAAAGGAAAAAGATATATTTGTGCGAAATCAAATGGTTCAAATGGCTCTGAGCACTATGGGACTCAACTGCTGAGGTCATTAGTCCCTTAGAACTTAGAACTAGTTAAACCTAACTAACCTAAGGACATCACAAATATCCATGCCCGAGGCAGGATTCGAACCTGCGACCGTAGCGGTCTTGCGGTTCCAGACTGCAGCGCCTTTAACCGCACGGCCACTTCGGCCGGCTGTGCGAAATCAAAGGTTAACATTTTCTGTTTGATTTAATTGCTCTGTTACAAAAAATTATACGATTCAATTCCATCGAATATAATTTTCAACTCTGCCACAAGTTAGGCATAACTCAGGCACCTTTCAAAGCATACCCAGGCAGCTCTCACCTACACGAATCTTTTGAGTTTGTTAACATGATTCGATTTTTCGAACACGTCCACAGCAAAAAGTCACAAGTGGACAAGTCTATCGATCACGTTAGCCATAGCACGACACCGAAACGAGACTTGAGGCGTCCAAAGAACATGCACGTTCCTGACAACTTCCACGGATTCATTTGCAGTTGTGCGATTTTACATCCTCTTGAAAAGATACACTCTTTGTTTTCATACGTGGTCTCCCTAATTCTGGCAGAAAGAACTTGTGTTCAGAGTTCACTGTCAGGGCTACACCGTCTTCTCAGAAAGGTAAACTCCGGTTATTATTCTGACAACAACTACAGGACGCTACATAGCTACATGTCTGGAGAGAGAGGTCTTTCACCAATTACGCAACACCGTTCAGGGTCCCAGAAATGATGGTTCTGTTTGTTAACGGAACCTTTCGAATGGAAATGTGCCCCGTTGCTCATAAACAACATTGCAGTTGAGTGATCTTCAGAAATCATTTGTACACACACACACACACACACACACACACACACACACACACCAAAGTCTTATCGTTGTTAAAACAGTCATCATCTTTCATCTGCTGAACCACCAGTATTTTATGCGTATGGAATTTAAATCCAAACTAACATTTTTCTCACAGATTCACGACTCATCCACACACAGTGTACAGGCTAACACGCGGATCACCTCGAGCTGCTCATGATTGCGTCTCCTTCAAAGGCGATATTGTCGTGTAAGTCCTAACTTTTTGACCTTGAGGTGTTTCGTGTTGCTCTGAAAGCATAATCATATTGTGACTTGAAGCTGTGCTATTAAAATACTGATGAAATGTCCGCTGTATTACAACGACAAAGTCACCATTTAGAAAAAAGGTAACGTAAGTGAACACGCAATGCTTCATCACCCACTGTTCCTTTACTAACGAAATAGCGGATATTCCTGAAATAAATGATGCACCCACCATCTTTCTCCCAACAGCCATATCCGTGTGCTAGCCAATATAAAAACATCTCTTTCCCAAACGTCCCGCTGTACAAACTTGGGGTAATTTTCAACTCATGCATTGAAACTGAAAGTTTACATTGGCGCCAGTTGTATGTCGGCGATTCATTTGGTTGCATGGCAGCGGCTGTGGCATAAGATGGGGGGCTGCAGCTACTTTTCTCTGTTTAAAAATATATAGCGAAAATATTAAAATTAGGCAGCAATTGCCGTCTGCCGGAATGGTATAGATCGTTATGACAAAATCAGTGTTGTTCAAAAACAGAGTTAGTAGTCTACTGCTTGACACAGTCACCTCTATTTAATATCTAGTCGTAACGTCTTTGCAGAGAGATATGAAATGGACTAGCACACAATTACAGTAGCAGGAAAGGCAAATAGGCGACTCCGATATACAGGAAGAATTTTAGGAAATGTGTGGTTCATACATAAAGGAGACACCATATATAACACTAGTGTGACCCACTCTTCAGTATTACTCGAGTGTTTGGGAACCCCACAGTACTAAGGCAGGGCCGGCGTTACTCCATTCTCCATGCTGCCAAATTTACTCAAGATGGCATATCAAAGATGGCGGCGACAGATGTAGCAATGTTGCAATGACATAATGGCCGGAAGTTCAAATTGTGGCGGGAAAATAGGTCAATTGGGCTACCTCCACAAACCTACCCTTCCACCTCCTCTCCCCACCCCTCCCCAAGAAAATTGCAGGAAAATAGGTCTACTTCCACTAACCTACATCATCCAACCACCACCTCTTCCTTGGAATTGACAGGAAAATGACTCGCTCTGTGCTGGCCTGCTGGATAGAGTGGTCGTAAGTCTTTTATTTTCCATGCATTGTTTATTTAAACAATTTGAGTTGTCATAGGCAATAACTTCATCCAGTGTGTTCACCATGAGGTCTGAAGTCCAACTGAAATAGTACACAGTACTGCCACCAGAGGACACTGTTGTCACTCACATGACATAGTCCAGGATGGAGGCCTGGGGAAAAAATGGTAGGAAAAGGACTCAGCCTGTGTCCAGGTGCTAGAGAGGAAGGATTGTACTTTATTTATTTTCAGTGGGATGTTGGAACAATTTATTTAGGGATGGAGTTCACATAGTTTATTTATTAAGCTGATACAAAACACTCACCCTGATGTGCTTGGGGTCACAACAAATAGCCTATAGACCTGCAAACTTGTCGTAAATTACTGAAATAATGCAGTACACCTATGTGTTTGGGGTAGGGCGGCGTGCACACGTCGGTCCAGCCTGTTCCACATGCAAGACGCCTCTGGGTGTGCATGTGTTTACCTAGCCACAGTGGCTGACTCATTGCCTTTGTACCTGTGAGTCGAGTGCTGCCATAATTGCTGAGCGAGGTGTTTGTCTAGCGACTCACCCTTGCAGGTGCAGCCAAAAGGTTGTCAGTGCTATACTGATATCTCATGCCTCTGTAAATAACAGCCAAGTATACCTCTGGACACACAGCAGAAATCTTTTGCAATGCTTTCAGAAAAACTGTATACAAAAATATCCTAGAATAGCACAGGATGCATTCTTCCTAGTAATCCTAATGAGACAGCTCATCCATTACATATCAACCCTTCCACAGAAATAGTTAACGGTCGCTTTTGTTGTTGTAGGAGCTTTCATGATGTCTCACCTTGTCTGCATGGAAATTCTTGTCCTAACAGAACCTGCCTGCGAAAATAACCAAGAATAACACCAAATGCATTCACCCTCATGGTCCTGACGAGGCACCCCATCCATCTTGTTTTAACCTTCCCAGAATTCATAAAGTCTTGCTTTCAACAAACATTTCAGAAACCTTAAATGTTAGCTCATGTTCTCACGACTAAATGTCTTCATCATGCCTGTGCATGCTTGTGAAAACACCGTTATTTGTAAAAGCATTATTGTTGTTTGGAAAGAGAGCACTGTCTAAGCACAGACGGGAGAATCAGAACAATTACGCAAACAGGATTCGAAGCACTGTCAGACAGAAGAGAAGAATGGCTGGAATTTTCGGTGTCCTACACCTGCCGGGCTGGAGATGTCCCAATGTCACAATGGCGGATGAGAGACAACATCACTCAAGAAGTAGATGGTCTGTTTCAACCTGTCTTTGAACACTTGAACAAAGAATACATCAGTCACTCTCAGAACTTTCCATAGATACCTTGCCCCCATCTTGTTCGAACCAGTCTGTAGAGGCTCCTATGTCCCAGAATGAAGAATGTCTTGTGAATGAATGGAGCATTCTTATTGGCTCTTACTGAATTTACCAACAAAACTGCTACTTCTGCCTTTGTGGGAGCACTGTCAGCGATTTTTTTCTGCAGACGAGACTTTCAGTGGCAAAACTATTTTGTACAGATCGTCACATTGCACTGACAGTTAAACCCTGCGAAAGTGGTCTACAGATCATGAAATACAGAAAGACACTTCCTCAATTACACTGCTCTGCTACTGTCAAGGAGAGTTTAAGTATTTCAGCGTGAAGTCGACCTCCAACCTGGCTATATCACTACATACTTTTTCGATGTAGTAAACACACAATTCATATGCTGCGCCATACAGAATCGCCACTTCTGCGTTCAGGATATAGCCACGCACTCGCACATATACCACGAAGATAGATATCATAAACACATACACCTTATATGCTCCTTGGAGCACTAGATATTTCCTGTGAGTTTGGGCAATCAACCACAGCCAATGGTCGCAAGTCATCAGCCCCCCCCCCTTCCCCCCCCCCCCCCCAACACACACACACACACACACTGGCCCGATGCATGACCAGAGCATCCTCAGGGGACCGACATCAATCTTTGAACTGATGTACAAAGGTTGGGTCGGTTTCCCTCGGCATAAAGATGTTACTGTTTCTCACCTCGACCTGCTTGCATTCTACACCCATCTCCAGACTCTGGGATTAAAGAACATATGTATTCTCACATGGTTTACTATAATATCATACCATTTACGTGATACTTCTCGATATCAAGCACATAGCAATATCTCTTGCAGAGCAGTATCACTTGCGCAGTATAATTCCGAAGATAAAGACCAGAAATTATTTCTCTAGAAACCCGATACTTTAGCAAGATGCAGCGAAGTGGAACGTGCTGCAAACCACTGAGTAACTAGAAACTTATCTGGTCTCCGAAGACCTTTATGTGAAAACCCAAAACAAAAAAAGGAAAGGAAACGATTAATTCCACTCATGAATTAGATGTCGATGATATAACAGGTTACAAGCCATACTAATAATTTAAAAAGTCAACTGAGGTGTTTGTCATGTCTAGAGAACCAGCAAACGTGTCTTCCACCCGTCTTTCACCTGCTATATGCACACAGCACACACCGCAATCGATGTTCTGTCAACCAAATAAAGACGGGAAATGTGCAGAAGTAGTCAACTGGACAATTTACATAGGAGGAAATAATCTTCCAGTACAAACATACGTTCATATTCAATCTTCTCAAATTTCCACAGAGAACACATGTGATCACGAAGGCTGCCCAACACTTAATGACTATTGGTTCGCTATTCAGACATCTGGAGGTCGACACAGTTCGGTTAGCTATATTCCTGTACCCCAACCAGCCTTTCCATTTGGATGGTTCCTGCTGTAAGCCAGAAACGTGAATCGTTCCCACCACAGGCCACCGCCACCGCTCACCATGTACCCCCAGACAGAATGGTCCTAGGAAACTGGCAACATATATATTGAATAACTGTACTTACAACTAAATATTACGATGGTATCCTCAATAGGACAACATTCGACAATGACTAAAGTGCGGGAAATACCCCAACTTGACGACTGTGCCATTCTTATGAATCTATCACACATCTCCTATTACTAAGTGTAATACTTCGCCAGTAACTGAATGCTGGCGATATGAAACAATACTGAGCGAAAATCAACGATTGGTGGACATGCCTCAAAAGTTTTTCTTGCGAGTGGTACCACTGTGTCTTAAAAAGAGAGGCGTAATCGTCTTACAAGCCGCCAGATTTAAAAACACGATCGCAACGACTATGTTATTGTCACAATCGCTCTTGGCTCTACAGTTGCTGAATAGTATCGCTAACGATACCCATTTTAAAAACTATACAAGCCTTATCAATCGAGGTATGACATTAATTCTGAATGAAGTGGTTTTCCCACACCAATACCGTGACACTGAAAGGAGATGGTGATCGCTGGAGTGTGTATTAACACACCGAAAGTGCGGTTACACATCGCCGACAGTGTAAGCTCATATTAAAATGACCGAGTTTAGAAAGTAATTCAGCTAAGTGGCGTGTTTTGACCATTCGGTGGAAATGGGAACATGTTGTGATAGCTCCACCATTCGTGTATGATGTGTGTAAGCTCAGCACCAAACGAAGCTCACTCCTGCAACGTGAGGTAGTATAAAACACAGTACAAACAGTAACGGTGGTGTTCCTTATCAGGTAAATTAGGAAGACCCAACCTCAGACAGGTACTGTAGTCTGAAGCAGACCTTCATCCCTCAGGATCCCTTCACGTCTATCACCCCAACATTCTATCATCGTTATTCTGTACCATCCAACAGAGAGAAATAATGAACTATAAAAACTTAATCCAATAGAGAACTCGATAAGATTTTTAACGCATCTCTCGCCCGATACATCGAAAACAAATACCATATGCATGCCAGCATCGAGACTATGTGGTGATCCTATTAAATACACAGGTATTGATCCACTGCAGAGATCAGTGTAAAGTGTCAACACCTGTACTATAGGAGGAGGAGGACCAAATCCCACAGACTATCAGTAGCAAGAGAGGCTCCCTGTGACGCTGTGTTGTTGTTTTCTGCTGTAACACACTTTGTACACCACCATACATTTTGATTTTTCCGCATCAACTTCGAGGTCTGAGTCAGGTTCTAAACTGACATTAACACTTTTCGATCCATTGCCTCTCACAGAAAACTAGACGTTGCATGGTGTAAATCATATTGTTGCTGCTGCTCCCGCAACACACACACACACACATTTACACCAATAAGGAAACCGGGAGAGTTTTGTGGCGTTGTGGAGCGTTCCCAAACTGCTATCCAAAGGTCACTGATGGCCAGTACGTTTAAACTCATCTGTCACACTGACTGGATAGCTGATGGCTCTGTGTTTCATTTCGGTTGATTCCTTATATTGATCACTGTTTCGATGCAAGCCATCCCCAGAAGCTGTTGCCCCTACACCAAGACTCTTTCTCCATCTCAAACAAGCGATGTCAGACAGTTATTGTGCTGTAATCAACAGCGAACCGGTGGACAGATGGTATGGAAGAGACACTGTCAGTGCACTGTAATAATAAGCATCACAGTTGATAGTGTGAACAATTTTAGCAATTTTATCATAATTTCAACACTGACCAATGATGCGGCAGCATGCTTCCCAGATTCTGTATCATCGCGAAACCACCCCTCCCCTACTTTGCGAGTACCATTGTTAATGTAGACAGACGACTGTGCAGTACGTCCATTCATTGTTAATTCTCGAACATATACATCAATGTATACCAGACAGCGATCTACATATTTCTAGCACTTCGAGCATAGTGCGTAATTTACGATCTTGCTCTATGTAGATGGATGTCACAGGGCATTCTCACATTCATAGGATAAAGTTGATTGAAAGATCTCGTTGCACTGTCTTTGACGAACCCACCCTGCATCACTGTCACCGATTTCATCTGCAACTGACCAGAAGTAGACTGCTACATGCCTCGTCTTGTGAACGAATGTGGTGTGCAGAGTCCATAATTGCTGTTCCGCACCCATCCAAGTACACAAGATTTCTTCAGATTTGTGCATGTCGAGGAGGTTAGCACCTCTTATCGGCGTATAGTGGTAGATATGAAAGTGTTGTGATGTAATAGCACACGGTTAAGAAGAACGAGAAACGGGTTGCTTTTATGCATAATGGAGCTTCAGACGGAAGGAGTTCGAGGTATTTTGCATAAATCAAGTACACCATCAATTCTAAAGTATTGTTCTAATGTCTGGGATTGGTATTGGTAAGAGAGAACATAAACACATGCACTCCTAAGGCTATACGGTTCTGCACTTAAAACACGCTATAATGTTAGATTGTTCGACTTATTAGTCATGAGGAATGCAATGCTGTTAATATTCCAATGTAAGAAATATATTTTCTGCGCATGACAGACGTCCTTCTTGCAGGTTCCTCTATGACAATCTATGGTGACAAACTGTAAAATAAAAAAACTACTTCCTTAACATCGATTCTGTGTGAGACATGCACAATATAGCTTTCCAGAGATGTATAGTGTCCACTGTCCACATCCAATCACGGTTCAGAAATTATACTATGCTCGCATCACTCCTATAGAAAATGATCGTTGGTAATGGAGGATACCTCTTACAAGGAAACAGATAAATGCACAGCAGCGGTGTTTGACATGTGAAATTACACGTCATGCCGCCACTAACTCTGTAAACAGGACATCTGTCAAGTAGATGTATACACGGAGATTGCAATACCCCACAAACACCTGTTGCGGACTTAGAATCACCTTAGTTATGAAACTGAAGTCTCGATTTTATACCCAGGATGTGACAGGGGAATGGAGTACATCGCATAAATCTTCGTTCGTGTATAGGAATGTGTTGAAACAGTTGGTCACGTTTCATCACACGAGATGGAAGTCCTCTGATGACCGAGTTGTTTATGTTCCAAACTATAACATAATTCAGTTGCTACAAGCCCTAAACGATGGTGATAACGACATGTAGAGTTTTGAAAATACACTGGTATGTAAAACTCAAGGGCGAAAGTATTTCGAAGTGTAACTGCCATGTAACATATCTCAATGACACTTGGACCATACATAAAAAGAATTGCTACAGCATAGTGCAGCACAGCATAGTACTGTACAGTACAGTAAAGTACAGAAAGTAACTGAAAGAAACACGCACTGAGACGAACAAAAATCACCCTTTTATTCAAAGACAATAGTTACGCTGAAGCCGCCGCGAATCGTGATGGTCCCTTGAACATTAAAAAAGGCCAGACATGGTTCTTGATAGGGTGTGTGATCATAACGTATGGCAAAGCTTGTACTCCGTCGTGCTCCCAAGCAGCAGCAGCAGCTTCGAACATGCTCGCATGAAGTATCAATTGAGTCTGACTATCGTCTGGATTTTTGTAGTGCATCCGGAGCACATGGAGCATTTGTGAAAGGTAAATGGAAACTTTGATCGTAAAGGAAATTGTAAAACGTACCCCAGTGTTCTATGAATATCTGTCGGCCGGTGTGGCCGAGCGGTTCTAGGCGCTTCAGTCCGGAACCGCGCTGCTGCTACGGTCGCAGGTTCGAATCCTGCCGCGGGCGTAGATGTGTGTGATGTCCTTAGTTTAGTTAGGTTTAAGTAGTTCTAAGTCTAGGGGACTGATGACCTCAGATGTTAAGTCCCATAGCGCTTAGATCCATTTGAACCATCTATTGTATGAATATCTATGTAAAATATAAATACTTGTAAAATCCGGCGGTTCTTTTAAAAATAACAACTTTGAAGTCTGTGCTTATGTTAAAATGTACCCCAAGTTTACATCTTCATCCAGGTAAAGGATGTTGTCTTGGGAAGTCGGATAAATCTTTTTGAAATACCGTCCATAATGTTCTATATATCCCATATTTCCATTACATTACATTGCTTTTCATATTTTTTAAAAAATTCAAAAAATAAAGTGGTCTAGACGGACAATAAAAAATCTGTTTTAGAATAAGTTATTTCAGATCCTCTCGGAGGACATATGTCAATTTTCGCAAAATATCTAATAACTGTGTATTTGCTGACGGTGTAAACTGCGATTTGATTTTGACACAGTCTGATTTCTGCAGTACTATTTAATCTGCATCCACGCTTACACTCTGCAGAACAGTGTGAAGTGCATGGCAGAGGGTTCTTAGCATTGTACCCCATGTTAGGCGTTCTTCTCGTTCTAATCGCGAAGGGAGCACGCGAAGCGGGACTTCTTCAGTGTCCGTGTGCGTACTGTCATCTGTCTAATCTTGCCTTCACAGTCCGTATGTGAATGTTACAAAGGAGAATGAACAAAATCTCTAAATTCTTCACTTAAAATCTGTTCCTGACAGTTCTAACTGACCATCGTGGCCTGCTTACCTGGATGTTCGAAGGAAACAAGGTAATAGTGAACAACATTTGGCTTTTTTCTAAGTGTTGTGTGTAAAACGTGATTCTTTATAATGCCGATTCAACAAGAAATGAAGAGAAAAACCTGTTTCTACAGGGAGCGTTCAATTAGTAATGCAACACTTTTTCTCTGAGGACAGGTTGGTTTTATTCAGGATTCCAATACACCACATTGCTCCCCGCTCTTTTGGCTACAAAACCCTGGTTTTCAACATAACTTCCGTCCAATGCGACGGTCTTACGCCACCTTACTGGGAGGACCTGTACGCCCGCATTGTACCATTCTACTGGTCGACGTCGAACCCGACGTCTTGCTGCAGCTTCACACGAAGTGCATCCTTCATTGGGCAGAACAGATGGAAGTCGGAAAATGCGAAATCTGGGCTGTAGGGTGGATGAAGAAGAACAGTCCAATGAAGTCTTATTACCCTTGCATGAGGCCTTGCGTTGTCATGAAGACGGAGAGGTTCATTTGAATTTTTGTGGCGATGAACACACTGAAATCGTTTCTTACGTTTCCTGAGGGTAGCAGAATACACTTCAGAGTTGATCTTTGCACCAGGAGGGAGGACATGAAACAGAATAACACTTTCATAGTTGTAGAAGACCGTTAGTAGCAGGGCAAAGACAATGTCTTCTCACACTGCGGGTTGCCTACATCAGGGAGAAGCACACATTCAGGGGAAAAACTATCGTTCTCCTTTCATTGACATGTCCTTAACGTATTGTTATTCTTGGGAATAATCTTTCCCTTTGATTGATAAGTCCTTAACCCATTGTTTGATTAAATGTTTTCCCACATCACTCCACCCCTCCCCTTCACCCTCCTCCGTCCCAACCCCTCAGGAAACCTCCAACTTTCCCCACATTGATGCAGGTACACTTTCAGGCCTGAGTTATACGAATAGCCCCCTCTCACTCTATCAATTTTATTGACTACATAATTAAATTGATCAATTAATTAACCCCTCCCCCTCTGGGAAACCCCCAGCCCTTCCCCTCCCCTCTCCCTCCCGGAAATTGGCGGGAAAAGGACTCAGTTGATAGGCCATTTGGAGGGAAATCAATTGCAGTGTATGGAATATTGTCTAAACAATTTAAACAATAAAGTTTCTTTATTTATGTAAAGAATCTGGTGAGAAATCGATTGCAGTGTATGGAATGTTGCTTCAACAATTTAGGCAATATGTGGAATATGGTTTATTTAAACAATTTACGGGATAGAATATTTAAACAATTGAATATTTAAACAATTGCGATGCTTTTTCATTCCGATCAAGCAAGAATACCATCACGAAACACACATCATACGTAATTACACCGTCAAAAATCTTTCAATCGTAAAGCGTACACCATCAGCCGCCCGTACCCAGTTCTTGTCACACCGCACATGCACGTCACTCGGGACCTCACAAAGCGACGCATTCCGTCAGTGGCCACGAGACGTGCCGGTGTCCAAGAGATGTCAACGCGTGCACGACTGACAGACCAGAAGTCGCACTAATCCCTGAACAAAAGCATCCGGGAAATTCCTGTCGAAACAATGCTGTCTCTCTCTCTCTCTCTCTCTCTCTCTCTCTCTCTCTCTCTCTCTCTGTTTCTCCTCCTGTACCATCCCACTGCCTGGCCTCCGCGGGCCAATGGTCGCCGTCGGAACGAGTCACCAAAAAGCAGTGTTTACCCAGCAAACCCCAGGGGAATACTGATCCACACGAGAACTCTTTCCAAGGCAAATGCCTGACTGAGAATGGATTTTGCCATGGGCTGTAAGCTGCCATCTGTGCTGGAGAGGAAGGATGTACCGACAGGAATTTCATTTATATAGCATAGGATATACAGTTTATTTATAAAATTCAATTCGCAGGGGCTGGATCTCACTTTTATTTGTTGGGGAAAGCTCACATCCAGAAACTAAATGCTCTAATTACATAATTAGACTGCCGCAGTTTGGAGGTGGCGTCTAACTGGAAAATTTTCATGTGTGCATTCATCTTGAAATGCAGGGATTGACGGAGGTAGTGCACAGTGCCACCAGCAAGGGACGTCCCACCCTCCTACTCCTATCCCCTCCCTCCCCAAGCATCCCAGCAAAAATGATAAAGACTTACCCTGTGCTGCATCTCACATCACGAAATTCAAATCAAAGTCAGTAATATATTGACACATATTCTTTATTTAATCAGTTGCAGGAGAAACGGTTCCCACACTTGAAGCGCTGATGAGAGCCATAGGTACTTAACCTAGGTAGTTGTAGGCACCTTATTGTATGCCTCAGCCGTATTTTGCAGCTGGACAAAACATAATTTGGGAATTCCAGTTGCGATCCAATCACATGCGAGTTCACTGTTCCTTCAGTTGGCATTACTTATTAAATAATACAGTCTTTGTTCTCAAAATTGAATATATCCTCCTAATCGATAGTACACCTTCTCAAAACATTGTAAATGACCAATACTGTTTCAATGAACATGAGGATGAAGTAACACGCCTTCCCCAGGCTACCACATTGTTACATCTGAATATTATAGAGCCATTACTATCTGAATTCTGAAATCAGTTAAGTTCTCTATACCACTCTCGAGTATTTTTCAACGAATTGGAAACTCTTACGTGTGAGAAATGGTATACAGTGCTTTGCTCTTCAGCCCCAATGAAAGTCATTTGACAAGTTAGTATTACTTCAAGATACCAGACCCGTCTCTAGTCAGAGACTTCACTTACCTAACAAATGTGTCAAAGCTCTAAATGTTGATATTTGGCTACGTAAGTATTTGCCAGGCTTTACATCATCGCTAGAGGCCTATGCTCCACAAAATGTAGTTTAATATTTCTTTTCTTGCAGGAATATCAGTGAAATACACTTGAATACAAGGTTCATCATTACAAATTACTCTGTTCTAGTTATGCAGACTCATAGCCTCTCATGCCGCATGTGGATGCTAACGGCATCACATATGCATATACCCACCAGACCATGTGACTAATGGCAATGTTGTCTTTGAACGTCAGGTGGTGCTTGTGTTAAGTTGTACGAGTACCAATGTTCCACAAGGTTTCCACCAACAGACGCTTGCTGTTTGTTGACTATCCAATATATATACACTACTGGTCATTCAAATTGCTACACCACGAAGATGACGTGCTACAGACGCGAAATTTAACCGACAGGAAGAAGATGCTGTGATATGCAAATGATTAGCGTTTCTGAGCATTCACACAAGGTTAGCGCCCGTGGCGACACCTACAACATGCTGACATGAGGAAAATTTCCAACCCATTCCTCATACACAAACAACAGTTGACCGGCGTTGCCTGGTGAAACGTTAATATGATGCTGCGTGCAAGGAGGAGAAATGCATACCATCACATTTCCGACCTTGATAAAGGTCGGATTGTAGCCTATCGCGATTGCGGTTTATCGTATTGCTGCTCGTGTTGGTCGAGATCCAATCACAGTTAGCAGAATATGGAATCAGTGGGTTCAGGAGGGTAATATGGAACGCCATGCTGGATCTCAATGGCCTCGTATCACTAGCAGTCGAGGTGATAGGCATCTTATCCGCATGGTTGTAACGGATCGTGCAGCCACATCTCGATCTGTGAGTCGACGGATGGGGATGTTTGCAAGGCAACAACCATCTGCACGAACAGTTCGACGACGTTTGCAGTAGCATGGACTATCAGCTCGGAGACCACGGCTGCGGTTACCCTTGACGCTGCATCACAGACAGGAGTGCCTGCGATGGTGTACTCAACAATGAACCTGGGTACACGAATGGCAAAACCTCATTTTTTTCGGATGAATCCAGGTTCTGTTTACAGTATCATGATGGTCGCATCCATGTTTGGCGACATCGTGGTGAACACACATTGAAAGTGTGTATTCGTCATCACCATACTGGCGTATCACCCGGCGTGATGGTATGGGGTGCCATTGGTTACACGTCTCGGACATCTCTTGTTCGCATTGACAGCACTTTGAACAGTGGACGTTACATTTCAGATGTGTTACAACCCGTGGCTCTACCCTTCATTTGATCCCTGCAAAACCCTACATTTCAGCAGGATAATGCACGACCGCATTTTGCAGGTCCTGTACGGGCCTTTCTGGATACAGAAAATGTTCGACTGCTGCCCTGGCCAGCACATTCTCCAGATCTCTCACAAATTTTCAATGGTGGCCGAGCAACTGGATCGTCACAATATGCCAGTCACTACTCTTGATGAACTGTGGTATCGTGTTGAAGCTGCATGGGCAGCTGTACCTGTACACGCCATCCAAGCTCTGTATGACTCAATGCCCGGGCGTATCAAGGCCGTTATTACGGCCAGAAGTGGTTGTTCTGGGTACTGATTTCTCAGGACCTATGCACCCAAATTGCATGAAAATGTAATCACATGTCAGTTCTAGTATAATATATTTGTCCAATGAATACCCGTTTATCGTCTGCATTTCTTCTTGGTGTAGCAATTTTAATGGCCAGTAGTGTATATATACAGGGTGGTCCATCAGAAGTTTCGGATGAGATTAACTCAAAAATTATACATCAGGAAAAAATAGAGGGTAAGACAAGTTTGTAAGCTCAAAGGGGGACATCAAATGATACTACACGTGACCCCCAGCCCCCACCCCTTGGGGTGGGGCAGGGAGCAACTTTTCGATCTTAAATCGAACACCCATGTTTTATTGCAGATTCGGATTCTCCATAAAATAGTAATCAAGTTTTGTCTGAAACATTTTTTTAACCATTGACAGATGGAGCTGAAATCGAGAAAAATTAAAATTGGGGAAGAACTCCCATTTATTTAGAATGATCCGAGAAGGATGCATCAAATCGGTACAAAATGTGCACCAATTCTTTCATTACCTCAAATTAAGCCAGTTTTTTACAAAATGTATCCCACCTGCCACAGTTTTTGATGGAGGGAGACGGAATGGTATTAAAATCTCATTAGGGAACTCTTCACAATTGCATTACTCACCCGACTGTGGCGCTACCATGGCCAAACTGCGAACTATGGATCAGTATAAAGTAGAGACTGTTGATATGATGCCAATTTAGGTGAATGCCATAACAATTACGCTGCAGTTGCGCAATTGTATGCGGATCGTTTCCCAAACAGACGACATCCAAGCGAAAACATTATTCGAAATTGCACTCAACGAGCTCCAAATGGATACATGCACTGTCCAACTTGTCATCGCGAATACAATGAAAATGTTGCTCATACCTTTACCGTTCTCTCCTGTGCTCAACTGGATCCCGAAATCAGTAGTCGTGCGATTCAAAGACAAACTGGGATACCGAAATCAGCTGTTTTGAGGATTTTGAAGCCACATAATTATCATGTGTATCATATCACACTGCCACAGGCATTAACGACAAAAATATGCAAATACGCTTGCATTTCTGCCAATGAGCCCTGAAGGGGACAATGATTTTTTTAGATACGTTATGTTCACCGATGAAGCCACATTCAAAAACAATGGCGACTTAAATCGTCATGATTGTCGTTATTGGTCCCTGTCAATCCACACTGGCACAGACCGATTGACAAATGGTCGTTATGGGCTGGTGTGGAATTTTAAACGGTTTCATGATAGAACCGTATTTTTTTACCGAAATGTTACTGGGGAATCTTATTTACAACTTCTCTGCGATGATTTGTTGGAGCTAATGGAAGATTTTGATTTAGAAACTAGGCAACGAATGTTGTTCCTACAGAACGGAGCAGCTCCCCATTATGCTAAAAATGTGTGGAATGTTTTAAATTTACAGTACCCTGGTCGGTGGGTAGGACGCGGCAGACCAACTCAGTGGCCTCCACGTTCACCAGACCTAACACCTCCTGATTTCTTCTTGTGGGATTATTTAAAAAATATTGTTTATGAATGACAGCCCAGAATCCAAATCAATATGGAGCAACGCATTTGAAGAGCATGTGCAACTATATCACAGGATGTGCTGCTCAAAACAGTGGACAGCTTTTGCAGATGATTGACTTTATGCATAGAAATAAATTGGGATAATTTTGAACAATTTCTTCATGGCTAATTTCATTAATTAAGTATCCCAGATTGTTAGAGACAAGGGGACTCACACTAATGAAGCACCCCAACATAAGAGGTAAGGGGACTCACACTAATGAAGCACCCCAACATGTGAGAGGCAAACACACTAATGAAGCATCCCATGGGAACATCATTCTACTACGTCCATGTCGTTGTTCCTGGGTAACGCTAGAAGTAGGATACAGTACATTTTGTACAAAAATAGCTTAATTCGGCGTAACAAAAGAATTGGTGCACATTTTTTATGGACTGGATGCGTCTTTCTCGGATATTCCTAAATAAATCAGAGTTCTTCCCCAATTACTGGCCGGAGTGGCCATGCGGTTCTAGGTGCTACAGTATAGAACCAAGCGACCACTACGGTCACAGGTTCGAATCCTGCCTCGGGCATGGATGTGTGTGATGTCCTTAGGTTAGATAAGTTTAATTAGTTCTAAGTTCTAGGCGACTGATGACCTCAGAAGTTAAGTCGCATAGTGCTCAGAGCCATTTGAACCATTTTTTCTTCCCCAATTTTACTTTTTTCTCCATTTCAGCGCCATCTGTCAATGGTTTAAAAAATGTTTCAGACAAAACTTGATTAAAACTTGATTACTTTTTCATGGAGAATCCGAATCTGCAATAAAAGTGTTTCCATTTAAGAGTTAAAAGTTGCCCCCCGCCCCACCCAAGGGGGCGGGGGCTGGAGGTCACGTGTAGTATCATTTGATGTCACCCTTCGAGCTTACCAACTTGTCTTACCCATTATTTTTACCCGATGTATAGTTTTCGAGATAACCTCATCTGAAACTTCAGGCAGCTAATGATCTCTTCAGAGCAGATGCACACCAGGCTTGTACTCTTACCGGAATTGGCGAAATTCCACAAGTAATGATGGTAATGGGCAAGGGTCACTACGTTACCATTGTGTGGATGAGTTGAGAATCTGCATCTCACAGGGGGGCGTGCTAGGGTAGTCCGTACAGCTGCAATAACCACTGTGTCTGATTTGATTTCAATCAATGCCCGTTTGCAGCCAATGTCTGTAATTCCTTTGTGTCTAAATATTAGTAGCTGATTGTTTGCTGGGATGATATTACGGCCTGTAGCAGGGACTTTAGTTGCCGCGATCTTCCTACTGGAGAAAACACTGCTTAAAATTTACCCCTGAGTGTCAAGTCATCCGAAGCCCCAGACACGTCAACTAAAGTTTTGCCCTGCATTCTATTCCAAATAAAATACTCAAAGGGGAAGGAATCTAACTAGCGCACTTAAAACCGACTGCTCGAAGACTGAACTTTATTAAATGTTTCTAGTAACTTTCTGTTACGGGTGCAAGAGGTTAGTGATCACAGGAGGAAGGACTGCATGCTGGAAAACACTGGAGAAAAGTTTAATGAACTAAATTGATGATTAGAACACATTTATTTACAAAGTGGAGCGTACCCCTGAACCTAGTTAAACATGGAACACATACAAAAATTCTAATTCTATGGTTCCGCGAGGCTAAACTGCATTAACCATCGTTATTCAGCGAGGAATAGGCTGGGTCAGTGTGCAACACTGACGTGCATATCCTCGCACACACAAAGACTCAAACATTCACAGAATAACTCCCGCAATTTTCCAGCAAAAGCTGAGTGGTCAGATCTGAAACTCAATTGGAATCACAATAAATGAAGTGAGAAACGACCGGTTAGAGGACAAATTCAATCCCATCTGAATTTAGCTAAATGATAGCGAGATTATCACCTGTGAGGACTCCATAATGCTTCTAATAAATGACATTAAAATTTACATAAAGGTCCTTATTCGAAAAATCTGAACAAACTCCCATCCAAAATCACCAACTAAATATCCACAGATGCGGCACATCAATTAACAACACGAATTCTTTAGTGGTACCAGGTATCTCCTCCAATCAGAAAACAGGAGAGGCCGCAACTGTTTACTCTTTCACAAAATTTTCCATCAGTTCAATGTCTAAAAGTTTGAACAAATGCATACCTGTCGCATGGCTCTGAAAGAGCCATTCATGAGGGTGCCCTTTACGGAAACCCGCACATAGAATGCTGGACTGGCCCGAGAGGCACCTCAAGCCAGCTATGGAAGTTGAACTCAACTGCTGTTTATGAGGCTCTGCCATAAAGCTACACCAAAGAAGTCCACCAAAATTCACCCATAAGCTTTCTTTTGCAATTAGATCTACATTCATTCAATCCACCGATTATCCATGCGTAGGGCAGGTGCTCACAGGTGCATGATGTGCTGAACATCAAATGTAATTTAAAAAATGAAAATCAGACATAGTCTGTTTTGTTTCCAAGGCTGATATTCCTCTCTAGCACAGACAAAAATGGGAAAACGCAATGAGAGAAACGACATTCTGTTAAACTTTATAGGAATTGACTCTTTTAAAATAAAGACTGAAGTTTTATTAATTCAACAGTGTTCTGAACAACTAACCCACTTCAAATTAACTAAAAATCTGTGGTAAGTAAGAGAATAAAGATATGATACATTTTTCTAACTTGGCAGAACTCGTTACTAGAATTCCCCAAGATTAAATCCCAGGTAAACTTTTGTTACTCACATATTTTAGTGGCTTTCAGTTCAGTATACAATTGGCAAAATTAATTACTTTTTTAGATTACATGAACATTAAAGTCAGTCTCAACAGACTCATAACAATATCATGAGAAGCATAGTTGCCACTCACCATATAGCACAGATGCTGAGTCACAGATAGGTACAACAAAATTACTGTCACAAAGTGAGCCTTTGATCAACAAGGCCATCATCAAAAATAGACAACAAACACACATGTAATCATGCAAACATAACTCACACATACATGACCAAAGTCTCTGGCTGCTGAGGCCAGACTGCGTGCAGTAGCGCACAAAGGGAGAGGCAGTCGGATGATGGGGGTAGGGAGGAGGCTAGGGCAAAGAGAGGGAGGAATAGCATGCTAGGTGTGGGGGACATTAAATTGTTGCTTGTAGGAGCATACAGGGATGAGGTGGAGAGACGGTAGGGCAGCTAGGTTCAGTAAGGAGATTAGACGGAGGGAGGGGAGAGGAGGGGTGTAGCAGAAAAGGAGAGAAGTAAAGAGACTGAGGATGTGTTGATGGAACAGAGGGCTGTGTAGTTTTGGACTGGATACAGGGAAGGGCTACACTCCATTCCACAAGAAAGTGTGTGCCGTTATCTACATGAAATAAGAGACACACATGTTTACATAAAAATACATGTTATTATTCATTGCACACTTACCTAATAATTAATCCAATTGCCCCCATTATTGATTATAGCTTAGCACCTTTTTGGCATGCTTTTCACGACATTTTCTGCATATTCTCTCGGTAATGATCTCCGTATCGTCCTGATTTTATAGACAGATAATTCAAGGTGTATATTGGCTTTCCTTTACGCTTCGTCTTAATATAATATCAAACATTTTTGATCACATTTGCATCCGGAGACAATGCAGGCCAGTCCATTGTGGACACCGCATTGTCTTGTTTCCATGCTGTACTGAAACAGCTGCGATGTTTCGGCTCATTATCCTCTTGAACCACCCAGGTTGCCTCATTCAAACAAAATAGCTTCTTAACGGACCTCTGAAGGTGTTCTTGATATACACTGAACATTTTTTCAGCATCTAAATTAGCTGTAAATAAGTACAAATAGACAAAACTGTGTTTAGAGACACATCCCCAAGCATGTACTTTTACTGGGTATTTGACAGTCAATTGAAGCAACATCTCATGCTTCATACACTATGCATTAAATAGGAAACCAGCTCCAACAAGATGATTTGCAAGAAACACTGCCTCATGATGATTCAGATATTTTGCGCTCATTTTAAAATGCAACAGACAAAACAAAACATTCAATTCTCACATTGTTTATGAATACACTGTGCAAAACCCAACTGATTACAGATTCAAGCCCACTACCAGAGATGTTGCTGCAGACGTTACATTTAAAACAAACATTGTTTATGTATACACTGTGCAAAAGCCCACTGATTACAGGTTCAGTACCACTAACAGAGATGTCACTGCAGATGTTACATTTAAAATTCTGGTGTGTACTTTCTTGTGGAACTGACAGTAGATGGAAAAGGACAAATGATGAGGCCAGGAGGGTTATTGGAATGTAGGATATATTTCAGAGAGAATTCCCACCTGTGCATTTCAGAAAAGCTTGTGTCGGTGTGAAGGATCCATATCGCACAGGCTGTGGTGAGGCAGTCATTGAAATGAAGAATGTCATGATGGGTGGCATGCTCAGTAATGGGATGGTCCAACTGTTTCTTCACCACAGTTTGTAGGTGGCTGTTAATGCAGACAGACAGCTTGTTAAACTTCCTGGCAGATTAAAACTGTGTGCCGGACCGAAACTCGAACTCGGGACCTTTGCCTTTCGCGGGCAAGTGCTCTACCAAAGGAGTCACCCAAGCACGACTCATGCCCCGGCCTCACAGCTTCACTTCTGCCAGTACCTCGTCTCCTATCTTCCAAACTAGACAGCTTGTTGGTTGTCATGCCCATGCAGAATGCAGTACAAAGATTGCAGTTTAGCTTTTACACTACTGGCCATTAAAATTGCTACACCAAGAAGAAATGCAGATGATAAACAGGTATTCATTGGACAAATGTATTATACTAGAACTGACATGTGGTTACATTTTCACGCAATTTGGGTGCATGGGACCTGAGAAATCAGTACCCAGAACAACCACCTCTGGCCATAATAATGGCCTTGATATGCCTGGGCATTGAGTCAAACAGAACTTGGATGGCGTGTACAGGTACAGCTGCCCATGCAGCTTCAACACGATACCACAGTTCATCAAGAGTAGTGACTGGCGTATTGTGACGAGCCAGTTGCTCGGCCACCATTGACCAGACGATTTCAATTGGTGACAGATCTGGAGAATGTGCTGGCCAGGGCAGCAGTCGAACATTTTCTGTATCCAGAAAGGCCCGTACAGGACCTGCAACATGTGGTCATGCATTATCCTGCTGAAATGTAGGGTTTTGCAGGGATCAAATGAAGGGTAGAGCCACGGGTCGTAACACATCTGAAATGTAACATCCACTGTTCAAAGTGCTGTCAATGCGAACAAGAGATGACCGAGACGTGTAACCAATGGCACGTTTTGCCATCCATGCGCCCAGGTTCATCGTTGAGTACACCATCACAGGCGCTCCTGTCTGTGATGCACTGTCAAGGGTAACCGCAGCCATGCCTCCGAGCTAATAGTCCATGCTGCTGCAAACATCATCGAACTGTTTGTGTAGATAGTTGTTGTCTTGCAAACGTCCCCATCTGTTGACTCAGGGATCGAGACATGGCTGCACAATCCGTTACAGCCATGTGGATAAGATGCCTGTCATCTCGACTGCTAGTGACACGAGGCCCTTGGGATCCAGCATGGCGTTCCATATTACCCTCCTGAACCCAGTGATTCCACATTCTGCTAACAGTCATTGGATACGATAAACCGCAATCACGATAGGCTACTATCCAACCTTTATCAAAGTCAGAAACGTGATGGTATGCATTTCTCCTCCTTACACAAGGCATCACAACAATGTTTCACCAGGCAACGCTGGCCAACTGCTGTTTGTGTATGAGAAATGGGTTGGAAACTTTCCTCATGTCAGCACATTGTAGGTGTCGCCACTGGTGCCAACCTTGTGTGAATGCCATGAAACGCTAATCATTTTCATATCACAGCATCTTCTTCCTATTAGTTAAATTTTGCGTCTGTAGCACATCATCTTCATGTTGTAGCAATTTTAATGGCCAGTAGTGTAGATCATATGACGGGTTTCACACATAGCCCTGCATTTGATGGGTTTTATGCTTGTGGCTGGACTGGAGCAGTTGGTGATGGGAGGAGTTATGAGACAGGTCTTTCATCTAGGTCTATTACAGGGATATCAGCCCTGAGACAAGGGTTACGGAGTACGGATGTGTAGGGATAGGTGGGATGTTGTGTAGGTTCAGTGGGCGACAGAATACTGCTGTAGAGGGGGTGGGAAGGACAATGGGTAGAACATTCCTCATTTCAGAGCACTACAATAGGTAGTCAAAACCCTGGCAGAGAATGTGAGGCAGTTATTCCACCACAAGGGGAATGCTCCTCTGTGGACAAATGGTGGGACTTTGAGAGGTGGTGGTGACTGGAGAGATAAGACATTAAGGCATGGGAGAACTGTTTTTCTACAAGGTTGTGAGGCTAATTACAGTCTGTGAAGGCCTCAGTGAGACCCTTGGTATATCCTAGAGGGACCACTCATCGCTACAGATGCAACGGTTATGGGCAGCTAGGATGTACGGAAGGGGCTTCTTGATACGGAATCGGTGGCAGCTGTCAAAGTGGAGCTATTGCTGGTGGTTGGTAGGGTCTGTAGAGGCAAGGTCAACACTGAGAAAGGTGGCTTGTTGGAGTGAGTAGGATCAGGTGAAGTGATGGGGGAGAAGGTGTTGAAATTCTGGAGGAATGTGGATAACCTCTTGTTGATCCAGATCGAATGTTTCAAATAGCACTGAACACTAACTACTTAAACCTAACTAACCTAAGGACATCACACACATCCATGCCCGAGGCAGGATTCGAACCTACGACCGTAGTGGTCGCGCAGTTCCAGACTGTAGCCCTGCAGCCAAGCGACTAGCGCGAGGTTTGGTGTTCTCGTAAAGATAAGTTATTTTAGATTATAAAACACATAGATTAGTACTAATTACGTGGTAAATAAGTGTATTAGTGTGCCGTTTAAGTGTACCATTAAAGGTTTCATTTCTCTTTACGTAATATAGCAGAAAACGCGAAAAGACCGTACAGTCGTATTTTCTGTTTACGTTCTGCTGCAGCAAATCTATAGAATTTCGTTTAGTTGTTCCTTGCTCTCTCCAGCAATTTAACTTAGCGTACCTCTTCATTATTTAACTAGCATTTCCGGAAAGTAGCGTAAAGTTTAACTTGTTGTTTCAGAAACTTTGCACTTTTGTTTTTGTTTACACACAGTTGCGTATAGGCCAAATTTGTGTAACCATATTTTCGTGTTTATCTGTAATTTAACTGACTTATTCTTAATAAATTATTACGTTTATCATGAGTGAAAAGTGCTTGACTTGCCGTAGAATTGTTAGGTCGGGGCTTTGGTGTGATGGGTGCTGTAGTTTTTTCCATGTGGGTGACTGTAGTGGCGTGGGAATAGGGGAAGTAAATGAGACTCATCAGTGGTTTTGTAGGATTTGTAGTAGAGATAGGAAGATACTGGAACAGGAGGGGAAAATTGCTGCCCTTCAGGCTGAGTTAGACAAGGCCAGGGGAGATCTTGACAGGTTAAGGAGGGAGAAGGGTAAAGAGAGGTGGGAAGTGGCAACAGGCAACAGGAGGAACAGGCCTAGAACTTTGTCTGACAGCTTTATGGTGAATGTGGAAAATAGATTTGACCTGTTGCTTCAGTTAGAAGCTGGTGAGCCTCAAGCAGTTACAGGTGTAGACAGGGCACAACAAACTTTCAGCAGCAAATTGAAAAGTAAGAATGTAGGGAAATCAGTAAAGAGAAAGAAAGTGTTGTTGTTAGGTAGTTCCCATGGAAGAGGTGTTGGCCAACTCTTGCAGGATGAACTAGGATCAGAATACCAGGTCACCAATTTTTTTAAACCTAGTGCTGGTCTGGAGCAGGTGACAGAGGATTTAGGATCACTTTGCAAAGATTTCACTAAGGAAGACACCGTGGTTATAGTGGGTGGGGCAGGTAACAGTATTGACAGAGATCCTGGGTACAGCGTAGAGTGTGACCTGGCGAAGATTGCATCAGCATCGAGGCATACCAGTGTTGAGTTTGTATCTGTTCTTGGGTGCCATGACCAACCTCATTTGAACTCTTCTGTCAAGAGAGTTAATTTGGAGCTGGAACGGCTGCTCATGTCGGGTGCGGGGTCACACATTGGTGTGGTTCATGTTGATTCTGTCAGTAGGTGGGATTATACTAGGCATGGCCTTCACCTCAACAGGAAGGGGAAGGGTAAATTGGCTGGGGAAATAGCAAGAAAGTTAAAGGGGGGAGGCACTGTCATGAGTGGTAAAATACCAGTGGTTATAGGATTCAGAAAAGACCCTTTTTTAGGGTAGGGAGGACAGAAAGAAAACAAATTTTAAGAGAGGTTAGAACTGAGACAAACCTTCAGTTTGAGAAAGAAATCAAAAAACATAATTCCAGCTTATTACATCAACATAAACAGCCATTGGTTAAGAATTTTCAACTGTCAGCAGATATTTTAACTCCACCCAATTTTAAGTCAGTCAATGTGAAATGTCAGCTATCTTTATTGCATCAAAATATTCGAGGACTGAGAAATAAAATTAATGAATTAACTATCTGCATAGATGAATTAGAGTCTTCAAACCCAGCTGATATAATCTGCCTCTCTGAACATCATGTGACCACTGGTATAGAACTTTTAAGTGTTACAGGGTTTAGGTTAGCATCTCATTTTTGTAGATCAGAAATGGAGAAAGGAGGAGTTGCCACATTCATCAGGAACTGTCATAAATTTAAGAACATAGACATTCATAAATTTTGCCTAGAACAGCATATGGAAGCATGTGCAACAGAATTAGATTTTCACAAAAAATCTTTCATAATATTAAGTGTATATCGAGCACCTGCAGGTAACTTTAATCTGTTTGTAAACCACCTTGAAGCTGTACTGGCCCATTTAACAACCAAAAACAAAGAAATAGTGGTTGCTGGTGATTTCAATGTAGATTTCCTTAAAGACTCTCCCAATAAGAACCTATTTGAGTTAGTAACACTATCATTCAACTTAATTCCCACAGTAAAGTTCCCCACTAGGATAACCACTTGCTCACAAACAGCCATTGATAATATCTTTATAGAAAAGTCAAATGAACAAAATTATATTACAAAACCAATAGTCAATGGCCTCTCAGACCATGACATGCAGTTCCTTCTGTTAAATGTTAATACTGAACAGGATATAAAATCTGTTAAATCTGAGCTCAAGAGGGTAATCAGTAAGCCAAAAATTGATTATTTTAGGACACTCCTCAGAGACATTCACTGGACTGATGTTTACAGTGCTCATGGCATGAATGAAAAATATAACATTTTTGCTAATAAAGTGCTTACCTTATTTGAACACTGCTTTCCCCCAAAACTTACCAAGGTTAGAGCAAAGTCTACAAAGAAGCCATGGATTACTCGAGGAATAGGGGTATCTTGTAAAACAAAAAGAAAACTGTATCTGTCAATCCGAAACATTTCCAATGTTGATGCTATAGCACATTATAAGAAATACTGCAAAATATTAAAGACTGTAATACGGATGTCAAAGCAAATATATTACAAGGAAAAGATAGTCATATCAGATAACAAAATAAAGACAATATGGGATATAGTGAAGGAGGAGACCGGTAGAACCAGACATGAAGAGGAACAAATAGCATTAAGAGTAAAAGATGCATTGGTGACAGATGTGTATAGTGTTGCAGAACTTTTTAACAAACATTTTATAACTGTTACTGAAAAGATGGGGTTGTCAGGTTCGGTAGATGCTGCTATGGATTACCTTAGACCAGACATTTCAAGTAACTTCCATAATATGAATTTGACCCTCACTACCCCAACAGAAATAACGTCCATCATAAAATCTTTAAAATCAAAAACATCTAGTGGGTATGATGAAATATCAACAAAGTTAATTAAAGAATGTGATTCTGAGCTAAGTAACATATTAAGCTATCTGTGTAACCAGTCGTTTATCAGTGGAATATTTCCCGAATGGCTGAAATATGCTGAAGTTAAGCCACTGTTTAAGAAGGGAGATAAAGAAATAGCATCAAATTTCCGTCCAATTTCACTGTTGCCAGCATTCTCAAAAATTTTCGAAAAAGTAATGTACAGTCGTCTTTATAACCATCTTATCTCAAATAACATACTGTCAAAGTCACAGTTTGGATTTCTAAAAGGTTCTGATATTGAGAAGGCTATCTACACTTACAGTGAAAATGTACTTAATTCATTAGACAAAAAATTGCAGGCAACTGGTATATTTTGTGATCTGTCAAAGGCATTTGACTGTGTAAATCACAATATCCTTTTAAGTAAACTAGAATATTATAGTGTAACAGGAAATGCTGCAAAATGGTTCAAATCTTATATCTCTGGCAGGAAACAAAGGGTGTTATTAGGAAAGAGACATGTATCAAGCTATCAGGCATCATCCAACTGGGAACTAATTACATGTGGGGTCCCACAAGGTTCCATTTTGGGGCCCTTACTTTTTCTTGTGTATATCAATGACCTTTCATCAGTAACATTACCAGATGCCAAGTTTGTTTTGTTTGCTGATGATACAAACATTGCAATAAATAGCAAATCAAGTGTAGTCTTAGAAAGATCAGCCAATAAAATATTTGTGGACATTAATCACTGGTTCCTAGCCAATTCTTTGTCACTAAACTTTGAAAAAACACACTACATGCAGTTCAGAACTTGTAAGGGGTGTCCCAAGAGTATATGTCTAACATATGATGACAAGAAGATAGAAGAAGTGGACGGTGTTAAATTCTTGGGATTACAGCTTGATAATAAATTCAACTGGGAGGAGCACACCACAGAACTGCTGAAGCGTCTTAACAAATCTCTGTTTGCAATGCGAATTTTGTCAGACATAGGGGATATAAAAATGAAAAAGCTGGCATACTATGCTTACTTTCATTCCATAATGTCATATGGGATTATTTTCTGGGGTAATTCATCAAGCCAAGCTAAAGTTTTCCGGGCACAAAAACGTGCAGTAAGAATTATATGTGGTGTGAACTCAAGAACATCCTGCAGAAGCCTGTTTAGGGAACTAGGGATACTAACTACAGCTTCCCAATATATTTATTCCTTAATGAAATTTGTCATTAAAAATATATCACTTTTTCAAACCAACAGCTCAATTCATGGAATCAATACTAGAAATAAGAATAATCTTCACAAGGATTTAAAGTCACTTAGTCTTGTACAAAAAGGTGTGCATTATTCAGGAACACACATTTTCAATAACTTGCCAGCAGCCATAAAAAGCTTAACAACCAATGAAATTCAGTTTAAGAGAAGCCTAAAGGATTTATTGGTGGCCAACTCCTTCTACTCCATTGATGAATTTCTTAGAAAAACCAACTGATTTGTATATAAGTACAACATAACTTCTTCACAATTTCAGTGCAGTAATGTGTTCACTAAAAATTTGTGTGTGTGTGTGTGTGTGTGTGTGTGTGTGTGTGTGTGTGTGTGTGTGTGTGTGTGTGCTTGGGTGTGTGTAAGTGTGTAAGTATAATCTAACTTCTGCACCATTTCAGTGCAGTAATGTGTTCATTGTAAATAAGTATTACAGTAGTTGTATTACATGTTTCTTACCTTATAAATAAATAAAAAAACTTTTTTATTTTAAATTCAGTGCAATAGTATTTATAAAATGACTCTTAGTGTTCATTAAAAAATGACGATCATTCCACTTGGGACCTGTGGAATGGTACATTAGCTTATTTGTTTTAGTTGTAAATATTTGTCATGTATTGTTGTTTTTCTGACATGTTCCACATCCTGGAGGACCTCCTCACTACGGATCAATTGGAATGAAAGTAAATCTAATCTAATCTAATCCTAGAACTGCTCGGCCACACTGGCTGGCTGATACAGATCACAAAGATGTCATGAATGAACCTGAACCAGGTGACAGGTTTGGGATTCTGGGTGTTTAGGAATAATACCTCTAGATGGCCCATGAATAGGTTGGCATAGCATGGCACCACACAGGTGCCCATAGCCATACACCAGATTTGTTTGTATGTAAAGCCTTCAAAGGAGAAGTAATTGTGGGTGAGGATATAATTGGTCATAGCAGCTATGAAGGAGGTTATTGCTTCGGAATCAGTTGGAAATTAGGAAAGGTAGTGTTCAATAGCAGTAAGGCTATGGGCATTAGGGGTGTTAGAGTAAAGGGAGGTGGCATCAGTAGTGACGAGCAGGGCACCATGTGCCATGAACCAGGAACTGTGGAACTTTTGCATGTCCGTCCTTCTGATTGGAGGTTTTAACTGTGGAGAGTCGGTGGAGGAAGTAACTGGTGTCTTTTATATAGGAGGATAGGTTGTGGGTAATAGGTTGAAGGTGTTGGTCAACAAGAGCAGAGATTTTCTCTGTGCAGGCACAGTAACCAGCCACAATGGAACATCCTTGGTGGTTGCGTCAATACAGAAAAGTTTCCTCATCCCTAGCCAGAACCCAGTCCCACAAACTGTTCCTGCACTGTTTCTTGGATCATGGAATCCCTCCAAATTGCCTTACCATAAAATTACCCATCTCCGGCTGCCAACCTTCCTTCCACGATGACCTCCATCTATGCAGATTCCACCAATCCTTTATCCTCACAAGCACAGTCCTGCAAAACCATATCAATCAGGACCAAACCTCCTTGGAATACCTTCTCACCATCTGCTAAATTCTCCTGCGATGACTATCCTTCCCACCCCTCCACAGTGGTATTCTGCTACCCACTGAACCTACACAACATCTTGCCCACTGAACCTACACAACATCCTTGCCCATCCCTACACAACCTCTGCTCCATACCCTTTGCCTCATGGCTGATATCCCTGAAATAGACCTGGATGCAAGACCAGTCCCATAACTCCTCCCACCACCACCTGCTCCAGTCCAGTCACAAGCACCACCTAACCAATCAAAGGCAGGGCTACCTCTGAAACCAGTCATGTGATCTGAAAACTAAGATGCAATCACTATGCTGCATTCCATGTGGGCATGACAACCAGTAAGCTGTCTGTCTGCATGAATGGCCACCAACAAACTATGGCCAAGAAACAATTAGATCACTTCATTGCTGAGCATGCCACCCAACATGACATTCTTCATTTCAGTGACTGCGTCACCACAGCCTGTGCCATCTGATCCTTCCCATCAACAAGCTGTTATGAATCATGCAGGTCGAATTCTCCCTGCAATATATCCTACATTCCCATAACCCTCCTGGCCTCAACCCTTGTTAGTCATTGTCCTTAACCATCTAACCCTTTCCCTGTTCCCATTCCAGTACTATACAGCCTCTTTTCCACCAATGTGCCCTCAGTCTTGTTACTTCTCTCCTTTTCCGCTACTCCGTCCCTCCCTCCAGCCCGCCATCTAATCTACCAACTACACCTAGCCGCCCTACCATCTCTCCACATTGTCCCTGTATGCTCTCACAAGCAGCACTGTACCATCCCCCACCTCTACCCTGCTATCGCTCCCCCTCCCTGTTCCAGCCTCCTCCTTAGCCTCAACATCCAGTTGCCACTTGCATCATGTGCTGCTGAAGGCAGTCTGACCTCAGCAGCCAGAGACTGTGGTCATGTGTGCGTGAGTTGCATTTGTGTGATTGCTTGTGTGTATGTTGTGTTGGCCAAAAGCTCACTTTCTAACAGTCTGTTTGCTGTTCCTATCTGTGGCACAGTATCTCCACTACATGATGAGTGTCAACTATCCTTTTCATAATATTTTTACATTCCAGCCTGGATTTTCCATTGTTCAATAGACATATAGCAGTACAAAATTTTGATATGGCTTTTAATAGAATTTTCTGCAAATACCTCTTTATTAATTTTAGACTTATAATTAGGATATTCATTTCTGTACATTAAAAGGTACAACAACATAGTAAATTCAATGAGACACTTAATACATAAGATAGAATCTTGTAAATTTTTTGATTTCTACATTAAGGTACTTTAAATTTAGTAAGACATTTGTGTAATGTATCATAATGATGTTGAATTAGCCAGTCAATAGATTTTTACATTAATTTTTATTGAGATGTGGTTATAGGATGACTTGTTACAGCAAAACATATTATTTTTAATAATTGAAATAAGTGTGTAATTTTTGTGTTGTATAATATTAAAGATTTTAAACAAAAATTCTTGTGTAGAATAGAATGAGCTGCCCTGATGTTTCGATTTTCTTTAAAATTCAGCTTTGCTGTCAGACTGGCTCTTTATATAATTAGGCAGGTGGTGAAGGACCTTGTGGCAGTATTAATTATCCTCTGCCAAGCAAAAGTGTTACATAGTGAATTGCACATGCCAAGGAATATAATTGCTATATCTTGTTATAATGTGGAAAGTGTCATTTTTGCAATTGGAGAACAATTTCTCATTGAAAGATATGACAACATACTAATCATAAACACGACTGTCTTCAGTTTTTTTTTTTTTTTTTTTTTTTTTTTTTTATGTACAATGATTTAAGCTTATCTATGTTCTGACATCTATCCCTCACTCTCTCTTTAAAACACACACACACACACACACACACACACACACACACACACACACACACACCATATTATTACACCTTCAAAAATTCTTCTGTGTAATAGGAATTGTCAAGCAGATACAATTTCAGTTGGCATTTGAAGTTAATTTTATTAGCTATTAAATTTCTTAAATCACTGAGTGGATTATCTTATATTTTAATGAATGAATACAGTTGAATACCTACATTCTTGACTCCTTTCTGTGCCACACTAAGGCTAAGCAAAGTCATTTCTGCATCTACTATTGCTTTTATGAATGTTACTGTTGTTTTCAAACTGTGATTGGTTGTTGATAGCAAACTTCATAAGAGCACAAAGGTACTGTTAGTTTTTGTCAGTGTGCCCAACTGTTTATGGTTCTAGAGTGGATGCCACATATTGTTGTTTTACATACTTCTGTGCAACAAAAATTTTCATGTTCAGTGAAGAGTTACCCCAATATATGATGTCACAATGTGCAGTATTTTATGTGATTTGTTTTATTTAAGATCATTTTTTCTCGTAGTGTTGTAACTGTTGACTTTTTTATTTATTCTGGTCTACAATGGATCGGTTTAAACAAATTTCAAGAGGAAATATGTATGCTTTGATGCTTCAGTCATACCTAACTCTCACTCATTGTGCTAAAACTTGTTCAGCACAATGTCATACGGTGGTTAGACAAATAACAGAAATGCTGCGAGAAATGCATGCTTCAATATAAATCTAGATGCTAGCCAAGCCTGCAGGTGGCACTGCTGTATTTGATCACAAATGGCATCTGTGCAAATGCCCTCAGTATGTTGCAAATGTCAGCCATGGTCAGGAAAGTGCTCATGTAGTTGTGAGTACATTATGGTGGAGTTGAGTGAAATTGAACTTGGGCAAATTGTTGGTGCTCATATGGTGGGTGCTTCCAGAACCGAGGTAACCAAAGTGCTTGGTGTTTCATGATGCACCATTTTGAAGATTTATATAGCATACAGGGAAAGCAGGAAAGCACTGTACACTAAGTCACAAAGCAAACAAAAGTGTGTGCTGAGTGATCATGATAGACAGTCACTGAAGAGAATTATGGCGAAAAATAATAGGAAGACACTTGCAGAAGTCACTACAAAACTGAATGTTGCACCTGCTAACCCCATCTGCAGCAAAACAATATGATCGGAATTCCACAAGCATGAAATTGCGGGGTGAGCTGAAATTCCAAAACCACTCATCAGTGACACTAATGCCTGTAACAGAAAAACATGGTACCAAATCCCTAAAACCTGGACTATGGATCACTGGAAGAACATCATTTGATAGGTATAATATTTGTTCCCCAGTGGTGATGCTGTATTCCGAGATGACAGAGCCCCTGTTCACACAGTGCACATCATCCAGGACTGATTCTATGAGCACAAAGATGAATTGTCGCATCTCCCCTGGCTTCCACTGTCACTAGGTCTCTACATTATTGAGCCTTTGTGGTCTGCTTTGGAGAGAATGGTGCATGATTGCTGTCCACCTCCCTCATCATAACCAGAGTTTTCACTATTTTTCAGGACTAATGGTATAAGATTAAATTCAAAGCCATACAGAACCTGTTGGAAGCTGTTTTGACAGCCGGCGGTTTTTCTTCACTACATTATACATGGTAATATTTTGTGTTTTTGGTGTTTTCATATTTTTCCCACCCCCTGTGCTAGTCTCATGCTTGTTTGATTTATTTATTTATTTATTTATTTATCCGTGGAACAATAAATATTGTATGGATGTTGTCAGTTTACAACACATGAGCACACATTTATATTTACAATGAAACAGGTTTCTCATATTTTGTGTAGTTTTTATAACTAGTCATACACACATTTATAATTACATAATATTTTTGTGATAATGTCATATGTTGCTAATAATCTACATCTATGTTAAATATTCTTTTACAGTACAACAACTTTTACTTACTAAGAAGGTTTTAAGCTTTTGTCTGAAAGTGAGGGGCTCATTTATATCTTTAATTTCCTGTGGTAATTTGTTATACAGTTTTATCCCATTATAAAATATACTTTTTTTGCGTCTTTGCCTTGTTCTTTCTATCTAGATGGATGTGGTGACAACCTCTTGTTTCATGGTCATGTATTAGGCTGTTTGTGTTGTACATGTTGAGATTTTTCTTAATGAACATTATGTTCTGAAAGATATACTCACAAGAAACAGTTAGAGTGCCTAGCTTTCTAAATAATTCTAGACAGTGGGCCCTGTTGTTGCTGTTTGTTACTATCCTTATGGCTCTTTTTTGTACTTTGAACACAGTTTGTATGTTAATGGCACTTGTTCCCCAAAACATGATCCCATAGCTGAGGACTGAGTGTAGATATCTGTAATATGTTATTTTAAGACAGGTATTATTGCATACCGGTGCAAGGATTCTAAGAGCATAGCATGCTGTGGATAATTTCTTTGCAAAATGTTGACATGGTTTGTCCATTTCAATTGGCTGTCTACATTCATCCCTAAGAATTTGGCACTTGTTACACATTCTAATTCATTATTATTAACTTTTATTCTAGTGGCATTGTGTTTTTTGTTCAATTGGAAGTTAATATAGTTAGTTTTCTTTACATTTAGGGTTACTTTATTTTTTAATGACCAGTTGTGGACATCATTGAGAGCGTCGTTTGCTCTTTCTCACAGTTGTGTTGGATTTTCACCAGTTATTACTATGTTGCTGTCATCAGCAAAAAGGATTTTTTCTCCATGTCTGATACTTTGTGGGAAGTCGTTAATGTGTATAAGAAACAATATTGGGCCTAATACACTTCCCTGTCGGACGCCTATATTCACATCTTCTAGGTCAGACAGGTGTTTTATAAAGGAATTGTTTGAAACTTGTGATATCACAACTCGTTGAACTCTGTTTCCCCAGTATGATTTGAACCACTTCTTTGTCACACCTCTTATTCCTATTTGCCCTAATTTATGAAGTAAGATTTTGTGGTCAACTGTATCAAAGGCCTTGGACAAGTCTAAAAATATACCACTTACATTTTCACCTTTGTCCAGTGTTTCTAAAATTACTTTAGTGAACTGTGCTATAGCAGATTGTGTGCCTGTTCCAGACCTAAAACCAATTTGGTCATTGGAAAGAAGGTTATATTTATTCAGGTAATTTAGCAGTCTCTTTTTGACTAGTATTTCTATTATTTTAGAAATGATAGACAGTGTAGAAATCGGCCTGTAGTTCTCTACATTTTCCACATCTCCGTTTTTAAGGATAGGTGTAACTTTTGCTTGTTTTAGGTACTCCGGAAAGTATCCAGATTCAAAAGATTCATTAATTATGTCTGTTAAAAGGCCCTTTATGGAGTCTATACAATCTTTAATTACACAGACTGGGATTTCATCAAGTCCTACTGAAGTTTTATTTTTTAGTTGGTGTACTACTAGTGCCACTTCCCTTTCTGTAGTTGGCAAGAGCACCATTGAGTTTGTTGGCTGGTTCTGAGTAGGTAAATCATACGTATCTGGAAATTTCTGCTGTAATTTTTTTGCAATACTACTTAAATATGAGTTTACAAAATCAGCTAATTTTTTAGGGTTACCTACTGGTACATCTTTGTTTTTAATATGTGAATTGAGGTCCTTTTTAGCAGAGATAAATGTTCCTGTTTGATGATGTTCCAGGATGCTTTGCTCTTGTTTTCAGCTTCAAGTAATATTTTGTTGTTTAAAAGTTTTTTTTGCGGCTAGCAACACCTTTCTGTATATTTTCCTGTACTTTTAGTAGAATTGCAGAACTTCTGGGTTAGATTGATTATGTTTTATGAGATATGTAAGAGTTTCTGAGGATTTTTTGATGCCTGTAGTCACCTATTGATTTCTCTTTGTAGTTTTAATTTGATAAAGAGTTTTGGGAAACATCTCTTCAAATCTGAGTTTAAAAATTGACATGAACTTGATAAATTTCTGATTTGCATTGGTTTCTACATAGACTTCCCTCCAATCTTAGCTCGCCCATATTTTATGTAAGTGGCCAGCCAATAACAATTTCCTGTGACATTCTTGTTGCTATGTTTCCCCTTTCCTTAGGTTTTACTTTCTTATGTAGCATTTTCCTTCTTTTCCTGCTTTCTTTGAGAGTGTGCTTTAGTTTTCTTAGGTCTGTCCACATTCGTTCCTTTTAATGTGTGTCAGGGCGCTGATGACCTCGATGTTGACCGCACATAAGCCCCAACACACCACCACCACCACTTCATATTCTAGCTGGGATTTAAACTGATACAGGGCTGATTTGGAAAACATTCTTTTGTATGTACACAGTTTAGGAGGAGTTTCTACATGAATGTTAGTTTTTAAGATCTGGCAGAGGTGGTCTGATAGGCCCAGGTTTTGGACAACAACATGACATTTTTTACTATCAATATCTGTAGCTACATGATTTATAGATGAGGAAGATTCTTTCGTTATTCTAGTTGGACAATTAACAAGGGAGGATATTCCATAACAGCTTAGAATATTCACATATATGTTGATAGCCTTATCAGGCTTCATCATATTAATGTTTAAGTCACCACAGATAATTACATTTGCTTTTGGTCCAGAAACCTTGTCTAAGCTTTGATTCAGTTTTGAGAAGAATATATCAATGTCTCCACTGGGAGAGCGGTACACACAAAATATGACTAATTTTTTTTGCTATGCCAGGTCCTATTATTTCCACAGCGGAAAGTTCGAAATGTTTGTCCTCACCTAGATCTAAAAGATCATATCTAACTTTAAATGACACACCTCTTTTTACATAGATACATGAACCTCCACCATTCATGAAAACGTTAACTGTCAAAACTTGATGTTAGACGTGAGTAGTGGCACAAAATTCAGTTTGTAAAACAATCAGAAAGATACTCATGATTTGTAATAAGACAGTACCACTTTCATTTCAAGAGAGAATATTTGTTTTGGAGCTGTGTTCGACCCTCTCTGGTCCTACATTTTCCAACAACTCACAAAAACAGAAACATTACACCACAATTAATATTTTTCAGTATTAGGCACTTACAATACTCAAGCAAATAACAATACACTTCCGTTGGGATACAGTTCAAACTGAATGAATAAAGGAAAAAAAAATGGACAGAGCTGAATATCCATTAAAGTAATGAGAGATTTCTTTACCCACTTTAATGATGACTCATGAGATAATCATCTGTGGTGCTAATCCACCTAACATCAGCTGACATAACTGAAAGAGAACCCTAAAAGTTAGTGGCCAGAAAAAAGAGGTGTTTAAAGTCTATTCCTTCAGAACACTCATCCAGTGTCTCAACAGCTACACCAACTGGGCAGTATCAGAACTTGATGAAGTCTCTTAATGGGGTTTCTCTGAAAGATAATGGTAGCAACCACTTTTGGGTCAACCGAAAATAGTCTTCAACTAAATGGAACAATAGTAACAGCAATAACATGTGCTTCTGTAATGTGTTCTCCATAATCAACAAAACTAATATAATTTTTATTTGTAACTTACAGTGAAAAGAGGGCCCGTGCTGCTCGAGAACAACCAGTTTTCAGTGACACAGAGCTGGATCCATGCAAACAAGATACAGATGATGAGATTTCCACAGCTGAGCTCTTTGCCCCACTTGGAATATAGTCCTGCACCATCCACATTCTGTCATCAGTGACCATGTCCACTTGGCCATCTACAGGCCAGCAGAATGTGTTTTATATCCTGTCTTTGTATACAATTTTGTACATATCTTTGCAAATTTCTGCGTACTTTATTGTGACATTTTTTAGGATATATCTGATTTTTAAACTAAAGTCTACAAAATAAATTAAATATTTTCCTACTGTTGTTGCAATTTATATACGAGCTAAAATACCTTTCTAATAGAATATAAAAATTAATAATTTGCTTCTGTTATGAGAGATCAAGATCATTTTGGAAGCAAACATTCATTAATCAAGCATTACACGATATGAATTACTTGTAGCACTCTTATTTGTAGTTGGGCTCCCAGTTTGGAGCTCTATAATTGGTAAACTGGCAAAATATTGCTGCAAAAGGCAGCCAGAAGAAAGGAAACTTCTACAAGTTAATTCCTGTTTGTAAGACCGGCAGAATTATATAACAAATTTGTTTATTTATAAAATTATATTTCAGTCAAGAGAGCATTAACTGATTTATGCTAACTATATCTCTATTTATCTGTCTTTCCTTACCTAATCATACCTGTTCCTTCCTTAAATATCTTTCTGAGTGCAATATTTATTATTACTTTTAAAGAACATTGTCAGATTATATTGTTTGCTTTGCTCGAAGAAAATGGCGATGTCATCAAGCTAATGCTAGAGGCTGATCTGTAAATTTTTCTACGACAATAAAACTTCTATAACAATAAAACGTCTACAACAATAAAACTTTGATAACAACAAATAACGAATGGGGAAGATGGTATTTATATTACGAACTGTGCTATTTCTTCAGAGGTAGAGTTACAGTTAAGTATGTGATGTAGTAGCACCTCAAAATACTGTACATACAATGCATCATTCATGTATGATGTCCAGAAAATGAAACACAGTTATCTCATTCCTATCAGACAAAAGGAGAAAATGTAAGCAGCAATACAACTGCTCTAAGATAGCATCCTATCTGAAAAAGATTACCATGAAACAATGTACTTTATTGTCACAGAAAAAATTACAGATGAACCTCTAGCATTTACTTGATAGGTTTGCCATTTTTGTGCAGAAAATTTCAGATAATCTGAAAGATATGGAGGGAAGTTATTTGTATAGATGTGCAAAAACATATTGAGGTAATCTTGCATCTATGGCAGCAGTTCCAGTACTATCAGCCTTAATTCCTTAACTCCTTATGTGTAAAATGGGTCATGGGCTCTGCTATAGGTGGGCATGCTTTGAAGGACTTTGCTGAACCCCACGTCTAGAATTATTGGTAGACAGGTGAATAGTCCACCAAGCCACAAAAGTAAATATGTAGTGGGATGTTAACTAAGTAATAAGACATTGTTTGTCAATGTGCTTCAGACTGACTGGTGTATGGAGCTCTTCTTTGGGACACTGTTTACATAAGGTGTGGGATAAGAGGGGTACAGGGCCTCTTTTGATATCAAATTGATATACTAATTAATTAAATTGTGACAGCTCATTGACTTATGATGGTAATCTATTTTTCTGATAAGTAGTTTATGACCCCATAGAGTTGATTTATGACCTCATTGGGATGATACATCCTTCTGAGAAACCTCCTACACCCCTCCCCCTCCTTCTCCCCCACCCCTCTGGGAAAGAGACCTTTTTTGTCACTCTCTCTCCAGTTCAGTTCTGAGCCACTTTTCTCCCTTCTGTAAAATCCCCCAGCACTCCCTTTCCCTACCCCGTTTCATCCCTTCTCTTTCTCCCTTCCCTCATCCTCCACCACTTGTGAATTGGCGGGAAAAACACTTAGTCTGTACTGAGCTGCTGGAGAGGAAAGATCTCACGACACAAAATTCAAATCAATATCAACTACATTGTTGTTGTTGTTGTTGTGGTCTTCAGTCCTGAGACTGGTTTGATGCAGCTCTCCATGCTACTCTATCCTGTGCAAGCTTCTTCATCTCCCAGTACCTACTGCAACCTACATCCTTCTGACTCTGCTTAGTGTATTCATCTCTTGGTCTCCCTCTACGATTTTTACCCTCTACGCTGCCCTCCAATACTAAATTGGTGATCCCTTGATGCCTCAGAACATGTCCTACCAACCGATCCCTTCTTCTGGTCAAGTTGTGCCACAAACTTCTCTTCTCCCCAATCCTATTCAATACTTCCTCATCAGTTATGCGATCTACCCATCTAATCTTCAGCATTCTTCTGTAGCACCACATTTCGAAAGCTTCTATTCTCTTCTTGTCCAAACTATTTATCGTCCATGTTTCACTTCCATACATGGCTACACTCCATACAAATACTTTCAGAAATGACTTCCTCACACTTAAATCTATACTCGATGTAAACAAATTTCTCTTATTCAGAAACGCTTTCCTTGCCATTGCCAGTCTACATTTTATATCCTCTCTACTTCGACCATCATCAGTTATTTTGCTCCCCAAACAGCAAAACTCCTTTACTATTTTATGTGTCTCATTTCCTAATCTAATTCCCTCAGCATCACCCGACTTAATTCGACTACATTCCACTATCCTCGTTTTGCTTTTGTTGATGTTCATCTTATATCCTCCTTTCAAGACACTGTCCATTCCATTCAACTGCTCTTCCAAGTCCTCTGCTGTCTCTGACAGAATTACAATGTCATCGGCGAACCTCAAAGTTTTTATTTCTTCTCCATGGATTTTAATACCTACTCCGAATTTTTCTTTTGTTTCCTTTACTGCTTGCTCAATATACAGATTGAATAACGTCGGGGAGAGGCTACAACCCTGTCTTACTCCCTTCCCAACCACTGCTTCCCTTTCATGTCCCTCGACTCTTACAACTGCCATCTGGTTTCTTTACAAATTGTAAATAGCCTTTCGCTCCCTGTATTTTGCCCCTGCCACCTTTAGAATTTGAAAGAGAGTATTCCAGTCAATATTGTCAAAAGCTTTCTCTATGTCTACAAATGCTAGAAACATAGGTTTGCCTTTCCTTAATCTTTCTTCTAAGATAAGTCGTAAGGTCAGTATTGCCTCACATGTTCCAGTATTTCTACGGAATCCAAACTGATCTTCCCCAAGGTCGGCTTCTACCAGTTTTTCCATTCGTCTGTAAAGAATTCATGTTAGTATTTTGCAGCTGTGGCTTATTAAACTACATTGTAGAGGACATAATAATATATTGTCCTATTCATTTTGCATATTCTTTATTTAATCAGTTTGTAGAAGATAGGGCTCCTCCCCTCCCCTTCCCAACATGGGTAGAGCTCACGCCTGCAACCCCCTGCCCCCACTTTCCATGATGTAATAACTGTAAGCACCAAGGTATGGAATGAAGTGTGATACGTAAGCCACCATTTATGGTCATTATCATGAGTGGCTGCCGCCCAGGCACTGCTGGGCACCAGGCCAAACACACACATCTTCATGATATGGATGTCAGGCTTCTATTGAGACTCTGGCTCCATGTGCCACTACCAGGTGACAGCAGCATTCCAATTAGCTCCCATCCCTGAAACTGTGTTGATCTGTTGAACAGAAAGGATCTCACTATGGAGTGCTCTTGTGCTGATGTAAAAAAAAATGAGGTGTTGTGGTATAGTACATCTTTTGCTGGATGTTTTGGCTCACTTTTGTATTATTTTACTGCAGTATCTCAGCATGTAGAGTCCTCCTGAGGACGTACTGTCATAATGTGTTCAATTAACAAGTTGAGAGAGCAGATTAATAACAGTATTACTTGTAAGCATCCTTTTCAGAGATGATAGCCACCAATCCCTCCTATTCCCCTATCTCAGGCTGAATGAACCACAGCTGCTCAATTTGGTGTATGGGGCTCGACTGAGGACAATTGAAACAGGTTTTGTTCCAACAGGAACCGATAGGAATTTAGTATTCCTCCCTCCCCACTAGTAAATTGGACAAGACAAATTGACAAGATGAGAGAGCAGATTTAGTAACAGTATTACCTGTAAGCATCCTTTTCAGAGATGATAGCCACCAATCCCTCCTATTCCCTTACCTCAGGCTGAATGAACCACAGCTGCTCACTTTGGTGTATGGGGCTCGACTGAGGAGAATTGAAACAAGTTTTGCTCCACCAGGAACCAATAGGAATACAGCATTCCTCCCTCCCCAATTGCAAACTGGGAGGAGCCAATAGGAATGCTACATCCAGTCATGTAATCAGAGGTGCCGACTTGAAAATATTTTTGGGAGGGCAAGGATCATTTTATTAGGTACTACATTTGACAGATAACTTTGCATTTCCATCTACATGTTCGACACTCCAAACCAGTCATATTTGCAGATGACAACAGTGTATTGACTGAAGGTGGAAATAGAAAGGCTCTTAGGCTGTAAGCTATCTAAAATGACCTATGCAATGAGAATTATATGGAACAACACAAGTGCTGAAGGAGAGAGGTGTATTAGGCACGCATACTTTCCCTTTTGAGTTATGACATCATATTCTTGGTAAATTCCCCTCACAGCATAACAACTTTCAAGAAACTAAAAAAGATTGTGAGGATAATGAAAAATGCAAACAGCTGAAAATCATGCTAACTACAATTGGCTGGAGACTAGCCCCTACCCCTCAATTTGCTGAAACATTAATCACAATGTCATTTCAGTCGGAGTATAGGTCAGTAGTGGTACAAAACAAATACATAAATAAAACTGAAGGAACATACCTTAATTTTTGATGGCAAATGTACTCCTCCTCAGATCATTCCTGCATATGAACTCGTCACATATGGCATCAAGGTCGAGTTTCATCGATTCATCTCTATGGGCGTTGAGAAGGGCGATGGCATTAAGACAATCCTGCCTCATTATAGAACAAAGATATGGTTTCACCCTCCGCAAACAAGAAAACAATCGCTCAGCGGTGCAGGACATTACCGAAATCGTCAGCACTACACGTATGAATTTCACTAGTTCAGGCAGTAGGTCAAACGGGTGATTTTCCTGTTTTAGGTATTTCACTATGTCATTCAACAAACTAATATTTGCAGAATCACTACTTTGGATAATCTCATGAAACATGCTTCGGTGGAGAAGCAAGTGTTCTTTGTCTACATCTGATTCATACAAAGATAAAATGTAGAATAAATGTTTGTTATCACCAAGAAGAAATTGTTCAATTTGATTTACAAACATGAATGATTGAGTTTTGAACCATGATTACAAGAATCTGATGGCTGTATCCATTGTTTCATAATAGAATCTTCTATATTTGTCACATACTTCAGTGAATGTTTCTACAGATGAATTGATGAAGTCATCATATTTCTTAGGGACTTTTCTTCTACGTGGTAATTTTTGGGGAATCAACATCCATACCTTGACACTTTGAAGTTACTTCACCCCAGAATGATTCAAAATTGTTTCTCATAAATTTAATACACGTTACAAGAGTGGAAATCATCTTACTGGCCTCCTCTAAGTGTAGGGATTTCCTCTGTAGTGCTAGGTTTATGGTATCAATGTGACCAAACAGTTTTACCAAAAGTGATAACATGAAAAAGAGGAGGAGGAGGAGATTAGTGTTTAACGTCCCGTCGACAACGAGGTCATTAGAGACGGAGCGCAAGCTCAGGTGAGGGAAGGATGGGGAAGGAAATCGGCCGTGCCCTTTCAAAGGAACCATCCCGGCATTTGCCTGAAGCGATTTAGGGAAATCACGGAAAACCTAAATCAGGATGGCCGGAGACGGGATTGAACCGTCGTCCTCCCGAATGCGAGTCCAGTGTGCTAACCACTGCGCCACCTCGCTCGGTAAACATGAAAAAGAAATCATATGTCTGCATATTAATAAAAAACCGTTTGCTTTGGACCCAGTGTCTGAATTGTCATTTCTTGAAACATTTAGAAAAAATTCCTGAAGTTCTGTATAGTTGGACAAAACTGAAGACATTGCCAAGTATGTTACAGCCCATCTTGTAGGACAGAGTGGTTTCAAATTTGTAGAGGCATCTGCCTTCAGGTGAGCAAAAAGATCTAATCTTTTAGGTGAATCTCTCACAAAATGTATTAAGTCCTTCATAACATTCAATGCCTTTCGACATTCTGGAACTGCTTTCACAGTATCTTGTAGTGTTAGATTTAAACAGTGTGCAAGGCAGTGCACAAACATAGCTCTCTTCTCCATTTCCATAAACTTTGCCTGGACACCATTATATAATCCAGCCATATTAGCTGAACCGTCAAAGCATTGGCCCCTACACTTAGATGTAGGCAAATCAAATCATCTTAAAATGTCGATAATAATATCAAACAGACCCTTAGCTGTGGTACTCTGTATTGAATATAGCCCTAAAAAATATTCTTCTATCTCTAGCAAATCATCAACAAATCTTAAACAGATACTAAATTGCTCTTTGGTGGCTATGTCTTGTTGTTTTGTCTGCTATTATTGCAAAGTACTCTGCACTCTTGATATCCTCCAATAATTTTCTAAGAATTGTATGACTTAAAAGGTCAAAATTTCGTTTTGCACATCATGGGATGGCCATTTGTAAGTTTCGCACTGTAGCCATATTAAAAGTAGCTGGTTATCTTCACATTGAAGGCATAACAAATTGTTAAAGTTACTTGTTTTATCAGTATGCCCACGTATTGCAAGTCCCTGCACTGCTAAATAACAGAGGGAAGATATGATTTTTAGTAAACAACCTTCGTTTTCTTTCATTTGTGTCAGTTTTTCTTTGGAAATCTGGCTAAATACATTGACATTCGATTTTAAGGATTTGAATTTCAGTACAGCTTCTCTGTGGCAGCCCAGTGCTTCATGCGCTTTCAACTTTTCTACCCCTTTCTTCCAGTTCGAAAAACCAGTTTCCATGAAAGTTTTTTCCATTTTGTGAGAAAACTGAAAACGATTTGCTTCAAACATTTGTCTGCAAATTTTGCAAAATATAACATCTTTTACCTTATTGTAATCGATCCATGCAAATTGCTGTTTCCAAGAGGGCTGATAACAGCATTGTTTTTTTTCCGGGAACAGTGATTTTTGTCACCGCCACAGTTCCGTCACTATCTGTGTTTTTGTTGTCACACACAGCACCACTAACACCGGGTCTAGCTTCACCATCGCTAACACTTGCCACATTTCTTCCTAATTATAAACTTCTCCATTTTAAACTGGACAGTAAGGGATGAAAGATTAACAACTGAACTGAGTCACAGTAAGACTAACTGACCACTGGCGATGCCCAGCTCCGGAATATTTACGTTCGCTGCCAACATTAGCTGCGGCCTGTGTAACAGTACTGTGCGCTTAAAAAGAAGTAGCCATGTAACAGTAGTGTTGATTATTGTCAGGGATTATTGTCTAGGGACGGGATTTTGGGGAAGGGGGGGGGGGGGGGGGTGAACCGTGCCATCGCCCAGGGCGGCAGATTTTTGGGGGGGGTGGCAAATCCATCTTGCGTAAATGAAGGAATGTGAGAATAAATTGGAAATACAAATTATTCATAAAATCAAGGGTCTTATTGAAAATTATCTATGATAAAGAAACAGTGTGCTCCGATTTACGAAAGAAATGTTTCCTCCAACAAAAATGGCTTAAAATGTATTGCACTGTAAATGTATCACTGACTGCTGCTTTGATCTTAAAGACATATTCACAACAAAGAGACGAATGAGTGTGATATGTGAAGATAAGGTGTCATGTATGAAATATATTGTGGTAAAAGTTGACTATGTCGAAAAAGCGGGGGGGGGGGGGGGGGGGGGGGGCGCTTGACATGTTCGCACGGGGCAGCAAAATCCCTGGAGCTGGTGCGGATTTGTGTGGTGTTGTACCTAGTGATTGTCAGTAGCATTTACAAAAATGAATGAAGAGTCTTTAATGTTACCTAGTCCTTCTAGCAATCGCCATCAAATACGGTGTCACTATTGCTTATTAGTTTCTTTTACAAGCTGCCAGCAGGCTGCTGTGGGAGGGAGTGGAGCTCATCCTAGCAGCGAAAGCACTGTGAGCTCATAGTGAGCTTTCGTTCGCTGCATACCTCCGTACAGTAAAAGTGTGCGAATAGCACAGATGCAGGGGACAAACCCTGTCACAACAGCAGAAAGGAATACACAATAGCTCGTAAAATCGATATTCTTTTCCTACATAATCATTACATACTATTACGCAAAAATGTATGTGCAAGTTTTAACAAATTTACCAGTAAAGGATGAGGAAGGGGGAGAGAGTGGTGTGAGCACAAAGTACTTTGCCCCCCCTAAGTCGGTGCCACTGCATGTAATCATGACGTCAGTGATATTAAACGAGTGTGGCAGCTCACTTGCCTCGCTCACACTCAGTCAGTGGATTAACAATGAAGCACCAACAGCTACCAAGATTGTCATCTGCCTTAACCTCACAGAAGAAGTGGAGAAGTAAGTACACATTACATGTTGATAATATTTATGGAACATTCCATTGGTGCTCAGAGGCACATAGACATATCAATGAGTTGAATACACATGAATAGTTCACTATGAACTTGCTTTCAGCTCCTTAGGCCATTGTCAGGTAACTGAATACTAAACAGATAGTGCATATAACTTCAGCAATAATTCATAGCTTTATAAAGATTGTTAGCAGACTACACTCCTGGAAATTGAAATAAGAACACCGTGGATTCATTGTCCCAGGAAGGGGAAACTTTATTGACACATTCCTGGGGTCAGATACATCACATGATCACACTGACAGAACCACAGGCACATAGACACAGGCAACAGAGCATGCACAATGTCGGCACTAGTACAGTGTATATCCACCTTTCGCAGCAATGCAGGCTGCTATTCTCCCATGGAGGCGATCGTAGAGATGCTGGATGTAGTCCTGTGGAATGGCTTGCCATGCCATTTCCACCTGGCGCCTCAGTTGGACCAGCGTTCGTGCTGGACGTGCAGACCGCGTGAGACGACACTTCATCCAGTCCCAAACATGCTCAATGGGGGACAGATCCGGAGATCTTGCTGGCCAGGGTAGTTGACTTACACCTTCTAGAGCACGTTGGGTGGCACGGGATACATGCGGACGTGCATTGTCCTGTTGCGACAGCAAGTTCCCTTGCCAGTCTAGGAATGGTAGAACGATGGGTTCGATGACGGTTTGGATGTACCGTGCACTATTCAGTGTCCCCTCGACGATCACCAGTGGTGTACGGCCAGTGTAGGAGATCGCTCCCCACACCATGATGCCGGGTGTTGGCCCTGTGTGCCTCGGTCGTATGCAGTCGTGATTGTGGCGCTCACCTGCACGGCGCCAAACACGCATACGACCATCATTGGCACCAAGGCAGAAGCGACTCTCATCGCTGAAGACGACACGTCTCCATTCGTCCCTCCATTCACGCCTGTCGCGACACCACTGGAGACAGGCTGCACGATGTTGGGGCGTGAGCGGAAGACGGCCTAACGGTGTGCGGGACCGTAGCCCAGCTTCATGGAGACGGTTGCGAATGGTCCTCGCCGATACCCCAGGAGCAACAGTGTCCCTAATTTGCTGGGAAGTGGCGGTGCGGTCCCCTACGGCACTGCGTAGGATCCTACGGTCTTGGCGTGCATCCGTGCGTCGCTGCGGTCCGGTCCCAGGTCGACGGGCACGTGCACCTTCCGCCGACCACTGGCGACAACATCGATGTAATGTGGAGACCTCACGCCCCACGTGTTGAGCAATTCGGCGGTACGTCCACCCGGCCTCCCGCATGCCCACTATACGCCTTCGCTCAAAGTCCGTCAACTGCACATACGGTTCACGTCCACGCTGTCGCGGCATGCTACCAGTGTTAAAGGCTGCGATGGAGCTCCGTATGCCACGGCAAACTGGCTGACACTGACGGCGGCGGTGCACAAATGCTGCGCAGCTAGCGCCATTCGACGGCCAACACCGCGGTTCCTGATGTGTCCGCTGTGCCGTGCGTGTGATCATTGCTTGTACAGCCCTCTCGCAGTGTCCGGAGCAAGTATGGTGGGTCTGACACACCGGTGTCAATGTGTTCTTTTTTCCATTTCCAGGAGTGTATTTCCAACATTCCTGTTGCGGAGGCAAAGAGAATTGCTACATAACAACTGAACAAATCCAGTGGAGATGGAAGATATAAGGATGGCAACTGAAATAAACTTAAAGCAAAATTGTTTCCAGTTCCAACAGGCACCATACTGTTGTTGGTCACATGAGCTAGCAATGGGTTCCCCACTGAGCCCCTTATTAGCTGAAATGTTTATGGATAATTCGGAGCAAAAATTTTTAGATAACGAGTCTCTAAGTTCTAAAATACAGTATTGGACTAGGTGTGTGGATGATGTACTGCACTTGTGGACAGGTACCACCAGACATTTAATCAAATGTTTTCAATGTTTCAATTCACACCACAGTAAATCAAGTTTACAATGGTGTTGGTGTTGGGAGGAGACTCTGTCAACCTTTTAGATCTCATCATTGACATCAGTAAGCAACAGTATTTATTTAAGATATACAGGAAAGTAACTTCAACATACACAGTAAAATCACCCAGTTCCCAGCATCCTACAACACTCAAACCTGCAGCCTCCGGTCCATGATGCGCTGCCTACTATCTACACTCCTGGAAATGGAAAAAAGAACACATTGACACCAGTGTGTCAGACCCACCATACTTGCTCCGGACACTGCGAGAGGGCTGTACAAGCAATGATCACACGCACGGCACAGCGGACACACCAGGAACCGCGGTGTTGGCCGTCGAATGGCGCTAGCTGCGCAGCATTTGTGCACCGCCGCCGTCAGTGTCAGCCAGTTTGCCGTGGCATACGGAGCTCCATCGCAGCCTTTAACACTGGTAGCATGCCGCGACAGCGTGGACGTGAACTGTATGTGCAGTTGACGGACTTTGAGCGAGGGCGTATAGTGGGCATGCGGGAGGCCGGGTGGACGTACCGCCGAATTGTTCAACACGTGGGGCGTGAGGTCTCCACAGTACATCGATGTTGTCGCCAGTGGTCGGCGGAAGGTGCACGTGCCCGTCGACCTGGGACCGGACCGCAGCGACGCACGGATGCACGCCAAGACCGTAGGATCCTACGCAGTGCCGTAGGGGACCGCACCGCCACTTCCCAGCAAATTAGGGACACTGTTGCTCCTGGGGTATCGGCGAGGACCATTCGCAACCGTCTCCATGAAGCTGGGCTACGGTCCCGCACACCGTTAGGCCGTCTTCCGCTCACGCCCCAACATCGTGCAGCCCGCCTCCAGTGGTGTCGCGACAGGCGTGAATGGAGGGACGAATGGAGACGTGTCATCTTCAGCGATGAGAGTCGCTTCTGCCTTGGTGCCAATGATGGTCGTATGTGTGTTTGGCGCCGTGCAGGTGAGCGCCACAATGAGGACTGCATACGACCGAGGCACACAGGGCCAACACCCGGCATCATGGTGTGGGGAGCAATCTCCTACACTGGCCGTACACCACTGGTGATCGTCGAGGGGACACTGAATAGTGCACGGTACATCCAAACCGTCATCAAACCCATCGTTCTACCATTCCTAGACCGGCAAGGGAACTTGCTGTTCCAACAGGACAATGCACGTCCGCATGTATCCCGTGCCACCCAATATGCTCTAGAAGGTGTAAGTCAACTACCCTGGCCAGCAAGATCTCCGGATCTGTCCCCCATTGAGCACGTTTGGGACTGGATGAAGCATCGTCTCACGCGGTCTGCACGTCCAGCACGAACGCTGGTCCAACTGAGGCGCCAGGTGGAAATGGCATGGCAAGCCGTTCCACAGGACTACATACAGCATCTCTACGATCGCCTCCATGGGAGAATAGCAGCCTGCATTGCTGCGAAAGGTGGATATACACTGTACTAGTGCCGACATTGTGCATGCTCTGTTGCCTGTGTCTATGTGCCTGTGGTTCTGTCAGTGTGATCATGTGATGTATCTGACCCCAGGAATGTGTCAATAAAGTTACCCCTTCCTGGGACAATGAATTCACGGTGTTCTTATTTCAATTTCCAGGAGTGTATATGAGAAACCAAACCAATTTTTGAAAATGAATTGAAAATAATTAAAGAAATAGCATACAGAAATCATTATTTTCTTGCCCTAATTGACAACATACTCAGCAAACAAAGGAGACAGAGGATGACAGCATTATTTTAGCCACCACAGGCAGCGCAAACCCACACTGATAACAAATGGCCCCCTTCCTATATGTGAGTAGAACTTCACAGGTTCTTGCCAGGAAACTGAAATCTAGGGGATATACTCCACCTTATTGCACCAGCATTACATTGCCCATCTTCTGTTCAACAATAAAGATAATATTCCATCTTTAGAACAAAGTGTAGTTTATAGAATTTCCTGTAAACTGTGTGGCAAATTATATGTATATCAATGAGGTAGGGTTATAATTACTAGAACTAGACTGAGTAAGCATGAAAGGAGTTGGAGACTGAAAAAGGAAGTTCCCACCTTTGCTGAATATTCTTAAAATGGATGTCATTCATATGATATGAAATGTGATGTTCTCCATAAAGGTACTAAAGGCAGAAGACTAACATTACTTTAATTAAAGCCATTAATAAACAACAAAAAAGAACCTTGACATGGTCCTCAATGACCAAACACCATTCCATTACTCACCCTTATAACGTAGCAGCAGCCAGTTATTATTTCTCTCACCATTAGATAAAAAGCTTGTTATAACTGTACAATCACATTCCATAGTCCTCCCCCCCCCCTCCCCTCCCCCTCCCCCCCCCCCCCCCCCATTTCCTTATTTCCTTGGTCTGTTCATCAAATTCACCAGTTTGTCCGCATGACATAGTAGTGTTCCATTACTCACTTATACAGAATTTTTGGCTTGTACATTTATATAACAGTAATGTTTCAAGATACTGTAATATAAGATTTGTTTGTTCAGAGTCTCTTTAGGTGTTACATTATTCTAGTGTTTTGTATCGATATAGTCATAAAATGTCAAATATGTTTGTACAACAATCTTTTTACAGCTATGAATTTTTGCTGAAGTTGTGTGGGTTATTTGTTTAGTATTAAGTTATCTGATGATGGCCTAAGAAGCCGAAATCCAGTTCATAATGAACTATTAAATAAAGGAGTTTTAAACATGGCTGTCTCTCAGGAACCATATGTAAGTTTCAACAAAGGAATCACACACCCAACAAGTTGCAGATAACTGTTAGGTAAATTGACCTAGGTTACGACACCTCTAATGATGTCTTCATCAGAATGAATTTTTAAGAAACCCTTTAAATAATCCATAGAAAATTAAGTTTGACACAAATATTAAACAAGATCACAATTGTCATGACATACGAAGGTTAATTACCTAAAGTTACATTGAGAGAAGGCAACAGTCAAAGCTTTGAACAGATATGCTCAAGTCAAAAATTAAAATTTTATGAATTCATAATTTTATATGTTTCTTCAAATATATGTAATTAAAATTTTAAAAATTAATATTTATATGTATGCAAACAGTAAAGAACATTCTTTATCTTTACCAGCCATAAAATAAAAGCCCACTGAAGATGCTGCAACTGCAGTGAAATATGTTTGGGTTAAAAAACAAAATTGTGTTTTGCTAAAGGCGGACCCTATCCATAAACATATGATGTCAATAGTTGTTTGAACAGGTAACTTAGTATACAGGTTTGTAATATCTAGTGAAAACAATTTAGTTTCTTGATCAAACTGCAAATCTTTGATTTTACTGACTAGATTTTGATATTGACGACAGAATAATTATTTCAAGAAACAAAGGATATTTTTAATTTTTTTCTGAAGAAATCTTACTAACTCATGATATGCACTGAGTTTCAAAACAACTTTACAACTTTGAAAATTCAAATAAATTAATTCATAGTACCTACAGAGGTGATTGTAGCATCAATTTGTAGGGGAATACATCAAGTTTTGTCTCACATAGTTTGCTAGTGCTGAATCACACCATAAGGAGTGCTAGTGGCAGTTGTGTTGAAGATGGCTGCCTTCACTGGACCCGAGCATGCTAGCTGTGTGTTTTGGTTGAAGAATTGAAGTTGCCGATAACAGTTCAACATAATTTTCGTACCAAGTACGCTAAAGATCCTCCTAGTAGGTCTATGATTTATGAGTGGCATAAATGTTTTGTAAAAACAGTATGCTCGGTAAGACATGGGGAATCATCAGGTTGTCCAAGCACATCTGACAATATCGTTGAGTGAGTGAGACAACGTTTTGTCAACAGCCCTACGAAAGCAACCCCGCATGCATCGAGGATATAGTGTTTGTACCTCCTATGCTGGTTTCTCTACCTGAACATAGAACAAGAATTTACGCCGCCACTGAGCAAGTTATACCGGCAATGCTACAGTGAGTTTGGGAGAAATTGACTTCCGATGCGATGTTTGCTGGATAACCAATGGAAGCCACATACAACATCTTTACTTTAAGATGAAAAAACATGATGTGTTTCCCTATAAAATAACACTAAACCCAGCTCTATATCTTCTTTCAATAAATTTATATGAATTTCTAAAGTTGTAAAGTCCTTTTTGAAATACCCTGTACTTGGCCAATATTTTCATTAATTTGCTGGAAGAAAAATTCCTCAATAATTTTGCTGCTGTTGATTTGGGCATTTTGTCATATTCTTGGTATGTAGATGATATTTTGATCATATACTGTGGTTCCCAGGAAGGAACTGAACATTTGTTTGAAATTTTTAATATTCTTCATGAAAGAATCAGCTTCACTTGTGAATTAGAAAATAATGATAGTCAGCTTTTGAAAAGGTCTTCAAGGTTTGTCTTTTCAATTCCATTTTTAGGCCCTATTTCTTATAGAATTTGTGATCTTCTAGTTAAAAAATATGGATGCAAAGTTACCTTTTCCACTAACAAAAACTTGTAAAAAAATCTTATTCACAATCTCAAGTCCACAGTTGCTCCTATACACAATTCAAGCGTTTATAAAATCACTTGTGATACATGTCCTGTTTATTATATAGGACAAGCTTGAAGACCTTTTAGTGTCATGTGCAAGGAAATTTATTGGGAAAAAGAGGCACTAATATATGTTTCCATTGTTGCTGATAATCTGTTAATTTCAGTTACAAACTGAGAAGTATTGAAGAAATTTTCATTTTACATAGGGAAAAGAAAGGTCATAGGCTCAATGTTCCCAAGGAGCTGGAGATTTTCAAGCATATTTCTAAGAATGATGGCTTCATCCCCAGTGAACAGTTACAGTTACATAACAAAAATTTTTCAATAACTTAAATTCACTACTCACAGAATGTTGATACCTTTATTTTTTACTATATTTTCCTGCCTCTAGTTCTGAAGCATCGTTTTCTTTTAAGCTCATAGATGTGTATTACTAAAGTTACCTTTATGCAGATATTTTATGGATTATACAGCTGTTTGTATAAATATTCTATAATATTCTGTGCTTTACATAATGGAAATTTCTGCATAGCCTAATAGTTATACAAGCTGAATTCTATGCTTATGAGAAAGCTTTATGTGCTAAATTCTGTACAGGTGTGAAGATAAAGGAATAACTAACTGATTTTTTATGTAGTGCACCCAATAAAAAACATATATTACTGCAAACACTGTTTTATTTTGTTCATGCTCCATATTATAACTTGCTCAGATGGAATTGTTTACTGAATAATCACTGACAATATCTTCAGTACAATTTCTAGATTGTCACAACAGCAGCAAGTTGCCTCAGTCACTCCATCCTTATGTAGTGCTCTGGAATGAAAATCAGTAAAACATAATAATGGGTGCTTAGCATGAGAATGGTAAATTTGTTTGTCATTACAGTCAACACCTTCTTCTTCTTTTTCGTCAGTCCTCATCAAACTGAATGACAGGTGAAACTTTCAGGTTTTTCTATATCTAGCTATGAAACGGGTAGCTCTGAGGGATTAAGTAGTGAAGGCAGCAGAGGATCAAGTAGGTAAAAAGAGTCTGTTTATTGTATAACAAGATGTCAACTAAGTATAAGGTCATTGCAGCAAGGAAGGCTGTTCAATAAAAGTTACAACTACTAAAGTTAGGACATTTGGATTGAACAGCAAATACTGATAGAAACCTTTAAACCAGTTACTGAATCTCCTGATGAACTCCCAGCAAAATTACACAATGACAACAGTATCACAGCAGCGCTAGGACAGACAAAACATTTGGTGTCAGTGATGAAAAACCATACGTGTTGAGCACACAGCCTATATTTTTAAAAGAAAAAGCAACACAGATAGATAATACGGAATGTCAAAGAATAACAAGTCTAATGAACCTCATTTTCCTAAACCTCACAAAACTGTAAATTATTCACCTAAAGCTGGAGAGATGTATAGTGAAATAGTGCAGTTGACTGGTGTACATACGAAAAGTGGGAAACCAGAGCAGTGTGGAATAAAGATCTGTTATAAAATCTGTATTAGATCATTGATATAGCACTGGTGATGGTATCAACATCCATCACAAAAGAATCACCAATTGACCCCCACAGAATATATATTATGACAATGCCAATGAGCTAATAGATCAACTGCGACTGCCCATGGCATCAGTTGCTGTTGATAATACTGCTCATTTGAATGATGTTTCAACAATCTCCGAGCTTAGAGAGAGAGATATATAATGAAATAAGTATGGGGACAGTAGTATGAGAACTGCACAAACCGGCATGCAAAACATGTTATGATTAAAGGTCTGGATGACTTATGGTAGGCTGATCTTGTAAATATGTGGGAATATTCACATGCAAATAATGGAGTCAAATACGTTTGATGGTCACTGGTGCATTTGCTTGGGCATAACCCATTAAAACAAAAACAGAGAGGGATGTCAGAGAGGTGTTTGACATTTGTTGCAGACAGGGGTGAACTGATGCCCAGACAACCTCCATATTGATCACATTGAAGAGTTTTGCAATAGGTATTTCAACTTTGAGGTTCGCCGATGACATTGTAATTCTGTCAGAGACAGCAAAGGACTTGGAAGAGCAGTTGAATGGAATGAACAGTGTCTTGAAAGGAGGATATAAGATGAACATCAACAAAAGCAAAACAAGGATAATGGAATGTAGTCTAATTAAGTCGGGTGATGCTGAGGGAATTAGATTAGGAAATGAGGCGCTTAAAGTAGTAAAGGAGTTTTGCTATTTGGGGAGCAAAATAACTGATGATGGTCGAAGTAGAGAGGATATAAAATGTAGACTGGCAATGGCAAGGAAAGCGTTTCTGAAGAAGAGAAATTTGTTAACATCCAGTATTGATTTAAGTGTCAGGAAGTCATTTCTGAAAGTATTCGTATGGAGTGTAGCCATGTATGGAAGTGAAACATGGACGATAAATAGTTTGGACAAGAAGAGAATAGAAGCTTTCGAAATGTGGTGCTACAGAAGAATGCTGAAGATTAGATGGGTAGATCACATAACTAATGAGGAAGTATTGAATAGGATTGGGGAGAAGAGAAGTTTGTGGCACAACTTGACCAGAAGAAGGGATCGGTTGGTAGGACATGTTCTGAGGAGGCATCAAGGGATCACCAATTTAGTATTGGAGGGCAGCGTGGAGGGTAAAAATCGTAGGGGGAGACCAAGAGATGAATACACTAAGCAGATTCAGAAGGATGTAGGTTGCAGTAGGTACTGGGAGATGAAAAAGCTTGCACAGGATAGAGTAGCATGGAGAGCTGCATCAAACCAGTCTCAGGACTGAAGACCACAACAACAACAACAACAACAACATTTCAAAACCATGATGCAGAGGTACAGAATACATCACTACTCCATGTTCACCCACCAGATGGCAAATATCATGGAATGTCTGAACAGAACAATAAAAGGTCTGTGGCAGTTCAATACATCAATCCATGTGATCTCTCTTTGTGATGATCTTCGAACTCAGTTGATGTCTAGCTTTGTTCTGTGTTGTTATATTTAGTAAACCTGAAAAGATTGCAGTACATCATTATGATAAAGTGGTGTTCAATGTTATTATTTCACTGTAATATCATTACTCGCCACTCTGGTGACCCCATGTTAGATGTTTTCTGTGGATCCAGAGATTTGCACAATTTCCGTGATTGAAATACCAATGTGGCTTACAATAGCAATGACTGTTATGACAGAGCAACTGACTCCGTCCACCGGTTCTATGCCTACACATACATCTTCTGCTTCAATTTTCCACCCCTGTGCTTTGAATCATGTGAAAACAGAAAACTGTGACCAATTTTAATCTGCATCATCACAACTAGCACAACAAAGTGCCAGACAATGGACATTGCTGCACGTTCTCTTATGCCCTGTGAACATTTTACAGGACAATTTACTCATTATGCCACTCTGTCGATGGGTTTCTGCGCATGCAATAATTCTGCTGTGTCACAAAATCCATTTGTCACCCTTTCTAATTCTAACCTACAAACAACGCTGTCAGCTCTGCACCATGGCGCCATATTGCTGGCAGATTCACATAACCTCATTGAATTCGATGATAAACCACAAGTGTTCAGTTCAGTGCAACAGCAACAGTGCTTGAACGGTTACCATTTATTAATGGTCAATGTGACTTTTGCCACCACATCACCTGGTGCTCCTAGATCGAGTATTCCCAGTACATTAGAACTAGTCAACAAACCTTCACAGTTTACTGTGTCATGCGTACCGAATCTCTTGGAGGCCATGGCTGTTTCTACCACAACAGTCACCCCTGCAACCATGTCTGCCATGTCGGGTTATATGCACGAGTGTCAAGAACAGTGCAAAGTCGAGTGTCCTGTCCAGATATTCTGCAGGCTGCCACGACATCGTCTGTGTTCACCGCTCTCCTGCTGCCTGTTTCTTCAGGACGTCTACCATAACTGCCTTCGTGTAACAAGGGTAGCCCAAAGACATGGTTTGCTCTTATGGGCAGCATCCTCAACATCCACGGAGCCCTATCCAATAAAGTGTGGTTTGTATCTTTGATTGCAGCTCTGCACGAGCACACAGATTTGCATCTGATCTCATCCTTGTGGCACCAAGATGGGACCACTATGAACACGCAAAATCTATTATTCTCAAGCACTTACCAAGAACTCCACAAGAAGCCATTAATCACATAGTGCACCACGTACTGCTCAGTGAGCTCACACCATCTCAGCTGTGGCGAAAGACCAGAGCATTGATCAATCCCTCCTTTTTGCCTGACACCGCTTTGTGGTCACTATAGATAGTGAAAATACTGGAAGGTCTCCAGCTGAAACTTTTATCACACCCCAACGACCCATTAGAGATGCGCCTATGGCTAGAAAATGACACTTATGAAATCATCAGATGTTAACAACTCACCACAATGCCGTGTTCTGCGCTGACAGTTGGCAAATACCGCACACATCCCATCATGTACTTTTGAGCAAGGCCATGCGAGGTCACTCCAGTCAACAGCCTCAGCTGAGGAGCTACGGGGTGGCCCTGGCAGTAAACCAGCCACCCCCTCCATGCCTCCTCACCCAGGCCCCCTCTCTGCCTCACCCAATTCTGGTGCTGCAACTACAGATGTCCCACACAGTCTGCAGCCACGCCCTGTATACCTGCTGTGTTGGTACCATGCCCATCATGGAGATGTGGCTCAGAAGTGTCACCCACCATGAGTCCTACATCAAAACTTCCATCGCGAGATGAGTTAGGTGCATCATCTCATGGGTATTCAACAGGGCACCTGCAGCAACATCAATATTCACACAATAAACAACTACCTCTGGCAGACTGTGCATACATGACCTCATCAGCAATGCATTCTTCCTGGTTGACACCAGTGCATAAGGTTGAGGTCATAGTGAAAGATTGTGATGAAAAGATAAAGAAAGTAGTACAGAATACTAATGAGAAATTAATATTAATGAGTAGTGAATGTGTAGAAGAGAGAATGAAACTTTGTGAAGACTATAGTAGGAGGGTGGAGAAACAGTGTAAAGATGAAGTCAAAGCAGCCGGAAATTTTGTGCTGAAAACAGTGTTAAACTTGAGAAACAAATCGATCAGATTAAAAATAATTTAGAAACGGAGGCAGAAACCTAGTATGCAGTAGTGGTAGAGGAAAAACTGGTAAAAGTAAAAAAAAAAAAAATGTAGATTCAAAATTGGCTGAAATGGGGAAGAAGTTGGAAGAGGTACAAAATCTAAAGCATAAAGTGTGTATTGTCCCAAACATTCCTTCATTTGTTAGTTGTAAGAAATTTAATAATTTTGAACCATATGAGGAAGTGCATCCACTGGATTTCATTAGGGAATGTAATGATTTGCCTCAAACATGGAATGATAAAGATAAAATGTCATTTGTGAGAGGTTTTTTTTAATGGGAATGCTTATGGATGGACAGATTAGGTAGCTGACAGTTGTACTTCATGGCACAGCTTCAAAAAAGCATTTTTAGATTAAATTTGGTCAAAAGAGGAGCAGCAGAGAATTTTGAGTGAATTTTGGGGAGGAGAGAGATTTGACTCTGGGAAGGGTACTGTGAAAGGTTCCTGTCAGTTTTGGATAAGCAAACCGAAATATTTGAACAAAGAGATAGGTAGTGAATCAATAACTTTGGATTTAGAAACTAAGTTGCCTCGGAAAGTTAGAGAATTGCTTATACCTGCCCCTAGAGGTAATATTAGTGATTTTTTGAATTATTTTGATAAAGTGGAAAGAGTGAAGCCCTCAGTGGAAGATTGTAGGAGGAATTTTGACGATAATAATCAATCAGGGAGGCTGTTTCAGGGAAACAGGATGAGCAGAACTATTTCTAGTAGAAATTCAAGAAATGATTGAGTGGAGGACAGCCAAAATGGGCACAGAAATGGCAGGAGAAATTGAAGGAACAAAAATGGAGGATAAGATGGTAATTCTGGATCAAACCATTTAAACTAGGAAGCAGGGGGCTCAGCATTATGAGTTGGATTCAATTATGTGGTGATAATGCTTACCCCAACTGTCTGTCTCATTTTTCGTGTTTCCTGAGGCAGTCAAACTCTTCTCCTATCCTATCTGTAGTTTATAAGTGAATCAGAAACATTCTATCTTCCACTTTCATGTGATTTTGTACAGCAGGATACTTTAGTACAGGAATATTTTAGAAAAGGTTTTTCCAGTGTTATCTATATAGATTATGTTGTGTTAGTGATAAGTGATGGAATCATAAGAGGATGGAAGAAAGGGCAATTTTTAAAAAATAAATAAAATAAAAAAAAACAGCAGTGGTATTTGGTAAAAATCTATGAGATAATGTGTTTATTCTGGTTTTAAGAAATATGATGAAAATAAATTGGTGTCATGGTTAAAGAATTTCAGTCAAACAAAGAGGTAAGGTAAACAGAAAATGAAAGGTGTCAGCATATGGGGAGGAGAAAGTGCAGATTATCTGAAAACTATAATTAACATATGAAGAAATCAGCTCATGTGTGAAATTTGCTGCAGCAGCAGAGGCAATATGCAGTAAAAACTATCTTGAATACTGGGTCTTAATATTAATTGTGGTGTTATAGAAGTGTTTGTGTTCAAAGCAATTAGTACATGGAGATAACTATCTACCTATAGAAGTGTGTCATGGTACAGCCTCTTCTAACATTAAGGAAATAAAACTTCAAACATAATTACCTGGAGTAATGTGTGTGGAAAGAATAAGCAAGATCTGCATGTTTTTCAGGCTATAACCTCAAGCAATTTGATGGAACACAGTGAGATAATAGTTTCTCTAAGTGACAATTTTGTCTGATCAGTAATTAGAGTTAAGTTTGCCTTAGCATACGTATCTGTTACTGCGGAGTGTTTTTCAGTAGAATCAATTTTGCATTGGATAATCAGAGTAGGTGTTTATTTATTAGATAATGAAGCAGTAATGAGATAATAAATTAATGAATAATGTTAAGGTCTTAATGGTTAGAGCACCCTGTCTCTGCAGTAGGGATATGTTTTGAGAACACATGCAACTAGCTAACAATGTGAGAAATGTAAGTAAAATAATCGAGCTGAGAGGCATGTTTGAGAAATGAAAAAGATAATTGTATACAAACAAATATGGTGTAACTATATTGATGATCTATTTTTGAACTTGGCAACATTGGTTACTGTGTATACTTTGAAATTCATGACACTGCAGCTGGGAATGAGAGCTTAACGGGGAGCAATATTTTAGTGAGGTACAAGTCTTATAATGCTGCATTATCAGACCTATAGGTTATCTGAAAACTTTTATTTGTGTTCTGAGGAATTATGAGCTTAAAGTAGTAAAACTGGAATGAAGAAAAGTAATTTTGCTGATTATCTGATAACTATGGTGCTAATGCAATGTGAATATTCTGACAGGTCAACTATTTGGTAACATTTTGTGAGGATTTAATTTTCTGGTTGATTGAGAATAGTACTCAGTGTTGAGTGGAGAAGCAGGGAATGATTTGGTACAACTTCCATACCCTTAATTTTGATCTGAGTAGTAATCAAGTTGTGTGATGGTGACTCTATTCTTTTTTTCCTAAGGTTATGATTAGTAAATCTATACTAGTGCACATCCTAAGCTTCTGCTAGAGGTAATGTACATATTTTGGGCATTAAGGTGATATGAGTCCATAAATGGTGTGAATTTAAAACCAAGACTTGGCATTTTAGTGGTTTTGCAAATGGGAAAGAAACCCAAATCTTTCACGTTTAACCAGTCTGAGACAGAGTTATGACCTAGAATAATGTTTTGTAGTGTAATGTGCACCTGAATTTTAAAAATTTTACTAGTCCCCACCTTTTGTACTATAGTCAATTTTAGTGCTAATTATTGTGATGTTATGAGAACTGTATAATGTATTTATTTATGAAATAATGACTATATTTGCCATTAGTGTGAAACATTATTTTCATTATACTTAGTTAGGCCTAGAAGTAGAAGTGATTTTATTTTGTCTAATTTTTTTCATGTATTGTGGCGGAGGAGAACCACCTCCAAGAGAACTGATAGCAGTGCATTTCCTTACTAACTGCCACTTGGACCTGTTGAAGGCATGGATGACCTGGTGAGAAAATGTATTAAACCTCATTAAAAGAGGCAAAGTGCTTCTGCAAAATACTAAACACTGAAAAAGTGAAATTTTCTGTCTGAAAATGGACTGCAAGGCACAGTGAAATTTAACTTTTTGCAACTATGATCAATTATTCTTTGAAGCAAGACAGGACTTGTATAAAGTGACACGTATCTTAGAATGTACTGTAATCTATGTTTGTACAAAAAGGACATAAGTTATGATGAAGATGCCTATTTTTATTAAAAACATAATTTGTGGGTATTTTGTGGCATTGTACAGTAAACTATATGGAAATATTTTGTATGGAGTTTGTCATGTGGCCTGTTCATATAAGCAGAAATTTGAAAAACATATGTACTGTGTTTTTGATAAAGAGATTTCTTATTTAATATTCTTTTGTGTGTAGATTGTTACACCCACTTCCTGGGGTCACTTGTTTATTTATTTATTTATTTGATTAGCCATCCGTAGACATTTTGCAATGTATGGATGTTGTCAGTTTGGATACAGTGATTTTTGCAGATACATTGACACTTTTATATGCATTTACAGAGTATACAAATACAATGACATTTATCACTTAAATTACATTCAAACAATTAAATATTCACTTATTGTTTAGAAACAGTGTTCCTGAAAATATAGTTTAAGGGTTTTCCGTAACAGTACATGTTGTTAATTTCTTTGATGTCCTGTGCAGCTTGTTATACATTTACAGAATATACAATACAATGTCATTATGTCACTTAAATTACATTCAAACATTTAAATATTCACTTACTGTGTAAAAACAGTGTTCCTGAAAATACAGTTTAAGAGTTTTTCTGAAACAGTACATGCTGTTAATTTCTTTGATTTCCTGTGGCAGCTTGTTATACAATTTTACACCCTGATACAAGAAACTTTTTTGGGTCTTATGCTTGTTTCTCCTATCTAGATGAAGGCAGTGGCTTGTTCTTGTGCTATAGCTGTGTAAAATGCTGTTTGTACTATAATTCACTATATTTTTCTTTATATATACTATAGTGTGGAACATAAATAAACAGGGAACAGTTAGAATACCAAGTATTTTGAATAGTTCTCTGCAGTGAGCCCACTTACTGCTTTTAGTTATAATTCTCACTGCTCTCTTCTGCACTTTAAAAACTGTTTGTAAGTTGAGTACATTATTTCCCCAGAAAATTATCCCATAGCTTATGACTGAATGTACATAGCTAAAATATACAGTTCTTAGACATTCATCGCTGCATACTGAGGAGAGAACTCTAAGTGCGTAACACGTTGTAGATATCTTTTTTGTGAGTTTTTTAACATGTTCACTCCACCTAAGCTGGCTGTCAATATGCAACCCTAGGAATTTTGTGGTGGGCACTTCGTCTACAGAGGTGTTATGTAGCTTTAACTTTAGGGGACTGTTTTTTCTGTTTATTCTAAAGCGTATGCTATTTGTTTTCTTAATATTTAAGGTCACTTTATTCTCTGTAGACCATTTGTAGACATCTTTCAGTGATTCATTACAATTTTCCAACATTTGTGCTGATGTCTCACTGGTGATTATAATATTGCTGTCATCGGCAAACAATATCTTCTCTCCATGTCGGATATATTGTGGAAAGTCATTTATATAAATCAAGAACAACACCGGACCCAGCACACTTCCCTTTGTGGTCATTGAATTGCCCAGTTAGCCATTTGCAATATCTATCTGGTCAATCCAGTGAGGGGGTAAGTGACAAAGCAAGCTGGGACCTCTTTACTTTGCCATCTGTCTCCTTAAATTCAATTTATTTTCATTTTTGCCTAATTACCAACAACATGCATGTACAATAAGATGGCGACGAGTGTAGTGATGCATAGTGAACGAATGAATAAAAGTTACTGTTCTGTTGTAAAAAATGAATCCTGTGAAAACTGTAAAAGTGAAATCGAAAAACTAAACGAAAGCATTTCAAGTTTACAAAAAGTTGTAGATGTTCTAAGACGTGAGATTTCGCATATAACCAATGAAAACTGTGAGCTGAAGAAGTTGCGCCATATTCTAAATGATAAAACAATAAAGCTACAGACCGGGAACCTGGTGAGTTATGAGAAGCGGAAAGGAAGCGATAGACAGGCATCAAAGGCAGCAAATGAAATTATAATTGCAGATAAAAACAGGCACAGTGTTCTGTCGAATAGTAGTGATGCCTGCAATAAGGATATGCAAAACGCTAGTGAAGTGATGCAAGACAGTGAAACAACGTCCGAGTGGATAAAAGTGTGGCTAAAAGGTAATCCCTTGTCCACTAAAAGAATAACAAACTCCGAAAAATCTGTCACATTTTGCGATAAAAACAAATACGACGTTTTGCAACAAAGTGAAAATACAAATAAACAAAAACCGACGTGTGTGACAAAGAAGAAAGAATCAAAAGTCGACGTCTTTGGAGACAGCCACGCTAAGGGAATTTCTCAAGAACTGCAAGTAAATAGTAAATCAGCGACACTCACAGGCATGGTTAAACCAGGTGCTGGTTTCAAAGAAGTGACGAAAAACATCGTAAAATATAACTATGACAAGCAGGACAGTGTTGTAATCTGCGCAGGAGCTAAAGACATTTACGAAAACAATGCTATGAAAATGTATAAACAGCTCTTGAGTCTTTAGCTGGTACTGTCAAATACAAACATTTTACTGGTGAACTTTACCCACAGGCATGATTTACCTGAATGGTCATGTGAGAATAAGGAAATTCACAGAATTAATGCGAAACTTAAAAGTAGTTGTAGGCTGTTCAGCAATGTGAAATTAATTGACTCAAGCACACTTGACAGAGAATGTTTTACGAAACATGTGCTTCACCTTAACAGAAATGGAAAGGCCAGGTTAGGAAACTAAATAAGGGAAGAAATTAAATGCAATTACAAAGTGACAGTCACTGAACTGGAATGGTATAAATCTCCAATAGCAGAAACACCAGCAAAAACAGGAGCAGCACGCAAATGGACCATCCAAAAATCAGTAGCAACAGAGGAACCTACTACTGAACCAACGTTAGCAGCAGCAGAACTAACAACAGAAGCAATAGTTACAGCATCAAAAACCAACCAACCAGAATCATTAGCAGTCACAGCAACATCAGAAGCAGTAGTTCCAACATCAATAACCAAGCAACCAGAATCACTGGCATTCACTGCAACAGCACACAGCAGCAGCAGTGGTAATAGGAGCAGTCATCACACCAGAAGAAGGCAGCCAACTTTGAGAAGCCAGGATTTTTGCTGGGGCAAAGCACTGAACAACAGCACATAACAGGGAAAGAGATAAATGCTTGCAAGCAGAGGAATCTACAACAAGGATTTTTGGTACCCGGCCTCAGTTACAAGACTAACATAAGGCAGATACCTTCAGATACACCAACTTCCAAGTGTAACTGGCAACAGACTCACCTCCACTGTCATCAACAGAAGAATAACCATGCCAACAGCTCATCTAAAGGACTTTTTAGCATCAGATCTAAAGGGAAAGGCGCCACCAAGATAAGTGAAAAAAATGCCTAATAGTGTTTCACCAAAACATTCAAGCCATAATGAACAAAGCACAACAGCTAGAAGTAGAATTGGAAAAATTTGATAGCCAAATTTTGTGTATCACTGAACACTGGTGCAAAGGGAAGGAAATTGAACACATTGCATTAGCCTTATTTGACCTTGCATGTTACTATAGCAGAATCTCAATGAATGGTGGAGGTTCATGTATCTATGTAAAAAAGTTATGTCATTTAAAGTTAGATATGATCTTTTAGATCTAAGTGAGGACAAACATTTCGAACTTTCCGCTGTTGAAATAATAGGACCTGGGATAGCAAAAAAATTAGTCATATTTTGTGTGTACCGCTCTCCCAGTGGAGACACTGATATATTCTTCTCAAAACTGAATCAATGCTTAGACAAGGTTTCTGGACCAAAAGCAAATGTAATTATCTGTGGTGACTTAAACATTAATATGATGAAGCCTGATAAGGCTAGCAACATATATGTGAATATTCTAAGCTGTTATGGAATATCCTCCCTTGTTAATTGTCCAACTAGAATAACGAAAGAATCTTCCTCATCTATAAATCATGTAGCTACAGATATTGATAGTAAAAAAAGTCATGTTGTTGTCCAAAACCTGGGCCTATCAGACCACCTCTGCCAGATCTTAAAAACTAACATTCATGTAGAAACTCCTCCTAAACTGTGTACATACAAAAGAATGTTTTCCAAATCAGCCCTGTATCAGTTTAAATCCCAGTTAGAATATGAAGATTGGAGGAAAGTCTATGCAGAAACTAATGCAATCCAGAAATTTATCAAGTTCATGTCAATTTTTAAACTCAGATTTGAAGAGATGTTTCCCTAAACTCTTTATCAAATTAAAACTACAAAGAGAAATCAATGGGTGACTACAGGTATAAAAAAATCCTCAGACACTCTTAGATATCTCATAAAAAATAATCAATCTAACCCAGAAGTTCTGCAATTCTACAAAAAGTACAGGAAAATATACAGAAAGGTGTTGCTAGCCGCAAAAAAAACTTTCAAACAACAAAATATTACTTGAAGCTGAAAACAAGAGCAAAGCAGCCTGTAACATCGTCAAACAGGAAACATATAAATCTGCTAAAAAGGACCTCAATTCACATATTAAAAACAAAGATTTACCAGTAGGTAACCCTAAAAAATTAGCTGATTTTGTAAACTCATATTTAAGTAGTATTGCAAAAAAATTACAGCAGAAATTTCCAGATACGTATGATTTACCTACTCAGAACCAGCCAACAAACTCAATGGTGCTCTTGCCAACTACAGAAAGGGAAGTGGCACTAGTAGTACACCAACTAAAAAATAAAACTTCATTAGGACTTGATGAAATCCCAGTCTGCGTAATTAAAGATTGTATAGACCCCATAAAGGGCCCATTAACAGACATAATTAATGAATCTTTCGAATCTGGATACTTTCCGCAGTACCTAAAACAAGCAAAAGTTACACCTATCCTTAAAAACGGAGATGTGGAAAATGTAGAGAACTACAGGCCGAACTCTATACTGTCTATCATTTCTAAAATAATAGAAATACTGGTCAAAAAGAGACTGCTAAATTACCTGAATAAATATAACCTTCTTTCCAATGACCAAATTGGTTTTAGGCCCAGAAAAGGCACACAATCTGCTATAGCACAGTTCACTAAAGTAATTTTAGAAACACTGGACAAAGGTGAAAATGTAAGTGGTATCTTTTTAGACTTGTCCAAGGCCTTTGATACAGTTGTCCACAAAACCTTACTTCATAAATTAGGACAAATAAGAATAAGAGGTGTGACAAAGAAGTGGTTCAAATCATATTGGGGAAACAGAGTTCAACGAGTTGAGATATCACAAGTTTCAAACAATTCCTTTATAAAACACCTGTCTGACCCAGAACCCACAGGGAGGGTATTAGGCCCAATATTGTTTCTTATATACATTAACGACTTCCCACAAAGTATCAGACATGGAGAAAAAATACTTTTAGCTGATGACAGCAACATAGTAATAACTGGTGAAAATCCAACACAACTGTCAGAAAGAGCAAACGATGCTCTCAATGATGTCCACAACTGGTCATTAAAAAATAAAGTAACCCTAAATGTAAAGAAAACTAACTATATTAACTTCCAATTGAACAAAAAACACAATGCCACTAGAATAAAAGTTAATAATAATGAATTAGAGTGTGTAACAAGTACCAAATTCTTAGGGATGAATGCAGACAGCCAACTGAAATGGACAAACCATGTCAACATTTTGGCAAAGAAATTATCCACAGCATGCTGTGCTCCTAGAATCCTTGCACCTGTATGCAATAATACCTGTCTTAAAATAGCATATTACGGGTATCTACACTCAGTCCTCAGCTATGGGATCATGTTTTGGGGAACAAGTGCCAGTAACATACAAACTGTGTTCGAAGTACAAAAAAGAGCCATAAGGATAGTAACAAACAGCAGCAACAGGGCCCACTGACTAGAATTATTTAGAAAGCTAGGCATTCTAACTGTTTCTTGTGAGAATATCTTTCAGAACATAATGTTCATTAAGAAAAATCTCAACATGTACAACGCAAACAGCCTAATACTTGATCATGAAACAAGAGGTTGTCACCACCTCCATCTAGATAGAAAGAACAAGGTAAAGACGCAAAAAAGTATATTTTATAATGGGATAAAACTGTATAACAAATTACCACAAGAAATTAAAGAAATAAATGAGCCTCTCACTTTCAAACAAAAGCTTAAAACCTTTTTAGTAAGTAAAAGTTGTTATACCATAAAAGAATATTTAACATAGATGTAGATTATTAGCAACATATGACATTATCACAAAAATATTATGTAATTATAAATGTGTGTATGACTAGTTAAAAACTACACAAAATATGAGAAACCTGCTTCATTGCAAATGTAAGTGTGTGCTCATGTGTTGTAAACTGACGACATCCATACAATATTTATTGTTCCACGGATGAATAAATAAATAAATATAATCTAAGAGAAAGTTTGGCCCTATGGTTCAAATGGTTCAAATGGCTCTGAGCACTACGGGACTCAACTGCTGTGGTTGTCAGTCCCCTAGAACTTAGAACTACTTAAACCTAACTAACCTAAGGACATCACACACATCCATGCCCGAGGCAGGATTCGAACCTGAGACCGTAGCGGTCGCACGGTTCCGGACTGCGCGCCTAGAACTACGAGACCACCGCGGCCGGCTTGGCCCTATGTCTTAGGGAAAATAGCACAAGGCCTAATTGTGTGCTTAGCTTTTGTAACCTCCCCACCATAATTTTTTTAATGATATTATTTAAAAATGATAATGGACATTGTGCTAAGTGTAAGCTCCCCAGCAAATAAATTTAATGACAATATAAATGAGAATCGCAATCTGACTCAAGGTGTAAGCTGTCACGAAAATGATGAAAAAACAATTCAATGCTAATGAGACTTCATTGACAATGTAAACTCAATTAAACCAAAATATCGGTCTTTGGCCCTGTGCAAAAATCAGAATTAATTTCTTACCTCAGTATAAATGCATGTCAAAGTTCTGCTCTTATTGTTGGCCACGGCTTGGAGGAAATGCATTGCAAGTATTATTTTTTTAAATATTTTTTTTTGAAATTTAATTTAAACTTTTCTTTAAAGGAAATGGAAGGAAATCGTTCGTTCAATTAAATAGTTCTTTTGTTAAAAATATTGCTTTGAAAACCAAAATTATTATTGGGGCGATTGTTGCACAAATTAGTTACAGTTAATTTACATTATTAGCTGAGCGCATTTAAAAATAATATACCTCATCCTGAATCTTGATCAGAGTGCCATGTCGACGCCCGCCGACTCCTCACACACAACTGCACTGGGCTGCTACTACCGACATACTGCTCTGCCCTACTGCTACTGACAGACTGCCCAGTGACTACTGCTCACAACTGTACTGCACGACTACTACTGACAGAGTACCACTCGCAACTCTCGTGCGGTCAAGTGCAGACTAGCCACGATAAATGGCTCTCTGGTCAGAGACTCTGCAATGCCTCACCATCGCCGCCACACAACATACGTGTTTCACTTTGTGTCTGTAACTAATTTCCTAATTTATTTTGACCACCCCTAGTTAATATCTTTTGTTATAGGATGAAATCAATAATTGTTTCTTGACTTAGATTCTATTGTTGATTTAAAAACAAATACAAAGTCTGTATTAATTATAAATATTTGGAAGAAGACCTATTAGGATTCTTAAATTATTTATTTGGCTCTATTTGAAAACATATTAGCAAAGCCAGCCCTTAATTAATTCCAAAATAATTACCAGGTTAGTTAAAGGTATTGTTTGTATAACTATATCTGTTAATGTCATTAATTAAGCAACTAATTCGGCCTAATCTTTGTGCTAGAAGGAACTATTAACACATTGGAGCTTAATGGGTTGCCAATCCAGTTAATACCCAGATCCTGAGGAAATTTGGTACAATTTACAATTTTTTAATAAATTTACTTATCCACATACCTCTTTAGACAGTATATCAGCTTAACCTTTCATCTTTCCTCTTGATGAATATGTATACATTTGGCACCATCAAATTGTACAGGGACTTGTAGATATTACTCTAAAGATACTGTTTTACAGCATTTTTATTTTTCCCCAAAGTGGACAAAATTTTCAAAAGTCATAGGGAATGGGAGGCTATCGATTTAAAATCACTTGTCAGCAGGAACTACTAAATGCTTCATTTATAGATAAAGTGCTTAATTGTCATTTTTTCTCATTTTTACAAATTAGAGAACTTCACTCGGGTTTGAAATCTTTCAAAACACTCAGGAACCCAAATGCCTATGTTACATGGCCTACAGTAGTATCTGGCCTCTTTCCTCACTATCTTCCCTGCAGCATTCCCTTGTTGCCAACAGACCTTGCACCTTCTAGCTGGGTTTGTCTTCTTTTCTGCTGGTGGAAGTTTCTCAGGAAAATGACATGCTGTGACTTTGTTTGCACTTTCGACTCCAGATGCTGAATGTATGTCTTTATTTACCTCTGCTCCTCCTTTTTGAACCAATTGCTTTGCTAATTTATAGATAAAATCTGCTAATGCACACTTTCTTGGTATTTTGATATTGTGATTCACAACTGCCCTCATTAAAATATGGAAGAAAAGCTTTTCCCACTATTTTACAGTCATTTGCTAGAAGGGATAGTAACTCATCAGGTGGTCTCCTCTGTCAACACCTGTTTTAGACACATTGTAGTCCTTTTCCCAAGTAAGAGGGATATAGTGTCAGCAGCAAAGATTTGACAGAATTGTCAACATTTCCTTTCTCCAGTGTAAACTTCAGCATTGCACATGTAACCTGTTTGAGCATCATTTACAACATATAGTTTTATCCCTTATTTCACTGGTTTGTCTTTCATATAAACACAGAATCCAATTCTTCCTCAAAAAGGACGTATATTGTTTCATCCACAGTCAGGTTTCGTGATGGATAAAAGACTTTTCTGGATCTTTCAGTGAAAAAGTCCCAAACAGGTCTTATTTTACGCAGAGGGTCATGGCCTGGTTCTTGTTGAGGTGCCCATAGTCCATTATTGTTCACATGCAGCATCCTGAATATGGCAAAAGATCTGGCGCGTGACATTAGCTGAGAAGCAAATAATGAAGCAAGCACAGGGTTTCCAGACCAATAATCCCTAAGTTTAGGTTTCTTTACAACACACACATGCAAAACGATTGCAAAAAATTGATTTACTTCATGGATCCTCACTGTTATCCAATTCTTCCGTGAAGATTTTGGTTTGAATCTGTTCTGACTGCGAAGTTCAGAAATAGTATCAATACCATATACAGGGTGGTCCATTGATTGTGACTGGGCCAAATGTCTCACGAAATAAGCATGAAACGATAAAACTATAAAGAACGAAACTCGTCTAGCTTGATGGGGGAAACCAGATGGCGCTATGGTTGGCCCACTAGATGGCGCTGCCATAGCTCAAACGGATATCAACTGCGTTTTTTAAAAATAGGAACCCCCATTTTTTATTACATATTCGTGTAGTACGTAAAGAAATATGAATGTTTTAGTTGGACCACTTTTTTCGCTTTGTGATAGATGGTGCTGTAATAGTCACAAACGTATAAGTATGTGGTATCACGTAACATTCCGCCAGTGTGGACCAGGGGGGGGGGGGGGGGGGGGCAAATGGCCTGCGCAGATCGGCGAATATTTCGTCGTTCTGCGCATGACGTCAGCATAGGAGCACGTTGTGTCGAGGCGCCAAAATAGCTGTTTTACCGGTATTGTTGTTTTGCTTTAGTTTGTGGTGTTGTCGCGGTGCTTTGTAAAAGTGTTGAGGTAAATGGCTGGGTGTGCTGTAACTGGGTGTCTGTCGTACAGCCGAAAGACAAAAGGCACGGATATAATTTATCATTCGTTCCCAAAAGACGTTAAAGTGCAGAAGGCCTGGATTATGAAGTGTCACCGAAAAGATCGCTTCAGTGTTGCGACGTCAACTGTTCGTTGCATTTCACATCCGATGATTATCTACGTGACTTGCGAGCAGAACTTCTCAATCTACCGCCGAAGAAAACACTTAAACCAGACGCAGTGCCGAGTGTGAACATACCAGGAAGTGTTCGCAGTGTCAGTGGAAATTCAGGCCCTGATGACACAGTTTCTCCGAATAGGGCAGACAGGTGCAGGCAAGAAAGACAATGAAAAATGCAATTGAGCACCTGGTTAGTGTGTCTCCGAAAAAAAGGAAAATAGACCAGTCAACAGCGACAGATAACTGTGACACTGATAGTAAACAGATCAGCGAACTCTGTAAACGTATAGAAGAAATAGAATACAGGAACCGCAGACTGACAGCTATGTGTGCAAATCTCAGATGTAGTGAGAAGCGTTTGAAACTCAAAGTGAAAGCTTGTGGTGATAAAATAAAATATCAACAAAAGTGTCAAAAGAAGCAAGTGCAGGAGAAAGTGACTCAAATATTAGGCAAATTGTTTTCAGAAACACAGATAAACTGCTTGTTGAGTGGAAAGAAACGAGCAAAATGGCAAAGGGAAGATATTTGTAAAGCGGTTACACTTCGTGCTGTGTCTAGGAAGTGTTATTTGTTTTTAAGAAATCGGGTAGGTTTCCCACTTCCAGGACTGTCAACACTTTAAGAGATGGACGTCACACTCTTTCAGATGCTTTCCTGGTGTGCTGACAGACGTTTTGCAACTAATGAAAGCACACTCATCTGTATTGACAAAAACTGAACGTGTGTGTGTGTGCTATCATTCGACGAAATGAATGTAGACATTAATATTATTTATGATCCTGTTGAAGATCGTGTTGTAGGGCCACACGGTAATGTGCTATTTGTTATGGTACGTGGTTTGTTTTCTGGATGGAAGCAACCCATTTACTATGATTTTGACACACAAATAACAGCTGATCGGTTAAACAGTATTATCTGCTCCGTACAAGATGTTGGTTACGATGTTGTTGCGGTAGTGTGCGACCTTGGAACAAAAAATCGATCTGTGTGGAAAGATTTTTAATGTGACAGAAACAAATTCCTGCTTTTCCAATCCGCAATATGAAAATAAACGAATCTGGGTGTTTTCAGATGTTCCGCATTTGTTTAAATTAATGAGGAACCACTTTCTGGATGACGGACTAAAGCTTCCAAGTGGGAAAATTGTTAATAAATCTACTGTAGAAAGACTGCTCGCATTAGATAGGAGTGAAATGAAGTTGTGTCCTAAACTGTCACAGCTTCATCTCAGTGTCAAGGGGAGAGAGCGTCAAAGGGTTTATTTGGCAATGCAACTTTTTTCGGGTACCACAGCTAAAGCCATAAAGTACCTAATGCCTGAAGAGAGGAAGCAGCAAATTTTTTTCAGTTAGCAAACGACGCATTTGACATTCTGAATGCTCGGAGGTACAATAAGAATGTGTTATCATGTGATTATGGAATACATAAGGATGTTCAAGAAAGAATATTGAGAGAACTGTATACGTATGCCGAAAAAATGCGCGTAGGCAATGCAAATCACTTGCTCCCATTCTAGAAAGGCATTATGACAACTGTTCGGTCATTATTTGGACTGTTTTCAGATCTTCAGCCACTACAAACTGCAAGATTGAATCAGGATGCATTGGAAAAATTTTTCTCGCAGATCGGAGGAATTGGTCATTTCCATTTGAACCCTTCTCCAACAGAAGTAAAATATCGATTACGGCTGTTACTGCTGGGACACAATGCTTATGACATTCCTCTGTCAAGTGACACATCAGTAGAGGCAGATGAGTGTGACGGATTTTTGACGTCACATCTGTTCGCAGGAATTTTGCCTGACATGAGCGAAGCACTGCAAATGATAGATGGTGAAAAAGAGCTAAGAGATATTAACTTTCCTGTTCAACCTGCACCAGAAGAATCTGCTGTCAAAGAGGGATGTGACTGCTCTGCAGAAGGATTCCGTTACCTGGCTGGCTACATTGCATATCGTACAAAGAACTGTGACAAGACACTGGGAACGCCGTCTGCTGATATTTTAAGTCCTCCAACAAATGAAAATTATGGTAGGATTGAATTTCTATCTCGCGGTGGGCTTACAGTTCCAACAGATGAGTGGCTACATAAGGTGTCTCAGTTTGAACTAATTTTTAATGAATTTAATGGATTGGATAGTATTTCCAAGTAAAAAAATATAGTGAAAACAATATGCACTGCTGTCCAAACTAAATATCCGGAATTTTCGTCACACGTTATAAAACTGTATGTCAGAATACGACTTTTCATTCGTATGTGGTTTCTCAATACGAAGCATAAAATGCAGAAAGCAGCAGCAGCACAGAAGCGGAAATCAAGACAGTGGCACTCTTCTTCTACTGAAAACATCTAAACAGGTAAATCAACTATTTTAAATAATTTCCTGAGAACTTATTGGGAAAAGGTCGAATCGTGCTGATGTACGGCTATTGTGAGCTATGTATGCACGACCAACGAGCGTGTGCTATGTATGCTGCTCGATATCCTGGACGACATCATACAAGTGTCCGGTCCGTTCGCCTGATAGTTACGTTATTTAAGGAAACAGGAAGCGTTCAGCCACATGTGAAACGTCAACCATGAACTGCAACAAATGATGATGCCCAAGTAGGTGTTTTCGCTGCTGTCGCGGCTAATCCACACATCAGTAGCAGACAAACTGCGCGAGATCGGGAATCTCAAAAACGTCGGTGTTGAGAATGCTACATCAACATCGATTGCACCCGTACCATATTTCTATGCACCAGGAATTGCATGGCGACAGCTTTGAACGTCATGTACAGTTCTGCCACTGGGCACAAGAGAAATTACGGGATGACGACAGATTTTTTGCACGCGTTCTATTTAGCGACGAAGCGTCTTTCACCAACAGCGGTAACGTAAACCGGCATAACATGCACTATTTGGCAACGTAAAATCCACGATGGCTGCGACACGTGGAACATCAACTACCTTGGTGGGTTAACGTATGGTGCGGCATTATGGGAGGAAGGATAATTGGCCCCCATTTTATCGATGGCAATCTAAATGGTGCAATGTATGCTGATTTCCTACGTAATGTTCTACCGATGTTACTACACGATGTTTCACTGCATGACAGAATGGCGATGTACTTCCAACATGATTGATGTCTGGCACATGGCTTGCATGCGTTGAAGCGGTATTGAATAGCATATTTCATGACAGGTGGATTGGTCGTCGAAGCACCACACCGTGTCCCACACATTCACCACATTTGACGTCCCCAGATTTCTTTCTGTGGGGAAAGTTGAAGGATTTTGCTATCGTGATCCATCGCCAACGCCTGACAACATGCGCCAGCGCATTGTCAATGCATGTGTCAACCTACCTCTTACCAACCGTTCGTCTAAAATTGTGAGCCATATGTTTGTGACTATTACAGGGTCATCTATCACAAAACAACTTTCAACAATATTCCGAGCGCGCGCACAGTTCACAGTTCACGAGAGACTGGCGCGCTAGCCATCAACAATGCACTTCTACATCTACATCTACATCTACATTGATACTCCGCAAGCCACCCAACGGTGTGTGGCGGAGGGCACTTTACGTGCCACTGTCATTACCTTCCTTTCCCGTTCCAGTCGCGTATGGTTCGCGGGAAGAACGACTGTCTGAAAGCCTCCGTGCGCGCTCTAATCTCTCTAATTTTACATTCGTGATCTCCTCGGGAAGTATAAGTAGGGGGAAGCAATATATTCGATACCTCATCCAGAAATGCACCCTCTCGAAACCTGGCGAGCAAGCTACACCGCGATGCAGAGCGCCTCTCTTGCAGAGTCTGCCACTTGAGTTTATTAAACATCTCCGTAACGCTATCACGGTTACCAAATAACCCAGTGACGAAACGCGCCACTCTTCTTTGGATCTTCTCTATCTCCTCCGTCAACCCGACCTGGTACGGATCCCACACTGATGAGCAATACTCAAGTATAGGTCGAACGAGTGTTTTGTAAGCCACCTCCTTTGTTGATGGACTACATTTTCTAAGCACTCTCCCAATGAATCTCAACCTGGTACCCGCCTTACCAACAATTAGTTTTATATGATCATTCCACTTCAAATCGTTCCGTACGCATACTCCCAGATATTTTACAGAAGTAACTGCTACCAGTGTTTGTTCCGCTATCATATAATCATACAATAAAGGATCCTTCTTTCTATGTATTCGCAATACATTACATTTGTCTATGTTAAGGGTCAGTTGCCACTCCCTGCACCAAGTGCCTATCCGCTGCAGATCTTCCTGTATTTCGCTACAATTTTCTAATGCAGCAACTTCTCTGTATACTACAGCATCATCCGCGAAAAGCCGCATGGAACTTCCGACACTATCTACTAAGTCATTTATATATATTGTGAAAAGCAATGGTCCCATAACACTCCCCTGTGGCACGCCAGAGGTTACTTTAACGTCTGTAGACGTCTCTCCATTGATAACAACATGCTGTGTTCTGTTTGCCAAAAACTCCTCAATCCAGCCACACAGCTGGTCTGATATTCCGTAGGCTCTTACTTTGCTTATCAGGCGACAGTGCGGAACTGTATCGAACGCCTTCCGGAAGTCAAGAAAAATAGCATCTACCTGGGAGCCTGTATCTAATATTTTCTGGGTCTCATGAACAAATAAGGCGAGTTGGGTCTCACACGATCGCTGTTTCCGGAATCCATGTTGATTCCTACATAGTAGATTCTGGGTTTCCAGAAATGACATGATACGCGAGCAAAAAACATGTTCTAAAATTCTACAAGAGATCGACGTAAGAGATATAGGTCTATAGTTTTGCGCATCTGCTCGACGACCCTTCTTGAAGACTGGGACTATCTGTGCTCTTTTCCAATCATTTGGAACCCTCCGTTCCTCTAGAGACTTGCGGTACACGGCTGTTAGAAGGGGGGCAAGTTCTTTCGCGTACTCTGTGTAGAATCGAATTGGTATCCCGTCAGGTCCAGTGGACTTTCCTCTATTGAGTGATTCCAGTTGCTTTTCTATTCCTTGGACACTTATTTCGATGTCAGCCATTTTTTCGTTTGTGCGAGGATTTAGAGAAGGAACTGCAGTGCGGTCTTCCTCTGTGAAACAGCTTTGGAAAAAGGTGTTTAGTATTTCAGCTTTACGCGTGTCATCCTCTGTTTCAATGCCATCATCATCCCGTAGTGTCTGGATATGCTGTTTCGAGCCACTTACTGATTTAACGTAAGACCAGAACTTCCTAGGATTTTCTGTCAAGTCGGTACATAGAATTTTACTTTCGAATTCAATGAACGCTTCACGCATAGCCCTCCTTACGCTAACTTTGACATCGTTTAGCTTCTGTTTGTCTGAGAGGTTTTGGCTGCGTTTAAACTTGGAGTGGAGCTCTCTTTGCTTTCGCAGTAGTTTCCTAACTTTGTTGTTGTACCACGGTGGGTTTTTCCCGTCCCTCACAGTTTTACTCGGCACGTACCTGTCTAAAACGCATTTTACGATTGCCACAGTTTAAATCACAAATAAATAAGTCAGAAGTGAAGAACATATGACATATGTCCGTTGGATTTTATGGTTAAAACACAGTGAACGTATCTAGTACGTCCATCGGCTCCAATGTGTTAAAAAGGAGGAATTTTTCGATGTATTCAGTTAATTTCTGTAATTTCTGTAACATCGAACAATGTATAGTTTCAGTGCCTATTATTGTGAGGATATATAAAGGACCGATTTTTGGTCCCAAGACAGTCAGCCCACAGCTGATTTTCATATGGGAAATACGTATTGGTTAAGTTAACAACAATGTATCACTTAACAGTGGAATAAGTGTAACACAAATAGGCCATGTGTTAGAACAATTAAGGGCAATTTATTTGAAAAGTGTTGTAACATGTATTATTCTACAGGAACTTTGAACTGTGTGGTTAGATTTTTACTGCTCGTAGATGTTCAACATCAAACTATTGTAGCAGTGTGCTGATGTTGCCTGCAACCTATTAATGAGGCTTATCAACATTTACCAACAGTGAACTAGCCGTGTAATTGTGTAGTATTGGGGGGGGGGGGGCTGTGAGCAGTGAAAGCAAAGAACTGTAAAACGCAATTGCGCAAATCTCGGCTACATCTATAACAGTAGTCAGTGTCGAACTTCCAACCCCCACTTTCCAGCCAGTATAACAATACAGTACAGTGACATCAAGGACAATCAATGAAGAGGTAAATCAGGTGAACATCACAACTACCTGAATATAAGATTACATGACACACTGTGTTATACATAGAATAATGGGTTTGATATTACAGGGTTCCCTGGAAATTAACCTTTCCTGCAGTAACTCAACTCCCAACAACCTCTCTTCTTCTAAATTAATTAAACCAAAGGATTTGGATCTCTGAACCTCTTGGGTGACCTTATTGGTCCCTCAGTATGGTCCCTAGCAGGAGATTTTCTAGGTTTCTGTAATCTCTATAATAATTGTTCCTGCTGAGCAAATGACTGTCCTGCAAAATGTATTTTCCTATGATAATTTCTATTCGCACCTTTATTGCTGTTCTTCCATTTAATTTGGTAGTATTTGGGACTTTTCAAACCTCCTCTCCTATTTCCACCAGTTCACGTCTTATAATTACCTCCATTCTACTTGAAAGTTCACCCTCCCCTTTTTAATATATCCAACTGCTCTAAATAATTTAATATTGCTTTTATCTTTTTAAATTCCTGGCCAACGATTTTATCTCTTACAAAGGAACACATATGACTAATCAGTACTTTTATTAAATGTCCTCTGCTAATTGATTCACCTAAAAAATTCATTCTGGTGAGATGGCATTCAAAATATTTTCTACATACATCAAAAAAAGATTTGCATCACCCTGGTTCCCAGAACTCCTGAAGGTAGATGTTGACTGTGAATATTGTATCACAGACAAAGTCCCTTTGACTGTTCAGAGATGTAACTAAACTTTCCCAAAGACGTAAAAACAACATGCAGGAGCAGCACCTATTAGATGGAGGGGGGTCCGACAGCTGATCAGTTCCAGTCATTCCACCAGGAAGGAGGTACATGGCTCTTGTTGCCTGTAGTTCAACCATGCCTTGATGGTCAACACTGCATTTCGATCACATCCACATTGTTACTTTGTGCCAGGAAGGGCTCTCAACGAGGGGAGTGTCCCGGCGTCTCCAAATAAACCAAAGCAATGTTGTCGGACATGGAGGAGATACAGAGAGAATGGAACTGTCAATGACATGCCTCGCTCAGGCCACCCAAGGGCTACCACTGCATTAGGTGACCGCTACCTACGGATTACGGCGCAGAGGAACCCTGACAGCAACGCCACCATGTTGAATAATGCCTTTCGTGCAGCCACTGGACATCATGTGATGAGTCAAATACTATGTGTTTAACTGCAGTTTTCTCATAGTCTTCAAGTGAAGCTCCATAATAAATGCACTGTGATCTGCTAGCACTGGATCAGTTTCATTTATTTTGTAATACCAGATATCTATGTCTGTGATTATGGTGTCCAAACATACATCACCTCTTGTTGGAAGTCCATTTGCAATAAATAGTCCATAATTATTTACCAAGTTCAAGAAAACTCTTTCTTTTACACTTCTTTCACGTTCTCATATATTAAAAACATCAAACAATGCTACTGTTGACTAAACAATAATCATTTTTACATCAACTGACTCTAATGCAGTTAGCTGTAAATCTAAATCTCAGCAGAATTTCTTTAGGTCTACTCCCCTGAAATAGAGATTTGTATAGGTGCATGCAGACACATCGCCATGCATGGTAGTTTCTAAGGACCGTGAACTCATCATCTTAAAGTATTCAGTAAATCTGTACAGTAGCACTCGCCTTCCTCTTTCGCTAATCACTTCTCATTTACAAATAACACATTTGTCTTCGTATCATCTACAAATATTTTAACAGGTCTCATTTGGCACAGGTAACAGCGGTGAAACATTGTGGCATGGAAGCAATTAGGCCTTGGTAGGTCGCTGGATGGAGTTAGCATCAAATCTGCCCACACAAGTCACCTAATTCCTGTAAACTCCAGGGACAGGGCAATGAGACCCGACACCGTGTTCAATCACATCCCAGATGTGTCCAATCAGGTTCAGATCTGAAAGTTGGAGGGCGAGAATGTCAATAGGAACTCGCCATTGTGTTTCTTGAGCTATTCCATCACACTTCTAGCCTCACAACATGGTACATTATCTTGTTGAAAAATCTCACTATCCTCGGGAAACATGATTGACATGAAGGGTGCACATGGTCAGCAACCAGTGTACTATACTCCTTGGCAATCATGGTGCCTTACACGAACTCCACTGGACCAATGGATGCCCACATGAATGTTCCCCAGAGGCTAATGGAGGTTCTGACAGCTTGTCTCTGTCCCGCAGTACAGGTGTCAAGGAGCTGTTCGCCTGGAAGACGACAGATTCGTGCCATCCCACCGGCTTCATAAAGACGATATCGGTATTCATCAGACCATGCAATGCTCTACCACTTCACCAACATCCAGTGACGATGGTGATGTGTCCATTTGAGTCATAGTTGCTGATGCAATGGCGGTAAGAAAGGCACAAGTGTTGATCATCAGCTGCAGAGGCCTATCATTAGAAGTGTTCGGCGCACTGTGCGTTCAGACACACTTGTACTCTGCCCAGGGTTGAAGTCTGATGTTAGTTGTGCCATGGTTCACTGCCTGTCCTGTTTTACTAACCTGCCCAACCTAAAATGTCCGACATCTGTAATGAGGAGTGGTCATCCAACCGCATGATACCTGGATGTGGTTTCACCTTGCCTTTGCCACATGTTGAAAACACTCACCACAGCACTCCTCAAACATCCAACAAGTTATTATTTTCCCTTTTACTTCAAAGTCAACACCTATCTTGAAACTGCTGTTGAGGCTGTTTGTATCTGCTACTTTATTCAAGGTATTGTGATCTGGAAAAGTATTTCACACAAAGCTATTTATATTTTCAGTAGTTAAACTCATTTTAACTTTGGTCAAATAAAACTATTATTTCATGAAGAATTTATAAGTGAATCTGTCAACAGTTTCAGCATATGTGTTTGGTTACTAGTTTTGAACTAACTGGTTCATTTTCAAGCCTGGCCTACTGTGACTACAAAAAAAATGGAATATAGCTGTCAATGAACAGTGAAAACTAAAGTGGAGTTACAATAGACAGTTCGACTGCAATAGAAATTAATTATTTAAATTCAAACATACTTGCACTGAAAGTGCTCGATCTTAATAGAAACATCAAAATGATAATACTTTAAAATTTTTACAGAATGACTATCACAATCCACAAGTGCCTCTCAGCAAGTCAAAATAAAACTGGAGGCTGACATAGCCAACAGCAACAGGAACATTTCGATGGTGTCAGTATCATGCCTCATGAATAAGAACATGCCTATAACTAATGGGTGTGTCACATTTTAAATTTGGATTTGTCTAAGCCCCTCTATTAATCTTCACATCAATGTAGTGAATGATAATAACAAATCTACAAATAGCACACAAACACAAATACCAGTAATGCGCATGCATATTACATATTTGAACATAAGACAAGCGTTTCAGCTACAGGTGGATATCCACAGCCAATGGGCACATCAAATTGAAATAAAGGGCATTATAGCACCTTTACCACCATCGAAACAATTAACATAAAGTACAATAAAGATATATAAATAAAAAATCATTTTTGTTGGTCCATTACAAATTTTGCAACATACATATGAATGGTTGTCTTTCAAAAATCTAGATAAATAAATAGCTTACATGCATAAAATTATACATAAAGACCAATATGAATTGGTTGTTTAGCTAATAAACATTGTAAAAATGTGGTTACGTAGTTCCACGAAAACAGTGTCTCTTGTACAGAATCATTGCGGCATCTCATTACATGCAGGCATGTTGAAATCGCCTGTCCAGTACTCATAGTAAGTATCCATTTGTGTGAATCCTATTGTTGCAAATTACAGAGGACAAATGCTAAAATACAGGTATTCAAACACTTAACATAATTTTAAACAGTTTTACATTACTGGTCACACTCACACATGCCACATGAACAACCTTTTGCTTATAGCCCCTATGAAATACATCACCTGTCAAATACAGGTGTTAGGTTTAATAGAACAACAAATAAAGATAGAAAAACAAATTAATTAATTCAACACATAATTTACAGTAATGGCTCAGAAGATGCAGAAATACAGTGTACCACTGTTTGATAGCATGATCTTTAGCAACTGGAAATTTAGGATTGAAACACTTTTACATGAGCTGCAGTTGTTGAACAATAAAGGTTGCCAAAACAGATACATTTTTGTTTGCCAGAAATGTTGGAGAAGTTGATGCTGAAAGCATTTTTTGTGGAAAGAAATTTCAAATACAAATAAAAGATGTTCTTGTAGTGTCAAGTTAACTAAAGAATTTATTGTCAGTTTGTAAACTAGAAGCGACTGGATACTGCATTGTTTCCAAAAATTCAGTGGGTTTAATTTGAAATGATGATAAATTTATAGCTTCAGTTCACTGAAAAGATTCAGGTATGAACCCTTTCATTCATACCTACTAAGAGTTTTATGTGTAGTGCTTGTGTTTAAGACAGTGACAGATTTGTGGCATAAACGACTAGGACATTTGAACCTCGAAAATATGACAAAACTTCATTCGCTAGTGAAGGGACTGAACTAAGTGAAGTTTTATGAAACTGTAAATAAATGTTTGACCTGCATAGAGGGTAAACCAACATGATTACCACACAATTATTCAGTCTCAATTTCGAGACAAAAGACCATTTGAACTGAAACATAGTGATGTGTTTGGTCCTATAATGTCCATTTCTTTTTATGGAAAGAAATATATAGTGAATTTCACTGATGATTATTCTCACTCTTGAACAGTTTATACTATTCAGTCAAAAGTCAAAAGTGTTTTGTTATTTTAAAGTATGTTGTTGAATGACTACTGCTCCTTTTAATATGAAAATCTCAAGTTTTGGTGTGACAATGGTCCTGAATACATTTCAGATGAAATTGTTTGAAGGAAGCAGAGTGCAATTCCAGTTTACCATAAGGTACAGACCTCTGCAAAATTGAGAGCCAGAATTATAAAATCCTAGTATCATTGAAAAGGCACATTTTGTGGTTCTTGGATGCAACAGATACAAGATGGTGGCGAGTGTAAAAGTAATTCTTGTATCCCCACGAAAAAAAGTAAATTTCGGTAGTAAAAAGAATACGTGTGTAAATTGCAAGGACGAGATTTCGAAGCTAAACGAACGAATATCCAGTTTACAAATGATAATCGGTGCTGGACATAAAGAAACCTCATGCAGAAAAACGTGAGTCACTGAAGAAGCAAGAAGACTCTACCTCTCCACACAAGTGCCAAACAATGATGGGAGAAAACTGCACTCTGGAAGTACAATCCCAAAATAGCAGTGAAATTTCAGTATGTATAAACAGAGAAACTTTAATGCATAAAAACTGCACTCCGAAAGTACAATCTCAAAGAAGCAGTGGAACTTCAATGTGTATAAACAGTGAAACTTTAATGCATAAAAACTGCACTCAGAAAGTACAATCTCAAAGCAGCAGTGAAACTTCAATGTGTATAAACAGTGAAACGTTAATGCATAAAAACTGTCAAACTAGAACGTATAACAACCTTGTGGGAGTATTCAATACTGAAAATTCAATGAACACGTCAGCCCAAGTCGAAAAGTTACGAAATCAACCACAAAAAGTAAACAAACCGTTGCACAGTGAACTTCCGACTGCTAACATTGTAAAATACGGAAAAATATATGTGTTAGGCGACAGCCACGGCCATGGAATTGCCGCAGTGCTAACAGAAAAATACAATAACAGGGCAAACGGTTTCGTGAAGCCTGGGGCTCCATTAAGTGAACTGAAAAACCTTACAAAATTACGTGAAGTAACTAGTTTGTGTCAGGATGACTTTGTTGTATTGCTGGGAGGATCAAATGACGTATATAGAAATGAGTCGTTCAAGGCTAGCACAGAACTGAGAAAATGCCTCAATAATTTATTTCACACGAATGTACTCGTTGTAAATATCCCGCATCGCTACGATTTACCGAGGTGTTCGTGTGTAAACAGTGAAATTCATGCCGCAAACAAGAGTTTCAGTGAAATATGTACTCACTTCGTAAATACAGACGTTATTGACATAAACAGTTTGGAGCGAAGGCTCCATACAGTTCACCGTCTTCATTTGAATGCATTAGGAAAGGAGGTACTTACGGAAAAAATTTTTACTCGTATTTCGTGGTGCAATGAAGTACCCAGGACAAATGGAAATCGATTGCAAGTAACAAAGGGTTTTTTTCATGCAGCGAACAATATAGCCATCAATCAGTGTCAAATCACGAAATGGGTTAAAACCAATAGGCCAGAAAGTAACATTCAAGCTGGGAAACAAACTCAAATTACGAAATGGTTCAAGCCAAAAAGAAATGAAGCACAAATTTTGCAAGCTCCAAAAATACTGGAAGACAAACAAGCTGCTGCACGTGTGTCTTCCAGAACAAGGAAAGCTCTAGAGAGGAACAGTGATTTTTTATGGCTGGCACCAGGGAAATCACTTCAGCACCATCCAGATCCAGTGCCATCAAGAATGTAACTATGGATGTAAGTACACAATATCAAAGTGACAAAGAAATGTACAAGCCAAGTGAGCAAGCTGATGGGCTGCTACAGAAGAATCCAGACCTACCCTTTTGTGAGGATGGTTCATTATTAAATATTAGGTCTTTAAAAAATAAAATTGATGATCTTAATAGTAACTGTATAATGCATTGTAATATAAATGGTTTAAGTGCTGAATATTAATGTGACAGAAGCTCTAAGTTAGATGAGCTACAAGTTTTTTATCTGAATTTCTAAATGAACACTGGCTTAGTAGTGATACCATGAAAATCTTAAATAAAATTGAAAACTTCAAGGTAGCTACCAGCTTTTGTAGGATAAATAAGTCACGAGGAGTGTCATGCATACTCATTCATTCTAATTTAGATTACCATGTAAGATGTGACTTCAATTGTTTTAATGAAGAGTGTATTTTTGAAAGTTGCTGTGTTGAGTTAAAGGACATAATGTTGTTATAATATCAATTTATAGAATCCCAGGGAAGGTGACAACTGAGCATATCCTACGTAAATTTCAGAGTTTGTTAGAATACCTCAGTAAAGAAAAGAGGAAAAAAATTGTGGTTGTCGCTGATTTCAACATCAATGTGTTGAATTAAACATGTGAGGTATCAGAATTTACAGACTTAATAAAAAATATGGCTTCAAATTAAATTTTTCTGAATCTACAAGAGAAAATGCTCAGTCAGCTACATGCATTGACAATATTTTAACGAATTACGCATTTGAAGATGGATATGAATTTTGTCTAGATCTAGGAATTTCTGATCATTCAGCATTATTCATTGAGCTATCCAGAGCAGGTAGAGAAGTCCCATGTAAAAAAAGCTTATGTAAAAAGGATCTTCAACCAAGAAACTTTGGCTCTATTCCATGACAAGCTCAAGGAGACAGAATGGCACTTTGCTAAAAATATTTCATGCATGGCAAATTTTGAAGCATTCCTAGGGGATTTTCTAAGTGTTTTCAATGAAATGTTTCCACAAAAAACTTATTTTAATAAAATGACAAAATTAAAATGGATCACTAAAGGTATAAAAATCTCCAGTGCTAAGAAAAGGCAGCTACATAAGGAACTAAGACATAGTAAAAAAATTGAATTTATTGAATATGTTAACCGATACAAAAGTACATTTAAGAAACTTGTCAAAGCAGCAAAGCAAATGACAAATAATAAATTAATCTTAAAACATGAGAATAAACCAAAGGCAGTGTGGTCAGTTGTAAAACATGAATTAGGTATCAAAGCCTCTAGACATGGAATTAGTACAATTAAGCTTGAAGATGAGATCATTGTAAATCTGGCTCAAATTTCAGAATGCTTCAATGAGTTCTTCATTAATGTAGTGAAACCAGAGGTTAATGTTGCAGATTATGAGAACACTGTATGTCCCTTTGGACTAAATCATAATTCTGAATGCCTCACAAAATTCAAAACAGTTTCAACAATAGATGTAGAAAAAATTATATTAAAACTAAAAAACAAAAATTCTGCAGGTTGGGATGGAATACCAGCAAAAGTCGTTAAATTTGTGTGTAAAATAATAGGATACCCACTATCTAAAATAATAAACCAATCCTTTGAACAAGGAAGCTTCCCAGAGGTGCTGAAGTATGCAGAAGTAAAACCATTGCTCAAAAAAGGGTCAAGAGAGGATATGGGGAATTATCGTCCTATCTCCCTCCTTCCAGTCCTATCAAAAATCTTTGAAAATGCTGCTGCTATGCAGATTCGAAATTTTATGGAGAAATATGATATTATTACAAAAAACCAATTTCGTTTCCAGTGTGGCAAAAGTACTACTGATGCAATTAACTTGTTTATCGACAAGATCAGCACATCATTAGACAACCATAATAAAGTTGCAGGAATCTTTTGTGATCTCACAAAAGCCTTTGACTCTGTAAATCATGCACTGCTGATCTATAAGCTTGACAAGTATGGGATCAAGGCTTACTTCATACTTATCAAATAGGAAACAAAGAGTGATTGTCTCATCAAATGCAGCAAATTACTATTCAAAATGGAAAGCAGTAGCCCAAGGTGTCCCTCAAGGCTCGATTCTAGGACCTATTTTGTTCTTGTTCTATGTTAACGATTTACCAAACAATATAAATGCTCCATCGATTTTATTTGCAGATGACACATCTGTATTAATTGAAAACCAGGAGCCAGAAAACATCCCTCTCTACATAATAAACACAATGAACAGACTAGAAACATGGTTCCAACTGAATGGATTAAGATTGAACATCCCCAAAACCCACATGGTCCAGTTCAGAACAAAATAGTCAAACCCCAAGAAATTAAAATAACTCATAAAAATCAGGGTATAGAAGTAGATTCTGTGAAGTTTTTAGGGTTAAACCTAGATAAAAATTTAAATTGGAATAAACATGTTGACTACCTGTTAAACAAATTATGTAGCCTTGCATTTGCTATGCAAATATTAGCTGGTGCAACAGACATGACTACAAGGAAAATTGCATACCACAGCTACTTTCAATCAGTTGTAAGGTATGGTATTATTTTTTGGGAAAATTCAAGCAATATATTGCGCATACTACAGTTACAGAAAAGAATAATAAGCAACATGTGTACTGCCCATCCAAGGACATCATGACGCCCACTATTTGAAAAATAACAGCTATTAACAGTTCCCTCTTTGTACATCTATGATATTATCATCTTTCTACATAGCAATTTAGAATTATTCGAGAAAAACTGTTTCAATGGCGCATATAACACGAGAAACGAAGACAATTTTATGCTTCCCACTCATCGCTTAAACCTATACGCGCAGTCTCCTCAGTATATGGCAATGAACATTCATAACAAGCTAAAAGGATAGAATGTTCTGAGTATAAACCTAGAGACACTGAAAACAAAGCTGTGTGATATACTTGTCAAACGCTGCTACTACACAGTTGAGGAGTTCATGAAGGATGAACTGAACATTTGAGCAGGATAAATTTACATATAGTCTTGTGTGTAAATGTAGCTGACCTCCACGAAAGGGAGGAAAGAAAAATAAAAGCTTATATTAATCTTAAAATTCTTTGTACCAATTAGGCCTAAGTTGTGTTATCCATTTTTTGACGTGTCTCCTGTACACTAATCATATGATTTTAAGTTGTATGTTATGAGACGAATAAAACACTATTCACTATTCACTATTCACTTGGAAGGCAATTCGGCTCAGAAATCTGTCATTAATCGTAGTTCTACTTCTGTTTCAGACTGAGAAATTCAAGCCATGCCATGGTATGGAAGGAAGCCAAATGTGAAGAAACTGTGTGTGTATGGGTGTGTTGGATATTTTTACATTCCAGAGGAACTACTGAAAATTAAGTCTGTCATGAGTCATTAAAATACTTTATGAGTGTATATTGTTCCACTTGTTTCAGATTGTGTTGTCCCAAAGAACACAAGACTGTATCTAGAAGAGATGTAATTTTTAAAGAAGATAAGTTTTTATCTGAATGTGAAAGTAATAATGAGTGGATCTTGAAGGACACTGTTTAAACAGACAACAAAGCACAGGACATAGCAGAAGCTCAATGGGATCAGAATGAAACAAACTTTGAGGAAACTGAACAAACTGTTGAAGATAATTACAGCCCCTGACTTCAGAAGTTAAGGAAATAGAATCTTTGCTGAAAAGCAATAGAATAACAAGAATACATAGGTACTTGGAGGATTATGCAGTGTTGGCCTTGAATGCAGAAGCATTTGTGGATAACTTACCTCAGAAATCTAAAGATGTGACGGGTTGGTGTGATGAAGAAGAATGGGCAAAAGCAATAAAGGAAAAATTGGATCCTCTCTCATCTAATGGAACTTGGACTTATATACCACATCCAGCAAATAAAAAGAGCCATTGACAATAAGTGGTTGTCCAAAGTAAAAAAGATGCATCTGGAAATATTGAAAGGCATAAGGCACATTTAGTCATTAAAGATTATGCTGAGACAAAGGGATGTGGCTGGAGGAGACATGGGCTCCAGTTGCTCAACCACAACAATGAGAACTTTTCTTAGTGTGATGAGTGAACATGGTTTATTTACGGAACAAATAGCTGTACAAAATACATTCCTGCATGAAGAACTGACTGAAGAAACTGATGCAAAAGTTCCTCAGGGTGTAATGATTAAGGAAGAACTTTTATACAAACACAATAAAACTATATATGGACTAAAGCAGCCACCAAGAACTTCATACACTGCACTTCACAATTTTATGAAGGAAATCAAGTTTCGACAATGTGAAGTTGATAGATGCCTGTATGTTGAAAGCAATGATAATTATAATACTCATTTGCTACTGTATTTGTAGATGATATTCCAGCTGATGGTAATTGTAAGTAAGATCATTTATATTAAGAAGAAATTAATTTCAATTTGAAGAACTTGAAATAACAACATCATTCCTTCAAGTAAATATACAGAGGACCAATAGCAAAATATTTGTTAGTCACCATGTTTACATTGAAAACTTATTAAACACCAATGGAAGTAAAATGCAATGAAGATAGAATTAACAGGTTGTTTGATGTGTGTGATAACAGCTACAAGATGAGATGTAAAACTACACTCCTGGAAATTGAAATAAGAACACCGTGAATTCATTGTCCCAGGAAGGGGAAACTTTATTGACACATTCCTGGGGTCAGATACATCACATGATCACACTGACAGAACCACAGGTACATAGACACAGGCAACAGAGCATGCACAATGTCGGCACTAGTGCAGTGTATATCCACCTTTCGCAGCAATGCAGGCTGCTATTTTCCCATGGAGACGATCGTAGAGATGCTGGATGTAGTCCTGTGGAACGGCTTGCCATGCCATTTCCACCTGGCGCCTCAGTTGGACCAGCGTTCGTGCTGGACGTGCAGACCGCGTGAGACGATGCTTCATCCAGTCCCAAACATACTCAATGGGGGACAGATCTGGAGATCTTGCTGGCCAGGGTAGTTGACTTACACCTTCTAGAGCACGTTGGGTGGCACGGGATACATGTGGACGTGCATTGTCCTGTTGGAACAGCAAGTTCCCTTGCCGGTCTAGGAATGGTAGAACGATGGGTTCGATGACGGTTTGGATGTACCGTGCACTATTCAGTGTCCCCTCGACGATTACCAGTGGTGTACGGCCAGTGTAGGAGATCGCTCCCCACACCATGATGCCGGGTGTTGGCCCTGTGTGCCTTGGTCGTATGCAGTCCTGATTGTGGCGCTCACCTGCACGGCGCCAAACACGCATATGACCATCATTGGCACCAAGGCAGAAGCGACTCTCATCGCTGAAGACGACACGTCTCCATTCGTCCCTCCATTCACGCCTGTCGCGACACCACTGGAGGCGGGCTGCACGATGTTGGGGCGTGAGCGGAAGACGGCCTAACGGTGTGCGGGACCGTAGCCCAGCTTCATGGAGACGGTTGCGAATGGTCCTCGCCGATACCCCAGGAGCAACAGTGTCCCTAATTTGCTGGGAAGTGGCGGTGCGGTCCCCTACGGCACTGCGTAGGATCCTACGGTCTTGGCGTGCATCCGTGCGTCGCTGCGGTCCGGTCCCAGGTCGACGGGCACGTGCACCTTCCGCCGACCACTGGCGACAACATCGATGTACTGTGGAGACCTCACGCCCCACGTGTTGAGCAATTCGGCGGTACGTCCACCCGGCCTCCCGCATGCCCACTATACGCCCTCGCTCAAAGTCCGTCAACTGCACATACGGTTCACGTCCACGCTGTCGCGGCATGCTACCAGTGTTAAAGGCTGCGATGGAGCTCCGTATGCCACGGCAAACTGGCTGACATTGACGGCGGCGGTGCACAAATGCTGCGCAGCTAGCGCCATTCGACGGCCAACACCGCGGTTCCTGGTGTGTCCGCTGTGCCGTGCGTGTGATCATTGCTTGTACAGCCCTCTCGCAGTGTCTGGAGCAAGTATGGTGGTTCTGACACACCGGTGTTAATGTGTTCTTTTTTCCATTTCCAGGAGTGTAGTTTGGTAGACATCAAATTAAACCAACAGAATTTTACTGGGATGGTTTGATACGAGTTCATCAGTAGGCTAAAGGAACACTTGACATTGGTCTGTGTTGCAAAAAGGGACATTCAAATCCTCTTCTACACTATGTTGATTTTGACTGGGGAAGATTCATAATATATTGACTTGATGACAGCTACAGCAAATACCCTGTACCTGAAGAATCTTCTTGAAGAATTTAAAATATTTGTGAAAACTCCAGTACTTTGTGAAAACAATGAGTTAAGGATACATTTATAACAGAAGTAGAAACATAGACAACCGAAGAAAGTGGATATTAAATATATTTTCATATGTCAGGTGGATGATGAAGAACAACTGAATGTTCAGTACATCAGCACTAAGGAACAAGTGGCAGCTATTTCAACAACAGCAACTATGGGTGTTAGTCCAGTAGACTATGCCCCAAGTTGGAGATGGTGAAATTTGCACATACTGTACAGAACGTAATTATCAGATTGAGAGGGGGGAAGGGATAGAAGCAATGATGATCTAATAATTATACTTTGACTTACTTTCTTTGTTTTCATTTATTTTTACTTTCTTATTTATTTTGAATGCCATTGATCAATATTATGATGGACCAAAGGATGTGAAATGTGCCAGATTTGTGTCATTATAGAGATAGATTAAACAAATGTACAATAACAAAACTATAGTGAATTGGTGAGTCAGCTTAAATCTGAAGTAAAATTAACAACATTTAGTGCAAGTATAAATGACAAATTACTTCAAGTACAGAAAAAAGGATATTCATGTGCTGACCATATTAAACAAAGAATCTGAATTATGTCTAACATTAAAAATACAAAGCCTGAAGGGGGCAGGGAGTGAAAGGCTATTTACAGCTTTTACAGAAACCAGGTGGTAGTTATAAGGATCAAGAGGCATGAAAGGGAAGCAATGGTTGGGAAGGGAGTGAGACAGGGTTGTAGCTTATCCCCAATGTTATTCAATCTGTATATTGAGCAAGGAGTAAAGGAAACAAAAGAAAAATTGGGAGTAGGGACTAAAATCCATGGAGAAGAAATAAAAACGTTGAGGTTCGCCGATGACATTGTAATTCTGTCAAAAACAGCAGAGGACCTGGAAGAGCACTTGAATGGAATGGACAGTGTCTTGAAAGGAGGATATAAGATGAACATCAACAAAAGCATAATGAGGATAATGGAATGCAGTTAGCTTAAGTTGGGTGATGCTGAGGGAATTAGATTAGGTAATGGGACACTTAAAGTAGTAAATGAGTTTTGCTATTTGGGGAGCAAAATAACTGATGATGGTCGAAGTAGAGAGGATATAAAATGTAGACTGGCAATGGCAAGGAAAGCATTTCTGAAGAAGAGAAATTTGTTAACATCAAGTATAGATTTAAGTCTCGGGAAGTCGTTTGTGAGAGTATTTGTATGGAGTGTTCCATGCATGGAAGTAAAACATGGACGATACATAGTTTGGTCAAGATGAGAATAGAAGCTTCCAAAATGTGGTGCTACAGAAGAATGGTGAAGATTAGATGGTTAGATCACATAACTCATAAGGAGATATTGGATAGAATTGGGGAGAAGAGAAATTTGTGGCACACCTTGACTAGAAGAAGGGATCGGTTGGTAGGACATGTTATGAGGTATCAAGGGATCACCAATTTAGTATTGGAGGGCAGTGTGGAGGGTAAAAATCGTAGAGGGGGGCCAAGCACTAAGCAGATTCAGAAGGATGTAGGTTGCAGTAGGTACTGGGAGAAGAAGCAGCTTGCACAGGATAGAGTAGCATGGAGAGCATGGAGAGCTGCATCAAACCATTCTCTGGACTTAAGACCACAACAACAACAGAATATAAATACAAACGATAACAGAAATTTACAAAGACAATTATTGATTAATCTACATTTACTCATCAAGACAGTAGAATGACTTGTCCATAAAGTACTTTCTTAATTTAGATTTAAGTGTAGACGGGACTCGAACGAGGACTTTAATATGTGATAGATGAGAAATGAAAACTTGTGTGACAGTATCCTCAACGCCTTTTTGTACAAGACTTAGTTGGTTTAGTTTCCCATGTAAATCATTTTTTGACCTGTTGTTATCATTGCACGCACTATTAGATGTAAAACAATAATAGTTATTAGAGACAAAAATTGTCAGAGGAAGCAAGTTCTGAGGTGTGGTTAATATTTGGAGTTGCTGCAAGAATGTCTTGGACAAATGCCACTCATGATCACAACTCCTCTCTTTTGTTCAATATAGATTTTTTTTTGGTACAGTGTTGATTGCCTAAAAAATTATACCATGTGACATAATAGAGGGAAAATAGCCAAAATAAGCAACTTTGATGGCAACCATATCATCAAGCATGGTAATTACCAAGTGAAGTGGTGCAGTGGTTAGCACAATGGGCTCACATTTGGGGAGACAACAGTTCAAACACACCTCTGGCCATCCTGAATTAGGCTTTCTGTGATTTCCCTAAACCACTTCAGACAAATGCCAGGATGGTTCCTCTGAGAGGGCACAACTGACTTCCTTCCCCATCCTCCCCTAGACCAATGGGACTGATGATGACCTCGCTGATCAGCCCCCTCCCCCAAACCAACCAACCAACCATCGTAGTTACACGTGCAGAGCATAGCTTCCTGCACTGTGTCTTATTTAAAGGTGTAGAATTGCACAGACCAATTTAACTTGCCACCAATTAGAATGCCCAGAAACTCAGAAGCTTCACAATATATTTTGATGTTGCTGAGCAATAGACATACAATATTTTTTTTAAAGGAACACACTGCCATCTGACTGTTTTATTGTTTATTAAGTAGAACCGAGGTTTTGGACATTTATGCCATGTTGAAATATTTGATTTTATGCCTTTAACCTATATTGCAGGACACATACGTTGTCAAGCTCACAGTTGGCCATAAGTTAAGAAAAACATTGGCTCCCCTCGAAATGCCAAGATATAAAATCACCATCTTGTAACAGATCTGTAAATAATCATGGGAGCACGTCATATTTAGTAAAAACCAATACATCCCTTACACAGTGATTGTAGTCTGCAACTACTTGCAACTGAATGGAATAAAACAGTTTCCAATTTTAATAGGATTAGGGATCATCTCAAAGTCTGTTAGTCTTTATGAGAGTTCCATCAATGGCACCAACAACTCCTGGAAATCCGTTTCGACAGAAATGTGACTACCACCACTTTTTCTTCAGTCGACGGCCACTCTATCACATCAGTGACTAAACTGTTAACAGAATGTGTCACTCCTTGAATGATACTGAACAGGGTAGTCATAGATATGTCGAATCTGTCTCCCACATATCTAAATGATGCTAAATGATATCTAGCACACCATAGAAAATTAATATTTGTTTTAGGGGTATTAGTTTTTCATAGCCACTAGTCTGATGATTGTAATCCAAAGAATTCCTGACCCTCTCGGCAAGGTCTTCTACCATGTGGCGTCGCACAAGGAAGTGTTCCAAAAATACAGTATCACTGTACTGAGGCACCACGTTCTCAAAGTAATCTTCAGTATCTTGCTCCTCTGATTTAAATCAAAATCATCTTCACTGTATGTGTAATTTAAATCACTGACGAATGTATTTCCCATCTGGAATGAATTGCATTCATAAATCTCAAAATATTGGTAAATTCAAGTTACTTTGAACAACAAGTAAAACTGACATCATGTGGCAATTGCTTACCTTGCAATGACTTCGTAGCAAAAACTGAAAAAGCGAAACACCTAAAGCACTTAGTCAAATACGAGGTCTGATCTTCAACCTGAAGAATGCAAGACTGAACACAAATAGTCTTGGCCACTGACAGTGAGGCTGACACTAAATGATGGGTCTTAGCCTTGGCCCAAATCACAGGAGTTTAAGCAGTTGGAAGCTGTTCCTCCTCTGTTCCTGTCTGGTCGAATTGTTGATACCTCAGGGTCTGGATGGGCCTATGGGTCATATGGAACAAAAGAAACTATCTGCCAGATGTCTCTGGCATCTTCTTAATCTTCTTCTTCTTCTTCTTGTTTCCTGGATGTCAGAACTCTATTTCGCTCTGACAGGAGTAGTCCACTGCCAGCAAGTTCTGTTTGATTTACAGGACAGCTTCCTCTGTTATGTACCTCCAGTCTGCATTGGTGAAGATCAGGTAGCAATTGATTAGCTCCAGACCCCTACCTTTAAACTTCTGGTTTAGGGATTCACACCCCCAATGGAACGTATAGGGTTTTTGTGGGAGAGGAGGGATATAAGTTTGGGATATAAGTTTCTGTTAAAGGGTATGGATTTCTATGATGAGGATAGCTACCATCTCATAGGGAGTCTGCGATCTTGGTGAGAAGCTTCCTCATGCAGTTCTTGTTGGGGAGGGGCAAGCACTCGAAAAAATGGCTCATCTTCTTCTCCCTCGGCCTCCATGGGCGTTTCCTCTGTGGTCTGTGTATGTACACAGGCTGATGGGTTGAGTGTTTCCAAGGGGGCCATCTTCGTGCAGTCGCCGTGTGTCCCCGACTCCATGATCACCTCCCCAGCAGCCTAAGTTTCTTCATCGTCCAGGGAGATGGTCGTTTGCGTTTCCCCATCAGCCCCTGTGCTGGTGGGGGTCGGTGCATCTACAGGTGTCGTGCGAGATGCGAGGGCAGGGCTACCCTCAATTGTGTCAAAAAAAAAAAATGGCTCTGAGCACTATGGGACTTAACATCTGAGGTCATCAGTCCCCTAGAACTTAGAACTACTTAAACCTAACTAACCTAAAGACATCACACACATCCATGCCCGAGGCAGGATTCGAACCTGCGACCGTAGCGGTCGCGCGGTTCCCGACGGAAGCGCCTTTAACCGCGTGGCCACACTGGCTGGCTCAATTGTGTCACTTGGCGGTACATCTCATCCAGATCTGCCCTCTCCTCCACCATGGTGGATTTAAGCGCAGCAATGGCATCATCAATGGCTTTCCGCAAAGTTTCGCGGAACTCACCAAAGTCGTCTTCACGGCGGTGCAGGCTGCTTCCTGTACTTGAAATGGGGCGGGGCATCCGCCTTGCCTTCTTGGACCACCTTTTCATGTGTGGTGACCGTTTTCGGCCACTTCCATAACATCAGGTAGCTGCAGCTGAGCGTATTTGCTGTGTGCATGCTGAGACAATTCACACATGTGGCCGCGGTATCCCCTGGTTTGTCACAGTTGCGTGTATCATGCGGTTTCCTGCACTTCACACACGCAACCATACCTTCCCAGGTGCTGGCTCGGTGTCTCATCTTTTGATACTTTGGTTCAAGAGCCATAAAAGAAGATTGTATACATGGAAGGAGCCTGGAGATGCTGACAGGTTTCAGATAGATTATATAATGGTAAGACAGAGATTTAGGAACCAGGTTTTAAATTGTAAGACATTTCCAGGAGCGGATGTGGACTCTGACCACAATCTATTGGTTATGAACTGTAGATTAGAACTGAAGAGACAGCAAAAAGGTGGCAATTTAAGGAGATGGGACCTGGATAAACTGACTAAACCAGAGGTTGTACAGTGTTTCAGAGAGAGCTTAAGGGAACAATTGACACGAATGGAGGAAAGAAATACAGTAGAAGAAGAATGGGTAGCTTTGAGGGATGAAGTAGTGAAGGCAGCAGAGGATCAAGTAGGTAAAAAGATGAGGACTAGTAGAAATCCTTGGGTAACAGAGGAAATATTGAATTTAAGTGATAAAAGGAGAAAATATAAAAATGCAGTAAATGAAGCAGGCAAAAAGGAATACGAGCGTCTCAAAAATGAGATCGACAGGAAGTGCAAAATGGGTAAGCAGGGATGGCTAGAGGACAAATGTAAGAATGTAGAGGCTTATCTCACTAGAGGTAAGATAGATACTGCCTACAGGAAAATGAAAGAAAACTTTGGAGAAAAGAGAACCACTTGTATGAATATCAAGAGTTCAGATGGAAAACCAGTTCTTAGCAAAGAAGGGAAAGCAGAAAGGTGGAAGGAGTATATAGAGGGTCTATACAAGGGCGATCTACTTGAGGGCAATATTATGGAAATGGAAGAGGATGTAGATGAAAATGAAATGTGAGATATGATACTGCGTGAAGAGTTCGACAGAGCACTGAAAGACCTAAGTCAAAACAAGGCCCTGGGAGTAGACAACATTCCATTAGAACTACTGACAGCCTTGGGAGAGCCAGCCCTGACAAAACTCTGCCATCTGGTGAGCAAAATGTAAGAGACAGGCGAAATACCCTCAGACTTCAAGAAGAAAGTAATAATTCCAATCCCAAAGAAAGCACGTGTTGACAGATGTGAAAATTTCGAACTATCAGTTTAATAAGCCATGGCTGCAAAATACTAACGCGAATTCTTTACAGACGAATGGAAAAACTGGTAGAAGCCGACCTCGGGGAAGATCAGTTTCGATTCTATAGAAATGTTGGAACACGTGAGGCAATACTGACCCTACGGCTTATCTTAGAAGCTAGATTAAGAAAAGGCAAACCTACGTTTCTAGCATTTGTAGACTTAGAGAAAGCTTTTGACAATGTTGACTGGAATACTCTCTTTCAAATTCTGAAGGTGGCAGGGATAAAATACAGGGAGCGAAAGGCTAATTGCGATTTGTACAGAAACCAGATGGCAGTTATAAGAGTTGAGGGACATGAAAGGGAAGCAGTGGTTGGGAAGGGAGTGAGACAGGGTTGTAGCCTCTCCCCGATGTTAATCAATCTGTATATTGAGCAAGCAGTAAAGGAAACAAAAGAAAAATTCGGAATAGGTATTAAAATCCATGGAGAGGAAATAAAAACTTTGAAGTTCACCGATGGCATTGTAATTCTGTCAGAGACAGCAAAGGACTTGGAAGAACAGTTGAATGGAATGGAAAGTGTCTTGAGAGGAGGATATAAAATGAACATCAACAAACGCAAAACGAGGATAACGGAATGTAGTCGAGTTAACTCAGGTGATGCTGAGGGATTTAGATTAGGAAATGAGACACTTAAAGTAGTAAAGGAGTTTTGCTATTTGGGGAGTAAAATAACAGTTGATGGCCGAAGTAGAGAGGATATAAAATGTAGACCGGCAATGGCAAGGAAAGCGTTTCTGAAGAAGAGAAATTTGTTAACATGAGTACAAATTTAAGTGTCAGGAAGTCTTTCCTGGAAGTAGGGCCTATTTGTATGGAGTGTAGCCATGTATGGAAGTGAAACATGGACGATAAATAATTTGGACAAGAAGAGAATCGAAGCTTTCGGAATGTGGTGCTACAGAAGAATGATGAAGATTAGAAGGGTAGATCACATGACTAATGAGGGGGTATTGAATAGAACTGGGGAGAAGAGGAGTTTGTAGCACAACTTGACTAGAAGAAGGGATCGGTTGGTAGGACATGTTCTGAGGCATCAAGGGATCACCAATTTAGTATTGGAGGGCAGCGTGGAGGGTAAAAATCGTAGAGGGGGACCAAGAGATGAATACACTAAGCAGATTAAGAAGGATGTAGGCTGCAGTAGGTACTGGGAGATGAAGAAGCTTGCACAGGATAGAGTAGCATGGAGAGCTGCATCAAAACAGTCTCAGGACTGATAACCACAACAACAGCACTGTAATTGCGCCACAATCTTCCGCTTCTTCTTCTTGTTGCCACTACTGTCGCTCCCAACTGCCTTTAACGGGAGCTCGACGATGACAACAAACTTGCCTCTTCCTCCCATTCCGTGTTTGGACATGATTGCAAAGGTGTTGGGCGAGAGAGACAAGCAATGAAGTGAGCTGTGGCGAGTCAAGCAGCGGAGTCCATGAAATAGCCCTGGGCATGTGAGAATTGATCTCTTTGGAGCACTGTCGTTAAACACTTTGGAGCCAGTCAGAAGAATTTCCTCTCATTATTCGTTTAACTAGTTGCAACCGTCCATTGGCCGCAACTGAAACAGCTTTCAGCCAGTCAGAAACCACAGGAACTGGGAGAATTCGTGCAGGGTTCACACACGCATCTAATCTGGCACCACAGCTTGTGGCTTGCTGTCACACACGCACACACACGCACTCGACGCGGTCACGCATACACTTCGCTGCTCGACTCACTGCGGCTCACTCCGTTACCGTCGCTCGCGCACGCCAACGCCACTAGCCCAACGCCATGGCTGGACGGAAAGGGAAGCAGATTGCAGCCGCACTGTAAATTCTCATCAATGCGATGGGGAACAACAGCGACCGCCGATGGCAGCCAAAGCGCAAGCGCACTCAGCAGAACAGCAAGATCGTGCAGTGCTACAAGTGCTAGCAGCTGGGGCAGACTGCACGCGATTGCAAGAACGCCGTCGCGTGCTTGAAGTGCGCGGCGGCACATGACACCCGCAGTTGTACAAAGCCTCGTGGGGTGGCCAGCAGCTGCGCGAACTGCGGCGGTCCACACGCTGCCAATTCGCGTAGCGGCAGCTACCTCAGGGAGTTACGCCGTCAGCCCGCCGCACCACGCCCTGCAGTGGTGTCAAGCGCCACGACGGCCGCCCTGCCCCCCCACTCTGGCGAGGGGTGCGAGCCGCGCCGACACAAAGCCGCCACTGACGACGCCATGGCCGGCCTCCAAGCCGCGTTTGTGGCCGAACGGGCCGCACTTAAAGAAGAACTCGTCGCTGTCCATCATCAGCTCCAGCAGCTGCGTGAGGAGCTGCGAGAACAAGAAGAAGGTGCCCGCTCCCGCGCCCACCTCCCCTGCGGTTTGCCTGGTGGGGGTGGACGCCATCACGCAGACGGACCTACCATCGCAGAAGGACGCGGCCACTCAAACGGACGTCGCCCCAGAACCTGTACCAATGCAGGAAACTGGGGAGACGCCCATGGACATGGCACCGTCCTCCCCTTCCCCAACTCCCGGCGGGGAGGTAAAACAGCAGGGGAAACAAGAAGCGGCTGGCAAACTACGCATGGACATCATCCCCTTCCTGGACAGCACGAACGTGCCAGACGCGCTAAAGAAGATTGCCACCATGTTACGGGATGGGCGCTACAACGCCCAAAAGAACCCGTACCTCTTCGCCCAGGTGGAAGGGGAATGGGAGCCGTCGCTCCCACATAGGCTGTACGAGCTACGTGGCAGGCATAGGCAATTCTGCTCGAGTTCGTTACGAAGAAAGACCTCATCCTAGAGGACGCAGACGTGCGGCTGAGGAAGGAGGTTCGCGACGGCGAGAGGAAGCTGTCCGCAGACCTACAGACACCACTGCACGTCTCGCACGAGGAGCCAAAGCACCAAAGTACACCACTAGCATGCCTGCATGCTAGTAGCCAGGACCAACACCGGACCACGAGAGGACACACCATACAGTGAGGCTACATCATCATCGTATCATCAGGAACAGGAGGAAAGGCTGTAATAAACCAAAACTCCTGCACCTCAGGCCAAGGCCAAGGCCCGTTTGTAGCGCGTCACCTTCAGCGTGGCTTGCTGTAGTGGTATTGTGAGCTACCATTCACACAGGACGCCATAAATTCTACGTAGTTGTGCAGCCTTCAATATGTCGTAAACTGAAACCAAAAGAGCGAATATGAATGTTATAGTGCAAGTTATGGCCTTAAGGCTCTGACACGAGTTAAGTACAAGGAAGACAAGATCCAACTGTTGGATCCGAAAACAGATTTCGTACAGGGATTAATCAGGGGAAAGAAACGCATTTATAAAAGAAATAATACTCAGAGACGAATCTGCTGTCTGCAATGGCAAACTAACCAACAGCTAGAATGTAAATATCATCGGCAGACACGCCATTTTTCCTAGATTTTAGAATCTTATTATATTCATTGATACAGGCATTTCGAATAACTAATTTTTAGTTTAACAGCTGCCACATCACACTCTGGACACGTCGCCTCGATTTCGTTGCCTACTGCGCCAGCAGCGCATCAAGCGGCCAGTAAGTTAAACTGCTCGGCACGATCGTGAAAACGAAAGCAAATAGTAGTTTTTTATTTTGGTTTTCACAATGGTTTTTACAAATGGGAACGTAGCGTAGTGCAATAAATTGCGGCAGCAACAACAAGAAGATACCAGATTTGTCTTTTTCAGGTTTCCTAAGGACCCTGAAAGGTATACACCATCATGTTACTAAACTGTATCGTGAGGATTTGCTTGCACGCTACATGTATATTCATGATTAATTTTCCGTTTTAGGAGTAAGAAAATGGATAGTGAATAGCAGACGAGAACATCTATGATAGAAGACCTTGTTTACCTTTATAATAATGTTAAGTTTTTTCCGCTACACGTCGAACAAAATCAGTTCATGAATGCAGACAATAATAAATTCACTTGGAATACAGTTAACCACATTGTTTGACATTCGAAATAACCCACTTCATCTGACGATGAAGAGGAAACTGCCACATGGTTTGATAAACCGTCTAAAGCTGTAAAACACTCACATGACACAGAAGCAGCCAATTCAACTCTCCATATATCAGTGCCAGATTCATCTGCATCGTCAACACAGACCTGCTTTGACGATGAAGTGGTAAAATTAAGTGCAGTTATTTGTGTCTAGAAAAGCGTGTGGAGTATCAAAAAGTGCAGATCGCAAGACTTCGTGCAAAACTGTTAGGGGACAAGGAAAGTGCTTATCATTTTTTGCACAGACAGTAACAGAAACTGTATCAGAAGGATCAAGTGATAAAGGACGCCTCTGACGTGTTAAGCCAGATTAGCCTGCCATCTGCAAGATTGAAAGCGAAAAATAAGCTGTTATCTGTTTTATGTTTCCATCAATGCGTGAATTACAGAGGTATGTGGAAGGCATACAAATTAAATGTGGGATAAGTGATAATATGTTCCACCTTTTAACACAAAAGGTACGGTACAACATTTCTCCGATATTGATAAACTAGCGCATATTTCATTGGATGAAAAGTCTCTAATGGCAAATTTGACATATGACAGCATGTCTGACAGTGTTATTGGCTTTCATGGCTTGGGGTTTATGCTCACACTATATTTCTCCAACTGTTTGGCAGTTGCTTGTCCTACTTAGAATAATCTGAAGATGAAGGGCATACTTGTTGCAACAGGCGACAATGAGTAAAACACAGTAGTCCTACGGAACAACAAATGGGCGTCGATCCCTTTTGCATGTAGTGGTACATGTCTGCGCTTCTTATGTGTGAACCTATGTGTTTATATCCCGTCGATATCAAAGTGGTAAGCTGCAGTTCTATCCAACGTCACAGATGTTTCTTCACAAATCCGTTGTAACTTGCCACTGCACTCATGATTTTTTTCCCTACTTGCGCGTATTTTAGAATCATTGTTAGAAACATCTATGCCTTCTGATAATACGCAAACTCTTGGAGGCAAAAAAATAATAATTATTCAAATATTTCGTGAAGGGATGCAAAACAAACATTATGCTCATAAAACATCTAAAGTTCTCCTTTCTCGCCGCTTGGAAAGCTATGGTCGCTCCAGCTGTAAAAACGGTAACAACTTTTACTGCAGTGAATGTCGCGACTGTCAAAAAGCTGAACTTTTTTGTGTCGTGACAAAAGTTGCGTCTCATAGGTTGCGCCACTAAAAAACGGGGAGTTCATGCTTGCAGCTGCAGTATGCTACTAGCCGTAGAGACACTTTTGTTGCGCGTGTGAACTCGAACGAACCTTTTGATTTGTTTGTCATAGTTCAGCACGGCAAAGATTGGAGCCTGTGTTGTCTGTGTATATCTATGCTGTAAGGGAAAAAAACTGATCTTTTGACTTGTGTTTCTAAGTTCAGCACGACAAAGATGTGTTCTGTGTATATCAACGAGTTAAAATTTTAACTCGTTGGTGTATATCTATGCTGTGTGGGGAAAAAAACTGCTTGCAGATTATACACTTTGCAGAACTGCCAGTGCAAGTGAATGTTTACAAACAATGCAACAAGATGTTACCAGGTTTGGTTAGTGTGAGAATAAGCAGACTATTTTATAAATCAGCACGGTCATTTGTATGTGCTAGGATTGGAGTCCCTGTAGGCTATGGACAGACACGAATTAATATAGTAGGCACATTGCCACAAATCGAAATACAGGCGCACAGGTTCAAGTACACGAAAAAACGAGAGAGTACCGAAGTGAGTAGAAGCACACGGCAAAGCTATTCCATAAATAATTTACATCAAAGTAAGATTTGACTAATTCGTGATTAAAATTCTGTAATAACACGTCTTATTGTTCGTAGGAAGACGAAGACGATGATATTGACAGTGTATCAGAAGTTTTAGACCCTTTGGATAAAAGCATAAGCACTAAGAAGTGTAATGTCACTTCGCTGCGTGTTGACCTGATTATAAAGGCTGGCATGGGAATGGCACGAAAGTCAGTGAGTTGGTGATACCGGTGTGTGATTTTGGTCAACTGCCGTATTGTTTTAATGCATAATGTTCTCTCATTTGCAGCAAGGTAGAAACAGCCTTTTATGAAAGTCGAATACGAGTAAATGGGAAGAAGATACTTAAGAAAAGTGTACATGTAAGTTCAGCATGACCTACTGGAAATAATCGTACCAGAATTCACTATGATATGATGCAACAATGGTTTAATTTAGTGTTTTTGAGGAGGGGTTTGTGGATAGATTTATCATTAGAAGAATAAAGCAAATGCCCATTTGTATAAGTTTATGTATTGTATTGTCCATACTCCTACTCAGGTTCATGCTTTTAGGTGCCTCCCCCAAAACCATTCTAGAGATTTTTGTAATTTCTTGTGTTATGTTCATTTTTCACCTAAATTTTTCACACGCAGTGCGAGGTAGGTGCACAATCCTGTGTACAAGACAACAGTCTTAAATATGTAGTGCCACTTGTGTGCTAAGATACTACTTTGAACCTGTTAAGATTTGCCATTGACAGATATGTCAAATAATAATCAGGACTGGTTAGGAAGAGTTCATTTGTTCTGAATGTTTAATAGAATGTAGATTGGATTTTATATATTTGTTGTATATATTACATATTGAATTACATAAAATACACTACATAATAGAGTAATATTCTTTATCTGATCTGCACTATATGTTGAGGGTTTACTCAGCCATCTTCATGCTTCAACAAAAACAGGAACACAGGATAAAGTATTTTGCACCGGGAAGACAAAAGTTGATGAAAATCAGAGGATAGGGTGTAACCTCACATTCAGTGTACATTACCAACAGAATCACAAAATAAGTTCTTTCTCGACTTGATGTGATTTATTTATCCAGGATTGTCTCACATTGATATAGGACTTGTCATAATAAAATGAAAATAAGTAGCTCAAAATGTACATACACATGAATACATTTCAATTGTAAGAAACCATCTAAAAAGCTGTGGCTTGCCAAAGGGACAAAAATATCTTGTAAATGGAAAGGGAAATGTATCTTGTAGGTAGAAGGAGTAATGATCCAGAAAAAAATCAGACATTATAAAAACTACTGCAGTGTATTAAGAAAAGTTATTAAAAAAGTCCTGAGGTATGTGCATTATCATTATGTCTGAGATTAGCACCTCTGATAATAAAATTAAAATAATTTGGAATATTGTTAAAAGGGAAACAGGACAACCGAGAGCACTGGAAGACAATATTTCTATCAAATTTAATGAAAAGCCAGAAGCACAAGATATTTTTTAAGTGTAGTTGAGAAAAGAGGATCCAACTGTTCATTGGAAAATACAAAGCTGTGTATGGAAGAGGCAATACCTATACAATTTGACAAAACTGAAATTCAGCCCACCTCTCTTACTGAAATTAGGAAAATAATAAATTCATTCAAAAGCAAAAGCTTCCATGGAATTGATGGCATTTCCAACAGAGTACTAAAAGCTTGTTACCAAGTAGGATTCTAAGCCACAAATGTAGTAGCTTACTGAAACAGGGCATTTTTCTGGATAGACTGAAATATGCTATTGGTAAACCATTGTTTAAAAAGGGGGATAGATCTGTTGCTAACAACTACTCACTTCCGCCATCTTATCCAAATTCTTGAAAAAGTAACACATTCAAGAGCAGCTTCAAAAAAATGAAGTGCTAACAAAGTGTTGTTTGGTTTTCAGAAGGGCTTTTCAAGAGAAAATACTGTATGTGCTTTCACTGATCAAATATTAAATTCTCTGAGTAACTGAACGTCACACATTGGGATTTTTTATGCTCTCTCAAAGGCTTTTGACTGTCCGAGTCATGATATTCTTCTAGGTGAACATAAGTATTGTGGAATGAGTGGGACAGTGCACAAACGGTTCAATTAATATTTAACTGGAAGGTTACAGAAGGTTGAAGTTAACAGTACAAATAGTCTGCAAAAATAGGCAGAATCCTCTAACTAGGGAGATATCAAGAACAATATGCCACAGGGTTCCGTCTTGGATCCCTTACTGTTCTGAAAATATATTAATGATATGCCACACAGTGCTCATGAGAATGCAAAGCTAGTTCTTTTGCTGATGATACAAGTATAGTAATCACACCCAACAAACAAGAATTAGATGAGTAAATTGTAAAAAATGTCTTTCAGAAAATTATTAAGTGGTTCTCTAGAAACGTAGTTTCACTAAATTTTGAGAAAATCTACTATATATAGTTCTGTACAGTAAATGACATAACACCATTGATAAATATAGAATTTGAACTGAAGTTTGCTAAGGCAGAATACTCCAAATTTCTGAGTGTGTGCATGGATGAGAAATTGAATTAGAAGAAACACATTGATGATCTGCTGAAACATTTGAGTTCAACTACTTATGGTAGTAGAGTTTAATATTTTGGGGTAATTCATCAATAAGAGAAAAAATATTCATTGTACAAAAGCACATAATCAGAATAATAACTGAAGTCCACCCAAGATCACTTTGCAGACATTTATTTCAGAAACTGGGGACATTCACAGTACCTTTACAATACGTCACTATGTGCTCAAAAGTATCTGGACACCTGGCTGAAAATGACTTATAAGTTTGTGGCACCCTCTATTGGTAATGGTGGAATTCAATATGGTGTTGGCCCACCCTTAGCCTCGATGACAGCTTCCCCTCTCAGGGGCATACATTCAATCAGGTGCTGGAAAGTTTCTTGGGGAATGGCAGCCCATTATTCACGGAGTGCTGCACTGAGGAGAGGTATCGATGTCAGTTGGTGAGACCTGGCTCAAAGTTGGTGTTCCAAAACATCCCAAAGGTGTTCAATAGGATTCAGGTCAGGACTCTGTGCAGGCCAGTCCATTACAGGGATGTTATTGTCGTGTAACCATTCCACCAGAGGCCATGCATTATGAACAGGTACTCGATTGTGTTGAAAGATGCAGTCACCATCCCCGAATTGCTCTTCAACAGTGGGAAGAAAGAAGGTGCTTAAAACATTAATGTAGGCATGTGCTGTGGTAAAACAACAAGGGGTGCAAGTCCCCTCCATGAAAAACACGAACACATCATAACACCACTGCCTCCGAATTTTACTGTTGGCACTACACACTCTGACAGATGACTTTCACTGGGCACTCACCATACCCACACCCTGCCATTGGATCACCACATTGTGCACCGTGATTCATCACTCTGTACAACATTTTTCCATTGTTCAGTCTTCCAATGTTTATGCTCCTTACACCAAGTGAGGTGTCATTTGGCATTTACTAGCCTGATGTGTGGCTTATGGACAGCCGCTCTACCATAAAATCCAAGTTTTCTCACCTCCCACCTGTCATAGTACTTGCAGTGGATTTTGATGCAGTGTGTAATTCCTGTGTGATGGTGTGGATAGATGTCTGCCTATTACATTTTAAGACCCTCTTCAGCTGTCGGTGGCTTTGTCAGTCAACAGACGAGCTCGACCTGTACTCTTTCGTGCTGCACGCGTCCCTTCACATTTCCACTTCACTGTCACATCGGAAACAGTCAACCTAGGGATGTTTAGGAGTGTGGAAATCTCGCATACAGACGTATTACACAAGTGACACCCAATCACTTGGCCACGTCTGAAGTCATGAGTTCTGCTGAGTGCCCCATTCTGCTCTCTCACAAACAATGTCTAATGACTACCGAGTCGCTGATATGGAGTATCTGGCTGTAGGTGGAAGTACAATGCACCTAATATGAAAAACTTTTGTTTTTGGTGGTAGTATATGTTCACTTATAAAATTTGTTATTAATAACCCATCCAATTCAAAAATAATAGCAATGTACATAGCTACAACATCAGAAGAAAGGATTATCTTCATATTTTGGGTTAAATCTGACTTTGTCACAGATAGGGGTGAATTATGTTGCCACAAAAGTCTTAGGTCATTTACCAAACAGCATCAAATGCCTGACAAATAGCCAGTCAGCATTTTAAAACAAATTAAAAGAATTTCTGAATGACAACTCCTCCTACTCAACAGATGAATTTTTAGATATGAAGTTGCTGGATTGAGACATGAACTTGGGACCTCTCCTTTTCACGGGCAAGTGCTCTACCAACTGAGCTACCCAAGCACGAGTCATGACCCATCCTGAGAGCCTGGGTAGCTCAGTTTAGAGCACTTGCCCTGAGAAGGGAAAGGTCCTGAGTTTGAGTCTCGGTATGACACACAGTTTTAATCTGGCAGGAAGTTTCATATCAGCGCACACTCCACTGCAGAGTGAAAATTTCATTCTGGAGACATGCTCCAGAATGTGACTAAGCCATGTCTCTGCAGTGTCCTTTCTTCCTGGAGTGCTAGTTCTGTAAGATTTGCAGGTGAGCTGTGAAGTTTGGAAGGTAGGGGGTGGAAGTAAAGCTGTGAGAATGGGTTGTAAGTCTTGTTTGGGTAGCCCCGTTGGTAGAGCACTTGCCCACAAATGTCGTATTCTATGGAACAACTTTTAATGTAATGTAGCATAAATATTTTTTGTGAAGATAGGACAAGTGATCAGTGGTGGCCTTGCTGAAAGAACCATCCTGGCATCTGCCGGAAATTATTTAGAAAAACCTAAATCAGGATGGCTGGACACAGCAAAATCCATCATCACGAATATGAGGTCAGTGTCTTAACAATCACACTGCCTCATTTGCTTGGTCACTATTGTACAAAGTTCTTTGATTTAACAAAATTTGCACCAGATAACTTATATTATAAAACATAGTTTTGCACTGCCTCGCTGTACACGCGAAGGACACCTGCTGGTGACTCCTCAACCACAAATATGCTGCTGTGCAACTTGCACTTCCCAGTCTATATGGAAAGTTAGGCCCATTAACATGGATGTCTTTATGTCCTCCCCCTTAGTCTACCTGAAAAACTGAATCAGCATTTGCACATGATGAGTAAGATGTTGAGCTCAGGAAAGAGATAAGACATTGCTGTTACACTCTATAGACCACGAATACATGATTTTTCTTGTAAAAGTGTTAGGCCTACACTGTGATCACATATTGTAATATGTTATAATTGTCACATTTCATTATTAATTACTCCCATGAGTCCAGTAAGTACTCCTTTAATTGTGTAGTATACATTACTTATGAAGAATGTTTTAGCTGCCTCTTTAAAAACTGCTTTGAGTAATCTTTTTCATCTCCATGGCCATATTATTATACAAGTTTATTCCCCGATAGAAAATGATGTTTTGAATTTTTGTTTGTTTTTCCTTCCCAATATCTATGGCATGTGTCAGTTTGTCTTCCCTTACAAACAAAATTATTTTTGAAGTGGAATTTTATGTGCGTATACAATAGATTTGCCCCAGGTTAGTCTAATGTGATACTTATTTTATCAGTTTGTATTAACAGGGACAGTAAAACCTGAAGAATAACCAGTAGTCCAGCAGTGACAGCACTGTTGTGGCTTGCACTATCTGCTAAAGCCGTGTGACAGCACTGCTCAGTACTGGTTTTTTTAAAGGTTTACTGTCCTTGTTAATACATTTAAAAAAAATCGCATTAGACTAATCTGGGACTGCTCTATCATATGAGCATGTAACATTCTGCTTCAAAAAATTTTGTTTGTAACGGGAAACAAACTGAGACTTTCCATCTACACTGGGTCTCGCAAGAGAGATGCGATAAGCAGCATTTGTTTGGGCTGACTCCAGCTACACATTTCAAAAACAAATGAAATGAGTCTACACTTACTTACAATAGTCCACAGTAGCCTATGGTACTTCTGCAACTCTAGTGCTGTGAATGTTTTTGTTTACTTATGGAAGCTAGTGAAACCACCATAAAGACTTACTCTGTAATGTATGTTTGTAGGCTACAATTGTTAAATACTTTATTCCTTTTTGAGCTCACTCTATTCTCTAATGTTATGAAAATTTGCAACACTATTCACTTTGATACCACAGGTTAGGAACATGAAAAATATTTAATGATCAGAAATACAGAACTTTGTCTGTCACTTTGAGCATTCAGTATTGAGGGAGGCCCATGCACTAATCAGTCTCCAAGTACTGCAATAGGGATTTGTAAGATTCTCAAGTGGCCGACCAGGTCATGTCAGCCTGGTCATGTCATAGTTATTCCATGATATTTCGGCAAACAGACTTGTTGCCATCATCAGATGGTTCCTGATGACTACTGCTCTGCTCCTTTCATTGTCCTACACGAAGGGCGTTTGAAAAGTCCGTGTAAAAATAAAAACGACCGTATTTACTTGAATCTAAGCCGCACTTTTTTCCGGTTTTTGTAATCCAAAAAACCGCCTGCGGCTTAGAATCGAGTGCAAAGCAAGCGGAAGTTCTTAAAAATGTCGGTGGGTGCCGCCACAACTTAGTTCTGCCGTCGAATATATGTAGCACTACACAGCCATGCTTTGTAGGCACAAAGATAAATACTGACGCCAAAACCTCTGCGTCAGTAAATAAATTTAAAAAAAAAAGGTGGAAGACAAGGTTTTTTTCTCCGCGCCGAGTTTCGACCACTGCATTTTCATACATTATCCAACGAAGTAAATACAAATTCCGTATTGTTCATCTTCGAATGTAGCAGCATTTCAATGTACTACGAAAACCCGACTGGCAAGAATGTTTAGGATGTTTGTCAATATGGCCGACTCTACGTTCTGAATTTTTTCCTATCTGTGAGAAGAGATGGTTGCTAATAGGAACTTTTATAACTTGTGAATCACATGCTGTATTCTCATCACCATAAGAATAATACGAATATAAGCATTTTGCCATGTATTGTTTCGTGTTTGCTGCTATCTCATTTAAATCCTGTCTGCGTAATAAACCACAAAACTAGAGTGAGAGAACAGCAAACACGGAAGAATATACATATTATGTCATGTTTATATTCGTATTATTCTTATGCTAAACAGTGATACAGTCAGAAATGAAGCACAAGTCACTAGATTTTTAAATCTAAAATGACTCTAATTTCTGTGCAGAATGTAATGTACTAAAGAGGCGTCTGCAAAGATTTTCAAATGAAGAAAAATTTTCGCTAAACTCTCATTCACAACATCTTCTATCACAAGCAGTCTATTATTTGGTTCTTGTTGATTATTATCAAAGAAAGCAGCAGTGTAAGTAACAACAAATAGCAGTCTCTTGCCATTGTTTCGCTAATGAGACGATTCCTCTTTTTCTTTTTTTTTTAAAAAATTGGAAGCGGCGGTAGCGCGCACAAAAGCAAGACATGCCGCGAGCGGCAACAGGTCGTAAACACTCATTATCAAAATGCGACAAACAATGCATGACATAGTACAATAATGCATTTTCAGCTTAGAGTGACGTTAACACCTATAACAAAGAGAACGGCACTTATCAGATCAAAGAAAAACAAGCAATCAATTCAAACCAGACGAAGCACGTGAAAAAGGAAGGGTTGTTGTTGTTGTTGTTGTTGTTGTTGTGGTCTTCAGTCCTGAGACTGGTTTGATGCAGCTCTCCATGCTACTCTATCCTGTGCAAGCTTCTTCATCTCCCAGTACCTACTGCAACCTACATCCTTCTGAATCTGCTTAGTGTATTCATCTCTTGGTCTCCCTCTACGATTTTTACCCTCCACGCTGCCCTCCAATACTAAATTGGTGATCCCTTGGTGCCTCAAAACATGTCCTACCAACCGATCCCTTCTTCTAGTCAAGTTGTGCCACAAACTTCTCTTCTCCCCAATCCTATTCAATACCTCCTCATTAGTTACGTGATCTACCCACCTTATCTTCAGCATTCTTCTGTAGCACCACATTTCGAAAGCTTCTATTCTCTTCTTGTCCAAACTAGTTATCGTCCGTGTTTCACTTCCATACATGGCTACACTCCATACAAATACTTTCAGAAACGACTTCCTGCCACTTAAATCTATACTCGATGTTAACAAATTTCTCTTCTTCAGAAACGCTTTCCTTGCCATTGCCATCCTCTCTACTTCGACCATCATCAGTTATTTTACTCCCTAAATAGCAAAACTCCTTTACTACTTTAAGTGTCTCATTTCCTAATCTAATTCCCTCAGCATCACCCGATTTAATTTGACTACATTCCATAATCCTCGTTTTGCTTTTGTTGATGTTCGTCTTAAAAGGTACCCGTATAAATACGGACGGAGTGACTGACGCATAGCAATGGCTACCTGGTAAAGCTTAACTGCTAAGCTTACGACTCGAACCAAACTACTGTAGCTGTATCGTCATTCATTCGACCTAAATTGTCTCATATTACAGTGGACCAACTTTGTTTCGATTTGGAGATGCAGCCTAAAACTTTTCTCTCCCCTTGAATTTCGAGTCTCAAATTTCAGGTGCGGCTTAGTTTCGGGAAATTTTTTTTCCTTGATTTCGAGTCTCATTTTTCAGGTGCGGCTTAGATTCCAGTGCGGCTTAGACTCGAGTAAATACGGTACTCACGTGTTTGGGGTAAACCTTTTTTGTTTATCAACATAGTCTCCTTTTAGACTTACACACTTCGTCCAACACTGTTCTAATTTGTTGATCCCTTCCAAATAATCGGAATTGTCCAAGTTCTCAAAATAGCTATTAGTTGCTGCAATCACCTCCTTGTCTGAATAAAATCTTTGCCCTGCCAGCCATTTCTTCAAATTGAGGAACAAATAGCAGTCCAAGGGAGCAAAGTCTGGAGAATAGGGGGGGATGTGAAATGAGTTGGAATCCTATTTCAATTAATTTTGCGACCACTACTGCTGAGGTGTGTGCTGGTGCATTGTCGTGATGGAAAAGGACTTTTTTGCAGTTCAATCGCTGGCGTTTTTGTTGCAGCTCGGTTTTCAAACGGTCCAACAATGATGAATAATATGCACCTGTAATAGTTTTACTCTTTTCCTGATAGTTGATGAGGATTATCCCTTGCAAATCCCAAAAGACAGTCGCCATGACCTTTCCGGCTGAAGGAATGGTATTCACCTTTTTTGGTGCAGATTTTCCCTTGGTAACTTATTGCTTAGGTTGTTGTTTGGTCTCAGAAGTATAGTAATGTATCCAAGTTTCGTCCACAGTGACGAAACAATGCTTAAAGTCCTGCGGATTCTTCCTGAACAGCTGCAAACCATCCTTGCAACACTTCACATTATTCCGTTTTTAGTCAAGCATGAGTAACCACGGAACCCATCTTGCAGATAGCTTTCTCATATCCAAATGTTTATGCAAAATATTATGTACCCATTCATTCGAGATGCCTAGAGCACTAGCAATCTCACACACTTTAACTCTTCTAGAGTCGTAACCTCCACAGGGTGTCCAGAACGTTCAGCATCACTTGTGCCCATATGGCGACACTGAAAATTTTAAACCACTTATAAACTGTTCTAATCAAAGGTGCAGAATTACCATAATGTTTATCAAGCTTCTCTTTAGTCTCCTGAGGCGTTTTGCCTTTCATAAAGTAATGTTTAATCACCACACAAAATTCTTTTTCGTCCATTTTTACACAATCATTCGACTTGATTCACACGAATGCCAAACACAAAATATGGCTGAAACTTGGTGTGCATTCTTTCCGAAGATGCTACTAACCAAACATGACCTCAATACGTGCTGGTGGTGCCATCTCTCAGACTTTGCACGGACTTTTCAAACGCCCCTCATATGTGCTAGCCATTAACCCCCTCCACCACTCTGTCCTATTGCTAGCAGTGTGGCCACCACTGTGGATGGTGGCAGCGGTGGAAGTAGCAGCACCCAGCTGGTCTCTAGTGTCAATGCTATCACTGTCAGGTTCAGACCTCACTGTATAGGAACAGTTTTCTTTTTGTAGGCTCCATGCAAAGTACATCATCTGATTCAGTTGCAGGTCATTAGCTCTATTAACTATACCATCTTGGGCTCTTATTTCAGTGGCATCTAAATCATGCAGTGTCAATTGGAGGAAAATTGCCCAAGTATTTTGGTGTCTTTGTAGTCCAGTATGGCCAGTTTTTATACTAGTCAGCCAGCCATGACTGATCTAGTGGTCTGGCATGTTTCAGTATGGCATGCATCTTCACAGAATCTCTCTTCATACAGTTTCCCCACTGTATTGTTTGACATTCTGACCAGTGATTTGGTAATCTCCTGATTTAGAAAAGCCTACACCGTCCTTTACTGAGCTTACTAGTGTCGATGTTTTAGGGGATAGGCAAAATTCACATTTAATGTTATGTCATACCAAGATCTTGCCAGTTTTTCTGAAAGTATTGCCGACAAACAGGATGCACACTAGTGTATTGTGCTGTTCTTTTTCTTCAGGCTGAACACACTGCCCAAATGCATGTCTTATCTGCATGCTGCTGTACCGATTTCATTGGAATGTCTTCTCGAGGTGCTTCAGCTCTGTCCCTCAAACAAGGTGCATAAAATGTCTTCACATTGGAAGTCATGGTGACTACTGGAGGCATACAAGATACAGATCAGTGTGTGTGGGTTTTCTGCACACACTACTTCCTGGTTTGCCTTGTGATTTTTGTTTCACTAGGACATCAAGAAATGGAAGGGTGCCATCCTGTACCACCTCAATAGTAAATTGTATATTGGGGGGAAGCTTATTCAGATGATGAAGAAATTCACTTACACTGTCCTGCCCATCTGGCCAGGTGACAAATGTATCAGCCATATAATGATAGGAAGTGCAGCAGCCACACAGATAGCAAAAGGATCAGAGTGGTGGAGGGGTAATGGCCAGCATTTATAGGGTGCTGACAGGAGGCAAGCAGCAGTCATCGGGGACTGCCTGAAGATAGCAGCTAGTCTGTTTTCCAAAAAATCATGGAGTAATCATGACATGACTACAAAGATTTCTACAAGTTGGAAATATGTCAGGGAAACATCAGATCGCATATCAAATACCTTTATGGACAGGAAGTGTGAGATTCTGGACAAGCTGCAGAATATGGAGCATCTGCTCTGCTCACTCACATTCCTGCTTAGTTGCTGTATTTTGATACTATCTTTTGCCAAGATATCTCACGATGTAAGGACTGCAGCGGTAGTTTGCATCACAACATAAGCCAGCTTGGTGCTTGCTTCTGCCTGGATACCACCAGAAAAAAAAATTTTTAGAGGTCCATCTCACAATAGCTTCAGCTTTCTCTCCTATTTCATAGGAGTGGGTTGACTGTCACTTAGGTACAGGCAAACAGCAAATGAAGAAACTCTAGAATCAACAAACCTCAAAGCATTACAGAAAACCATGCAGGACTGCTTAAGAAACTGTGATCAGCTTTACAGGAAGAACAGTCAATGATGCAGCAATGTTGGTGCTAGAAAAAGGACTCAACTCCTATGTCACTACAAATTGTGGACATAATAAAAAGTGTGGAACGGGTAACTGATGCTCTGCCGACCAATGAGGCCAGAGTAGTATGCCGTAAAATGTGCCATACACTCACGAGTGCTGCACTACCGAAAAACAACATTTCAAATGCGGAAAGAGCAGCCATCCATGAGTAACATAACGATCCAGTGTTGGTTGCCCTGATTGCTGATAAAGGGAATGCTGTTATCACACAGAATATAGCCAGAAAATATATGGACTTCCCAATGACGTAGCAGATAGGAAGATAGAAGGTGATCCAACAAGTCGCCTCCAGAGAAAACCCATCAAACTTCTTCACTGTACCTTTGATGCAAAAACTGTTAAGAAAATTCAACCGCTAGCTGCTGTGTAGCCACGACTGTATGGGCTGCCAAAGTTCCATAAAGAGGGTACTCCATTGCACCCCATAGTTTGCAATATAGGAGCAGTGACATAAGGCTTGACAAAACACCTGACTGCCATTCTGAATCCATCTCTGGGGAAATTCGACTTCACATCTGCTGTTCCATTCATTTTGCACATCATCTAAAAGAACTTCCACTCAGTGATAGTGACCTGTTGGTGAGTTTTGATGTAGTGTCGCTCTTCATCAGGGTACCTCTGAAGGACTCCATGGAGGAGTAGTGGTAAAATTAGACACCAATCTGACAAGACTCTTAAAGTTTATGCTCACTTCAGTGTACTTCGTGATCAATGGAAATTATTATCAACAGATGGACAGCATCCTCATGAGATGCCCTGTTACTGGTTGTGGTGAATTTGTTCATGGAGGATTTCTAAGAGAAGGTCCACAGAACAAACCCAACAAAAACAAACTTGTTTCTATTGTCACTTGAATGACATGTTTGTTGTCTGGCTACATGGATGGGACACCTTAAATGAATTTCTCCATAACCTGGATTCACTGCACCCCAACATGCAGGTTACCGTGGTTGTGGAACAGGATGGTACCCTCCCATTTCTTGATGTCCTAGTGAAATGGAAACCACATGGCAAGCTGGGACACAGTGTGTACAGGAAACCCACACACACTGGTCTGTATCAGTGTGCCTCCAGTAGACACCATGACTCCCAGCATGAAGGCTTTTCATGCACACGTGTTCACAGGGCATGATCCACCTGTGACTCAGGCAGTCTTCCAACTGAGCTGAAGCACTTTGAGATGACATTCCAAAGAGATGGATACAGCATCAACCAGATAAGGCATCTGTTTAGAAAGTGCGTACCTAGACAAAAGCATGACATTATCACACTCAGTGAAGGATGATCGAGGCTTTCACAGACCAGGAGTCTACCAAATCCCTTGCCAGTGGGGCAAAGCATACAGTGGGGAAACTGTACACACAGTAGAAGAGAGGTGCCATGAACATAGATGCTGTATTAAATCGTGCCAGATCACCAAATCAGCTGTCAGCTCTCATAGTATAAAAACTGGCCATACCGATTGTGTGTTTAAAGAGGCCATTGAAATCAGGGTCCAAGATGGTCTAATTAATGCAAATAGTGTGCTGCAATTGAGTTGGGCATCAAATCCTGCACTGAGTGTAGAAAAAGAAAAGCATTCCTGTAGAATAAGGTCTATACCCGACAGTGGCAGCACAGACACTAAAGATCAAAGTTTGGAGCTGGGGGTCACCGTCACCACCACCACCACCACCACCACCACCACCACCACAGCAGCCATGTGGATAGCAATAGGAGTGGAATGGTGGAATCGGTAATGGCCAGCTTATATCCAATGGCAGGTGCAGAGCAGCAGGCATCAGGGACCACCTGAAGATGGCAACAAATGTGGTTGCTGAAAGATTGTGGGGTAATTACAATGTGACATAGCAAGACACCCAAGAATTCTAAAAGTTAGAAATATGCTGGGAAAATGTCTGACATGGAATCAAAGAGAAATTTACCTCAGTTACAACATATCGCCCCACTCTCACAGTTGGTGTAAGTATCCATGAAGCATCAGTAGCAGTTGGAGAAACAAGATGGACTACAGAGGTGGTGTGTGTCCATAATACGCAAACCACTGTGAAGTAGTGGTAAAATGTACCAGTGGCATCCTTGGAGGTAGGAAGGTCTTTTTGCTAAATACTACTGAAGAAGTTTACAGCATCAGCTTATTTGACAGAACAATTCTCCTTCCTCCAAAGTTCACCTCATAAGGCCAATACAGACAAAATAACTCCCTTATTTTGTCCGTATTGAAGCTTGTACAAAGCCATACAGACAATTTTTCCCCTTGCTCTTCCTAGAAGAGTGAAACAGGGAAGGAAAGGACTAGCAATTGTGCAAAGTGTAGGCTGCCATGTACTGTAGCTTTTGAAGCATGTAGATGTAGCATATAGCATATGCAGGTGATTTGTTGGGGGGGGGGGGGGGGGTCATTCAGCCAATACTAGTATCAAGCAACAGCAGAGAGGTGTGATGTAGGATACATAACATTGGTGTGTGGTGAAAAAATTCACTTTTGCTCCCAATAAAATATATTATTCAGTGCTAAAAGAGAATACTCCCCATAAATGCAGCAAAAAATTGGGAAGATGCTAACTTGACAAATAGTATATGAGTAGAATCTTTTTATTGGAGACCAGTCATCCAAAAGTTTCCAAATTACATTTTCAACATCTGATTGTAAGTACAGTTAAATGACAAAAAACTTATCATTTAGGAAATATCTAAATACTTGGACATACATTAAGATGATAAGAAATGCTCTAGTCCATCCATAACCTGACAGTACACAAAGCAACGAAAGTAATGCACAAACTGGCCCAAGCAGACACTTCCAAATTCAAACACTTGCACAATATCACACAAGGCAATTGTCTGCTACACTAATGAGCAAAACATTATGACTGCCTGCTGAAAAGGGTGTTGGTCCACCTTTGGAATGTAATGCAGTGACAGTTCTGAATGCCATGGATTTGGCAAGTCCTTGGTAGGTTTCTGGAGGCATGTGGCACTAGTTTTCTATGCACAGGTTACACAGTTCCAGTAAATTATTGGGCGAAGGTTTGTGAGCACAGAGCTGGCACCTGACGGCTTCCCAGATCAGTCAAATTTGGTGCTCAAACATCAGCATGAGTTCACTGTCATGACCATCAAATCATTGTAGCATGATTGTTGCCTTATGGTGTGTACAGTTTTATTGCTGCAAAATGTCATCAGTATCAGGGAGGACATCAAGAATGAAGGGATGTAGACGGTCAGCAACAATGTTCTCATAGTCAACAGCTCTCTAGTGTCTTCAATTACTGCCACAGGTTCCCAAAGCAAAATGCTGCATCCACAAGCCTTCGGCTGTGGTTTGGTGCATTTTGTGAGCAGCTGTTTGCCTGGATGACAAAGTACCTAGACATGACCCCTGAAATGGTGTAATAAGAAACATGTTTCATATGACCAGGCAATTCATTTTCAAGGATCAAAGGTCCGCTTTCAGTGATCCCATGCCCACCGCAATCGTAATTGACACTGTCATTGGGTCAGCATAGGAAGATGTAGGAATCTTGGCTGTAACCATCAGCTGCATCGTAGAAATATTGTACAATTTCTAAAACTTGTTAGATCACATATCAGAATTTTGTAAACATGTTTTACAATATTTATGACTTTAATATGACTCCTAAACAAGCAGTAATCTAATAATGTTTACATTCAAACATTTGACAGTCATTTTGAATAGACTACTTACTCACATCCTTTTTGTTTGTTCACAGTGATCAGCAGTATGAGCTCCCGAAATATAGTGCATACATTGCTGTAAATCCCATTATTTTGTAGATGTATACACTTCTCTTCACATTGTTAACGGCACACAATGAACAATACCAGCAGTTTGTACTTTTTGTTGCAGGTAAATGTTGGTGATGAGATTGATATAATACGTGGACCAAGTTCTTCAAATCCAGATTTTCTGGTTGTAACTCGGATTGAGTTACTGTCAGCAGCTCCAAAGGACGATTCTGTTGTCGTGCATTTGAAACGTCATAAGAATTTAGTAGTTGAAAATTATGATGAACCGTGGAGAGGTTCATTGGCCTGAGCATCAATTTGTTCAATACAGAAATGTTTTTGTAACATTTTACTAAATATGATTGTTAGATTTTCACTGTTTTCATGAAATAAAATATGTTTTTTCCTGACCTTTCTTTTATAATTCCTTATTCCTAATCATGACTCTAAACTTGAAAATAGGGCACGGTTTGTAACACATGTACTTCTTAAGTAATTGCATAATGTCATATGAGGCTTCATTTAATGCAAAATACTATAGGTGATACATAACTGACACTTAACCACAGGTGAGGTACAGATATTGGGCTAAGGCCATAATCTGCCTGTCAGTACAGGCTTTGGCTCACCAGGCCACCAGCTGTAAAATAATATTGCTATAACTGTTTCAGTTCAGTACTCTCTCCCAATATTAAATTTGTGAAAGAAATTAATCAGTGTAACATTTTGTTATTATTTTTAATGGGGGACTGCAAGATCCATTTGTGTATTGCACGAAAAATTTACAAAATTGTGAATGGTTTAGATTGATTTTAACTGGATAGTACCAGTTGCAAGGGTTATCCACATCATCAGATTCTCATAAATGGAATATTCTCCAACAAATTGTCGAAATCCACACTTGACTGAGACCAACTCTGCACTGCACTAGCAAAAAAAGTATGGTGTAATGAACTCTTAAAGTGGCTTTATGTGAAATTGAAGTACACAGTACAAAATCTGCCATAAGGACTTATCTGTCTGACCAACTCTGATTCAGCCTTTGCTTGATGCTACTTGTAACAGTTGAGTGATCTTTTATCTGTTTTCCATTTTCATTTCTCCACTAGAAATAGTCAGCTTCAGTGAACTATACAATTATCACATTGTTGATAATGGCAGAAAGTGTTGTTTCTATACCATTTCACTACTAGGGGGCAAAGACGTATGTATCACCCAATTTTCTTATAAAACTGAACACTGACAAAGAAACAATATATATCCAGTCAATGTATTGCTTGCTCATATCTTAATCATTCAGTCTGCTTTATTAATCATCACTCGGTTCTCAGCATTCCTATGTTATTAGTCTCCACCCACTTAATATCCTTGTAAAATGCACCCTGAGTTAGGGTTTTGCTCACAAAGTTAATCTGTATAAGCTATGAAAGGAATCTGTAGATACTTTCATAGATAACAGGAAAAAATATTACTCAGTACATATTGTCTCTTTCTTTCTTCCTTTACTGTATAGACAAACTTAATCACTAGCAAGTTCTTTGGACAGAATAGTAGTCACCCTTTAAAAGAGCACACTGGTTACTTTGGAGCCCTGTTCATGGTGCAGGACTGGTATTAGGTAGCTATGTGAACCCCTACCACTGATGCAAGTCAGGGCAGTGAAGTGTTGTTTACGATATTTGGTTGCGTGGAGTCAGGGCAGTAAGATGGGCTGCCATGGACTAACAACAGAAATGATCTATTGTGTTTATCTGCGTCCATGACTACACTGAGAAGAAAGTTATCCAATTTGTTGATGTATGAATGAAATTCATTTCTACAAGGAAGAGAGTATGACTCACAGCCATATGGAATAGTGAAAGAACAGTAGTCATAAAAAGGTCCTAACCTATCAGAGACAGATGTCATTCCTTATCAGTTACAATGTTTCAGGTCTAACAGGAATTGCTGTTCTGTGTGAATGTAGGTCTGTCTTGGCCAGTTTTTAGATAACATTGTGATTGACATTTGGAGTCAGATACTTTACAAGTGGCTATTGCTCACAGTGGCACATGGAGCTGCACAAGTGTAAAGGGTCAAGCATCACACAAACTGGATGGCAGCTTAGGGGAGAGTTGCAGTGTGGTCCAACAACTGCAGTTTTGTGTCTTTTACAGATGATGCAAAGCACTGAGTGCTGTGACAGACCAGTGTGTGTAGAGGGCATACTTTAGGTTGAAGATGCTTTTGTGATGCTTTTGGGGTTTTCTTTTCTTTTTTTTTTTTTTGTACAGTGACTTGGGCATAATCATTCAGGTTACTGTAAACATAAACTATCATGTAATTTCTTAGACTTTCCCGGTGATTTGATGACATCTCGTGGAAATCGGCTTTTCTGCCGGATATCAGAGTCTTCCAAACACGATATTTCGACGTCATTACTTGACGTCTTCATCAGGTGTTCCCTGAGACTGGCTGCTTGCTGGACTGGGTCGCATATTTATGCCTGCCCAGTGCCTTTTGTTCTGTTTGCCGTTCCCTAGTTGGTCCGCGCCCGCGAGTCACGCTATCCTGCAGCTCTAGGTGTTCCCATTCCGTCCACGCCCACTCTGGCCGCCTCCAACTGCGGTCTTGGCCTCCTGGTGTTGCCTTCTCGGTCTGCGCCCGTGAGTGGCGCTCTCCTGCCACTCTAGATGTTCCCTATTCCGTCCGCGTCCGCTCTGGCCGCCTCCGACTGCGGCTGAGGCTTCCTGGTGTTCCCTTCTTGGTTCGTGCCCGCAGTGTGCGGATGTCTGAGGCTCGTTGTTGGTGTTGGGAACATATTTTCTCCGGTATTGCTTCAGCAGTTCAAATGCCGGGTTCCATGCAGTGCTTAGCTGGTATCCTGGTCCTGGTTAATCAGGTTTTGTGCCATATTTATCTCTATAGATTCAGTGATGACACTTTCCCAGAACCTGGGGGTCTGGACCATGACCTTGGTGTTCTCATAATCCACGGAATGTTCCACCTCTAGGCAGTGTTCTGCTATTGCTGATTTTGTGGCCTGCCTTAGGTGTTCCTTACATCTGATTTCCACCGTTCTAGTCGTTTGGCCAATGTAGGACATACTGCATTCACAAGGAATATTGTAAATGCCAGGCTTCCTTAAGCCCAGGTCATCTTTGACTGTTCCAAGTAAAGCCCTGATTTTGCTAGGTGGGCAGAAGACACTCTTGATGTTATGTTTCATTAGTATTCTGCTGATCTTGGCAGAAACAGGCCCAGCATACGGTAAAAATGCCAGCTTCTTGATTTCTTCTTCTTGCTCGTTCTCCGGTGTATCCTGAGATACGTTGACACATTTGTCATTTAGCCCCATGGTCACGAAAAACTGGAAGACTTCCTGGACCACCTGAACTCAAGGCATCTGAATATTAAATTCACCATGGAGCTAGAAAAGGACGGTCAGCTTCCGTTTCTGGATGTCCTGGTGAAGAAGAAGGCGGATGGCACCTTCAGCCACAGTGTGTACCGAAAGCCAACACACACAGACTTATACCTACAGGCCGACAGCTGGCACCACCCAGCACAAAAGACCGGGGTGCTCAGAACACTCGTACACCGAGCCAAGACACTGTCTGACTCTGACAGCCTGGCAGGGGAACTTGAACATCTTCAAAAAGTGTTTGCTAAGAACGGATTCTAATCCAGGGACATCCGCAGAGCTCTACATCCCGTCAGACATCAGGATACACCAGAGAACGAGCAAGAAGAAGACATCAAGAAGCTGGCATTTTTACCGTATGCTGGGCCTGTTTCTGCCAAGATCAGCAGAATACTAATGAAACATCACATCAAGAGTGTCTTCTGCCCACCTAGCAAAATCAGGGCTTTACTTGGAACAGTCAAAGATGACCTGGGCTTAAGGAAGCCTGGCATTTACAATTTTCCTTGTGAATGTGGTATGTCCTACATTGGCCAAACGACTAGAACGGTGGAAATCAGATGTAAGGAACACCAGCGACGTATCAGGCTAAGGCAGGCCACAAAATCAGCAATAGCAGAACACTGCCTAGAGTTGGAACATTCCATGGATTATGAGAACACCAAGGTCATGGTCCAGACCCCCAGGTTCTGGGATAGTGTCATCACTGAATCTATAGAGATAAAGATGGCATAAAACCTGATTAACCGGGAAGCAGGATACCAGCTAAGCACTGCATGGAACCCGGCATTTGAACTGCTGAAGCAATTCCGGAGAAAATATGTTTCCAACACCAACAACGAGCCTCAGACATCTGCACACTGCGGGCACGAACCAAGAAGGTAACACCAGGAAGCCTCAGCCGCAGTCAGAGGCTGCCAGAGTGGGCGCGGGCGGAATAGGGAACGTCCAGAGTGGCAGGGGAGCGCCACTCACGGGCGCGGACCGAGAAGGCAACACCAGGAGGCCACGACCGCAGTTGGAGGCGGCCAGAGTGGGCACGGACGGAATAGGGAACACCTAGAGTGGCAGGATAGCGCGACTCGCGGGCGCGGTCCGACTAGGGAACAGCAAACAGAACACCAGGCACCGGGCAGGCATAAATATGCGACCCAGTCCAGCAAGCAGCCAGTCTCAGGGAACACCTGATGAAGACGTCAAGTAATGACGTCGAAATATCATGTTTGGAAGACGCTGATATCCGGCAGAAAACCCGATTTCCACGAGATGTCATAAACTATCATGTTTATTTCCACATTCTTGGGGACCCACTGTTGCCTTCTCTTCTACCTCTTCATGATGTGTATTCTGTGGACACTCCCATCTCCCAAGATGACAACAGCAGTCTTGACAGGGCTGAAAGTGTGTGTTCCTGGTTTGAAAACATATGGTCAACCTGTTACATCTCGAGTGACCTGTTAAATCCTCGGATCTTATCTCTTAGATTTCTAGGGCTATTTGGAACAGTGGGTGAATCACCAATCATCCTTACAATCTAGTAGCCCTATGGGGTTAATCATCAATGAGTGGCTTCAGCTAGATACAGCATACTTGTGGATTCTTTTTCTTGGCGAATTCAGTCCAGTATGGAGCCAAGGGTGGTTTGAAACAGTGTAAGCGTGATGTCTTTTGGACGTGACTAATTTCTTGTGCAGTGTGCCTACTTTGCTGATTCCTTCATACCTGAGTTTTCTTTAGCTAATGAGTATGCCTCATTTTTCACTATTTTTATGATATGTCAAGTTATTAGCGGTCACGTAGAGGAAGCCCACTTTGACATGATTCAAATAGATGCCACAGTCCAATGATGCAGATGAGAGGGGTTCCTAATTTTGACCTTAGAGAGAGACAATAGTGGGCTGTTCAAAACATTGAGCAAGTTAATGTACCTGATTTCCTATATACAGGCATCAACTTAAACAAGAAATACAAATTAATCCAAGGTACTGAACTATATAAACATGATGGAGGCATGTGGCCGCAAGTGGGAACAAGGCGTCAGGCATAAATTGCTACTGTGTCCACCAGTGGACTCCCGGCAGTTGAAATGTTAACCACATGTTGCCTCTCACATCACAGATGTTGCATGTCTTCTCACATTGATCGAGAGGCATCAATGGTGACCTCACAATTTGAAGTAATAAATAAATGTGTTTTTACTGTGAACATAATGGTTTATATTAATTTCTGCATTCTTGGTGACTCACTGTTGCCTTTTCTTCTACATCAACATGTTGTGTATTCTGTGGACAGTCCCATCTCCCAAAATGACAACAGCAGTCTTCACGGGCTGCAAGCATATGTTCCTGGCTTGACGAACACTCGGTCACACTATCACATTTCTGCTAACCTGTTTAATCATGATCTTATCCTTTAGATGTCTGGGGCTATGTGGCAACAAATCCTCAATACACAGTCCACAAAGATGCCAGCATCTATCCTGAGTCGGTGGCTTTCGGTTCAACCTGTAGGGTTATAAACAGTCAGAGTTTCAAATGCAGAACAAAAAGTTGTCCCATTGCAAGCAATTCCTTTTGCATTTTTGAACCATTTTTCATACTAATGTTTTCTTAGTGCCTTACCAAAAAAAACAAATACTCTATAAATGTGTTTTGCATGGAAGCTCAAGAGTTGGTCAATAATGATTTAATGGAAAGGTGTGTCTCTACGGCAGTTAATAGTCATGATTAACATAAAGTGGAAATAATGAAAATGCCTCAGCTTTTCTCCATCCATTTGGTCACAACTGGAGTGACATAGCAAGCATAAAAGTGAGGGACTGACTGTGCAACTTATTCACTCATGCGAACACAGGTCACACAAATGACCACACTGACTGACAGCTGAAGCCAGAGACTTTGGTTGTCAGGTTTTTTGTTTTGCCTATCTGCGACTCAGCATCTCCGCTATAAGGTGAGTAGCAACTATCCTTTTCATATTATTGTGACATTCCATCATGGATATTCCATTGTTTGGTGTCGCCCAGTAAGTTTTTAAAAAATGTTTTGAAAGCAATCGCACGCGCGCACACGCCACAACAGACCAAGACTGAGAAGCAATATAGCTACATTGGCAGGAAACAGGAGGCCTTAACAACGGTAAGAAACTGGTTTGTGCTCAAAGACTTTAAGTGACCATATGATGGTTTCTACATAAATCTTGGAACATGGAAAATAACACAAGCATAAATGATAACAGATAAATTTTCAATAGGGCTTACTGAGGAAGGCTACAAGCAAACTGTAGACTTCCCACTTCACATCACACAATGAAGCAAAGACTAAATAAGATATTCATACTTATTACAGTAATAACCCAAGTGTTGTGTGTCATGCACTTGGCACAGCATTGTGGTGTCACTTAGCAAATACAGACATTTATTGCAACCACACTTATCAGTTTCTGTTGTAACTATTTCCTGTGTGTAGCTTACTTTCTGATATTTCTTTATGCCACATCACATACTACTCAAGGTGAGATGTTCTGCTTTCCACATAATATAATTATTCCCACAGAATTCTACATAATTCCATTAAAATCAAAAAGGTAGCCTAATTCAACTAGACCAAAAAAGTGAGGATTTTTTTAAAAAAAAATGCCCATTTAAAAAAGTGAATAGCCCCAAATATATCTAATTATGAATATTTTATAACATTTTGTATGTCAAGTTACCATTACACGAATTAAAAAGAGCCATCATATTTACTGAAGGCAATTATTTACCATCACAGGAATTTATTTTATTATAACAGTGTTTTAATGTTTCTTGAAATGTGAGAAACAGTTAAATAACATATACACGTCCAGGGGAAAACTTTATGGAGAAATGTAATGACAAGTAAAGTTTTGTCATTTTTGGAAGCTTTCTAGATGTTCACTAATTTCTCAGATCTTTTCTTTAAATTATTTCTTAATTCTGACCAAGCAAACACACAGATACAGAAGACTCTCGCAATGGATGCCATGTTCGCAGGGCAAAAATGGGGCTTTCCACAAACCCTGTTGGTAAGTTCATTTTCAGTACCATTATCTTCCACCATTTGTTTGGATGGAACTGTGTTATAACTGCACCAGAAAACATAGCGGCAGAAAAATCAGAATCAGTAGTCTGTAAAGATGTAACACGTCCACCCTGGATGCATCTCCATGACTGACCTTTCACATGAAGATGATTTCAGCACTTTCTTCTTGTTTAGCAGTTAATCTTCTCCTTCTGAATCTTTGATATAAGATAGTGAAAGGGTTCTAGTGCTTTGTTGATCTTTTTTATTATGATCTTACACAGTTCCATATCAGAACTTTCTAAAAGATCGATCCATAGCTTGTCAAGTTGTGCAATAGTTGTGCTGTCTGCTTGAAGAATTTATCTGTTTTCTCCATTAAAAGTAGTTTTAAGAATGGATTAGTGTTTTGAATAAATTAATTGTAGGAATTTGAATTAGTTGACTGTCAGTACAAAACATCAAGAAAACCCCGGTCTAATCCTGTGGGTTTTTCTCAACCCTGATTAAAAGTGTGTTTCTTGGTGACTGACCTTTCAGATGAAGATGATTTCAGTCCTCCATTGTTTGAAAAATCAAAACAGCGGTTCTAATGTGAATGAAGTTTCACAATATAGAGAGAAACAGCTACTAAACACACATTTCTGTACCGACAAATCCTCAATCCACAAAGATGCCAGCGTCTATACTGAGCCGGTGGCTGTGGTTCAACCTGTAGTGTTATGAACAGTCCCAATTTCAAATGCAGAACAAAAGATTCTCATCACAGGCAATTCCATTGCCATTTTTTGAACCCTTTTTTATGCTAATTATTTTTTAGTGCCTTACCGACAAAACGAACAATCTATAAATGTGTTTTGCATTGAAATTTTTTTTTTAAATTTATTGTATGCAAATTTCAAATGTTCCTATTCATAACATTCATCCAGTGGTTACAGCAAGAAAAAAGACAAACTGTGCCATCCATTTTGTGAACGCAAAGACATGAGAACTGTTTTGCTGACAGGTTGGCTGATATGAAACAATATGTTAAAGGCAAATATCATAAACTGAACAACCTCATAAGTTGAATTCACATATATTGTAGAGATAATGGCTGAGGCTTCAGTGGACAGGATCAAGTTTACAAATTGCTTGACAGGACGGAAGTGAAAGTATATGCACTGTTAATGCATAATTTTTACAATTAAGTTAATGTAATAGTAAGGCTTCTAGCAATGCAAATCAACTACACAGGCAGACTGTAAGTTAACAGGAAAGGCCATTCATTGGAAGTAGTAACCCCAATACTTCGGAAATAAAGGAAGGTATATGTTATGGTGTTTGGAGGGGGAGAGAGAGCAGTGAGGGGTTATTGCTTATTAGATGCAATAGATTTATGAAGCATTTTGGCTGACAGGATCACATGCTACCCTCAAGATTACAAAACACTTCTCGTTGATAGAAGAAACTTGTAACATATCTGTTCCACATAACAGAATGTAAACACTGCAAACTTTGTCATACAGGATTCTGACCGACACCTACATTTTAGGAATTCCATTATTATCTGTGAATGCTCTCTGAGATTTCCATCCATCCTAAATGTTTAATGGCATCCAAGCATTCAATGCAAGTATTTTATTGCAAGCATTTTACTCAATATATACAAGCTGATCTGAGTGTTATAGACATTACTCATACTTTCTTTAAAACATTTTGTATTTCATGTAACTAGTATGTTGTTTTTCACATTTCTTCATGACAGTGGATCAGTGCAGGGGGCGGGGATATCGAAGACTGAAATGTACTAAGTTGTCTACAAAATTCTGCTCAACAAGTAGAATGAATATGGCAGTTATTACAAAGAAGAGGAATTCATTAGCATAACTGGACTTGTTCATATCTTATTATTTTTACATGGTACTTTCTGCCTGTGCTCAATTTTATTAGCCATGAGGATCATTCTCTAGGTGTGCAGATGACTTTTTAAAAGAATTTTGTAGGGATCACGTTGAGGAGGTGGTTATGTCTTATGACACCTTGTTAGAGACATTGGTGTGAAAAGAAGTGGACAGCACAGTGAAAAGGGAAAGTTTCCTAAATCTACAAAAAGTGCAATGGTACATTCACACACACCTAAATGTAGGAGTGGCAAAATTTTCTCTTTGACCCATGAACACAACATGCATCACCAGATGGCTCTATCACTGCTTACTGTAGTATGCCTTGCGAGCAAGATCTTTCAAGCCAGCAGGGGAGGGAGGGAGAAATAGGTCAGTGTGGAGGGGCAGTGATTTGCTTACACACAATGGAAAAGAGGGAAAGACACTTCCACTTTCCATTTGGCAATCATCATTAAATGTTGCTGTGGGCAACAGTGAATGAAATTTTATTGTCACTGAATTTTGACTTCAGAGCAGTTATGGTCATCAACCTTCCCTTGCAGCAACGTACCTGGAAGATCACCTTTAGAAACTATTAAAAGTAAAGCAGTCACCAATCTGAAGTTTGTTTTGAATGCCACAGTGATTTATTAGGTACAGTCTTGCTGGACCTAGTAGGCCACTGCCCTCCTCTGACCTTTGAACTGATTTACACAGCCCATTATAATGGGAGCTGCAGTTTAACATGGATTCCCACCCTGATGCAACTCAACATTTTACACATCAAGAAACACTACCGAAGGTGAAAGAAGAAAAATGACCAGTAAGATTACTGTGATACAAGAAGACTACAACTATTATAAAGCTACTGAATTTAATACAATCTCAGCAAGTAAAGTGAAAGTTGAGTCTTTCCTGGAATAAAAGCACACTGGAATAAGCAGACAAACCAACCTATCTGGGTGTGATGTTAGACAGGTCTCTGACATACAGACACCACCGTGAAAAGATCCATATGACAGTGGCCTCTAGATATAAAACTCACAAATAGCAAAAGGAGAGCAAACCCTACTTTCCTGAGAACCGCCATACAAGCACTATGCTTCTCTACAGCCAAATAAACCTGCCAGGTATTGACAAGATCATCCCACGTGAAGAAAGTCGACATAAGCCTCAATGAGACATGTCAAATAGTGACAGAGTGTGTGAAACCCATTGCCTTACCAAAGCTTTACAGAGCTGCCAGCCCTGCGAGTCCCAATCCCCAACGAACATGTCATACATTCACAGAGGCACAGATAAATCATTGATAACCAATATCCTCTCTTTGGCATTGAGTGCGAGCCTGGGCAACAGAGATCCTGTATGAGATTCTTAAGCATGGCCATTGAAGAACCACTACATGACTATCTGCCAGCACAGATAGTGCCTGGTTCACGACAAACTGGAAAACATGGAGGACTCTGACCACATAAGAACACTGGTGGCTCAGGTGAAAACAAAAATGATCAGGTGATGTCATGGTTAATGTGGATGACAACAAGTACGATTGTGTGCTGTGCAACACATGGAACGCCTCCTGGCCTGTCCAAACTGCCCTGACAGATGCAACCTCAACAATTTGTGGCTGGACAAGAAAGAATCTCTGGACATGGTCCAATATTGGGCTGGAAGACTACAATTTGTTTTCAGACATGAAAAAGTAAAGCAATACAAGAAAGAATAATTGGGAGAAGTATATAGCCACAAAATTAGGCTGCAGAGAATAGGCTACAATACAACACGCATGATCTTGTCTGTCCGAAATTACTCAAGTATGAAGACAAATTTGGAAGGGAGGAGTGGGGTGGAGATACTGCTGTGCATACTCCTATCCAGCAACGAGTTCCAGACAGACCAAGTGTGTGCCTACAGCTCAGGACAGAAATGCACAGCTAATGCCACACTCTGTACATATGTATGCGTGTACAAGAAAAGACTGCACTAGCAGTGAGCAAGTCCAAAACACAGTAGCCCCTGGTCCTGATGGTATCCATTCAGAAGTCCTGCAACGTCTAGTAACACTAGTCTTTTGGAAAATGTTCACTCATCTGTCTAACCAAAAAGGGAAAATATATGAATGTCACCTGTGTGTCAAAATCCCTTATGGGCTTCCATCTGCAGCCTCTCAATGTTTTATGGCCTCAGACCATGTTAGTTTGGCTTCAGACAAGGCATATCCATTAATCAAGTGATGCACTTTCGTTAACAGCAACACCCCTAACAAACTGCGCCCTCTTCCTGACATAAAGGAATGAAACGATCATACTAACGGCATCCTTGCAGGTAAGAAGACAATCTTTTTGCAAAATACTATGGAAGAAGTTTACAGCATCAGCATATTTGACAAAACAATTCTACTTCTTCCAAAATTCCCCTTGCATAGGGCCAATACAGACAAAATAAGGGAGATTAGGGCTTGTACAAACCCATACAAAAAATCATTCTGCCCTAACTGTGCACAAGAGTGAAACAGGAAAGCGAAGGACTAGCAATAGTATACAGTATAGGGTGCTGTTCACAATACAGTGGGTTTCAGAAGAGAATGTAGACGTAGTATATGCAGAGGATCTGTTGGGGGGGGGAGTCACCCACCAAATAATAGTACCAAGCTGCAGCAGATACCCCATGGTGTGGCTAATAAACTCACTTTCATTGCAAATAAAATATCTTAACTAATGCAAAGGAGAAAACTCTCCATAAATGCAACAATAAATTGGAGAGAATCTAATAATTTTGCATATAGTATATGAATAGGATGTTTTCTTTATTGCAGGCTAGTCATCAGTCATCCAGAAGTTTCTAAATGATATTTTCAACACCTGACTAAGTACAGTCAAATGACAGAAAAGTTGTCTTTTAGAAAGCAAGCAATTACTTAGACATGCATAAAGATGAGAAGAAGGGCTACAGTGCACTTATAACCTGACAGTACCCAAAGCAGCAAAAATAATGCACAAACTAGACCAAGCGGACACATTCAAACTTGGACCACTTCCACACATCAAAATCTACAATACGTTTTGCAGTCAGCAAGGGGCACACCACTTCCGTCTTGGGTGCAACATCATTACTACGTGAGGAATTCGTGGCGGACCACATCAAACCAGTCAGAAGACTGGTGGAGAGGAGGAGGGGGGGGGGGGGGGGGTAACACCCTAGCCAAGATTAGATAATTAGATAGGTGGGCTTTAGACATTATTTGGAACATTATGTAAAACCCCCATGTTAGCACTGTGCTTGATACTTGGAATAACGAAATCCTGAGCATCACTGAATCATACATCAATAAAACACTCCAGAATAAAAAGTCGTGAGATGATACATGGCAAAGAGAGTAGAGGAAAACAAGTAAGGATGGGGGACTTATACTGATTATTTCCCAAAATTGAGGGTCAATTTAAAACTAGCCCATAGAAAACCTAACTAGGGTATGGTATCCTACATATTTAGAGTATTGAAGCTAAGTCAGAGGGACGTTCAAACATTTAGTTTTCTACATAAATCAGGGAGAAATAAATCAAGTTGCATGTACTGATACAGCCTCTGCATCGAGGATAACATCAATCATGGCAGAAATTAATAACAATGCAAATAGGATCTCCAACATATTAGTGAGAGAATACCAGACTTGTCAGAGAGCAAATGTGAATTATGGTAAAATAGGAAGCTCACTGGCATGTGCCAAATGATGTATAACAATACATTAATTGCAAAACTGAACTTGTAAATACAATGAAAACTCCAGATAGGAATATCAATAATGTAGGAAAAGACAGATTGTTACTTACCATAAAGAAGACATGTCAAGTTGCAGACAGGCACAATTAAAAGACACTTACATAAAGCTTTTGGCTACAGTCTTCATCAGCAAAAGAGAAGCATACACTATTCACACACACAAGGAAGCACACCTCAGGCACACATGACCACTGACTCCAACACCTTGGGCCAGAATGCAACTATCGCGTGGGATGCAAGCAGCAATTTGGAAGTGTGGGGAAGGGGCATGGGAAGGGATAGCTGTGTACTAGTGAGGAGAAAGACAAATGCTGTCTGGTGGAGCATGCAGGGACTAGAATGCCGAAGGTGCAGTGACAGGACGTTATGGGGCTGGGAGGTGGGGAAAAAAGGAGTGGAGCAGGAAAGGTGGGTGGGTGCATTGGTAGACAGGGTGAGAGAGAAGAATGGGGAGGAGATGTAAGGACAGGGAAGGGGTGGTGGGGGAGGGGTGTGTGTGTGTGTGTGTGTGTAAACTGTTAATTGGAGGGTGTAGGGATGTCACCCAATACCACCCTGGACTGGAATAACTGAACTACATCTTTCACCAGGGCTCTGCTAACCTATCATTATGCCCTGAAATGAGGGACATCCTACCCAAGAGCCTTCCCACCCATCTTAAAGTGGTGTTCCATCGCCCACCTAAACTCTAAAATGTCCTAGTCCATCCCTATGCCACTCCCAATCCCAACTCTTTGCCATAAGGATCATATCCCTGTGGAAAATCCAGGTACTAGGTCTGCCCAATCGATCCACCAGCATTTCCTTCTCCAGTCCTGTCACAGGTTTATCCTACCCCATCAGGGGCTGGGCCACCCATGAAAGCAGCCATGTCATTTACCAGTTCTGCTGCAATCGTTGTACACAATGGCGACTTGTGAGTATACATTCTGGGTGTTCACAAATTTTTAGATTCAGATAAATTTGAGAGCATGAAATTAATAGCATCTGCTGCATAACAGTTATGCCTCTCAACAAGTTTACCCAACTACGGCTACCGCCAATAACAACAGCAACAATAACAACAATAATAGTAAGATGCATAACTTATCTGACAAAAGAAAGAATTGGTTTTATGGAATTTTGTTTTGTACATAATTAAGTGATTACGAAATAATGTGTAAGCTTTCACAGCTCTGTTTTTCACTTTTTTGTGCAAGTATTAGTTCACGAATTTACTTCCAGGCTGAAAATTAGGTATTCTTACGCTGCACACACACAACATGTTGTGCTAACTGTACACTTCCTTGTTAAACGTTCACTTGTAGTCGTGCTTATTTAATTTTGTCACTCTCTCAATCAAAAGATCTGTTTCAGAGGCCCTAGTTCCTATGCGGCTAACTTTTCCTGGTAATTTACTTTTCTGTTCCCAGAATGAGATTTTCACTCAGTAGCAGAGTGTGCACTGGTATGAAACTTCCTGCCATATTAAAGCTGTGTTCTGGGCCGAGACTCGAACTCAGGACCTTTGCCTTTCACAGGCAAGTGCTCTATTGACAGCCACCCAAGCACGACTCATTGACCCGTTCTCATAGCTTTATGTTTCTGTTAGCATTTAAAACAGTTTCAACATAGTCCATGTTGACCCCGCACAGTAAACCACCAACTCCAAACACAAACTGCCATTTGTGAAAATGATTGAACTCTAGCAGTAATGTCTACCAACACGGTCACTTGACTAGAATACAAATGAGGCACTGAGATCCGTAAAGACCCAAAGCACACTGCTGTCAATCTCACATTTAAGTGAATATCAGAGAAACCAGCGATACAGCTTTTCGTGAAAGTTCATATATGCAATGTGTGCCTACAGCACAGATAAAGCTGGCTCGCCATAAGATCAACATATTTCAGAAGCAGGAATAAATGCTACAAACTCACAATTGACGGTGATGTGCTTTAGGCCCTTATGGTTCTCAGGGCCCCAAATGGATTACTGTATGATAAAATTCATAACTTAATATAGTATAACTCATTCAGAAACCCACAAAATAGGTTTACCGTGAATACAACTTTAACATATACTGATGTCTGATCTAATTTTACTACGTAGTGAGTGAATTAGCACATCTGAGGAGTGTGCTATTATCTAGCAGGATTTATGCTGAGCGAATGGGCATAAAACTTTGCCGCAGTGTGGCTACCAGCTGGCAGCACTGGCAAACTTTGTTGAATGGCAAGGGCTAGCTGTGCGCAGAGTGAATTGTGCATATTGTTTATTAAATCTGTATGTATTTGGTCTGTAAGACAGGTCCTAACACAGGTTGCACACGCATCAAAGCTCTTTAAAACATGCAAAACTGAATGTGTGCTTGCAACCGTGTTGCCAAGTTTCGCGGAGCCTAGAGGAGCAATAGCATGGTAGATTTAAGTACTGTTATCTTTCAGATTGCAGCACTCAATGAAAGATAACCAATAAATCTGTAAGGTGTCAAAAGTTAGGATGTTCATGTGCTCTTACACAGCAGCCACCACTGATTGTACAGCTTTTTATATTGGTACGACAACCAACCAGCTGTACATCAGGCTGAATGGCCACTGCCAAACTGCGGCCAAGAGCAAAGTGGACCATCTGATGGGACAACATGCGGCTAAATATTACTTAATTTCAATGGCTGCTTTGCTATCCAAGACAACTGGATCCTTTCCTGAACTGCACAGATGGGAGTTATCCTTATTACACATTCTCTGCTCCCCTAGTTATCCCGGCCTCAACCTACAGTAACATACTATCCCCACACCTTCCACTACCTCCTCTCTCCTATCATTCCCTCCCAACTTTCGTCTCCCACCCTGTTTATTTGCCGCCCTCTGCCAATGCATCTGCCCATCTTTCATTCTTCACTGCCCCACAAGCTTCTGATACTGTGCCTGTTGGCATTCTAGTCCCTGTAAACTCCACCAGACAGCATTCATCTCTCTCCCCACCCATACATTGCTATCCCTTCCCCTTCCCCACCCCCTCCAGGTTGCTGCTTGCATCCCACATGATAGTTGCATTCCAGCGCAAGATGCTGGAGTTGGCAGTTGTATATGTGCTTGCTTGTGTGAATGAATGGTGTGTGTGTGTGTGTGTGTGTGTGTGTGTGTGTGTGTGTGTGTGTGTGTGTGTGTGTGTTTTGCTGAGGAAGTCTGTGGCCAAAAGACTTATGTAAGTGTCTTAATTTTGCCTGTCTGCAACTTAACGTGTTTTCTTTACGCTAAGTAGCAATCTGTCTTTTCTTACATTGTTGAACATGTAAATAGACTAATATAATTTGTAACTGTCTTTTCTTTCAGTCAGTGTATGCGGAAGGAGTACAGGTACTGCTTCCCACACAACGGAAGCATTTAGCTATCATCATGCATGTAAACAAGATTCAAAACATTGCTGAGCTTGCAGATCTTGTCCTCCTTTGGAACTAATACCAACAAAAATACATGCATATATTTGCATGGCTACACTGTGCATGCTCTGCATCCTAAATGGGGTGAAGGGTAGCGTCACGTGAAGAGGATGAGATGAGATGAGAAAAGACTTGGGGATGGATGGAGAGACAACTAGGTAACGGGATAGGAATGTGGCACTGGTGAATTTGCTTTGGGACAGGCAGTGGGAGGTAAGTCGAGCATGTGATGCAGTGGAGAGGTGGGTTGGGAGAGAAGAGAGGGGCAAAAAACAGAACGAGGGAAGCTACAGAAATTGTAATGGGGTGAACTGGGAGGGATGGGGACAACAGCGGAGGCATGTGTGGGACAGGCACTACTGCAGATTGAGATCTGGAGGATTGCAGGAACTGAGGTGGTTGTAAGGACTCTCCTCACTCTATGTAATTCATAGAAGCAGGTACAGTAGGATGGGTAAGGTAAGGAGTGGGTGGGAAGGCGAAACATCCAAGTGGCTTAAATTGTGAGACACCACAGATGTCAAGCACGTTGTGCTGCGGAGTGTCTCCTACCACCAAATCTGCTCTTGGCCATAGTTTGGTGCTAACCGTTCATTTGAGTGGACAGCTGGTTGGTGGTCATGCCCACATAAAAAAGCTATGCAAAAGTTACAGCACACAAACAGCCTGCTGGCTTGTGTCTTGGGTTCTTCGGCTGACATTTGCTCAATAATATTTCTGATGTTTTGTCAGCACAAGTGGTTGGTTTTGTCAAAGCTTGATGCTCCATTGCTGGTGGCAGGTTGGGAGTTGAACTTGCTACTGCAGATTATACCAGATACCTTGATTAATTATTATGTTGTATTAACTTTTTGTTTATTTCATTATTTAACAGAAATAAATTTATGTATCTATTGCACCAATGTATGAGGGCTTTTACTTGGTCATTACCACTGTGGATGTCCTCTTGCTACCGTGCAACAGTTGTTTGCTGCAGCATGGGAATCTCAGGATGGCTCACCTTGAGGATTTCTTTTCTTGTTGAAGCTATTGTCACATTTGTGGATTTCCTGAACAAGTATGAGTGTATGGTAGTTTTCTCCACAGCAAGAACTTCCCTGTCGACAAATTTTATCATGTGTTTGGACTCACAAAGTGAATGCTCTGCCACAGCCAACTCCTCCATCTGTCCTAACCTGCAATGTGGTCTATGTTCGGTGATCCTGGTGCTGACTGATCATCAACTCATTCCAATACAGATTTTTCCTTGCAGCGTATGCAGTATACTGCCGATGTTGCATGTGGATGTCTTTTGTCAATCTGGGACACACTTTGATCTTCTCTGTTGGTTTACAAAAAAATTTTGCACTGTGTTTGTGCAACATACAGCCGATTCTGGATCATCACCCTGGGGACGTAGGGCAGAACAGCCGCAACTGACATTTTGTCTTCTAATGTGTCACTTCACAGTGTTAGATACCATGACACTTCTTACGTAACTGGTAGGGTACCTCCATTGCTCCTCAGAATGCTTTCCATGCATTGTATCTCACATCTGAGGTGCACAGTTCACATATTCATCTTGCACGTGTTACAAGTGTATTAGTCATCCCTCTTTCTGACTCCGCTGGTGATCTGACAGCATGAGCAGCTATCAGTCCATGTGTGTCAGTTGTTGACACACACTGTATCCCAGGTTCTCACATCCCTCATAATCAGCACATCTAGAGCTTGTTGGCATGGAGACTGTTCAAACATTTTAGGATTTCACCACTGCTCCACATGTCTTCGTCGACGGACCTCTTACCAGACCACACCTTAGGTTTACAACGTGTCAAGTCCAGCATGTGCGTTACGAAATGTTCCACCGATAGGAAGACTACACAGATCTTTGGAGAAAATAGAAGTGGCTTTATGCATATCAAGGGCTGATATGGCAAACAAAGAGGAGAAAGCTTCAATGTGGGCAGAATATATAGCAGGGCTATATAAAGGAAGTGAATTTGAAGGTTACATTGTAGAAAGGGAAGAGGAAGTAGACGAAGATGAGATGGGAGGTACAATACTGCAAGACAAAGCACTGAAAGATCTAAACTGAAGTAAGGCCCCTGGAGTAGATGACATTTTCTCGGAATTGCTGATATCATTGAGACAGATAGTCATAAGAAAATGCTCCACTTAGTGTGCAGGATATATGAGACAGGCAAAATAGCCTCACAGACTTAAAAATATATTAATTCTTTTTCAAAGAAGGCATACGCTGACAGGTGTAATATAAGCGAACTATCAGTTTCTAAACCTGGATGCAAAATACTGATAAAAATTATTTACAGAACAATAGAAAAACTAGTAGAAGGCAAGCTTGGGGGGAATATCTTTTGGGTTCCAGAGAAATGTAGGAACATCCAAAGGTGATACTGATCCTGTAACTTATCTTAGAAGAAATGTTGAAGTACGGTAAATTTACATGTATACGATTTGCAGATTTAGAGAAAGCTTTTGAGTGTTGACCAGAATACATTCTTTGATATTCTGAAGGTAGCAGGAATAAAATAGAGGGAGCAGAAAGTTATTTCCAACCTATACAAAAACCAGACTATAGTTATAAGAGACTAACTACATGAAATGAAGTACTGGTTGAGCAAAGAACGAGACAGGTTTGTAGACTATCTCCTGCGAAAGGGAATTACAGTTCAGGGAGAAGAAATAAAAACTCTGAGGTTTACTTATGACAGTGCAATTCTGTCGGAGATGATTTGGAGTAGCAGTTGAACAGAACGGGTAGTAAGAAGTTATAAGATGAACATCAACAAAAGTGAAACGAGGGTGGTGGAATGTGTTGGATTAAATCACGTAATGTTGAGGGAGTTAGATTAGGAAATGAGGCATTCAAAGTAGTAGATGACTTTTGCTATTTGGGCAGCAAAATAACTGATGAAGGTTGAAGTAGAGAGAACATAAAATGCTGACTGGATAGACATAGAAAATTTCCAAAAAAAAGAGGAATTTCTTAATGTCTAATATAAAACTTAAGCATCCGGAAGTCTCTTCTGAAACTGTTTGTCTCAAGTGTAGGCTTGTACAGAAGTGTACAGTTTACTGTATAGACAAGTAGAGAATAGGTTTTAGAATGAGGTGATACAGAAGAATCCTGAAGATTTAATGGGTCATTTGAATAAGTATGGAGGAGGTACTGAATAGAATTGGTAGAATTAAGAAATTGACAGTATAACCTTCCTCGCAGAAAGGATCATTTGATAGACATAACCTGAGACATCAAGGAATTGTGAATTTGGTAATGGAGACAACTGTGTGGGTTAAAAATTGTAGAGGAAAGCCAAGGTTTGACTACAGAAGCAGGTTCAAATGGACATAGGTTGTAGCAGGCTTGTAGAAGCCTCTACAGCCCTACTAAACACAAAAGAGACTTGTGTGGAGTGTTGAATCAGAACAGCTTTCAGGCTGAAGACATACCAACACGTAAAGTATACTGCATTTACATCTTCATACAATATCTGGAATGGCTTGTGTATCTTCATATTTACATTAGATACATTACAAAAACTACCACTATTATGCAGAAAATCGCATACCGCTTAAGACTTTTCTGTTTATTATTGGCATTACCCACAGACCCTTTAACTGTCCCTGAATTAGGTGTTGCTGTAATTGTTAATTGGGTTGTTTTTTTGTTGCAGCTTACTTCGAACAAATTGTATTATACTTAAAAAATTATTAATACAATGTAAAATGGTTTCATTACTGATAAATTTGCAAGTGAGTATCAGGGGTGGGAGGCTGAATCTTGAGGCAGTTTAATGTACCACATAAGTGCCAGTTATAAAAATAAGATTGAACGCTAGATGCAACAACTATTACCTTTGCTTTCATCTTGGTACACAGCTATTATGAAAACTAAATATTTTCTTGCCGAGTTCCTGAGAATATCTAACATATATTGTAATGCAAATCTCAAGAGCTGAACTCCATCAGAAGAAATGGAAAATTTACATCTCAATATCATCATTGATAACATTATCGTGTCCATCTCTATAAATAGATGAAAACACCAGAAAATTTTCAATACAGCACTTAATTTGAGTTAGCAAACATATTTTACATAGATACACATCTTGTCACCATGACCAAAAGCATTGAGTTTGTGTGTGTGTGTGTGGGGGGGGGGGGGGGGGGATATCATGTTGCACAGCTCAAAACTTCTTTAGTGTTATTAAGTTGCTATGCCAGAAGTAGTGCCCGTCAAAATAGTACTACATTGTCAAACAAAATCTAAATTTAATTATATTATAATCTTTAATTTCCTTAAGATAAAAAGACAGACTCAATTACAAAATGTTGCAACTTTGTAATGCAAAAAACTGACAATAGTTATTTTCTAACATATGGCAATTGTCCACAAAGTAAATTCTCCAAAACGGTAATGAACACTACATAGCTTTCTGAATGCAAGTAAACTCTGTGTCAATTTTAGGCAGAGAAAGCAATGAAACAATTCAGCACCTGATGTCTTCCTCTTGTCAGCAGCAAGAAATACTTTAAGACTGACGGTGAGTGTGACACACAGTAGTAGCGCACATACCTTTTTAGTTTCTGGTTTAAATATGTCAAACATTGTCTGCCTTTGTAGCAAGATATGTGAATCACAAACAGACAAAATTTATTTTTAATTTCATCTTTGAAAACTGTCTACATAAAATAACAAATGTCTTCATTTCTGCAGCTAAAAGTAGTTTCTCGATATTATTGACTGATACTTACATGTAACTTACAAAATTTGCATAAGTACTGTAATATTATATACATACATAAAAATACATGAAATATTTTAAGGCCAACACTGTTTCTCAAACAACTTATTGGTCATCAGAAGCTGTAGTTTCTTTTTCTGTAGATTCTTTCTTTTTGGCATCTGGAACCCACAAGCCAGAATCTATGCAGCGTTTCATGTGGTACTGTGCTTCTTGTTCAGGCATCTTCAAAATTGTTTCTTGAAGCAGTTTTATATCCTGAGCTTCAAAACACTTTTTCAGTTCTGGTGGGAGGGTTTCTAGGACTTCCAGTGGATCAAGTCCTCCTGGGCCAAGTCTTGCTTTACGTTCCTCTTCTTCAGCTTCGGCCAGGGCAGCCTTCAACTTTTCAGCTGCTCTCACCTGAATCCTTTCTATGAATGAGTGGAGTTCATCATCAAATGATTTTTTATATTCTTCTTCAGCAATTTCCATTTTGCTGAAGAAGGATCCAACACATGCTCTTGGATCAACATCTAGTTTTTGTGCCAGTTCTAACATGTACTGGATACAAATACACTGATGAGCCACATGCTTCATCAGGTCATGTTTTTCCTCCATCTCCAAATTTATGCACCAAATAACCAAATAATTTGCTGTATGTTCACTCACAAGTTCTGGATGCTCCTGCAGAAAACGCTTGCTGTCATCATATCGTCGCAGCATTCCAAAATTCTTCATCAACTTTTCATACTTCGCAATATGTTCTTTCAAACGCTTTCCTTGCTCCTCTTCAGACAAAACTTCTCGTTTTGGTTTTGGAGCTGTGTTTATTACAGTTTTGGCAAATCCAGGTTTACCAATAGTATCAACATTCCATGGAGTTGTCTTTTCTTTCTTCTTGAATTCCTCTTCACGTTTCTTTATTTCTTCAGCCTCTTTCTCGAGCTGTAGAAGGGCGACTTTCAGTTGATCCAAATTTTCTGTCCCATTCTTCTCACTTTTGTTAATTTTCTCCTTTATTTCCTTTAATTTATTTTCATTTGCTGTTCTGCTCTTTTCAATTTCTTCCTTTTCTCGTTTCTGCTCTTCCATGCGTTCTATTCGTGCTTGATGCCTCCATCGGAATAATGATGGTGTATCAATATTAGGATGTGTATCATCCTCATCATCAGATATTTCAATGTCTTTCCATTTACTGTAGTCAACCATGTTCACTTCAGTTCATTACCAGCATATGAACACAGCAGCAAACAACTGGAAATGAAAGATAAAAAATTAAAACAAGTTTTTATGCAATGACAGCTTGGTGTTATTTACCTGTTTTTAAACTAAAAACAAACAACAATGTAATTAAGAAGAGAAAACGTATTGTAGACAAAACTACTTAAGTAATATCTTCATCAGCAGCAGTGTTTTATTCATTTAAAAAAAAAAAAAAATTTTTTTAATCTTTTCTTCATTTGCCTTATGTGTACATTTTATAGGACTATAGAGCCCAATTCTGGTATGAAACTTGTGACAACAAACATTCTACAATGTGGAAGGTAAGGGAGGAGGGAGGGGGATGGGGTTTGGTCATGGTACAGCTTAGCTTGCTATACAGGGCCCTCTTTGTTCGTGGCTTTTCTGTTCAAGAACATTAGTTTCTTTCCTCTCAGGTATCTGGGTAGATAACGGACATCTTCATATCAATCAATGGAAAATCCAGGATGGAATGTAACAATATTATGAGAAGGAAAGTTGCTATTCACCATATAGTGGAGATGCTGAGTCACAGGTAGGCACAACGAAAAGACTCACAATTATAGCTTTCGGCCGTTAAGGCCTTCGTCAACACCACACACACACACACACACACACACACACACACACACACACAAACTGCAGCAGTGTGGTTTCTGTTGCCTGAGACTACAGTTGTGTGTGTGTGTGAGCAGTGAGTACTCACATCTCTATTGTTGACGAAGGCCTTAATGGTTGAAAGCTAAATTGTGAGAGTCTTTGTGTTGTGCCTATCTGCGACTCAGAATCTCTGTTAAATGGTGAACAGCAACTTTCCTTCTCAGGGCATCTTCATTTTGTGTTTAAGCTGATTCTTTTAAAACCTCAAAGAGCTTCCAAAGAATCTTGATCCACAGCACAGTTCATTGTAATGGATACGGTGTGGCAGACAGGAATCACTCAAAGTGAATGTGTCCCAGCCATCTCAACTGCTCCAGCAATACTGATGGAGGCTCATTCTTGAACTTATGTGTTGGAGACAGTCCTCTCACTTGATCTTTATAGTGAGTGTAATGGAACATCCAAGTTTCTTTGTTGTATATTAGCATTCAAATATCAACCATCTTATATACATCAAGTTTTAAATTCACTGTCAGGTATTAATTCCTAAAGACTCAACACTTCAGTTTATCAAAGGCTGCATTAACTGTACAAATTCTCAACACCTTGTTCACAGGTAACATGCTTAGATAACAGAATTGCTATCTATGGAAAGGAGTTCACCAGCTCCAGTGTTGTATCTGAGCTGTAGCTGTTGTAATCTAGGTTGTACAAGACCTTACTTTTTGGAACCAGTAGGAAGCCCAGATTGGTCATATGATTTGTTATGTTTACTACATCCTGCACCTCTTTTAGAGTGAGACCAGGTGTTGAGGAAACACCTACATAATGTAATTTAGTTACTTTTTGCGGTGACAAGTAGTTTTAGGAGTGGATCTTAGGAAAACTGATAAGTTGTCTGTCAACATGAAACCTGATGAATGCCTGGTGTACCTACTGATATTTCACACAGCATGATGGATACGTGAGGAGCCAAGAGATCTGATCCACACATGCAGCCCTGTCTCAGTTCACGAGTTCAAAAAGACAGATATATTACATAAACACCATAAGTACACAACCATGTCACCAAGAAAGAAAGCTGAACTACATCAACAAAACGCTTACAAAACCTAGAAAACCGAAAACTGGTTAATTAAATTAATGCTGCAGAATATCCACCATTTTGTGCTTTTCATTTATAATTATTCAGTCAGCTCTGTCCATGCCGGAAGTCTCAGGCCTGAGTCAAATACTTTCTCCAGACCATGGAAGATGGTCTGCTGTTCTCTGTATTTCTCTTGGAGTTGTCTTGCACAGCAAATCATACCATTTGTACCTTGAAGCATTTGGAAAGCATACTAAAACTCAGAAAAATGGTGGCAAGTAAGCAAATTCTATCACGAAGTATAATTGTAATAGACAGCTCCAGTGTAGCCCCCTAATGATCATATACAGTAAAATTTGCACTTTGTTCTGTAGAGTACCAACTGTGGAATTTTTCATATCACCAAGTACATCCCTGTTATCCCAACTTAAGAGGAAAAATTTGAAAAGTCAGGACCCTAAGGGGAGAACCAACACTTTGAATTAACTTTCCGAAGTTATGTTTGACCCAAAAACATTGCAAGATTTAAGATGATTTACTGCTTCTCTGAATTCCCGATATGTTGACACCAAGCCTCGTACTACTGTTGTACCCACTAGACAGGAAGTCTTCTGTGGTAAAAGAACTTCTACTCAGTGACATAAATAAAGTTTTCTTCCAGTCTTCTAATACCTCAAAACTACCTGCGAGAACGAGAAAATTTTCAGCAGTATTCAATGGCAGAAAATGGGCAGTGGGATGGACCACACAATTCTTTTATTCTTGTATATGGTTCTTTATGCCTTGTCATCCATTTGTGTTAAACAAAGGGCTTCTACTTAACATTAGAATTTGGAGCTCAATGAAGGGTTAGATGCGCTTTCCATATATTAGTGACAAGACCTAAAATCATCCATGGTTTCTTACAACATCCCTTTCCAATGTTTAACATGAACAACTCTGTCAAAAGGTATATCTATTATTCCTGAGAACAATAGCATAATTAATTTTTAAATTCCAGATACTGTTCTATTACTCTGCAGAAATAGAAACGGAAACAATGAATACTGATTACATCATAACAACATGTAAAGACAGAAAGAGAAAAACAAATTGCAGTTCCCCTTCTGCATTTATGAATCATTACGAGACATACCAGCACGCAGTCAGTTCCTGAAGGACCTCAACAAGAAGGCTGAAATGTCAGATTTGAAGATTCTGACAAGAATGATTCAATACCAAAATCCATGAACTTTTAGCTTCACTAAGGTGACTTCTCTGAACTTAGACTACTCAGTGTTCTGTCAAACCCTGACACCATTCCTGAATCTCTCATGCACTCCCTTTTTTTTCACCTAACAGTTTCCCATTCATACCTCATCCATTAATATACATACATTTTACACTTCTGAAATGAAATTTGATCTTCTTGTGTGCTGTATAAGGTTTTTGTATTGTTAACTCCCAATTTCTTTCCACATCTTTCAGCCATTTAGCTACTCTGCTCTTCCTGTTAACATTTACGAATGACTTCATATTTGATTTTTACATTTTCTTTCTCACTGATAAATGGGATTAGTTCCAAAGTTATAAATGGGTTTGTGAATCTCCTTATAGTGTATTCTTCATTCTACACTGCCACATTACAGGTTTGAATATCAACACTGTAAGAAAAGGATAGATTGCTACTTATCGTAAGACGCAGACAAGCAAAATTAAAAAGACACATAGTAACTTTCGGTCACAGCATTTGCCAGAAAAAGAATGAGAAACACGCACCACTCATTCCGCACACATGACCACCAACCCCAGCAACTTGGACAAGGATGCAAATGTCACTTAGAATAGAGGCAGAAATCTGGAGGGGCTGCAGAAGGGATAGCAGTGTATGGGTGGCTGGAGAGAGGAGTACTGTCTGGCGGAGTGTGCAGGAACTAGACTACTAATGAGTGCAGCATTGGGAGGTTGTGGGGCAGGAAGGTGGCGAAAGCGGAGTGAAGAAAAAAAAAAGGAGGTGGGCAGAGGAGGCTGGGTGGGTGGGTGGATGAATTGGCAGAGGGTGGCACACAAAGTGGGTGGGAGATGAGAATAGGGAGGAGGTGATAGGACAGAGGTGGTGGAAAGTGTTCAGTGGAGGTTGTAGGGACATTACCCATTACTACCCCATCCTGGAACAACTGAAATACATCCTTCACCAGGACTCTGATTATTTATCAACATGCCCTGAAATGTGGGACATCCTACCCAAGAGCTTCCTAAAGAACTGTTCCATTGCTCATCCAACCGCCACAACATCCTAATCCATACCTATGCCACTCCCAATCCCAAACCATTGCCACTAGGATTATACCCCTGTGGAACAGCCACGTGCAATATCTGCCCAATCCACCCACCCAGCTTTTCCTATTCCAGTCCTGTCGCAGGTTTATCCTACCACATCACATCAGAGGGGACAGGGCCACCTGCGAAAGCAGCCATGTCATACCAGCTCTGCTGCAGTCATTCCACAGCTTTTTATATTGGTATGACTATCAACCAGCTGTCTATCAGGATGAATAGCCACTGCCAAAGAGTGGAAAAGAGCAAAGGAGACCACCCTGTGGTACAACTTGCAGCTGAACATAACATGCTTAATTTCAATGCCTGCTTCCCTACCTAAGCCATCTGGATCCTCCCCTCCGCCATCAGTTTTTCTGAACTGCGCAGATGGGAGTTATTCTTTCAACCTATTATCCGCCCTCAACCTACAGTAACATACAGTCCCCATACCTTCCACCCAACAGTTTCCATCCTCTCTGTCGTATCACCTTCCTATACGTGTCTCCCACCCTTTCTGTGTGCCGACCTCTGCCAATGCACATGTCCATCTTTCTCCGCTCCCCTCCTTTTTATTCCGTTTTCTGCCCCACAACCTATTGACACTGCACCTGTTAGCAGTGTAGTCCCTGCACATTCCACCGGACAGCACTCCTCTCTCCTCCAACCTGTACACTGCTATCCCTTCCCTTCCCCTCCCCCCCCCCCCCCCCCCCACTCTAGATTACTGCTTCCATTCCATGTGACAGTTTCATTTTAGTCTGAGCTGCCGGAGTTTACAGTTGTGTGTGTGAGATGTGCTTGCTTGTGTGAATGAATGGTGTGTGTTTCTTTTTCTGATGGCAGCTGTGGCCTAAAACTAATGTGTAAGTGTCTTAATCGTACCTGTCTGCAACTTAACATGTCACCTTTATAGTAAGCAGCAATCAATCTTTTCCTTACACTGTTCATTACACATCCCTTTAGTCAACATTCTGTACCATCTACCTACGTTCATAACTTGATTACTGCTTAATTTATAAATCTTTGCCTAAATGCCTCATATTATTCACAGAATTATCCAGCCGAAAATCTCTGTCTTCTTTCCATCTCACTTCGCTACTTCCTCTCCATTCCCTCTCTTTCAAATGTCTACAACTTATCTACAACATTCAAGCTTTTACATTTCCACAGACTAATTTGTCCAAAAGAACAGACACCATACATTCGCATAATCTGTAAAACATTGGCCTTATTCTGCTTCTTGTATAATATTTGTCACAGTTTTTTTAGTGAAAGATGTGGTCATTATGAGAATTTTTTAGAACGCATGCCACGTGAATAATCATTTTGTTTCTTACATGCAAAGCTTTCAATGAACATTTCATTATTTAGCATTCCAACACCTAGCGAGTGCCCTGAAGTTCTACCCACCACTGTTCTATCCTTTTGACAAGGCCACTTACAAAACGAGGGAGACCACTTAAATCTGAAGTTTTCAAGTACTACAGTAGTGAGAAGCCGAATTGGGGAGCGGGTTACCCTATGGTTACATTAGACGTACTTTGAAATCAACAGCTTCTATAAATGGGTGAATGCATGTCACAAGAGCTTTGAATTTGGGTTTCCAATCACTCCACACTCTTTGTTTGATGGTTTCGTGTCATAATCAGCACTCTACTGCTGGAATTTCTGGATTTTGCTTTTTTGTTTGGAGGGAGGGGTGGGGGGTGGGGGGAGGATACATGGACAAGCTTTGTTAAGAGAGTACTTCTACAATAGCAAAGGAAATGGGTGGGTGCTGTCATTTAATATTCTGAATCTGCTGTACAAAAAGCTTCTGTACACCATTTCTAAGGGTTGAAGTGAATTATGTCTTAGAACGAATGGTATTTTATCAACACTTGATACTGGACTCATACTATTGTTCTGAGTGTACACATCTTTCTTTACTCAAGTTACACAGGCCACTTCATACGTACAGTAATGTCCAAATAGTTAAGATTCACTTGCATGGACGAAAAGTAGAACATTTACAAGTACTTTATCATGCTCATTCCCCTTAAATATAGAGTACATAACTGCATTTCTGGAATTCAAAATAGTTTACCAAATTTAAAATTTATAGTCTCACTAGGCATTCAGGTCATGCAATTGCATGTTATACGAACACAAATATATTAGATGCCAGAACAAAAGCTGGGGTTCACTATGTCACACTTTACTCAATGGTTATGTTTCTGTCATGTATGGCTCCTTGTCTTTCCATTATCCTTCATCTGACAGTTACGTACACTTGTGCATACAAATAATGTTGCTGAATTCTGTTAAGTTACAGCAATTGTTTGATGTCTTGAAAGTCACCCTTTTTTTTATTTTTTGAGTGGGGGCTGACTGACCCCATGGTATTTAAGGCTAATAAGTGGAACATGCATCTTTCAGTCCTGCATTGATTACAGTGGAGTACAAAAGAATCAACAACAAGGTTAAAAAAGGAGAAACTGTGTTAAAGAAGCTATGTAACAACACAGCAACATACAAGGAACACTGGAACATCAAAACTTGGTTGTGTGACAAACCAATCTGTAGCACAGTCCAACGTCAGTGTTAGGTGGAAAGCTGACAATTGGTTGCAAAGCTGACAATTTGGGTGCACACTGACAAAACCAATAAATGTGAATATGAAATTACTGTTGTGGTAAGAGACTGATCTGTAGTATAGATAATTAAAAAGACAAGGTTAATTCAGAAAAGCTAAAGGCTACTGCACTGACAAATATTTTTATGCTTATTACAGGGAGTGGGTTAATACAGCATTGGTGCAAAAGCTAGCAAATAGTTGTGATGGACAGACACAGAGGGTGAGCAAAAATTTGGAAACGCCAACAACACATTATGATGCCTAAAATGGTGTAGGAAAACCATTGGCTTATACAATAGCTCCCAGTCATCTTGAATCGATAAATACAGGTGCTGCATGGTTTCCAAGGGAAGCTTTTATTGTTCTACCTGAAAAATAATGGCAGATGCAGATAACAATGATGAAGTCGATAGTGATCACACACCCTTCTCTCAAAAGCAGATAACAAAGGCTCAATAATATCGAAATCTGGTTACTGTGGTGTCCAGGAGAGATGCAGCAACTCATTCTCATGCTCACAAAACCAGTCCTGAATGATGCAAGTTGTTTGAACAGGAGTCATGTCATCCTGGAACACAGCATCACCAATAGGAAACAAGAACTATACTGTGGGAAGGACCTGATAAGCCAAAATGACCACATAATCCTCAGCAGTAATGTGATCTCGCAGAGTACCACAGAGTCCTTGGAATACAGCAAAATGACTATCCAAATAATAATCAAACCACTACCATGTTTCAGTCTTGGGACAAACTCAGCCGGTAGTTGAAAACAGTATGAAACAAGAGCCTTCCAGTCAAACACATTTCTTCTATTGCGTCATGTCCTGGTTTCCTAGCTTCAGCGCTGTTTTTGAATTTCAGCTCTTCCAGCAATTCCCTGCTTTAGAACTCCCTCAATGTTGTTTTGGTACCAACAGGAATCTTGGATGAGACTTTCAGTTCTGTAGTTACTTTTGCAGCTTCATCCTCTTATTTTTTGTCACAATCCTCTTCAATGACCATCATCACTATCACTCTACACATGCATCCATCTGCATTATGACTTAGCGGATGAGGTTTTTACGCTTTCGCCTTCAATATGGTGCCTCGTGAAATAGCAAACTCTTTGGCAAACGTGGTTACCGAAAACTTCACCATATGAGTGCCAACAATATGCCCACATTCAAATGCACTGAGCTCCAATGTACTGCAATCAAAACTGCACAGGACAATATTCCGAGTATGACTGACACTTGCAACATGTTGAGGACATTCCACGAGAGCTAGCATCTGCATTTCTGTTCAAGCAAACACTTCTCACAGCTTTTCCACCCATTGTATGTATGTACAGATTCATTATAGATTTACAGTGAAAAATACAAGCTTAGGGGGCCAATACATGAGTCACCCAAAGCACTTTGAAATGATGCTTGGTTGATCTGGGGGAGGGAACCAAACAGCAAGGTTATCAGTCCTATCGGATTAGGGATGGATTGGGAAGGAAGTCAGCTGTGTCCTTTCAAAGGAACCACCCCGGCATTTGTCTAAAGCGATTCAGAGAAATCACAGAAAACCAAAATCAAGATGGCTGGACATGGGTTTTGAGCCGTTATCGTCTCAAATGTAAGTCTAGTGTGCTGACCACTCTGCCACTTTCTTCGGTTTCGAAATGTTACTCCACTTAGAAAATAAATATAAAATATTCTGTGGTCATCAATGAGTTGTTTGCATGATAACCCTGAACTCAACTTAGAAATACAAATTAATCACATTCACAACAAATTGTATATGTAGTGGGTCACATTTTGAACACAGACCTCCGCTTTTTGCAGGAAGTTCCCTACCAACTGAATGCTTCACAGGGCAGCTTGAAGTAACAAATTATCACTATTTGTTTAGTTTTATGGTTTCCAAGATTCAAGAAACGACGCACAGCGCACAAAAAAATTCAGTCATATATTAAACAAAAGAAATACTAAAATATTAAATCCGCACATTCAATTGGGCCAACTATAATCTTCAGGAGTGAGTAACACATCAAAATTGCTCAGTTACAAAATTTACGACCACTCATTCTACTGGTCGTTTTTTGATCTCCTCTGCCACCACAACCTACATTACAAAGATGCAGCAGCAAATTTTTGCATATCCGACAAATTATTTGTTTACATAAGAAACGCGTCTTTTAAATCAAAATCTGCCGTTTTCTTAACCTACTCCTGCACGCTCTTTCAAATATTAAAATCTACTGTTGGCATTACCAAGTTTTTAATTGTATACAAACCTTTTTCTGGGAATCTTACGGTTTGAAACAAAAACTTCAATTCGAAAAAAAAACTTAATTTCGAACACAAAAACATGAAGACGCTCATAATATAATTGATCAATGTGTTCTTCACGCAAAAATGAACCCTACTTGAAATAGGTTAATGAATATATTCGTATTTATGTACTGCTATGCACAGAAAGGGCAACATAATATTTATGGACCCTTCAAAAAGTGATATTTTTAGTCTGTGAATGGTAACAACAAATATTACAAGAATATAAGAGATGCGTCAATATCGAATTTTCTTCATACTACATTCTGTGACGGCTTGGTCCTTTTTACCTCGTGAGCTCAGATGGGCAAATTAATATATCTTTAACGGCTGCGGTGAACACAGTATATCATAAATAATAACTTGCAGTATGGAAGCAGATTTAAAAAGCAGAGAAATAAAAGTGCATTGTGTTTTTCGGTACTAATCTGTAAGCTGACGAAAAAACTGTCATTTTACAGTACCTTGACAAGTAATGCAATTGAACAACCTCCAACGTCTCTTAAACAATATTTACTCTCGCACGATCAAAGAGAATAATACAAAAAAATTTCCACACAAACTAAAAAATAAAATAAAAACAAACACGACATCAAAACAACCAGAGTTAATACGTACAAAACGGTAATTTCCCGGATCCTCAAAACCCAGTTTATGTGACAGCAAACAATTGTGGGAGGAAACTGCAGACGCGACGTTCTCGCACTTTCCAGAATCACTTTCCCTGTCAACCGTAAACGTCAGTGGCAAATGATAACAACCGTTAATATGCGTCAATAGTCATTTAAATTTTGCTGTAGTATCCGAAATATGTATAATACATCATACATAACACAATGTAGGTGGGATTCCATACATAACTTAGAAAAAATAATACCGAATACGCCTTCAGTTTAAAAACGTTTTAGAAAAATACGAAACAGCAGGATTCATTTAAAAAAATACAGTATTTCTAGAATCAGGTGAAGAAGTAACTTGAATCCCCATGTTTGTGGGAAATAGAAAACAATTTTTATGAGCATACATACTTAGTGACTCAACATCTTCCAAATAATGATAATACGTTTACTATAATTTCTACTGTTAATAAAAGTTAAAAATTAACAAAACAAGTGTGTGTACTAATTTTTTTGTAAAAGTGTGTATCAAACACTGTCATTTTCATAATTTACAAACCGTATTTTTCTCTGGAAGTCTCGATTAGATTAATTATACTTCACGATACCGGTATTTCCTTAAGTCGGATTACTTGCCTGAGAGACAGATATGGTCCGAATTTTCACCGCTGACAGCGCTGCATGTTTAACTAGGGACATACGGACTCCACATACTTTAGTTAACCTCTCCTCTTCATGGTAGGTTTCTGTCAGCTGCTAGACTTCTCTATTTCAGATAGGCATCATTTTCCTGCAAAGTAGTCTATCTCACAGGCAGATAATCCAACTAATGTATGTTTTAGTATCTGACTCCAAGGCATATGTTCCCACTAAACTGTGATTCTTTGTCTGTCTATAAGGCAGATGATCTCACTAACAAAAGCTTTCGTAAGGCATCATATTCTTGGGTAACTCATCATTGAGCAAAAGAGTGTTCATTGCACAAAAGCGTGTAATCAGAATAATTGCTGGAGCTCATCCAAGATCATCCAGCAGACACTTATTGAAATAGCTAGAAATCTTCACTGTAGCCTCACAGTATATATATTCACTTATGAAATTTGTTATTAACAATCTGAACGAATTCAAAAGTAATAGCAGTGTACATGGCTACAACACTAGGAGAAAGGCCAACTTTGGCTCAGAAGGGGGTAAATTATGCTGCCACAAAAGTCTTTGGTCACTTACTTAATAGCATCAAAAGTCTGACAGATAGCTATATAGCATTTAAAAGGAAATTAAAAGAATTTCTTAATGGAAACTCCTTCTACTCATTAGATGAATTTTTGGATATAGTAAGTGGGTAATTTCCCAACCTCCACAAAAAAAAAACAATATTGAGTGTCATGTAATATTTTGTCTAATGCAATATCTTGTATAGACACCTTTTATTAACCTGACACGTTCCACATCATTACGAAGTGTCGTATTCATGATTTATGGAACAAGTACTAATCTAATCTAATCTAATCTTTATTGGCCTGTGGGGCAGATAATCTTACTAACCTATTTTTATTTCTTCTGAAGTTTTATTTTTGTCTTATAGTAAATAAGTGCATGTTAAGATGACGAATTTTAAGTTTAAAACGTTATTTTCCTTTTTATTATATTAATTTAGTATTATTTAAATTACTTGATATTATACATAAAGATATTTTCTGACTCTTTATTGTTTTATTCTAATTTTTTTGTGAGAATCCACCATTATTCTATCGTTTCCCTTCTTTTTCAGAATGGCCAAAGATTTCCATTTATGTGTTTTTTACTGGATGAGAAGTACAATGGAACTTGTGCAACTGGAGAATTGAATGGCGAGATAGATTCTGAAGAGTCATACGTCCATAATGAAATAGGCATATCGTCATCAAAGCATGATACTGACCCAGAAGTAGATATACAAAACTATGACTACATTGCTCCAATACAGAGCAGAGGAAGACCCCTTCCCCACTAAGAAAATCCTTTGGATAAATAAATTTTTTTGCTCGGAATTCTCGACCTCTAGGCTGCAGTACTACAACTACACACGAGAACATAATAAAACATTGAGTATCAATGTTAGAAGGACCAGTGTGCACGTTAGGAGATCGTCCTACACCTCGAGATGTTTAGCCCTTATTTTTCACTGCAGAGATGATCGAAGAAATTGTAATACACACAAACAGAAATCTTGGCACCATGAGAGAGGAAGTGATATGAAGACAGATCATCATTGTAAAGATACCAATCACAACAAAATATGTGCACTTTTTGTTTATTATGTTTTATCTTCAAGCCCTCACAAGAATCATTGAGATCTTTATTCAGTACCAGCTCCACAGGAAGACCTACAGAGTGAATATTAACAAAACCAACAAATCGTAGGTATGGATTCCTGATTGGAAGTGGAGGAAAAAAGGTCCTCTGATCATGTGTCCAGAAATAGATAGTGTGTGTGGAATGACAACAAATCGTTCCGGAACACAGTACAGAGTTGCAACACAACCACATCACAACAGATGTTCAGAGTGGCCTCCATGAGATGCAATGCATCGTTCACATGTCACATCATTGATTCCTGCACTCTTTTGCACATTCCACCCTCTCTCCGAATAGCATCACAGGCAACATGAACATGCTGTTGAAGGGTCTGCACATCAGGAATTGGTTCAGCATACACAACACTTTTCAGACACCTCAGGGTTTTTAAATCTGCTGATCTAGCAGACCATGCTACAGGGCATCCGCATTCTGCTTAACACCTATGAAGATGTTGAGACTTTGACAAAATTGGTGGTACTCCATCATGCAGAAACCACATAACCTGTCGTATTGCCAAAAGGCACATTCTCAAGCAGCCCAGCCAGAGTATCCCACAGGAAGTCCAGATATGTTCCTCCACAAAGGAGTTGTGGAATAATAACCAGCTCAATTAATTGGTTGCCAAAAATCCCTGCCCAACACTGATCCTGCTGAAACGCCTAAACCATTCCCATAAGATTGTCTGTAGCCTACAGATGATTATGCAGACTGATGATGCCAGTTATGGCAAAGATTGCTTTGTCCACAAAGAGGACTGATGACAGAAATTTCATAAGTGCGATGGTCTGGTGCAAAACTCATCAACAAAATCTTTCCCATAGAGGGAAATGCTATGCTGATAAAACTTGCATTCATTGTAGATGATAGGGATAGTAATGGATGTCATGCAGCAGTACTTTGGCTTACACCATATAGGCAGGCCAAATGCCTGGAGTTTGTACTAGGGTCCCCCTCAATATCTTTAGAACCCGAACCCCCAAATCTTGTACATGCACAGTCTGCAACCTTCATCTGTCTGAAAGGGCCCCATGGTCCTACAAACGCCCAAAAAGGCCTTCAAATGTTGCGTGATGTCGTTGGCGTCTGTGAGTGTAGAGATGTTTTGCTATAGTTGTGCCGCTGTTTGACTGTTTCCATCTGCTTGCCTGTACACTAATATCATCTCAACTTGTCCTCTACATGAATATCAGACCATTCTGCTGCTTACAGTATGCTGCAACAATTACACAGCCTGCAATACACAAGTAACTCAAGGCATGTGGTCAGAGGAACTGTCATTCAGCAGTGCCATCCACCCTGGCAACAATGTGTATTTGGACATATGTTCACAGCACCTTTTTTTCCTCCATTTCCAGTTAGAAATCCATCCCTGCAGTTTGTCTGTTTTATTAATGTTCATCATGCGTATTTATAACCACTACTACTGAATTGAGGTGCTTTATTCTCACTAGAGCTCTCTGTTTTGATGATTACTATAATCTAAAAGTATGAGAAGAAACCAACCCTGCAGCCACAGTTTCAAATATATTCAAGATGTTTATTGCAAAGTGTCAAAATAATTATTTTCTCAATGCTTACCAGTGTGTTGAAACACTTATCCCATTCAGAGGTTAAGCAAAAACACATCATGTACATGCCAAAAAACTGGCTAAATATGGTGTCAAATTAGTATATGTAACAGGCACTCATAACTCACATTTGTACAGTGCGTACATGTGTACTGGGAAAGGAAGTGATGGTGCCATGCTTGCACCTGTTTGAGTGGAAGTTGAAATTTTCTACCCAGGCCTTGGTCTGCCTTGTTAACTGCACATGTATAAAACAAATTGTAATGTCACGTAGAACAATTGGTTCTGCTCAATAGAAGCAGCCAAGGAGATACTATGAAATAGACTAACATTAGTAGTAATGACGAGGAGCAATAAGCCTCAGATTCCAATGAAATTTCTTCCTAATGAAAGTCATCCTCTTGTATCCAGTTTACACAGTTTTACAAAGGAATTCGCTATTTTTCCTACATACTGAATAAGTCTAGATGTGTTATTTTACTTTCTTCTATGCACAATCCAATGTTCAGTGATATAGGGAAATTACGAACTGCAAATGATTTACTCTTATAATGCGAGAAAATCAGGAGTGGACATAATCGATATGAAATGTTCAAATTATTCAACAAACAGAATGACCAAAAGGTGATCTCTTGCAACATTTTATCATATTTTGGGTCTGAGTGGTGCAAACTCATACACGTTATACACAATCTACTCAAAAATGAACCTTCACCAACATGTAACTTTTTGAGTATTTTGGGTCTTGTTGGTTACAAAATTCATGAAGAAGAGGCAGGAGCTAACAAACCTCCCTCACAATTTGCACAAGATGAACTTCAGAGCCAAGTAAGATGTTAACTGAGCTTCTAAAGCTTCATTTTCACCAGAAAAAGCAACAGACTGGAAAAACGCAAAGTATGTAAATACTGCCTTTACCAGAAAAAAACGCAACAAATGACAAGCGTATTAAATTCTGCACACCTACTTGCTTAGAATGCTAGACAAAGATATGCAGTGAATGCATTAAAAAGGCACATAGAAGAAAATTTCATTCTCATTCAGCATTAATTTTTTTGTAATTTGTAGTTTACTGGTCAAATAGACGTTTTCAAATATGCCTTTAATCTTCTGTTATATAATTTGTACTCCTCTACATAATTTTATTGTTTTGAATACTTATATAAAGTTCCCAAACTTTTTGTAACAATTTTGAAATAAAATATTTTTGCAGCATACAAATTATTTAATTATCATATTGATACATAACAGTGTGTAAAAAAGGCTGATATGGTTGGCATTTCACCCACATCTGCCCTATTGAAAGGTAATCCCACTAAACTGCCAAAAAACTTCCCTACAAGGGGGTAAGATGGTTGCTTCATCAAATGGTTCCATAGCTCAGTGTGGAAAATTACTTTCTGTTGTGGAAAAGTACTTATTCACAGGAAGCTATTTTGATATATTTTTTATTTATGCAGAGTTAGGCATGGAGGTTTAGCAATGAAGCACATGCCTGGAAACCAAAAGGGCACAAGATCGAAATCTGCTCAACATAGAAATTTTCAGTCTACATCCATACTCTGAAAACCACTGCTGCATGACAGTTGGTAATTCCCCTTATACCAGTCATTAGGGTTTTTTCTCTGTTTCATTCACACATGGAGGACAACAAGAATGATTACACCTCTGTGCAGGCTATAATTAGTCTAACGTTTTCTTCATGGTCCCTATGGGAGTAGTACGTGACAGATTTGTCACTTAAAGTTGGTTCTTGGTACTAAGTAGGCTTTCATTGAATAATCTGCCTCTTTCAAGCCTTTGCCAGTTCAGTTCTTTCACCATCTCTGTGATGCTCTCCCATGCTTCAAACAGTATTTTTGCATGTGTCAGACAAGTGTTTTGTAAAAGTGCATTTAGATGGGCCATATTTTATGGCAATATCATGCAGCAATAGCATTGCCATCAACTTGCTGTAATGTGGTTGCAATACAACGATAAGCCAAAGCATTATGACCACTGCCCAGCGCAATGTCGAATGTCTCCTGGTGGCACTGCAAGTATGTGAATCTGTAGCGAAAGTATGTAAGTGGAGCAGACATGTAGGGTGTCATCACCTTAGTGAAGATATGTGCTCAAAATGGGGAAATCTATTGAGATAAGAGACTTTGAAAAATGGCAGATTACTGTTATGCAGAGCATGTGAACGAATATCTCAAACATGGTTAAGCTGCTCAGATATTCAAGTGCTACAGTTGTGAGCATCCATAAAAAGAGGCAGAAGGATAGTGAAACTACCACTAGGCGCTAAATGGTTGGACATCCATGACTCTTCACAGAACGTGGGGTTGGGGGACTTTCCTGCTCTGTAAAGCAGATAGATGGTGATCTATGACATCTCTGCTGAAAGAGCACAATGCTGGTGCAAGTACAAGTGTTTCAGAGCACACCTTTCATCGCATATTGCTGAACATGGATCTCTGCAGCAGGCCTCATCTAAGTGTTCACATACTGACTCAACGACATCATCAGTTACCATTGCAGTGGGCACAGGACAATCGGGATTAAACCGTTGAGCGAAGGAAACGTGTCGGATCTTTGGGTGAATCACATTCTTGCTACAATAGATCGATGGTTGTCGCCACCACTGAGGTGAACGGCGGTTCGAAACATGCAGTGTGCCACGGATGTAGGCTAGTGGTAGCATTATTAGTAGCCAAAGACACACTGACAGCTGTAAACCACCTGAATCCCTTCATGTTTGATGTCTCCCCTGTTGGCAATGTCGTCTGTCAGCAGAATAATTGTCTGTGTCTCGGAGCCAGAATAGTGGTTTGAGGAGCATTGTAGTGAACTCAGGCTGATGTCTCAGCGACCAAATTCGCCTAACATAATTCCTATTGAACCGATTTGAGTCGCTATTGGGCGTCATATGCAAATCAGCGGCCCATTATTTACGCAAATTACATGACCTGTGCGCAGGCATCTAATGCCACATACTACCAGAAGCCTGTCAACAAACTGTCAGATCCGTGATATGCAGAATCAGTGATGTATTTCGTTCCAAAGATGGACAAGCAAGCTATTAAGCAAGTGGTCATAATGTTTTGGCTCATCAGTGTAGATGGCAGTTTCGTGGTATGGCTGGACAACTTCGCTGATATTGCAGGCTGTTGCCAATGTATTTCCAAGGGCTATCCAGTGTTGTCCGCCAAGGAGGGATAATATTTTGCAATGCAGCATGATTATATCTCTGTCCATGTCTGTAAATTCTTTCTTATCACTCTCACCTTTGCTTCCTACTTCTGTCACCAAAATTGCCATAGTCATGAGTCTGAGAAAAACCTTACTGTTTCAGTTTTGTTCGAAAGTTTGTGCACCTACATATAGCCACAAGAGCTCTAGTTGTATGTTGTGTATAGCAATGGGAAGGTGTACAAACGATAGAACAATGAAATGCAATTCATCTATGGTCAGAGCTAAGGGACATAGAAATTAATGTAAGTATACTAAGATCGTGATCTGAAAAAAAAGACAGTTGACAAGTTGTTGCAGATGAGCTTAAAACCATGCTTGTTGAAGCATACAAAAAATTCCTAATTCTTCAACCCTATACCATTCCTACCTGTAGCTCAGGGGACACATGCAGTCCGGAGAAAATTCAATGTGAACCAAGAAGTGAGCATCAATCAAACAATTGGTAAAAAAATTTCATGAAATTTCGTTTGTGTAGTCATGAAAGATATGAAATATCATACATATAATATCAAATTAATTGCAACTTACTTTTTAGAATATAGAATAATAAATTAATAAATATCTTTTACTTAGATGTGTTAACTATGTGCCTCTGACCATCCCCTTTTTCCCTCAGAACTCATTGCTAAGTCCAAAAATCGCGCCTTCTCTTCTTCCAATGTGGTCTAGGTAAGCTGGACGTTTGGTCACCCCTCATGCAAACAGCAATGTGTCCTGATGAACACAAAATGAAAATTTTATTCTTATTTAAAACTTCACTTAATGAAATCTTTCAGTCCTTCGACCAAAGAATCATGTAGAGGACTTCTGGAACAGGTATGTATCCAGCATTACTTGTGTGATATAAAAGCAGTAGTGCTGCACTAGCTTCCAGTAGCTCCTATTCATCCATTTTGTGGCAATAGTGTGGCCATAGTCCACACATAGAGACGACAAAATTCGTAAACAGCAGTGCCACAATACTGAACATAATTCATCGTGTGCTTTATTGGAAGGTGTTTCGGTGTTTCGTCATATGTAGAACATACAAATTTGCCAGAAGAAAGCAAATGAATACAGCATGAGTAAAATGATAGCTGCTTGCAATAATACCCTACTGGCCATTAAAATTGCTACACCACGAAGATGACGTGCTACAGACGCGAAATTTAATCGACAGGAAGGAGATGCTCTGATATGCAAATGATTAGCTTTTCAGAGCATCCACACAAGGTCGGCGCCCGTGGTGACGCCTACAACGTGCTGACATGAGGAAAACTTCCAACCGATTTCTCATACACAAACAGCAGTTGACCGGCGTTGCCTGGTGAAACGTTGTTGTGGTGCCTTGTGTAAGTAGGAGGAATGCGTGCCATGACGTTTCCGACTTTGGTAAAGGTCGGATTGTAGCCTATCGCGATTGCCGTTTATCGTATGGCGACATTGCTGCTCGCGTTGGTCGAGATCCAATGACTGTTAGCAGAATATGGAATCGGTGGGTTCAGGAGGGTAATACGGAACGCCGTGCTGGATCCCAACGGCCTCGTATCACTAGCAGTCGACATGACAGGCATCTTATCCGCATGGCTGTAACGGATCGTGCAGCCACGTCTCGATCCCTGAGTCAACAGATGGGGACGTTTGCATGACAACAACCATCTGCACGAACAGTTCGACGACGTTTGCAGCAGCATGGACTATCAGCTCGGAGATCACGGCTGCGGTTACCCTTGACGCTGCATCACAGACAGGAGTGCCTGCGATCGACGAACCTGGGTGTACGAATGGCAAAACGTCATTTTTTCGGATGAATCCAGGTTCTGTTTACAGCATCTTGATGGTCGCATCCGTGTTTGTTGGCATCGCGGTGAGCGCACATTGGAAGCGTGTATTCGTCATTGCCATACTGGTGTATCACCCGGCGTGATGGTATGGGGTGCCATTGGTTACACGTCTCGGTCACCTCTTGTTCACCCGTTACATTTCAGATGTGTTACCACCCGTGGCTCTACCCTTCATTTGTTCCCTGCAAAACCCTACATTTCAGCAGGATAATGCACAACCATATGTTGCAGGTCCTTTACAGAAAATGTTCGACTGCTTCCCTGGCCAGCACATTCTCCAGATCTCTCACCAATTGAAAACGTCTGGTGAATGGTGGCCGAGCAACTGGTTCATCACAGTACGCCAGTCACTACTCTTGATGAACTGTGGTATCGTGTTGAAGCTGCATGTGCAGCTCTGTTTGACTCAATGCCCAGGCGTATCAAGGCCTACGGCCAGAGGTGGTTGTTATGGGTACTGATTTCTCAGGATCTATGTACCCAAATTGCGTGAAAATGTAATCACATGTCAGTTCTAGTATAATATATTTCTCCAATGAATACCCGTTTATCATCTGCATTTCTTCTTGGCGTAGCAATTTTAATGGACAGTAGTGTATGCTTCGTTGGTTGAAATATAAAGAAGTGGAAGAGTCTTCTGGCAATCAATACAGGCTGCTTTCTTAATCACAGATTTTCTGGATTTCACTCGAAACATTTAATCTCATAAAACTTGTCGAGTTTTCTCTTACATTTAAGTTGTCAGATGTTGCTTCTGCTTATTCAAAGTTTGTATCTGAGTTGCATCTTTCTCGTTGTTTATCTATGAATGAAGTTTAGAGTAGTCAGCTCTAAATTTGCCATACAGTGAAAAAGTGTCAGTTCTAGGGCACCCAAATATCAAGTTGCAGTTAGTGGCAACAATCAGTCGATATCGTTCGTGTGACACAGTGTTTGCAGTATTTTATCTGGTGTAACTTCCGAATACTAAGCTCTTCTGATAAATATAACCATCTGCTATCATGAATACTACGTTGTGATTTACGACTGTATACATTGATTCACTTTAGATACGGTTTCTCCTTTACGTGTGTTTGATCTAGTGCTATGTTTTCCTCTGATCTCCTAATGTACTTTTCCTGTAGCAGCCAATGCCTTTTTAAGAGTAATAAGACATCTGTTGGTGACGCCATGCAATGCCAATAATGCTGGCTGACATACCTGAACATCCTGTATTTGTTCATCTCTACTAATACATACCTTATAGACATAGCTTCATGTGAACTTTTCTTTCTTCTTCTGCACATCACAAGATTTCCACTAATAAGTTTAGTCAGGTGGATTTGTGTATCACAGGAAGCCATTTGACTGAATTCCTTCATTAAGCAATTCATTCCTATAAATTCAACATCCTGAAAACATCTCAATCGAAAGCATTTATAATCGTCAGTTGTAAAGTGACTAAAGCCCTGTAATATCAGCAAAACATCCCAATACTTTTCTTTACGTTATACTTGTAGTGACAGTTGCCAGTCTGCCATAGTAATTTGAACTTCCACCACATCGACTCTTAGCACACTGTGCTGGGAGCAGATTGGAGGGGGGGGGGGGGATTGGTGACCATGGGCAATGGCCCGCATACCAGGGAGGGGGGGAATGCTTGGGCATCTTGCAGAGGGGGAAGTTGTGACTGGTGGACAGGCCTAGGGCCAGTGTAGACATACAGTGTTAGTGTGTGCGTTACGGTTTATGATTTCTGTGTCACACAGAGACCTGTTGCTTCGACTCTGGCTGTTCACCAATTTTTGAGTAGTTCTGATAATTCACTGCAGAGTGTTCTGAGTGTTGCATTACTAAAAGTTGTGACCAGCAAATGCAGTTTTGATAACTCGCTGCCGAATTTTGTCTGCTCTGTTGCGGATGTTCCATTATTACACTTGAAGTTCTGTAATTACTTATAGCTCGTTATTACGAGTTTGGGTGAGCCCCCGTGGTTTTAGCATCTTTGGTTTGTGACGTTGAACAGCATGGGGCTTATTGGAAGCACTGGCCGCCAGTATTCAGGTGATGCTTGTTGTTGCCTGGTGCACTTAATATGTGAGGTTATTTTATATAGAGGTATTTGGGGCAGCCTTTCTATCACGTTGTTGATTACACCAGAGTGATATGGTCTACCATAGGGGTACCTTCTTGATAGGTGGATGGGTTTAGTTTTTTGCCTCAAAACGTTTGATGGTGATGTTTGGTGGAAAGTTTTGTACGTTGGTAGTGTGGGCTCCTGAGCAGTTGATGACAGGGATGCTAAATTGAATTTTGCTCTTGCACGAGTGTTTCCACATTAATGCATTGAGCTAGTTTGGAGGCACTCGTTTGCGGTGTGTGTAAAACTATGGTGCAATCCGCGAGTTATGATTGTCATTTTAATACCCTGTTCTGTCAGTCGTATTTTTTTAGTTTGGTGTCGTTGAATTGTGGTGAGAAACACATTGGTTTCACCTGTAAGAGCAGTACACTATCCGGCTAGGCAGTCAAACGATTGTGAATGAAGTCAGTCAGTCACTGAAAGGACAGCATTTTCAGTGGTTGGTTCATCCATGTTGCGGAAGTTGGTGGTTGACTCTGGGCATGCCATATAAGATTAAGTTGTCCTGGTGTGAAACTCTCTTCGTTGTACTTTCTGACATGAGCTGTGATAGTGTAGAATCCGAGTAAGATTTCAGAGGCACAGTCAACTGTATTATTTGTTGTTTGATCTTGTATCAATTGAATGGTTTTGAGAGCATAAGCTGCTGGCATGCCTAGTGACATTGTTGTATTAATGTATGCTGGGGAGGCTGTATGTTTCTGTGTGAATGACTGAGGAAAAGAAGGCTTGGTTACCTTAGGTAGCTTTAGGGCATAGAAGTGGTTTCTGCGCTCAACCATTACTACATGAGTAGAAAGCCGCATTTGAGTGCTGTTGTTGTATGTGCTTCTAGCACCTGACGACAGTGCTCACCACCTTTCCCAATTGGTGTCTTAAGTATGGATTAGTGAGTCAATATTTAATTAGGCCTTCTTTCCTGCCTATCAGCAAGCTATCGCTTTAAGCAGAGGCTAATTTGTGTTAACTGGGCTAGCGCCTGCCGAGTGATAAGTGTCTATACTGCGCCAAACATTACGATCTAAATAAGTTACAGCTAGTGCCAGTAGAAATAAAGGGTTACCCCCACTAGTCGTAAATTATAAGAACTAGTGTAACATGCTTTAAGTGATGTTATACGGTAGTTATTGGGACAAAGCAGTTTTAAGAAAGCTATATATGGGTGGTACTTTTACTGTAAGGAAATCTGTGATCACTAATCTTAGAAATTATTAATGCTAACTGAGGTTTGGTGGTACATATTCTGTGTGTAACTAACTTAAAACCTTCTATGTGGCGTGTGTCAACCCTGTGAAATGTGCCGTCCTTGCATAGGTGAAGTCTGGTGTTTTGTGATCATTTATTGAACGACGTTTTTGAACGTGTTGCCACATGCTGATGAATTTTAAGTGGATTTTATAAAAGAGCTTTCAAACAGTATAATGATTGTGAAACTACTTACTTGTGCCTCTTGCCAGAGATTTATAACATTATGTAACATGAGAAGTTCATGAGCTTGCTCAGTTTATTGTGCCATTTTTAAGCTTGGTCACTTCATGGTTTTTTTGCTTGTATGGTTAAAAGGGGCACATTTAATAGATAGACACTTTAATTGATCGTCCATGTTCAGTTATTCAAGTTTCAGGTACAGAGCGTGGTTCTGTCCCAAACTGTTTCTCTCCTAAGAGCTCTCACAAACACGCTGCTCTCGCCACTGGTGGTATATGCCTCAGTAGCAAGGGGCTATGGCGCCTGGTGGCTTGTCTCCTTCACCAGCACATGGCCGTGTTGAGATACAGGACTTGGAGTTATGTGAAATTTAAATTTTGAATGCATGAATTTAAAAGGGACATTTATTGATAAAAGAAATTTGGGTCAGCATGTGCAAGCTAGCCTATGGTGGCGGCAGTTCTCCAGCTGCCAAAGGACTAAAAAGTCGTAACCACCACACTCAACAGGTGCCACATTTATCAATAGTGCAACGAATCTGACATAATAGTGGCCCCTATGTGGATGACCTAATGAGTTGACTAGCCTGATACAAAATTAATTTAATTCCTTCAAACCCACAACAAAATAAATCACATTGTAGGGAATGAGAATGGGTGTCACTGAAAAATTAATAACAAGGACCTATGGTAACACAAAGAGATTTATCAACTAATATCAATGTCAAGAGAGAACAAACATATAAACAGGAACTTCAGCCGTATAACATTTTATTGACACGAATACATGTTGGACGGCAATAGACTTGGGGAACCTAACTGCAATTTACATGTAGTTGAGACTGGCTACTGTGAGTGGAAGGATGACAATCTAGGCAAGCACACTCTGCTGTATCGTTCCACTGATTGGTCCCTTGTGTCAAAATATTATTAAGCATGCAATGGTCACTGGGAGTGACTACTGCAAGTACAAGGCAGATATAAGGAAGATGGCCATGAAAACGATTGATAAGCTTCTGAACTTGCCGTAACTGCTTCGCCCGGGTGTCCAGACGTCTTTACAACTAGCTGCTCTCTCTGTAGAAACGGAAGAGCTCTAGCGACTGTACTCCGCGATTGTCGAGAAACAAGTCTTCGCATCTCCCGTTACTCAAAACCTTCTAAAAAACAGCCGTTCCCCCAAATGTTCTTGAATAAACCTATCATGGCCCAGCAGTGGTTACCGTGCCAATCATGTTTCCTAGCAAGGAGACCTGATCTTCCTCAACCAATAACTGCAGTGCAGCACACATTTTGTTGCAAAATAAAAATAAAAAAAAAACATAGTTTTAATATGGATGTGACGCCGAAAAATGACAAAGATAAAATGCAGTAGTCAGACACAAATGCCTTTTGAACCTTGTTTTTACTCAACCCATATAACCAAAAATAGACCCTATATAACACCTAATGTTTACACAATTACATTTAGGAAACATAAAAAAATACCTGAAACTTCTACTACTAAACAGATGTGTGACACATTACGAAGTGCTTCACGTGACAAACGTGGTGAAGGCCGATCGGCGTTTTCGTCTTCAGTGATTTCAATTCCATGGCGTTCTCGTACGCGATTCACCTTATTAGACAGCCGGAAAGATTTCGCCAAGACTTTGTCTCCAATGTGGAACTGCTGCACTCGTGCAGTCTCGTCAGCCCGAATTTTCCTAATGCGTGTGGCTGCCGGAACTGTACGGAGCCCTTCCTCCACCACTCTCTCGTGTTGCTCCGGCGTCCTCGCAGGATTCTAATCAGGTCCTTTGACTGGCAATTCCTCAAAACTGTCACTGGTCCGAGTTGTGTCACACCGTGAGGCACCTCACTAAGTATCTCCTGAAAGTCGCGCAGGAAAACATTCCAAGTCGTATGTTGCTTATTGCAGTGTATCCTGCAGAGATTACGCAGTTCCTTTATCACGCGTTTGCGGGATTCGAACTTGGATAATGGGAGGGGATAAACACAGGTTCAGTTTTGTGTGTCTTCAACACCTCCTTCCACCCCTGCGATTGAAACTGTAGACCGTTGTTCGAGAGGATCTCGGCGTGTCCCACTTGCGGCAGGAAATCGTTGGTTAGAGCCCGCAACACTGTCCTTGCTGTCCCCCTCTTAAAAAAAAAAGAGGTGCCAGCTTCACGAATTTCGAGGTAAGCTCCACGAACACGAGGATGTAACAGTGCTCTCTTTTGGTGTGAGGTAAAGGACCCATGAGGTCCGTCGCCGCTAGATGTTTAAGTTTCTAAAGTTTAATGGGGAAGAGGGGTGCCGGCATGCTTGTGGTGGTGTGTTTTGCCTTTTGGTAAGACTTGCACACCGACAGAACGCGGCGGATTCTCCTCTCCATGCTGTTGGAGAGCGCAAGGGTCCGCAACTTCAAGTAACACTTCCGAGCTCCAATGCGCACGCAACTATAATGAGTGTCCCGGACTACTTTCTCTATAAGGTGCTTCGGTAGGCACAGGCGCCATAGAGAATCCTCCGTGCTTCCCCTGTGAAACAGTATTTCCTTCTTAAGAAGGTAGAACTGCCGGATCATAGCCTCTCTCCTTAAGTTTCAGCAGCCCTGAATCTTTGTCCTGCTCTTCCCTGATACGTTGCATACTTGTAGTGACATTGCCTTCGAATACGACTTTCCACATGTTATAAATGCAAAAGTGGTCTTCCTCTAGCTCATTATCGTTAGCTTCCTCAAAGCAAATGGGTGACAGAGACAGAGCGTCAGCTATTACATTGGTGCTACCTTTTATGTGGATAATCTCGAAATCATACTCCTGAAGCAGGGGATCCCACCAGGTGAGGCGTTTATAAGACAGTTTCGCTGTGAGCAGGAATTCCAGAGTTTTGTGGTCTGTGTAGACCTTGGTTCTATGCCCAAACAAGAAATACCTAAACTTCTGGAACCCCATACCACGGCAAGCGCCTCTAACTCCGTCACCCCGTAGTTCTTTTCGCATTTGGTGTGCACACGGCTACCAAGCGCTATAGTTTTCCATACGAGGTTGCCTCCTTCCATATATCTTTAAAAAATCCTCACTCCAAGCCCAGAATACGCACTGTCCTTCCCTATGCAGAACTTCTCTTCTAGGTTCGGGTGTGACAGTACCGGCGCCTGAAGTAAAGCCAACTTCAATGCCTGAAATTGCTTTTCCGCTTCTTCGTCCCATCCCCACGGTGTGTTCTTGCCGATGAGTTCGGTTAGACGAGGGCTACTCAAGGTATTTGTATGGACGAAACGCTGACAGAAATTTATGACACTGAGAAAACTGTGCAGTTGTCGTTTGGTTGTTGGAAGTGGGAATTTTGCTATTGCTTCTATTTTGTCTGGGTTAGGCGATGTCCCCTCTGTCGTAATGACATGTCGCAGGAATTTGAAACTGGTGGCCCAGAAATACGATTTCTCAAAGTTGACTGTGACCCCATGATCACTGAATGTTTTAAGGACTTCTTTGAGATCTACGCTGTGGTCTCGCCACGTTTTCTCTGCTACCAGTAAGTCGTCAACGGATGTGATGACACGTTACTTAAGGAAGTCCCTCATGATGTCGTGCATTCCCCTAATGAAGGCAGCAGAGAAGATGTTCAGACCGAATGGCAGTCTTCGGAATGGATAACATCTACCAAATGCGAGGAACGCTGTGTACTTTCGACATTCAGGGTGTAGTTGAATCTGTCAAAAGCTACTTCGTAGATCAAAGGACGAAGACACGGTAACACCATGGAAATTCTGGAGCAGCTCTTCCAGCCTCTCTGGTCTGTCTGTTTCCATCTCGATTGTCATATTTATCTGCCGAGACTCAAGAACGAGGCGAATCGTCCCGTCTTTCTTCTCGACAACACGGATCGGGCTATTGTATGTCAACATCGTAGGCTCAATAACTCCGTCTGCCAACATTTGGGAAATCTCTGCTTTTATCCATTTGCGATACGCATTCGGTATAGGGTACACCGGCACAAAGAATTTTGTGTGCTCTTTTACTTTGAACTTGTAGCAGAAGTTCTTTATAGACCCAGGTTTCTGTGATAACACACCTGAGTTTGCAATTAACATGTCCTGAATTCTTCACGTTCTATCGGTTTTATGTGTTGAATGGAGCCCACCTTTGCATCAACTGTCTCCTCAATCTCCCGCATCACTTGGTCTTCTTTTCGTCCGCGGTTGTCGCTATCATTGCCTCCCGCATTATGAGACAGTGTACGGTCGCCATGGGTGTAACAAAGTTTGCGACATTCTGCTGGTATTTGTGCTCGTATCGCGTTCTCATCAAACTGGATACAGACCTCCTTTCTCTTGTTCAAACGTACCTCGCCTCTTCTCAGGTCGAGTGCCGCCTGATACTCCCTGAGAAAATTCATACCAATAATAAGATATATGGCCAGGTTTGGTACCACTATAAAATTAGTCTCCAGTTGGTGTCCTTGACACTGAAACTCAATCCTGGCCTGAAGATTGACCTCGGTCCCTTTTCCAGCTACTGCCTCCTTAATTCACGTCTTGGTCATGGCAAGCGTGGGCCAATTTCGTTGCTCCGAACAGCGCCAGAAAGCATGTTATGAAATGGCCGTTATGTTACTACCACTGTCCACAATACCTTTAACCATTACGTCCGCACCGAGCGAGGTGGCACAGTGGTTAGCACACTGGACTCGCATTCGGGAGGACGACGGTTCAATCCCGTCTCCGGCCATCCTGATTTAGGTTTTCCGTGATTTCCCTAAATCGTTTCAGGCAAATGCCGGGATGGTTCCTTTGAAAGGGCACGGCCGATTTCCTTCCCAATCCTTCCCTAACCCGAGCTTGCGCTCCGTCTCTAATGACCTCGTTGTCGACGGGACGTGAAACACAACCCACCACCACCATTACGTCCACTATCGTTACTGATATTACCGGATGGAGATCATCACGGGTGACTACGTCTTTTCCCTCCATTAATACCTCCCGTAGGTCTTCGTAACCAACCATGTGTTGGCTGGTTGGTTTGGGGAAGGAGACCAGACAGCGTGGTCATCGGTCTCATCGGAGTAGGGAAGGATGGGGAAGGAAGTCGGCCGTGCCCTTTCAGAGGAACCATCCCGGCATTTGCCTGGAGTGAACCAACCATGTGTATATGGTTTTGTCCGAGTTTGGCAGCGAAGACATTTCGAACCTCTTTCGCGCCTCCCTGGTGTCAGTTTTGCAGAGGGCCGCAGTTACGCGTGTTGTGAAAGGGATTGTGTAGGCGAATCTCAACCGCCTCTCCTACCCGCTGATTCCTGTCTGGACCGCGACAACCCCCAGAAGTTTGCTGGTTCTGTTCCCGCTCCCGCGTAGTGCCGCACATTATCCCCTGCTCGGCTCTGGTACCCGTAATTTCTGCGGTCGGGTTGAGGTGCTCTTTCCTCTGTCCCTCCCTGTGGACCGTGGCAGGTGTTTAATTTGCTTACGATTTCGGTTAATCCACGTCAATATATTCTCTGCAGGCGATCTGAGTTTTTATTTCTAAAGGTTACCGTGTTGAGCTTTGCAGGCCCACTTAAGGTGGCCAATATGTGTGTCATTAAGTTCTAGTGAGTGTCGGTTCTCGTGAGCCAGTTCATTTCCCACTCTTAGCGTTTTTTACTCAGGTACTGTTTCACTTAAAGAAAGGACGTGCGAGTGAAATTAGTTGTTGCTTAACCTTGATTTCATAGTGTTAATTTACTGGTCAATCTTGAATGTTAAAGTTAAAAAAAGTTTTTTTGGACACCTGTTGACGGGTGTGATCTGTGTTTCAGTGAGCTGAGGTAGCGGGCAACCTTTAGATTACGCAAGTTTGGCTTACGGGCGGTGGACTTGGCCTGAGCTTGCTTTGATAGCGTTTGCTGGTTTCACATTTCGGTAGCCTACTCGATGTGGGGTTGCAAACGGAGTCACGTCTTGGTTCGAAGTTAAGTATTACTTCCTTCAGTCGGTTCCACCGTTCGCGGTTAAACTTCGGCCTTACAAGCTTGGGCCTTACTTCTGTTGTTACACATTTATGATTGTACAGAGTTGTAACCATCTATGCCCTAAAAGCCCATCTTACAAGCCAATGGGCATCCGAATAATTTCGGGGTTCGCTCTGCAAGGTTCTCTAATCTAGTAATTTGTAAGATTGCCAAAGTTACGTTTTAATAAATATGTTCTAAGTATTCGTATTAAAATTGAGGCGGTGTGTCCACTGTTATTTTACATGTAATGTTAAAGTATTGGAATTGAAAGGGTCTTAAATAACGTGTCTTAACTAGAGTTGTTTTGTTAAAGTTATGGTTAAATTTAGCCACAGTGGCTTCTGTCAAATTTTGTATGAGATCGCTGCTAATGGTTTATTAGTTTATTAATGATTTTATGCAATGAGAGAGTTTCTTAAATATTTTGCCTGAGTGGCGTTTCTCAATGTTTATGGGAGAGCGTTGGCTAATGATTTATAAACTTGCTTATGTTTTCATGTAATGAGTGTTTTGTAAATAATCTTGCCTGAGTGGTGTCTGTCAATTTTTATGAGAGATTGTTTTTGGTAGTTAATAAACACATTGGAATTGAAATGTTCACTTTATTGGGTCAGCCCTTCCACTCCCTTTAGATTTAAAGGTTAAACAAAGCAGGTGTTAAGTAATAACGTTTCACCTATCATACGTGTTTGGGCCTGACTGCTCCATGGGAAACCCGTCCAACACGTCACCATTAGGGTTGTGTCACCGTTATTAGCGTGTTCCCTGGTATTTATCGAGTCTACTATACCTTGTCCACGAAGTAACTTCGCTTTACTCCTCGTCAACATTCACGACAGGTAAAATAACAAAGAAATAATTTTGCAAGATCCGAAAAGAGAAGAAAAAAAGGAACACAAAACAACTACTATGCATATGTAAGAACACCTAATAATATCTGACTCTCAAATATGCTAAACAAAAACACACAATTACCACTCCAAAAAAGAGTTTTTGCAATGCAGGTAGCAACGCTGAGCTGCCAAATTCTTGGATGTGGTACGGAACCGACAAAACCAAAACATGAACATTTATAAATATGTTACATAGTAAAAGAGAAAAACAAATTTTCTGTCACTTTCGCGCCAGCTTTAAGTACTACCTCGGAACTAAAAAAAGTAATTGAAACACAAAAGGAAAAACATGAATACAATTAGATACCGATTAATGTTATCAGAGGAAACCGAGGGGAAAATTCGATTACTGGAGGGTCGCCTATATGCAAGCTAGCCTATTGTGGCGGCAGTTCTCTGTCTGCCAAAGGACTAAACAATCATAAACACCACACCAAAGAGGTGCCACGTTTATCAATAGCGCAACAAAATCTGACAAAATAGTGGCCCCTGTGTGGATCACATAATGAGTTGACTGACTTGACATACAATTAATTTAATTCTTCAAACCCACAATAAAATAAATGACATGGTAGGAATGAGAATGGATGTCATTGAAAAATTAATATCGAGCACCTACAGTATCAAAAAGAGATTTATTAACTAATGTCAAGGTCTAGAGAGAACAAACATATAAACAGAAACTTCAACTGTACAACATTTTATTAACACGAACACATGTTGGTCGGCAATAGACTTGGGGAACCTAACTGGAATTTATGTGTAGATGAGACGCTACTGTGAGTGGAAGAATGACAATCTAGGTAAGCACACTCTGCTGTATTATTCCACTGATTGGTCCCTTGTGCCAAAATATAATTAAGCATGCAATGGACACTGGGAGTGACTACTGAGACTACAAGGCAGCTATAGGGAAGATGGTCATGAAAACGATTAATAAGCTTCTGAACTTTCCGAAACTGCTTTGCCCGGGTGTCCGGACGTCGTTGCAACTAACTGCTCTCTCTGTAGAAACGGAAGAGCTCTAGCGACTACGCGACTGTCGAGAAACAAGTCTTTGCGTCTCCCATTGCTCAAAACCTTCTAAAACACAGTCATTCCCTCCAATGTTCTTGAATAAACCTATTGGCCCAGCAGTGGTTACCGTGCCAATCATGTTTTCTGGCAAGGAGACCTGATCTTCCTCAACCAATCACTACAGTACACATTCTATTGTCTGAAAAAAAAAACAGCACACAATGCCTAGAGGTCGTGCAGTCAAACCCCCGGCGCATTTCACAAGATGAGGGAAGCTTCCTAGTGAAAGAAGTGTCATTTCACATTCAGCCATGGCGTTCCCACCCCCAGCGGAACAAGGCCGGCCGCCAGAATGGTGGCCCATAAATCACTGTGCTGCAGGGCCCACGGCCAGTTCCTGTGACTACAAAGGGAAGGCTAGCATTGAGAAGGTGCTGAGACCTTGCTTGCTGCTGGGGGAAAGTTCTAAAGCTGCGCCTAATGCAATGGTCACCTCCAGCGTCCAAATATCTGTCTCTATAATTCTACTATTGCTACTCAAGTCATACAAGTACTGTGAGATCAATTAGTGGTTTACCCTGACTCTAACAGTCCATCAGATTAATACCAATCAGGGAAAATTTAGATACACCAAAGGCGAATGCAATTGTTTGATAATCACATAAACAAAATGAAAGGGGAAGTGCCTGACGGTTATTACCACGCCAGTGACCTTCCCAGATGGCACCGAGACGTTTCACATGACCTGTCCTCTATTAAAAGACCAGTGCTCCACTCCCCATATTCCTTGTACTAAGTTGTCACACAATTGCTTGTAGCAGAGAGTGGTTTATGATAAGGAGTAGCCAGGTGGGTCAAGCTGAGAGGCTTAGGCATGTATCTAAGATCTGTGTGCATATATATTTTAGTGTGTCGAATTGGCCTGTATATGATCTTCAGCTGTTGTGAAGGCAAGAGATGCAGTACAATCTGCATGTCAGAGGGACCCATGGTGATTAAACCATTGCCAAACAATTAAATGCAGTTGGTGGAGGTGCTAATCACAATGTCTGACAGCGAGGTTAAGAAGGCAAGTGATGAGCTAGTGCCTGTCCAAGCAGCTGTCGCCGAATTACGGGGTTGTAGAGTGTTATTTGATGGACAATCCCCAATGATCGCAGAGTAATGAAGAACAAAATCTAGAGTCATGCATTATCCGAACAGATTGCAGGATTTAATGGGCGCTACAGAAGAACAGGGACATTTGATACACAGTTGAAGGTTCGGTTGCTGGGACTTTGGGTGAATGGATGCAGAGCAGAAGATACTAACAAAAATAACCTGCTATACAACAGGCAGACGTGGATCAGTTGCTGCTTAGCTAGGTCCAAGGTGGAAGGATGGAAGAACCAGAAGAGGGACCCCAGGATAAACAAGTACTTGGGCTTCTAGATCCACTGAGCGAGCATATAAATAAGAGACAATGGGGGGGGGGGGGGGGTAGGGGGGCGATCAAGCGACAGGAGTAACATGTTCATTGAGATAGAGAATCCATTACAAGAATTTGTCGGAAATGACATGTCTTTTGGTGATGACTCTATAACCACTATAGTTAATTTTTTGAATGTGTTGGTTGATCTGCGGGATAGAGGTGAGATGTGTGGAATAAGTGATCAAGAATTGTTATCAGTAATTGCAAATAAGATTGAAAGTGGGTTCTCAAGGTTTATTAAAGAAAAGATAACTGTGGTCGAGCCTTTATAACAGATACACCATCAGATTGTTAGTGAGCTGATTCTGAGGCATTCCATGCAAGAACTGATAAATTCTCATTATAAAGAGAACACAGCTTCAGTGAACCAGTGGGAGAGTATGTTTGGAGGGTCAAGTTTATTGTTAAGGCACTGTGCTTCGAATGTAGGGGGGCAACAAATTATTTATCATGTGATTGAGTGTATAAGCCCTATGGAGAGACAGAGAGCTGTTTTATGCCAGCGACCTACTACGTTCTGTGAACTAAACAGGTAGGTCAGCCATACTCATAGTACAGTGTACGTCGACAGAGGCGAGAAAATGAGGCCCATTCCACATATGAGAAGAAGAGGGGTTGTGGCAAAACGGACCTGGGACATCAAGTGTGAAATGGTTCAGGTGCAACCAATAGGACCATATTAGTAGGGATTGTTGTCAGTCTAAAGAGACAGGCAAATGTCAATCACAGAATAAAGGAAGGGTTTGCAGGGCCTGGGCACACAGAATAGTTAACTTTATTTGTCACACAGTGTGTCAGCTAACTTTTGTCTGTTTTTGTGTCAACCATGAGCATGTGTGCGAACTCGTAGACTCTGATAACGCAATTTCCGATCTTGATTATCAGTGGGTATGCCGGAACCACTGCACTGCAAGTTTCCTCCTATACAGACTGAATGTGTGGGCAGTATTTTGCAGCCAATAACTCCCTAATTCGGGTCTTGGCTACGGTGATTGTTGCATTAAGGATTGTTGATTACATGTGGAAATAATCTTTTAGAGCCATAGAGAATCTCGCCATTAAAGTAATTATTAGGTCAGACCTGATTAATAAGATCAGTATACTTTCTAAACAGGCTGATCGCTATTTTGAATTCAAGTTTAACCATGGCAGACATTTATGGTTTTCAGAATGATATTTTCACTCTGCAACGGAGTGTGCTCTGCGATGAAACTTCCTGGAAGTTTAAAACTGTATGCCGGACCGAGACTCGACCCCAGGACCTTTGCCTGAACGGGCAAGGTTCGCTGAAGAGCTTCTGTGAAATTTGGAAGGTAGGAGACAAGATATTGGCAGAATTAAAGCTGTGAGGACGGGCCATGAGTCGTGCATGGGTAGCTTAGATGGTAGAGCACTTGCACGCAAACTACAACGTTGACATTGGACATTATTGTCAACATGAACCGACCGACAGACAGAGATTACAGCAAGTTGAATGAAGAGCTAATCCCCTACTGCACAAAGCCTACTGACCTCATAGTCAGGCAGGTACTACATCCGGAGGAGCGAGCTGACAGTACACTGTCGCAGCTCTGACGACGTTTGTGCAATTTAGTAAACAGCTAAGCAGTGTCTGAAAATTTGTTGTTACATGTTTGGCAACAACAGCTTCCGGCTGACGTGTGGACAGATTTGGTAATGTATGAGGAGGGATCACCCAACAAATTACTGCAAGCTGCCTGTAGGGTTTACATAATACGCAAGTCAATCGCAACAGCTGCGATGGCATCGTCATACCTGTCTAACGAAATCGATCATGGGCAGCCAAACCCAAATGAAACTACAATTCCAGACTGCACGGTGAATTGCCCCTTCTGTTTATTGATTGGATAGCCACTGAATTGCTATTTATTTAGTGGGATAATAATAATTATTAAAAGGTGGTAATTTCATTTAAGCACCGTTTTTTATACTCTTTCGATTGTTGCGAGTCAGCGATAGTGCAATGCTGCTCGCTTTGGAGAATACACATTTTATAAGAATTATTTGGTCCAGGAAACACTTTTGCGATCACGGTTGCGATTTAGACAGTATTTGCGTAATCGTACTGATTAAAAATTATCGTTTCCGAAAGACGCAGGTTCGATTAAAGCTGTGTGCACTTTTGCGCGTATAGTGAAAATATTCATAACATGTCGCGTAACAAAAAGAAACATGCGAATCACAACCGTGGTCAAACGAAGAAAATATATGATAACATAAATGTTCTTCGCTGTTATTCAGGACAGGCTCAGATTAGACCTTACAATTTTTAGTTATAGGAAATCACAAAGCGTTACACCATCGAGATATTTGTTTTGAATAAATTGTATTTACCTTCTCTCTCTCCCCTTTTTACAGCCTTTATACCTTCACATCGATTAAGGAACTTTTCCTTCTCTACCGACCAGTACGAGAACAAAATTCAGACTCAACAAAATGTCTTACATCGAATTATTACATGCTTAACCCTTAACAATCATATATAGTTTCGTAGTACAAACAATGCTAATTTATTCCGTGCACTAGAAAGTCTTTGATATACTGAGCACAAAAATGAAAATAGTAGAATTATAATTACATTTTTAATATCATGAATACTTCTTTACATCATGAAAACAAAGTTTGACATCGTCGTAATATTAATTTCCGTCGTTGTAGCACTACAAGGGCTGTCACACCGCAGTTCCCATCGAGTGTTTCAGACAAGCTCAGAGACTTAGAACCTATAGTAAAGGCAGTGACAATGCAGTTGCGTATGCAGCAGCAATTATAAGAGCCTAGTAAGCAAAATTAGTATCAGTTCAAACTGGCAGCATCGTCATGTGAAACGTGGTGTCAATGGAAGAAAGTGTGCTTGTGTGATAAAGACTCCAGCTGAGATGCCACAAAATTCACACCATCTTCCACTTTCTTAAAGCACCAAGGTGTCTATGGTAACATTGTAATGTCAACAGGGTGATTTTTTCCACCATGTACAAACTCTAGGGACTGATCAATGAGAGGATACGGAACAAAAAAGATCTGATGAACTTATGTCTGGAAACACATGGTTTCCATGCTAGAGAGTATTTATTCAATTGTATTTTGTTACAGACTGTGGTCTAATATGCCCTCTACTATGCAGCCACAATTACAGTATGCATGGTTTCCTCCTAAAGGGTGATACTGCTCCTCATACGTCATGCCCTAGCGCCCTCTCCTGCCATAGTAATTGGTAAGGCTGTATCTGACTCACTTCTCCTGCTGACTCACCTTGTAATGGATGTGATACAGGATTGTATACAATGATTTCGTATTCGAATCAAGAGCTTGCAGACATGGTATTTACTTACGGAAAGGCAAATGGCAATGAGTGGCAGGCAGCGAGGTTGTATAAGGAAACCTATCCTTGCCGACAACAATCACAGCATTTGATGTCTGCAGCAATGTTTGCTGCAACAAAATGTCTTACATCGAATGTGTTTTTTTTTTTTGTGAGGTGTGCGACTGTTTGTGAGTTTCTTTATCATGATGCAAGTCCATTCGTCCTTCCGACGTAACTGACTATCTGCAATTAAAGGTTCATGTAATTACGTTCCAACATTGATACAGTTCTGCAACGGGTTTAATGATATAGTCAGTAGCAGTTCCCAACACTGTTACGACTCGCCACTGTTGCTGACTGATCGATAAAAACACTTGCTCTTGAGTTTTAGTTTGCCTGGAATGTTACGTCTACGCATGTGGTCCCAATAACACTCTGAATACTTGGCATTACTAAACACTCGTACCACAAAATTTGAAAACGAAATCATGGTAACTCAACGCACTCATTGATCGTCCACTTTTGTGTTAAATTCCACTCTTTCGCCAGTGAAATAAAGTTCGTACGCGCAGAGGATAATGTTCACAGGAAGTCTTTGTTCAAAAGTCATCTGTGACATGTTCACTCCACCACGTAGTCACTTGATCACAGTTATCAAGTCTGACAAGGTAAAGTCCTTGTGCTACCCATAAGAATGTCTTTACACAGTCTAGTTATATATTGATAAATAACTGAATGATTGTACATATCAAATGAAGTACATAATTGTAGTCATTTACAATATAAAAGCAAATCCTAAGTCATATATTTTCTCGAAAAGGTGCTCCTGGACTTACAAAGAATTGTGCAGTGATAAACACAAGTCTGTATATGTTTGTCTGTGCAATGATCTGTTCAGTCATGGACAACATCTTGTTCGACATGGTTTATAGCTCATGCAAGTCCGAGCACTGACTTACGGTGGAAAAATTTGTTAAACCTATACGTAACTCGCGTAAACTTTACATGTTGTTAGTGTATCCTGCACACAGTCTGAAAGAAAAAAAAGGACATAGCCTGCTCACCCTAGTGAGTTCAAAATAGTTAACAATCAACAAAATGAAACGTTTATTTTCTAAAGTCACTATATCCTACTGTTGTGTGAAATATGCAGTTGTGTTCACTGTTTGTAGTTTCACACGCATAAGTTCCTGAAAGCTTACTAAATTTTAACAAGTTTGTATTATGTTTGATTAAGTGTCTTAGGGTGGAATCATCTTGAAGCAATTCTTCTTCTCCTTGCTGCAGCTCGGCGTCCTCTTCTCCGTCGAACTGGAGCTGAAATTTTCTTGCAAGTAATTGGTATTCTGAGAGTCTCTCTCTCCAAGCAGTACTGATGCTTCCAATGTTGTATGTTCTTATTCTCCCACACGCCACATCGCAGTGTGTCCATGAAATACTTATACACTAGTCCATTAATTAATAATTGTCACTTAGCCTACTCGCACAGTACTTCAGTCTTTGATGTTTTACTTCACCTCATTACGACACACGTAAAAGGTCATCTACTCTATTTAAGATACATATCTTTTCACGTCTTTGTGATTGTATAGTCCTTTCTGTCTATTTGAGTTGGAATAGACCAAGAAATAACTATTTTTGTGTGGTGTACCTAAGATCACAAATGGTCCTGAATATAACGGAAACCACTTCTTTATTTTTTTCTTTAATAATGACGACTTCGGTTAATTCCTTACTAACACCATATCTCCCACGTTAAATTGTTGAGTATTCTGTAGTCTCCGGTTGTGTGATTCTTGCCGTTTCTGTGCATTCTCGTATAGTGTGACCAATGCTTGTCTAACTTTGTCCTCCCAGTCTTCCGGTTCGGTATTTAGTTTTGGAAGTGGGTTGACCCAGCTATTGTCCTCTTTTGTTTTTAATGTGGGTTCTGCTGGAGTAAAACCTGTCGATAAATGTGGTATGTAGTTTACAATATTTTCAAACGGCTCTATGTATTCTACCCACTTAGTTTGTTTAGCTGAACAGTACGTACTCACAAAGCGATTAAACTCGCGGAACACACGTTCTGTGAGATTACCTTGGGGGTGGAACTTCGAAATTAAAATTGGTTTTATATTACGTTTCTCTAAGAATTTCTTCCAGGTAACGCTCGTAAAATTTGAGGCATTGTCAGAGAGTAATGTTTCTGGTGTTCCGAAATGAGGTATGTAATAATTTTCCAATCGGTTTATTATCGTTCTCGTGGCTGTTGTTTTTGTAGCAAATAGCTTCACAAACTCAGTAAAGTTATCTAGCACTGCTACGAGGTATTTGACCCCTCCTCTGGCAGTTGGCAGAGGTCCAGCGATGTCAATACTTAAAAGTTGGCGTGAAGCAGTTGGAACAATTGACTGCATTAATGTCTGCGATGATAAAGCATACGGCTTTACGCGCTGGCAAATGTCACATCCTCGCGTCATCCGTAGGATCTTTCTATACATGTTATTAAAATGACAATACATTCTTAGTTTCGCCAGGCACTTCCTTGAACCGAAATGACCCCAAACATTATGTGTATATATTATTAACTTTTGCTCACATTGCTGCGGAATACATACGAGCCAGTTTCGTGAATCCTCATGTCTTCTAAAGAATAACACATCCTGATGTAACCTGTAATATTTATGCAATTTCGAAGTAGGATCCGTCCTCAGTTGATCCTTGATCTCGTGCCAAATATTATCTATATCCTGTTTTTGTGCCATATTTTTACACATGTCTAGAAAATATTTACGATTAACATTGCCCGCCATTAGTAACACTTTAAATTCCGATGCTTGCTTTGTGAGTTCACTAAATTGAGGTAAACCTTGGGGTAGCCTAGACAAAGCATCTGCCACAGTATTATTACTTCCTTTTATGTAAATAATCTGGAAATCATACTCCTGCAACGCTAATGTCCATCTTGCCAAACATGCATGGAGAAGTTTACAGGTCAGCAGGAAACTCAAAGCCTGATGATCACAGTATACCCGAACGTGTCTACCATAAACATAATAATGAAATTTGCGAAACGCCCATACCACTGCCAATACTTCAAGCCCTGTAGTGGAATATGCGCGTTCGCATTCCGATAATACACGACTTGCGAAAGATATTATTTTTATTTGCTCGTGCCCGTCTACTGTTTCTGTTTGAAATAAACACGCACCTAACCCAGTACATGAAGCATCTGAGGTTATGCAAAAATCCTTACTGAGATCTGGATGGTGCAAGATTTCAGCATTTAACAAGCAATGCTTGATCGTGTCGAAATCATGTGCACACTGGTCAGTCCACACCCACGGCGCATTCTTTTTCAGAAGCCCCAATAGATGTTCGCTGTTAAGCCATTGATTAGGCACGAACTTTCGGAAAAAGGATACAAGATCCATACATGCCTTTAATTGTCTTTTGTTGGCCGGATATGGACAATTTCTGATAGCCTCGAGTTTCGTACTATCCGGGAAGATTCCTTCGGATGATACTATATGTCCTAGAAACTTTATCTCCGTCTTTCCAAACTTGGACTTCTTAAGGTTAACCGTAACACCTGCAAGTTCAAATTTGTGTAACACCAAGTTAATTAGTTTGATATGCTCGTCCCACGTTGGTGAAGCAATCAATAAATCGTCCACATAGACATTAACTTGCTCTAACAAATCCGGGCCTAGTGCAGTGTCAAGCGCATTAATAAAGACTCCGGCACTGACATTAAATCCGAATGGCAGTACTCTGAATTGATAGCTTCTTCCTCTATAAATAAATGCTGTATATTTCCTAGATCTTGGCGTTAAGACCACCTGCCAGTATGACGCGCGGAGGTCGAGGCTTGATAGATACTTTATCCCATGGAACTTCTGTAATAGTTCTTCTAGATTCTCAGGCCGCGTCCTGACAGGCATAATAATTTGATTAATCCAGCGAGCGTCGAGAACCAACCTCACGCTTCCATCGGATTTCATTACCGGTAAAAGTCGGTTACTATATGGTGATAACGAGGTCTCAATAATTCCCAATTCCAGCATTCGTCTAATTTCTTTTGTTACTGCTTCCCTCTTCGCGCTGGGTATTGGGTACGTTTGATGACAGTAAATTTCATGGGGAAACACTTGCATGTCGTACACGTAACCTTTAATTAGTCCAGGTTTTTTTCAAAAATACTTTACGGTAATTAGTAAGTGTGTCTAATAATTGCTTTTGTTGCAGACTGTCAAGACCAGAGGATTGTTGTACTTTTTCTACTATTTCAGAGAGGTGGATATTCTCCTCGTCCTTCACATCTTCCATGACCGGGAATGTACTGCAATTGAAACTATCTTGAAGCCGCCATAAATGTGCGCGAATCGGTTCTATCTTTAAAATTTGACTATATTTGCCATGCAATTCTTTGGTCTTTACCAAGTCTAACCTGACTCTCGTGTCACCGAAACACATGCTGCATTCACCCTTTGCGAGATCGATTATAGTTTCCCTCTCTCGCAAAATATCTAATCCGAGGAGACAGTTCACGGCTAAATTCTTTACAATAAGGAAGGTGCACTCTTTGGCTCCCATTCCAAAATTAATACAAATCCGTGTCTGTTCCCGAACTAGTTGGGTTTTCTGACTAATGGCTCCTGTAACTCGACAATTAGTGACTGGAAAAACCGGAATCTTTCTAATCTTCCTTAAGTGAAGAAAGAACGATTCATTCAGCACAGAAACAGATGCTCCAGTATCTAAAATCACCGTAGTTTGAATACCATAAATATCACAAACTATAGCTGCTTGTACAACTTCCCGTTCAAACAAATTACACTTCTTCCTGAAATCTTGACATAATTCCTCTCGTATATCGACTCCGTCATTATATCTTAACATCTGCATAGTTGAACCCCAGATCACGTAAGAAACAGATTGACCGTCCTTACGGCAGAACAGGCAACCGAAAAAATAGTTTTCCCGTCGGTCAACAGATGTCGCAGGCGACGCTACAACGCTAACTGACCTGTTCATGTTGCGGAATTGGCAACGCTGTATCTTGGGTGACGTGAATGACGCCGATTTGCGTTCGGCTAGAGCGCTGCGCGCGAAATGCATTCGTCACACTGCTGACTGTATCTCATCATCGGCTGTGGTTTTTCCCGAGTTTTCAGTCTAAGAATGTAGATTAGCTCCTGTAATTCTACAAACCAAGTTTATTTCTCACAATCATATGCGAAATGAAATAAATGAAAAGTAACACACAAACATTTCTGGCGAGTTACTGTTTAAATGCAGATTGTATTGCAGTCACAAAGGTTTTACACTCGCCTTCCATGTCGTCTATTTCCTCTTTGCTATACAGCTCTTCTCATACAGATTATGGTGGTAAAAAGGATATCCACGTGCAGGTTAACACTAGAAAGTTTTCAAAATCCGCACTCCGTTATGATACGAATTAATGCTGGACATATTTCAGTGAGTCATTTCAAATTTAAATTCTTTTACATTGCATGTAACTTATCGTAAATGATATAAGAGTGGCACAAAACGATGAATTTTGGATTGTTGTAGAAATGGGGCTGCAAACGCGGTAATATACAAGTGAAAGCGTGTTTTTTGAGCAAATTTTGGCGGTGTCAACTTTGAAGAGCCACAGACGGCAATCCATAATTATTTTAAAAATTTACTTTGTACAGTTTAAAGATAACCCGCAAATATTCACAACAGACACAGTTATTACTGGGGATATCCGCACTCGTGCAGACCTGTTACTATAAGTAGTGTTGTTTTCAAGTGAAAGCTCTGAGAAGATTATTAGCGCACAGATTAAAAAAAATTAAAATAGGCAGCGTCTATAGTTTGCATGTTATGCTCGTTCTCTTCTATTCTCCTCCCTTCATTCCAGAATAAACGCTTGTTCACTAGTATAAACGAATGGCAGTGAACATTGGCGAATTATCTATGAATACTCGTTTGCTGCAGTGTAAACGAGGTTTTACACTCGTTCGCTCTAGTATATACTAGGATTTAGAGGGACCGATGGCCTAGCAGTTAGATGACGGCTATTATTCATTTATTTCACTGTTGCGGTTTCAGCTCTAGAGCCATTTTCAAGTACCAAGGGAAAGGTCTTGTAAGGTAATGCTTCTTAAAGTAAACAATTTTTATCCATATCTTATATTGGTTTCAGTTTACCAAATGTTACCTATCCATATCTTACATTGGTTTCAGTTTTCACATTGCACACAAAAATCCCTCTACAGCCAAAATTACAATAGTAAAGTGTATAAACAGTTTAAAAAAAGTCCAAATCGCAGCAAAGATTTCATTTAAAAATTGTATGGTATGATTCTTGTACAGGAAGGGCTGCCACGTTATATCAGAATATAAGATCGACAAAATTTAGATAGGATCGAATGCTTAGGGCTCTTTATTAATTCTTACTCGTAACTAATTTATTGATTTACCTGAATTTAAAATCCACTCCCGTAACCTTTCTTTATCTTTGACGGGAAGTCTGAACATTTTTAGATCAGGATTTGACCGTCTACTCCTTCCACAGTTGTTATACTCGCAGGCCCTCGGCATGACGACTCGATCCACTACCACCGGTATGTCAGAAACAGCTGTACTTCACAGACGCCAAATGGTGGAAAGCTGCATGCGTTCGGACGATATTGCCACATATTTCACAGAACGGAGTGCCATCTAGTGGTTGGTGCCACAAGTAAGGGTGTGACGCTGTTGCTGCCTGGTGGCTGTTCCCTGACAAGGGTTGCCTGCTAGACCAAGCGATTGGGCAATCTGTTTCTTACGTGATCTGGGGTTGAACTACGTTGCTGAGCAACATCAACAGAATTATTCCTACACACTGCATTTTTCTTGTCGTTCGACCCGATCGCTGCTGATTCTATGCGACATACATTCTCATTGTTACTACAGCTGGTTGTCTGCACGTTTGGTTGCTTGTTATTACTAACATCATTCATGCAAGTGCCCCCTAGACACCCTGCGACTAACACACAGGAGCAGAATGTCGTTGCATCTAGTTTGACTGACTGGTACTGGTTGATGGTTGCGGTTCACTTACCTCAATGATCTTGAAATTTTAATGCGGTGGTTGCCATGGCTGCGCATTCATATGCTGCTGCATGTTATTTGACATATTTGTATTGTACGGTGGTTGTACATGATTGTTGTTGTGATATTGCGGTGGCCTAGGCTGCTGCCATTGCTGTTGTGCATAATTCTGTGTTGACCAGTTATGTGGTGGTTGCATGTTTTGCTGATTATTTGAAAAATTACCGTTGTTGTAATTGGCGTTAGCTCTAAAATCTCGTTTCTGTTTCTTTGAAAAGTTTCCGTTATTGTTTTGTCCGCTATTGTTCTGTGGATGATAATTGTGATTCGGTGCATTACTGTACTGTCCATTTGTGTTCATATTGTGGTTCTGCCATCCTGAATAATTCGGACTGTTCCAATGATTTTTATTCCCATAGTAGGTGTTTCTATTACTATTGTTCTTGTGGTTTCGCCCATTGCCATTACCATTACCATTATTCGACGAATTATTCCCAAAATGGTGTCTGTCCTCTTCGATAACCAAATCTAAAGAGTCCAGAACAGATAGAAAATGTTCCACGTTGTCTTCAGGAATGTGAAACAATTTCTCCTTTAGATCACGCGGTAACTTCTCCTTTAATATCTTTAAAACATCACACTCAGGAATTGGTGTGGATAAATATCTCACTTTGTCCAGATACTTTTCAAAATATTTCCGCAAAGTACCGCCTTTCCTATTAAATGGCTCAGGACTATAAACTTCTTTTCTTAATCGTTCTTGTACCCCACGCGACCAATACTTGTTTAGAAAAGCTTGTTCAAATTCATCGAAAGAGCTGCATTGTTCAGCTTTCTGTGTCGCGAACAACGCTGGCTCACCTTGAATGTGGGTAATGGTAAAGACAATTTTCTCCCTTTCGTTCCAACTTTTTGGCATTATTCCGCGGATCCCTTTGATAAACACAATTGGATGGGGTCCGTTCTTATCATTGGTAAACTTCTGAAACTGTGAATTCTTCACTAAAGCATCCTGAGTCACCAATGATTGTGTATGGTCCTGATAAACGGATGTTACTCCATGTGTTGGATTGAAATTATTGCCCTTCTGCCCCCTACTTTCAGTTAAAGGCGTTTCATAATGATTAGGGTGTGTTTCTGTAATACCAACACACTCCGGTGAACTGTTATGAGATGTTTGCATACGTGTTTCATTAAGCACTTTCTGCACGTTTTGTAATTCAGTCTGGAGTTCATGAATCTTTGTGTTGTTTTCATGTATCAGTTGTGTTCCTGCTCGTTGTAACATCACAGGTAGTTCCTTCTGTATAACAGTACTAATTTGTTTGTCTTTGTCATTTAGCCATGTGTTGAATGTGGTCACAACGCGTTCTTCTTGTTCTTTGCATTTTTGTTCTATTACGTTTTCTATACGTGTACTTATGTTGCGTATTTCTGCTTCCAAAGAAGTGTGTGTTTGTTGTAATTTGTCCACATCCTGGGTTACTTGCTTTACATTCTGTGGCAAGTCATGGTATGTTTGTTGCATACTTGAAATGTTGTTCTGTATAGCAGACAACTGGGCATCTGTCGCAGCTGGCGATCGTGTTCTTTTAACCGGTTTTCAAGCTTTTGATCTATCTCTTTTGAGAACTGTGAAAAGCTTAACTGCGTACGCTCGTCTAATTGACTGATGCGTTCATCCAAGGTCCTAATCCGTTCATCTACTCTGCTAATACGTTTATCTAAATTATGATTAATCTCAGTTGCAAGCTGTTTAGCAGTTTCTTGTTCTCGCTGTATCTGTGATTGTTCCTGTATTTTAAACATTTGTTCCTGTGATTGTTCCTGTATTTTAAACATTTGTTCCATTTTCATTATTAAGAGAGAAAATGGATCCATTACTGTTTGTGTTGGCTCTACCGGTGGTAAGTCGACTGTAACTGGTGTTTCGTGTGGTTCTGCTTCAGTATGCACTTGAACTACCGTCTGTATTCTGCCTGAGTGTTCTACAGCAGATGGATCACTGACTTTAATATTAGTGTCCTGTTATATATCCTCTGTCTGATCTGAACAAATATTATCAATTTCTACATCACTAGTTATTCCTCCCTCCTCTGAATGTTCTACAGTTACTTCCTGCTGTGTAGCTTTTCGTACACGTCGCACTGTTTTCACCATGTTTGCAAATGTTTGGGTGCAAGTCTAAGCGGGAATACGTCACACGCAACACATCAATTATCCCGTCACACAAAACATAAAATAATTACTACACTGCACCAGATTGGAATCAGTACTATAAATGTTCACTTTCGTTTGATTAAAATTCAGTTCCAATCTCGTTCAGTTAACCTCTACTGAAAACACTTGATGCTGTATTTTACTGATCCTTCTCGCAGTTATTTAAATATAATTGACTCTTATAGCTTCCTAAGAGGACACACTCACAGAACGTAAAGTTCCTTTTTTTTGTTTCATTAGTAAGATACTTCTTTGTGCTGCCGCTGGGATGGAATGGTACAGCAAAAAAATCGTTTAGGGTCGTTGTAGATTTCCGCTCATTACAGCATGAAACAAATAGAAAAAACACACATTAGCACACACATATAAGCTCGTCCTGTCACGGTCGCCACTGAATTACCCCTCCTGTTTATTGATTGTATAGCCACTGAATTGCTATTTATTTAATGGGATAATAATAATTATTAAAAGGTGGTAATTTCATTTAAGCACCGTTTTTTATACTCTTTCGATTGTTGCGAGTCAGCGATAGTGCAATGCTGCTCGCTTTGGAGAATACACATTTTATAAGAATTATTTGGTCCAGGAAACACTTTTGCGATCACGGTTGCGATTTAGACAGTATTTGCGTAATCGTACTGATTAAAAATTATCGTTTCTGAAAGACGCAGGTTCGATTAAAGCTGCGTGCACTTTTGCGCGTATAGTGAAAATATTCATAACATGTCGCGTAACAAAAAAAAAACATGCGAATCACAACCGTGGTCAAACGAAGAAAATATATGATAACATAAATGTTCTTCGCTGTTATTCAGGACAGGCTCAGATTAGACCTTGCAATTTTTAGTTATAGGAAATCACAAAGCGTTACACCATCGAGATATTTGTTTTGAATAAATTGTATTTACCTTCTCTCTCTCTCCTTTTTACAGCCTTTATACCTTCACATCGATTAAGGAACTTTTCCTTCTCTACCGACCAGTACGAGAACAAAATTCAGACTCAACAAAATGTCTTACATCGAATTATTACATGCTTAACCCTTAACAATCATATATAGTTTCGTAGTACAAACAATGCTAATTTATTCCGTGCACTAGAAAGTCTTTGATATACTGAGCACAAAAATGAAAATAGCAAAATTATAATTACATTTTTAATATCATGAATACTTCTTTAAATCATGAAAACAAAGTTTGACATCGTCGTAATATTAATTTCCATCGTTGTAGCACTACAATGGCTGTCACACCGCAGTTCCCATCGAGTGTTTCAGACAAGCTCAGAGACTTAGAACCTATAGTAAAGGCAGTGACAATGCAGTTGCGTATGCAGCAGCAATTATAAGAGGCTAGTAAACAAAATTAGTATCAGTTCAAACTGGCAGCATCGTCATGTGAAACGTGGTGTCAATGGAGGAAAGTGTGCTTGTGTGATAAAGACTCCAGCTGAGATGCCACAAAATTCACATCATCTTCCACTTTCTTAAAGCACCAAGGTGTCTATGGTAACATTGTAATGTCAACAGGGTGATTTTTTCCACCATGTACAAACTCTAGGGACCGATCAATGAGAGGATACGGAACAAAAAAGATCTGATGAACTTATGTCCGGAAACACATGGTTTCCATGCTAGAGACTATTTATTCAATTGTATTTTGTTACAGACTGTGGTCTAATATGCCCTCTACTATGCAGCCACAATTACAGTATGCATGGTTTCCTCCTAAAGGGTGATACTGCTCCTCATACGTCATGCCCTAGCGCCCTCTCCTGCCATAGTAATTGGTAAGGCTGTATCTGACTCACTTCTCCTGCTGACTCACCTTGTAATGGATGTGATACAGGATTGTATACAATGATTTCGTATTCGAATCAAGAGCTTGCAGACATGGTATTTACTTACGGAAAGGCAAATGGCAATGAGTGGCAGGCAGCGAGGTTGTATAAGGAAACCTATCCTTGCCGACAACAATCACAGCATTTGATGTTTGCAGCAATGTTTCTCCATTTGTCTGAGACAGGGTCGTTTCAGAAAGCAGGAAATCATGAAGGACATACCCAAAACATGCGGACATCAGATTTGAAGGAAAGTGTTATTAACACTGTGTAAGGTGGGCACTATGTCAGTACCAAGCAGTTGGCCCGCCAGTATAGGGAAAGCCAGACTACCATGTGGAACATTCTGCATGACAGTTGCTACTACCCTTATTACTTACTGCGTGTGCAGAGCTTACCAGCGACAGACTTTCCACATCAGGAGCAGTTTTGTCACTGGTTTCTTCACCAGGTAACCATGATTCCGTGATTTGTATCATCCATCATATTCACAGATGAGGCCACCTTTACACAGAGTGGTATCTTCAAGTTTCATAGCAGTCAGCTGTGGGATAGCATGCAGAACCCCCATGGTATGGTGACAGCCAATCATCAGTATCGATGCAGCCAGAATGTGTGAGCCAGGATAATTGGCGACCGTATTTTGGGACCAGTCTTCCTTCCAAGTCGTCTAGCAGGTCGGAACTATGAGCATTTCTTGTGTGTGACTTCACCTCCCTGCTGGAAGAAGTGCCATTGATGATTCGAAGAGTTACGTGGCTGCTACATATGGTGCTCCAGCTCACTTCGCCATTAACGTCCAGATGCATCACAATCATGTCTTCCCTCGTCGATGGGTCAGACGAAGGGGTCCAGTTGCATGGCCTGCTCATTCACTGAATCTCCACCCATGCGATTTCTAGTTACAGGGCCATCTCAAAAGTTTTGTTTTTACAGGGCCCATTCCAGATTTGGAGACACTGGAGCAGCGTATTCATGGTGCTTTTGACACTGTTGGGATGCAGCCTGGCCGCTGTGAATGTGTGAGACAGAATATACCATGGCGCATACACGCATGTATTGAGGCACATGGAAACAATTCTCAACACAAGCTGTAACTGTCACTGGGTGTTACAGTGTGTATAAGACCGCAGGCTCTGTAACAATGTATGATTGAATAAATGGTCTCTAGCATGGAAACCATGCATTTCTGGACGTAAGTTCATTGGACCTTTTTTGTTCCATGTCGTCTCATTGATCAATCCCTAGAGTTCGTACATGGTGGAAAAAATCACCCTGTGTGTGTGCCACTGGCAATAGCCACTCCTGTGCGCGCATTCTACCACATCCCAAATACTGTATGTATCGTACAAACATGCCGGCAAATATTCCTGGTAGACACTGGCTCAGATATCAGCATGCTACCTGATTTCCTAGCACATTTTGCATAAGTTGTTGACTTATAGAGAGCGCAATTGCTAAGCTTAGTCAGCAAAGGTCATCCCTTAAGGAGTATAACATCGAATTGGCACAGCTGAAATACAGAATCCTTCAGGCAACTGCAAATGTGTCACAAAAGCAGGTTCACTGCAATGAAACCAAAACAACATAACACACTGCGTCTATATGACGCCAAGACAGCCCATCTTACTCTGAACAGACAGAATCACACTGAAAACCTGACAAAGATGAAGAGAATCTTCGAGGAAATATTAAGTCGGGAATTATTCACTGGTCAAACAGCCCATCGTCTTCGGTACTACACCTGGTTTCCCAGAACGTTGGTTTGTGGAGGCCATGTGTGGATTACTGGGCTTTAAATGCAAGAACAATTCTAGACAGATACCCAGTGTTCAACATACAAGACTTCCACATGCACACTGACAGGCACAAAGGTTTTTAGCATTCTCGACTGTAAAAAAGCATGTAATCAGATACTCGTAGCCAGTAGCGATTTTCTGAAGATGGCGGTGATTATGCCATTACGTTCATTCGAAGTTTTATTCGTGCCTTTTGGCGTAAAGAATGCCGCCTAGATGAGGTACTCAAAGAACTTCCATTTTGTTTCACTTACTTAGACCATATTTTATTGTTCTCTCCTAATGCTCAAGTGCTGAATATGCAGACGGTTGTTTGACCATGGAATGGTGTTAAATGAAAACAAATGAGTCATGGGGGAGACAAAGTCACCTTCCTGGACCATAACGTTCCAGTCCAGCAGCTGCCCATTGGCAGATAAAAATGAGGCACTAGAATCTCTGCCAAAACTAGTAAATTAGCAGCAACCGAGGCATTTCCTCGGAATTGCAAATGTTCACCAACATTATCCACCGGAAACAGAGATGCAGACACTGCTCATGGACGCATTCATGGGACATGAACCAAAGCATACTGACCCATTAAGTGGACAACAGACCTGGACAAGGCATTCAGCGATCTCCATGCTAGTTTTAGCCACTTGTTCATCCAGTTCCTTGTCATAGACGCAAGGGAGTTGGCAATCGGTGCAGCATTCCGCCAACAAGTACTTAAAAATGGCAACTGCTGCAGTTTTTCTCTAAGAAGTTGCAACTGGCCCAACAGAATGGAACATAGCGCAGAAACAGGGAGACTCAATAGAAGGTTTTGTGGGCCGCATCAGGCAAAGCAGTGGCAAAATGACTTAAAGACGGATGACTGCGCCAATAAAGACATTTTGCAAGAGGTAGAACACAGACGATTGATGCCTTTCTGCGAGGCTTGCCGCCCAAAGTATCACGGAAAATATGTATGGAGTTTCCGAGAACCCAGGACAAGGCGGTGGCAGCAGCAGTAGCTTTAGCGGAAACTGATTCTGTAACTAGACCAAGGGAGAAGCGAGTAGTGTCTAATGCTGAGTGTTCTGGGCCACATTCAACGTTTCTGTGCGAATGTCATAGGTGCAAGCAAGTGAGACACACTGTTCAGAAATGTCCTCAGGCGGGACGATGACGCAGCGTAATACTCGCAACCTTTAAAGGCACATTTGCAGGACGAGGCGTGGATATATAGCAAAAACGTAGGTACAAGTTCAAAATATAAATAAAGACTTACATAAGATATTATATAGTATAAGCGGTTTTATCGATTGTGGCGTGCAACCGCTGAAACATTAGAATAATTACGCAGTTCAGTTGTCTTGCTGAAAAGACGACACTTTTTTGTTCTGGAAGCCGTCCTGATCATACGGGTATCTGCCATCGCTGCAGATAATTATTTGGCACACTGCCATTATTGTGTGAGACGCAATCTCACCAGGTGTACTTATAGTTGCACACAGCAACAGAATTAATGTGTCCATGTGATTTTATTTAGAATAATATTTTGTGAATACAGTGATATTATTTAATCTTGTGTTTCATTTATGTTGCAAGCTATTGTACCAATTAAACTGCGTCTTCGCAAGGCTAAAGGCTCCGCATTACAAATTATATCAGAGGTCCAGTACGAACCAAAGCTTTGAAATTATTCAACGTACGAAGCCCCATAAGGAATGTGCAAAGCGTGCAAAGTTTGTATAAACTGATCACATAGTAATATCATTACTTGTTATTATTTGTTTGTTCTTCGATATTCTCAAACCAGACAGGAAAAGCCACGATAAATCAAACTGGCGACTTCGTGTCTGGACCTTTTATTGTATTTGCTACATTGGTTTTCTTTGTTCCATGGATAATGGAACCATACCTGATGAGCTATTACCATTGAATATTTGTAAAGAGCAAACTAAAAGACGAACCATTGATATTGTTGGTGAAACCCGGAATCTACACTACATACTTGGATCCAAGGTAAGACATCGCATTTTTACATTATCACGCTAGTTCAACCAAGCGCTTTCAGTAATTGTAGCTTGTTTTCCAGCTATGTCAAAATTTTCTGTGACTGTATCAGTCATTTTTGCCCGAGATCGCGTATTCCAAATTATTTTTATCATACAGTTTCTTACAACAATACAATCTTACCATTCCATAAAATGGCCGAATTGTGTCATGTGCAACGCAAAATGGCAAGCAGTCATAAATGTTGATTTTTTCACCATTGATTGCAATTCTTGCTCAGTTAAACCAACATTGTTGCCATACGGAATTAATTTCATGAATTCATTCTCAAACGAGTTTAAAGATTTTTCTTGCAATATACATTACGTGTAGCATGGTGGTAACAAGTAAACAATTAGCAAAAATGGAATCGATAGACAACAAACAGACACAAACCGAATCCAACTTGGAGAAGGAACAAAACAGTGACATTGACTCCAAAGTTGACTCCAGTAGCAACGATCAATCAGCAGTTAACATGCCTAGTGACGGAAATTTCATAAAGAGGCCGACCACTAGTCAAATAGCTAAATCCAACTCAGAGCCCTTTTTGTCTGTGACGTCATGTCAAACGACATGGCGGAGGCAGGAGCAGTTTCAGTTGACAAATATTGCCAGTATGTTTGATGCTATTATCAAGCAAATTACTGTAACCAAAAATCACATGATATCAATACAAAATCAGGTCAGGGTCATTCCATCTCAAATCAACTAACAGTCTGAACCTAGATGTCTCAGATTTGGATGATTTTTTTTCAGGTAATGTACCCACTAACACTAGTTTAAATTTGAAATTTCAAATTTTTCTGACATTTGGTTTTTGAGTTTCAAGGGTTTAAAAATAAAAAAAACTTTGTTTTTGATCAATTGATCATTGTTTTAAAATGCTGTAGCTCAAAAACTATATAACCTAGAGAGCTCAAACTTGCACCATTCTTTTCCTCTATAAATTTCCTTCAATTTGATATGTAACATGACTGTGCTACATAAATCTGAAAATTTTAAACTACTCCAAAATTTTTTTTTTGATATTTCCAAAATACGTACCCTCGGATTTTTTTATAAAAATTGTATGTGTTGTTGAGTCTAACTGACTACATGCATGCAAAATTTCAAGATGGGATCTCAATGAGTTCTTGTATAAATTAATATTTTATTACCGCAATACACATGAACCATGGACCTTGCCGTTGGTGGGGAGGCTTGCGTGCCTCAGCGATACAGATAGCCGTACCGTAGGTGCAACCACAACGGAGGGGTATCTGTTGAGAGGCCAGACAAACGTGTGGTTCCTGAAGAGGGGCAGCAGCCTTTTCAGTAGTTGCAAGGGCAACAGTCTGGATGATTGACTGATCTGGCCTTGTAACAATAACCAAAACGGCCTTGCTGTGCTGGTACTGCGAACGGCTGAAAGCAAGGGGAAACTACAGCCGTAATTTTTCCCGAGGGCATGCAGCTTTACTGTATGATTACATGATGATGGCGTCCTCTTGGGTAAAATATTCCGGAGGTAAAATAGTCCCCCATTCGGATCTCCGGGCGGGGACTACTCAAGAGGATGTCGTTATCAGGAGAAAGAAAACTGGCGTTCTACGGATCGGAGCGTGGAATGTCAGATCCCTTAATCGGGCAGGTAGATTAGAAAATTTAAAAAGGGAAATGGATAGGCTGAAGTTAGATATAGTGGGAATTAGTGAAGTTCGGTGGCAGGAGGAACAAGACTTCTGGTCAGGTGACTACAGGGTTATAAACACAAAATCAAATAGGGGTAATGCAGGAGTAGGTTTAATAATGAATAGGAAAATAGGAATGCGGGTGAGCTACTACAAACAGCATAGTGAACGCATTATTGTGGCCAAGATAGATACGAAGCCCATGCCTACTACAGTAGTACAAGTTTATATGCCAACTAGCTCTGCAGATGACGAAGAAATTGAAGAAATGTATGATGAAATAAAAGAAATTATTCAGATTGTGAAGGGAGACGAAAATTTAATAGTCATGGGTGACTGGTATTCGAGTGTAGGAAAAGGGAGAGAAGGAAACATAGTAGGTGAATATGGATTGGGGGACAGAAATGAAAGAGGAAGCCGCCTGGTCGAATTTTGCACAGAGCACAACATAATCATAACTAACACTTGGTTTAAGAATCATGAAAGAAGGTTGTATACATGGAAGAACCCTGGCGATACTAAAAGGTATCAGATAGATTATATAATGGTAAGACAGAGATTTAGGAACCAGGTTTTAAATTGTAAGACATTTCCAGGGGCAGATGTGGACTCTGACCACAATCTATTGGTTATGAACTGTAGATTAAAACTGAAGAAACTGCAAAAAGGTGGGAATTTAAGGAGATGGGACCTGGATAAACTAAAAGAACCAGAGGTTGTACAGAGATTCAGGGAGAGCATAAGGGAGCAATTGACAGGAATGGGGGAAATAAATACAGTAGAAGAAGAATGGGTAGCTTTGAGGGATGAAGTAGTGAAGGCAGCAGAGGATCAAGTAGGTAAAAAGACGAGAGCTAGTAGAAATCCTTGGGTAACAGAAGAAATATTGAATTTAATTGATGAAAGGAGAAAATATAAAAATGCAGTAAGTGAAACAGGCAAAAAGGAATACAAACGTCTCAAAAATGAGATCGACAGGAAGTGCAAAATGGCTAAGCAGGGATGGCTAGAGGACAAATGTAAGGATGTAGAGGCCTATCTCACTAGGGGTAAGATAGATACCGCCTACAGGAAAATTAAAGAGACCTTTGGAGATAAGAGAACGACTTGTATGAATATCAAGACCTCAGATGGAAACCCAGTTCTAAGCAAAGAAGGGAAAGCAGAAAGGTGGAAGGAGTATATAGAGGGTCTATACAAGGGCGATGTACTTGAGGACAATATTATGGAAATGGAAGAGGATGTAGATGAAGATGAAATGGGAGATATGATACTGCGTGAAGAGTTTGACAGAGCACTGAAAGACCTGAGTCGAAACAAGGCCCCCGGAGTAGACAATATTCCATTGGAACTACTGACGGCCGTGGGAGAGCCAGTCCTGACAAAACTCTACCATCTGGTGAGCAAGATGTATGAAACAGGCGAAATACCCTCAGACTTCAAGAAGAATATAATAATTCCAATCCCAAAGAAAGCAGGTGTTGACAGATGTGAAAATTACCGAACTATCAGCTTAATAAGTCACAGCTGCAAAATACTAACACGAATTCTTTACAGACGAATGGAAAAACTAGTAGAAGCCAACCTCGGGGAAGATCAGTTTGGATTCCGTAGAAACACTGGAACACGTGAGGCAATACTGACCTTACGACTTATCTTAGAAGAAAGATTAAGGAAAGGCAAACCTATGTTTCTAGCATTTGTAGACTTAGAGAAAGCTTTTGACAATGTTGACTGGAATACTCTCTTTCAAATTCTAAAGGTGTCAGGGGTAAAATACAGGGAGAGAAAGGCTATTTACAATTTGTACAGAAACCAGATGGCAGTTATAAGAGTCGAGGGACATGAAAGGGAAGCAGTGGTTGGGAAGGGAGTAAGACAGGGTTGTAGCCTCTCCCCGATGTTGTTCAATCTGTATATTGAGCAAGCAGTAAAGGAAACAAAAGAAAAATTCGGAGTAGGTATTAAAATTCATGGAGAAGAAATAAAAACTTTGAGGTTCGCCGATGACATTGTAATTCTGTCAGAGACAGCAAAGGACTTGGAAGAGCAGTTGAATGGAATGGACAGTGTCTTGAAAGGAGGATATAAGATGAACATCAACAAAAGCAAAACAAGGATAATGGAATGTAGTCTAATTAAGTCGGGTGATGCTGAGGGAATTAGATTAGGAAATGAGGCACTTAAAGTAGTAAAGGAGTTTTGCTATTTGGGGAGCAAAATAACTGATGATGGTCGAAGTAGAGAGGATATAAAATGTAGGCTGGCAATGGCAAGGAAAGCGTTTCTGAAGAAGAGAAATTTGTTAACATCCAGTATAGATTTAAGTGTCAGGAAGTCATTTCTGAAAGTATTCGTATGGAGTGTAGCCATGTATGGAAGTGAAACATGGACGATAAATAGTTTGGACAAGAAGAGAATAGAAGCTTTCGAAATGTGGTGCTACAGAAGAATGCTGAAGATTAGATGGGTAGATCACATAACTAATGAGGAAGTATTGAATAGGATTGGGGAGAAGAGAAGTTTGTGGCACAACTTGACCAGAAGAAGGGATTGGTTGGTAGGACATGTTCTGAGGCATCAAGGGATCACCAATTTAGTATTGGAGGGCAGCGTGGAGGGTAAAAATCGTAGAGGGAGACCAAGAGATGAATACACTAAGCAGATTCAGAAGGATGTAGGTTGCAGTAGGTACTGGGAGATGAAAAAGCTTGCACAGGATAGAGTAGCATGGAGAGCTGCATCAAACCAGTCTCAGGACTGAAGACCACAACAACAACAACAACAATACACACTAGTAAGGTGAACAGCAGACTATTTCTACGCTATGAATACTAAGGTAGGCCTGTGTAATTCTAACAAACTTAAATTATTATGTTAGCCTTTTTCTGCAGCAATACCCTCTTGTTGTTTGTTAATTCATTAAATGATATAGTGTTGTTTTAATTTAATGTTCATGATTCTTTTAACTATGCATCAGAAGGAAGTGAACACATTTTAATTGGTAATATACGTGCTACAAGTTAAAATTTTGAATAAAGCCACTCACCTTCAACCTTAGTTGTAAATGGCAGATATTATCTTTTTCTTGGTTTTCCAGCGTTATTTGTAATCATTTACATCTGAGAAGTCATGGTTCAAATCATGAAGTACAACTGGTTGATTTGACATGTTATTTGACATGTTATGAATACATGTTATGTATATAAATACAAGACTGATAACTGAAAACAAAAAAGACATTGACGAACACATGACAGTTTTAAAACGCGACATGACGATATTAAGGCTGAATTAAGAGCACTAAAAACTTGTAATGATACTTTGTGTGAAAGAGTAGACGAGATTAACACGAGACTGAGCGTCCAAATGTCCGAACTTGACTCAAAATTTTCCGAATTGAACTTATAGTAGGAAAAAATCACAAAAGACTTGAAGGATATTCAAAGTAAATCTAACATTTAAATGCTACATCCTAAGCTGTTGCCACTCAAATGAAATCTTATCCGTCAGTTCATGACTCAATAAAAACACGCATTACTATAATTGAAGGCTAAGTTAACACTATAGATAAACAACTTACAAACTTCAACTACTCACTGACAACCATTTTGCCAACATAAATAAAAAATTTCATAACTGGGTTGATCAGAAAAATAAATATTTTGACCAATGTAAAGGGGAAAAATTACCGACGGTTGTGCGTGACAACGTAGCCGAATTTGTTAAAAATGATAAAGAAGTCATAGCTGAGGCAGCTCATTCCAATGCAGCATGACAGAAACAACTAAACGATGGCATTCGACTGGAGTGTAGAAATACTAATAATCAAAGTGCTCGCTTTGGTAATGTAATCAGATATATGTACGCACATATCCTCCGTACACAACACTCACCTCACAGCAACAACTGTACCCGCCCATGCATGTGACACTTAATTACAGTTGCGACATTTATGGGCAGTACATTCCTTTCCATTCACCAGCGGATCACTACAATAAGTACAGTGAAAGCAGTCGATAATACAGTGCCAAAGAAGAAGAAAGTCTGATTAAACATCGGCAAGTTGAACCTTTCACCCCAGAAAAACGTACTCTACATCCTGTAATTTTTCCGAAAGCTTTTGGAAATGTGTTCCCAAGAGCATGGAGTGACCGTAAGAGAATTTATTACGTTATAGGTTACATCCAGGGTGACGCAGCTGTCTGGGCATGTAATGAAGCCGACAGATACGTGACATATGAGCAATTAGATAGAGCTTTCTTGGCCATATTTAGGTCGCATTTGGTACAAGAACGTCTAAGGAAACAGACTGTGCAACCAGAACCTCTCAATCCTAAACATGGCAAATTGTGCCGATATTTTGAGAATATTTAAATATGGGACACGTTCTTGATGAACCTGTAGCTACGCGCAATATACTCCACACACTGAAAGCCAGATTGCCTTTCAACATTAAAGAGAAGTTACTGCGCATTCCAGACAATGATGCAGAATAGTTTATGACTGTCCTTGATTTTGTTGACATGTTATATCAGTGCAGCTGCCAAAATGTTTAAGTAAGTGGTATGCAAAACGCGTAGGCTAGCCAACTTAATCCTGGCACACCGGCCCCTGTCGGTTACATAGCGCAGCAGAATCAGCAGCTTCCTTCCGCAAACCAATACTCGTACCAAAATCAGCAGACACAACCCACTATGAACAATAATCACAAGATATCATACACAAAAAGCGGCAACCCACACAAGAGGCGCCGCAACAATAGTTATGGAAATAACAGAAACGGAAACAACAGGATAAGAAACAATTATCAGCCTGTAAAAAATCAACAGCAAAACAGAAACAGTAACTATGGTAATGTGTACCAAAATACTGGTCCACCGCCTCAGTACATCATCAACACAGCTCCGTAACCAATGCTGCTACAGCCTGTACAAAATCAAAATTGGGCTTTACCTACGAATCATCAGATAAGTCAAGGTGTTCAACCACAAAAGGCCACAACAGATTGGAGAGTGGAATACATAATATCCTAATGTAAACATAATACAAGTGTTAAGTGAAACTCCACCTCCGCCTGTGTCATCAGCTGCACCAATTACGACGACATCAAACTAAAGACATTCACTACTGTGTCCCAGGTCGTGGCTGAAGAAGGTTTGGCGGGCGACTTCAATATCAAATCATTCTTTGATACACCCACTGGTGAACAACAGAATGATTATGTGGCAAATAGTTTATCTGATTAGTTATTGCAGGAAAATACACAACGTCGTGCATCTAGCAATGAAATAGTTTTAGCTACAACTAATTTTATAGTAAGAGGTATTCCAACCAGTACTGTTTTGGACACAGGAGCAGCTGTGAGTGTTTTGTATTATAACTTCTATAAGAAAATGACAGAATTTGAACCTGTACCAGAGTTCCCTGTTCAAAAGCGAAAGATTTTAACTGCCGTAGGTAATAAGTCTAAAAGAGTTATGAAACAGGTTTTTCTGAGCATTAAGATATGTACAGTACAATGGCCGTTTCTCGTGGTCCAGAATCTGTTTACTAATTATATTACAGGCTTAGATACGTCATGCGAGAAGGACAGTAACATTGACTTCTCGAAACGTAAATATTTCCTTTGACATGAAGGCATTGAAATCGGGATTGACTTGTATACCAGGACTGGGTACAAAAGTCAATTTTTGCAAGAGAGCGACAAAACAAACATACAGACACTCGCACCTGATACAGCATATGATGACTTGAAAACACTGAGTTAAGTGAAACCACTGGTACTACTGGTTATGAACGCAATGATCTTTATCAAGTATTATCTAAGTATATACAGGTCTTTACTAAACGACCAGGTGTCATTAAGACATATGTTTATTAAACTGAAGTCAAGCCTCACCAAATTTTCTATCACAAAACCTATAATGTACCATTATCTCAACGACCTGCGGTGTGGCAAGAACTTAAACAGATGTTAGAGTGGAAGATCGTCGAACCTTCCACATCTCCGTACTGTAGTCCATTACTTGTTGCCAAGAAACCTAATGGCAATATTAGATTGGTGCTGGACGCACGTGCCATAAATGATATTATGCTACCTGTACACACTAAACCAGAAAATTTAGAAGAACAATTGCAGAAATTTTTAGATGCTAAGTAGTTTTCCACGATCGACTTGACAAATTCGTTGCCGGCCGTTGTGGCCGAGCGGTTCTAGGTGCTTCAGTCTGGAACCGCGCTACCGCTACGGTCGTAGGTTGGAATCCTGCCTCCAGCATGGATGTGTGTGATGTCCTTAAGTTAGTTAGGTTTAAGTAGTTCTAAGTTCTAGGGGACTGATGACCTCAGATGTTAAGTCCCATAGTGCTCAGAGCCATTTGAACAATTTGAACAAATTCGTTTTGCCAAGTCGCAATTCTCCTGATTCCATAAAATATACTACTTTCATAGTCGGGGGGCGAACATATCAAGTCTGTGTTCTTCCTTTCGAACTGAGCGTCAGTTCAGGCGTATTTATTACTGCTTTGGATGCTGTGCTTGGCGACGAGTTAGTTGAGACTGTTACACATTATGTCGGTGATCTTCTGATAGCTACTAAGAGAATGCTGCAAAGCTCAGGCTGCCAACCACAACCGTCAGTGATATGCAAAACACACACAGTTTAGCTCTGATGACGCAGTGCTTTTACAAGCAAACACGAAGCAGCTGCCGTATCACTGAGCCAGCCTGTTTACGGGATGAAATGTTGAAGCAAGCCCATGATACCATCTTAGCTGGGGACAGTGAATGATGAGCCACAGACCGTCATCTTGCGGAAAATTACTGGCGGTCACAGAGGAAACAAACGTTGAGCACTACATAAAGAACTGCATCCCTTGTGCTCAAAGGGCCGAACTGAGTCATCAGCAAACACCACTCTAAAGACTGCATGAGACAGGGAAACCTTTCAGTTAATTGCCCTCAACGTCCTTGGCCCTTTTGCACAATCACCAGCAGGAAAGTGATGTGTACTATGCATAGTTGATCATTTTTCACTTAACTTGGCCATGATTATCATACCAAACCGACAAGCAGACTCTGTGGCTCAGGCTATTGAATTTAGGCATACTAGAAGCAGTAATAAAAGATGAAAGTGCGAAGTTTATGTCTGAATTGCTTAAGCAGCTGTGTCGACTATTGCACGTTAGTAAGTTACTAACAAGTGTCCATCACGTGTAAGCAAACGGTATAACAGAGCGAGTGCATAGGAAACTGAGCAAAGTGCTAAGCTACTATGCGAGTAGTAGCCATTACAATTGGGACACCCTATTACAAATGCTGTGAGTGTGTATAATTAAAAATTCTGTGAAAATACGGATCTTTCACTCTATGCGGTTGTTTTTGGTAGAAAAATGCCCTCACCCTTTGAATTATGTCAACCTACTCCATTGAAATATGTTTCCTGTGTTTGGCACTTTTCTAAAAAACTGAAAGGGATGCAGCGTCATGTATGAACACAAAGGCTCTAGAAAGACAAGAAAACATTCACAATGAAATAGCAGAATTACCCAGACATCACGTTCAGACGGTGGACTATGTTATCTAACCCACACATTCCAAAGAGGAAAACAAAAAAGTTCATTCCACGGTGCCAGTGACCTTATCAGGTAATCAAAACGACATCCCCAGTTACTGATAAAATACGACTCCCTACTCGGACCATAGTTGTCCATATGAGTAGAATGTGCCCATTTCGAGGTGAACCGTAGGCACTGCCTCAACTGGCCACAGCTCCTTCTGAAGGGAGGAGGGAACTGGGAAGAAAAGCAGAAACAAGAAAGGTAGAAATGAAGCAGTGACGCAGTTGCTCCAAAACATCCATACACATTAAGACCATGAGGTCGTTTCATGAGTTGAATGGTTGTAATTACTTATCATTTATGTATTATGGTTATATTTATGTCACGTTACGACTGTGAGAAAGATTCACAGGGAACGTATGCATACATGTTATAGGTTAGAGAACTGTTACCAGAACAGTAGCATGTCTAATTCAGATCAACTGTTTTGTTTAAAACATATATGGTATAGAAGAAGATAAGCAATAGATCGTAAGTTGGTAGTATGTGAGAATGAGTGAGTATATATCTGACAGTTTGGCATGTAACTTTAAGTTTGAAGATTCTTTATAACGGATGTTTTTTAGGTCAGTTAAGTCATTTAAGGTGATGAGGGATCTGGGGGAAGTACTACCCTCCACTATGGAGTCCATGCAATGCCGAGCTGGGCAAGTCACTGTTTGCCCCACAAAGTGAATACACTCCTTACCTGAGTCATGCAAATGTAGTCTGTTTTCTCCAAGAAGCCGGAAACTAACTGCTACATTGAGCTCATTACAAGTAAAACCGAATTTTTCCAGAAGATAGGGGAACACTTGCTGTACTCAGTACCAAAACCGATAATTTTGAACATGGTTGCGCTTCAGCAAAGGCCAGAGATCAGTAAATGAATCAAAGTACTCAACCAACTGCGACTAAATGGTGGTTCTGTTCAACCTATGACCATGATTTCGACGGATGTAAACCCGTCTTCTTCAGAAATACATGTAACCTAAAGGCAATTTAACAGCAACAACTACAAACCCAGAAACATACATATCAAAATAATGCATCATACAACAACTACACCCCCACAGAGAGGGGGGGAATATCATAAATAACATAAAACATAATCAAAAGAATAAAAACTAGTATCTACTAAAATTTTTCATTGTGAAAACACCAAATAATGAAGTGATCTGACATTTCCCAATGAAAATATGCTGTCAGCGCACATAATTGTATAAATTATTAAATACACATGCCCCTATGATCAGCATTTGTCAACTATGGATAGTTAATATCCACAAATAAAATCAACCACATAACATGTCAGGTCATGTTATGAGCTGCACACACAGACTGACAGGAAGCAGAGGACGTGAACAAGAGGAAAACAACACGCATTATGCATTCACCAGGACTGAAGCACACATAAGGCATGAATGGCCAATAGGAGAAAACACATTGAGAGGAAAGTGAGAGAGCAATGAATGATAAAGAATGTTAAAGGACAGTATTGTTAAGTAAAATTAGGCTAACTTACATTAATGCCTTTATAAGACATTATCATACAAACAGCAATAAAATTAATGTGTGAACATGCTATGATAAATGTGCATACAATAACATCGATTCTGCAAGTTGTGAAACTCAGCTCATCTAGTTTGCTCAAATGCTGTAAGCCAGGTTTCCACAGCCATGAGATGCTTACTCATGCATCGCCCCCCCCCCCCCCCACCACTACCCTTACATTAAAGTTAAAGTTTTTACACACTGAAGATGGAAACGCTGCTTAAGTGATTTTCGGGATGGCAGCAAGTGAAATTATTCGCCTGAGAGCTGTGCAGCTTTTACCCAAAGAGCTTATAGTGACACATGTGGAGAAAAAACAGATCTACAGATGTTGGATATGGAAATAGGCATCTCATAGGAATCATGTGGTAACATCCAATATGCCAATAAGGGAGTTTCTGCTGAGAACAACATTTCGTTTGATAATCACTTTCGACTGAGTTAAATCAATTCTGAAATATTTTTGAACCATATTTCTGGATGTAAGCAAAAGTCTAATATACTTAATTGATTTCCTATTCCAGCTCACCTTAAATTGCAGGTAAACTGAAACATCTGGCAACTCCAATCGCTACAAAACATGTATTGGGTTCTGAAGAACACTACTACTCAATTTTTAAGTTATCCACAATACGTTGAAGGTACATTGGAAAGTAAGTTTTTTGTTTCAACAATCCAGTTTTGTTTTTATTTTTAGAGTTAGTCAAGGTTCTGATAGAACACTAATCTTCCAGGTTTCCAGCAATGCCAAGTGATTAAAATTGCACGCACTTTAAGCGAAGAACTCCTTGGTCGTTGTCAAGTGGTATGACTGTCAGTGGGCTGCTGGTATGCTCTTATATACACCAGCTGCTGGCTGTGATGTCACTGGTACTTGCACCATCGCCATATATAAACATAAGTTGACTCAGTGTTCAGTGCATCTGTTTCAGTCATGCCATAGCTGGATCCCACACTGCACTGAGCTGCAGGCCACCATCTCTATTTAGTGTGTAATTGGTGATTTTTATTTCAGTGGGTTCTTTAGTTGCATAGTGCCAGAAGCTGTTGCTGTGAGCCACGACAGACTATTTGTCAGATTTTATCCAGTGATCATTTTCTAAAGCATGCTCAGCTAAAGCAGCTTTCTCAGGATAACATAGGCGGTAAAACCTCCCACATTCCTTCCTGCATCAGTCCATAGTGCATACTATTTGTCTGAGTAAAACTGGCCACGTATGCAAATTATCTTGTAGACCCCACGTGTTCTGAGACCTGCTGCGTGTTCATTTTATCACAGTAATTAACGGGTTTTTGTTGGAGGCCAGAAGATCGATTTTGTCTTGAGCCTTTTCAGCTGCTGGCTTATCTTACCCAACACAGAGCCACAGGAAGTCAAAACAGCAACTTTCTTTTCCTGCTTCTCGTCTGTGGTCTTACTGTGATTCTTGCTTGAAATCACTTCATTTATTTGATGAACGTTATAGACATTTTTCCTGGAGATCTTGTGCAGGTGGCTCAGCTCATGGGGTAGATTATTGGTGCCCAGCGGCGATGTGTCCATTAAGGCTCTAAGGCTGAGCTTACCCAAAAAATTCCAAAATAATTCGTCCAAACTGAATTTAATCAGATCTGATCACTTACCCTCGTAAATGTTTTCAAATATTTCATGTCTGCACTTTTTATATGCACTCGCCATATTATAATGCATCGCTCCTCTAGCTTTGCAACAGTAGTATCTCGGAATTCCATGCTCCTTACAAGCATGCGCAGTAAGCCCATTTCTTTCACATGGCAGACTGAGGTTTCTACAGAGCATGCAAAATGTCGTGGTTACTAGATGCAAAGTTGGCTGGGGAAGTGTAGGGAGAGCGGCACTGATGGGGGTGGGGGTAGGGGGGGGAGGGGGGGGGGGGCTGACAGCGTTATAGGGGAAATGCCGTTATAAACTAAAACCTACACTCACATTTTTGGTTAAGCGGGGGCCACACTCGCATGGTGACCTTTCAGAAAGATATGTAATCTCTTCTTTGGTTAGTATCTAAAAAGAATTCCTCCGAAATGCACCGATTTATTTTCGCTTGGTTTGTTAACCATTTGTAACTTTCAGAGAACAGTCATGAGTGAGAAATTTTTATTCAAATCTACACATTTCTCTTGCTGCCATGTTAATATTTGCTTATCTTGCCAAAACACAGCGGAGTTTACACAGTCTCTCCTCACTAACATGTTGTGCAGACGCAACTGCGACAAAATTCTGAAACAGTGGTTTATTAAGTTTATTAAATGAGGAACTGAAGAAAAGCAAGGTCAGCATCTTATGAAAAAGCACGTTCTTGGTACAAAATAAACATGTAGTGACTTCACTTATGTTGTTCCAAAACCCACAGAATTTCTCGTCTCACCAGCTATCGACGGCCCTTAAAAATTGCATTTTTTTCATCGGTTAGTGGCATAACACGGTAGATAATGTTTTTCATAATAACCATACAACAAAATACTCTCCTCTTTGTGTACTATCATTTGCCAAAATCTCATTTCGATGCCTCAAACCGTTTATGAAATACGAGGAATGTTGTGGATATTTCACGCTGGCACAGTGCGATCGCGAATGAGTGCGCTATGTCAGATCAATTTTTTCGAGATTGGTAACAGATAGATATCTTCAAACAAGTTTACAGAAAAATTCAATATGCTAGCTAAATTTCACACGCAGCATCATATTATGTTATATGCACCAGACGCAAAATCATAGCGACCCCTATTTTTCATTGCAAACTTTTTCGAACTTCGCGCAGTGTCTTACTTCCACGTAAATATCACAATAACTATCACCATTAACGAAATGATGTGCTCGTCATAATGAACCTGATACATAAAGCTACTAGTACAGCAAAAATGAACTTTCTTTACCGAATAGTTTTTGTAAAATCGTTTGCGAAAGATTGCAGGGCATGAACGTCGATTCTGTCATCGCCTACCGGCCGAAATGTGAGAAACTCTTGTTGGCCTCGCCTTCTGCACAAACGAATGAACTCGCCCAAATCTTTGGACGAGACCTGGGCACCGCGCACTGGCCACAGTATCCTGTGCACCCTATACAGCGTGGATACGGTCTTTAAAATCTGGCGTTTGATTTGTTTCTGCTTCTCGCCAACAGGCGGATTCACGCCTTGTAATGACAAGTCATTCAGCTGTTCCCTAAAAGGCAGCACTACTTCACATCATCTATCATACTAATAGCAAGCCAGGCAAAATGAGAAACCGGCAACTGTTAATGTAAATGTTTACTTAAAGCACAAATAACAAGAAGATATTCATAATTCATGGAAAATAAATGTGAATGCATCATTGACTGTTGTCACAAGAATATAGGAAACAGCGTATGTGTTTTCATCTTTCCCAGATTAAAATTTAGTATCCTTACTTATTTCAAACGTTGGTAGTTCCGTAATGTGTCTTCAGGTTTTTATATCAATAATACTAGATGTATTTATGGTGAAACCTGGAACATGAATTCTCTAGTTAAAATTGTTAACTCTATTTCACAGCGTCCTGTCACATGTGAGGTGTCATCGACAATTTGTCTTGTCATTATGTTGTCAAGAGGAAAACTATGAGTTGTCTAATATTGAAATCATTATCTTGTAATGCATGGTATTTCTAAATACCTCAAACTGCCATGGATGTGTTTATTTCATCACAAGAGCTACAGAATTTTAAAAATAGAAAACCCCTTATTCTTGTCTCATCTTTCTATGGAAGATAAACTCTTGGTGAAAGAACGAAAACCAACGCTAAGTCTGTCTATTGTTAGACATTTCCAAACACAATGGTACACTTCAAAACCGTGGTTAAGTGGCAGCATTTTAAGGAACTACCTTTTTTGTTATTACTGTGTACTATTTGGAATGGGTAATGACGCTTTTGAACAGCTTAAGTGCGGAGTAGCTGAAGAGAGTCGTGAAAATCCCATTCGAAAACTAAAAAGCATGAGCATTCTATTTCACATATCACAGCAGCTGTTAAATACAGTCAGTTAGGTACAATAAAAATTGACATGCTCTTTCAGAAGAAACACGCCTGGAGGCTTTGAAATATAATGAGAAAGTTGATCGAAACAGAAGTATTATGAAGAGACTTATTTCGACTTTTGGCTTTTTAGCACGCCAAGAGTTTATCTCCTTGAGGTCATGACGAATCTGAGGTGTTAGTAAATAAAGGAAATTATTTAGAACTTTCGGATTTCTTAGCAGAAGAAGAACCACAAATGAAAGATCATTTAGCATTTGATGAAGTATTTTAAGCCACTTACTCTGACACACAAAATGAATTAATAGCTTGTATCACAGATGTTGTTGAAGAACAGATTCCAAGTGAAATTAAAAAACGTTCTTTCATGTCAGTACAAGCCGATGAAACAACAGATGTCTCAACTAGAAATCAAATAAGTGTAATTTTTCGTTTCGCAAGTAACAAAACAGGATATATACAAGAGAGATTGGTAGGATTTTATGACATATTCAAAGACTGGAGGGCACAAGGAATAGCCAAAGTTTTGTTGCAAAAGCTAAGCAGTTGGAACATTGATAAAAACAAATTAGTATCGTAAACATACAAAGGCTGTAGTGCAATGGCAGGGAAAAATGATGGTTCCATTTCATTGGGAAACAAGCATATCCTTATGCTCTGTTTATCCACTGCCTTGTACATCTGTTGAACTTGGCCCTCCTTTACGCTTGTAAAAAAAATTACGGACGTAAAAACTTTTGTGGCTAATCTGTCAGGATTTCGTGTGCTTTTTTAGCCGTTCCAGTAAAAGAAGTGAACTTCTGAGGGAAAGGGGATTTAAACTACCAAGTCCTTGTGAAACAAAGCGGAATTTTCATTCACACGCTTTACAAACCATTATTCTTTACTATACAGACCTGAGAGCTGCATTTAATGATGTGATAAACAATGAAGGGTGGGTGATAATTCTTTACATCAAGAAACTGGGCTAAATAGTATACTGTATAATCAAACTTCTCCTTTCATACTGCATCTGTACAATTCGAATTTCTTGTTTGACATTTTGGAAACTAAAACTGTGGACAGAAGACACCACAAGCTCGAAATTGTAGACTGAATTAAGGCTGCCGAAAGATAAGATGTGAGGAAATTATTCTGATGTGCACAGTGAAAGATAAGAGCCTTATAAATTCAGAAGAAGGATCTGAAATTAATTTTAATGAAACAGAAGCAAGTATTCAGAAATTGAGCAGGCTAGCATTCGAAATACTTGATACAGTAGAAGTAAATGTGGAAATTACACTCCTGGAAATTGAAATAAGAACACCGTGAATTCATTGTCCCAGGAAGGGGAAACTTTATTGACACATTCCTGGGGTCAGATACATCACATGATCACACTGACAGAACCACAGGCACATAGACAAAGGCAACAGAGCATGCACAATGTCGGCACTAGTACAGTGTATATCCACCTTTCGCAGCAATGCAGGCTGCTATTCTCCCATGGAGGCGATCGTAGAGATGCTGTATGTAGTCCTGTGGAACGGCTTGCCATGCCATTTCCACCTGGCGCCTCAGTTGGACCAGCGTTCGTGCTGGACGTGCAGACCGCGTGAGACGATGCTTCATCCAGTCCCAAACGTGCTCAATGGGGGACAGATCCGGAGATCTTGCTGGCCAGGGTAGTTGACTTACACCTTCTAGAGCACGTTGGGTGGCACGGGATACATGCGGACGTGCATTGTCCTGTTGGAACAGCAAGTTCCCTTGCCGGTCTAGGAATGGTAGAACGATGGGTTCGATGACGGTTTGGATGTACCGTGCACTATTCAGTGTCCCCTCGACGATCACCAGTGGTGTACGGCCAGTGTAGGAGATCGCTCCCCACACCATGATGCCGGGTGTTGGCCCTGTGTGGCTCGGTCGTATGCAGTCCTGATTGTGGCGCTCACCTGCACGGCGCCAAACACGCATACGACCATCATTGGCACCAAGGCAGAAGCGACTCTCATCGCTGAAGACGACACGTCTCCATTCGTCCCTCCATTCACGCCTGTCGCGACACCACTGGAGGCGGGCTGCACGATGTTGGGGCGTGAGCGGAAGACGGCCTAACGGTGTGCGGGACCGTAGCCCAGCTTCATGGAGACGGTTGCGAATGGTCCTCGCCGATACCCCAGGAGCAACAGTGTCCCTAATTTGCTGGGAAGTGGCGGTGCGGCCTCCTACGGCACTGCGTAGGATCCTACGGTCTTGGCGTGCATCCGTGTGTCGCTGCGGTCCGGTCCCTGGTCGACGGGCACGTGCACCTTCCGCCGACCACTGGCGACAACATCGATGTACTGTGGAGACCTCACGCCCCACGTGTTGAGCAATTCGGCGGTACGTCCACCCGGCCTCCCGCATGCCCACTATACACCCTCGCTCGAAGTCCGTCAACTGCACATACGGTTCACGTCCACGCTGTCGCGGCAAGCTACCAGTGTTAAAGACTGCGATGGAGCTCCGTATGCCATGGCAAACTGGCTGACACTGACGGCGGCGGTGCACAAATGCTGCGCAGCTAGCGCCATTCGACGGCCAACACCGCGTTTCCTGGTGTGTCCGCTGTGCCGTGCGTGTGATCATTGCTTGTACAGCCCTCTCGCAGTGTCCGGAGCAAGTATGGTGGGTCTGACACACCGGCGTCAATGTGTTCTTTTTTCCATTTCCAGGAGTGTAGATTCCAGGACTTTCGTGGAACAGTTTTTACAGAACTTGTAAATGAGAAAAAGTTCTCAGTTTATAGCAGACCAATCAATTTCCCGATAGGTGAAGTTGAAAAACTACTTAAAATAAAACCTTTCTTTGGCAGTGAAAAACTGAAGGGAGAAGTTACATTTATTTACAGCAGTGAGGATAAACGTCTAGAACGTCAGGACCTCCTTAAATCCATTATAAACAATGGATTAAAAAAACTTCTTCTCTGGAGGTATGAAATTAGAGGTATGAAATTACTGTCGTTGGTTCTTGCAATTCCAACCACTACAGCATCTTGCGAAAGAAGCATGAGTACCTTAAAACGCATTAAAACCTACCCTCACAACTCAATGACAAATAACAGACTGCCAAACTTGGCGATTTTGGCTGTAGAAAAGGGAACTGTGAAATCTTCAACCACGCAGCAGGTCTTCATAGCACCTGTTATTGATGTTTATATCCAGATAAAGGACGGGAGGATAGAACTTATTTATGAAAAGATGTAATTCTGAGTTACTATGTGTCATATTTTTATTAATAAGTAGCTTTTAATATTTTTATGTATTCATTTGAAACAATTTCTATAGCAGATTTAGTCCTAGTAGAAATATGTAATTAAATTGTTTTTGCAGTGTTTCTGTTTTACATGTTTTTGTTTTGAGACTTTTTTCTTTTTTCGAAATTTGTAATTCTCAGTCTACCCTACAAAAAATTCCATGCTTTGCCACTGTCAGTGTCTGATATCATTCTTACACTATGCACCAAAGTTGGTAACAGTGTGTGCTTCTATGCTGGGTGATGATGGCTGTTGGCATGCAAGTAGAGATCGGTGTGATTAGGCTTTCTATAGACTCTTTGGCCAAGGAATCCGTTTAGTTTATAGTGGATGATGACGTCGAGGAAGTGTAGTGCATTGTCTTTTTCTGCATCCCTGGTGAACTGGATGCTATTGTTAATGCCACTGAGGTGTTCCAGGAACTCATAAAGTTTCTCATGAACATGTTGTCAACATACCAAAAGAAACAACTAAGTCTTAATGGCACCATATCTAACGAAAGATCTTCAAAATTCCTCATGATGACGTTTGCAACAGCTGGAGATAATGTGCTACCCACTGCAATGTCATCCGTCTGTTCATAATACTGGCTGTTGTACAGAAAATAGATAGGAGTGTGCCTAAATAGCTCAGTCACATCACTTACAAAGAACGCAGTATTAGATCTAAAGAGTCTTTGATGTGCACATTCATAAACAGCGCCACCACATCAAAACTGACCATAATGTCACCCTCGCTAAGATGGAGCTGGTTAATTTGGCTGATAAAATCTATTGAGTTTTTAATATGATGTTCACTATGCCCCACCTGTCAAGTGAGGGTATTGCCCATATGTTTTGCTGGCTTCTGTGTTGGTGAACCAATGGTGGATGCAGTGAGGCAGCATGGTGTCATATCTTGTGGATCTTCAGTAAATAATGATTAGTAGCTGGTCTAGGTGCCTGTGGGAGAAGATTCTTGAGCACACTGTCTTCCACTAAAAAGTGCTCGAGAAGTTCTGATATCTTTCTTCTTGTTCTTGATGTTGGGTCGTTTGGGAATTTCCAGTAAGTATCTTTGTCCAGTAACGAACAGATCTTCATACTATAGTCAACATATTCCACAGTTATGGTTGCAATGTGCAAGCTATTGCCGTCAGCCCTGATGAATACAGATCGTTTCACTCCATATTTCGTCCGCTGTTTCATTTCGGAAAGTGTAGACTGGCTGTTCTACAACACTCATTACCTCTCAGAAAGGAATGTCCTGTGTTAAAGGTGCGAAATTAAGTCATTTCTTAAATGCAAACATTGCACCCATGCCTATATCTCTAACCATCAAGATTTTAATGAAGATCAAAAGCAGTTTTAAATATCTAAAGACACAAATAAATTTCCATTTCACCATAATATTTACACTGAATGACTAAAGCAAAAAAATATTATCATTATGGTATATTGAAATAAAAAATTGCTTTGCAGTATCGAAGTAACGACTGATCTGCAGTAATACGAACCTCGGCAAATCCACACTCTCAGTCACAATACGTTTTAATCCATTTCGTCACTTCAAACGATTGTGTGTTACTCTATGACAAATAAATGATTATAAGGTACCAATATTACAAAAAGGATAGTTGCTACTCACCATATAGCACAGATGCTGAGTCGAAGATAGGCACAACAAAAAGGCTCTAGGAAAGCTAATTTTGTATCAACAAGGCCTTTCCTAAAATAAACAACATACAGACACACACTCATGCAAGCACCACTCGTACACACATGACCACAGTCTATGGCAGCCCAACCCAGGCTGCGAACAGCAGTGCTTGATGGGAGAGGCACCTGGATGAGAGTAAGGAGGAGGCTGGGGTGGGGAGAAGGAGGGATAGAAGAGTAGGGGTGGGGGACGGTAAAGTGCTGGTAATGGGAGCATGCAGGGACAAGATGGAGAGAGGTGAGGCCCTAGGTGTAGTTGGGAGGTGAGACAGGGCTCGTGGTGAGAGGGAGGGTGGGGGGAAAGGAGATAAATAAAAAGATTGGGTGCATTGGTGGAATAGAAGGCTGTGTATGTTCCAGTCCACGTTGTCACTGCATGCTCCCACTAGCAACACTGTAGCGTCCCCCACTCCTACCCTGCAATACCTCCCCCTCGCCATCCCAACCTCCTCCTTATCCCCACCCAGTTGCACTGCAGCTTGCAGTCTGGCTTCCACTCCGAGAGACTGTGTTTGCGCACACGCGCATGCATTTGTGTATGTGTGTGTTATCTATTTTCGAAAAGACCTTGTTGGCTGAAAGCTCACTTGCTGACAGATTTTTTGTTGTGCCAATCTGCAACTCATCATCTCAGCTATATGGCGAGTAGTGACCATCCTTTTCATAGTATTGTTGAATTCCATCCTGGATTTTCCATTGTTTAAATGTTAAAATCAATTTCTGAATGGTAGAATGATATTGCTATCATACTTTTTAAGAACATCTTGCTACTTTTAAACGTTTTTTTTCACTTAGTTGAAAAGCAAGCAAATTATTGTATTTCGTACACATAAACAAACGGTTAAACGATTCCAGCTCTGTGCTGGTGAAGGAACCACAGCAGAATGAGACAAGATCCACCTATTGTCGGTTGCTGAAGTTTGTAGGCGATGGTGGCAAAGCTACATCATGCAAGAAAGTTAAACGCTTTTTAACTCCTTAACTTACATTTAAGTTGGCTGATAGCGTGCAAGTAGGGTGTTTGCGTACAAGTACGGTGTTTGCACTTGGCTGACTTATCAAAAGGGTGGTGAGTGAATGACTGTGTAAATCATGGCTGTGGAGAACAGGCTGTAGATGATACATGTGCTAATTTCCCAAGCTTCAAAACCTTTTTGGGCAAAGATACATGCTGTTGTTATGTGGCAAAGAACTAAAACTCATCAGGAGGAAAGATTTTGAAATATTTTTCGACCTGACATAGTGGTAAAGACAGACTACAACGTTCTGAGTACACATATTTGCAACAGAAATTTAATCTGTCCTCTTAGATTCCTGGCATATGAGAAAATAAATAGCCAAATATTTATGACAAGCAATAAACATCTGCCTAACTACATTCTCAGTATTTGTTGTATATTCAGAAATAACTACCGAAATATCTGTGATAAGCAAGAAATACACCTGTCATTCCTGTGCATTTCAGTGGCAGCAATTTAATCTGTCTTAAGTTTCTACCTAACCTTACCCTCAGAAATCGTAAGATATTAGGAAAAAACCACCAAGTATTTATGAGAAGCACAAACAGGAATGCCATTCCTAGTCATTTCATCCAGATGAATTTCATCATTCATTTTCTAATCGGACAGAAGTCACAAAATCGAAGAAATTCATTCCTGAGAGAGTGCATAAATATGTGTGTGTGTTTTATATGTAAAGAACATAGCATATTGCAGAACATACTTCTATTACATAAATAAAAAAGTTCCAGCATGCGTTAAAAGCACAAAAATATCAGCACACAGTAGGACGGGAACATTCACTCTAACTGCTCGTAATTTAGAAACCTTGAATATTACCCCCAAGCTGGGTTCGCAAACGCAGCAAAAGTGTCGTCACAGCTAGTGACATAGTGCAGCTGGATGGGCTAACACCCAGTTTTTAGTGGCACAACTTAAGAGACGCCACTTGTGTCATGCAATATGAAGTTCAACTTCGTTGCGCCACTTTCCTTCCCTCACTGCGCCCTGGCGGCAGTATTTCGAAACACAAGCATTCAGTAGCAGTTATCGTGGAGTAATAGCTGCTGCCCTCCATTCGGTTTCAGGATGTTTTCATTTTATTACTGAATAAAGTGAAAACAACGATTGACAGGTGCACTTTCACGGCTTCTGGAAGTACATGAACTTTGTGATTTGTGAGATAGAAAATTGTATAAATTGTGGTTTATATTGTGGATGAAATAGCTACAGAGTGTTATGTGGCAACTGTTTAACTAAACATGAGTTATTCGAAATGCTTGTAGAAACAAATACAATAAGATTCTAAAATCTTGAAAGAATGGTATGTCTGCAGTGATATTTACATTGCAGCTGTCCGTTAGTTTGCCACTGCAGACAACGTTTTCGTGTCTGAGTGTTAATTCTGTTATAAAAGTGTCTGTAGCCCTTGATTAATCCATGTGCGAAATCTATTTACGGATTCAACATTTGGGTTTCGTCTTCCTTGTACGTACCTCTTGTCACAGCTCTAATGTCACAACCTGCACTATAAAATTCATACCCTCCCACAACATTTCAACTGACGCCATATTGTAAGCTGTGCAACTATGTAAAACTTGTAGCATCATGTGTGAACAGTAGCGCACAATGGAACTACAGAATGCCACAAGCTGTAGCGCCACATTAGTTGCGCTACGTCTGATAGTTCGAATTGTTCAAAATGGTTCAAATGGCTCTGAGCACTATGGAACTTAACTTCTGAGGTCATCAGACCATTAGAACTTAGAACTACTTAAACCTAACTAACCTAAAGACATTATACACATCCATGCCCTAGGCAGGATTCGAACCTGCGAACGTAGCGGTCGCGCGGTCCACACTGTAGCCCCTAGAACCGCTCGGCCACTACGGCCGGCCCGTATTATTCATCTTGCAGTGGCTTGTGTCGCTGATGTGTCATTATTGATATCTAATTATAAGAAATCGAGCAAAGCTTGACGTTTGTGAATAATCTCCAGTATACTGTTGCCTTGAAACAATTTACAAGTCTGTCTGCGATACATGACAAAAGAAATTCGTCAAATGAATATGGCGCCTGTTACAGGGTCGCATCGTGTACACATCATTTTGACAACAGTCTAACATAACAGTCGCGACACTTCGCCTCGATTTTGTTGCCTACCACACCAGCAGCGCCTCAAGCGGCCAGTAACTTAAACTGTGAATTCGACGCGATCGTGAAACCGAATAGTGGTTGTTTATTTCGATTTATACAATGGTTTTTACAAGCGGGAGCGTATGTTGCGCAATAAATTGCAGCAACAATAGGTAGAAGACACCACAGTTGTCTATTTTTAGGTTTCCTAAGGATCCTGAGAGATATATACTATTATGTTACTAAACTGTATCGTCAGGAATCACTTGCAAAATACATGTGTGTAATGATTAATGTTTCGTTTTAGGAGCAGAAAATGGCTCGTTAATAACAGACGAGAAGACCTTTTGAAAAAAGACACAGTTTACCTGTATAATAATATTAGGTTTTGTTCGCTACTTTTCGAACAAAACCAGTTCATGAACGCAGACAATAATAAACTCGTGTGTAATGCAGTACCCACACTGTTTGACATCCCAAATAAGCCACCTCAACTGACGATGAAGGGGAAACTGCCACAAAGATTCGACAATCCATCTAAAGCTGTAAAACAGACCTACGACACAGAAGCAGCTAGTTCAACTCACCATGTAGCAGTGCCAGATTCGTGTGAATCGTCAACACAGACCTGCTTTGACGATAAAGTGGTTACATTAAGTGCAGTTACTTGTGTCTTACAAAAGTGTAATGTTTAGTACGTATTTCATTCACGTCTGTTGTTGTTGTTGTTGTAGTCTTCAGTCTTGAGACTGCTTTGATGCAGCTCTCCATGCTACTCTATCCTGTGCAAGCTTCTTCATCTCCCAGTACTTACTGCAACCTACATCCTTGTGAATCTGCTTAGTGTATTCATCTCTTGGTCTCTCTCTACGACTTTTACCGTCCACGCTGCCCTCCAATGCTAAATTTGTGATCCCTTGATGGCTCAGAACATGTCCTACCAACCGGTCCCTTCTTCTTGTCAAGTTGTGCCACAAACTTCTCTTCTCCCCAATTCTATTCAATACCTCCTCATTAGTTATGTGATCTACCCATCTAATCTTCAGCATTCTTCTGTAGCACCACATTTCGAAAGCTTCTATTCTCTACTTGTACAAACTATTTATCGTTCATGTTTCACTTCAATACATGGCTACACTCCATACAAATACTATCAGAAATGACTTCCTGACACTTAAATCTATACTCGATGTTAACAAATTTCTCTTCTTCAGAAACGCTTTCCTTGCCATTGCCAGTCTACATTTTATATCCTCTCTACTTCAACCATCATCAGTTATTTTGCTCCCCAAATAGCAAAACTCCTTTACTACTTTAAGTGTCTCTTTTCCTAATCTAATTCACTCAGCATCACCCAACTTAATTCGACTACATTCCATTATCATCGTTTTGCTTTTGTTGATGTTCATCTTGTATCCTCCTTTCAAGACACTGTCCATTCCGTTCAACTGCTCTTCCAAGTCCTTTGCTGTCTCTGACAGGATTACAATGTTGGCGGCAAACCTCAAAGTTTTTATCTCTTCTCCATGGATTTTAATACCTACTCCGAATTTTTCTTTTGTTTCCTATACTGCTTGCTCAATATACAGATTGAATAACATCGGAAACAAGCTACAACCCTGTCTCACTCCCTTCCCAACCACTGCTTCCCTTTCATGCCCCTCGACTCTTATAACTGCCATCTGGTTTCTGTACAAATTGTAAATAGCCTTTCGCTCCCTGTATTTTACCCCTGCCACCTTTAGAATTTGAAAGAGAGTATTCCAGTCAACATTGTCAAAAGATTTCTCTAGCTCTACAAATGCTAGAAATGTAGGTTTGCCTTTCCTTAATCTATTTTCTAGGACAAGTCGTAGGGTCAGTATTGCCTCACGTGTTCCAACATTTCTGTGGAATCCAAACTGATCTTTGTCGAGGTTGGCTTCTACCAGTTTTTCCATTCATCTGTAAATAATTCGTGTTAATATTTTGCAGCTGTGACTTATTAAACTGATAGTTCAGTAATTTTCACATCTGTCAACACGTGGTTTCTTTGGGATTGGAATTATTATATTCTTCCAAGTCTGAGGGTATTTCGCCGGTCTCATACATCTTGCTCACCAGATGGTAGAGTTTTGTCAGGACTGGCTCCCCCAAGGCTGTCAGTAGTTCCAATGGAATGTTGTCTACTCCCGGGGCCTTGTTTCGACTCAGGTGTTTCAGTGCTCTGTCAAACTCTTCACGCAGTATCGTATCTCCCATTTCATCTTCATCTACATTCTCTTCCATTTCCATAATATTGTCCTCAAGTACATCGCCCTTGTATAGACCCTCTATATACTCCTTCCACCTTTCTGCTTTCCCTTCTTTGCTTAGAAATGGGTTTCCATCTGAGCTCTTGATATTCATACAAGTGGCTCTCTTTTCTCCAAAGGTGTCTTTAATTTTCCTGTAGGCAGTATCTATCTTACCGCTAGTGAGATAAGCCTCTACATCTCTACATTTGTCCTCTAGCCATCCCTGCTTAGCCATTTTCCACTTCCTGTCGATCTCATCATTGAGACGTTTGTATTCCCTTTTGCCTGCTTCATTTACTGCATTTTTATATTTCCTCCTTTCATCAATTAAATTCAATATATCTTCTTTTACCCTCAGAGCTACCCATTCTTCTTCTACTGTATTTCTTTCCCCCATTCCTGTCAATTGTTCCCTTATGCTGTCCCTGAAACTCTGTACAACCTCAAGTTTAGTCAGTTTATCCAGGTCCCATCTCCTTAATTACCCACCTTTTTGAAGTTTCTTCAATTTTAATCTACAGTTCATAACCAATAGATTGTGTTCAGAGTCCACATCTGCCCCTGGAAATGTCTTACGATTTAGAACCTGGTTCCTAAATCTCTGTCTTACCATTGTATATTCTATCTGATACCTTCTAGTATTTCCAGGATTCTTCCATGTATACAACCTTCTTTTAAGATTCTTGAACCAAGAATTAGCTATTAAAACTGTGTGCCCGACCGAGACTCGAACTCGGGACCTTTGCCTTTTGCGGGCAAGTGCTCTACTATCTGAGCTTCCGAAGCACGACTCACGCCACGTCCTCACAGCTTTACTTCTGCCAGTATCTCGTCTCCTTCAGGAGTGCTAGTTCTGCAAGGTTTGCAGGAGAGCTTCTGTAAAGTTTGGAAGGTAGGAGACGAGACACTGGCAGAAGTAAAGCTGTGAGGACCGGGCGTGAGTCGTGCTTCCGTAGCTCAGATGGTAGAGCACTTGCCCGCGAAAGGCAAAGGTCCCAAGTTCGAGTCTCGGTCGGGCACACAGTTTTAATCTGCCAGGAAGATTCATATCAGCGCACACTCCGCTGCAGAGTGAAAATCTCATTCTGGAAACATCCCCCAGGCTGTGGCTAAGCCATGTCTCCGCAATATCGTTTCTTTCAGGAGTGCTAGTTCTGCAAGGTTCGCAGGAGAGCTTCTGTAAAGTTTGGAAGGTAGGAGACGAGATACTGGCATAAGTAAAGCTGTGAGGACTGTGCGTGAGTCGTGCTTTGGTAGTTCAGATGGTAGAGCACTTGCCTGCGAAAGGCAGGCCGGCCGAAGTGGCCGTGCGGTTAAAGGCGCTGCAGTCTGGAACCGCAAGACCGCTACGGTCGCAGGTTCGAATCCTGCCTCGGGCATGGATGTTTGTGATGTCCTTAGGTTAGTTAGGTTTAATTAGTTCTAAGTTCTAGGGGACTAATGACCTCAGCAGTTGAGTCCCATAGTGCTCAGAGTCATTTGAACCATTTGCGAAAGGCAAAGGTCCCGAGTTCGAGTCTCGGTCAGGCACACAGTTTTAATCTAGCAGGAAGTTTCATATCAGCACACACTCCGCTGCAGAGTGAAAATCTCATTATGGAAGTGTCAGCTATGATTAAGTTATGCTCTGTGCAAAATTCTACCAGATGGCTTCCTCTTTCATTTCTCTCCCCCAATCCATATCCACCCACTATGTTTCCTTCTCTCCCTCTTCCTACTCTCGAATTTCAGTCACCCATGACTATTAAATTTTCGTCTCCCTTCACTACCTGAATAATTTCTTTTATCTCATCATACATTTCATCAATTTCTTCATCATCCGCAGAGCTAGTTGGCATATAAACTTGTACTACTGTAGTAGGCATGGGCTTCATGTCCATCTTGGTCACAATAATGCATTCACTATGCTGTTGGTAGTAGCTTACCTGCACTCCTATTTTTTTATTCATTATTAAACCTGCTCCTGCATTACCCCTATTTGATTTTGTATTTATAACCCTGTATTCACCTGACCAAAAGTCTTGTTCCTCCTGCCACTGAACTTCACTAATTCCCACCATATCTAACTTCAACCAGACTGTTGTCCCTGCAACTACTGAAAAGGCTGCTGCCCCTCTTCAGGAACCACAAGTTTGTCCGGCCTCTCAACAGATACCCCTCCGTTGTGGTTGCACCTACGGTACGGCCATCTGTATCACTGAGGCACGCAAGCCTCCCCACCAACGGCAAGGTCCATGGTTCATGGGGGTAGGCGTCTGTTGTTAGTCACTTAATTTTCCTTGCGTCCTTCGTGTGATGACATTATTTTGTTAGCACCTGGTTCACTGACAGATTGTTTGAAAATTATTCAAATATTTGGTTTGGAGTGAAATGTGCTCATTATAATGTTTTCAACATATTTCTCCCCTTGTTTGGCAGTTGTCCCACTTATAATAATATAAAGATGAAGGTCGTACTTGTGGCAACAAGCGACAATGACACACACAGTAGGCCTACAGAACGATAAATGAGCTGTCGATCGCTTTTGCATATAGAGGAACATGTCTGCCCTTCTTATGTGCGAATCTGTGTGTTTATATTCTTTTGATATCAATGTAGTAAGATGCAATTCTATCCAATGTCACAAGTGTTTCTTCACGAATGTGTTGTAGCTTGCCACTCGATTCATGCTTTTTGTCCATACTTGCGCTTATTTTAGAATCATTTTCAGAAACATATATGCCTTCTGATACTACACAAACCACTGGAGGCAACAAATAACTCAAATATTTCGTAAATTACATAGTAAATGGTTGGAAAACAAACATTATGCTTACGACGCGTATGATGTTCACCTTACTCGCCACTTGGAGCGCTAGTGTCGCTCCATCTGACAAACTGTTGGGGATATGTGAATAAACATTTTCCAGCGTGCATGTTATGTGCAGAGTGCATTAGACTCTATGGAATATACATGTTCCGTGTTTGTTGATGGGGCAACGCAATATAATTTGGTAGTCAGATGTATTAGTATGTGTTGTGCGAATAAAGCATAAGTTTATTTTGTCCCTTAAGTCGTGTTACCTGTCATTTAGCTGCGTTAACCTGCATAAACTACAACAGGTTATGGGCCCAGGTAGTGGATTAAAGAAATAATAAGCTTTAAGGTGACGTGTATTTGCGCAAAAGGTGCGCGGAAGTTCGTATAAACTTGGATGGTGTACGCTATATGAAGAAGAAAATAATTGTAAAATGTGTACAACACAGATGCCGCAAATAGAGCGGCTTGTACGGCGCGAAAATTAAGCGGCCTGGAAATTTGCCATTGAGGTGTATTTGCACCTGGATGACTTTGGGACTTCGTAGACGGTAAATTTGCACCTACAGTATCAAGTTTTGCTACTAAGGATCGGAAGGCGACATCAAAACTAATCCTTTTGATTGAGCCAGTGAATTATGTTCACATAGAAAAGGCTATGTCAGCTAAGGAGGTATGGGACAAACTGAAAAATGGATTTGAACACGGTGGTTTAACCAGAAAAGTAGGATTACTTCATGAGCTGATAACCACAAGACTGAATAAGTGTAAAAGCGTCTATGAATATGTGAATAAAATAATTTCAATCTCCAATCGTCTGAGGAATATTGGTTTTGAAATGGCTGATAAATGGATTGGAATTTTATTGTTAGCTGGACTACCTGAGAAATATTCGCCAGTGATTATGGGTTTGGAAAGTTCAGGAATATCCATTACAGCGGACAGTGTGAAGGTAAAGATTCTACAGGACGTGAAGAATGAACCAGATTCTAATGCTTCAGAAAAAGAAACAGCGTCGGGTTTATACTCTAAGTACAAGAAGAAGAAGCCAATAAGATGTTTCAGATGCCAGAAAATTGGACATATTGCTTCAAAGTGTAGCGAAAAGTTAAGTATAAAAGAAAAGAAGCATGTTAATTCCAGTAGTCCTGAGAGAAAGACTATCGATATAAAGGTAAGGCATTTTCTGGTTTTTACTCTTTTAATGAAGCGAGTGACGATCATGCTGAATCGTTTCTAGATTCAGGAGCATCTGTACACATTAACAAAGCTCCGTCTGGTTTGTATGATGTTCAGTCAAGGACTGACATTGGAATTTCTACAGTTGAGGGATCTAAGGTAAGGTGTGAACTCGCAGGAAAAGTGGATCTTAATTTGCTTGTGAATGGGGAAAAGGAAATTGCTACTGCTCATGATGTACATTATGTAAAGAATATTGCAACTAATTTGTTGCCAGTAAGCGAAATAATAAAGAAGGGTAATAAAGTTATCTTTGATGTAGAGGGAGCCAAAGTGATAGACTCTTGTGGTGACATTGCAGCTACTGCAAGTAATGTTAGAGGTATTTACAAAGTGAATACAGTTCAAAATACTGCTGAAACAGGAAATCACTCTGTTTATTCTGCAAAAGGTTTTTCGTGGCATAGGAGACTTGGACATTTGAATAGGAAAAGTATGACTTTACTCAAGAATATGGCAACTGGGGTGGAAAATTATGGAATGAATAATGTTCAAGGTGACGTGTGTTTGTAAGGGAAGCAGGCTAGATTGCCATTTAAATCGAGTCAAAGCAGATCTACCGAAGTCTTGCAACTCACACATTCAGATCTCTGTGGACCTATGGAGAATGAATCCTTAGGAGGTAGCTTTAATTCCTGACATTCATAGATGATTTTTCTAGATACAAGCATGTTTCTTTTATAATTAGCAAGGATCAAGTGAATGATGTATTTGTTGTTTATTGCAAAATTGTCGAAAGACAGACTGGGAAGAAAATTAAAATCATTAGATCAGACAATGGATCAGAATATGTAAACAGACGGTTTAAGGAACAATTCAATGGAATGGGTATTAGACATCAGACTGTCATTCGCTACAGTCATTCTCAGAATGGAGTTGCAGAACGAGCCAACAGAACCATTGCAGAAAAGGCAAGAAGTATGTTAAGCGATGCTGAACTACCTAAGTGTTTTTGGGCAGAGGCTGTGTCAACAGCAGTGTATTTAATTAACAGATCCACCTACCAAAGCTGTGAGACACAAGACACCTTATGAAGTATGGACTGGGAAGAAGCCATAGTTCAGATTGCGAAACCAGTAAGAGGAAAGTGGGATGCAAAATCTCAAAAATATATTTTTGTTGGCTACTGCGAGGATTCAAAAGGCTACAGATTTTATAATCCTGTGAATAAGAAGGTAATAAGTAGTAGAGATGTAGTATGTTTGGAGGATTATAGACCTAAAATAAAGGAAAGTAGTCAAAATAACACAGTAATACAACCAAGCATAATGTGTGATAGTGCTGAAACAGAGATGGAAACTGAAACAGAGGAAGACGAGAATAAAGAGGAACCTGACGTGCTACCCGAGAATCAAATTGAGGAAAAGATTCAGCAGAGGAAGTCAGTTTAAGGCGGTCTTCACATACAGCAAAACCAAAAGAATATCCAGATTATGAAATGTATGCTGCCCAAACAATCAACAATGAACCAATCACAGTTGATGAAGCTTTAGCAAGTTCAAATGGTCAAGATTGGAAAAAGGCTATTGAAAAGGAGCTGCAATCTTTTGTGGATAATGATACATATGAATGGGTTGACATGCCTGAAAATAAAAAGCCACTAAGAACAAGATGGGTGTTTGGTGTTAAAAATCCTGGGAGTGCAATACCAAAATTCAAAGCCAGATTGGTAGTTAAAGGATGTTCTTAGAAAGAAGGAATAGATTACAATGAAACTTTCTCACCAGTGGTGAAGTATTTATCATTAAGATACCTTTTAGCTCTGGCTGTGAAGGAAGACTTATTAATCCATCAAATGGATGTGGAAACAGCATACCTGAATGGAAGACTGGAAGAGAAAATATATGTGATTCCACCTGATGATGTTAAGCGACCTTATCAAGGGAAAAGGAGAATTTGGCGTTTGAAGAAAGGTATATATGGATTAAAGCAGAGTGGCCATTGCTGGAGTAAAAGTTTGCACAAAAGTTTGATAAAACTAGGCATATTACAGTCAAAGGCATATCCCAGTATATATCATAAAAGGAGCAATGAAGAAATTGCAATCATGGCCATATGGGTAGACGATTTTTTTAATTTTAACCAATAGTGAAAGCCAGATGGACTTTTTTAAAGAACAGTTAGGGTCAGAATTTAATATGCATGATTTAGGGGAAATTATCAATACTTATGCATGAAGATTCTAAGAAGTGTCAACAGAGGAAAATTATGGATTGATCAATCTCTGTACACAAGGAAGATCTTAGAAAAGTTCAATATGGAAAATTGTAAACCTGTTTCTTCTCCTATGGAAAACTATGTAAAACTGCTAAAACTGATGATGACAAGAAACGTAAGGAAAGTGTACCCTATTTTGAAGCTGTAGGAAGTCTACTGTACTTAGCACAGACTTCGAGACCAGACATTGCATTTGCCACAAGTGCAGTAAGCAAGTTTTGCAATGATCCGAGAGAAAAGTATTGGATGGCAGTCCAGAGAATATTCAGATATTTAAATGGAATTGCTGATTATAAGTTAAAATATTCTAAAACTGGAAATGTAAAGTTGGAAGGATACAGTGATGCTGACTGGGGAAATGAGTTGGAAAGCAGACACTCCCTCACTATAAGTTGTTTTAGACTAATGGGAGGATTGATATCATGGTCTTGTAAGAGACCAATAACTGTTGCTTTGAGTACTGTAGAAGCTGAATATATGGCCTTGTCCTACACTATCCTAGAAGCTCTTTGGATCTGTACACCGATGAGTGAAATAGAATCTCCTCCAACATTAAAGCCAACTGTGATATTTTGTGACAATATGGGAGCTATTAAACTTGCAAAAAATAGTGTCACCAGCGTAAGATCCAAACATATTGACATAAGGCATCACTTTATAAGACATCATGTGGAACAGGGGAATACAATCCTCAGTTATCTATGCACAGCAGAAATGTTATCTGATCTCCTAACCAAGCCTCTCAGTAAGGAAAAATTTCAGAAGCTGGTAAAACATTATGGTTTAACCTGGGATGTATAGTGTTGAGAACCTGAAAAATACACTCCTGGAAATGGAAAAAAGAACACATTGACACCGGTGTGTCAGACCCACCATACTTGCTCTGGACACTGCGAGAGGGCTGTACAAGCAATGATCACACGCATGGCACAGCGGACACACCAGGAACCGCGGTGTTGGCCGTCGAATGGCGCTAGCTGCGCAGCATTTGTGCACCGCCGCCGTCAGTGTCAGCCAGTTTGCCATGGCATACGGAGCTCCATCGCAGTCTTTAACACTGATAGCATGCCGCGACAGCATGGACGTGAACCGTATGTGCAGTTGACGGACTTTGAGCGAGGGCGTATAGTGGGCATGCGGGAGGCCGGGTGGACGTACCGCCGAATTGCTCAACACGTGGGGCGTGAGGTCTCCACAGTACATCGATGTTGTCGCCAGTGGTCGGCGGAAGGTGCACGTGCCCGTCGACCTGGGACCGGACCGCAGCGACGCACGGATGCACGCCAAGACCGTAGGATCCTACGCAGTGCCGTAGGGGACCGCACCGCCACTTCCCAGCAAATTAGGGACACTGTTGCTCCTGGGGTATCGGCGAGGACCATTCGCAACCGTCTCCATGAAGCTGGGCTACGGTCCCGCACACCGTTAGGCCGTCTTCCGCTCACGCCCCAACATCGTGCAGCCCGCCTCCAGTGGTGTCGCGACAGGCGTGAATGGAGGGACGAATGAAGACGTGTCGTCTTCAGCGATGAGAGTCGTTTCTGCCTTGGTGCCAATGATGGTCGTATGCGTGTTTGGCGCCGTGCAGGTGAGCGCCACAATCAGGACTGCATACGACCGAGGCACACAGGGCCAACACCCAGCATCATGGTGTGGGGAGCGATCTCCTACACTGGCCGTACACCACTGGTGATCGTCGAGGGGACACTGAATAGTGCACGGTACATCCAAACCGTCATCGAACCCATCGTTCTACCATTCCTAGACCGGCAAGGGAACTTGCTGTTCCAACAGGACAGTGCACGTCCGCATGTATCCCGTGCCACCCAACGTGCTCTAGAAGGTGTAAGTCAACTACCCTGGCCAGCAAGATTTCCGGATCTGTCCCCCATTGAGCATGTTTGGGACTGGATGAAGCGTCGTCTCACGCGGTCTGCACGTCCAGCACGAACGCTGGTCCAACTGAGGCGCCAGGTGGAAATGGCATGGCAAGCCGTTCCACAGGACTATATCCAGCATCTCTACGATCGTCTCCATGGGAGAATAGCAGCCTGCATTGCTGCGAAAGGTGGATATACACTGTACTAGTGCCGACATTGTGCATGCTCTGTTGCCTGTGTCTATGTGCCTGTGGTTCTGTCAGTGTGATCATGTGATGTATCTGACCCCAGGAATGTGTCAATAAAGTTTCCCCTTCCTGGGACAATGAATTCAAGGTGTTCTTATTTCAATTTCCAGGAGTGTATTTGTTCAAGGGGGAGTGTTGGGGATATGTGAACAAACATTTTCCATCGTGTATAGTGGCGCACAAGATATGATGTGCAGAGTGTAGGAATGGAATATACATGTACCGTGTTTGTTAATGGGGCAACGTAATATAATTTGGTAGTCATATGTATTAATATGTGTTGTGCGAATAAAGGATAAGTTTATTTTTTCCCTTAAATCGTGTTACCTGTCATTTAGCTGCGTTAACCTGCATAAACTACAACACAAACGGTAACAACTTTTACAGCAGTGAGTGTCGCGACCTTAATGTTAGAGTGTGATTTTGACTTCACGTTCTATTTAGCCGAACGTGATGCTAGCTTTCCACGCTATGGAAACTCTGGCTGCTGAAGCTCTTTGGACTTGGAGCCGCTCGTTCTCGTTGGCTAGTAGGACAATAGCATGCGCAGAACTCTGCAGCATATCTTTTGTGCAACTTTAAAAAACGGGGTCTAGTGCAGCAGGGGATACAACCCGTCGGCTTTGAACAATGACGTCATTCCTTAGTCATAGATCGTAATGTCTTCACTTCGAGGCATAGATAATAAAGCAGTTCTGTGTTCTAATAAGCACTATCATTAAAATAATTGAATGTAAATCTAAAAGCGATTGCTTGATATTGGGTGCATCATTAAACGTGTGACTTAATTAACTTAATTATTTGTTTTTTATTCGGCCGGTACTTAATATTTTTCGTAATGATATTAAGGTAATGTGGATTATTAATTTTTTGTTATAGAAAATTTGCAGTGTCTTATTTTCGTTTAGCTTTTGCTGTTATGTTTCAGTTTCGTTTCTTTACTGATTGCTTAATGAAGTAGGATCAGTTTATTCTATCTCGTGAGATTTTTTTTAAAAAGCCAAAAAACACTTATTAGGTACTGAAGGGAGCTGCTTAATAAAGTAGGATCAGTTTATTCTATCTCGTGAAATTTTTTCTTTTAAAAAGCCAAAAAACACTTATTAGCTACTGAAGGGAGCTACAACACTAAGAAGAATCGCTTCTCGGTTTTTGACAAGATATTGCTTAATAAAGTAGGATCAGTTTATTCTATCTCGTGAGATTTTTTTAAAAAAAGCCAAAAAAACACTATTGCTTAATAAAGTAGGATCAGTTTATTCTATCTCGAGAGATTTTTTTTTTAAAGCCAAAAAACACTTATTAGGTACTGAAGGGAGCTGCTTAATAAAGTAGGATCAGTTTATTCTATCTCGTGAGATTTTTTTTTAAAAGTCAAAAAACACTTATTATGTACTGAAGGGAGCTAGAACATTAAGAACAATCGCTTCTCGGCTTTTGACAAGATATTGCTTAATAAAGTAGGATCAGTTTATTCTATCTCGTGAGATTTTTTTAAAAAAAGCCAAAAAAACACTATTGCTTAATAAAGTAGGATCAGTTTATTCTATCTCGTGAGATTTTTTTTTAAAGCCAAAAAACACTTATTAGGTACTGAAGGGAGCTGCTTAATAAAGTAGGATCAGTTTATTCTATCTCGTGAGATTTTTTTTTAAAAGTCAAAAAACACTTATTATGTACTGAAGGGAGCTAGAACATTAAGAACAATCGCTTCTCGGCTTTTGACAAGATATTGCTTAATAAAGTAGGATCAGTTTATTCTATCTCGTGAGATTTTTTTAAAAAAGTCAAAAAACACTTATGCTTTTGTCAAGATCAATGTTTATCTCTCTCGCATTCCTTTGTTTCTCAACATTCTCCTCAGCTCTTTCATCTCTGTAATACATGCTCTCTGGCGACTTGTGACGTCATTGTTCAAAGCCGACGGGTTGTATCCCCTGCTGCACTAGTCCCAAAAAACGTGTGTTCGTGTAGTGGACGTTGCGTGTGGACTGTGGAGGTTATGTTGTGATTGCGTTGCAGTGTTTAAGTTTAAAACCTTAATCAGCAGTCAACATGCCTTTGCCAGAGAAAGTTTTGATGCGTAAGATAAAAAAGCGTGAGAAGAAGAAGCTTAAACTTCTGCAGACGAAGGCACAGGACACCGAAGAAAGTAAGGCGTCGTGTTTACATCCATATCGTGTTTGTTGTTTATGTGCATTTCAAGTTAGGAACTAATTGAAAAGTAAAATATATTTTAGTACTAGGATGTATATTTGATTTTCATGCTGTTTGCATCAGTTAGCCTAACAATTTTTGACATTTGTTGATTGAAAGGTAGTATACACTAGTGGAAATACCACACTTACCTTATGTTATGTATTGAACGTACTGTCTGCGTATAACTTTACAGTCAATCTGCGGATTAATAGTACGTTTGTGATATTCAAGACACCTCATCTTTACTGTATTGTACCCGAAATTATTGTAAGATAAAACGTCTAAATATTGACTTGCCTTTTACTATTAAGTGGAGTACAGTTCCGAATATCATCGGTGAAATAAACCTGTCCAACCCTCATGTTCTCCATTACATCTGCTACTGGTGAAGTGACTGACAGAAACTACAGTTGTTTGTGGACATAGTTTTATGTGATGTGTGTAATAATGTGAAGGAGCGTGTACAAGAGAGTTCTATATTTGTTGCTTGATGTTCACACCCTACATGATCAGGCGTACTGGAAAAACTATAGTTGTGTAATTACCATTTCAGGCATAGATGAAAGTGCAGAAGATACGTTGCCCACGCTTGTGACAAAAGACTCTCTCCAGAATGATACAGCCAAAAGGAAACACGAAAACGATGAAGAATCCAATAAACGTATGTATTCAACAAGTAGTTTTTTTGCATGATACCAAATGTGTTTATTTTACGGTGTAGTACACACTTATCAGTGAAAAGCATGGCTATGTACTGATCTTTTACATTATCGTCTTAAGCTACTTTAAGACGATTTGAGTCTGCGTTATCACTGTGGTAACTTGGGTTTATTTGACTGTGGGTAGTAAGGTCTGTAATGTGGATTTGGAAGTATTTTCAGTGAGTTGTTACCTCTTTTTTCTGTTGTTTATGTGTTTAGTCTGAGTAGTTTGGAGGCTTTTGTTGCTAGTTAATTTTTGTTTTGGTTTTATTGTATAGTAATTGTGATGTTCCGTCTATTTTACATTTCTTGTATTGCAGTTGGATTGTAATTGCTCTAATGAATATGGGTGTTTTTAGTTTTGGAGTTATTGGGGGTATGGTTTCAGTGGTGTGTTGTTGTGGTTTTTTGCTTGTGGATTGTCATTAGGTGTTGAGAGCTGGTGCTATGCTATATTGGTCAAGGGAAATGTCTGATCCCACTTTTCAGGGTGAAGGTGCCAATTTCCTGGTATTGAGGGCTTCATTTGTGCTATATTGGTCAAAGGAAATAGTAGATTATACTTTTCAGAATTGCTGATATTGATTTTTCGGTATCGTGGGCTTTGTTTGAGCTATAGGCCTACAGGTAGAGTGAAGTGTTCGATTCTGGTTTTGAGTGAAGTGTTTGATTCTGGTTTTGGGATGATGTGATGTTTTGTATTGTTGTATACTTAACATGTCCCCACCATCAACTCCCTATTTTCGTAGTTATCTGGTTAGTTTCGTTTTATTATTGAAGTGAGATGTTCTTGTTTCATTTTTATTTTTGTTGAAGTTTGTTGGAATGGGTATGTAGCGACATCATAATCACCATTTTGTATGGCCTGGAAGTAGGCATTTCCACCATAATAGGTAAAAGCAGATGGGTGGAATTGGACACTTCCCTAATACCTTTGTTGCTTCAAGTCAAATAATTGCAAACTACCCCATCCAATACAGGGCACTAGGACTCACTACGAATACATGATTTGGTACTAGACTGAAGTTGCAGAATTCAGTATGCACTACTTTCATTTCTATGATTTGTTTTTCATTAATACACTTATGAAGGTAACTTTAGCACAGTTATTAATGTTGTTGGAATAATTTTTATTATTTAGGATCTCGTAATTCATTTATTTAAATGAGAGTTCCAATTAACCCTGATATATAGTTCAGTTAACCCAGCCATTTGGGTTAAATGGTCCAAAAATAGGGTCAAAGTTCTTCTCTAGTTCTGTAAAACCTGTGTGGGGTGATGCAAAAATCACCCCACACTGTCTTCTTCAGTTTCACATCTACATCTACATTGATACTCCGCAAGCCACCCAACGGTGTGTGGCGGAGGGCATTTTACGTGCCACTGTCATTACCTCCCTTTCCTGTTCCAGTCGCGTATGGTTCGCGGGAAGAACGACTGTCTGAAAGCCTCCGTGCGCGCTCTAATCTCTCTAATTTTACATTCGTGATCTCCTCGGGAAGTATAAGTAGGGGGAAGCAATATATTCGATACCTCATCCAGAAACGCACCCTCTCGAAACCTGGCGAGCAAGCTACACCGCGATGCAGAGCGCCTCTCTTGCAGAGTCTGCCACTTGAGTTTATTAAACATCTCCGTAACGCTATCACGGTTACCAAATAACCCGGTGACGAAACGCGCCGCTCTTCTTTGGATGTTCTCTATCTCCTCCGTCAACCCGACCTGGTACGGATCCCACACTGATGAGCAATACTCAAGTGTAGGTCGAACGAGTGTTTTGTAAGCCACCTCCTTTGTTGATGGACTACATTTTCTAAGCACTCTCCCAATGAATCTCAACCTGGTACCCGCCTTACCAACAATTAATTTTATATGATCATTCCACTTCAAATCATTCCGTACGCATACTCCCAGATATTTTACAGAAGTAACTGCTACCAGTGTTTGTTCCGCTATCATATAATCATACAATAAAGGATCCTTCTTTCTATGTATTCGCAATACATTACATTTGTCTATGTTAAGGGTCAGTTGCCACTCCCTGCACCAAGTGCCTATCCGCTGCAGATCTTCCTGTATTTCGCTACAATTTTCTAATGCAGCAACTTCTCTGTATACTACAGCATCATCCGCGAAAAGCCGCATGGAACTTCCGACACTATCTACTAAGTCATTTATATATATTGTGAAAAGCAATGGTCCCATAACACTCCCCTGTGGCACGCCAGAGGTTACTTTAACGTCTGTAGACGTCTCTCCATTGATAACAACATGCTGTGTTCTGTTTGCTAAAAACTCTTCAATCCAGCCACACAGCTGGTCTGATATTCCGTAGGCTCTTACTTTGTTTATCAGGCGACAGTGCGGAACTGTATCGAACGCCTTCCGGAAGTCAAGAAAAATAGCATCTATCTGGGAGCCTGTATCTAATATTTTCTGGGTCTCATGAACAAATAAGGCGAGTTGGGTCTCACACGATCGCTGTTTCCGGAATCCATGTTGATTCCTACATAGTAGATTCTGGGTTTCCAGAAATGACATGATACGCGAGCAAAAAACATGTTCTAAAATTCTACAAGAGATCGACGTAAGAGAAATAGGTCTATAGTTTTGCGCATCTGCTCGACGACCCTTCTTGAAGACTGGGACTATCTGTGCTCTTTTCCAATCATTTGGAACCCTCTGTTCCTCTAGAGACTTGCGGTACACGGCTGTTAGAATGGGGGCAAGTTCTTTCGCGTACTCTGTGTAGAATCGAATTGGTATCCCGTCAGGTCCAGTGGACTTTCCTCTATTGAGTGATTCCAGTTGCTTTTCTATTCCTTGGACACTTATTTCGATGTCAGCCATTTTTTCGTTTGTGCGAGGATTTAGAGAAGGAACTGCAGTGCGGTCTTCCTCTGTGAAACAGCTTTGGAAAAAGGTGTTTAGTATTTCAGCTTTACGCGTGTCATCCTCTGTTTCAATGCCATCATCATCCCGTAGTGTCTGCATATGCTGTTTCGAGCCACTTACTGATTTAACGTAAGACCAGAACTTCCTAGGATTTTCTGTCAAGTCGGTACATAGAATTTTACTTTCGAATTCAATGAACGCTTCACGCATAGCCCTCCTTACGCTAACTTTGACATCGTTTAGCTTCTGTTTGTCTGAGAGGTTTTGGCTGCGTTTAAACTTGGAGTGGAGCTCTCTTTGCTTTCGCAGTAGTTTCCTAACTTTGTTGTTGTACCACGGTGGGTTTTTCCCGTCGCTCACAGTTTTACTCAGCACATACCTGTCTAAAACGCATTTTATGATTGCCTTGAACTTTTTCCATAAACACTCAACATTGTCAGTGTCGGAACAGAAATTTTCGTTTTGATCTGTTAGGTAGTCTGAAATCTGCCTTCTATTACTCTTGCTAAACAGATAAACCTTCCTCCCTTTTTTTATATTCCTATTAACTTCCATATTCAGGGATGCTGCAACGGCCTTATGATCACTGATTCCCTGTTCTGTACATACAGAGTCGAAAAGTTCGGGTCTGTTTGTTATCAGTAGGTCCAATATGTTATCTCCACGAGTCGGTTCTCTGTTTAATTGCTCGAGGTAATTTTCGGATAGTGCACTCAGTATAATGTCACTCGATGCTCTGTCCCTACCACCCATCCTAAACATCTGAGTGTCCCAGTCTATATCTGGTAAATTGAAATCTCCACCTAAGACTATAACATGCTGAGAAAATTTATGTGAAATGTATTCCAAATTTTCACTCAGTTGTTCTGCCACTAATGCTGCTGAGTCGGGAGGTCAGTAAAAGGAGCCAATTATTAACCTAGTTCGGTTGTTTAGTGTAACCTCCACCCATAATAATTCACAGGAACTATCCACTTCTATTTCACTACAGGATAAACTACTACTAACAGCGATGAACACTCCGCCTCCGGTTGCATGCAATCTATCCTTTCTAAACACCGTATGTACCTTTGTAAAAATTTCGGCAGAATTTATCTCTGGCTTAAGCCAGCTTTCTGTACCTATAACGATTTCAGCTTCGGTGCTTTCTATCAGCGCTTGAAGTTCTGGTACTTTACCTACGCAGCTTCGACAGTTGACAATTACAATACCGATTGCTGCTTGGTCCCCACATGTCCTGACTTTGCCCCGCACCCGTTGAGGCTGTTGCCCTTTCTGTACTTGCCCAAGGCCATCTAACCTAAAAAACCGCCCAGCCCACGCCACACAACCCCTGCTACCCGTGTAGCCGCTTGTTGCGTGTAGTGGACTCCTGACCTATCCAGCGGAACCCGAAACCCCACCACCCTATGGCGCAAGTCGAGGAATCTGCAGCCCACACGGTCGCAGAACCGTCTCAGCCTCTGATTCAGACCCTCCACTCGGCTCTGTACCAAAGGTCCGCAGTCAGTCCTGTCGACGATGCTGCAGATGGTGAGCTCTGCTTTCATCCCGCTAGCGAGACTGGCAGTCTTCACTAAATCAGATAGCCGCCGGAAGCCAGAGAGGATTTCCTCCGATCCATAGCGACACACATCATTGGTGCCGACATGAGCGACCACCTGCAGATGGGTGCACCCTGTACCCTTCATGGCATCCGGAAGGACCCTTTCCACATCTGGAATGACTCCCCCCGGTATGCACACGGAGTGCACATTGGTTTTCTTCCCCTCTCTTGCTGCCATTTCCCTAAGAGGCCCCATTACGCGCCTGACGTTGGAGCTCCCAACTACCAGTAAGCCCACCCTCTGCGACTGCCCGGATCTTGCAGACTGAGGGGCAACCTCTGGAACAGGACAAGCAGCCATGTCAGGCCGAAGATCAGTATCAGCCTGAGACAGAGCCTGAAACCGGTTCGTCAGACAAACTGGAGAGGCTTTCCGTTCAGCCCTCCGGAATGTCTTTCGCCCCCTGCCACACCTTGAAACGACCTCCCACTCTACCACAGGTGAGGGATCAGCCTCAATGCGGGCAGTATCCCGGGCAACCACAGTCTTAGTCCGATCAGGGGATACGTGGGACGAGCTGGCCGTCCCCGACAAACCCCCATCCGGACCCCCACAGTGATGCCCATTGGCAACAGCCTCAAGCTGTGTGACCGAAGCCAACACTGCCTGAAGATGGGAGCGAAGGGATGCCAACTCAGCCTGCATCCGAACACAGCAGTTGCAGTCCCTATCCATGCTAAAAACTGTTTTGCAAAGAACGTCTGAACTAATCTACAGAGAACGCAAACAAATCGACAAAATTTAAATGGTTACTAAAATACAAGATTGCCTAGTAAATGCAGTAATGCTGCTACTTGCGCACTGCTGACACTGCTCGGCGGCGGAAGGAGACTAAGCGAAATTACACTATTGAGGTACTAAAACACGATGCTACACTCTCAAATACTATAATACGCCCGAAATTTATGAATTAAACAATGCAAGTACCAAAAACACGCAAATAAATTAAGAATTAAACTATGTAACAAATGAGTGAGCTAGGAGTATACGACTTGCTGCTCAGCTGCTTATCCAACGGCGGCAGGGAGCACACTGACTGCGACCAACCGACACCTGGCGATGATGATCATACATGTGAATTATCACTAAATTTCTTGTTGTAGCGAGTACAGCAATTGGTCCACAATGAGTGTGTTGGTAACACAGCTACTGAGGGCCAAAATATTTCTGCAATACCTCTGACAGTTTTCCAACAATTGTGAAGTGTGTTCCACTTTTCTTAAACACCACATTCTTATGTCTTTTTTTCATGTCCACGCCCCTCACCAAACCAAGCTTTAAAGCAAAACATCTGCCAGGTCTCCAGTCTTTTGGTTTATTAGTTATAATTTTTAGTTCTCTACTGTTTTAAGAGTTACTTACAAAATATACATTTTCAAGTGACTGTATCATTTACAAAAATTAAGATAAAATGAAAATATTTTATTTGTTTAATGCATATGATACAGAGAGGGCTAACATATATTTTTTTCCAGAGAAATTCATGATAGTGAATTGACATGCATTGTACGATTTGAGATGAATTTGTGCGATAATCAATTTCTTCACACACTTGATGCAGCATATCAGGCTTATCTTGTGCAACAGCAGCATAGATTCAGTTTTTGAGGTTGGCTAAGTTGTTTGGAGGGGAGGCACATACACACAGTCTTCAATGAAACCCCAGAGAAAGGAATCCAGTGGTGTCAAGTCTGGGGAGCGAGGTGGCCATGCAATCGGACCTTCACAGCAAGTCCACTGACCTGGGAAGCAATTTTTGAGGAAACCTTGAACTTTTGTGAGAAGATGAGGTGATGCACCATCTAGCTGGTGTAAACCAATCCATCTCAGTCATCTTCATGTTACTGTGTTTCCTCACCAACATTGTATCCGAAGAAGAGTTCAAACCGGGCACAAAACTCATTGCCGTCATGCTTATTTTACACCAGAAATTCGGTGCTATGAAATATGCAGAATGTTGAACACTTTACACAGATAAATATAGCCCACTTTGATTGTAATAAGTACTAACAAGTACTAACCAGAACAATAAAACAGTTTTCAAACATATCCAGATACACAATACCAGCAACAGTTTTTTTCCATGAAGAAGAAAGGACTGTACACCTTAGATTTGCTAAGGGCACAAAACACATAGACTTCAGGGCTGTCATAAACATGTATTTGATGCAAAATTTACGCCAAATTTGTTGCAGAGTTTGTTTCCTGAAACCAATAAACACAGGGAGCACACTCTGTACTTGCGAAAGTAACCATTTTCGCTGTTGTGCACTATGCTGGTGCTCCGGGTGGCAGAGTGGGGTACTGAAGCAGTATGTGAATCAAACTTGAGGTTGTTTACTACAAAATGACAAATCTACAGATTCTGTACGCTATCTCAATAAATTTCTGTATCATTCTAAAGTTGTAAAGTCCTTTTTGATTCCCCCTATATTACATCTAAGGGCGACAAATAGACCTGACATCCTTGGGGATGTGCATGTGAGAACTGGTATCAGTTACCATGAGGCAGCTGTAGCAGTAATGATTACCCAAGTACAAAGGGCTCTAAAACAAGTCAAAAGATATATACGCTCAATGACCTAGATAAAAGAGCGGTAGTGTGTAGTGTCGTATCTCAATGAAGTACTTCAAACTTTACAGGATAGAAGTATGTGGAGGAACTGTTGATGAAGTTTCCCAGAACAATTCATAGTGGTAGGGGCCCTCCATAGTATGCAGTCACTGTAAAGAAACTTCTAAAGATAGAGGCAAATGCATAATATGAGGAAAACAAAGCATATGGCTATAGATAGATAGATGCTAAATGAGACACATTTAGCTGTCGAGACAGCAATGCGGCCAACATTCCGTGACCACCATAGCAGAATATTGCCAAATGATCTTTCATAAAAGCTGAATAAGGCTGTTGGTGGCACCAAAGTTAGTGTCCACTCTCTCATGGATGAGGCAAGAACTGAAATGGAGGATAGGAAAGCAGAACTGCTTAACTCCATTTCAAATGTTCCTTTACAAAGGGAAACCCAGGAGAACTGCCTCAATTTAGTCCTCAAATCACTGAAAAGATGTGTGGAATAAGTGTTCATGTCAGTGTCATTGAGAAACATCTGAAGTTGTTAAAACTGAACAAAGCTCCAGGGCCTGCATGCCCCGTAGCTGGAAGAAAGTGCAGGGCACACCTATTTACAAGTGGGGAAGTAACAAGGATTTATTGTAGAATGTTACAACGCATTCTGAACACAAATATGAGATACCTCGATAAGAATGACCTCCTCCATGGGTTCCAAAAACATGGATCTTGTGAAACCCAACTTTCACATTTCTTGCATGATATACTGAAAGCTTTCTATCAAGGCAGTATTATCAAAATTACAGTCATATATAGTATCAAGTGAAATTTGTGACTGTATTGAGAATTTTTTTGATAGGGAGGATGCACGAAGTTATCTTGGATGGGGATGTAGAAGTCACTTTGAATGTGCCCCAGATGAGTGTGTTAAGATCTTTGCTGTTCAGGTTTTAAGTTAATGACCTTGCAGACAACATTAATAGTTACCTCAGACATTTTGCAGATGGTGTAGTTATCTACAATGAAGTTCTTTCTGAAACAAGTGGCATATTGTAACAGGAGACATTGAAATATCTCAAAAACCATACATCAAATGGAAAAAAAAGGTTATAATTCTAATTTGTTTGTCTCGGAGAAGGACATCCAGTGATAACCACCATGCCCCCCCCCCCCCCTCCACCAACCCACCCACCTTATGTGTGGGTGGTGGGAGGCAAATTTGAAATCTTCATTGGGAACCTCTGTTTTTTATTGCAGGAAATGATTCTATGGCAAAATTACACACATTTCGTCTCAAGCATTTTCTTCGTTTTGGTGGAGATGGCGCTCTTGTTGGAGGAATAGAAGTGGGTACCCAATCGTAATTTACAATGTGCTACTCAATGGCCCTTGAATATCCTGTGGCATGTGGGACCTCATCTCCATGCTGCGAGGGTATGGCAGGTCAGTATTTTACAATTTGTAATTGGAAACTCCAATTGCAGTGTTGTATTCCTCTGATATATTGAACAGGGGATTACTCAGTGTGCAATTGTGTCCATGGCTCGAGGTGAATGCTACTCTACTTTCTCAATTAGACTAAGTGTCCAAACGTAATACCGCCAACTGCAATACATTTAGTGATCAGCTTTTCAAATGACTGTACACAGGAAGTGTTTGCACAGGCTTTTGTGATGTGGTTGCCCATGTCTTCATGACACTTTGGCGCTTGTTGGTACACCTTATCTTTTAAACAACCCACAGAAAGAAATCCGGCGACCTAGTGGGCCAAGTAATACGACCAACTCTGCTGATTCACCGACCTGTGTAAAGATAATCTAATACCGCCCATGCTTCAGTTGCGTAATGCACTGTCAGCCATCATGCTGAAATCACGTATGTTGTTGAATGTCCAGGGTAACTTCCTGCAGTAACAATAGTAGTTCCTGTTCCAAAAATTTTGATATTTTTGTCCATTCAACGTGCCGTCAATAAAATACTGACCAATGAGTTTGCTCCCCATGATGCCATCCATACGTTAACCAACCAAGGACGTTGATCAACTATGGGGGATTGTCTACAGTCCAGTAATGCATTTTATGCCAGTTAACTCTACCATGGTTTGTGAATGCAGACTCATTGGAAAGTAGTAATTCAGCAAAGAATGTGCAGGTCATTGGCATTTTTTGATATGCCCATTCGCAAAAGACTACTCGGTTATGGAAATCAGTGCCATGAAGTTCTTGATGCAGTGACACATGATATGGATGATACTTATGGTGATGCAGTATTGTGACAATATTATCTACAGGCACATTGGAATTGTGGTTTAATTGCCTGGTACTCATTGGCTTCTGCTATAACATGTTTGCTTTGTACCCAATTGTTGGTCTGTATGCTTTCATCAGACATAAGATGTTCACAATATTTTAAAAGAACAAATGAGAGTGAGCTTCCTCTAGAAAACACTCAGTGTACAGCAGCTTCAACATTCTCCATAAATCAGGATCATTATTTCATTTTTTTAAAATTTTTTCTGAGGCTGCAACATTAATGTCCAGTTGCACGTCTGTTCACCAAATGATAGGTAAATGTACTGGCAGCAAACTCTGTTGGAGAGTACAACATTATGAATGTGGTTTCCAATTACGAGTTATAAAATATGGACTCATCCAATCCTCGAACATGGATGTGGGGTCCCACATGCCTTTGGGTATTCAAGGGCCATTGGTAGCATGTCGTAAATTATGATCAAGTACCCATTTCTATTCCTCTGATTACAGCACCATCTGTGACAAAACAAAGAAAATGCTTCAGACAAAACCTATGTAGATTTTGCCCTAGAATCATGGTCTGCAATAAAAAACTGGGGTTCTCATTAAAGATTTCGTAGGACCCCTCCCTGCCACCCACGCGTGTGGTTTGGTGGCAGTGAATTGTGAACAAAGTAGCAAGAGTGTAAAAGTTGCTAAGTCACTAGCAGCTTTGTAAAGTCCTTATGTGTGTAGATAAAAATGTCAGTTGTGTTCCAGTGGTGCTTCCCAGAAATCCAGTCTGTGGAAGATGTTTGCCATTACACCTATCAGGCATTAATTCACACCAAGTGAGGTGGCACATTGGTAGCACACTGGACTCACATTCGGGAGGACGATGGTTCAAACCTGCATCTGGCCATCCTGATTTAGGTTTTCGATGATTTCCCTAAATCGCTTCAGGCAAATACTGGGATGATTCCTTTGACAGGGCATGGCTGACTTATTTTCCCATCCTTCCCTAATCCAATTAGACCGATGACCTCGCTGTTTGGTCTCTTCCCCCAAATCAACCCAACCCAACCGCCATTAATTCACTACAACTAAATCAGATTTAGTTATCTAGTACATTAGTACATGTTTGACTTGCTTCTTCTTTATATCATATAAGTTCAAGTCTTTGTTAATATTGTTGACAAACTAAATTTTTTCATTGCAGATGAGAAGAAAAAGAAAAAAAAGAAAAAGAAAATTGAGGAAGAGGAAGAAGATAGTGAAGAACAAGCAGAGAATGCAGATGTAGAGAGAGAATCTGGAAATGAAGCTATGGAGAACGCAGAAAATGATAGCCAGGACATTGGGAAAAAACGTATGTATATTTTGTCGTAAATGTGCCGTGTATTATGTTTTGTGGGTTGTTGAAGTAGAATGGATAGTTTGTTAGTGCTATCATGTATTACTGAATAAAAGAGTAGAGCCAGCAGTGAAAGTCAACATTTAATGAGAAAATCATTTGTACACATTCACAGCATAAACTGAAAATGGAGCACATTGGTACAGAAAATTGAAGAATCTAGAACAACTCGGAAGTTTGTTAGTAATACTGTCTTAAAATTTTCTAGAACTCAAATTGCAAATCTTTGTGGGAGGTGAGAAACAAAACTGGAACCTCAGTAAGGACAACCAAAGACTCCAGCCATCACAATCACAACGTGTTTGCAACACATGCACTGGTGTGGTCAAGCCTATCCGGTCTGCAGTGTGCTTGTGGCATTTTAAGGCCACAGGCTGGTACATACGTCAGAAGAATGGGTAGATGAACTAGTGTGAAAGGCATGAAACATGGAATTTTTGAGATTGAATGTTGTACGCAGTATGCGAGTTGCACTAGTCCATGTATGGACGGATGATTCCTCAGCTGTCAGGTGAAATATGTTGTGGATGCAAATAGATTCCCGCACTGTGTTTCTGAATATAAATACAGCTTAGTGCATAAAAAGAAGAGAGACAGAACTATTTATATGAATTCGTGAAGTATATAGCAGGTGACATGTCTGTCATCTTTTACCACTGCGGAAGCATCCTGAAGTAATGCCTGGTCATGCGAAAAATTGCACCACGATGAGTTCTGCATGACTTGATGGAAATGCAGAAATGGATGTATTATGGCACTGCTCAGATGCACTTGGAGCGCTATGAGTGCGAAGGAGAGGCTTTCTTATGCCGTATTGTAACACTGGATGACATGGGCCACATCGTACGAGCCAAAACTGAAACACCAATCCAACGAATGTGGTCATTATGTGTCGCCGTGATAGTTGAAAGTGCATCAGAGTCCCAGTATGGTGAAAGTTATGGTGACTCTTGTGTACGACTGTGATGGTGTTATCCTAACATATTACGTTCCTACACGGCAGACCGGCAATGCACAGTATTACTGTTCATTTTTGGAGCATCACCTGTGACCAGCTTTGCGAAAGAAGTGGTGACACTTTCTGCGCAACCCACCGATCATTTTGCATGACAGTGCACAGGCGCATACAGCACAAGTTGTGGCTGCTCTGTTCAGTCAGTGGGACTGCGAAGTACTGTACCATCCACCATGTGCCCTGGACTAAACTCCTTGTGACTTCGATTTGCTTCCGAAGATGAAGGAACCACTTTGTGGCATTTGCATCAGAACTGTTCCAGAAATTCAACAGGCAGTAGACTGCTCCATTCGCACCGTCAACAGAACAGGCTCTGCTAACAGTTTACTATGCCTTCCACATCACTGGAAACAGGTTTGACACAATGCTGGTGACTACTTTGAAGGACAGTATCAGGTGCAAGCATGAAACTCTTTTGTATCGCTTGTGAGTAAATAGTTACCACTATTTAAGTTCCAACCCTCGTATATAGAATTCAGTAAACACATGGTTTTGGGCCCCATCTCATCTTTTGTTGTACCTAATTGGGCAAGTGTTTTTGGAGGTGGACGGAAAACACATTTAATGTTGCATCAAGTCAGGACTGTGGTAATTTTGCTGTCTTATGGCTGATATGCCATTATCATTGTATGCAGGGGACTCCATGAAGTACGAAGAAACAGACCTTGCCGTTTTGGGGCATGCAAGTGGCTGATGGGATTATCAACAGAGACACTGGGTTTACTCTCAGCAATGCTTGGCACTCAACATTCAGCCAACTAAAATTATAGCATTGGCTGAGTGTGACTTCCGCACCTGTCACAGGCCACATGAGTGCTGAGGGACCAGAGTTCACGCTCAGCATCCAGCGGCACTACCTCCTTCTTTCCCCCCTACCCCCACCCCCACCCCACCGCTGCTGCTGCCGCCGCTGCCGCCGCCACCACCACCACCACCACCACCACCACCACCATACACACATTCCACCTGTCGCAGTGTGCAACTGGCAGTGAAAGAAAGGTCGGGGGGGGGGGGGGGGGTGATAAAAGTAGAAGGTAGAAGGGATGTGGGATGTAGCAAAGACATTGAATCTACAGATATAACCTGAAGCTGATGGTGAGGTACACTGTTGAAATATTGTTTCAAAAACAACTGCACCCGGCTGGACCCTGAGGAGGTGCTCAGCGAATCAGTGAGGAAAGAAGTATGTGGAAAAAGCTGACAGGAAGAAGGGAAAGAATGATAGAAAATGTATTAAGACATAAGGGAATAACTTCCTTGGTTCTAGATGAAACTGTGGAGAGTAGAAACAGTAGAAGGAGATATATATATAACAAGCAGTCGAGGCTGTCAGATATAAGTGCTCCTCAGAGATGAGATTGGCACAAGAGTAGAGGTTGTAGTGGAGTGAATCAGACCAGTCTGGTGGCTGATGGGGGGGGAAATTGTGGTAAGCATTCGTGTAAGACTCGAAGCAATGATCCCCATAGGTGACAGGATCAAAATCCAGCTGATCACTTGTCGGAGCGTTCACAGCAAAGTTCCAGAGTTCGAGACAATCCTAAAAAAAGACAGTGATGCTTATATAAGATTATGTACAGAAATTGGGCTAGAGTCCAAAATTGACAACAGTGAGATTTTTGGGGAAAATGGAAGTGTATATTGAAAGGATAGGCTAATTGGAAATGAAATTGGTGCATCTGTCGCTGTGCACTAGAAACTCGGACCCACCGAGATAGAAATTGAAACCATCTGAATGGAGAACCATCTCCATCTGAATGGAGATTGATTGGGCAAGACTCAGTGTAAAGGATGAGCATAAACTTATCGTTTAATCATACTATTGACCACAGAAATCACCCCAGATGTAAACAGAAACTTCATAAAAAAAGCCTCAACTCACCATTACGTGTTTCCCAACCATATTGTCATTATTGGAGGAGACTTTCATCATCCAACAATTGATGGTGATAATTTTAATTATGTAAGGGGTGGGTGTGACGAAACATCCTGTGGAATAATACTAAATATTTTCCTGAAAACTACGTGGAACATATAGTTCAGATTCCTACTCATTGTGGAAATAAATTAACTAAGATCTAAAGACAATAAGTAGATCATACCTTTTTGATGGAGTCTGCATTGAAATTGGTATTATTAGCCATGTGGCAGTTGTAGAAGCAATGATTACTAAAATGCGAAGGGCAAATAAAACAAATAGAAAGATGTAATATTCAATAAACTAGATAAAGATGCTGTAGTGCCCTATCCCAGTTAGGAACTCTTAGCTTTGTCTGGACAGGAGCATTTAGACATACTGTGGGTTCAATTTAAATAGTAGTTCATCAGACATTAGAATGGAAGAGACTGTTGGAGTTAAACATTCACTATAAAGAAACTTCCAAAGAAGCAGTGATTACAGCATAATAGATGTGTAAGAAAGCATACAGCTGTAGATGAAAGGACGCTGAAAGAAATTTTTCTGTCAAAACGACTGTGTGAAACCTTCAATGACTATCGTAGCAGAGTTTTATCAAAATCCATTGATTACACAGAAAAACCATACACTATTGACTGTATTTAACTATGGGAAGCATGAAGGATCACAGATTTCTTTCTCTCATGAGAGAGCATCACAGAAATGAATAAAAAGATTAATTAACAGAGGGTCGAAGATTGCAGCCAATTATCCTGCAAAGGATTATTTACAAAGTCTCAAGAGCGTATGTCCACAGCTCATGGTCTAGTAGTTAGCATTGCTGCCTGTGGATCACTGGGCCCCGCGTTCAATTCCCGGCCTGGTTGGGGATTTTCTCCGCCCGGGGACTGGGTGTTTGTGTTGTCATCATAATCGTCATTCGTGACAATGGCTAGATTGGACTGTGTAAAAATTGGGACTTGTACAGGCGCTGATGACCACGCAGTTGAGTGCTCCGCAAATCTGACATCATCAAGAGATGGAATGGAGAGAATCAAGAGATTGAATGGAGAGTGTACAAAAAATACTTCAGCAACTTACATATTACTCTATTACTCTGCAGTGACTGTGAAGACAAGACTAGTACAAAGGCATTAAGCATTTGTTTTCATGTGCTCTGTACACAGCTGGGCCAGGAAGAAACCATAAAATGTGATGCAATGGTAAGAACCCTCTGGCATGCTTTTCACAGTGGTTTAGATTATGTACGTAGATGTAAATTGGTGTTCAGAGATGCTAATATTAAACCTCAATAAATGCCAGAGATAGACATTGGCTCCACATCATCTTTCCCTGCACTGACTACATAATAGAAGGTGCATAAAATGTGAAACTTTAGAAAGGAACAAAGATACTTTTCTGACTTACAGTAGCTTATAACACGTTGACTGACATGAGGCAGCCGCTGGCCACAGCACAGTCTCATGCCCGGCTCCATGCACCCACCGGTGGCCACAGCAGAGCCTCACGCCTGAAGCCTTGGCCTGACCTGTCGGCCGATTCTAAGAAAAGTGATGCAGGAACTAATCACTTGAATAGTAGATGCTATTATTACTTAGCACAAATTTTCTGTCTTGCCGCAGCACCCTTGCACAATGGTAACAGCAGTTCCCTTCTGATAACCAAAGTTAAGCTTAGATGGGCCTGCTGCGCACTGTTAGCAAGTGGGGTGCACTCAGCCTCTGTACAGCCAATTGAGGAGTTACTTGACTGAGAAGTAGTGGCTCCGGCCATGGAAACTGACAACAGCCAGGAGAGCAGTGTGCTGACCACACGCCCCTCTACATCTGCTTCCTGTCAGCTGAGGATGACATGGTGGTTGGTCGGTGCCGGTGGCCTGTTCGGGTGGAATTTAGTTCAGGTTTTATGTATGTAACTTGTGATGATGCAACTTTGCTGATATCTACATTTGTTCATAAACCATATAGCAATTGTATAAACTGAGAAATGAATTTTGCCTTTGAAACTATATTGTCTCTTGGATTTTATTGAGTGCCATGCAAAAATAAAGAAAAAAGTATTGTACTGGCTGTTGTTGTTGTATAAGGAACTTTTTTGATAATTAATTCTAACAAATGTGTTCTTTCCCTACAGTACCAGGTTCAGGGATTGCGTTGGAGATACTGAGCAACAGAACATTTGAGTCATTGGCTGACAAGGTCTGTGAGAACACCTTGAAAGCAATTGCTGACATGGGATTCACTACAATGACAGAGATCCAGTCACGAGCAATTCCTCCTCTCTTGGAGGGCAGGGACATGGTTGGTTCAGCTAAAACTGGTTCTGGAAAAACTCTCGCCTTTCTTGTGCCAGCAGTGGAACTTATATACAAATTGCACTTCATGCCCCGGAATGGTAAGAATATGTGACATTTAATATGGTCCAGGTAACATGTAGCAGAGCATTTTCCCTGCCTTTCTTCTTTCAGTTTTCCTCATTAGTTTTATCCAGTTGTTGCTGTCACTATGAGGAAATATAGGTAAAGGTTTCTTCCCTATTAAATCATCACTAACACAGCAAATTGGCTATGTACAGGGTGACAGTTATTGAACTATATGAAATAAAATCATCGTAACTTCTGTATGGTATGCATCAGGATGTTCAAACTGTATGGTTGGCAACTGGGCATGATGGGAATTGGTGTGCACAGTGTGGTATGGTTTAGTAATGAAGCCCACTGTCATTAGGATGAGTTAATCACAAGCAAAATTTGCCCCATTGATGGACTGAGAATCCACATTTCATGATCAAGAAGTTTCTTCACCCCCAACGGGTGTATGATGTGTAAGTCCAGCCACAGAATAAATGGTGCAATATTCCTTGATGGCATGGTGACTATCGAATGGTTTGAAGGTTTTGGAAGATGATTGCATCCTCATTATCCAAAGTGACCCTGATTTTGACAAGGTGTGGTTCATAAGAGACTGAGCTCTACACCATTGAAGCAGGAGTGTGTTTGATGTCCTGGAGAAGCACTTTGGGTACTGCATTCTGATTCTGCGGTACCTGGAGGCCACTGGCATGGGCGTTGATTAGTCTCCATATTCTCTGGATCTGAACACTTGTGACTTCTTTTTGTGGGGCTATATTAAAGATGAGGTGTACAGCAATAATGCCAAAACTATTGTCGAGCTGAAAACAGCCATACAGGAGGTCATCAACAGCATTGATGTTCCAACACTTCAGTGGGACATGCAGAATTTTGCTATTCATCAGCGCCACATCATCGCCAATGATGGCAGGTGTATCAAGCATATTATAACATAAATCCCAATATCTGTAGTGATGTTTATATGTTGAATAAAGTGTGTACATACCGTTGTTTGTAACTAATTTGAGTTTCTTTTCATATAGTTCAATAATTGTCACCCTGTATGAAGAGCATGTGTAATTAATGGAAGGAATTGCCATTTAATATAAAGAAAAAATTATTTTATCAGAGTTGAGCAAACTCATTTAGAAAGGTTGTGATAACAGTGGTAGCCTGAATAATTTGGCTTATCTTTGTTGTTTTCTCTTTGTATAGAGGTACAGAAGAGTTAGACAAGATAGAGACAAAATACAATGCAATACAATATTGATGATTATACCTTCCTTAATTTTGCTGATTGCTTTGTCCTTTTATTTTAGAATTATTTTTTCCCCATGTGCTATGACTACCCTCTAGCCTGTATTGTCAGAGTTGTGGTGGTGCTGTAAGCTAACTCTCATCTGCCCATAATGTCGTGACCCATCAGTTGTAACACACTGCAACTAGAGTTTTCATGGAACTGTTAAACTGGTTAGTAGTGTCTGTTACTTTTGGCATAAAATAATTATGACTATCAAAATATGAGGATCTGTACTTCAGCTGGATAGATAAAAAACTTGAGTAGATTTTTTATTTATCTAGTTAAATTGTAAAAAATTGATTGTTTTCATTGTTATAGAATCTGTACTTCCCTTCGTTGCTGTCGTAAAGAATGATATTTTGGGTTAACTCCTTATACACAGTCAAATATTGAATTGTGCAAGAGAAAAGTAATTTTGGGTTTCATACATGTTATTTCATTCTATTTAAAAAGCTTTAAATACAACAACAGCATAATAGTTGCATTTATTCTCTGAGGATATACAATCATTCATACAGTAGTGATGTTCACAATTACAATACAAGAGGGAATAGTCTATTACTGAATCAAATTTTGGCCCATAAATGAATAAAGGGTTAGGCCATGAACTTCTGTAATAATATATTCATCAAAATACAATGGCGTATCCTTCAATAATATAAAATTCTTTGATTGAAATTATTAGCCAAATATCTGGCATGTAGTTACACAGAATGTTGTTGTAAGTGTGTTTATCAACTGTACTTTCCGTACTACTACACTTACCATGACTTTTGTCTAAAAAAAATTGTAAATAGCAAAGTAACCATCCTTACTTTTGTTTTCACTGTAGTTTCCTTACAGCTTACTATGTCCAACCCCTAATCCCACAAAAAATAAGTTTTCGGCCAAAGCCACCACACACACACACACACACACACACACACACACACACACACACACACACACAGATATTCAGTCACGCAAGTAAGCAAGCACACCTCCGACCGAGCTGCTGGAGAAGGTGATCACGCGTGCATTAGGTGTACTCATTATAATCTCCCTGTAACTGAGCATTCTGACAACTGTTTAAGATTTCTTGCTGCCGCTGAATAATTATCCCCCGCAAAGAGTAATGCATAGATTCTTTTATCTTTTGTTACAGCTGGATGTTATTTCCTCTTGTTCTATCTGTAAGTGTGACGATGAACACAATCTTGTTGGTAAGTTCATTATTTGCTGTTCTGTTCTCCTCTTTTTACCATATGTCCATACCTTAGGTGAACCACCCCTTTCCTGTTCTGCACAGTATTTTTCCTTATAAACTTTCACAACAGTATTTTTATAAATCTTCCAAACATCTGCAATTGTTTTGACTACTTTTGTTGGGGGCAGTAGATTCACAAAATTCTCTCTCTTCTTCTAACCACACAAAACATGAACAGATTGCTACATTTTCTGGCTAGCTACCACGTTTTTCTGCACACTTCCATTGCAAGCTTCGTTAAACAAACAGAACAAAAGGCATGACCAAGCACGCTCTGTGTGTAGTTGTTGCTATAGTAGCATCCCTGTAAACAATTAGACTTCAGTCACTTTGTTATTCTGATCCAGCTACTGAGCAACTCAGATGTTAAATCGAAAATAAAATCATTGTCAGTTTTCAGCTGTGACACTTCCAATGCAAACTGGCAAACATTTGCAAATTAAGTTACAGTGATCAGCCAGAACATTATGAACACCTACCTAATAGCCCGTATGTCCACCTTTGGCTTGGATAACAGCGGCAACACATTGTGGCATGGAAGCAATGAGCCCTTGGTAGGTCGCTTGGGAGTTGGCGCCACATCTGCACATGTAGGTCACCTAATTCCCGTAAATTCTAGGGAGAGGGACGATGAGCTCTGATGCCACATTCAATCTCATCCAGATGTGTTTGATCAGGTGCAGATGTGGTGAGTCAGGGGGTGGGGGCAGCACATCAATTGGAAATCACCACTGTATTCCTCGAACCACTCCATCACACTCTTGGTTTCGTGACATGGCAAATTATCTTGTTGAAAAATGCCATTGCCATTGGGAAATCCATTGGACCCTCAGAGGCTCACATGAATGTTCCCCAGAGCATAAAGGAGCATCCACCAGCTAGTCTCTGTCCTGCAGTACACGTGTCAAGAAGCTGTTTCCCTGGAACATGACAGATTTGTGTCCTCCAATTGGCATGGTGAGGAAGGTATTGGGATTACAAGACCATGCAATGCTCTGCCACTGCCCCAGCATTCAGTGCTGATGGTCATGTGCTCATTTCAGTTGTTGCCGTTGTTGTGGTGTTGACATTGGCACATGCATGGGTCATCAGCTGCAGAGGCCCATCATCAGGAGTGCAGTGCACTTTGTGTTCAGACACACTTGTGCTCTGCCCAGCACTAAAGTGTGATGTTATTTGTGTCAGCTTGCCACCTATCCTGTTTAGCCAGTCCTGCCCAACCTATGTTGTGTCTGACATCTGTAATGAGGGGTGGCTGCCCAACCCCACAATGTCTGGATGTGGTTTTACTCAACACAGCACTTCTCGAATACCTGAAAAGTCGTGCAGTTTCCAAAATGGTCTTGTTGAGTCTCCAGGCCATCACATTCTGCCCTCGGTCGAACTTGGACAGATTGTGCACCTTCCCCACTCTACATAATTTCCAGCATGCTCACTGATACCATGCACCTGCCTGACTAGCAGTCATTCCTCACCAGGTGACATTGCTATTGTCTGGACGGGTTTGTATTGATAGTAGGTTGGTGGTCTTAATGTTCTGGCTGATCAGTGTACATTCAAAATGTTCTACATTCAATGGATGGATGAGTGTGGTGGGGGAGGGAGAGAGAGAGAGAGAGAGAGAGAGAGAGAGAGAGAGAGAGAGAGAGAGAGGTGGGCTTGAAACATGGCTTATGGAATAGTAAGGTCATCAAAATAGTTACTTGCAGAACGGTAGTTTGCTG